>NW_027182268.1:0-1442500 GCF_029961685.1 Aristolochia californica
CTGCAAGAATTTGGAGATAATATTCCTAGAAATGAAAAAGAATTATTCAACCGAAGACATTCATCTTTACGGAATATTATTGAGCGAAATTTTGGTGCTTTAAAAGCTCGATTTCAAATATTAAAAGGCACTCCTCCATTTTCTTTTAAGATCCAGGTGAAAATTGTACATGCTTGTTGCATATTGCACAATTATATACGTGCAGAAGATTATGATGATATATTTGAAGATGAAGCTGATGATTCGGGTGGCGAGCTCGGTGGAGGAGGTGATGCGGTCCAATTAGGTGCAATGGATGATACAGACAGTGACGATTGCGATGATCTTGAGGATGTGGGTAGCCAAGTAACAAGCATTCGGAGGCAGAGTGCATTAGAATCCACAAGAGCCGCACAATTTCGAGATGCCATATCGACATCCATGTGGAACGATAAATGATAGTTTACTCTTATTACTTTTGAACATGCGTAATTTATATGTACTAAACTTGTAACTCGTTGATTGTAATATTAAAGGCACGAACTCGTTATTTGAATAATTTTTTTTAGGTTATTTTAAAAGTTGTATATGTATTTATTTATTATTTTATTTTATTTTATTTTATTACTATATTAAACTTCATATTTAAGTCTCTGGTAAATAAAATATAATTAAAGTATGCATTTGTTTAATATATCATCATTAATTATGTCAAAATATATTATTAATTAATACAATACAAATCTATCTTATGTTATTAATATAATATTTTTTATTCATTAATCAGAATTTTTTTATTCACTCTATTGTATTAGTGATTTAATAGTGGTAATTAAAATATTGTTAACTCAGACACTTTGGTTTAATTAGTTCATTTTTATAATTATTAAAATCAATAATTTTAAATTTCTATAAGATGAAGATGAAGATGAAGTTGTCTTGACTAACACCCTATTTCAAAGATTTCGAAGATGAAGTTGTCTTGACTAACACCCATTTCGAAGATGAAGATCATGTAGATACATAAGATGAAGATGAAGATGAAGATGAATATGAAGATCAAATTTTCATTTTGTTGACAAGGAACCTTTGATGAAAAGAGGTAAAGAAGGATAAAGAAGAAAAGAGAGTAGTTAGAGGAGAAAGAGACATGCTCGAAAGAGAGGAGGTCAAAGAGAGGGACTCGAGAGATGAAATGATGGAGGCTAGGATTAGAGTTTCAAAGTTAACCTCTAATCCTCCCCCTTAGTCCTTTTATAGTTCACTTAGGGGGGGTTAGTCTCCCAAATGGATTTTTGAAGTTCAAGTTCATGTCCAACATGAAGATCATGTCAGTCATGTAAATGCAGATCATCTTCGCACTTGGTGTTAGTGTTGACCACTTTATGTGCACTGGAAAACAGTTTCCAGTGTTAGTGCCCTAACACGAAAAAAACATAAAAAACAAGAGAATCCATAAACTTTTATATTACACTTAATTACAACATAATCCTTAAACCCCAAATTAGATAAAACAACCATCATTATTATACGAATAAGTTATTTAATGTATAATTAAATATATTAATATATTTATTAATTGAATTAGATATTTTATTGTGCATTAATATGGTAATTACATGAGCCAGTGAAATACGTACCTGATTAATCACAAATAATAAATAAATAACGTTATAAATAACAAAAAAGAAAGTAATAAGTTGAGTTATTAATTTATTAATGACATATGATATATTTTAACATAAAAATGAATAATTTAAGAGAAAAAATTGATCTAATCATAACTTTAACACACTATGTATTTGTACATAATATATTTTATGTATTATTAATTAATAATATATTATCACAAAATTTAAAACCATTGGTTTAATTAACTATAGCAATCGGATAATTATGCCAAAATAATTTATCAAATATTTATTTTAACAATATTTTAATTATGACTATTAAATCACTATTTTAATATAGTAATTATAAAATAAATATATTAAATAAATAAAAATAATTATTTTATAAATAAAATTTATAAATTAATGATTTTTATGATGATAATTTAATTTTTCCTAACTTAGGAAAAATTAAACCATCGTCGTCTTGCAAGCGGGCAAGGGCGACGGGCCAGTGGGCAATGGCAATGGCGGCGGCGGCGGCGGTGGGCTACACCGACAGAGGCAGCGCTCCGACGGTACGCCGAGAGGGAGAAGAGAGGGAGGCCGAGAAGCTCTGCAATAGATGCTCAACCTCCCATGCTCTGCGACGGAGGTCGAGAGGGAGAGGAGAGGGAGGATGGCTGTTAAACCGAAGCCGATGGCTGAAATCAAAGTCGAATGGGGAAATCGATGCCGAATCGAAGTAGAAATTAAAAAATCGAAGCCCAAATGTCAAAATCGAGAGAGAGGTTTAGAGGGAGAGCGAGTCCGAGATGGAGAGAAGGACGCCAAAAGGACATTCGCAGCAAGATGGACGCCGTAGAGAGGGAGACCGGAGAGGGGCGGTGGAGAGAGAGGGCCGTGGGAATGAAATAGCAGAGAGAGCCCCGCGATAGTGTTATGTACTTGATTCTCAAAATCGGACAGAAAGCATTTTCCGCCGTTTACTCTTGGGACATGAACTCCTGAGTCATGGATGATCATGTACATGACATGAAGTTTGGCGCTCCCTAACGACTTCAGGACATGAACTGATTAATGCGCATGAAGATCATGTCCTGATACCTTTATCTTGAGGGTTGGAAATAAAGATCTAATTTAGAGATAAATTACAACTATGCCATCTTTCTTCTTCTCTTATAATACTCCCCCTCAAATTGGAGCAAAACCGTCATAAATTCCTAGCATGGGACATGTAGTGCTCAATGTTTTTGAAGCAATTGGCTATATGTGAATATATCAAAACTTGACCTTGAGATAAGAACATATTGAACACTTATGATACTAGCTTGTAATTTATCTTTTACAAAGTCACAATGAACCTCAATATGCTTCTTTTTTTTATGAAAGACTAAATTGAAGGAAGAGTGAATAGCTGCTTGGTTGTCATAGTGAAATTTCATCTAAATGTCCCTACTGAAACCCAATTCGGAGATGATGGATTTGATCCATATTAGTACAATTATAGTATGTGGCATGGTTCTGTATTCTAAATCTGCACTAGATCGAGCAACCACATATAGTTTTTTACTCTTCCAAGTTATCGAGTTACCTCCTAAAAGTGTATAATATCCTAATATAGTTTTTTGTCATTTGAGGACCCTACACTATTAGCATATGCAAAATCTTCAATGTTAATATGGCCATGACATTTGTATGGAAGACCCTGTCTATAGGATTTCTTTAAGTATCAGAAGATTCGTTCCAGAGCTTGCCAATGGGAATTTGAGCCTTATAAATATATTGACTTACCACACTACCTTGAAAAGAGATGTGAGGTCTGGTAACTGTAAGGCAAATCAATTTTTTCACTAGCTTTTGATATTTTCCAACATCAACATCATCTTTATTACTAACACATAATTTCACATTAGCATCCATAGGATTAGATACAAGACAATACCCCAACATTCCTGTCAAAGGGGGCGTTAGAGAACATTGAAGTTGAAGTTGAAGTTTGACTTCAAATTCAAGGCAATGATTTAATTCAACTTCAATTTCAAATTGGGTGTTAGTCATTTAACGTAGTATTAAAATATATTAATATACTAATTAATGAAATATTATATTATATAAATTAATAATTACAGTATTATAAAATAATATAATAATTACATGTGACTATAATAAATTACAAAAAATAAATATATAAAGTAAAAAATTACAGAAGATAGATTTTTTATGTAGTATTAATTAACAATATATTTTTATAAAATTAAAAATGATTAGCTTAATTAATTATAAAAATGAGATAATTAAACAAAAATAATTCATCAAATGCTTTCTTTAACAATATTTTAATTACCAGTCTTAAATTTCTAATTCAATATAGTAATAAAATTAAATAATAAATAAATATATATATATATATATATTATTTTATTAATAGCCTAGGATAGATTATAAATAACACACACACACACACACACACACACACACACACACACACACATATATATATATATATATATATATATAAAATTAAAACTTAAAAATATGCTTAAAAAGGAACCGAGTTACTCGTAATAGTCCACAATTTACAATATAACAACAAATGTTTATGCCTTAGAATATAACAATGAGTTTGTGCCTTTAATATTAAAATCATCAACTTAGGGGTAGGGGGTGGGTTATGGCCAGAACATAGGTTTTATTAAACCAAAATAAAAATAGGTTAATTAAACAAAAATAATTGCTCAAATACTTGATTTGATAATATTTTAATTATCACAATTAAATCACCAATATAATACAATAATTAAAAAATCAAATATAATGAATAAATAAAGCCGGTTTAATTTTTCCTAACTCAGGAAAAATTAAATCAGCAACGTCATCTTCCTCACGGTGTCGATAATGGTAGGGAGGCAACGACGACGGAGGCGGCACTCCGACGATACGTTAAAGGCCTTGCAATAGAGACACTTCGACTGGATGCTCTGTGACGGAGGCCGAGAGGGAGAAGAGATGGAGGGAGAGAGGGAGACGAGAGAGGGAGAAGGGAGAGGGAGAGGGAGTGGGAGTGCAAAGACAAGAGGAAGAAGAGAACAGGAGAAAAAAAATCGACGCGTCCCGTACAATGGCTTCAAGTGGATTATTCACAATTTTGGGCTGAATCGTGATTCCACGATTTTAGCTTGAGACAATTGCGTGCAGTTTTTAGATGACGTTGGCATTAGTGCACCATTAACGGCCTAATTGAATGAACTACATTATACGCATAAACAATGCCATACTTAGATTGCAATACTTCAATCCCGAGAAAATATTTAATGAGACCCATGTTTTTTGTCTTGAATTATTTACATAAGCTCTCCTTCAATTGGCTAATAATTTTTGAAACACTTCATGTTATAATAATATCATCCACATATATCAATAGGAAAACAACTCCCTTGTTAGTATGCTTAACAAATACATATGTGATTAACGAGAGGGTCTGAACAACAGCAACGGCGTATCAGACTTTCTCGTTAGTCACCATTTTCTTGTTTTTCCTCCCACGGTCTTGCTCCCTCAACCTTTCAACCTTTCCCTTCTAGCCCGCGTGGCCCACGGTCTCGCTCCCTCCACCTTTCCCTTCTAGCCCGCCCGCGTCTTCCCTCTCCCTCTCGCTCCCTGTGATATTTGTAAAATCAACTTCATGTTTTCTAATCTGGCATTTTTTCTGGATGTCCCACTTTTTTTTTTTTTTTTTTTTGGCAGGAAAGGTAAAGTTTCGTTTTGATGGAAGCCATTTCTGAGTCTTTGACGAGTGCTTGAAGTGTTACTCCACTGGGTTTTTTTTTTTTTAAATTTCTTCCCGTACCGTATTTATTTTGAAAGGTATATTACACTTTGAAAGATTTCTCTTCCTTGGTTGGAAAGAAATCAGGGGTGATACTTCTGAGCGCTTCAATTTTTTCCGTGTCTTCCTTCTCCTCCGTTTTCTATCTGAAAAAGTTCTTAACTCACCGCCAACAACTACAGCTCTTGATTTAATATTTTTAGTGAAGAATTCTTGAGTTAATTTGATGATAAAAGTTTGCAGTTTTTTATTTATGTAATTCACTAGAGAGGCATCTGAGAAAGAGGGAGAGAGACAAAGGTTGCTGGGAACTACAAAAGGAGACCAGAGGCTCAACGAAACTTTACAGCAGGAGTCGCTCAAAAATGGCGAGAAATGCCCGGGATGAAGACCACCCAGAGAACAAAAGCAAAGTCTGCAACCATTGGAACGAGAAACAAGCCTTGCTCTACTGTTGAGCCGATTCTGCCAAGCTTTGCATCTCCTGCGACCGTCAAGTACACGCCGCCAATGGTATATTCTCCAAACACTCCAGATACCATCTCTGCGATGTCTGCCGAGACCAGCCGGCTTCGATTTTCTGCGCCTCCCACCAACTACTCCTTTTCCCCAACTGTGACTTCGACGCTCACCCACCTTCCCTTGAGGCACACCAACAGAACCGCCGCTCTCTCGAGCCCTTCTCCGGCTGTCCCTCCGCCACCGAGCTCTCGTCGCTATTCGGCTTTGACGTCGACAAGTATCTGTTGTTTTTAGTAGGTGGCCCCACTACTAATCTCTTTCATGTGAAAGAGATAAAGTAAAAGAAACAAAAAGAGGGTTTTTGCCGGGCCAGAGAGAAACAGTGCGCGAGAGAGAAAAGTTTTTTGCCCTGAGCGAAAAACAGTGCCGTGAGCGAGAAACAGTGCCGTCAGCGAGAAGAAAAAAAAGGGGTTCGACCAAGAGGAGAAAGAGAAGAGAAAGAAGAAGAGAGGAGAAAAGAAAGGAAAGAAAGAAAGAAGGTTTTCGAAGCTTCTCTAAAGTCGTCTTTTTCTTACATCCTTATTTTGGTGAAATCTCCATATCCGGTGATTTCTAATCTCTATTTATTTGGTTATCACTCAATTAGTGTGAATGAGTTTGAATTAGAAACTTGTTTTCTCTCACAATTTTGTAAACCTCAAGTTTTGGGCAAACTTGAGAGAAATTGATATTGTAAGCCAATATTTAATAGTGGAAGATTATTCGGATTTGCCCCGTGGTTTTTACCCTTCACATTGAAGGGTTTTTTCACGTAAATCTTGTGTTGTGGTTGTATGATTGAGCTTAGTTGTTAGAGCTTCCATAAAGAGCATTTGATAGTTTGATTGAGTGTGCTTATTTGTGCTTCCCATAACAGTCTCTATGGTTTAGTGATGGTAATTCGGGTGGATCAGACGAGGGGTTGTGGAGTGAGTTTGTGTGGAAGGCGCTGTCTGTCCTTTCTATACAAGATCTTATTATGCCGACGGAGGCAAGGAATGGGTCTGGTTGGGATTTTCAGGCCTTAAAACGTTCCACCACCACCAAAGGTGAGTAAAATTCTTGTTGTGTCACCCCTCTCGCTCTCCTTTACGTTGTCGGTCGAAGTAGTTTTTGGCTATATGATTTCTTCTACCTTCTCTCGTTAAAAGTTTTATGCCCTCCGCTGAATCTTGGCCAAAGAGGGCTTACGTTGCTCGCACTTTTTTTCATTGCATGGATGAGATTTATTTTTCCATTTAAAATCAAAAAGAACTTCGAGACTTATTCCAATTAAAAGGATTTATTACCCTTTGGGCCTATATTACTAAAAATACAATTTTTTTCTATCCTCGCATATGACTCCCATGTGATCTTGAACATACGTGGTGTGTCACACATATTCACATATATGCTTAGGTGAGCTTGCATGTCACATAGGGCCAAAACAAGATGAACTTTGTCATCCGATCTAACCATTGGAATAAAAAAAGTTGGTTACATATATGAAAAAATCTAGTAGAGTTGGTGGGTCCGTTTAATACTGTACATGTCCAAAAGGGTAGAAAGGTCTGTTATATATTAGAAAGGGATCGTCAACATCCGGTATACTATAGGAGACAAATCTCTTTGAAGACGGTGAATACATGCCTCAACCATCATAAAGGTATTATTTAAATATTTTTTATCTGATTTGTGAAACAGATCGACAAAAGGTATGCATTGGCACCAGATATCAATTTGGATTAATTAAAATCAATAGAGTACGGTTGAGCAATTTTCCATTCTTGAATCAGCCCTCTGAATCATGACAAATACTCATGTGAGTTTTCCCCTTACTTTGTATTAAACATGCTTTGAAAAACAACATATAATTTTTGTAGGTTCTCTCTACTTGAGTATAACTTGACACATGCATCCTATATCTGCTTGGTGGTTTCAAGGTGAACCACATTGTTTGTCACATGTTCCGCCATTCTATTTATCAACCAATTATTAACTAATGTATCATTCTTCAACCATTTAATATAAGAGTAATCCTCTTCGTGGTCAATAGGTGGAGCTGATTTGGTTAGATGTTCTAAGAGGTCTCGAATAATGAGAAACCTCTTAATTGATTGTGACAAACTCAGGTAATTAGACAACTCTCTCAAGGGTATAATAGTAATTTTGAAGAGGTCACTTTTACTTCTCACTCAAGTATTAATTCACTTCTTATATGGATAAGTAAAACAACTCCAATAAGCTGACGCAAATATGAACCAAACCAACTTGAGATCTCAATCAGACTCTAGCTAACCAAACCAACCCGAGATCGCAATCAACCATGCATAAGTAAGGAAACCTCATGTTGGCCGAGATCAAATAGTTAAAAATATGTCGTTCTTAATCAAGAAAGAATAATAATTAAGGACATAAACAAATAAAATTAGCCACTAAATCAAAATGTGGAAGATCTTCCACTAACTCAGCTTCTTCTGAAAAATAACCAAGGAAACTTTCCTTTTGAGTTATGATGCCACTTCACCAAAAGATTTCAATCTTGACATGTTTTAATTATTTTAGGCAAGAAGAAAATTAATCGAGGCAAGTAATAATCATACCAAAACAAATGATCTTGAGCAAGCTAGAGATTTTTTCATGAAAGGAAGTTTTCCTTCTCTGAATTAGGCACCAATTATCATCCAAAAAAAGCCTTTTACTTCTTTTTTTTCTTTGAATTTTTGGTAAGTTAGGGGGGGTTAGTCAACTTGAAGGACAAGATGATCTTCAACCACATAACGTCCTTCTCCACTTGAAGTCGTTAGTGGAGCGCAGATGAAGCTTCATCTCGATGCAGGGGATGAAGGGGCCCTTCATCTCCACGGTTTAATTTCAATCATGTGGAAGAAGGCCCTTTTTTATCTTCTTCGAATTGAAGGATGGGCGACGCCCTCGGCCTCGCTCTCTCTCCTCGCACCCCCCCCCCCCCCCCATCGCGCGTCGTCTTTTTCTTTTTTCTTCCTCTCTCCTGCACTCCCTTCCCTCTCTCGTCTCCCTGCGCCCCCGACATTGTTCTTGTCCTTCGTCTCCCTGCGTCCCCGACGTTGATCTCGGCCACTATCTCAGTTCCCTCTCGTCTCCGGCTTCAACTCTCGGTCTTCTCTCGGCCTCGCCCTCTCTGTTGCACCCCCTCTCTCGTCTCCGTGACTCCCTCTCTTCTCTCGGACAAGCTCTCTCTCGCTTCTCTCTCTCTATTCCCTCCCGACCTCCCTTTCTTCTCTGTCTTCTCCCTCTCTTCTCCCTTTCAGCCTCCCACTCCCTTATCTCTCTGGCTAGTCTCGATTAGGCATCGATTTCACCCTTCGGCTTCGGATTTCCCTCTTCGATTTCAGCCTTCGGCTTCGGATTTCCCCCTTCGATTTCACCCTTTGGCTTCGGATTTCCCCAAATTTCAGAAGGTATGCCTAAACCCGAATTTTTTCATTAAATTAATGTTTTATTTGACTTAAATTTATTTCCAGTGCGTAATTGGGGGTTATTTGTGCATTATTTTGGGATTTAGGGTTACGGTTTATAGTCTAAATTAGGGTTTAGGTTTAGTGCGTAATTAGGGTTTATGGTTAAGGGTATTTTAGGGATTAGGGTTTTTAAGGTTTAGGGTTTTTAAGCTATAAGGTTTTTTGGGTTTAGGGTTTGGAATTAGGGTGTAGGGTTTAGGGTTTAGGGCTTTTAATGTATTAAGTCCTGGAATTAGTGTTTAGGGTTTAGAGTTTAGTAGGTGATAGGGTTTAGGGTTTGATGGTTTAGTTTTTTTTTTTTTTATGGTTTGTGTTTTGGGTAGGGTTTAGGCTAGGGGTTTATGATATTTTAGGGATTAGAATTTTTAAGGTTTAGGGGGGTTTATGGTTTTTAAGGTTTTGGGGGTTTTGTGTTTTTAAGCTCTAGGGTTTTTTAGGTTTTTTTTTTTGGGGGGGGGGGGGGGGGGTGGGGGGTATTAAGTTCTGGAATTAGTGTTTAGGGGTTTTTAGTCCAATTCAAACAAGGTTGAGTCGCTTACACGGGCGTCCATTAGCCAACGAAACCTGACCCCCATCACTGACGAGGTACAGTTATATGGGGCTCTACCAGGGGTCTTCGGTGAATTTGGATTTGATGTGTGTGTGTTTTCATTGTTTAGTGCATATGCATTAGTGAAAATAATTTAATTAATTTTGAAATGTGTGAGAATGTTGTTGAGAAGTTTGAAGTGGTATGAAATATTTTTGCCATGGTGAGGAGATTCGGGTATTATACATATCCACCACATATTTTTTTTATGGTTTGTGTTTCGGGTTTACGGTTTAGGCTAAAGGTTTAGGGTATTTTAGGGATTAAGATTTTTAAGGTTTAGGGGGTTTATGGTTTTTAAGATTTTGGGGGTTTTGTGTTTTTAAGCTCTAGGGTTTATGGCTTTTAAGGTATTAAGTTCTGGAATTAGTGTTTAGGGGTTTTTAGTCCAATTCAAACAAGGTTGAGTCGCCTACACGGGCGTCCATTAGCCAACGAAACCCGCCCCCCATCACTGACGAGGTACAGTTCATAGTGACTGCGAAGTTATATGGGGCTCTACCAGGGGTCTTCGGTGAATTTGGATTTGATGTGTGTGTGTTTTCATTGTTTAGTGCATATGCATTAGTGAAAATAATTTAATTAATTTTGAAATGTGTGAGAATGTTGTTGAGAATTTTTGAAGTGCTATGAAATGTTTTTGCCATGTGGTGAGGAGATTCGGGTATTATACATATCCACCACATGGTATTTTTTTTATGGTTTGTGTTTCCGTGACGAGTAAAGGTTGTCTGATAAAGTTTTTTTCGTGAGGATTGTATCGGATTTAGATTATACATGGCTGCAAGAAGACAACCAAGTGGTTGAACATATGATATTTGGACATTCGATGATGATAGCAAAAAACTTGATCTCTTGGTCGAGCAGGTCAATCTAGGGAACAAGTTGCCTAACGGGGTGTGGAAGCATGAGGTATACATGGACTGCTTAAATAAGTTCAATGAAGACACAGTCATGAAAAAAACTGTTGAGCAGGTGAAGAATCGAACAAGAGCATGGAAGAAAACATACCAAACGGTAACGAGCTGTATCAACACTAGTGGGTTTGGTTGGGATGCAACCACACAACGAGTTACTGCATGTAATTCTGTATGGCTTGATTACATAAAGGTCAGTAAATCTGTATGGCTCGACTATACGATGTACTATAAAATATTTTTTATGTTTTTCGCGTTAGTATAACTCTATTCCAAGACGTCTAAATGATGTTTTATTCTTGTAGGAGCATAAAGATGCTGAGAAGTACAGACGTGAAGGCTGCCCCCTGTACGACAAATTAACTGTGGTGGTGGGGTCAGGAGCTGCAACCTTTGTAGATCAGGGCGATGAGGTGATCCGTGAATCGGAGCATGTCCCGATGGATGAGCCAGCGGATGTTGATATAGTTAGGGATACTCTATCACCATTATTAAGCATGGATGAGTCTCTAGGTAATCGATCTGAAAGAAGTAAACGGTCATCTTCAAGTCGTTGTAGAAAGAGAACCGAAATGCCTGATAACGACACTAGTAGCAGAATTTTTTATGCAATAGATCGAATTGCTCAGACATTTCAGAATTTCATGATGAAAGATGATATTGTAAGAGGTTGCGTCAACGCCCTCAGGGAAATCCAGGACTTGCCTACAGAATTGAAGTATCGCGCTCCTTCATGGTTGGATACACCAACTAAGAAGGTCATGTTTATGGAAATGACAGTGGAAGAGCGAGTTGAGTGGCTTAAATTTTGTTTTGAAAACTAATTGTAATGCGTTATAAATAAACTATTTTTTTGGAATATTATTATGTAGTAGACATGATATTTGAATTATGACGTTGCAAAACTTATTAGTATGGTTTGTATTTAAATTTGATATCTTGTTGTGTTTATATATTGCATAGATAAATATGGTGTTTTGAGTATGGATGTGGAATGTGATTGAATGTAGGATGTGGATGTGATTGAATGTAGGATGTGGATGAATGTAGGATGTGATTGAATGTAGGATGTGGAATGTGGATGAATGTAGGATGTGGGAATGGGGATGAATGTAGGATGTGGGATGTGGATGAAGGTAGGATGTGGGAATGTCGATGAATGTAGGATGTGGGAATGGGGATGAATGTAGGATGTGATTGAATGTAGGATGTGGGATGTGGATGAATGTAGGATGTGGGAATGTCGATGAATGTAGGATGTGATTGAATGTAGGATGTGGGAATGGGGATGAATGTAGGATGTGATTGAATGTAGGATATGTGAATGTGGATGAATGTAGGATGTGGGAATGTGGATGAATATGGTTGTTTATAGGTGTGATTGCAAATAGGTTATGATTGAAGATTGATGTTTACTCGTGTTTATGAATTTTAGGTGATTGAATTTGTGGATTTCCATGGATACTATGACAGACGATGAAAAGGTTGCAATTATGGTTGCATTCACAACTTTGATGATCGCCATGGAAAGATACTATATGTACCATTGCAACAGACGTGTACCACGTTCTTGTGGGATGAATGGTCCATTGTATTTGCAAAAGGCACTAGACAAATCTCCTGTTAAATTTCGTAAAGTGTACAGGATGAACCAACTGGTATTTCACAAATTCACAGATATACTTTCTAGTAAAGGGTTTTATCAGCCACAAAGACCATCTCAGTTGAAGAACAACTTGCATATTTCCTCCTAACTGTTGGTCAAGGACAAGTGTATAGTGTCACAGCAGAGATGTTTGATAGATCAAACTGGACGATAAGTAAGTATTTCAACAAGGTGTTGGATGCAATCCTCAAACTTCACTCTGATTACGTCAAACGGCCTTCGGAACGCACACACTCGAAGATTTTAACAAATTCAATGTTTTATCCCTACTTCAAGGTAACATCACTTCCTATAACTAAATAATTTTACATTAATATACAAAGTTAGTAAATATTAATTGAAAATGTATAATTAGGATTGTATTGGAGCTCTTGATGGAACTCATATCAAAGCCAACATTCCACTTGAAGATCAACCAAGGTTTTGGAATAGAAAAAGTTATCTCTCACAAAATGTGATGGCTACATATTCATTTGATATGCAAGTCACTTATGTACTTGCTGGATGGGAGGGGTCAGCAGCCGATTCCCGTGTATTGAAGGATGCATTGACTCGTCAAGATAAAATCTTTGTACCTAAAGGTAAGTAATATATTTTTATGCAGTACTTTTTTATCTATTTTATCTTCAATTATTTTATGTGGTATATAATTTTTATTATAGGAAAATATTATCTAGTCGATGCTGGTTATGCAAATCTTCCGGGATTTTCGGCTCCATATCGAGGAACCCGATATCATCTGCAAGAATTTGGAGATAATATTCCTAGAAATGAAAAAGAATTATTCAACCGAAGACATTCATCTTTACGGAATATTATTGAGCGAACTTTTGGTGCTTTAAAAGCTCGATTTCAAATATTAAAAGGCACTCCTCCATTTTCTTTTAAGATCCAGGTGAAAATTGTACATGCTTGTTGCATATTGAACAATTATATACGTGCAGAAGATTATGATGATATATTTGAAGATGAAGATGATGATTCAGGTGGCGAGCTCGGTGGAGGAGGTGATGCGGTCCAATTAGGTACAATGGATGATACAGACAGTGACGATTGCGATGATCTTGAGGATGTGGGTAGCCAAGTAACAAGCATTCGGAGGCAGAGTGCATTAGAATCCACAAGAGCCGCACAATTTCGAGATGCCATATCGACATCCCTGTGGAACGATAAATGATGGTTTACTCTTATTACTTTTGAACATGCGTAATTTATATGTACTAAACTTGTAACTCGTTGATTGTAATATTAAAGGCACGAACTCGTTATTTGAATAATTTTTTTTAGGTTATTTTAAAAGTTGTATATGTATTTATTTATTATTTTATTTTATTTTATTACTATATTAAACTTCCTATTTAAGTCTCTAGTAAATAAAATATAATTAAAGTATGCATTTGATTAATATATCATCATTAATTATGTCAAAATATATTATTAATTAATACAATACAAATCTATCTTATGTTATTAATATAATATTATTTATTCATTAATCAGAATTTTTTATTCACTCTATTGTATTAGTGATTTAATAGTGGTAATTAAAATATTGTTAACTCAGACACTTTCGTTTAATTAGTTCATTTTTATAATTATTAAAATCAATAATTTTAAATTTCTATAAGATGAAGATGAAGATGAAGTTGTCTTGACTAACACCCTATTTCAAAGATTTCGAAGATGAAGTTGTCTTGACTAACACCCATTTCGAAGATGAAGATCATATAGATACATAAGATGAAGATGAAGATGAAGATGAAGAAAAAGATCAAATTTTCATTTTGTTGACTAACCCCCCCTTAGTGAACATTGAAGTTGAAGTTGAAATTGAAGTTTGACTTCAAATTCAATGCAATGATTTAATTCAACTTCAATTTCAAATTAGGTGTTAGTCATTTAACGTAGTATTAAAATATATTAATATACTAATTAATGAAATATTATATTATATAAATTAATAATTACAGTATTATAAAATAATATAATAATTACGTGTGACTATAATAAATTACAAAAAATAAATATATAAAGTAAAAAATTACAGAAGATAGATTTTTTATGTAGTATTAATTAATAATATATTTTTATAAAATTAAAATTGATTAGTTTAATTAATTATAAAAATGAGATAATTAAACCAAAATAATTCATCAAATGCTTTCTTTAACAATATTTTAATTACCAGTCTTAAATTTCTAATTTAATATAGTAATAAAATTAAAGAATATAATAAATAAATAATATATATATATTATTTTATTAATAGAGTAGGATAGATTATTAATAACACACACACACACACACACAGACATATATATATATTGATATATATATATATATATATATATATATATATATAAAATTAAAACTTAAAAACATGCTTAAAAAGGAACCGAGTTACTCGTAATAGTCCACAATTTACAATATAACAGCAAATGTTTATGCCTTGGAATATAACAATGAGTTTGTGCCTTTAATATTAAAATCATCAACTTAGGGGTAGGGGGTGGGTTATGGCCAGAAAATAGGTTTTATTAAACCAAAATAAAAATAGGTTAATTAAACAAAAATAATTGCTCAAATACTTGATTTGATAATATTTTAATTATCACAATTAAATCACTAATATAATACAGTAATTAAAAAATTAAATATAATGAATAAATAACGCTGATTTAATTTTTCCTAACTTAGGAAAAATTAAATCAGCAACGTCATCTTCCTCACGGTGTCGATAATGGCAGGGAGGCAACGACGACGGAGGCAGCGCTCCGACGATACGTCAAAGGCCTTGCAATAGAGACTCTTCGATTGGATGCTCTGTGACGGAGGCCGAGAGGGAGAAGAGATGGAGGGAGAGAGGGAGATGAGAGAGGGAGAAGGGAGAGGGAGAGGGAGAGGGAGTGGGAGTGGGAGTGCAAATACTGTTAAAATTATGGTTT
Source organism: Aristolochia californica (assembly GCF_029961685.1). Taxonomy (NCBI): domain Eukaryota; kingdom Viridiplantae; phylum Streptophyta; class Magnoliopsida; order Piperales; family Aristolochiaceae; genus Aristolochia; species Aristolochia californica. Next base: position 15,516 of record NW_027182268.1, read on the forward strand.
CAAATAGATAATTTATAAAATAAAATTACCATGATATTAGAGGCGTGGGACCCACTTCTAGATGTTGTCATTGGATGTTCAGTACAGGGAATAATGGCCAGCACATCCCCCTGTAGAGGTAGATTAAATGGGTGCATTGACTTAGTGGACACATCCCTTGGGACTAAGGAGATATGTCTCTCTTGAGGGGATGTATCCCTCCTTAGAGGATGTATCTCTTCTAAGAGGATGTGTCCTTATGAAAAGTCATTAGTGCACCCTTTGAAAATCTATATAAACCTCCATGGTCTTACAAGTGAGGCTAAGGCTATTTGAACACCCAGTATGGCTGAACGGGAGCAAGCTTATCACTTGTAAACGAAGTATAAAAGATTATCTTGTGCACTTCAAGTTCTGTTTATATTCTTCAAGATGAAAGGTACGCTCTCTTTATTCTTCTGTTTTCAATTCTATGATACATGTATGGTTTTCATGATAATGGAATTATGGAGGATTTAATATCTATTTTCTATGATGTTTATATTATTATTAGACATCAAGTCTAACAAATACAAGTGATGAATGCCTCTGCTGGTATCATAGAGATAGATTATAGGTTTCTATATTTTTCCATAATTTTTTTGGATTTTTTGGCTATTTATTAGTGAATGAAAATAAGCTTAATCTAGGCTTATTGGGTTCTGGCGCTGTAGGCGGGCCTGCTGTGTGCTGGCTGCACGGGCTACTGTGGGCGGGCCTGCTGTGCGCGGGCTGCTGGCCACGGGCCTGCTGGTGCGGGCTTGTGCGGTCCGGGTCAGTGATGACCCATAACCATGAACCAAACCGGGTTTTTACTAATATAATGAACCTGAATGTGTTTTAAGGGTTTATTATTACCCAGAATTGTATTTTGAATAGGATTTCCATGTTATTTGGCTATTTGAAGTATTTATAATTAGTGTTATTGCATGTCTTGTTATATATTTATGTATTTGTATGTGAAAATTAACTTAATTATATAATTTACAAAATCCCCAAAGGGTAACATTTTGTATAAATTAAATTAATTTTATCTGTGTTTATTTTGAGTATAATTTGTTTTATGAGTTATACTAATTTTATTATATGATTAGCAAAATCCCCAAAGGGTAATGCGAATTGTATAATTAGATTAGTATGTTGTAAATTAATTCATATGAATCCCCAAAGGGTAAGTATGAATTAATTTATTTGTTTGTTTGTTGGTTTGTGATTGTTGGTTGTTTAACATGTGTGGAATGATTTGCCTAGTAACTCTCATGAATCCCCAAAGGGTAAATGGGAGTACTAGATGGTTGAAATGATTCTATAATTATGTATGTTCTCCCAAATATTGAAATATTTTCTGGATGACAGGAATATCCAGTAGTGGACATAATTTTGCTGAGTCCCTAAAGAAAAATGTACTTGATGGGACTAATTATGTGAATTGGTCACAACGGGTTGACTTAATGCTACGAGGCTATAGGTTTGATAAGATTATCAAAGTGGATACTCCTCCTCAAAGACCTTCCCGAATAAACTACCCTGATAATCTGAAACAGTATAAGAAGGACCTTAGAAAATTCAAGGAATGGGATAATGCTAATGAAATTTCTAGGTCACATATTCTTGGGGCTCTAAGTGAGACTCTCTTGATGACTTATTTTCATGTCCCCACTACAAAAGAGATTCTCGACTAGATTGAGGCTAAATATGGTAAAAAGTCGTCTACTCACATCAATAACTTATGGCAAAAGTTCACTCGTGCCAAATGGGAAGAAAATGCTGATGTGAGAAAACATGTAAATGACATGCTTGCCATGGCAGATGAGTTACAATATCATGGTAGACCAATGGATGAAGAAACTAAAGTGGTCATCATTATCAACTCTTTACCCAAATCTCTCAAATATATTCAAGACTTTTATTCTTTGTCCAAGACAAAGTGGACTATATTTGATTTGGTTAATATGATCAACCACCAGTCCGAAAGACTCAATCCAAGTATTGAGTTAGATAAACCTTCACCTAGTGCTAACGTAGTTTTGAAGCCGAAGAAAAAGAATTTTAAGAAGAAGGGAAAGAACTTTCGATTTCAAAACTTCAAGGAAAAAAAGGTCAATCAACAAAGGGTTGAAGTACATGCAAATCAACGTGTTTGTTTCTTCTGTAATAAGCCAGGACATATAAAGAAGTATTGTAGGGCTTTGAAAACCATGCAAGAAGGGCAACAAGAGAACACCAGTGAGTCCTTATCTCTTGAAACTTGTACTATTTATATCAAGCCTTTTAGTTGGTGGGCTGATTTTGGTGCAACTGTTCATGTATCGAATGAGTTGCAGGGTTTCAAGGAGCTAAGAAAGATTGAGGACAAAACAAGCTTTATTTACATGGGAAATGATGAAAAGGCCATTGTGGAAGGCGTGAGAACTTACCTGCTAAAGCTTGTTGATAATAAGTTTTTTGATTTAGAAGATTGTCTTTATGCTCCTTCTATGAGAAGAAGTCTATTATCTGTATCTTGTCTTGAGAAACTTGGATTTACATTTTACTTTGGAAATGGAAAGTTTCTTATGTTACAAGAAGATAAAGTTATTTTGAGAGGTTTTCGAAATTCTGGTCTATATCAATTGCAACTTAGTGGAAATATGGTGTTCAATGTTTCTACTTCTTTGGATATTAAAGAAAATGAATTGTATTTGTGGCATTTACGACTAGGGCATATAAACAAGGATAGAATTACAAGACTTGTGACACAAGGATTATTGAAAAATCTTTCACATAATGATTTTCCTATTTGTGAATGTTGTATATATGGGAAAATGACAAAGATACCCTTTCCATCCAAAGGCTCAAGAAGTTCTCATATTTTGGATATTATTCATTCTGATATATGTGGACCTATGAATGTGAATACTCGTAATGGTCATTCGTATTTTATCACATTTATAAATGATTTCTCAAGATATGGAAGAGTATATTTACTACATAGAAAAAATGAGGCCTTAGATTATTTCAAAACCTTCAAATTGGAGGTAGAAAATGCCACAGGAAACAAGATCAAAACATTGCACACTGACAGAGGTGGAGAGTATTGTTCGGAGTTATTCTCTGAATTTTGCAAGTCAAACGGGATTATCCATATGTTTAGCATGCTTTATACACCTGAACAGAATGGTATTGCTGAAAGGAGAAATCGAACCTACTAGAGATGGTAAGATCTATGATGGCACTTGCAAATTTGCCAATATCCTTTTGGGGTGAAACATTATTGACATTTACCTATATCTCAAATAGAGTGCCTTCAAAGTCGGTTGAGAAAACACCTTATGAGGTATGGTCAGGCAAAACTCCTAGTCTTAACCATTTTAAAGTATGGGGATGTGTTGCTCATGTTTTAAAACTTGATCCTAAGGACAAATTGAAGGCTAAGACTCGAAGATGTTTATTCGTTGGGTACTCTGAACATTCGAAAGGATATAGGTTGTATGATCCCAAGGAGAAGGTGATTATTGAAAGTAGACATGTAAAATTCATTGAGGATAAATTTGATTGTGATGAAGATTTAGGTATGAAGTCTCACTTGGAAGAATGTGTTGAAATGTCTTCTTCTGAATCTCCTTCTAATATAGAGAATTCCACCCAAATGGATATTCGAAGAGGGACTAGAGAAAGAAAACCTAGTCAACTCTTATCATCTTCAGATTTTTATACCTATGCTGGAGAAACTTATGAAAGAACAAGGTTGAATGAAGATGTTACTAATCCTGACACTTACGAGGAAGCACTCCTTGATATGGATTCCGACAAGTGGAAGTCGGCAATGGAAGAAGAGATGGACTCTATGTGTAAAAATGAAGTTTGGAAACTTGTTGATCCTCCTACATCGGTTAAGCCCATTAAGTGCAAGTGGATTTTTACAAGGAAGAGAAATGTTGAAGGTAAAGTTGAAAGATTCAAAGCTCGTCTTGTTGCCAAGGGTTTTACTAAAATATACGGGATTGATTATGATGAAACGTTCTCTCCTGTTGCAAGAATACAGTCTATTCGAGCTCTCCTGGCATTGGTAGCATATTATGACTATGAGTTGTTCCAAATGGATGTTAAAACCGCTTTTCTAAATGGAAATTTGGATGAGAAGATTTATATGGAACAACCACGTGGATTTGTTAGATCTAGAACTGAAGCAAAAGTGTGTAAGTTGGACAAGTCTATTTACGGTTTGAAACAAGCCTCAAGATTATGGAATATCAAGTTCAATAAAGCAATTACAGCGTATGGTTTTACTCAGAATCCATAAGATCACTGTGTTTATATAAAAACAGTGGGAGATCACATTGCTTTTCTTACTTTATACATAGATGATATTTTATTAGCCGGGAATGATATTCAGTTGCTCCAAGGTATAAAGACATGGTTGTTTCAGACATTTGATATGAAAGACCTTAGGGAAGCTTCTTATATTCTTGGAATTAAAATTCTACGGGATAGATCTTTGCGAAAATTGAGTTTGTCTCAAGAGAAGTATATCGACACTCTTCTGGATCGGTTTCACATGTCTAACTGTATACAAGGTAAAGTACCTTATGATAACACTACAAAGATGATCCATGTGGATTGTCCTTCTCACCTCAAAGATAAGTTGGACGAATCTAAGTATCCATACGCTTCTGCTGTGGGGAGTTTTATGTATGCTCTTATATGTACAAGGCCTGATCTTGCTTATGTTGTTGGGATTCTTAGCCGGTTTCAGGCTAATCCAGGTTTCACTCATTGGGAAGGGGTAAAATGGGTAATGCGCTATCTAAAAAGAACAAAGTCATATGCTTTGACTTATCAAGCGGACAAGTTGGAATTGGTTGGTTATTCCGACTCAGATTATCAAGGATGTGTTGATACCCGAAAGTCTACTTCTGGTTTTATCTTTATATTTGGAGGAGGTGCCATTTCTTGGAAAAGCAAGAAGCAAGATTGTGTCACGCAATCAACCATGGAGGCAGAATATGTGGCTATGAACTTAGCTACAAGGGAAGTTGTCTATCTTCGCAAATTCTTGCGAAGTCTTCTAGTGGTAGACTGTGTGGAGCGACCTATTCCTCTCTTTTGTGATAATGAATCTGCTATTGCTATCACGAAAGATCTGAAGTGTCACTCCAAGGCTAAACATATCGAAGGAAAATACCACTACATACGAGACATGCTGAGGAAGGAGGAAGTTGTTCTTTATAAGATATCTTCTCCGAATAACTTAGCTGATCCACTAACCAAGTGTCTTCCCGTGACCAATTTCACTTTCCATGTAGGGAACATGGGTTTGATTTGTTTATAATTGATGAGACCAAGTGGGAGAACATTGTTTTGTATGCATTGTGATCTCAATGATTTGTAATACTATGTATGTCATGACATTGTAATTTATATTCCATACAATGATTTTAAAAGAATGCATATGCTTTTGTGAGATAATATGAGTACTCAGTATATGCCTTGAGATTCAGCTTCCCTATTAGGTATGCGCTTGTACGTGTATATGTGAGGGTCTCAATAGAGAATGACGGTTGAGTCTCTAAATTGTTCAGGCTAATGGGACTGCATAGGCACAGTTTCCTTTACGGCTAATACTCATGCTGGTATAGAGCTTTACCCTGAGCTCCTCAAGTATTGAGTATGCTATGGACGGTGAGATGCCTTGATGTCCAGTTTTTTTATTAGGTATATACTTGTATGTATATACGGAAGGGTCTCAATAGGAAGGTTGGGTTGGATGTCTAAATTATTCAGGCCTATGGTACTGATTAGGCACAGTTACCTTAGTGGCTAATACTCGAACTGGTACAGAGCTTTACCCTGAGTTCAGGTCCGAGTATGTTATGAATGGAGACCGCTGAATTGGCAAATTTGACAAGTATGGATTTGGTTTATTCCCCAGCCTTGGATATCTAAGATATATATTGTGTAGGCCCGGGTTAACTACACATGTATATTAAAGTGTTTAAGGTAATGCCTATGGTCATGGTATGGTTTTAAGTGTCAAAATTGATTTTTCATGTTTTTTTCTTTTTCGAAAATCGGAATTTGAAATGGATTTGAAACCAAGTGGGAGTTTGTTAGAATTATGGTTTCAAATAGATAATTTATAAAATAAAATTACCATGATATTAGAGGCGTGGGGCCCACTTCCAGATGTTGTCATTGGATGTTCAGTACAAGGAATAATGGCCAGCACATCCCCTTGTAGAGGTAGATTAAATGGGTGCATTGACTTAGTGGACACATCCCTTGGGACTAAGGAGATATGTCTCTCTTGAGGGGATGTATCCTTCCTGAGATGATGTATCTCTTCTAAGAGGATGTGTCCTTATGAAAAGTCATTAGTGCACCCTTTGAAAATCTATATAAACCTCCATGGTCTTACAAGTGAGGCTAAGGCTATTTGCACACCCAGTCTGGCTGAACGGGAGCAAGTTTATCACTTGTAAACGAAGTATAAAAGATTATCTTGTGCACTTCAAGTTCTGTTTATATTCTTCAAGATGAAAGGTATGCTCTCTTTATTCTTCTTATTTCAATTCTATGGTATATGTATGGTTTTCATGATAATGGAATTATGGAGGATTGAATATCTATTTTCTATGATGTTTATATTATTATTAGACATCAAGTCTAACAAATACGAGAGGAAGAAGAGAGCAGAAGAAAAAAACTTTGGGGGAGGAAGGTCAAGAGAGAGAAGAGAGCGCGAGACAGAAAAAAAAAAAAATTCGACGCGTCCCGAACAATGGCTTCAAGTGGATTATTCACAATTTTGGGCTGAATCGTGATTCCACGATTTTAGCTTGAGACAATTGCGTGCATTTTTTAGATGATGCAGGCATTAGTGCACCATTAACGGCCTAATTGAATGAACTACATAATGCACATAAACAATGCCATACTTAGATTGCAACACTTCAATCCCGAGAAAATATTTAATGAGACCCATGTTTTTTGTCTTGAATTATTTACATAAGTTCTCCTTCAACCGGCTAATAATTTTTGAAACACTTCATGTTATAATAATATCATCCACATATATCAATAGGAGAACATCTCCCTTATTAGTATGCTTAACAAAGACATAGTGATTCATCATACATCTATTGAAAACAAAGTGATCCATCAAACAAACACACCATTAATTAATATCTCAATTAAATAAGAATTCTCATATAAAGTTAGAATTAATTAAAAATACATCATGCCTCAATTGTGAAAAAAAGGGTGTCTCAAATGTCATGTGCTTTTCCAATTAAGCCATTACATTTAAGAATCCAATACACAACAGAACACGGCCAATACGTAACCTAAAATGGAAGAAGAAGATGCCATTTCTGTCCCCATATTTGAATGCAAGGAGATTCGAAGCTGGGGCTTTTAATTTGTAATCGATTCTACCTCGTTTATAGTCCCACATGGAATGTTGGCTTATCTTTTAGGCTGTATTTGAGCGGAGCAACTGGGCTTTTTATTTGTGACTAACGAGAGGGTCTGAACTGCGGTAACGATGTATCAGGCTTTCTCGTTAGTCACCATTTTGTTGTTTTCCTTCGTTACGAATGTGGCCCACTGTCTCGCTCCCTCCACCTCTCCCTTCTAGCCCCAGTCTCCTCTCTCTCTCTATCTCATCACCTTCGTCTGTAATATTTGATTCTCTCCTCTCTCCCTTTCCATTGTTCCCCTGTAATATTTGTAAAATCAACTTCATGATTTCTAATCTGGCATTTTTTCTGGATGTCCCACTTTTTTTTGTTTGGCAGGAAAGGTAATGTTTCGTTTTGATGGAAGCCATTTCTGAGTCTTTGACGAGTGCTTGAACTGTTACTCTACTGGTTTTTTTTTTTTTTTAAATTTCTTCTCGTACCGTATTTATTTTGAAAGGTATATTATGGACCCACTTTGAAAGATTTCTCCTCCTTGGTTGGAAAGAAATCAGGGGTGATACTTCTGAGCGCTTCAATTTTTTCCGTCTTCTTTCTCCTCCGTTTTCTATGTGAAAAAGTTCTTAACTCACCGCCAACGACTACAGCTCTTGATTTAATATTTTTAGTAGAGAATTCTTGAGTTAATTTGATGATAAAGTTTTCAGTTTTTTTATTTATGTCATTCACTAGAGAGGCATCTGAGAAAGAGGGAGAGAGACAAAGGTTGCTGGGAACTACACTTTACAGCAGGAGTCGCTCAAAAATGGCGAGAAATGCCCAGGATGAAGACCACCCAGAGAACAAAAGCAAAGTCTGCAACCATTGGAAGGAGAAACAAGCCTTGCTCTACTGTCGAGCCGATTCTGCCAAGCTTTGCATCCCCTGCGACCGTCAAGTACACGCCGCCAATGGTATTTTCTCCAAACACTCCAGATACCATCTCTGCGATGTCTGCCGAGACCAGCCGGCTTCGATTTTCTGCGCCTCCCACCAACTGTGACTTCGACGCTCACCCACCTTCCCTTGAGGCACACCAACAGAACCGCCGCTCTCTCGAGCCCTTCTCCGGCTGTCCCTCCGCCACCGACCTCTCGTCGCTATTCGGCTTTGACGACGACAAGTCTCTATGGTTTAGTGATGGTAATTCGGGTGGATCAGACGAGGGGTTGTGGTGTGAGTTTGTGTGGGAGGCGCCATCTGTCCTTTCTATGCCGACGGAGGCAAGGAATGGGTCTGGTTGGGATTTTCAGGCCTTAAAGCGTTCCACCACCGCCAAAGGTGAGTAAAATTCTTCTTCTGTCACCCCTCTCGCTCTCCTTCACGTTGTCGGTCGAAGTAGTTTTTGGCTATCTGATTTCTTCAATCTTCTCTCGTCAAAAGTTCTATGCCCTCCGCTGAATCTTGGATGAGATTTATTTTTCCATTTAAAATCAAAAAGTACTTCGAGACTTAGTCCAATTAAAAGGATTTATTACCCTTTGTTCCTATATTACTAAAAATACAAATTTTTTCTATCCTCGCGTATGACTCCCATGTGATCTTGAACATATGTGGTGTGTCACACATATTCACATATATGCTTGGGTGGGCTTGCATGTCTCATAGGCCAAAACAAGATGAACTTTGTCATCCGATCTAACCATTGGAATAAAATTGGTTTAGGGTTTCTGAACCTTCATATAAGTTGGTTACATATATGAAAAAATCTAGTAGAGTTTGTGGGTCCGTTTAATACTGTACATGTCCAAAAGGGTAGAAAGGGTTGTTATATATTAGAAAGGGATCGTCAACATCCGATATACTATAGGAGACAAATCTCTTTGAAGGTGGTGAATACATACCTCAAACATCATAAAGGTATTATTTAAATATTTTTTTATCTTATTTGTGAAGCAAATTGACAAAATGTATGCATTGGCACCAGATATCAATTTGGATTAATTAAAATCAATGGAGTATGGTTGAGCAATTTTCCATTCTTGAATCGACCATCTGAATCATGCCAAATACTCATGTGAGTTTTTCACTTACTTTGTATTAAACATGCTTTGAAAAACATCATATAATTTTTGTTGGTTCTCTGTACTTGAGTATAACTTGACACATGTATCCTATATCTACTTGGTGGTTTCAAGGTGAACCACATTGTTTGCCACGTGTTTCGCCATTCTATTTATCTGCCAATTAATAACTAATGTATCATTCTTCAACTATTTAATATAAGAGTTGTCCTCTTCGTCAATAGGTGGAGCTGATTTAGTTAGATGTCCTAAGAGGTCTCGATTAATGAGAAACCTCTTAATCGATTGTGACCAGCACAGGTAATTAGACAACTCTCTCAAGGTATAATAGTAATTTTGAGGAGGTAACTTTTACTTCTCGTGTATTGTTAAGTCATTAAGTATCAAAACAATACTACTCTTGTTTAGTATATAAGAAGAAGCATCAATAACCCATATAATCCAAGGCTAAATAATCGAGGTTTAAGAGAAAACTGAGACTTAGCAAGTCTCACTTAAGTAACTCACTTCTTATATGGATAAGTAAAACAACTCCAACAAGCTTACCCAAATATGAACCAAATCAACTTGAGATCTCAATGAGACTCTAGCTAACTAAACCAACCCGAGATTGCAATCAACCATGCATAAGTAAGGAAACCTCATGCTAGCCGAGATCAAATAGTTAAAAATATGTCTTTCTTAATGAAGAAAGAATAATAATTAGTGACATAAACAAATAAAATCAGCCACTAAATCAAAATGTGGAAGATCTTCCACTAACTCAACTTTTTTTGAAAAATAACCAAGGAAACTTTCCTTTTGAGTTATGATGCCACTTCACCAAAAGATTTCAATCTTGACTTGTTTTAATTATTTTAGGCAAGAATAAAATTAACTAAGGCAAGTAATAATCATACCAAAACAAATGATCTTGAGCAAGCTAGAGATTTTTTCATGAAAGGAAGTTTTCCTTTTCTGAATTAGGCACCAATTATCATCCAAAAAAAGCCTTTTACTTCTTTTTTTTCTTTGAATTTTGGTAAGTTAATCCACCCTCTATCTCAACGTGGAATACTTCCCAATGAGAGGAAAAAAACAACATATATCCTCTATTAACAAAAACAAATCCGGCACTACAAGATACTTTCATGAGTTTTTTGAACATCAACAAAAAATGAAACCTCAAGTGCTCTTAATCATGTAAGAGCGGCTTCCTTTAATCATAAACTCATGAAATCAGTGATAAATGAGCCTAGTTTCAAACAAATAGCATCCAACATTCCATAATCGTGAAACAAAACTGATATTAACCTTCGAAGAGAGCATGAAGTGATCATATCGGAAAATCAACCTCTACGCTGAATCTAACATGTAACAAGTAGTATTTTCGAAATTTTCTAAATCAAATATTGCTGAAAACTCCACCATTCTGAGTCATGTACCAACAATCATCTTCAAAAATGAAAGAAATAAGAGGATACTTATCTTCCATTGAGCAAACAAACTCGACCTAGAGATTAAACTTTAACCAATGAGCACCAAATCCTCAGGATCCTAAACCTAATTCTGTGATACCATGTTAGCTTTAGGATCCCATTTAGTGAGCAGTAAACGAACTAGATTAATGGTGAGAAGAGAGTAGCAAGAGTGAGGGAAAAAGAAGAGGTAATCGGTTGAGAAGAGAAGGAGAAGAAGAGGAGAGGAGAAATTGGCTAGGAGAGATGAGAGGAGGGAAGGAGGATTCGATTTTGGTGACATGCCTAATCCTTCCCCTCAATGTGTATTAATAATAATGAAAAAGAGCTACAATTACATCATTACACTTTACCCTAAGTAGCGAGATAAAGGGACAAAAAAAAGGAAAATTACATCATGCCACTATAATATGATTCTATCTTCTAAAAAAACTATGTAATATCAAATGATCAAATTCAGCAAGTAACAGCCAAGGAAACCAACCAATAGATCAATCAAAAAGCAACAGAACTAGTGATTACTTTCCAAAATTATTCTTCAAACCCTAACTTAGGGTTTTAATAACTTAATTGGGAAACGACTCCAAAAACTAGAACTTAAGGAGAGCTTCAAGAGGACTTTTAGAATTCCTAAGGAGAAGTTTTTGACATAAAAAATTATAGTCCCCTAATTATTGTTTCATCCATAAAAGGTGTGTACAGCTACTGTCGGTAGTGATATACTTAGCTTCAATGTGTTGAATCTTAGGATTCTATTATTAACCTAAAGGAACCTTTGATGAAAAGAGGTAAAGAAGGATAAAGAAGCAAAAAGAGTAGTTAGAGGAGAAAGAGACATGTTCAAAAGAGAGGAGGTGAAGAGAGGGACTCAAGAGATGAAATAATGGAGGCTAGGATTAGAGTTTCAAAGTTAACCTCTAATCCTCCCCCTTAGTCCTTTTATAGTTCACTTAGTCCCAAATAAATTTTTGAAGTTCAAGTTCATGTCTAACATGGAGATCATGTCAGTCATGTACATGAAGATCATCTTCGTACTTGGTGTTAGTGTTGACGACTTCATGTGCACTGGAAAACAGTTTCCAGTGTTAGTGCCCTAACATGAGAAAAACATAAAAAACAAGAGAATCCCTAAACCTTTATAGTACACTTAATTACAACATAATCCTTAAACCCTAAATTAGATAAAACAACCATTATTACTATACGAATAAGTTATTTAATGTACAATTAAATATATTAATATATTTATTAATTGAATTACATATTTTATTATGCATTAATATGGTAATTACATGAGCCAATGAAATACGTACATGATTAATTACAAATAATAAATAAATAACGTTATAAATAACAAAAATGAAAGTAGTACGTTGAGTTATTAATTTATTAATAACATATGATATATTTTAACCTAAAAATGAATAATTTAAGAGAAAAAATTGATCTAATCATAACTTTAACACACTATATATTTGTACATAATATATTTTATGTATTATTAATTAATAATATATTATCAAAAAATTTAAAACCATTGGTTTAATTAACTATAGCAATCGGACAATTATGCCAAAATAATTTATCAAATATTTATTTTAAAAATATTTTAATTATGACAATTAAATCACTATTTTAATATAGTAATTATAAAATAAATATATTAAATAAACAAAAAATATTATTTTATAAATTAATGATTTTATGACGATAGTTTAATTTTTCCTAACTTAGAAAAAATTAAACCATCATCGTCTTCCTCAAAGGCGGCGGCAGCAGCGGCGGGCAACATCGACAGAAGCGTCGCTTCGACGGTACGCCGAGAGAGAGAAGAGAGGGAGGCCGAGAAGCTCGGCAGTAGATGTTCGACCTCCCGTGCTCTGTGACGGAGGTCGAGAGGGAGAGGAGAGGGAGGATGGCTGTTAAACCGAAGCTGATGGTTGAAATCAAAGCTGAATGGGAAAATCGATGCCGAAATTAAAAACTCGAAGCCCAAATGTCAAAATCGAGCGGGAGGTTCAGAGGGAGAGCGAGTCTGAGATGGAGAAAAGGACGCCGAAAGGACATTCACAGCGAGATGGACATTGTAGAGAGGGAGACCGAAGAGGGACGGTGGAGATGAGAGAGGGAGCAAAGAATGAGAGAGGGCTGCAAGAATGAAATAGCAGAGAGGGTGTGCGGTAGAGAGAGCCCCGCGATAGTGTCATGTACATGAATATCAAAATCGGGCAGAAAACACTTTCCGCCATTTACTCTTGGGACATGAACTCCTGAGTCATGGTTGATCATGTACATGACATGAAGTTTGGCGCTCCCTAACGACTTCAGGACATGAACTGAGTAATTCGCATGAAGATCATGTCCTGAGTCATGTTAACAAACTCCCCCTTAAAGTTAGCATATTACATAGATACCTTTATCTTGAGGGTTGGAAATAAAAATCTAATTTAGAGATAAATTACAACTATGCCATCTTTTTTCTTCTCTTATAATACTCCCCCTCAAATTGGAGCAAAAACGTCATAAATTCCTAGCATGGGTCATTTAGTGCTCAATGTTTTTGAAGCAATTGGCTATGTGAATATATCAAAACTTGACCTTGAGATAGAACATATTAAACACTTATGATACTACCTTGTAATTTATCTTTTACAAAGTGACAATCAACCTCAATATGCTTTTTTTTTTTTTATGAAAGGCTAAATTGAAGATAGAGTGAATAGCTGCTTGGTTGTCATAGTGAAATTTCATCTAAGTGTCCCTACTGAAACCCAATTCGGAGAGAATGGATTTGATCCATATTAGTACAATTATAGTATGTATCATGGTTCTGTATTCTACATCTGCACTAGATCGAGCAACCACATATTGTTTTTTACTCTTCCATGTTACCGGGTTACCTCCTAAAAGTGTATAATATCCTAATATAGTTTTTTGTCATTTGAGGACCATACACTATTAGCATATGCAAAATCTTCAATGTTAATATGGCCATGACGTTTGTATGGAAGACCCTGTCTATAGGATTTCTTTAAGTATCACAAGATTCGTTCCAGAGCTTGCCAATGGGAATTTGAGGCTTATAAATATATTGACTTACCACACTACCTTCAAAAGAGATGCGAGGTTTGATAAATGAAAGGCAAATCAATTTTTTCACTAGCTTTTGATATTTTTCTATATCAACATCATCTTTATTACTAACACATCTTTTCACATTAACATCCATAGGAGTAGATACAGGACGATACCCCAACATTCATGTCAAAGGGGGGGTTAGTGAACATTGAAGTTGAAGTTGAAGTTTGACTTCAAATTCAAGGCAATGAATTAATTCAACATCAATTTCAAATTGGGTGTTAGAAATGTAGTATTAAAATATATAAATATACTAATTAATGAAATATTATATTATATAAATTAATAATTACAGTATTATAAAATAATATAATAATTACGTGTGACTATAATAAATTATAAAAAATAAATATATAAAGTAAAAAATTACAGAAGATAGATTTTTTATGTAGTATTAATTAATAATATATTTTTATAAAATTAAAATTGATTAGTTTAATTAATTATAAAAATGAGATAATTAAACCAAAATAATTCATCAAATGCTTTCTTTAACAATATTCTAATTATCAGTCTTAAATTTCTAATTTAATATAGTAATAAAATTAATGAATATAATAAATATATATATATATATATATATATATATAAATTTTTTTAATAACCTAGGATAGATTATTAATAACACACACACACACATATATATATATATATATAGTTATATAATTAAAACTTAAAAACATGCTTAAAAGGACACCGAGTTACTCATAATAATCCACAATTTACAATATAATAGCAAATGTTTATGCCTTGGAATATAACAATGAGTTCGTACCTTTAATATTAAAATCATCAACTTAGAGGTAAGGGGTGGGTAATGGCCAGAAAATAGGTTTTATTAAACCAAAATAAAAAAAAGGCTAATTAAACAAAAATAATTGATCAAATACTTGATTTGGTAATATTTTAATTATCACAATTAAATCACTAATATAATACAGTAATTAAAAATTTTAATATAATGAATAAATAACGCCAGTTTAATTTTTCCTAACTTAGGAAAAATTAAATCAGCAACATCATCTTCCTCACGGTGTCGATAATGGCAGGGACGCAACGACGATAGAGGCGGCGCTCCGATGGTACGTCAAAGGCCTTGCAATAGAGACTCTTCGATTAGATGCTCTGCTACGGAGACCGAGAGGGAGAAGAGATGGAGGGGAGAGGGAGAAGAGAGAGAGAGAGACGAGAGAGGGAGAAGGGAGAGGGAGAGGGAGATGGAGAGGGAGTGGTAGTGCAAAGACGAGAGGAAGAAGAGAGCAAGAGAAAAAAAATTTGGGGGAGGAAGGTCGAGAGGGAGAAGAGAGCGCGAGACAGAAAAAAAAAATTAGACGCGTCCCGAACAATGGCTTCAAGTGGATTATTCACAATTTTGGGCTGAATCGTGATTTCGCGATTTTAGCTTGAGACAATTGCGTGCATTTTTTAGATGATGTTGGCATTAGTGTACCATTAACGGCCTAATTGAATGAACTACATAATGCGCACAAACAATGTCATACTTAGATTACAACACTTCAATCCCGAGAAAATATTTGATGAGACCCATGTTTTTTGTCATGAATTATTTACATAAACTCTCCTTCAACTGGCTAATAATTTTTGAAACACTTCATAATATAATAATATCATCCACATATATCACTAGGAGAACAACTCCATTGTTAGTATGCTTAACAAACACATAGTGATCCATCATACATCTATTAAAAGCAAAGTGATCCATCAAACACACGATTAATTAATATCTCAATTAAATAAGAAATCTCAATTAAGTTAGAATGAATTAAAAATACATCATGCCTCAATTGTGAAAAAAAAAAGGTGTCTCCATTGTTTTCGTAGTTCCATCTACTTTTCCAATTAAGCCATTACATTTAAGAATCCAATACACAACAGAACACGGCCAATAGTAACCTAAAATCAGCTATGTTTTGGATTTTCAGATTGCACAAAATTGCAGAGGAGATCCAGAAATTGGATCTCATAATGGTCAATTCAATATTCAGAGTCAGAGGAGGAAGAAGAGCACCCATTTTGGTGCCGCTTACAGAGTTTACTCAGTGAAAGACGTAAAGATTATCTTCACTTGGAAAGCTGGGTTTCATCCTTTAACAATCACAGAATCTTGATTCTTGTTTAAAGGTAAAGATCAGACAAGAATCAGGGTTGGAAGGAGAACACAACCGAATTATTCAGGTTCCTTTCCCAGTAAGAACTATCCTAAGGGAAACAGAAAATGGAAGAAAGAAGATGCCATTTCTCTCTGCATATTTGAAGGCAAGGAGATTCGAAGCTGGGGCTTTTAATTTGTAATCGATTCTACCTCGTTTATAGTCCCACATGGAATGTTGGCTTATCTTTTAGGCTGTATTTGACCGGAGCAACTGGGTTATCCGTTCGTGATTAACGAGAGGGTCTGAACAACGGTAACGACGTATCAGGTTTTCTCGTTAATCACCTCTTTGTTGTTTTTCCTTCCTTTCGAATGTGGCCCCCGTCTCCGTAATATTTGTAAAATCAACTTCATGTTTTCTAATCTGGCATTTTTTCTGGATGTCCCACTTTTTTTTTTTGTATTTGGCTGGAAAGGTAAAGTTTCGTTTTGATGGAAGCCATTTCTGAGTCTTTGACGAGTGCTTGAACTGTTACTCTACTGGTTTTTTTTTTTTTTTAAATTTCTTCTCGTACCGTATTTATTTTGAAAGGTATATTATGGACCCACTTTGAAGGATTTCTCTTCCTTGGTTGGAAAGAAATCAGGGGTGATACTTCTGAGCGCTTCAATTTTTTCCGTCTGCTTTCTCCTCCGTTTTCTATGTGAAAAAGTTCTTAACTCACCGCCAACAACTACAGCTCTTGATTTAATATTTTTAGTAGAGAATTCTTGAGTTAATTTGATGATAAAAGTTTGCAGTTTTTTATTTATGTAATTCACTAGAGAGGCATCTGAGAAAGAGGGAGAGAGACAAAGGTTGCTGGGAACTACACTTTACAGCAGGAGTCGCTCAAAAATGGCGAGAAATGCCCAGGATGAAGACCACCCAGAGAACAAAAGCAAAGTCTGCAATCATTGGAAGGAGAAACAAGCCTTGCTCTACTGTCGAGCCGATTCTGCCAAGCTTTGCATCCCCTGCGACCGTCAAGTACACGCCGCCAATGGTATTTTCTCCAAACACTCCAGATACCATCTCTGCGATGTCTGCCGAGACCAGCCGGCTTCGATTTTCTACTCCTTTGCCCCAACTGTGACTTCGACGCTCACCCACCTTCCCTTGAGGCACACCAACAGAACCACCGCTCTCTCGAGCCCTTCTATAGCATAATTAGGTTAATATAAGTAATTTTGTATAACTTAGACCTGATTAATTGATTCAGGTTCCTTTCCCGGTAAGAACTAAACAGAAAATGGAAGAAGATGCCATTTCTGTCTGCATATTTGAATGCAAGGAGATTCGAAGCTGCGGCTTTTAATCTGCAATCGATTCTACCTCGTTTATAGTCCCACATGGAATGTTGGCTTATCGTGGAAGTTGTATTTGAGCGTAGCTGCTGGGTAATTTGTTTGTGACTAATGAAAAGGTCCAAAATGGGTTAAATCATCGGGGATTTTTTTTTCATTCGTTCACACTCGTCTCCTCTCTCTCTATCTCATCACCTTCTTCTGTAAGATTATATTCTCTTCTCTCTCCCTTTCGATTGTTCCCCTGCAATATTTGTAAGACCAACTTCATGTTTTCTAATCTGGCTTTTATTACCCGTGTTTCTCAGGGACAACCGGTTACGGATCATTACGATAAGACTACCTTCTGCAAGTATGGCTCAGATGCGGCGACGGTGTACGGACTCTCCGCCTTCCTCGGTGTGCTGGTGAGTCAGGGGGTCGTCACCGGCGTCACTAAATGTCTCTGTTTTGGAAAAGGACTCACCGCCGGACCGACCAGGAGCTGCGCCGTTTCCTCCTTTGTGCTTTCCTGGTAAGTCAAAACAAAAGAAGAAAAAAACACTCTCCCACGGTCCTACAGTGCTCAGTTCTACTTCTACTAAATATCTCTATTATTTTTAACAACATTCACAAACACAACTTTTTATTTCCAGAATTCCAATCTCCCCAAACCTTCCCAAGTAAAAATCCTTTTTGTTGAGGACCTTTGATTGTGATTTAGGTGTACTTTTCTGGGTGCGGAAGCGTGTCTTCTGGCCGGGTCCGCGAGGAATGCTTACCACACCAAGTACCGCGCCCACTTCGGTGTCCAACACCTATCATGCGCAGAGCTCCGGGAAGGGGTATTCGCCGCCGGGGGGCGGCGCTCATCTTGCTCTCCAATGCTCTTCTCACTCTTGTTCTACTGGTCCCACGCCAAGGCCCACACGGGAGGGTGGCAGAAGCACATCAACGAGGGCGTCACCATGAGCCCTTACCCCCGACCCGGGGAGTTTGGCAGCGAAAAGCCCTGATCACCACTGTGATAGGATTATACAGATCAAATTATATCTAGAGAGCAAAATTAAATACACAGATTTAACGTGGTTCACCCAAATCGGGCTACGTCCACAGCTGCTGATGATAATTCTTTATAGGGAATATCGTTCAATGTTTACAATTTCCTATCCATACAATCCATACATTAATCTACCACTGCAGATAAATAAATACAAATCTGTAAAAGAAGGAACAATGTAACCTGTACGAAGACCTGAGACTCGCCGATGCCCAAATAGCACCGGTCAGAAACAACACGAAACAAACAGCACACGGTCAGTAATAAAACAAACTAGTCAACGCCTCTGCGGAGGCGTTCCTTCTTCCTCTCCTTCGCTCTCTCCCTCTACACTGAGGATACAACGCCCTTCTTCCTTCTCTGGTCTCTCTCACTTTACACTGAGGATAGAGATGCCCAACAAGAGGAATCACGCAACGCCGGAGCAGCACAACGACGGCAAGCAGAGAGTATTTCTGCAGCAGCGTCTCGGCGAGAAAGGAAGTGATTTCTCACTGTATCGATCGTACAAACTCAAAGCACGAAGCTTTCTCACTCTCTCTGAAAAACAAACCTTCAAAGAGCTTCAACGGAAAAAAAATTCCGAACGTTTCTGTTACTCTGGTTTTTTTTCACACACAGTCGAAAATCACACAGCGATTT
Source organism: Aristolochia californica (assembly GCF_029961685.1). Lineage (NCBI taxonomy): Eukaryota > Viridiplantae > Streptophyta > Magnoliopsida > Piperales > Aristolochiaceae > Aristolochia > Aristolochia californica. The sequence continues at coordinate 34,736 of NW_027182268.1, forward strand.
CAAATCGACGGGGGGGGGGGGGGGGGGGGGGGGGGGGGGGGGGGGGGGGGGGGTGGGGGGAGAGGAAAATAAAAGCTAAGTTAAGTATTTAATGAGGTTGAGTGCTCCACACTCCAACCTTATAAAGAAACAAAAAAATTCCCTATATGTCCCTTAACTTTTCAAACATGGGGATTCCCTAACAATCTCCCACTTGAAGACTGATATCAATTTGTCTTCACACATATCAATGCAGCAGCTTTATCTAGGTCTCTTCATTCTTGCAGACCAACTGAAACTGAACATAGCTTCAGTTTATCAATAGTCACCGGTTTTGTTAGCATGTCTGCAGGATTCCTATTACCTTGGATCTTCTTCAGCATTAGCATCTCATCCTCTAACAAAGATTTGATGAAATGATAACGAAGACCAATGTGTTATAGCAACAATCTTCTGTATCTGCGACATCCAACTGACAGCTGTTGTACCCACGGTAAAGACATAACCAGTGGTGCTTCTCCGGTGATCAACTTCTCCTGCAAAATCTGCATCTGTGTACCCTTGCACTTGCAATTCACCTTTGCCAAAGTGCAAACACTTATCTGTGGTGCCACGCAGATATCTCAAGATCCACTTTACTGCCTTCCAGTGGGTCTCACCTGGGTTTGACATAAATTTGCTAACGGCTCCCACTGCATGACCAATATTTGGTCTCGTACAGACCATTGCATACATCAAACTTCCAATGGCTGAGGCATATGGAACTTTATCCATGAGCTCTCTCTCTTCTTCCGTGTGAGGAGACTGATCCTTGGATAGACATAAGTGTTTGTCCAAGGGTGTGCCAACTGGCTTGGCATTGCTCATGTTGAATCTCTGCAAAACACGAGTAATGTACTCTGCTTGAGATAACTGCAATACTCCACTTTGCTTATCTCTTGTGATTTGCATTCCAAGAATCTTCTTAGCTGGACCCAAATCCTTCATGTCAAATTCTTTTGACAATTGCCTCTTCAAGTTTCTGATCTCATCCATATCTGACCCAGCTACTAACATGTCATCGACATAAAGTAGCAAAATGATATAACCGGATGTGTACCTTTTGAAGTAGCAACAGTGATCGGAATTGCACTTCTGGAAACTTTCCTTATGCATGAAACTATCAAACTTCTTGTACCACTATCTTGGAGCCTGTTTCAAACCATACAGGCTCTTTTGGAGTTTGCACACCATATTCTCTTTCTTCTTTTCTGAGGAACCTTCTGGTTGATGCATATATAACTCCTCATCCAAGTCTCTGTGAAGAAATGCAGTTTTCACATCTAACTGTTCTAGATAGAGATCTTCAATGGCAACAATGCTCAACACTGTTCTGATAGTGGTGAGCTTCACAACGGGAGAAAAGATATCAGTGTAATCGATTCCTTCCTTCTGTTGGAATCCTTTGACAACCAATCGGGCTTTGTATCTCTTAGAGCCATCATGCTCCTCTTTCACCCGATACACCCATTTGTTATGGAGTGCCTTCTTCCCTATGGGTAACTCAACTAGTTCCCATGTCTGGTTTGAGATTAGAGAATTCATCTCATCTTTCATAGCAAGCTCCCACTTGCTAGCATCTTCAGTCTGACATGCCTCTTCATAGCATTCAGGCTCTCCTCCATCAGTCAACAGTAGATAATTGATGTATCTTCTGTTAGGCACATGAGGTCGAGAAGATCTTCTCAATATCGGAGCTGGAACAGGGGACTGTGATATGTCGGGCTGGTGTGCACTACTCTGTTCAACAAATTCCTCTATCTGAGGGTTTGCTACAGAGTCATCTGGGACATCATCCACATCTGCATATACTGGCTCACTCTCTAGTGAGTTACTGTCATCTGCAGTGTGTCTGTCCTTGTACATCACCCTTTCACTGAAAATCACATCCCTGCTACGGATCACCTTTTTGTTTTCATCATCCCATATGCGATATCCAAATTCATCCTCGCCATAACCGAGGAAGGTACATTTCTTGGATTTGGGATCAAGCTTATTCCTGCCTTGATCACTGATATGCACATACGCCATACAACCGAAAACTTTAAGGTGTGAGAATCTTACTTCTTTTCCGCTCCATACCTCTTCTGGTATTCTGTATTCCAGTAGAACTGATGGACCTCAGTTGATCAAATAAGCTGATGTGTTGACTGCTTCTGCCCAGAAGTGCTTTGGTAGGCCTGATTGCATACGCATACTTCTGGCTCTCTCAGTCAAAGTTTTGTTCATACGCTCAGCTACACCATTGTGTTGAGGCGTACCTGGCACGGTTCTCTCCATGCGGATCCCATTATCATAACAGAACTTCTTGAATCTGGTGTCTTCATATTCACCACCATTATCAGTTCTCAGCTTTTTGATCTTAAGTCCTGTTTCATTTTCAACCATGGCTTTCCATCTTCTGAAAGTATCAAACACTTCAGACTTGTGACTTAGGAAGTAAACCCATACCTTCCGTGAATGATCATCGATGAATGTCACAAAGTAGTGTTTTCCACCAATGGATGAAATAGTTGTTGGCCCCCAGACATCAGAATGGACGAGCTCTAGCCTTTCCTTCTTCGGAGCTCTGCCATGTGTCTGAAAGCTAACTCTCTTCTGTTTTCCAAGTATGCAATCCTCGCACATATCAATTTCTACTGACTGTAGCTCTGATAATTTTCCCATGGAATGCATAATCTTCATTCCTTTCTCACTCATGTGGCCCAGTCTCTGGTGCCACAGGTTGGAACCTTGGTTGCTTGTTGCAGCAGCAATGGTACAACATGCTTGTGCTGTCATGTAGAGAGTACCACTCTTCTTTCCTCATGCAACCACCAATGCACCCTTCGCAATCTTCCAATCATCACCATGGAAGGTTGTGGTGTAGCCTTCACTGGCTAGCTGCCCTACTGAGATTAAGTTCTTTCTCAGGTCAGGAATGTGCCTGACATTTTTCAGCTCCCATACAGACCCATTTAACTGGATCTTCACTACACCTTTGCCTACTATATCACACGGTTGATCATCACCGAGATATACCTTACCAAGGTTCTTGGACTCATATTTCTCAAAGAGCTCTTTCTGCGAGGTAGCATGGAACGATGCTCCAGAGTCTAATACCCAAGACTCCTCCTTGCTCTCCAGAGAGCATATCAATGCAGCATCATTCCCTGAGGAGGAAGCAACATTTGCTTCTACCTTCGCCTCCTGATCCTTCGGTGCACTATTACATTGACTTTTATAGTGCTCGTTTTTTCCGCAGTTCCAACACTTGACATTTGAGTTCTGAGATCTATTTGGGTTCCTGGATTGAGACCTTCTATTCTGAGGTCTGTTTGGGTTTCTTGATTGAGACCTTCTATATTGAGAAGTGCCTCGATGAGTTGACCTTCCTGGTCTATTTTCTCTAGTTCTTCCTATTGCCTCTGTAGACAATGCTGAAAAAATCGTCCCTTCACCCGATGATTTTCTTCTGATCTCTTCATTGAGAACTAGATCACGTACATCATTAAATTTTAACTTGTTGCTTCCTGATGAGCTGCTCACTGCTGTAACAGTGGCATTCCAGCCCTCTAGCAAGGAAGACAAAAGTATCAATACTTGTACTTCATCGTCGAATTCAATTTCGACTGAACTCAATTGGGATGTAATGATATTGAGTTCATTTATATGTTGAGCTACTGATGCTCCTTCTGTCATCCGCAAATTGAACAGTGGCCTCATCAAATACACCTTATTTGAGGCTGACGGCTTCTCGTACATATTTGCGAGAACCTTCATGAGACCCGCTGTGGTCTTCTCTTTTGCTATGTTAAATGCAACATTACGGGATAATGACAGTCGGATGAATCCAAGGACTTTCCTATCAAGGAGGTTCCACTCTTCATCCTTCATACTGTCTGGCTTGACTCCATCAAGCGGTAGGTATAAATTTTTCTGATACAGATAATCCTCTATCTGCATTTTCCAGAAACTAAAATCTGACCGATTGAATTTTTCAATTTTTAACTTCCCTTCATCTGCAGCCATTACTCCCACTCAAATTTGACTTTCTGTATAACCTAGCTCTGATACCAATTTGATAGGATTATACAGATCAAATTATATCAAGAGAGCAAAATTAAATACACAGATTTAACGTGGTTCACCCAAATCGGGCTACGTCCACAGCTGCTGATGATAATTCTTTATAGGGAATATCGTTCAATGTTTACAATTTCCTATCCATACAATCCATACATTAATCTACCACTGCAGATAAATAAATACAGATCTGTAAAAGAAGGAACAATGTAACCTGTATGAAGACCTGAGACTCGCCGACGCCCAAATAGCACCAGTCAGAAACAACACGAAACAAACAGCACACGGTCAGTAATAAAACAAACCAGTCAACGCCTCTGTGGAGGCGTTCCTTCTTCCTCTCCTTTGCTATCTCCCTCTCCACTGAGGATACAACGCCCTTCTTCCTTCTCTGGTCTCTCTCACTCTACACTGAGGATAGAGACGCCCAACAAGAGGAATCACGCAACGCCGGAGCAGCACAACGACGGCAAGCAGAGAGTATTTCTGTAGCAATGTCTCGGCGAGAAAGGAAGTGATTTCTCACTGTATCGATCGTACAAACTCGAAGCACGAAGCTTTCTCACTCTCTCTGAAAAACAAACCTTCAAAGAGCTTCAACGGAAAAAAAATTCCGAACGTTTCTGTTACTCTGGTTTTTTTTCACACACAGCGATTTCAAATCGTCGGGGGGAATAGGAAAATAAAAGCTAAGTTAAGTATTTAATGAGGTTGAGTGTTCCACACTCCAACCTCATAAAGAAATAAAAAAATTCCCTATATGTCCCTTAACTTTTCAAACATGGAGATTCCCTAACACACGGCACTCTCTCATCTTTACTTTCTCGGCTGCTTCGACTTTATGGACCATACCAGCGAGAATTGTCTACGTAAATAAAAAGGGTCCTAACATTAGGCGATGCTTAAATCTACTGGTTTTCTTTCTGTGCTGTAATGCGGATTTTTTTTTGTTATTGGTTGAAAGGAGAAGATCATAGCAGTGGTAACTTGGTGAAAAATTCCTCAAAATACAGACGGCCCCTGTTGCTCGATTGTTCTTCAGTTGGTGGACTTTTTATTGAATTCTCACTCATTTCATCAGACATTGTAGTCAAATGAGTGCACGATTTGCCAATTATGAGCCAACAATGGGGTGAAAATGCTTGGAAGGCGAGGGGATAAAACAGAAAACTGCAGCTGTATTCCCCAACAAAACGTACAACCACTAGTGGAATGCCTGTCGAGTTTAAAAGTTGCATAATTTGCATTTGAAAAACTTTTAACTTCAAGACTTCCATGAGGTTTATACAACAAACCCTTTCATGGAGATTCTTCAACAACCTCAGAATCCTATAGATTGGCTCATGATGATGCGATCGTCGTGCTAAGCAAATGGTCAAGTTGCCCTTCCTCCGTGCATGGATTCTCCTTCTGAAATCAAATGAAAACATTGTATGGCTTCTCTCACTTAGCTAACCGAATGTAGGTTAATCAGATTAAAACCGAGAAGCAAGAAGGGAAGGAAGACAATCCACTTCGTTCGCCAGTCATTCAGGCAAGTAGCGGAGGACGGAGTTGCAGAACCACCAGAAGGCGGGGCTCCGTCGGATGCTTTGGTTTCCTTAGAGCAAGTATAATTGCATCGACTTGGGCGGACTACTCTATATACACCTGTGCTGGCCAAAATGTATACGTCCTCCTTGTTGTGCTGCCCAAAATGTATACGTCCTTCTTGTTGTGCTGCCCAAAAGAGAATATATAACCCAAAGAAGGCAGAGAGAGGACTTCCCAGAGTAGAACCACATGAGATTGGCGAATTCTCCGCACAGCTGCCGCTATTTTCAGGGGTTTCAGCACCCACCCAAATGGCATCTCCGTACAAATCTGCATATAAGTACCTGAGGTTCCAAACCGTAACTAGATTACTAAACGGCCAACATTAGTAAATGGATATCTTAAACTAGAGGTAGCTAAAGGGATGGAATTTCGGATTGAATAAGATTTCTTTCACCTCCCTGACATGCATGGATCGGCAGAACCTCCATACATAAAGCCTCCAGTGATGGATGCAGATCCTTCCTTTGTGTTTATAGAAGAGTGAGAGTAGCCCATGATAGAAAATAAGATTTTTTAACTTATTTATGAAAACAACGTCAACCTCAATTTATTTACAAAAGTACCGAATTTTGACCGGTCCACCGTATATGTGGACAGTCAAAGCTGACACATAAGCTTTGACTGCTTATGCGTTGCCACATTACCAGTGCGACACTGTAGATTAACACATCGTCTGCCACGTTAGTATAGTTGACACGTATTCTGCCACGTCATTACATGATAAAATTTTGAATAAATTTAAAAAAATCAAATACACTTTTTATTACCTTATATCTAAAATAATAAATTATTTAAAAATTATAATAAAAAATAAAAAATTAACTCTTACTTATTTAACACTATTTAATATCAATTAAAATATTATTAATTAAAAAAATTATAGTTACACTTTTTATTTCTTCATATTTTAAAAAATAAAATAAAATAAGTAAATTAATTAGATTTAAAATATTTAAAAATTTAAAAAATACAAAAAATTTATTTTAGAGTTTAAAAATACAATTTATTTGAATACTTTTGATCACCTTATTTACAAAATAATAATATTTACAGATTTTAAATATTTATAAATAGAAAAAATCTAACTCTTACCCATTTATTATGGATTTAAAATATTTATAAATTTAAAAAATCTTACTCTTAAGTCTTACCCATATATTATCGATTTAAAATATTTAAAATTTTAAAAAAATATACAAAAAAGTTATTTTAGAGTTTAAAAATACAATTTATTTGTATACTTTTTATCATCTTATTTACAAAATAATAATATTTAGAAATTTAAAATATTTATAAATAGAATAATCTAACTCTTACCCCATTTACTATGGATTTAAAATATTTATAAAAAGAAAAAAATTAATTTTAAGTCTTGCCTATATATTATCCATTTAAAATATGTATAAAAAAAAATTTACTCTTAAGTCTTACCCATATATTATCCATTTAAAATATTTATAAATTAAAAAAATATACAAAAAAGTTGTTTTAGAGTTTAAAAATATAATTTATTTGTATACTTTTTATCATCTTATTTACAAAATAATAAATTATTAAAAATATATTATTTAATTAAAAATCTTACAAAACTTTACAATAATTTTAGTTTGGCAGAAATTTCATTAACATAAAATTAGAAATTAAACAGTAAATCACAAAAAAATCAATACAGTAATTAAACACCTAAATTCAAATCAACATTATAATTAAATACAATAATTAGATTCAATTAACAAAAACCCTAAAAAATCACTCTCCTAAATCGGCTTCTGAAATTCAAATTCGCGTTTGGAGGGTGAATAGGGCTTCGGTTTTGATAGAAGGGGCGGCGAGAGGATGTACAGAGGGGAACGGAGAAGAAGAACGAGAGATGAGGCTGAGACGAAGAGAGAGCTGTTGAGAGGGGGCGTCGAGGGCGAGGCCGAGCGGCGGCAGTAGGGGAGCGGTCGTGGCCGAGCGGTGGCAGCAGGAGCGAGGGCGAGTGGAGAGGAGAAGGGGAGAGATGGCAGCAGGAGCGAGGGCGAGAGGAGAGTTGAGGAGAAAGATGGAGGAAGAAACATTAGAATGAAAAAACATATAACGGAGGGCTTACATGGAGTGAGCTAACGTGGCGAGAGATGACGGGGCAAAGAGGGAAATTGATAATGACGTGTCAGATGACATGTCAAATGAAGTGTAAAAATAATGATGTGGTAGCCCGTGTGTTCAACTACTATACAGCACTGATGAGGTGTCGACACGTAAGCGGTCAAAGCTTACTTGTCGCCTTTGACTGTCCACATATACACTGGACCGGTCAAAGTTCGGTAGTTTTGCAAATAAGTTGAGATCGTCGTTGTTTTCATAAATAAGTTTTTTCAAACTGGTATTTTTGTAAAATTCCCTAGAAAATATGGGGCTTATAGACCCAGAAGAGGTGTTTCCTCCGGGACTCTGTAGGGGCTTGTAAGGGGAAGGGCCCATGATGTAAATTCTGGATTAAGATTTAAGATTAAAGTTTTTCTAACAGGTACATATGTGTACAGTTACAATGGCATTGTTGAAATATCGCTTGAACATGAATAACTCTCCTTTTTGTATCCTACCTAGGTATATAATTCTTGATACAATCCCTTATTTTTTCATCTTCCTGGCAATAAATTTTTGGTGGTGCGAACCAAAGGGAAGGATGATTCTGATTTTTACCCAAGTCGGAAACCAAGTGGATTTATTTATTTTTTTCCCATCTCTGTTTCTCGTTTTTAATATCTTTCTATTATACCACCCTTAAACCCTTCAACCCCCTTAGGCTTCTCCATTAGGAAAGTTGTGAGTAGTATTTTTCAATACAATTGTTATATGACAGGTGGGTTTTTTTATTGGATAACTACGTCTATAAATCTATAAATCTGCTTCGTTGAAACCCATATTATGACTTAGTATTTGCTGCTGCAGAATAAAATCAATTTTAAAATAGGATAGGATGCTCGGTAAGGCATCCTAAAATCAGCTATGTTTTGGATTTTGGGCAGCCAAGATTCCCGTGTACTCATGCTTGCTCATCTTTCAGATTGCACAAAATTGCAGAGGAGATCCAGAAATTTGATCTCATAATGGTCAATTCAATATTCAGAGTCAGAGGAGGAAGAAGAGCACCCATTTTGGTGCCGCTTACAGAGTTTACTCAGTGAAAGACGTAAAGATTATCTTCACTTGGAAAGCTGGGTTTCATCCTTTAACAATCACAGAATCTTGATTCTTGTTTAAAGGTCAAGATCAGACAAGAATCAGGGTTGGAAGGAGAACACAATCGAATTATTCAGGTTCCTTTCCCAGTAAGAACTATCCTAAGGAAAACAGGAAATGGAAGAAAGAAGATGCCATTTCTCTCTGCATATTTGAAGGCAAGGAGATTCGAAGCTGGGGCTTTTAATTTGTAATCGATTCTACCTCGTTTATAGTCCCACATGGAATGTTGGCTTATCTTTTAAGCTATATTTGACCAGATCAGCTGGGTTGTCCGCTCGTGATTGAGGAGTCCAGACCCTCTCGTTAATCACCATTCTGTTGTTTTTCCATCGTTCCGAATGTGGCCCACGTTCTCGCTCCCGCCCCCGTCTCCTCTCTCTCTATCTCAGCACCTTCGTCTGTTCTCTCTCCCTTTCCATTGTTCCCCTGTAATATTTGTAAAATCAACTTCATATTTTCTAATCTGGCTTTTATTACCCGTGCTTCTCAGGGACAACCGGATACGGATCGGTACGATGAGACTATCTCCTGCAAGTATTGCTCAGATGCGGCGACGGTGTACGGACTCTCCGCCTTCCTCGCTGTGCTGGTGAGTCAGGGGGTCGTCACCGGCGTCACTAAATGTGGCCCACGTTCTCGCTCCCTCCACCTTTCCCTTGGAGCCCTCATCTCCTCTCTCTCTCTCTCTATCTCATCACCTTCGTCTGTAAGATTTGATTCTCTCTGCTCTCTCCCTTTCGATTGTTCCCCTGTAATATTTGTAAAATCAACTAATCTGGCATTTTTTTGGATGTCCCACTTTTTTTGTTTTTTTTTATTGTATTTGGCAGGAAAGGTGAAGTTTCGTTTCGATGGAAGCCATTTCTGAGTCTTTGACGAGTGCTTGAACTGTTACTCTACTGTGTTTTTTTTTTTTTAAATTTCTTCTCGTACCGTATTTATTTTGAAAGGTATATTATGGACCCACTTTGAAAGATTTCTCTTCCTTGGTTGGAAAGAAATCAGGGGTGATACTTCTAAGCGCTTCAATTTTTTCCGTGTCTTCTGTTGGGGGTTACCTAAGTTATCACAAATAAGGCGTTATAGTAAAAAGACTTGAATTGAAATGATATTACACCATTTCATCTGCCCAAGCAAAAACGGAGGAAAGTTGATTCTTACCTTTTTTGCGAATCATCTACTTTCCTCGCGCGACGTGCGTTGCTTCTTTCTCCCACCCAAAAGGAAAAAATTATCCTCATTCGCTATTCTCCTCTCCCTCTCCCTCGGCCTTCGTCTCCCAACGATTTTTTTATGGTTCTTACCGAGTCTATGATGCTTCGGAGAACGGATTGAGACAGGAACCTCGTCGGCGCAGAGCAACGGATGGACATTTGTTGCTGTGAGGTCGATCTTCACGTCGTAACAGAATTTCGCAGTGGTTTCGAAGGTCTCGGAGCCGCCTGGGAAATCCAAAGTCGAAGGTCTCTTTTGCGGCAAGGCTCTTCAACGACGACGACGATGACGACAACAATGACTTATTATTTTTTATTTTTTTTTCACTTTTTAAAATTTTATTCTAATAACACGTAATTAGTATATTAATTTATAATAAAATTTAATCATGAATTAGTTGAATTATAATAAACTTTAAACCACTGGATTTACATTTTGTGTTAATATATTATTAATTAATAATTAGTAAATAAATATATTATGTTATTGATAAATTAATATATTTATTTATTTATTACGTATTTTTTATTTTGTATTAAAATAGTGAGTTTTAATGTTAAAAAATATATTATGTCATTAAAAAATAATTTATTTATTTATTATACTCGTTTAAGTTATTTTTAAAATTTTATTTATTTTAAATAATTTATTCTAGTCACACGTAATTAGTATATTAATTTATAATAAATTGTAACCATTAATTGGTTTAATTATTCAATTGCTATAATTAATTAAACCATTAGGTTTATTTATTATATTCTCTTATATTATTTTTTAATTTTTTTATTAATTTTATATAATTTATTCTAGTAACACGTAATTATTATTTTAATTTATATTAAAACGGAAGAAGATGCCATTTCTGTCTGCATATTTGAATGCAAGGAGATTTGAAGCTGGGGCTTTTAATTTGTAATCGATTTTACCTCGTTTATAGTCCCACATGGAATGTTGGCTTATATATTAAGCTGTATTTGACTAGAGCAGCTGGGTTGTCTGGTTGTGACTAACGAGAGGGTCTGAACAACGGCAACGACGTATCAGGCCTTCTCGTTAGTCACCATTTTCTTTGTTTTTCCTTCGTTCCGAATGTGGCCCACGTTCTGGCTTCCTCCGCCTTTCCCTTCGAGCCCCCGGTCTCCTCTCTCTCTCTCTCTCTCTCTCTCGTCACCTTCGTCTGTAATATTTGATTCTCTCTTCTCTCTCCCTTTCCATTTTCCCCTGTAATATTTGTAAAATCAACTTCATGTTTTCTAATCTGGCATTTTTTCTGGATGTCCCACTTTTTTTTTTTGGCAGGAAAGGTAAAGTTTCGTTTTGATGGAAGCCATTTCTGAGTCTTTGACGAGTGCCTGAAGTGTTACTCTACTGGTTTTTTTTTTTTTTTTTAAATTTCTTCTCGTACCGTATTTATTTTGAAAGGTATATTACACTTTGAAAGATTTCTCTTCCTTGGTTGGAAAGAAATCAGGGGTGATACTTCTGAGCGCTTCAATTTTTTCCGTGTCTTCTTTCTCCTCCGTTTTCTATCTGAAAAAGTTCTTAACTCACCGCCAACAACTACAGCTCTTGATTTAATATTTTTAGTAGAGAATTCTTGAGTTAATTTGATGATAAAGTTTGCAGTTTTTTATTTATGTAATTCACTAGAGAGGCATCTGAGAAAGAGGGAGAGAGACAAAGGTTGCTGGGAACTACACTTTACAGCAGGAGTCGCTCAAAAAATGGCGAGAAATGCCCAGGATGAAGACCACCCAGAGAACAAAAGCAAAGTCTGCAACCATTGGAAGGAGAAACAAGCCTTGCTCTACTGTCGAGCCGATTCTGCCAAGCTTTGCATCCCCTGCGACCGTCAAGTACACGCCGCCAATGGTATTTTCTCCAAACACTCCAGATACCATCTCTGCGATGTCTGCCGAGACCAGCCGGCTTCGATTTTCTACTCCTTTGCCCCAACTGTGACTTCGACGCTCACCCACCTTCCCTTGAGGCACACCAACAGAACCACCGCTCTCTCGAGCCCTTGTATAGCATAATTAGGTTAATATAAGTAATTTTGTATAACTTAGACCTGATTAATTGATCTTCTCGTTAATCACTGTTTTTTTCATTCGTTCACACTCGTCTCCTCTCTCTCTATCTCATCACCTTCTTCTGTAAGATTATATTCTCTTCTCTCTCCCTTTCGATTGTTCCCCTGCAATATTTGTAAGACCAACTTCATGTTTTCTAATCTGGCTTTTATTACCCGTGTTTCTCAGGGACAACCGGTTACGGATCATTACGATAAGACTACCTTCTGCAAGTATGGCTCAGATGCGGCGACGGTGTACGGACTCTCCGCCTTCCTCGGTGTGCTGGTGAGTCAGGGGGTCGTCACCGGCGTCACTAAATGTCTCTGTTTTGGAAAAGGACTCACCGCCGGATAAAGAAGGATGGTTGACTTTGATGAAAAGAGGTAAAGAAGGATAGAGAAGAAAAGAGAGTAGTTAGAGGAGAAAAGAGACATGTTCGAAAGAGAGGAGGTCGAAGAGAGGCACTCTGAGAGATGAAATAATGGAGGCTAAGAGAGGAGGTCGAAGAGAGGCACTCTGAGAGATGAAATAATGGAGGCTAGGATTAGAGTTTCATAGTCAACCTCTAATCCTCCCCCTTAGTCCTTTTATAGTTCACTTAGGGAGTGTTAGCCCCCCAAATGGATTTTTGAAGTTCAAGTTCATGTCTAACATGAAGATCATGTCACTCATGTACATGAAGATCATCTTCGCACTTGGTGTTAGTGTTAACGACTTCATGTGCACTAGAAAACAGTTTCCAGTGTTAGTGCCCTAACATGAGAAAAACATAAAAAACAAGAGAATTCCTAAACCTTTATAGTACACTTAATTACAACAAAATCCTTAACCCCCAAATTAGGTAAAACAACCATTATTACTACACGAATAAGTTATTTAATGTATAATTAAATATATTAATATATTTATTAATTGAATTAGATATTTTATTGTGCATTAATATGGTAATTACAGGAGCCAATGAAATACGTACATGATTAATTAAAAATAATAAATAAATAACGTTATAAATAAAAAAAACGAAAGTAATACGTTGAGTTATTAATTTATTAATAACATATGATATATTTTAACCAAAAATGAATAATTTAAGAGAAAAAAATGATCTAATCATAACTTTAACACACTATATATTTGTACATAATATATTTTATGTATTATTAATTAATAATATATTATCACAAAATTTAAAACCATTGGTTTAATTAACTATAGCAATCGGATAATTATGCCAAAATAATTTATCAAATATTTATTTTAATAATATTTTAATTATGACTATTAAATCACTATTTTAATATAGTAATTATAAGATAAATATATTAAATAAATAAAAATGTTTATTTTATAAATAAAATTTATAAATTAATGATTTTTATGACGATAGTTTAATTTTTCCTAACTTAGGAAAAATTAAACCATCGTCGTCATCCTCAGCGGCGAGCCAGCGGGCAACGGTGACGGGCCAGTGCGCAATGGCAACAGCGGCGGCGGACAACGCCTACAGAGGCAGCGCTCCGACGGTACGCTGAGAGGGAGAAGAGAGGGAGGCTGAGAAGCTCTGCAACAGATGCTCAACCTCCCGTGCTCTGTGACGGAGGTCGAGAGGGAGAGGGGAGGGAGGATGGTTGTTAAACCGAAGCCGATGGCTGAAATCAAAGCCGAATGGGGAAATCGAGGCCGAATTGAAGTAGAAATTAAAAAATCGAAGCCCAAATGTCAAAATCGAGCGAGAGGTTCAGAGGGAGAGCGAGTCCGAGATGGAGAGAAGGACGCCAAAAGGACATTCGCAGCGAGATGGACGCCGTAGAGAGGGAGACCAGAGAGGGACAGTGGAGACGAGAGAGGGAGCAGAGAACGAGAGAGGGTTGCGGGAATGAAATAGCAGAGAGAGCCCCGCGATAGTGTTATGTACATGATTCTCAAAATCGGACATAAAACATTTTTCGTCGTTTACTCTTGGGACATGAACTCCTGAGTCATGGATGATCATGTACATGACATGAAGTTTGGCGCTCCCTAACGACTCCAATACATGAACTTAATAATGCGCCCGAAGATCATGTCCTGAGTCATGTTGACTAATAGCTTAGGATAGATTATTAATAACACACACACACACACACACACACACACACACACATATATATATATATAATTAAAACTTAAAAACATGCTTAAAAAGGAACCGAGTTACTCGTAATAGTCCACAATTTACAATATAACAGCAAATGTTTATGCCTTGGAATATAACAATGAGTTTGTGCCTTTAATATTAAAATCATCAACTTAGGGGTAGGGGGGTGGGTTATGGCCAGAAAATAGGATTTTTTAAACCAAAATAAAAATAGGTTAATTAAACAAAAATAATTGCTCAAATACTTGATTTGATAATATTTTAATTATCACAATTAAATCACTAATATAATACAGTAATTAAAAAAATTAAATATAATGAATAAATAACGCCGGTTTAATTTTTCCTAACTTAGGAAAAATTAAATTAGCAACGTCATCTTCCTCACGGTGTCGATAATGGCAGGGAGGCAACAACGACGGAGGCGGTGCTCCGACGATACGTCAAAGGCCTTGCAATAGAGACTCTTCGACTGGATGCTCTGTGACGGAGGCCGAGAGGGAGAAGAGATGGAGGGAGAGAGGGAGAAGGGAGAGGGAGAGGGAGAGGGAGAGGGAGTGAGAGTGCAAATACGAAAGGAAGAAGAGAGCAGAAGAAAAAAACTTTGGGGGAGGAAGGTCAAGAGGGAGAAGAGAGCGCGAGACAGAAAAATAAATAAATTCGACACGTCCCGA
Source organism: Aristolochia californica (assembly GCF_029961685.1). NCBI lineage: Eukaryota > Viridiplantae > Streptophyta > Magnoliopsida > Piperales > Aristolochiaceae > Aristolochia > Aristolochia californica. The sequence goes on from NW_027182268.1 coordinate 49,744, forward strand.
ACAATGGCTTCAAGTGGATTATTCACAATTTTGGGCTGAATCGTGATTCCACGATTTTAGCTTGAGACAATTGCGTGCATTTTTTAGATGACGCTGGCATTAGTGCACCATTAACGGTCTAATTGAATGAACTACATAATGCGCATAAACAATGCCATACTTAGATTGCAACACTTCAATCCCGAGAAAATATTTAATGAGACCCATGTTTTTTGTCTTGAATTATTTACATAAGCTCTCCTTCAACCGGCTAATAATTTTTGAAACACTTCATGTTATAATAATATCATCCACATATATCAATAGGAGAACATTTCCCTTATTAGTATGCTTAACAAAGACATAGTGATTCATCATACATCTATTGAAAACAAAGTGATCCATCAAACAAACACACGATTAATTAATATCTCAATTAAATAAGAATTCTCATATAAAGTTAGAATTAATTAAAAATACATCATGCCTCAATTCTGAAAAAAAGGGTGTCTCAAATGTCATGTACTTTTCCAATTAAGCCATTACATTTAAGAATCCAATACACAACAGAACACGGCCAATACGTAACCTAAAATAAGCTATGTTTTGGATTTTCAGATTGCACAAAATTGCAGAGGAGATCCAGAAATTTGATCTCATAATGGTCAATTCAATATTCAGAGTTAGAGGAGGAAGAAGATCACCCATTTTGGTGCCGCTTACAGAGTTTACTCAGTGAAAGACGTAAAGATTATTTTCACTTGGAAAGCTGGGTTTCATCCTTTGACAATCACAGAATCTTGATTCTTTTTTCAAGGTAAAGATCAGACCAGAATCAGGGTTGGAAGGAGAACACAATCGAATTATTCAGGTTCCTTTCCCAGTAAGAACTATCCTAAGGGAAACAGAAAATGGAAGAAGAAGAAGCCATTTCTGTCCCCATATTTGAATGCAAGGAGATTCGAAGCTGGGGCTTTTAATTTGTAATCGATTCTACCTCGTTTATAGTCCCACATGGAATGTTGGCTTATCTTTTAGGCTGTATTTGACCGGAGCAACTGGGTTTTTTATTTGTGACTAACGAGGGGGTCTGAACTGCGGCAACGATACCATTTTGTTGTTTTCCTTCGTTCCGAATGTGGCCCACGGTCTCGCTCCCTCCACCTCTCCCTTCTAGCCCGTCTCCTCTCTCTCTCTATCTCTCTGTCTCATCACCTTCGTCTGTAATATTTGATTCTCTCTTCTCTCTCCCTTTCCATTGTTCCCCTGTAATATTTGTAAAATCAACTTCATGATTTCTAATCTGGCATTTTTTCTGGATGTCCCACTTTTTTTTGTTTGGCAGGAAAGGTAATGTTTCGTTTTGATGGAAGCCATTTCTGAGTCTTTGACGAGTGCTTGAAGTGTTACTCTACTGGTTTTTTTTTTTTTTTAAATTTCTTCTCGTACCGTATTTATTTTGAAAGGTATATTATGGACCCACTTTGAAAGATTTCTCTTCCTTGGTTGGAAAGAAATCAGGGGTGATACTTCTGAGCGCTTCAATTTTTTCCGTCTGCTTTCTCCTCCGTTTTCTATGTGAAAAAGTTCTTAACTCACCGCCAACAACTACAGCTTTTGATTTAATATTTTTAGTAGAGAATTCTTGAGTTAATTTGATGATAAAGTTTGCAGTTTTTTTATTTATGTCATTCACTAGAGAGGCATCTGAGAAAGAGGGAGAGAGACAAAGGTTGCCGGGAACTACAAAAGGAGACCAGAGGCTTAATGAAACTTTACAGCAGGAGTCGCTCAAAAATGGCGAGAAATGCCCAGGATGAAGACCACCCAGAGAACAAAAGCAAAGTCTGCAACCATTGGAAGGAGAAACAAGCCTTGCTCTACTGTCGAGCCGATTCTGCCAAGCTTTGCATCTCCTGCGACCGTCAAGTACACGCCGCCAATGGTATTTTCTCCAAACACTCCAGATACTATCTCTGCGATGTCTGCCGAGACCAGCCGGCTTCGATTTTCTGCGCCTCCCACCAACTACTCCATTGCCCCAACTGTGACTTCGACGCTCACCCACCTTCCCTTGAGGCACACCAACAGAACCGCCGCTCTCTCGAGCCCTTCTCCGGCTGTCCTTCCGCCAACGAGCTCTCCTCGCTATTCGGCTTTGACGACGACAAGTCTCTATGGTTTAGTGATGGTAATTCGGGTGGATAAGAGGAGGGGTTGTGGAGTGAGTTTGTGTGGGAAGCGCCATATTAGAATGTATTTAATTTATTTATTATTTATTTTTTGTATTTTACTATTTTGCCCTTTTACCTTTTTACTGTATAAAACTACATGGTTATTCGTAACAGTTGATTCAATAAATCATTTTCATGAATCAATATTTGTTTGTCTTCTCGACTGCTGTGAGCCCGACGAACAGAGCAACGGCTCTTTTCCAATCCAAAATTCTAACATGGTATCAGAGCGGATGATCCTCATCCTCAGAGTATTTTCGGCTGGCGGCCCTTCTCTCGGCGATTTCGGCGATTTCGGCGATCCATCGTCCATTTCGGCGACGGTCATCGGCGACCTGATTTCAGCTCTCTATTTCAGCTGATCTTCTGACACAGAGGTTAGATTTCATCTTCCTCCTAATTTTTTTTTTTCTAAATAAGTTAAGCTTCTGTTTTCTCGGCGAGATAGCGCCGTTGCTGTGAAAAATGGATTTCGGTAGTGCTGCTATGGCGCCGTTGCCGTGAGGGCTGATTTGCCCCTTTTTTTTGGTAGTCGTGCTCTGGTGCCGTTGTCGTGCGGGCTGAGTTTCCCCTGTTTTGGTCGTGGTGTTCTAGCGCCGTTGCCGTGACCTAATTTGTCTCAGGATTTGGCAGAGAGTTGGTGCTCTCTCTGAATTTTTTTTTATTGCCTCTGGATTTAGTCGTGAAGGTTAAGTTTCCTTTCTGTTTTTTTTTTTTTTTTTGTGGTTGACCGAGAGGTGTGATATATTTTTTTTCTGGCCTTTTGTGTTTGGCCGAAAGGTGTGCTATGGTACATTTGTTGTTCAAAATTTTTATGTTGAATTCTTAGGTTACATACAAGACCTTCATTAGAATCTTCTTGGGGGCTCCATGGAGACTTATTCATTGATGGGCGTTTCCAATTCTGGTCTTCGTACCAGTTCGACTCGTTCCAATTTTGACGAACCATCGAACCCATACTATCTTCACCATTCGGATAGCCCCGGGCAAGTTCTTGTCTCGCAGCTACTTACTGGTGAAAATTACACCAGTTAGAGCCGTGCAATGTCCCTCACCTTATCCGTGAAGAATAAAGTGGGCTTTATCGATGGTTCCATACCTGTACCTCAGAGTGCTGATCCTCCTTTGTCGAACTCCTGGACCCGGAATAACAATATTGTCATCTCTTGGATTTTAAATTCGGTTTCCAAGAAAATCTCTGCAAGTGTTATGTTTGCTGCTTCTACCCACGAAATTTGGCTCGCTCTTCGGGATCGTTATCAACAACGCAATGGTCCGCGCATTTTTCAACTTAAACGAGAATTGATGAACTTGCGCCAAGACAAAGGATTCCGTTAGCACTTATTTCACGAAGCTGACGACCCTTTGGGAAGAACTGAACAATTACCGTCCTCATTGCTCTTGTGGAAAATGTTGTAGTGGAGTTAAGGTTCTTATTGATTACCACAACATGGAGTATGTCATGTGATTCTTGATGGGCCTTGATGACTCTTTCTCCCATGTTCGTAGTCAGCTGCTCCTCATGGATCCGATGCCTCCTCATAATCGTGTTTTTTCTTTGGTTGTCCAAGAGGAACAACAACGGAGGACCCCTCATGCCTCGAGTTCGCATACCCCCACCGACACAATGGCATTCGCGTTTAAATCTGAGCAGACAGACGTTCATAAACCTGACCCACAAACCTCTCAGAAATTTCACTCAAATTACAGTGCTCCCTGGAATCCGAATCCCAATGCTTCTCGGAATCAGAATTATCATGCTCCCCGGAATCCGTACAAGGATAAGCATTATTGTACTCATTGCAAGACCGTTGGCCATACTATTGCTTGTTGCTTCAAGATCCATGGCTATCCGACTGGACCTGCCTCCAAACCCACGCAACATTCTCATGCTGCTGCTCATCAGGTTTCCATTGCTGCTGATGGCCCAGGTTCTACTTCTGTTGGGAGTCTTGTGCAGAATCTTGACTCCGCTCAGTTTCAGCAGCTTATGTCCATGCTTTCTACACACCTGAGTAGCTCCGCACAAGTCACAATTACTGCGGAATCTTCTACATCCAACTGCGTGGCAGGTATTTGTTTTTCTGTATCCTTAAATCCTTTAATTTCTTCACCTCAATCATGGATTATCGACTCAGGAGCTACTCGACATATTTGCTCTCACGCTCCTGTTTTTGTTTCTTTGCATGTTATTCCTCACACTACGGTTACTTTACCCAATAACACTCAACTTTTAGTCCATCTTGCTGATGATATTAAATTGCATTCTCACCTTGTACTTAAAAACGTACTATTTGTTCCTCAATTCAAATTCAACTTGACCTCTGTTAGTGCTTTAGTTACTGACTCTGGCCTTATAGTAAGTTTTCTTTCTGATTGTTTTGTTATCCGAGATCTATCCACCCAGAGGACGATTGGCAAGGGTGACAAAGTCCAAGATCTTTATGTCCTCAGTGCTCAAAGTTTGAATTATATTTCTCATGTTTTTGTTAACACTGTTTCAGCCCATGTTTGGCATAATAGGCTAGGACACATTTCTTTCCAGCGACTAGATTTTTTGAAGGATCAGTTGAACTGCGATGTAACTAAATTACATAAATTAGATCCTTGTTATATTTGTCCTCTTGCTAAACAACATAGACTATCTTTTGAATCTCACAATAACTTGTCATAATTTCCTTTTGATCTTGTGCAATGTGATATTTGGGGACCCTATCAGACTGTTTCTCATACTGGCCATCGTTTCTTCTTAACTCTTGTTGATGATTGCACTCGATTTACCTAAATCTATCTGTTAGAAACTAAATTTGATGCTCTCTCTGTGATACCACATTTTTTTAATATGGTTTTTACTCAGTTTAATGCTAAAATCAAAGTTTTCCGATCTGATAATGCCCCGGAGTTATCTTTTGTTGAGTTTTTTCAAGATCAAGGAGTCTTGCACCAGTTTTCCTGTGTTGAAAGACCTCATCAAAACTCAGTTGTTGAAAGAAAACATCAACACCTCTTGAATGTGGCTCGCTCATTGTTCTTCCAATCCCGCATTTCAGTCTATTTTTGGACAGAATGCATTCTTACAGCGGTTTTCTTGATTAATAGAACTCCATCTCCTCTCTTGCGACACAACACACCTTTTCATTTGCTATACAACACAGCTCCTGATTATCCTTCTCTTAGAGTCTTTGGTTGTTTAGGTTTTGTTTCCACCTTAGTTGCTCATCGAACTAAGTTCCACCCTCGTGCTCAAGTTTGTGTGTTTCTTAGTTATCCAGCTGGTGTGAAAGACTATAAATTCTATGATGTGGAGACCAAACATGTTTTTATTTCTAGAGATGTAACGTTCCATGAGGAAGTTTTCCCTTTTCATACTATCACCAGTTCAATTACAGTTCCTGATCCCTTTCCTGATTTGGTTCTGCCCCACTCCTTCATACAAACTCCTTCTCTCCCAGACCTTGATTCTTCCCCTATTCATGATTCACCAGCTAGTTATGATGCTCCTGTTGATGATATTCCAACTAATACTCTTCCAGTGCTTGTTCCTTCTACATCTACTGGCACTTCTCTTCGCAAATCTACTAGGACGATCCATCCACCTCATTACTTGCAGAATTATCACTACAATTTACTTGTTGGTTCTTCCCCATCTGTTTTAGCCTCTACACCTTATCCGATCTCTAACTACATCTCTTATCATTCCCTTTCTGATAAGATTATAATTGAGGTTGGATTTTGGTATTTTAATCCAATTTCTGTCTTTAACTCTAGGCGCCCGAGAGAGGCTAGACGCAAGGATTGAGAATCCGGATTCGTGGTTACGTGGCGCTCGAGAGAGGCACGAATCACGGTAAAATCCAAAGTTGATAATTTTAGCATCATCACAATAGGAAATTGATTCTCTGCATTCTATTGTAATCCGATCTTTGTCATTAACTCTAGGCGCCCAAGAGGGGCTAGACGCAAGGATTGAGAATCCGGATTCGTGGTTACGTGGCGCTCAAGAGAGGCACGAATCACGGTAAAATCCAGAGTTGACATTTCCTGTTGTGCAAGTAGTTAATTAAATTATTGCTTGATAATTTAGGATATAATTAGTGTTTAGTTCAGATTAATTCATCATATTTGGTTAGGCTAGTTGACTCAAGAATACACGAAATTCAATCCTCCCTGTGGATATGACCCTCGCTTACTGCTAGATTACATGAACGATTTATACGCTTGCGAGGTATAAAAGTCGATGTGACTAAAATTATACATCAAGTTTTATTTTTTATTTTTATTTTTTTTATTTTTTTTGTTTGGTTTATTCATTCTTATTTGCTGGCTAAGAGCATAAATGGTTCCGGTAGTCGATGACCAGACTTTTGGTCCCTAGTTTGAGAGGTCTGTACTCAAACAACCGTTCTGGGATTGACCAGTTCGATCTTGAAGTATTGAATGAAAACCTTATGGTGAGTAACTTAAGGACTTGTGTTCAGCGCGTGATTCCTGCTGCCTTCAGTGGCCAGTCACACGGAGATTTCTTCAAAGTGTGATGTGGGATAGCGGTTTCATCTACGGATGATTACCACGAGTACGGCTGATACGAGTAAACCTTCTTATTACCTACGGGTACGGCTGATACGAGTTCAATGGGATAACTTACTATTGCATTAGACTTGGAACTTAGTTGCAAAAGAGAATATGAAATCTTAGTGTTGATCTATGTTAGTCTGAATAGTCTTGTATGCCTGTTTGAACTCATTCCTTTTTATACCTCAGTGAAATTCCTTGTTGTAATGTATGAATGCAAATGGAAATGCTCTTGCTTGCAAAAGACAGATAACTTCAGAAACAGCCTGGGCAAACCCAGGGACATGCACCGGAACAGTCGGTTACTTAAAAATAAGTGTATGTGTAGTGAAGACGAATACAAAATGGTGGTAATACCAAAAGTATTCAGTGAAACAAAGCTGACGTTCTCTAACCGGCTCTCTCGAGTCTCGGTTGGAGTCGGAATAGCTCCGGGAATGGTCGAAAATACGTAATCGACGTCGGAGGATAGTCGGAAAGCGGAAGTGGCACCGGAGAAGCCCTCTCGGATCTCTTCTCGGCCTGGCGAGCGATGACTGTCGAACTCACCTCGACGGAGACTCTCTCGAGCTCTCCTCGGGTTTGTTCTCGGTTGCTGGACGGCGGTGGACGACGGTGGCACGACGGAAGGTATTGGCCCGGCGAACGACAGTGGGGAACTCCTCTCGAGTCCTCCCCTGTTTCCGGTCGATACTCTGTTTTCTGTTCACGCTCCCCTCTCGGGTCCCCCCTCTCGGGTCCCCCCTCTCGGGTCCCCTTTCGACCTGCTCTTTCAACGCCCCCCTTTTGCTTTAAATACCATCTTATTTATTTTAAAATGATTTGACCTAAAAATCATCTCCATTTCACTAAGGGCATTTTGGTAAATGTCTCTTTCTCCACCATAATTCTCCTGAAATTCCATAATTAAATCTATAAAAAGCATTTCAGGAAGAAATAAACCTTAAAAACAATGAAATATAATTAAGGAGAGAAAAATATGCAATATCGATAGTGATTAATGCCAAATTCAATAAATGCTCATTTCATTTGAAAACCGATAAATAACCACCTATAACACAATTATAAAGGTTATTCTATTATAATTAACCTAATACCGAAAAGTCAATAAAGGCCCCCAGGAATGATACATAGTCTCCCTCGAAGAAGGTTTACTCGTATCAGCCGTACCCGTAGGTAATCATCCGTAGATGAAACCGCTATCCCACATCACACTTTGAAGAAATCTCCGTGTGACTGGTGATAGATGTCATATTCTGACATGAGAACTAAGTTAATTATAATAGAATAACCTTTATAATTGTGTTATAGGTGGTTATTTATCGGTTTTAAAATGAAATGAGTATTTATTGAATTTGGCATTAATCACTGTCGATATTGTATATTTTTCTCTCCTGAATTATATTTCATTGTTTTTAAGGTTTATTTCTTCCTGAAATGCTTTTTATAGATTTAATTATGGAATTTCAGGAGAATTTTGGTGGAGAAAGAGATATTTACCAAAATGGCCTTAGTGAAATGGAGGTGATTTTTAGGTCAAATAGTTTTAAAATAAAGAAGATGGTATTTAAAGGAAGTAAGAGAGGTCGAAAGGGGACCCGAGAGGCAAAACCCGAGAGGGGAGTGTGAACAGAAAACAGAGTATCGACCGGAAACAGGGGAGGACCCGAGAGGAGTTCCCCACCGTCGTTCGTCGGGCCAATACCTTTCGCCGCGCCACCGTCGTCCACCACCGTCTAGCAACCGAGAACAAACCCGAGGAGAGCTCGAGAGAGTCTCCGTCGAGGTGAGTTCGACAGTCGTCGCTCGCCAGGCCGAGAAGTGATCCGAGAGGGCTTCTCCGATGCAAACTCCGCTTTCCGACCATACTCCGGCGTCGGTTACGTATTTTCGACCATTCCCGGAGCGATTCCGACTCCGACCGAGGCTCGAGAGAGCCGGTTAGAGAACTTCACCTCTGTTTCGTTCTTCGCCGAAAGTTCCCTCCATCCCTCGGCTTCCAACCTTTGTCGCCGGCGTCGTCTCTACCTCCGGCCACTCACTATTGCTACCTGACGCCACCAATTTCCGAAAATTGCAGCACCCGTGAGAACGAGTTGCTGCCCGAGCGAAAAGAGGAAGAAGGGGAGTAATTCGTCATTATTGAATTTAGTTTTTATATGGTTTGAACTTAGGTTTTGAATGTTAATTGAATCTGATTTGATAATTAATATTTATTTAAGATTTGCTTTCTGGATATTTGATTAAATTAGCTAATTAGGGTAGGATTATAATTGAGGTTGGATTTTGGTATTTTAATCCGATTTCTGTCTTTAACTCTAGGCGCCCGAGAGGGGCTAGACGCAAGGATTGAGAATTCGGATTTGTGGTTACGTGGCCCTCGAGAGAGGAACGAATCACGGTAAAATCCAGAGTTCATAATTTTAGCATCATCACAATAGGAAATTGATTCTCTGCATTCTATTGAAATCTGATCTTTGTCATTAACTCTAGGCGCCTGAGAGGGGCTAGACGCAAGGATTGAGAATCCGGATTCGTGGTTACGTGGCGCTCGAGAGAGGCACGAATCACGGTAAAATCCAGAGTTGATAATTTTAACATCATCACAATAGGAAATTAATTCTCTGCATTCTATTGTAATCCGATCTTTGTCATTAACTCTAGGCGCCCGAGAGGGGCTAGACGCAAGGATTGAGAATCCGGATTCGTGGTTACGTGGCGCTCGAGAGGCAGGAATCACGGTAAAATCCAAAGTTGACATTTCTTGTTGTGCAAGTAGTTAATTAAATTATTGCTTGATAATTTAGGATATAATTAGTGTTTAGTTCATATTAATTCATCATATTTGGTTAGGCTAGTTGACTGAAGAATACACGAAATTCAATCCTCCCTGTGGATATGACCCTCGCTTACTGCTAGATTACATGAACGATTCGTACGCTTGCGAGGTATAAAAGTCGATGTAACTAAAATTATACATCAACTGGCCACTGAAGGCAGCAGGAATCACGCGCTGAACACAAGTCCTTATGTTACTCACCATAAGGTTTTCATTCAATACTTCAAGATCGAACTGGTCAATCCCAGAACGGTTGTTTGAGTACAGACCTCTCAAACTAGGGACCAAAAGTCTTGTCATCGACTACCGGAACCATTTATGCTCTCAGCCGGCAAATAAGAATGAATAAACCAAACAAAACAAAATAAAATAAAATAAAAATAAATAAAATAAATAAAAATAAAATAAATAAAATAAAATAAAATAAAAATAAAACTGTAATGTACAAAGGGATAGAAACGTGGGGATTGCCCACAATGTGCTAAGTTTATAGTCATAAGCAAGACTTTGACGCATTCAAGATGAATTCTCAAGATACGGTTTGAGCCTCTGACCGTTAACTTTGAAGACCGACCCGTCTCCGTGATTGCGGATCTCAATAGCACCATGAGGAAACATCTGTGTGACCTCAAATGGACCGGACCACCTGGATCTTAGCTTCCCTGTTGCAGGTAACTGTAATGGTTCACCCTGATTGGCCATGGTAGCTCTTACTTTGACTTCGGGTGTTTTCCTACAAATCTGTTCTACCTCTTCAACAAAGGGAGCTAATGGTCCACCTAGGGAGCGGCGCCCGTGCATAAAAACACAAAAAGAAACAAAACGAACTATCAAATTAATCTAACAAACTCACTACTAAAAATATGAACTAACTAGAATAAATAAAAATAATTCCATAAAAAAAATCACCAAGCTAAAATTATGAAAGCAAAAAAATAAAAAATAAAAATAAAAATAATAATAATAAAATAATAAAATAATAAAATAATATAAAAATAAATCTAACCTAAGACCATGGAGAACAAAGAAATACACTTAGTACGTGCCTCCCCGACAACGACGCCAAAAACTTGATGTATAATTTTAGTTACATGCTCTCTCGAGTCTCGGTTAGATTGAATCCCATTGAGGACAATGTCAGGTTTAGGTTTGGGGGGAAACGACTCTTTTATGCCTTAGCAATAATTTTCTTTTGATTTCTGTTCGTGGTTTTCAAACTACTCCTCTTAGTATGTGGTTAACATTAGTAGAGTTAAAATAAGTTGCTTAAATGTGTTTCAAAAATTTTCGTAAAACTGTGTAGAATATGCCTATTAGAAATCTGATATCATTTGTTGTGATTCATGAGAATTCAATGGGATAACTTACTATTGCATTAGACTTGGAACTTAGTTGCAAAACAGAACATGTAAATCTAGTGTTGATCTATGTTAGTCTGAACAGTCTTGTATGCCTGTTTGAACTCATTCCTTTTTATACCTCAGTGAAATTCCTTGTTGTAATGTATGAATGCAAATGGAAATGCTCTTGCTTGCAAAAGACAGATAACTTCAGAAACAGCCTGGGCAAACCCAGGGACATGCACCGGAATAGTCGGTTACTTAAATATAAGTGTATGTGCAGTGAAGATGAATACAAAATGGTGGTAATACCAAAAGTATTCAGTGAAACAAAAATTACGCTGGTAATAGCAAAAGTGCGCTGGTAATAGCGTAAAATGGTTTTAAATCTGGAAGCAATGAGTTTCCTTAACTTTGATGTTGAATTGTAATTTGAAAGAAGTTGCAAGTCAAGATTGAAATTAGTATATTTCTTTTGTGAGATTGTCAGACAATAGGCTTACTCTACTATTTTCTCTTAATTGTGATGTGACCAGGATTTTATTGTTGTTTGTTGCCTCTTTGTTCTGTTGAAGTAATAGCTTATGGGTCACATTGGTTCAGGTGGAGTAACAATGAGTGTATTTGGATTAATAATAGACTATATTTTACACAGGTTTTCAAATTTTGCAAGATCTCATATGATTTTCAGATATTTTACGATACTAAGTGTTAGTCATATGCTAATGAGGAGTAAATTTTCTTCAGTTTTTTCTTTTTATATTATTGATTTAGATGAATTTTGTGGGTAAATTCTATGCAAACCCTCACGAGACATAACTCGTCCACTACTGCAGAGTATGGGTTTAACGGCTTGTTGCATGCGCTAAATGCAATCGTGCTCCCTACGAAAGTGGCATTTTGTTTTCCTAGGCTTAATTTTGGTTCGATTGTTGTTTAGCTAGGGACTAGCAAAGATTTAGGTTTGGGGTGTGATAGATGCCATATTCTGACATGAGAACTAGGTTAATTATAATAGAATAACCTTTATAATTGTGTTATAGGTGGTTATTTATCGGTTTTCAAATGAAATGAGCATTTATTGAATTTGGCATTAATCACTGTCGATATTGCATATTTTTCTCTCCTGAATTATATTTCATTGTTTTTAAGGTTTATTTCTTCCTGAAATGCTTTTTATAGATTTAATTATGAAATTTCAGGAGAATTATGGTGGAGAAGGATATATTTACCAAAATGCCCTTAGTGAAATGGAGATGATTTTTAGGTCAAATCGTTTTAAAATAAATAAGATGGTATTTAAAGCAAAAGGGGGGCGTCGAAAGAGCAGGTCGAAAGGGGACCCGAGAGGGAAAACCCGAGAGGGGAGCGTGAACAGATTGAATCTGAATTAGAGGAGTTCCCCACCGTCGTTCGTCGGGCCAATCGCGCCACCGTCGTCCACCGCCGTCCAGCAACTGAGAACAAACCCGAGGAGAGCTCGAGAGAGTCTCCGTCAAGGTGAGTTCGACAGTCGTCGCTCGCCAGGCCGAGAAGACATCCGAGAGGGCTTCTCCGGTGCCACTTCCGCTTTCCGACTATCCTCCGGCGTCGGTTACGTATTTCCGACCATTCCCGGAGTTATTCCGACTCCAACCGAGACTCGAGAGAGCCAGATAATTAAGGTTTATTTAAGATTTGTTTTCTTGATATTTGATTAAATTAGCTAATTAGGGTAAGATTATAATTGAGGTTGGATTTTGGTATTTTAATCCAAATTCTGTCTTTAACTCTAGGCGCCCGAAAGGGACTAGACGCAAGGATTGAGAATCCGGATTCGTGGTTATGTGGCGCTCGAGAGAGGCACGAATCACGGTAAAATCCAAAGTTGATAATTTTAGCATCATCACAATAGGAAATTGATTCTCTGCATTCTATTGTAATCCGATCTTTGTCATTAACTCTAGGCACCCGAGAGGGGCTAGACGCAAGGATTGAGAATCCGGATTCGTGGTTACATGGCGCTCGAGAGGCACGAATCACGGTAAAATCCAGAGTTGACATTTCCTGTTGTGCAAGTAGTTAATTAAATTATTGCTTGATAATTTAGGATATAATTAGTGTTTAGTTCAGATTAATTCATCATATTTGGTTAGGCTAGTTGACTGAAGAATACACAAAATTCAATCCTCCCTGTGGATATGACCCTCGCTTACTGCTAGATTACATGAACGATTCGTACGCTTGCGAGGTATAAAAGTCGATGTAACTAAAATTATATATCAAGTTTTTGGCACCCGTGAGAACGAGTTGCTGCCCGAGCGAGAGGAGGAAGAAGGGGAGTAATTCGTCATTATTGAATTTAATTTTTCATATAGTTTGAACTTAGGTTTTGAATGTTAATTGAATCTGATTTGATAATTAAGGTTTATTTAAGATTTGTTTTCTTGATATTTGATTAAATTAGCTAATTAGGGTAAGATTATAATTGAGGTTGGATTTTGGTATTTTAATCCAATTTCTGTCTTTAACTCTAGGCACTCGAGAGGGGCTAGACGCAAGGATTGAGAATCCGGATTCGTGGTTACATGGCGCTCGAGAGAGGCACGAATCACGGTAAAATCCAAAGTTGATAATTTTAGCATCATCACAATAGGAAATTGATTCTCTGCATTCTATTGTAATCCGATCTTTGTCATTAACTCTAGGCGCCCGAGAGGGGCTAGACGCAAGGATTGAGAATCCGGATTCGTGGTTACGTGGCGCTCGAGAGAGGCACGAATCACGGTAAAATCCAGAGTTGACATTTCCTGTTGTGCAAGTAGTTAATTAAATTATTGCTTGATAATTTAAGATATAATTAGTGTTTAGTTTAGATTAATTCATCATATTTGGTTAGGCTAGTTTGACTGAAGAATACACAAAATTCAATCCTCCCTGTGGATATGACCCTCGCTTACTGCTAGATTACATGAACGATTCGTACGCTTGCGAGGTATAAAAGTCGATGTAACTAAAATTATACATCAAGTTTTTTAGCCAAAGGCTACACCCAACAAGAAGGTTTAGATTTTGTTGACACCTTTTCTCCTGTGGCCAAATTGGTCACTGTGAAGGTTCTTCTTGCCCTTGCCGCCTCTCATAATTGGCATCTAGCTCAGCTTGATGTCAACAATGCTTTCTTAAACGGTGATCTTTTTGAAGAAATCTACATGGATCTCCCTCTTGGCTATCTTCGACAGGGGGAGTCCTCTTCATCCCACAGCCGACTCGTTTGCAAGCTTCACAAGTCCCTCTATGGTCTCAAACAAGCTTCGCGGCAATGGTATTCCTAATTTTCTCATGTTTTAATCAATTTTGGCTTTCTCCAATTGATATATGATTACTCTCTTTTCACCAAGGGTCATGGTTCCTCCTTTGTTGCACTATTGGTTTATGTGGATGATATCATCTTTACTGGCCCTTCATCTCGTGCTATTGCTGAGCTCAAACAATTTCTGCATACACAGTTCAAGCTCAAGGACCTTGGTTGTCTTAAGCACTTCCTTGGTCTTGAAATTGCTCAGTCCAAAACCGGTATTGTGCTTTCTCAATGTCATTACACCTTACAATTACTTGAAGACTTAGGTTACCTAGCTTGTAAACCCACTAGTGTTCCCATGGATCCCAAGCTTCATTTAACTGCCACTGACGGTGACCTGCTTCCTGATATAACCCACTATCGGCGACTTGTTGGGAAACTTCTTTACCTCACTTTATCTCGCCCCGACATTACTTTTGCCGTTCACAAGCTCAATCAATTTGTGGCCCAACCCCGCCTTCCTCATCTCCAGGCAGTACATCACCTGTTTCGTTATCTCAAGACCAGTCCTGGTCAAGGTTTGTTGTTTTCTTCTACTTCTTCCTTGCAAGTACGCGCTTAGTCTAATGCTGATTGGGGATCATGCCTCGATTCTCGCCGATCTACTACAGGCTTTTCCATCTTCATTGGTGATTCTTTGGTCTCTTGGAAGGCCAAAAAGCAGACCACCGTCTCTCGCTCCTCCGTCGAGGCTGAATATCGAGCTCTCTCTTCTACTGCCAGTGAAACCATTTGGTTGCAACAACTTCTTCAAGATTTTCAAGTTAAGGTTGCATCTCCTGCATTGCTTTATTACGACAATCAAGCTGCGATACATATTGCTTTAAACCCCACATTTCATGAGCGTACAAAACATATTGAGATCGATTATCATTTTGTTCGTGAACGTGTTACTTCGGGCGTCCTCAAGTTACTTCCTATTCGTTCTCAGTACCAGTTAACCGACATGTTCACTAAACCTCTTCCTTCTACCCACCTTTTTCTTTGTTGTCCAAGATGGCTATCAAGGATATTTACAAGCCACCTTGAGGGGGAGTATTAGAATATATTTAATTTATTTATTATTTATTTTTTTATTTTACTATTTTGCCCTTTTACCTTTTTACTGTATAAAACTACATGGTTATTCGTAACAGTTAATTCAATAAACCATTTTCACAAATCAATATTTGTTCGTCTTCTCGACAGCTGCCAGCCCAACGAACAGAACAACGGCTCTTTTCTTCAATCTTCTCTCGTTAAAAGTTCTATGCCCAAAAATGCAGAGGAGATCCAGAAATTTGATCTCATAATAGTCAATTGAATATTCAGAGTTACTAGAGGAAGAAGAGCACCGATTTTGGTGACGCTTACAGAGTTTGCTCAGTAAAAGACGTAAATGGGGGAAAGATTATCTTCACTTGGAAAGCTTGGTTTCATCCTTTGACAATCACAGAATCTTGATTCTTGTTTAAAGGTAAAGATCAGACAAGAATCAGGGTTGGAAGGAGAACACAATCGAATTATTCAGGTTCCTTTCCGAACACAAACTATCCTAATTTCTGTCTCCATATTTTAAACCGTATGCTGGGTTGTTTACATACTAGCGAACTACAAGACAAAGCGGGTTGTTCCTTGGACCAAGGAAAGTCTCCGGGCCATACTCTCTGTAGAGATACAGCCTCCGAAAGGAGATCCCCTAGGAGGCTTATCTGGTAACGCATACTTGCGTGGGCAGAGACCTGTGTGGAGCCTAACCCAGATGCCTCCTCCCACGAATCCATGGAGTAACAGAACGGGGCTTACGTTCTCGTTGCTCGCACTCTTTTTCATTCATTCCAAGAAAGCAAAAGTAGGTTAAAGAGCGAATGGTTGAGAAAAGCAGCGGCGCCACCATATGAAAGAGATACAACAAGTATGCACATCCGTTGGTCGTGAAATATCCCATCCTTTCCACCATATGAGAGAGATACAACAAGTATTCACATCCGTTGGTCGTGAAATATCCCATACTTTCTCCCTCCTGCCCCCTCCCCATGGCGCGCTCCCTCCACCTTTCCGTTCTAGCCCTCGTCTCCTCTCTCTACCTCATCGCTTTCGTCCTCGCTGTCGAAGCTCTGTAAGATTTCATTCTCTCTTCTCTCTCCCTTTCGATTGTTCCCCTGTAATATTTGTAAGATCAACTTCATGTTTTCTAATCTGGCTTTTATTACCCAGATTCGAAATCATGTTGAAATTCATTCAAAACATACGAAACAAAAAACGGTATTTTTAAGTCTTTTGACGAAACCCAGAAATCAACCAAAGAAAAGTAGCACATTACAGACACGTGATATTGCAAAAGATTGCTACGTAAGCAAGTGACACATGGTCAACGCCTAGCACCTCTATGCAAAGGACAAATAAGGTGACACAAAAACATGAAAACGGTAAAATATTAGCAAATCAATGACTTAATATTGTTGGCCCATGTGGCTTCTTAGGGGGGAATACTAATAACAAATACAAACACCACAATAAAAGACAAACAAAACAATTATTTTCGATGTTCTCCTATTGGGTGAAGTCAAGAGGGACCCTTGGGTCAATGCCCAGAGCCAAAAGATGTCAAATGTGGTCAATCAAGAGAACGTTACTTTCCTTAGATTAAGGACGTGAGTCACAATCTCCATAACTAGACGGGGCTCAATGCTTAGATCTTTAATCTTAATTTTGTAGGAGTATCCTATGGTCTGTTCGATGACCAAACTAAAAGCATTTGAAAGGAGTTGAGGGTATTCTTCATCTACATCATTTGGTCAAATCTCCTCTCTATACTTCTTCAATCCATTCTTTGGTGTGCCCAATAGCTAATTGAGCTCACCATTAATTAATCAATGGAGATCTTCTGAACTTGAGGTCATCATTCTCAAGTTCTTCTACCTCAAGGTTCGTGTAGAAAATTTGCCTTGTTCCCTTCCAACATGGTAGCATAAGCCCCAAAAAACTCATCGAGGGATGCAATCTCACGCCTATAGAACCCAACGTCCAACCTTGTAGGTTCAACTATGTTTCTATAAAAAAAAAAAGACTATATATCGGCTATGTTGGATCTTGGTGCAAAAATGATTGTACCAATCTAACATTTTGGTGTATCCCTCTTCCAGTTATGGAGCCTTTCCTTTATATGAGGATCTCTTGGTCCAAACCAGGGTGGAGATGCCAAACTGAGATGTAGAGAGGTGGGAAAATCACTAACTAGTGTGAATGGTGAGGATTGGGGGGTGCTCCTGATTTAAATAGGTTTTTTTCGTAGTTGATCGATCAATGCCTTAAGTTGATCAATTATGCACTTCGTAGTGATCAATCATGCCATATAAAAACATGTTATAATTGAGGTTTTTCTTTTCATTTCACATTTCTTGCATAATATGAACGGGATATGCTTTCTAGATTTAAGTAAATTCAACTAATTTGATGGAGGGTTGCTCACGCATAGTTTGTCTTTTAGCTTGGAGAATCAACTGAATCCACTAATTGATTTTTTTAGGAACAAATTCAACTTTTATTCCCTTGGTTTGAATATGCTCTCGTATGAAGTGGTGTCAAGATCTTACTTAGGTTTATTGCACTCATGTTGTCACAATAGATAGGCTTTTCATTTTGCTCTAAATTATAGTCCCCTAATTATTGTTTCATCCATAAAAGGTGTGTACAACTACTGTCGTTAGTGATATACTTAGCTTCAATGTGTTGAATCTTAGGATTTTATTATTAACCTAAGGGGGGGTTAGTCAACTTGAAGGATAAGATGATCTTCAACCACATAACGCCCTTCTCCACTTGAAGTCGTTAGTGGAGCGCAGATGAAGCTTCATCTCGATGCAGGAGATGAAGGGGCCCTTCATCTCCACGGTTTAATTTCAATCATGTGGAAGAAGACCCATTTTGATCTTCTTCGAATTGAAGGACGGGCGCCCTCGGCCTCGCTCTCTCTCCTCGCACCCCCCCCCCCCCCCCCATCGCGCGTCGTTTTTTCTTTTTTCTTCCTCTCTCCCGCACTCCCTTCCCTCTCTCGTCTCCCTGCGCCCCCGACATTGTTCTCTGCCTTCGTCTCCCTGCGTCCCCGACGTTGATCTCGGCCACTATCTCAGTTCCCTCTCGTCTCCGGCTTCAACTCTCGGTCTTCTCTCGGCCTCGCCCTCTCTGTCGCACCCCCTCTCGTCTCCGTGACTCCCTCTCTTCTCTCGGACAAGCTCTCTCTCGCTTCTCTCTCTCTATTCCCTCCCGACCTCCCTTTCTTCTCTGTCTTCTCCCTCTCTTCTCCCTTTCGGCCTCCCACTCTCTTATCTCTCTGGCTAGTCTCGATTAGGCATCGATTTCACCCTTCGGCTTCGGATTTCCCCCTTCGATTTCACCCTTCGGCTTCACCCTTTGGCTTCGAATTTCCCCCTTCGGCTTCGGATTTCCCCTTCGATTTCACCCTTCGGCTACGGATTTCCCCAAATTTCAGAAGGTATGCCTAAACTCGAATTTTTTTCATTAAATTAGTGTTTTATTTGATTTAAATTTATTTTCTGTGCGTAATTGGGGGGTTATTTGTGCATTATTTTGGGATTTAGGGTTACGGTTTAGGGTTTATGGTAATTTAGGGATTAGGGTTTAGGGTTTAGTGCGTAATTAGGGTTTATGGTTAAGGGTATTTTAGGGATTAGGGTTTTAAAGGTTTAGGGGGTTTAGGGTTTTTAAGCTATAAGGTTTTTTGGGTTTAGGGTTTGGAATTAGGGTGTAGGGTTTAGAGCTTTTAATGTATTAAGTCCTGGAATTAGTGTTTAGGGTTTAGAGTTTAGTAGGTGATAGGGTTTAGGGTTTGATGGTTTAGTTTTTTTTTTTTATGGTTTGTGTTTCGGGTAAGGTTTAGGCTAGGGGTTTATGGTATTTTAGGGATTATAATTTTTAAGGTTTAGGGGGGTTTATGGTTTTTATGGTTTAGGGGGTTTTGTGTTTTTATGCTCTAGGGTTTTTTAGGTTTTTTTTTTTTTTGGGGGGGGGGGGGGAGGTTTGGGGTTTAGGGTTTTGGGCTTTAAAGGTATTAAGTTCTGGAATTAGTGTTTAGGGGTTTTTAGTCCAATTCAAACAAGGTTGAGTCGCCTACACGAGCGTCCATTAGCCAACGAAACCCGACCCCCATCACTGACGAGGTGCAGTTCATAGTGATTGCGAAGTTATTTGGGGCTCTACCAGGGGTCTTCGGTGAATTTGGATTTGATGTGTGTGTGTTTTCATTGTTTAGTGCATATGCATTAGTGAAAATAATTTAATTAATTTTAAAATGTGTGAGAATGTTGTTGAGAATTTTTGAGTGCTATGAAATGTTTTTGCCATGTGGTGAGGAGATTCGGGTATTATACATATCCACCACATGGTATTTCTTTTATGGTTTGTGTTTTGGGCTTTTAAGGTATTAAGTTCTGGAATTAGTGTTTATGGGTTTTTAGTCCAGTTCAAACAAGGTTGAGTCGCCTACACGGGCGTTCATTAGCCAACGAAACCCGACCCCCATCACTGACGAGGTACAGTTCATAGTGACTGCGAAGTTATATGGGGCTCTACTAGGGGTCTTCGGTGAATTTGGATTTGATGTGTGTGTGTTTTCATTGTTTAGTGCATATGCATTAGTGAAAATAATTTAATTAATTTTGAAATGTGTGAGAATGTTGTTGAGAATTTTTGAAGTGCTATGAAATTTTTTTGCCATGTGGTGAGGAGATTCGGGTATTATACATATCCATCACATGGTATTTTTTTATGGTTTGTGTTTTGGGCTTTTAAGGTATTAAGTTCTGGAATTAGTGTTTATGGGTTTTTAGTCCAATTCAAACAAGGTTGAGTCGCCTACACGGGCGTCCATTAGCCAACGAAACCCGACCCCCATCACTGACGAGGTACAGTTCATAGTGACTGCGAAGTTATATGGGGCTCTACCAGGGGTCTTCGGTGAATTTGGATTTCATGTGTGTGTGTTTTCATTGTTTAGTGCATATGCATTAGTGAAAATAATTTAATTAATTTTGAAATATGTGAGAATGTTGTTGAGAATTTTTGAAGTGCTATGAAATGTTTTTTCCATGTGGTGAGGAGATTCGGGTATTATACATATCCACCACATGGTATTTTTTTTATGGTTTGTGTTTCGGGTTTACGGTTTAGGCTAAGGGTTTAGGGTATTTTAGGGATTAAGATTTTTAAGGTTTAGGGGGTTTATGGTTTTTAAGATTTTGGGGGTTTTGTGTTTTTAAGCTCTAGGGTTTTTTAGGTTTTGGGGAAGGGGGGGGGGGGGGGGGGGGGGGGGGGGGGGGGTTAGGGTTTAGGGTTTTGGGCTTTTAAGGTATTAAGTTCTAGAATTAGTGTTTAGGGGTTTTTAGTCCAATTCAAACAAGGTTGAGTCGCCTACACGGGCGTCCATTAGCCAACGAAACCCGACCCCCATCACTGACGAGGTACAGTTCATAGTGACTGCGAAGTTATATGGGGCTCTACCAAGGGTCTTCGGTGAATTCGGATTTGATGTGTGTGTGTTTTCTTTGTTTAGTGCATATGCATTAGTGAAAATAATTTAATTAATTTTGAAATGTGTGAGAATGTTGTTGAGAATTTTTGAAGTGCTATGAAATGTTTTTGCCATGTGGTGAGGAGAGTTGGGTATTATACATATCCACCACATGGTATTTTTTTTTTATGGTTTGTGTTTCCGTGACGAGTAAAGGTTGTCTGATAAAGTTTTTTCCGTGAGGACCGTATCGGATTTAGATTATACATGGCTGCAAGAAGACAACCAAGTGGTCGAACATATGATATTTGGACATTCGATGATGATAGCAAAATGCTCGATCTCTTGGTCGAGCAGGTCAATCTAGGGAACAAGTTGCCTAACGGGGTGTGGAAGCATGAGGTATACATGGACTGTGTAAATAAGTTCAATGAAGACACAGTCATGAAAAAAACTGTTGAGCAGGTGAAGAATCGAACAAGAGCGTGGAAGAAAACATACCAAACGGTAACGAGCTGTATCAACACTAGTGGGTTTGGTTGGGATGCAACCACACAACGAGTTACTGCATGTAATTCTGTATGGCTTGATTGCATAAAGGTCAGTAAATCTGTATGGCTCGACTATATGATGTACTATAAAATATTTTTTATGTTTTTCGCGTTAGTATAACTCTATTCCAAGACGTCTAAATGATGTTTTATTCTTGTAGGAGCATAAAGATGCTGAGAAGTACAGACGTGAAGGCTGCCCCCTATACGACAAATTTGCTGTGGTGGTGGGAAACACAATAGCGGTAGGGTCAGGAGCTGCAACCTTTGTAGATCAGGGCGATGAGGTGATCCGTGAATCGGAACATGTCCCGATGGATGAGGCAGCGGATGTTGATATAGTTAGGGATACTCCATCACCATTATTAAGCATGGATGAGTCTCTAGGTAATCAATCTGAAAGAAGTAAACGGTCATCTTTAAGTTGTCGTAGAAAGAGAACCGAAATGCCCGATAACGACACTAGTAGCAGAATTTTTGATGCAATAGATCGAATTGCTCAGACATTTCAGAATTTCATGATGAAAGACGATATTGTAAGAGGTTGCGTCAACGCCCTCAGGGAAATCCCGGACTTGCCTACAGAATTGAAGTATCGCGCTCCTTCATGGTTGGATACACCAACTAAGAAGGTCATGTTTATGGAAATGACAGTGGAAGAGCGGGTTGAGTGGCTTAAATTTTGTTTTGAAAAATAATTGTAATGCGTTATAAATACACTATTTTTTTGGAATATTATTATGTAGTAGACATGGTATTTGAATTATGACGTTACAAAACTTATTAGTATGGTTTGTATTTAAATTTAATATGTTGTTGTGTTTATATATTGCATAGATAAATATGGTGTTTTGAGTATGGATGTGGAATGTGATTGAATGTAGGATGTGGATGAATGTAGGATGTGATTGAATGTAGGATGTGTGAATGTGGATGAATGTAGGATGTGATTGAATGTAGGATGTGGGAATGGGGATGAATGTAGGATGTGATTGAATGTAGGATGTGGGATGTGGATGAATGTAGGATGTGGGAATGTCGATGAATGTAGGATGTGGGAATGAGGATGAATGTAGGATGTGATTGAATGTAGGATATGTGAATGTGGATGAATGTAGGATGTGATTGAATGTAGGATGTGGGAATGTGGATGAATATGGTTGTTTATAGGTGTGATTGCAAATAGGTTATGCTTGAAGATTGATGTTTACTCGTGTTTATGAATTTTAGGCGATTGAATTTGTGGATTTCCATGGATACTATGACAGACGATGAAAAGGTTGCAATTATGGTTGCATTCACAACTTTGATGATCGCCATGGAAAGATACTATATGTACGATTGCAACAAACGTGTACCACATTCTTGTGGGATGAATGGTCCATTGTATTTGCAAAAGGCACTAGACAAATCTCCAGTTAAATTTCGTAAAGTGTACAGGATGAACCAACTGGTATTTCACAAATTCGCAGATATACTTTCTAGTAAAGGGTTTTTATCAGCCACAAAGACCATCTCAGTTGAAGAACAACTTGCATATTTCCTCCTAACTGTTGGTCAAGGACAAGTGTATAGTATCTCAGCAGAGATGTTTGATAGATCAAACTGGACGATAAGTAAGTATTTCAACAAGGTGTTGGATGCAATCCTCAAACTTCACTCTGATTACGTCAAACGGCCTTCGGAACGCACACACTCGAAGATTTTAACAAATTCAATGTTTTATCCCTACTTCAAGGTAACATCACTTTCTATAACTAAATAATTTTACATTAATATACAAAGTTAGTAAATATTAATTGAAAATGTATAATTAGGATTGTATTGGAGCTATTGATGGAACTCATATCAAAGCCAACATTCCACTTGAAGATCAACCAAGGTTTTGGAATAGAAAAGGTTATCTCTCACAAAATGTGATGGCTGCATGTTCATTGGATATGCAATTCACTTATGTACTTGCTGGATGGGAGGGGTCAGCAGCCGATTCCCGTGTATTGAAGGATGCATTGACTCGTCAAGATAAAATCTTTGTACCTGAAGTTAAGTAATATATTTTTATGCAGTACTTTTTTATCTATTTTATCTTCAATTATTTTATGTGGTATATAATTTTTATTATAGGAAAATATTATCTAGTCGATGCTAGTTATGCAAATCTTCCGGGATTTTTGGCTCCATATCGAGGAACCCGATATCATCTGCAAGAATTTGGAGATAATATTCCTAGAAATGAAAAAGAATTATTCAACCGAAGACATTCATCTTTACGGAATATTATTGAGCGAAATTTTGGTGCTTTAAAAGCTCGATTTCAAATATTAAAAGGCACTCCTCCATTTTCTTTTAAGATCCAGGTGAAAATTGTACATGCTTGTTGCATATTGCACAATTATATACGTGCAGAAGATTATGATGATATATTTGAAGATGAAGCTGATGATTCGGGTGGCGAGCTCGGTGGAGGAGGTGATGCGGTCCAATTAGGTGCAATGGATGATACAGACAGTGACGATTGCGATGATCTTGAGGATGTGGGTAGCCAAGTAACAAGCATTCGGAGGCAGAGTGCATTAGAATCCACAAGAGCCGCACAATTTCGAGATGCCATATCGACATCCATGTGGAACGATAAATGATAGTTTACTCTTATTACTTTTGAACATGCGTAATTTATATGTACTAAACTTGTAACTCGTTGATTGTAATATTAAAGGCACGAACTCGTTATTTGAATAATTTTTTTTAGGTTATTTTAAAAGTTGTATATGTATTTATTTATTATTTTATTTTATTTTATTTTATTACTATATTAAACTTCATATTTAAGTCTCTGGTAAATAAAATATAATTAAAGTATGCATTTGTTTAATATATCATCATTAATTATGTCAAAATATATTATTAATTAATACAATACAAATCTATCTTATGTTATTAATATAATATTTTTTATTCATTAATCAGAATTTTTTTATTCACTCTATTGTATTAGTGATTTAATAGTGGTAATTAAAATATTGTTAACTCAGACACTTTGGTTTAATTAGTTCATTTTTATAATTATTAAAATCAATAATTTTAAATTTCTATAAGATGAAGATGAAGATGAAGTTGTCTTGACTAACACCCTATTTCAAAGATTTCGAAGATGAAGTTGTCTTGACTAACACCCATTTCGAAGATGAAGATCATGTAGATACATAAGATGAAGATGAAGATGAAGATGAATATGAAGATCAAATTTTCATTTTGTTGACAAGGAACCTTTGATGAAAAGAGGTAAAGAAGGATAAAGAAGAAAAGAGAGTAGTTAGAGGAGAAAGAGACATGCTCGAAAGAGAGGAGGTCAAAGAGAGGGACTCGAGAGATGAAATGATGGAGGCTAGGATTAGAGTTTCAAAGTTAACCTCTAATCCTCCCCCTTAGTCCTTTTATAGTTCACTTAGGGGGGGTTAGTCTCCCAAATGGATTTTTGAAGTTCAAGTTCATGTCCAACATGAAGATCATGTCAGTCATGTAAATGCAGATCATCTTCGCACTTGGTGTTAGTGTTGACCACTTTATGTGCACTGGAAAACAGTTTCCAGTGTTAGTGCCCTAACACGAAAAAAACATAAAAAACAAGAGAATCCATAAACTTTTATATTACACTTAATTACAACATAATCCTTAAACCCCAAATTAGATAAAACAACCATCATTATTATACGAATAAGTTATTTAATGTATAATTAAATATATTAATATATTTATTAATTGAATTAGATATTTTATTGTGCATTAATATGGTAATTACATGAGCCAGTGAAATACGTACCTGATTAATCACAAATAATAAATAAATAACGTTATAAATAACAAAAAAGAAAGTAATAAGTTGAGTTATTAATTTATTAATGACATATGATATATTTTAACATAAAAATGAATAATTTAAGAGAAAAAATTGATCTAATCATAACTTTAACACACTATGTATTTGTACATAATATATTTTATGTATTATTAATTAATAATATATTATCACAAAATTTAAAACCATTGGTTTAATTAACTATAGCAATCGGATAATTATGCCAAAATAATTTATCAAATATTTATTTTAACAATATTTTAATTATGACTATTAAATCACTATTTTAATATAGTAATTATAAAATAAATATATTAAATAAATAAAAATAATTATTTTATAAATAAAATTTATAAATTAATGATTTTTATGATGATAATTTAATTTTTCCTAACTTAGGAAAAATTAAACCATCGTCGTCTTGCAAGCGGGCAAGGGCGACGGGCCAGTGGGCAATGGCAATGGCGGCGGCGGCGGCGGTGGGCTACACCGACAGAGGCAGCGCTCCGACGGTACGCCGAGAGGGAGAAGAGAGGGAGGCCGAGAAGCTCTGCAATAGATGCTCAACCTCCCATGCTCTGCGACGGAGGTCGAGAGGGAGAGGAGAGGGAGGATGGCTGTTAAACCGAAGCCGATGGCTGAAATCAAAGTCGAATGGGGAAATCGATGCCGAATCGAAGTAGAAATTAAAAAATCGAAGCCCAAATGTCAAAATCGAGAGAGAGGTTTAGAGGGAGAGCGAGTCCGAGATGGAGAGAAGGACGCTAAAAGGACATTCGCAGCAAGATGGACGCCGTAGAGAGGGAGACCGGAGAGGGGCGGTGGAGAGAGAGGGCCGTGGGAATGAAATAGCAGAGAGAGCCCCGCGATAGTGTTATGTACTTGATTCTCAAAATCGGACAGAAAGCATTTTCCGCCGTTTACTCTTGGGACATGAACTCCTGAGTCATGGATGATCATGTACATGACATGAAGTTTGGCGCTCCCTAACGACTTCAGGACATGAACTGATTAATGCGCATGAAGATCATGTCCTGATACCTTTATCTTGAGGGTTGGAAATAAAGATCTAATTTAGAGATAAATTACAACTATGCCATCTTTCTTCTTCTCTTATAATACTCCCCCTCAAATTGGAGCAAAACCGTCATAAATTCCTAGCATGGGACATGTAGTGCTCAATGTTTTTGAAGCAATTGGCTATATGTGAATATATCAAAACTTGACCTTGAGATAAGAACATATTGAACACTTATGATACTAGCTTGTAATTTATCTTTTACAAAGTCACAATGAACCTCAATATGCTTCTTTTTTTTATGAAAGACTAAATTGAAGGAAGAGTGAATAGCTGCTTGGTTGTCATAGTGAAATTTCATCTAAATGTCCCTACTGAAACCCAATTCGGAGATGATGGATTTGATCCATATTAGTACAATTATAGTATGTGGCATGGTTCTGTATTCTAAATCTGCACTAGATCGAGCAACCACATATAGTTTTTTACTCTTCCAAGTTATCGAGTTACCTCCTAAAAGTGTATAATATCCTAATATAGTTTTTTGTCATTTGAGGACCCTACACTATTAGCATATGCAAAATCTTCAATGTTAATATGGCCATGACATTTGTATGGAAGACCCTGTCTATAGGATTTCTTTAAGTATCAGAAGATTCGTTCCAGAGCTTGCCAATGGGAATTTGAGCCTTATAAATATATTGACTTACCACACTACCTTGAAAAGAGATGTGAGGTCTGGTAACTGTAAGGCAAATCAATTTTTTCACTAGCTTTTGATATTTTCCAACATCAACATCATCTTTATTACTAACACATAATTTCACATTAGCATCCATAGGATTAGATACAAGACAATACCCCAACATTCCTGTCAAAGGGGGCGTTAGAGAACATTGAAGTTGAAGTTGAAGTTTGACTTCAAATTCAAGGCAATGATTTAATTCAACTTCAATTTCAAATTGGGTGTTAGTCATTTAACGTAGTATTAAAATATATTAATATACTAATTAATGAAATATTATATTATATAAATTAATAATTACAGTATTATAAAATAATATAATAATTACATGTGACTATAATAAATTACAAAAAATAAATATATAAAGTAAAAAATTACAGAAGATAGATTTTTTATGTAGTATTAATTAACAATATATTTTTATAAAATTAAAAATGATTAGCTTAATTAATTATAAAAATGAGATAATTAAACAAAAATAATTCATCAAATGCTTTCTTTAACAATATTTTAATTACCAGTCTTAAATTTCTAATTCAATATAGTAATAAAATTAAATAATAAATAAATATATATATATATATATTATTTTATTAATAGCCTAGGATAGATTATTAATAACACACACACACACACACACACACACACACACACACACACACATATATATATATATATATATAAAATTAAAACTTAAAAATATGCTTAAAAAGGAACCGAGTTACTCGTAATAGTCCACAATTTACAATATAACAACAAATGTTTATGCCTTAGAATATAACAATGAGTTTGTGCCTTTAATATTAAAATCATCAACTTAGGGGTAGGGGGTGGGTTATGGCCAGAACATAGGTTTTATTAAACCAAAATAAAAATAGGTTAATTAAACAAAAATAATTGCTCAAATACTTGATTTGATAATATTTTAATTATCACAATTAAATCACCAATATAATACAATAATTAAAAAATCAAATATAATGAATAAATAAAGCCGGTTTAATTTTTCCTAACTCAGGAAAAATTAAATCAGCAACGTCATCTTCCTCACGGTGTCGATAATGGTAGGGAGGCAACGACGACGGAGGCGGCACTCCGACGATACGTTAAAGGCCTTGCAATAGAGACACTTCGACTGGATGCTCTGTGACGGAGGCCGAGAGGGAGAAGAGATGGAGGGAGAGAGGGAGACGAGAGAGGGAGAAGGGAGAGGGAGAGGGAGTGGGAGTGCAAAGACAAGAGGAAGAAGAGAACAGGAGAAAAAAAATCGACGCGTCCCGTACAATGGCTTCAAGTGGATTAT
Organism: Aristolochia californica; assembly: GCF_029961685.1. NCBI lineage: Eukaryota > Viridiplantae > Streptophyta > Magnoliopsida > Piperales > Aristolochiaceae > Aristolochia > Aristolochia californica. The sequence goes on from NW_027182268.1 coordinate 78,029, forward strand.
TCACAATTTTGGGCTGAATCGTGATTCCACGATTTTAGCTTGAGACAATTGCGTGCAGTTTTTAGATGACGTTGGCATTAGTGCACCATTAACGGCCTAATTGAATGAACTACATTATACGCATAAACAATGCCATACTTAGATTGCAATACTTCAATCCCGAGAAAATATTTAATGAGACCCATGTTTTTTGTCTTGAATTATTTACATAAGCTCTCCTTCAATTGGCTAATAATTTTTGAAACACTTCATGTTATAATAATATCATCCACATATATCAATAGGAAAACAACTCCCTTGTTAGTATGCTTAACAAATACATACGTGATTAACGAGAGGGTCTGAACAACAGCAACGGCGTATCAGACTTTCTCGTTAGTCACCATTTTCTTGTTTTTCCTCCCACGGTCTTGCTCCCTCAACCTTTCAACCTTTCCCTTCTAGCCCGCGTGGCCCACGGTCTCGCTCCCTCCACCTTTCCCTTCTAGCCCGCCCGCGTCTTCCCTCTCCCTCTCGCTCCCTGTGATATTTGTAAAATCAACTTCATGTTTTCTAATCTGGCATTTTTTCTGGATGTCCCACTTTTTTTTTTTTTTTTTTTTGGCAGGAAAGGTAAAGTTTCGTTTTGATGGAAGCCATTTCTGAGTCTTTGACGAGTGCTTGAAGTGTTACTCCACTGGGTTTTTTTTTTTTTAAATTTCTTCCCGTACCGTATTTATTTTGAAAGGTATATTACACTTTGAAAGATTTCTCTTCCTTGGTTGGAAAGAAATCAGGGGTGATACTTCTGAGCGCTTCAATTTTTTCCGTGTCTTCCTTCTCCTCCGTTTTCTATCTGAAAAAGTTCTTAACTCACCGCCAACAACTACAGCTCTTGATTTAATATTTTTAGTGAAGAATTCTTGAGTTAATTTGATGATAAAAGTTTGCAGTTTTTTATTTATGTAATTCACTAGAGAGGCATCTGAGAAAGAGGGAGAGAGACAAAGGTTGCTGGGAACTACAAAAGGAGACCAGAGGCTCAACGAAACTTTACAGCAGGAGTCGCTCAAAAATGGCGAGAAATGCCCGGGATGAAGACCACCCAGAGAACAAAAGCAAAGTCTGCAACCATTGGAACGAGAAACAAGCCTTGCTCTACTGTTGAGCCGATTCTGCCAAGCTTTGCATCTCCTGCGACCGTCAAGTACACGCCGCCAATGGTATATTCTCCAAACACTCCAGATACCATCTCTGCGATGTCTGCCGAGACCAGCCGGCTTCGATTTTCTGCGCCTCCCACCAACTACTCCTTTTCCCCAACTGTGACTTCGACGCTCACCCACCTTCCCTTGAGGCACACCAACAGAACCGCCGCTCTCTCGAGCCCTTCTCCGGCTGTCCCTCCGCCACCGAGCTCTCGTCGCTATTCGGCTTTGACGTCGACAAGTATCTGTTGTTTTTAGTAGGTGGCCCCACTACTAATCTCTTTCATGTGAAAGAGATAAAGTAAAAGAAACAAAAAGAGGGTTTTTGCCGGGCCAGAGAGAAACAGTGCGCGAGAGAGAAAAGTTTTTTGCCCTGAGCGAAAAACAGTGCCGTGAGCGAGAAACAGTGCCGTCAGCGAGAAGAAAAAAAAGGGGTTCGACCAAGAGGAGAAAGAGAAGAGAAAGAAGAAGAGAGGAGAAAAGAAAGGAAAGAAAGAAAGAAGGTTTTCGAAGCTTCTCTAAAGTCGTCTTTTTCTTACATCCTTATTTTGGTGAAATCTCCATATCCGGTGATTTCTAATCTCTATTTATTTGGTTATCACTCAATTAGTGTGAATGAGTTTGAATTAGAAACTTGTTTTCTCTCACAATTTTGTAAACCTCAAGTTTTGGGCAAACTTGAGAGAAATTGATATTGTAAGCCAATATTTAATAGTGGAAGATTATTCGGATTTGCCCCGTGGTTTTTACCCTTCACATTGAAGGGTTTTTTCACGTAAATCTTGTGTTGTGGTTGTATGATTGAGCTTAGTTGTTAGAGCTTCCATAAAGAGCATTTGATAGTTTGATTGAGTGTGCTTATTTGTGCTTCCCATAACAGTCTCTATGGTTTAGTGATGGTAATTCGGGTGGATCAGACGAGGGGTTGTGGAGTGAGTTTGTGTGGAAGGCGCTGTCTGTCCTTTCTATACAAGATCTTATTATGCCGACGGAGGCAAGGAATGGGTCTGGTTGGGATTTTCAGGCCTTAAAACGTTCCACCACCACCAAAGGTGAGTAAAATTCTTGTTGTGTCACCCCTCTCGCTCTCCTTTACGTTGTCGGTCGAAGTAGTTTTTGGCTATATGATTTCTTCTACCTTCTCTCGTTAAAAGTTTTATGCCCTCCGCTGAATCTTGGCCAAAGAGGGCTTACGTTGCTCGCACTTTTTTTCATTGCATGGATGAGATTTATTTTTCCATTTAAAATCAAAAAGAACTTCGAGACTTATTCCAATTAAAAGGATTTATTACCCTTTGGGCCTATATTACTAAAAATACAATTTTTTTCTATCCTCGCATATGACTCCCATGTGATCTTGAACATACGTGGTGTGTCACACATATTCACATATATGCTTAGGTGAGCTTGCATGTCACATAGGGCCAAAACAAGATGAACTTTGTCATCCGATCTAACCATTGGAATAAAAAAAGTTGGTTACATATATGAAAAAATCTAGTAGAGTTGGTGGGTCCGTTTAATACTGTACATGTCCAAAAGGGTAGAAAGGTCTGTTATATATTAGAAAGGGATCGTCAACATCCGGTATACTATAGGAGACAAATCTCTTTGAAGACGGTGAATACATGCCTCAACCATCATAAAGGTATTATTTAAATATTTTTTATCTGATTTGTGAAACAGATCGACAAAAGGTATGCATTGGCACCAGATATCAATTTGGATTAATTAAAATCAATAGAGTACGGTTGAGCAATTTTCCATTCTTGAATCAGCCCTCTGAATCATGACAAATACTCATGTGAGTTTTCCCCTTACTTTGTATTAAACATGCTTTGAAAAACAACATATAATTTTTGTAGGTTCTCTCTACTTGAGTATAACTTGACACATGCATCCTATATCTGCTTGGTGGTTTCAAGGTGAACCACATTGTTTGTCACATGTTCCGCCATTCTATTTATCAACCAATTATTAACTAATGTATCATTCTTCAACCATTTAATATAAGAGTAATCCTCTTCGTGGTCAATAGGTGGAGCTGATTTGGTTAGATGTTCTAAGAGGTCTCGAATAATGAGAAACCTCTTAATTGATTGTGACAAACTCAGGTAATTAGACAACTCTCTCAAGGGTATAATAGTAATTTTGAAGAGGTCACTTTTACTTCTCACTCAAGTATTAATTCACTTCTTATATGGATAAGTAAAACAACTCCAATAAGCTGACGCAAATATGAACCAAACCAACTTGAGATCTCAATCAGACTCTAGCTAACCAAACCAACCCGAGATCGCAATCAACCATGCATAAGTAAGGAAACCTCATGTTGGCCGAGATCAAATAGTTAAAAATATGTCGTTCTTAATCAAGAAAGAATAATAATTAAGGACATAAACAAATAAAATTAGCCACTAAATCAAAATGTGGAAGATCTTCCACTAACTCAGCTTCTTCTGAAAAATAACCAAGGAAACTTTCCTTTTGAGTTATGATGCCACTTCACCAAAAGATTTCAATCTTGACATGTTTTAATTATTTTAGGCAAGAAGAAAATTAATCGAGGCAAGTAATAATCATACCAAAACAAATGATCTTGAGCAAGCTAGAGATTTTTTCATGAAAGGAAGTTTTCCTTCTCTGAATTAGGCACCAATTATCATCCAAAAAAAGCCTTTTACTTCTTTTTTTTCTTTGAATTTTTGGTAAGTTAGGGGGGGTTAGTCAACTTGAAGGACAAGATGATCTTCAACCACATAACGTCCTTCTCCACTTGAAGTCGTTAGTGGAGCGCAGATGAAGCTTCATCTCGATGCAGGGGATGAAGGGGCCCTTCATCTCCACGGTTTAATTTCAATCATGTGGAAGAAGGCCCTTTTTTATCTTCTTCGAATTGAAGGATGGGCGACGCCCTCGGCCTCGCTCTCTCTCCTCGCACCCCCCCCCCCCCCCATCGCGCGTCGTCTTTTTCTTTTTTCTTCCTCTCTCCTGCACTCCCTTCCCTCTCTCGTCTCCCTGCGCCCCCGACATTGTTCTCGTCCTTCGTCTCCCTGCGTCCCCGACGTTGATCTCGGCCACTATCTCAGTTCCCTCTCGTCTCCGGCTTCAACTCTCGGTCTTCTCTCGGCCTCGCCCTCTCTGTTGCACCCCCTCTCTCGTCTCCGTGACTCCCTCTCTTCTCTCGGACAAGCTCTCTCTCGCTTCTCTCTCTCTATTCCCTCCCGACCTCCCTTTCTTCTCTGTCTTCTCCCTCTCTTCTCCCTTTCAGCCTCCCACTCCCTTATCTCTCTGGCTAGTCTCGATTAGGCATCGATTTCACCCTTCGGCTTCGGATTTCCCTCTTCGATTTCAGCCTTCGGCTTCGGATTTCCCCCTTCGATTTCACCCTTTGGCTTCGGATTTCCCCAAATTTCAGAAGGTATGCCTAAACCCGAATTTTTTCATTAAATTAATGTTTTATTTGACTTAAATTTATTTCCAGTGCGTAATTGGGGGTTATTTGTGCATTATTTTGGGATTTAGGGTTACGGTTTATAGTCTAAATTAGGGTTTAGGTTTAGTGCGTAATTAGGGTTTATGGTTAAGGGTATTTTAGGGATTAGGGTTTTTAAGGTTTAGGGTTTTTAAGCTATAAGGTTTTTTGGGTTTAGGGTTTGGAATTAGGGTGTAGGGTTTAGGGTTTAGGGCTTTTAATGTATTAAGTCCTGGAATTAGTGTTTAGGGTTTAGAGTTTAGTAGGTGATAGGGTTTAGGGTTTGATGGTTTAGTTTTTTTTTTTTTTATGGTTTGTGTTTTGGGTAGGGTTTAGGCTAGGGGTTTATGATATTTTAGGGATTAGAATTTTTAAGGTTTAGGGGGGTTTATGGTTTTTAAGGTTTTGGGGGTTTTGTGTTTTTAAGCTCTAGGATTTTTCAGGTTTTTTTTTTTGGGGGGGGGGGGGGGGTGTGGGGTATTAAGTTCTGGAATTAGTGTTTAGGGGTTTTTAGTCCAATTCAAACAAGGTTGAGTCGCTTACACGGGCGTCCATTAGCCAACGAAACCTGACCCCCATCACTGACGAGGTACAGTTATATGGGGCTCTACCAGGGGTCTTCGGTGAATTTGGATTTGATGTGTGTGTGTTTTCATTGTTTAGTGCATATGCATTAGTGAAAATAATTTAATTAATTTTGAAATGTGTGAGAATGTTGTTGAGAAGTTTGAAGTGGTATGAAATGTTTTTGCCATGGTGAGGAGATTCGGGTATTATACATATCCACCACATATTTTTTTTATGGTTTGTGTTTCGGGTTTACGGTTTAGGCTAAAGGTTTAGGGTATTTTAGGGATTAAGATTTTTAAGGTTTAGGGGGTTTATGGTTTTTAAGATTTTGGGGGTTTTGTGTTTTTAAGCTCTAGGGTTTATGGCTTTTAAGGTATTAAGTTCTGGAATTAGTGTTTAGGGGTTTTTAGTCCAATTCAAACAAGGTTGAGTCGCCTACACGGGCGTCCATTAGCCAACGAAACCCGCCCCCCATCACTGACGAGGTACAGTTCATAGTGACTGCGAAGTTATATGGGGCTCTACCAGGGGTCTTCGGTGAATTTGGATTTGATGTGTGTGTGTTTTCATTGTTTAGTGCATATGCATTAGTGAAAATAATTTAATTAATTTTGAAATGTGTGAGAATGTTGTTGAGAATTTTTGAAGTGCTATGAAATGTTTTTGCCATGTGGTAAGGAGATTCGGGTATTATACATATCCACCACATGGTATTTTTTTTATGGTTTGTGTTTCCGTGACGAGTAAAGGTTGTCTGATAAAGTTTTTTTCGTGAGGATTGTATCGGATTTAGATTATACATGGCTGCAAGAAGACAACCAAGTGGTTGAACATATGATATTTGGACATTCGATGATGATAGCAAAAAACTTGATCTCTTGGTCGAGCAGGTCAATCTAGGGAACAAGTTGCCTAACGGGGTGTGGAAGCATGAGGTATACATGGACTGCTTAAATAAGTTCAATGAAGACACAGTCATGAAAAAAACTGTTGAGCAGGTGAAGAATCGAACAAGAGCATGGAAGAAAACATACCAAACGGTAACGAGCTGTATCAACACTAGTGGGTTTGGTTGGGATGCAACCACACAACGAGTTACTGCATGTAATTCTGTATGGCTTGATTACATAAAGGTCAGTAAATCTGTATGGCTCGACTATACGATGTACTATAAAATATTTTTTATGTTTTTCGCGTTAGTATAACTCTATTCCAAGACGTCTAAATGATGTTTTATTCTTGTAGGAGCATAAAGATGCTGAGAAGTACAGACGTGAAGGCTGCCCCCTGTACGACAAATTAACTGTGGTGGTGGGGTCAGGAGCTGCAACCTTTGTAGATCAGGGCGATGAGGTGATCCGTGAATCGGAGCATGTCCCGATGGATGAGCCAGCGGATGTTGATATAGTTAGGGATACTCTATCACCATTATTAAGCATGGATGAGTCTCTAGGTAATCGATCTGAAAGAAGTAAACGGTCATCTTCAAGTCGTTGTAGAAAGAGAACCGAAATGCCTGATAACGACACTAGTAGCAGAATTTTTTATGCAATAGATCGAATTGCTCAGACATTTCAGAATTTCATGATGAAAGATGATATTGTAAGAGGTTGCGTCAACGCCCTCAGGGAAATCCAGGACTTGCCTACAGAATTGAAGTATCGCGCTCCTTCATGGTTGGATACACCAACTAAGAAGGTCATGTTTATGGAAATGACAGTGGAAGAGCGAGTTGAGTGGCTTAAATTTTGTTTTGAAAACTAATTGTAATGCGTTATAAATAAACTATTTTTTTGGAATATTATTATGTAGTAGACATGATATTTGAATTATGACGTTGCAAAACTTATTAGTATGGTTTGTATTTAAATTTGATATCTTGTTGTGTTTATATATTGCATAGATAAATATGGTGTTTTGAGTATGGATGTGGAATGTGATTGAATGTAGGATGTGGATGTGATTGAATGTAGGATGTGGATGAATGTAGGATGTGATTGAATGTAGGATGTGGAATGTGGATGAATGTAGGATGTGGGAATGGGGATGAATGTAGGATGTGGGATGTGGATGAAGGTAGGATGTGGGAATGTCGATGAATGTAGGATGTGGGAATGGGGATGAATGTAGGATGTGATTGAATGTAGGATGTGGGATGTGGATGAATGTAGGATGTGGGAATGTCGATGAATGTAGGATGTGATTGAATGTAGGATGTGGGAATGGGGATGAATGTAGGATGTGATTGAATGTAGGATATGTGAATGTGGATGAATGTAGGATGTGGGAATGTGGATGAATATGGTTGTTTATAGGTGTGATTGCAAATAGGTTATGATTGAAGATTGATGTTTACTCGTGTTTATGAATTTTAGGTGATTGAATTTGTGGATTTCCATGGATACTATGATAGACGATGAAAAGGTTGCAATTATGGTTGCATTCACAACTTTGATGATCGCCATGGAAAGATACTATATGTACCATTGCAACAGACGTGTACCACGTTCTTGTGGGATGAATGGTCCATTGTATTTGCAAAAGGCACTAGACAAATCTCCTGTTAAATTTCGTAAAGTGTACAGGATGAACCAACTGGTATTTCACAAATTCACAGATATACTTTCTAGTAAAGGGTTTTATCAGCCACAAAGACCATCTCAGTTGAAGAACAACTTGCATATTTCCTCCTAACTGTTGGTCAAGGACAAGTGTATAGTGTCACAGCAGAGATGTTTGATAGATCAAACTGGACGATAAGTAAGTATTTCAACAAGGTGTTGGATGCAATCCTCAAACTTCACTCTGATTACGTCAAACGGCCTTCGGAACGCACACACTCGAAGATTTTAACAAATTCAATGTTTTATCCCTACTTCAAGGTAACATCACTTCCTATAACTAAATAATTTTACATTAATATACAAAGTTAGTAAATATTAATTGAAAATGTATAATTAGGATTGTATTGGAGCTCTTGATGGAACTCATATCAAAGCCAACATTCCACTTGAAGATCAACCAAGGTTTTGGAATAGAAAAAGTTATCTCTCACAAAATGTGATGGCTACATATTCATTTGATATGCAAGTCACTTATGTACTTGCTGGATGGGAGGGGTCAGCAGCCGATTCCCGTGTATTGAAGGATGCATTGACTCGTCAAGATAAAATCTTTGTACCTAAAGGTAAGTAATATATTTTTATGCAGTACTTTTTTATCTATTTTATCTTCAATTATTTTATGTGGTATATAATTTTTATTATAGGAAAATATTATCTAGTCGATGCTGGTTATGCAAATCTTCCGGGATTTTCGGCTCCATATCGAGGAACCCGATATCATCTGCAAGAATTTGGAGATAATATTCCTAGAAATGAAAAAGAATTATTCAACCGAAGACATTCATCTTTACGGAATATTATTGAGCGAACTTTTGGTGCTTTAAAAGCTCGATTTCAAATATTAAAAGGCACTCCTCCATTTTCTTTTAAGATCCAGGTGAAAATTGTACATGCTTGTTGCATATTGAACAATTATATACGTGCAGAAGATTATGATGATATATTTGAAGATGAAGATGATGATTCAGGTGGCGAGCTCGGTGGAGGAGGTGATGCGGTCCAATTAGGTACAATGGATGATACAGACAGTGACGATTGCGATGATCTTGAGGATGTGGGTAGCCAAGTAACAAGCATTCGGAGGCAGAGTGCATTAGAATCCACAAGAGCCGCACAATTTCGAGATGCCATATCGACATCCCTGTGGAACGATAAATGATGGTTTACTCTTATTACTTTTGAACATGCGTAATTTATATGTACTAAACTTGTAACTCGTTGATTGTAATATTAAAGGCACGAACTCGTTATTTGAATAATTTTTTTTAGGTTATTTTAAAAGTTGTATATGTATTTATTTATTATTTTATTTTATTTTATTACTATATTAAACTTCCTATTTAAGTCTCTAGTAAATAAAATATAATTAAAGTATGCATTTGATTAATATATCATCATTAATTATGTCAAAATATATTATTAATTAATACAATACAAATCTATCTTATGTTATTAATATAATATTATTTATTCATTAATCAGAATTTTTTATTCACTCTATTGTATTAGTGATTTAATAGTGGTAATTAAAATATTGTTAACTCAGACACTTTCGTTTAATTAGTTCATTTTTATAATTATTAAAATCAATAATTTTAAATTTCTATAAGATGAAGATGAAGATGAAGTTGTCTTGACTAACACCCTATTTCAAAGATTTCGAAGATGAAGTTGTCTTGACTAACACCCATTTCGAAGATGAAGATCATATAGATACATAAGATGAAGATGAAGATGAAGATGAAGATAAAGATCAAATTTTCATTTTGTTGACTAACCCCCCCTTAGTGAACATTGAAGTTGAAGTTGAAATTGAAGTTTGACTTCAAATTCAATGCAATGATTTAATTCAACTTCAATTTCAAATTAGGTGTTAGTCATTTAACGTAGTATTAAAATATATTAATATACTAATTAATGAAATATTATATTATATAAATTAATAATTACAGTATTATAAAATAATATAATAATTACGTGTGACTATAATAAATTACAAAAAATAAATATATAAAGTAAAAAATTACAGAAGATAGATTTTTTATGTAGTATTAATTAATAATATATTTTTATAAAATTAAAATTGATTAGTTTAATTAATTATAAAAATGAGATAATTAAACCAAAATAATTCATCAAATGCTTTCTTTAACAATATTTTAATTACCAGTCTTAAATTTCTAATTTAATATAGTAATAAAATTAAAGAATATAATAAATAAATAATATATATATATTATTTTATTAATAGAGTAGGATAGATTATTAATAACACACACACACACACACACAGACATATATATATATTGATATATATATATATATATATATAAAAAATTAAAACTTAAAAACATGCTTAAAAAGGAACCGAGTTACTCGTAATAGTCCACAATTTACAATATAACAGCAAATGTTTATGCCTTGGAATATAACAATGAGTTTGTGCCTTTAATATTAAAATCATCAACTTAGGGGTAGGGGGTGGGTTATGGCCAGAAAATAGGTTTTATTAAACCAAAATAAAAATAGGTTAATTAAACAAAAATAATTGCTCAAATACTTGATTTGATAATATTTTAATTATCACAATTAAATCACTAATATAATACAGTAATTAAAAAATTAAATATAATGAATAAATAACGCTGATTTAATTTTTCCTAACTTAGGAAAAATTAAATCAGCAACGTCATCTTCCTCACGGTGTCGATAATGGCAGGGAGGCAACGACGACGGAGGCAGCGCTCCGACGATACGTCAAAGGCCTTGCAATAGAGACTCTTCGATTGGATGCTCTGTGACGGAGGCCGAGAGGGAGAAGAGATGGAGGGAGAGAGGGAGATGAGAGAGGGAGAAGGGAGAGGGAGAGGGAGAGGGAGTGGGAGTGGGAGTGCAAATACTGTTAAAATTATGGTTTCAAATAGATAATTTATAAAATAAAATTACCATGATATTAGAGGCGTGGGACCCACTTCTAGATGTTGTCATTGGATGTTCAGTACAGGGAATAATGGCCAGCACATCCCCCTGTAGAGGTAGATTAAATGGGTGCATTGACTTAGTGGACACATCCCTTGGGACTAAGGAGATATGTCTCTCTTGAGGGGATGTATCCCTCCTTAGAGGATGTATCTCTTCTAAGAGGATGTGTCCTTATGAAAAGTCATTAGTGCACCCTTTGAAAATCTATATAAACCTCCATGGTCTTACAAGTGAGGCTAAGGCTATTTGAACACCCAGTCTGGCTGAACGGGAGCAAGCTTATCACTTGTAAACGAAGTATAAAAGATTATCTTGTGCACTTCAAGTTCTGTTTATATTCTTCAAGATGAAAGGTACGCTCTCTTTATTCTTCTGTTTTCAATTCTATGATACATGTATGGTTTTCATGATAATGGAATTATGGAGGATTTAATATCTATTTTCTATGATGTTTATATTATTATTAGACATCAAGTCTAACAAATACAAGTGATGAATGCCTCTGCTGGTATCATAGAGATAGATTATAGGTTTCCATATTTTTCCATAATTTTTTTGGATTTTTTGGCTATTTATTAGTGAATGAAAATAAGCTTAATCTAGGCTTATTGGGTTCTGGCGCTGTAGGCGGGCCTGCTGTGTGCTGGCTGCACGGGCTACTGTGGGCGGGCCTGCTGTGCGCGGGCTGCTGGCCACGGGCCTGCTGGTGCGGGCTTGTGCGGTCCGGGTCAGTGATGACCCATAACCATGAACCAAACCGGGTTTTTACTAATATAATGAACCTGAATGTGTTTTAAGGGTTTATTATTACCCAGAATTGTATTTTGAATAGGATTTCCATGTTATTTGGCTATTTGAAGTATTTATAATTAGTGTTATTGCATGTCTTGTTATATATTTATGTATTTGTATGTGAAAATTAACTTAATTATATAATTTACAAAATCCCCAAAGGGTAACATTTTGTATAAATTAAATTAATTTTATCTGTGTTTATTTTGAGTATAATTTGTTTTATGAGTTATACTAATTTTATTATATGATTAGCAAAATCCCCAAAGGGTAATGCGAATTGTATAATTAGATTAGTATGTTGTAAATTAATTCATATGAATCCCCAAAGGGTAAGTATGAATTAATTTATTTGTTTGTTTGTTGGTTTGTGATTGTTGGTTGTTTAACATGTGTGGAATGATTTGCCTAGTAACTCTCATGAATCCCCAAAGGGTAAATGGGAGTACTAGATGGTTGAAATGATTCTATAATTATGTATGTTCTCCCAAATATTGAAATATTTTCTGGATGACAGGAATATCCAGTAGTGGACATAATTTTGCTGAGTCCCTAAAGAAAAATGTACTTGATGGGACTAATTATGTGAATTGGTCACAACGGGTTGACTTAATGCTACGAGGCTATAGGTTTGATAAGATTATCAAAGTGGATACTCCTCCTCAAAGACCTTCCCGAATAAACTACCCTGATAATCTGAAACAGTATAAGAAGGACCTTAGAAAATTCAAGGAATGGGATAATGCTAATGAAATTTCTAGGTCACATATTCTTGGGGCTCTAAGTGAGACTCTCTTGATGACTTATTTTCATGTCCCCACTACAAAAGAGATTCTCGACTAGATTGAGGCTAAATATGGTAAAAAGTCGTCTACTCACATCAATAACTTATGGCAAAAGTTCACTCGTGCCAAATGGGAAGAAAATGCTGATGTGAGAAAACATGTAAATGACATGCTTGCCATGGCAGATGAGTTACAATATCATGGTAGACCAATGGATGAAGAAACTAAAGTGGTCATCATTATCAACTCTTTACCCAAATCTCTCAAATATATTCAAGACTTTTATTCTTTGTCCAAGACAAAGTGGACTATATTTGATTTGGTTAATATGATCAACCACCAGTCCGAAAGACTCAATCCAAGTATTGAGTTAGATAAACCTTCACCTAGTGCTAACGTAGTTTTGAAGCCGAAGAAAAAGAATTTTAAGAAGAAGGGAAAGAACTTTCGATTTCAAAACTTCAAGGAAAAAAAGGTCAATCAACAAAGGGTTGAAGTACATGCAAATCAACGTGTTTGTTTCTTCTGTAATAAGCCAGGACATATAAAGAAGTATTGTAGGGCTTTGAAAACCATGCAAGAAGGGCAACAAGAGAACACCAGTGAGTCCTTATCTCTTGAAACTTGTACTATTTATATCAAGCCTTTTAGTTGGTGGGCTGATTTTGGTGCAACTGTTCATGTATCGAATGAGTTGCAGGGTTTCAAGGAGCTAAGAAAGATTGAGGACAAAACAAGCTTTATTTACATGGGAAATGATGAAAAGGCCATTGTGGAAGGCGTGAGAACTTACCGGCTAAAGCTTGTTGATAATAAGTTTTTTGATTTAGAAGATTGTCTTTATGCTCCTTCTATGAGAAGAAGTCTATTATCTGTATCTTGTCTTGAGAAACTTGGATTTACATTTTACTTTGGAAATGGAAAGTTTCTTATGTTACAAGAAGATAAAGTTATTTTGAGAGGTTTTCAAAATTCTGGTCTATATCAATTGCAACTTAGTGGAAATATGGTGTTCAATGTTTCTACTTCTTTGGATATTAAAGAAAATGAATTGTATTTGTGGCATTTACGACTAGGGCATATAAACAAGGATAGAATTACAAGACTTGTGACACAAGGATTATTGAAAAATCTTTCACATAATGATTTTCCTATTTGTGAATGTTGTATATATGGGAAAATGACAAAGATACCCTTTCCATCCAAAGGCTCAAGAAGTTCTCATATTTTGGATATTATTCATTCTGATATATGTGGACCTATGAATGTGAATACTCGTAATGGTCATTCGTATTTTATCACATTTATAAATGATTTCTCAAGATATGGAAGAGTATATTTACTACATAGAAAAAATGAGGCCTTAGATTATTTCAAAACCTTCAAATTGGAGGTAGAAAATGCCACAGGAAACAAGATCAAAACATTGCACACTGACAGAGGTGGAGAGTATTGTTCGGAGTTATTCTCTGAATTTTGCAAGTCAAACGGGATTATCCATATGTTTAGCATGCTTTATACACCTGAACAGAATGGTATTGCTGAAAGGAGAAATCGAACCTACTAGAGATGGTAAGATCTATGATGGCACTTGCAAATTTGCCAATATCCTTTTGGGGTGAAACATTATTGACATTTACCTATATCTCAAATAGAGTGCCTTCAAAGTCGGTTGAGAAAACACCTTATGAGGTATGGTCAGGCAAAACTCCTAGTCTTAACCATTTTAAAGTATGGGGATGTGTTGCTCATGTTTTAAAACTTGATCCTAAGGACAAATTGAAGGCTAAGACTCGAAGATGTTTATTCGTTGGGTACTCTGAACATTCGAAAGGATATAGGTTGTATGATCCCAAGGAGAAGGTGATTATTGAAAGTAGACATGTAAAATTCATTGAGGATAAATTTGATTGTGATGAAGATTTAGGTATGAAGTCTCACTTGGAAGAATGTGTTGAAATGTCTTCTTCTGAATCTCCTTCTAATATAGAGAATTCCACCCAAATGGATATTCGAAGAGGGACTAGAGAAAGAAAACCTAGTCAACTCTTATCATCTTCAGATTTTTATACCTATGCTGGAGAAACTTATGAAAGAACAAGGTTGAATGAAGATGTTACTAATCCTGACACTTACGAGGAAGCACTCCTTGATATGGATTCCGACAAGTGGAAGTCGGCAATGGAAGAAGAGATGGACTCTATGTGTAAAAATGAAGTTTGGAAACTTGTTGATCCTCCTACATCGGTTAAGCCCATTAAGTGCAAGTGGATTTTTACAAGGAAGAGAAATGTTGAAGGTAAAGTTGAAAGATTCAAAGCTCGTCTTGTTGCCAAGGGTTTTACTAAAATATACGGGATTGATTATGATGAAACGTTCTCTCCTGTTGCAAGAATACAGTCTATTCGAGCTCTCCTGGCATTGGTAGCATATTATGACTATGAGTTGTTCCAAATGGATGTTAAAACCGCTTTTCTAAATGGAAATTTGGATGAGAAGATTTATATGGAACAACCACGTGGATTTGTTAGATCTAGAACTGAAGCAAAAGTGTGTAAGTTGGACAAGTCTATTTACGGTTTGAAACAAGCCTCAAGATTATGGAATATCAAGTTCAATAAAGCAATTACAGCGTATGGTTTTACTCAGAATCCATAAGATCACTGTGTTTATATAAAAACAGTGGGAGATCGCATTGCTTTTCTTACTTTATACATAGATGATATTTTATTAGCCGGGAATGATATTCAGTTGCTCCAAGGTATAAAGACATGGTTGTTTCAGACATTTGATATGAAAGACCTTAGGGAAGCTTCTTATATTCTTGGAATTAAAATTCTACGGGATAGATCTTTGCGAAAATTGAGTTTGTCTCAAGAGAAGTATATCGACACTCTTCTGGATCGGTTTCACATGTCTAACTGTATACAAGGTAAAGTACCTTATGATAACACTACAAAGATGATCCATGTGGATTGTCCTTCTCACCTCAAAGATAAGTTGGACGAATCTAAGTATCCATACGCTTCTGCTGTGGGGAGTTTTATGTATGCTCTTATATGTACAAGGCCTGATCTTGCTTATGTTGTTGGGATTCTTAGCCGGTTTCAGGCTAATCCAGGTTTCACTCATTGGGAAGGGGTAAAATGGGTAATGCGCTATCTAAAAAGAACAAAGTCATATGCTTTGACTTATCAAGCGGACAAGTTGGAATTGGTTGGTTATTCCGACTCAGATTATCAAGGATGTGTTGATACCCGAAAGTCTACTTCTGGTTTTATCTTTATATTTGGAGGAGGTGCCATTTCTTGGAAAAGCAAGAAGCAAGATTGTGTCACGCAATCAACCATGGAGGCAGAATATGTGGCTATGAACTTAGCTACAAGGGAAGTTGTCTATCTTCGCAAATTCTTGCGAAGTCTTCTAGTGGTAGACTGTGTGGAGCGACCTATTCCTCTCTTTTGTGATAATGAATCTGCTATTGCTATCACGAAAGATCTGAAGTGTCACTCCAAGGCTAAACATATCGAAGGAAAATACCACTACATACGAGACATGCTGAGGAAGGAGGAAGTTGTTCTTTATAAGATATCTTCTCCGAATAACTTAGCTGATCCACTAACCAAGTGTCTTCCCGTGACCAATTTCACTTTCCATGTAGGGAACATGGGTTTGATTTGTTTATAATTGATGAGACCAAGTGGGAGAACATTGTTTTGTATGCATTGTGATCTCAATGATTTGTAATACTATGTATGTCATGACATTGTAATTTATATTCCATACAATGATTTTAAAAGAATGCATATGCTTTTGTGAGATAATATGAGTACTCAGTATATGCCTTGAGATTCAGCTTCCCTATTAGGTATGCGCTTGTACGTGTATATGTGAGGGTCTCAATAGAGAATGACGGTTGAGTCTCTAAATTGTTCAGGCTAATGGGACTGCATAGGCACAGTTTCCTTTACGGCTAATACTCATGCTGGTATAGAGCTTTACCCTGAGCTCCTCAAGTATTGAGTATGCTATGGACGGTGAGATGCCTTGATGTCCAGTTTTTTTATTAGGTATATACTTGTATGTATATACGGAAGGGTCTCAATAGGAAGGTTGGGTTGGATGTCTAAATTATTCAGGCCTATGGTACTGATTAGGCACAGTTACCTTAGTGGCTAATACTCGAACTGGTACAGAGCTTTACCCTGAGTTCAGGTCCGAGTATGTTATGAATGGAGACCGCTGAATTGGCAAATTTGACAAGTATGGATTTGGTTTATTCCCCAGCCTTGGATATCTAAGATATATATTGTGTAGGCCCGGGTTAACTACACATGTATATTAAAGTGTTTAAGGTAATGCCTATGGTCATGGTATGGTTTTAAGTGTCAAAATTGATTTTTCATGTTTTTTTCTTTTTCGAAAATCGGAATTTGAAATGGATTTGAAACCAAGTGGGAGTTTGTTAGAATTATGGTTTCAAATAGATAATTTATAAAATAAAATTACCATGATATTAGAGGCGTGGGGCCCACTTCCAGATGTTGTCATTGGATGTTCAGTACAAGGAATAATGGCCAGCACATCCCCTTGTAGAGGTAGATTAAATGGGTGCATTGACTTAGTGGACACATCCCTTGGGACTAAGGAGATATGTCTCTCTTGAGGGGATGTATCCTTCCTGAGATGATGTATCTCTTCTAAGAGGATGTGTCCTTATGAAAAGTCATTAGTGCACCCTTTGAAAATCTATATAAACCTCCATGGTCTTACAAATGAGGCTAAGGCTATTTGCACACCCAGTCTGGCTGAACGGGAGCAAGTTTATCACTTGTAAACGAAGTATAAAAGATTATCTTGTGCACTTCAAGTTCTGTTTATATTCTTCAAGATGAAAGGTATGCTCTCTTTATTCTTCTTATTTCAATTCTATGGTATATGTATGGTTTTCATGATAATGGAATTATGGAGGATTGAATATCTATTTTCTATGATGTTTATATTATTATTAGACATCAAGTCTAACAAATACGAGAGGAAGAAGAGAGCAGAAGAAAAAAACTTTGGGGGAGGAAGGTCAAGAGAGAGAAGAGAGCGCGAGACAGAAAAAAAAAAAAATTCGACGCGTCCCGAACAATGGCTTCAAGTGGATTATTCACAATTTTGGGCTGAATCGTGATTCCACGATTTTAGCTTGAGACAATTGCGTGCATTTTTTAGATGATGCAGGCATTAGTGCACCATTAACGGCCTAATTGAATGAACTACATAATGCACATAAACAATGCCATACTTAGATTGCAACACTTCAATCCCGAGAAAATATTTAATGAGACCCATGTTTTTTGTCTTGAATTATTTACATAAGTTCTCCTTCAACCGGCTAATAATTTTTGAAACACTTCATGTTATAATAATATCATCCACATATATCAATAGGAGAACATCTCCCTTATTAGTATGCTTAACAAAGACATAGTGATTCATCATACATCTATTGAAAACAAAGTGATCCATCAAACAAACACACCATTAATTAATATCTCAATTAAATAAGAATTCTCATATAAAGTTAGAATTAATTAAAAATACATCATGCCTCAATTGTGAAAAAAAGGGTGTCTCAAATGTCATGTGCTTTTCCAATTAAGCCATTACATTTAAGAATCCAATACACAACAGAACACGGCCAATACGTAACCTAAAATGGAAGAAGAAGATGCCATTTCTGTCCCCATATTTGAATGCAAGGAGATTCGAAGCTGGGGCTTTTAATTTGTAATCGATTCTACCTCGTTTATAGTCCCACATGGAATGTTGGCTTATCTTTTAGGCTGTATTTGAGCGGAGCAACTGGGCTTTTTATTTGTGACTAACGAGAGGGTCTGAACTGCGGTAACGATGTATCAGGCTTTCTCGTTAGTCACCATTTTGTTGTTTTCCTTCGTTACGAATGTGGCCCACTGTCTCGCTCCCTCCACCTCTCCCTTCTAGCCCCAGTCTCCTCTCTCTCTCTATCTCATCACCTTCGTCTGTAATATTTGATTCTCTCCTCTCTCCCTTTCCATTGTTCCCCTGTAATATTTGTAAAATCAACTTCATGATTTCTAATCTGGCATTTTTTCTGGATGTCCCACTTTTTTTTGTTTGGCAGGAAAGGTAATGTTTCGTTTTGATGGAAGCCATTTCTGAGTCTTTGACGAGTGCTTGAACTGTTACTCTACTGGTTTTTTTTTTTTTTTAAATTTTTTCTCGTACCGTATTTATTTTGAAAGGTATATTATGGACCCACTTTGAAAGATTTCTCCTCCTTGGTTGGAAAGAAATCAGGGGTGATACTTCTGAGCGCTTCAATTTTTTCCGTCTTCTTTCTCCTCCGTTTTCTATGTGAAAAAGTTCTTAACTCACCGCCAACGACTACAGCTCTTGATTTAATATTTTTAGTAGAGAATTCTTGAGTTAATTTGATGATAAAGTTTTCAGTTTTTTTATTTATGTCATTCACTAGAGAGGCATCTGAGAAAGAGGGAGAGAGACAAAGGTTGCTGGGAACTACACTTTACAGCAGGAGTCGCTCAAAAATGGCGAGAAATGCCCAGGATGAAGACCACCCAGAGAACAAAAGCAAAGTCTGCAACCATTGGAAGGAGAAACAAGCCTTGCTCTACTGTCGAGCCGATTCTGCCAAGCTTTGCATCCCCTGCGACCGTCAAGTACACGCCGCCAATGGTATTTTCTCCAAACACTCCAGATACCATCTCTGCGATGTCTGCCGAGACCAGCCGGCTTCGATTTTCTGCGCCTCCCACCAACTGTGACTTCGACGCTCACCCACCTTCCCTTGAGGCACACCAACAGAACCGCCGCTCTCTCGAGCCCTTCTCCGGCTGTCCCTCCGCCACCGACCTCTCGTCGCTATTCGGCTTTGACGACGACAAGTCTCTATGGTTTAGTGATGGTAATTCGGGTGGATCAGACGAGGGGTTGTGGTGTGAGTTTGTGTGGGAGGCGCCATCTGTCCTTTCTATGCCGACGGAGGCAAGGAATGGGTCTGGTTGGGATTTTCAGGCCTTAAAGCGTTCCACCACCGCCAAAGGTGAGTAAAATTCTTCTTCTGTCACCCCTCTCGCTCTCCTTCACGTTGTCGGTCGAAGTAGTTTTTGGCTATCTGATTTCTTCAATCTTCTCTCGTCAAAAGTTCTATGCCCTCCGCTGAATCTTGGATGAGATTTATTTTTCCATTTAAAATCAAAAAGTACTTCGAGACTTAGTCCAATTAAAAGGATTTATTACCCTTTGTTCCTATATTACTAAAAATACAAATTTTTTCTATCCTCGCGTATGACTCCCATGTGATCTTGAACATATGTGGTGTGTCACACATATTCACATATATGCTTGGGTGGGCTTGCATGTCTCATAGGCCAAAACAAGATGAACTTTGTCATCCGATCTAACCATTGGAATAAAATTGGTTTAGGGTTTCTGAACCTTCATATAAGTTGGTTACATATATGAAAAAATCTAGTAGAGTTTGTGGGTCCGTTTAATACTGTACATGTCCAAAAGGGTAGAAAGGGTTGTTATATATTAGAAAGGGATCGTCAACATCCGATATACTATAGGAGACAAATCTCTTTGAAGGTGGTGAATACATACCTCAAACATCATAAAGGTATTATTTAAATATATTTTTATCTTATTTGTGAAGCAAATTGACAAAATGTATGCATTGGCACCAGATATCAATTTGGATTAATTAAAATCAATGGAGTATGGTTGAGCAATTTTCCATTCTTGAATCGACCATCTGAATCATGCCAAATACTCATGTGAGTTTTTCACTTACTTTGTATTAAACATGCTTTGAAAAACATCATATAATTTTTGTTGGTTCTCTGTACTTGAGTATAACTTGACACATGTATCCTATATCTACTTGGTGGTTTCAAGGTGAACCACATTGTTTGCCACGTGTTTCGCCATTCTATTTATCTGCCAATTAATAACTAATGTATCATTCTTCAACTATTTAATATAAGAGTTGTCCTCTTCGTCAATAGGTGGAGCTGATTTAGTTAGATGTCCTAAGAGGTCTCGATTAATGAGAAACCTCTTAATCGATTGTGACCAGCACAGGCAATTAGACAACTCTCTCAAGGTATAATAGTAATTTTGAGGAGGTAACTTTTACTTCTCGTGTATTGTTAAGTCATTAAGTATCAAAACAATACTACTCTTGTTTAGTATATAAGAAGAAGCATCAATAACCCATATAATCCAAAGCTAAATAATCGAGGTTTAAGAGAAAACTGAGACTTAGCAAGTCTCACTTAAGTAACTCACTTCTTATATGGATAAGTAAAACAACTCCAACAAGCTTACCCAAATATGAACCAAATCAACTTGAGATCTCAATGAGACTCTAGCTAACTAAACCAACCCGAGATTGCAATCAACCATGCATAAGTAAGGAAACCTCATGCTAGCCGAGATCAAATAGTTAAAAATATGTCTTTCTTAATGAAGAAAGAATAATAATTAGTGACATAAACAAATAAAATCAGCCACTAAATCAAAATGTGGAAGATCTTCCACTAACTCAACTTTTTTTGAAAAATAACCAAGGAAACTTTCCTTTTGAGTTATGATGCTACTTCACCAAAAGATTTCAATCTTGACTTGTTTTAATTATTTTAGGCAAGAATAAAATTAACTAAGGCAAGTAATAATCATACCAAAACAAATGATCTTGAGCAAGCTAGAGATTTTTTCATGAAAGGAAGTTTACCTTTTCTGAATTAGGCACCAATTATCATCCAAAAAAAGCCTTTTACTTCTTTTTTTTCTTTGAATTTTGGTAAGTTAATCCACCCTCTATCTCAACGTGGAATACTTCCCAATTAGAGGAAAAAAACAACATATATCCTCTATTAACAAAAACAAATCCGGCACTACAAGATACTTTCATGAGTTTTTTTAACATCAACAAAAAATGAAACCTCAAGTGCTCTTAATCATGTAAGAGCGGCTTCCTTTAATCATAAACTCATGAAATCAGTGATAAATGAGCCTAGTTTCAAACAAATAGCATCCAACATTCCATAATCGTGAAACAAAACTGATATTAACCTTCGAAGAGAGCATGAAGTGATCATATCGGAAAATCAACCTCTACGCTGAATCTAACATGTAACAAGTAGTATTTTCGAAATTTTCTAAATCAAATATTGCTGAAAACTCCACCATTCTGAGTCATGTACCAACAATCATCTTCAAAAATGAAAGAAATAAGAGGATACTTATCTTCCATTGAGCAAACAAACTCGACCTAGAGATTAAACTTTAACCAATGAGCACCAAATCCTCAGGATCCTAAACCTAATTCTGTGATACCATGTTAGCTTTAGGATCCCATTTAGTGAGCAGTAAACGAACTAGATTAATGGTGAGAAGAGAGTAGCAAGAGTGAGGGAAAAAGAAGAGGTAATCGGTTGAGAAGAGAAGGAGAAGAAGAGGAGAGGAGAAATTGGCTAGGAGAGATGAGAGGAGGGAAGGAGGATTCGGTTTTGGTGACATGCCTAATCCTTCCCCTCAATGTGTATTAATAATAATGAAAAAGAGCTACAATTACATCATTACACTTTACCCTAAGTAGCGAGATAAAGGGACAAAAAAAAGGAAAATTACATCATGCCACTATAATATGATTCGATCTTCTAAAAAAACTATGTAATATCAAATGATCAAATTCAGCAAGTAACAGCCAAGGAAACCAACCAATAGATCAATCAAAAAGCAACAGAACTAGTGATTACTTTCCAAAATTATTCTTCAAACCCTAACTTAGGGTTTTAATAACTTAATTGGGAAACGACTCCAAAAACTAGAACTTAAGGAGAGCTTCAAGAGGACTTTTAGAATTCCTAAGGAGAAGTTTTTGACATAAAAAATTATAGTCCCCTAATTATTGTTTCATCCATAAAAGGTGTGTACAGCTACTGTCGGTAGTGATATACTTAGCTTCAATGTGTTGAATCTTAGGATTCTATTATTAACCTAAAGGAACCTTTGATGAAAAGAGGTAAAGAAGGATAAAGAAGCAAAAAGAGTAGTTAGAGGAGAAAGAGACATGTTCAAAAGAGAGGAGGTGAAGAGAGGGACTCAAGAGATGAAATAATGGAGGCTAGGATTAGAGTTTCAAAGTTAACCTCTAATCCTCCCCCTTAGTCCTTTTATAGTTCACTTAGTCCCAAATAAATTTTTGAAGTTCAAGTTCAAGTTCATGTCTAACATGAAGATCATGTCAGTCATGTACATGAAGATCATCTTCGTACTTGGTGTTAGTGTTGACGACTTCATGTGCACTGGAAAACAGTTTCCAGTGTTAGTGCCCTAACATGAGAAAAACATAAAAAACAAGAGAATCCCTAAACCTTTATAGTACACTTAATTACAACATAATCCTTAAACCCTAAATTAGATAAAACAACCATTATTACTACACGAATAAGTTATTTAATGTACAATTAAATATATTAATATATTTATTAATTGAATTACATATTTTATTATGCATTAATATGGTAATTACATGAGCCAATGAAATACGTACATGATTAATTACAAATAATAAATAAATAACGTTATAAATAACAAAAATGAAAGTAGTACGTTGAGTTATTAATTTATTAATAACATATGATATATTTTAACCTAAAAATGAATAATTTAAGAGAAAAAATTGATCTAATCATAACTTTAACACACTATATATTTGTACATAATATATTTTATGTATTATTAATTAATAATATATTATCAAAAAATTTAAAACCATTGGTTTAATTAACTATAGCAATCGGACAATTATGCCAAAATAATTTATCAAATATTTATTTTAAAAATATTTTAATTATGACAATTAAATCACTATTTTAATATAGTAATTATAAAATAAATATATTAAATAAATAAAAAATATTATTTTATAAATTAATGATTTTATGACGATAGTTTAATTTTTCCTAACTTAGAAAAAATTAAACCATCGTCGTCTTCCTCAAAGGCGGCGGCAGCAGCGGCGGGCAACATCGACAGAAGCGTCGCTTCGACGGTACGCCGAGAGAGAGAAGAGAGGGAGGCCGAGAAGCTCGACAGTAGATGTTCGACCTCCCGTGCTCTGTGACGGAGGTCGAGAGGGAGAGGAGAGGGAGGATGGTTGTTAAACCGAAGCTGATGGTTGAAATCAAAGCTGAATGGGAAAATCAATGCCGAAATTAAAAACTCGAAGCCCAAATGTCAAAATCGAGCGGGAGGTTCAGAGGGAGAGCGAGTCTGAGATGGAGAAAAGGACGCCGAAAGGACATTCACAGCGAGATGGACATTGTAGAGAGGGAGACCGAAGAGGGACGGTGGAGACGAGAGAGGGAGCAAAGAATGAGAGAGGGCTGCAGGAATGAAATAGCAGAGAGGGTGTGCGGTAGAGAGAGCCCCGCGATAGTGTCATGTACATGAATATCAAAATCGGGCAGAAAACACTTTCCGCCATTTACTCTTGGGACATGAACTCCTGAGTCATGGTTGATCATGTACATGACATGAAGTTTGGCGCTCCCTAACGACTTCAGGACATGAACTGAGTAATTCGCATGAAGATCATGTCCTGAGTCATGTTAACAAACTCCCCCTTAAAGTTAGCATATTACATAGATACCTTTATCTTGAGGGTTGGAAATAAAAATCTAATTTAGAGATAAATTACAACTATGCCATCTTTTTTCTTCTCTTATAATACTCCCCCTCAAATTGGAGCAAAAACGTCATAAATTCCTAGCATGGGTCATTTAGTGCTCAATGTTTTTGAAGCAATTGGCTATGTGAATATATCAAAACTTGACCTTGAGATAGAACATATTAAACACTTATGATACTACCTTGTAATTTATCTTTTACAAAGTGACAATCAACCTCAATATGCTTTTTTTTTTTTTATGAAAGGCTAAATTGAAGATAGAGTGAATAGCTGCTTGGTTGTCATAGTGAAATTTCATCTAAGTATCCCTACTGAAACCCAATTCGGAGAGAATGGATTTGATCCATATTAGTACAATTATAGTATGTATCATGGTTCTGTATTCTACATCTGCACTAGATCGAGCAACCACATATTGTTTTTTACTCTTCCATGTTACCGGGTTACCTCCTAAAAGTGTATAATATCCTAATATAGTTTTTTGTCATTTGAGGACCATACACTATTAGCATATGCAAAATCTTCAATGTTAATATGGCCATGACGTTTGTATGGAAGACCCTGTCTATAGGATTTCTTTAAGTATCACAAGATTCGTTCCAGAGCTTGCCAATGGGAATTTGAGGCTTATAAATATATTGACTTACCACACTACCTTCAAAAGAGATGCGAGGTTTGATAAATGAAAGGCAAATCAATTTTTTCACTAGCTTTTGATATTTTTCTATATCAACATCATCTTTATTACTAACACATCTTTTCACATTAACATCCATAGGAGTAGATATAGGACGATACCCCAACATTCCTGTCAAAGGGGGGGTTAGTGAACATTGAAGTTGAAGTTGAAGTTTGACTTCAAATTCAAGGCAATGAATTAATTCAACATCAATTTCAAATTGGGTGTTAGAAATGTAGTATTAAAATATATAAATATACTAATTAATGAAATATTATATTATATAAATTAATAATTACAGTATTATAAAATAATATAATAATTACGTGTGACTATAATAAATTATAAAAAATAAATATATAAAGTAAAAAATTACAGAAGATAGGTTTTTTATGTAGTATTAATTAATAATATATTTTTATAAAATTAAAATTGATTAGTTTAATTAATTATAAAAATGAGATAATTAAACCAAAATAATTCATCAAATGCTTTCTTTAACAATATTCTAATTATCAGTCTTAAATTTCTAATTTAATATAGTAATAAAATTAATGAATATAATAAATATATATATATATATATATATATAAATTTTTTTAATAACCTAGGATAGATTATTAATAACACACACACACATATATATATATATATACATATATATATATATATATATATATAGATAGTTATATAATTAAAACTTAAAAACATGCTTAAAAGGACACCGAGTTACTCATAATAATCCACAATTTACAATATAATAGCAAATGTTTATGCCTTGGAATATAACAATGAGTTCGTACCTTTAATATTAAAATCATCAACTTAGAGGTAAGGGGTGGGTAATGGCCAGAAAATAGGTTTTATTAAACCAAAATAAAAAAAGGTTAATTAAACAAAAATAATTGATCAAATACTTGATTTGGTAATATTTTAATTATCACAATTAAATCACTAATATAATACAGTAATTAAAAATTTTAATATAATGAATAAATAACGCCAGTTTAATTTTTCCTAACTTAGGAAAAATTAAATCAGCAACATCATCTTCCTCACGGTGTCGATAATGGCAGGGACGCAACGACGATAGAGGCGGCGCTCCGATGGTACGTCAAAGGCCTTGCAATAGAGACTCTTCGATTAGATGCTCTGCTACGGAGACCGAGAGGGAGAAGAGATGGAGGGGAGAGGGAGAAGAGAGAGAGAGAGAGACGAGAGAGGGAGAAGGGAGAGGGAGAGGGAGATGGAGAGGGAGTGGTAGTGCAAAGACGAGAGGAAGAAGAGAGCAAGAGAAAAAAAATTTGGGGGAGGAAGGTCGAGAGGGAGAAGAGAGCGCGAGACAGAAAATAAAAATTAGACGTGTCCCGAACAATGGCTTCAAGTGGATTATTCACAATTTTGGGCTGAATCGTGATTCCGCGATTTTAGCTTGAGACAATTGCGTGCATTTTTTAGATGATGTTGGCATTAGTGTACCATTAACGGCCTAATTGAATGAACTACATAATGCGCACAAACAATGTCATACTTAGATTGCAACACTTCAATCCCGAAAGCAAAGTGATCCATCAAACACACGATTAATTAATATCTCAATTAAATAAGAAATCTCAATTAAGTTAGAATGAATTAAAAATACATCATGCCTCAATTGTGAAAAAAAAAGGGTGTCTCCATTGTTTTCGTAGTTCCATCTACTTTTCCAATTAAGCCATTACATTTAAGAATCCAATACACAACAGAACACGGCCAATAGTAACCTAAAATCAGCTATGTTTTGGATTTTCAGATTGCACAAAATTGCAGAGGAGATCCAGAAATTGGATCTCATAATGGTCAATTCAATATTCAGAGTCAGAGGAGGAAGAAGAGCACCCATTTTGGTGCCGCTTACAGAGTTTACTCAGTGAAAGACGTAAAGATTATCTTCACTTGGAAAGCTGGGTTTCATCCTTTAACAATCACAGAATCTTGATTCTTGTTTAAAGGTAAAGATCAGACAAGAATCAGGGTTGGAAGGAGAACACAACCGAATTATTCAGGTTCCTTTCCCAGTAAGAACTATCCTAAGGGAAACAGAAAATTGAAGAAAGAAGATGCCATTTCTCTCTGCATATTTGAAGGCAAGGAGATTCGAAGCTGGGGCTTTTAATTTGTAATCGATTCTACCTCGTTTATAGTCCCACATGGAATGTTGGCTTATCTTTTAGGCTGTATTTGACCAGAGCAACTGGGTTATCCGTTTGTGATTAACGAGAGGGTCTGAACAACGGTAACGACGTATCAGGCTTTCTCGTTAATCACCTCTTTTGTTGTTTTTCCTTCCTTTCGAATGTGGCCCACGTTCTCGCTCCCGCCCCCGTCTCCGTAATATTTGTAAAATCAACTTCATGTTTTCTAATCTGGCATTTTTTCTGGATGTCCCACTTTTTTTTTTTGTATTTGGCTGGAAAGGTAAAGTTTCGTTTTGATGGAAGCCATTTCTGAGTCTTTGACGAGTGCTTGAACTGTTACTCTACTGGTTTTTTTTTTTTTTTAAATTTCTTCTCGTACCGTATTTATTTTGAAAGGTATATTATGGACCCACTTTGAAGGATTTCTCTTCCTTGGTTGGAAAGAAATCAGGGGTGATACTTCTGAGCGCTTCAATTTTTTCCGTCTGCTTTCTCCTCCGTTTTCTATGTGAAAAAGTTCTTAACTCACCGCCAACAACTACAGCTCTTGATTTAATATTTTTAGTAGAGAATTCTTGAGTTAATTTGATGATAAAAGTTTGCAGTTTTTTATTTATGTAATTCACTAGAGAGGCATCTGAGAAAGAGGGAGAGAGACAAAGGTTGCTGGGAACTACACTTTACAGCAGGAGTCGCTCAAAAATGGCGAGAAATGCCCAGGATGAAGACCACCCAGAGAACAAAAGCAAAGTCTGCAATCATTGGAAGGAGAAACAAGCCTTGCTCTACTGTCGAGCCGATTCTGCCAAGCTTTGCATCCCCTGCGACCGTCAAGTACACGCCGCCAATGGTATTTTCTCCAAACACTCCAGATACCATCTCTGCGATGTCTGCCGAGACCAGCCGGCTTCGATTTTCTACTCCTTTGCCCCAACTGTGACTTCGACGCTCACCCACCTTCCCTTGAGGCACACCAACAGAACCACCGCTCTCTCGAGCCCTTCTATAGCATAATTAGGTTAATATAAGTAATTTTGTATAACTTAGACCTGATTAATTGATTCAGGTTCCTTTCCCGGTAAGAACTAAACAGAAAATGGAAGAAGATGCCATTTCTGTCTGCATATTTGAATGCAAGGAGATTCGAAGCTGCGGCTTTTAATCTGCAATCGATTCTACCTCGTTTATAGTCCCACATGGAATGTTGGCTTATCGTGGAAGTTGTATTTGAGCGTAGCTGCTGGGTAATTTGTTTGTGACTAATGAAAAGGTCCAAAATGGGTTAAATCATCGGGGATTTTTTTTTCATTCGTTCACACTCGTCTCCTCTCTCTCTATCTCATCACCTTCTTCTGTAAGATTATATTCTCTTCTCTCTCCCTTTCGATTGTTCCCCTGCAATATTTGTAAGACCAACTTCATGTTTTCTAATCTGGCTTTTATTACCCGTGTTTCTCAGGGACAACCGGTTACGGATCATTACGATAAGACTACCTTCTGCAAGTATGGCTCAGATGCGGCGACGGTGTACGGACTCTCCGCCTTCCTCGGTGTGCTGGTGAGTCAGGGGGTCGTCACCGGCGTCACTAAATGTCTCTGTTTTGGAAAAGGACTCACCGCCGGACCGACCAGGAGCTGCGCCGTTTCCTCCTTTGTGCTTTCCTGGTAAGTCAAAACAAAAGAAGAAAAAAACACTCTCCCACGGTCCTACAGTGCTCAGTTCTACTTCTACTAAATATCTCTATTATTTTTAACAACATTCACAAACACAACTTTTTATTTCCAGAATTCCAATCTCCCCAAACCTTCCCAAGTAAAAATCCTTTTTGTTGAGGACCTTTGATTGTGATTTAGGTGTACTTTTCTGGGTGCGGAAGCGTGTCTTCTGGCCGGGTCCGCGAGGAATGCTTACCACACCAAGTACCGCGCCCACTTCGGTGT
This sequence comes from Aristolochia californica, assembly GCF_029961685.1. Taxonomy (NCBI): domain Eukaryota; kingdom Viridiplantae; phylum Streptophyta; class Magnoliopsida; order Piperales; family Aristolochiaceae; genus Aristolochia; species Aristolochia californica. Next base: position 106,996 of record NW_027182268.1, read on the forward strand.
CCAACACCTATCATGCGCAGAGCTCCGGGAAGGGGTATTCGCCGCCGGGGGGCGGCGCTCATCTTGCTCTCCAATGCTCTTCTCACTCTTGTTCTACTGGTCCCACGCCAAGGCCCACACGGGAGGGTGGCAGAAGCACATCAACGAGGGCGTCACCATGAGCCCTTACCCCCGACCCGGGGAGTTTGGCAGCGAAAAGCCCTGATCACCACTGTGATAGGATTATACAGATCAAATTATATCTAGAGAGCAAAATTAAATACACAGATTTAACGTGGTTCACCCAAATCGGGCTACGTCCACAGCTGCTGATGATAATTCTTTATAGGGAATATCGTTCAATGTTTACAATTTCCTATCCATACAATCCATACATTAATCTACCACTGCAGATAAATAAATACAAATCTGTAAAAGAAGGAACAATGTAACCTGTACGAAGACCTGAGACTCGCCGATGCCCAAATAGCACCGGTCAGAAACAACACGAAACAAACAGCACACGGTCAGTAATAAAACAAACTAGTCAACGCCTCTGCGGAGGCGTTCCTTCTTCCTCTCCTTCGCTCTCTCCCTCTACACTGAGGATACAACGCCCTTCTTCCTTCTCTGGTCTCTCTCACTTTACACTGAGGATAGAGATGCCCAACAAGAGGAATCACGCAACGCCGGAGCAGCACAACGACGGCAAGCAGAGAGTATTTCTGCAGCAGCGTCTCGGCGAGAAAGGAAGTGATTTCTCACTGTATCGATCGTACAAACTCAAAGCACGAAGCTTTCTCACTCTCTCTGAAAAACAAACCTTCAAAGAGCTTCAACGGAAAAAAAATTCCGAACGTTTCTGTTACTCTGGTTTTTTTCACACACAGTCGAAAATCACACAGCGATTTCAAATCGACGGGGGGGGGGGGGGAGAGGAAAATAAAAGCTAAGTTAAGTATTTAATGAGGTTGAGTGCTCCACACTCCAACCTTATAAAGAAACAAAAAAATTCCCTATATGTCCCTTAACTTTTCAAACATGGGGATTCCCTAACAATCTCCCACTTGAAGACTGATATCAATTTGTCTTCACACATATCAATGCAGCAGCTTTATCTAGGTCTCTTCATTCTTGCAGACCAACTGAAACTGAACATAGCTTCAGTTTATCAATAGTCACCGGTTTTGTTAGCATGTCTGCAGGATTCCTATTACCTTGGATCTTCTTCAGCATTAGCATCTCATCCTCTAACAAAGATTTGATGAAATGATAACGAAGACCAATGTGTTATAGCAACAATCTTCTGTATCTGCGACATCCAACTGACAGCTGTTGTACCCACGGTAAAGACATAACCAGTGGTGCTTCTCCGGTGATCAACTTCTCCTGCAAAATCTGCATCTGTGTACCCTTGCACTTGCAATTCACCTTTGCCAAAGTGCAAACACTTATCTGTGGTGCCACGCAGATATCTCAAGATCCACTTTACTGCCTTCCAGTGGGTCTCACCTGGGTTTGACATAAATTTGCTAACGGCTCCCACTGCATGACCAATATTTGGTCTCGTACAGACCATTGCATACATCAAACTTCCAATGGCTGAGGCATATGGAACTTTATCCATGAGCTCTCTCTCTTCTTCCGTGTGAGGAGACTGATCCTTGGATAGACATAAGTGTTTGTCCAAGGGTGTGCCAACTGGCTTGGCATTGCTCATGTTGAATCTCTGCAAAACACGAGTAATGTACTCTGCTTGAGATAACTGCAATACTCCACTTTGCTTATCTCTTGTGATTTGCATTCCAAGAATCTTCTTAGCTGGACCCAAATCCTTCATGTCAAATTCTTTTGACAATTGCCTCTTCAAGTTTCTGATCTCATCCATATCTGACCCAGCTACTAACATGTCATCGACATAAAGTAGCAAAATGATATAACTGGATGTGTACCTTTTGAAGTAGCAACAGTGATCGGAATTGCACTTCTGGAAACTTTCCTTATGCATGAAACTATCAAACTTCTTGTACCACTATCTTGGAGCCTGTTTCAAACCATACAGGCTCTTTTGGAGTTTGCACACCATATTCTCTTTCTTCTTTTCTGAGGAACCTTCTGGTTGATGCATATATAACTCCTCATCCAAGTCTCTGTGAAGAAATGCAGTTTTCACATCTAACTGCTCTAGATAGAGATCTTCAATGGCAACAATGCTCAACACTGTTCTGATAGTGGTGAGCTTCACAACGGGAGAAAAGATATCAGTGTAATCGATTCCTTCCTTCTGTTGGAATCCTTTGACAACCAATCGGGCTTTGTATCTCTTAGAGCCATCATGCTCCTCTTTCACCCGATACACCCATTTGTTATGGAGTGCCTTCTTCCCTATGGGTAACTCAACTAGTTCCCATGTCTGGTTTGAGATTAGAGAATTCATCTCATCTTTCATAGCAAGCTCCCACTTGCTAGCATCTTCAGTCTGACATGCCTCTTCATAGCATTCAGGCTCTCCTCCATCAGTCAACAGTAGATAATTGATGTATCTTCTGTTAGGCACATGAGGTCGAGAAGATCTTCTCAATATCGGAGCTGGAACAGGGGACTGTGATATGTCGGGCTGGTGTGCACTACTCTGTTCAACAAATTCCTCTATCTGAGGGTTTGCTACAGAGTCATCTGGGACATCATCCACATCTGCATATACTGGCTCACTCTCTAGTGAGTTACTGTCATCTGCAGTGTGTCTGTCCTTGTACATCACCCTTTCACTGAAAATCACATCCCTGCTACGGATCACCTTTTTGTTTTCATCATCCCATATGCGATATCCAAATTCATCCTCGCCATAACCGAGGAAGGTACATTTCTTGGATTTGGGATCAAGCTTATTCCTGCCTTGATCACTGATATGCACATACGCCATACAACCGAAAACTTTAAGGTGTGAGAATCTTACTTCTTTTCCGCTCCATACCTCTTCTGGTATTCTGTATTCCAGTAGAACTGATGGACCTCAGTTGATCAAATAAGCTGATGTGTTGACTGCTTCTGCCCAGAAGTGCTTTGGTAGGCCTGATTGCATACGCATACTTCTGGCTCTCTCAGTCAAAGTTTTGTTCATACGCTCAGCTACACCATTGTGTTGAGGCGTACCTGGCACGGTTCTCTCCATGCGGATCCCATTATCATAACAGAACTTCTTGAATCTGGTGTCTTCATATTCACCACCATTATCAGTTCTCAGCTTTTTGATCTTAAGTCCTGTTTCATTTTCAACCATGGCTTTCCATCTTCTGAAAGTATCAAACACTTCAGACTTGTGACTTAGGAAGTAAACCCATACCTTCCGTGAATGATCATCGATGAATGTCACAAAGTAGTGTTTTCCACCAATGGATGAAATAGTTGTTGGCCCCCAGACATCAGAATGGACGAGCTCTAGCCTTTCCTTCTTCGGAGCTCTGCCATGTGTCTGAAAGCTAACTCTCTTCTGTTTTCCAAGTATGCAATCCTCGCACATATCAATTTCTACTGACTGTAGCTCTGATAATTTTCCCATGGAATGCATAATCTTCATTCCTTTCTCACTCATGTGGCCCAGTCTCTGGTGCCACAGGTTGGAACCTTGGTTGCTTGTTGCAGCAGCAATGGTACAACATGCTTGTGCTGTCATGTAGAGAGTACCACTCTTCTTTCCTCATGCAACCACCAATGCACCCTTCGCAATCTTCCAATCATCACCATGGAAGGTTGTGGTGTAGCCTTCACTGGCTAGCTGCCCTACTGAGATTAAGTTCTTTCTCAGGTCAGGAATGTGCCTGACATTTTTCAGCTCCCATACAGACCCATTTAACTGGATCTTCACTACACCTTTGCCTACTATATCACACGGTTGATCATCACCGAGATATACCTTACCAAGGTTCTTGGACTCATATTTCTCAAAGAGCTCTTTCTGCGAGGTAGCATGGAACGATGCTCCAGAGTCTAATACCCAAGACTCCTCCTTGCTCTCCAGAGAGCATATCAATGCAGCATCATTCCCTGAGGAGGAAGCAACATTTGCTTCTACCTTCGCCTCCTGATCCTTCGGTGCACTATTACATTGACTTTTATAGTGCTCGTTTTTTCCGCAGTTCCAACACTTGACATTTGAGTTCTGAGATCTATTTGGGTTCCTGGATTGAGACCTTCTATTCTGAGGTCTGTTTGGGTTTCTTGATTGAGACCTTCTATATTGAGAAGTGCCTCGATGAGTTGACCTTCCTGGTCTATTTTCTCTAGTTCTTCCTATTGCCTCTGTAGACAATGCTGAAAAAATCGTCCCTTCACCCGATGATTTTCTTCTGATCTCTTCATTGAGAACTAGATCACGTACATCATTAAATTTTAACTTGTTGCTTCCTGATGAGCTGCTCACTGCTGTAACAGTGGCATTCCAGCCCTCTAGCAAGGAAGACAAAAGTATCAATACTTGTACTTCATCGTCGAATTCAATTTCGACTGAACTCAATTGGGATGTAATGATATTGAGTTCATTTATATGTTGAGCTACTGATGCTCCTTCTGTCATCCGCAAATTGAACAGTGGCCTCATCAAATACACCTTATTTGAGGCTGACGGCTTCTCGTACATATTTGCGAGAACCTTCATGAGACCCGCTGTGGTCTTCTCTTTTGCTATGTTAAATGCAACATTACGGGATAATGACAGTCGGATGAATCCAAGGACTTTCCTATCAAGGAGGTTCCACTCTTCATCCTTCATACTGTCTGGCTTGACTCCATCAAGCGGTAGGTATAAATTTTTCTGATACAGATAATCCTCTATCTGCATTTTCCAGAAACTAAAATCTGACCGATTGAATTTTTCAATTTTTAACTTCCCTTCATCTGCAGCCATTACTCCCACTCAAATTTGACTTTCTGTATAACCTAGCTCTGATACCAATTTGATAGGATTATACAGATCAAATTATATCAAGAGAGCAAAATTAAATACACAGATTTAACGTGGTTCACCCAAATCGGGCTACGTCCACAGCTGCTGATGATAATTCTTTATAGGGAATATCGTTCAATGTTTACAATTTCCTATCCATACAATCCATACATTAATCTACCACTGCAGATAAATAAATACAGATCTGTAAAAGAAGGAACAATGTAACCTGTATGAAGACCTGAGACTCGCCGACGCCCAAATAGCACCAGTCAGAAACAACACGAAACAAACAGCACACGGTCAGTAATAAAACAAACCAGTCAACGCCTCTGTGGAGGCGTTCCTTCTTCCTCTCCTTTGCTATCTCCCTCTCCACTGAGGATACAACGCCCTTCTTCCTTCTCTGGTCTCTCTCACTCTACACTGAGGATAGAGACGCCCAACAAGAGGAATCACGCAACGCCGGAGCAGCACAACGACGGCAAGCAGAGAGTATTTCTGTAGCAATGTCTCGGCGAGAAAGGAAGTGATTTCTCACTGTATCGATCGTACAAACTCAAAGCACGAAGCTTTCTCACTCTCTCTGAAAAACAAACCTTCAAAGAGCTTCAACGGAAAAAAAATTCCGAACGTTTCTGTTACTCTGGTTTTTTTTCACACACAGCGATTTCAAATCGTCGGGGGGAATAGGAAAATAAAAGCTAAGTTAAGTATTTAATGAGGTTGAGTGTTCCACACTCCAACCTCATAAAGAAATAAAAAAATTCCCTATATGTCCCTTAACTTTTCAAACATGGAGATTCCCTAACACACGGCACTCTCTCATCTTTACTTTCTCGGCTGCTTCGACTTTATGGACCATACCAGCGAGAATTGTCTACGTAAATAAAAAGGGTCCTAACATTAGGCGATGCTTAAATCTACTGGTTTTCTTTCTGTGCTGTAATGCGGATTTTTTTTTGTTATTGGTTGAAAGGAGAAGATCATAGCAGTGGTAACTTGGTGAAAAATTCCTCAAAATACAGACGGCCCCTGTTGCTCGATTGTTCTTCAGTTGGTGGACTTTTTATTGAATTCTCACTCATTTCATCAGACATTGTAGTCAAATGAGTGCACGATTTGCCAATTATGAGCCAACAATGGGGTGAAAATGCTTGGAAGGCGAGGGGATAAAACAGAAAACTGCAGCTGTATTCCCCAACAAAACGTACAACCACTAGTGGAATGCCTGTCGAGTTTAAAAGTTGCATAATTTGCATTTGAAAAACTTTTAACTTCAAGACTTCCATGAGGTTTATACAACAAACCCTTTCATGGAGATTCTTCAACAACCTCAGAATCCTATAGATTGGCTCATGATGATGCGATCGTCGTGCTAAGCAAATGGTCAAGTTGCCCTTCCTCCGTGCATGGATTCTCCTTCTGAAATCAAATGAAAACATTGTATGGCTTCTCTCACTTAGCTAACCGAATGTAGGTTAATCAGATTAAAACCGAGAAGCAAGAAGGGAAGGAAGACAATCCACTTCGTTCGCCAGTCATTCAGGCAAGTAGCGGAGGACGGAGTTGCAGAACCACCAGAAGGCGGGGCTCCGTCGGATGCTTTGGTTTCCTTAGAGCAAGTATAATTGCATCGACTTGGGCGGACTACTCTATATACACCTGTGCTGGCCAAAATGTATACGTCCTCCTTGTTGTGCTGCCCAAAATGTATACGTCCTTCTTGTTGTGCTGCCCAAAAGAGAATATATAACCCAAAGAAGGCAGAGAGAGGACTTCCCAGAGTAGAACCACATGAGATTGGCGAATTCTCCGCACAGCTGCCGCTATTTTCAGGGGTTTCAGCACCCACCCAAATGGCATCTCCGTACAAATCTGCATATAAGTACCTGAGGTTCCAAACCGTAACTAGATTACTAAACGGCCAACATTAGTAAATGGATATCTTAAACTAGAGGTAGCTAAAGGGATGGAATTTCGGATTGAATATGATTTCTTTCACCTCCCTGACATGCATGGATCGGCAGAACCTCCATACATAAAGCCTCCAGTGATGGATGCAGATCCTTCCTTTGTGTTTATAGAAGAGTGAGAGTAGCCCATGATAGAAAATAAGATTTTTTAACTTATTTATGAAAACAACGTCGACCTCAATTTATTTACAAAAGTACCGAATTTTGACCGGTCCACCGTATATGTGGACAGTCAAAGCTGACACATAAGCTTTGACTGCTTATGCGTTGCCACATTACCAGTGCGACACTGTAGATTAACACATCGTCTGCCACGTTAGTATAGTTGACACGTATTCTGCCACGTCATTACATGATAAAATTTTGAATAAATTTAAAAAAATCAAATACACTTTTTATTACCTTATATCTAAAATAATAAATTATTTAAAAATTATAATAAAAAATAAAAAATTAACTCTTACTTATTTAACACTATTTAATATCAATTAAAATATTATTAATTAAAAAAATTATAGTTACACTTTTTATTTCTTCATATTTTAAAAAATAAAATAAAATAAGTAAATTAATTAGATTTAAAATATTTAAAAATTTAAAAAATACAAAAAATTTATTTTAGAGTTTAAAAATACAATTTATTTGAATACTTTTTATCACCTTATTTACAAAATAATAATATTTACAGATTTTAAATATTTATAAATAGAAAAAATCTAACTCTTACCCATTTATTATGGATTTAAAATATTTATAAATTTAAAAAATCTTACTCTTAAGTCTTACCCATATATTATCGATTTAAAATATTTAAAATTTTAAAAAAATATACAAAAAAGTTATTTTAGAGTTTAAAAATACAATTTATTTGTATACTTTTTATCATCTTATTTACAAAATAATAATATTTAGAAATTTAAAATATTTATAAATAGAATAATCTAACTCTTACCCCATTTACTATGGATTTAAAATATTTATAAAAAGAAAAAAATTAATTTTAAGTCTTGCCTATATATTATCCATTTAAAATATGTATAAAAAAAAATTTACTCTTAAGTCTTACCCATATATTATCCATTTAAAATATTTATAAATTAAAAAAATATACAAAAAAGTTGTTTTAGAGTTTAAAAATATAATTTATTTGTATACTTTTTATCATCTTATTTACAAAATAATAAATTATTAAAAATATATTATTTAATTAAAAATCTTACAAAACTTTACAATAATTTTAGTTTGGCAGAAATTTCATTAACATAAAATTAGAAATTAAACAGTAAATCACAAAAAAATCAATACAGTAATTAAACACCTAAATTCAAATCAACATTATAATTAAATACAATAATTAGATTCAATTAACAAAAACCCTAAAAAATCACTCTCCTAAATCGGCTTCTGAAATTCAAATTCGCGTTTGGAGGGTGAATAGGGCTTCGGTTTTGATAGAAGGGGCGGCGAGAGGATGTACAGAGGGGAACGGAGAAGAAGAACGAGAGATGAGGCTGAGACGAAGAGAGAGCTGTTGAGAGGGGGCGTCGAGGGCGAGGCCGAGCGGCGGCAGTAGGGGAGCGGTCGTGGCCGAGCGGTGGCAGCAGGAGCGAGGGCGAGTGGAGAGGAGAAGGGGAGAGATGGCAGCAGGAGCGAGGGCGAGAGGAGAGTTGAGGAGAAAGATGGAGGAAGAAACATTAGAATGAAAAAACATATAACGGAGGGCTTACATGGAGTGAGCTAACGTGGCGAGAGATGACGGGGCAAAGAGGGAAATTGATAATGACGTGTCAGATGACATGTCAAATGAAGTGTAAAAATAATGATGTGGTAGCCCGTGTGTTCAACTACTATACAGCACTGATGAGGTGTCGACACGTAAGCGGTCAAAGCTTACTTGTCGCCTTTGACTGTCCACATATACACTGGACCGGTCAAAGTTCGGTAGTTTTGCAAATAAGTTGAGATCGTCGTTGTTTTCATAAATAAGTTTTTTCAAACTGGTATTTTTGTAAAATTCCCTAGAAAATATGGGGCTTATAGACCCAGAAGAGGTGTTTCCTCCGGGACTCTGTAGGGGCTTGTAAGGGGAAGGGCCCATGATGTAAATTCTGGATTAAGATTTAAGATTAAAGTTTTTCTAACAGGTACATATGTGTACAGTTACAATGGCATTGTTGAAATATCGCTTGAACATGAATAACTCTCCTTTTTGTATCCTACCTAGGTATATAATTCTTGATACAATCCCTTATTTTTTCATCTTCCTGGCAATAAATTTTTGGTGGTGCGAACCAAAGGGAAGGATGATTCTGATTTTTACCCAAGTCGGAAACCAAGTGGATTTATTTATTTTTTTCCCATCTCTCTTTCTCGTTTTTAATATCTTTCTATTATACCACCCTTAAACCCTTCAACCCCCTTAGGCTTCTCCATTAGGAAAGTTGTGAGTAGTATTTTTCAATACAATTGTTATATGACAGGTGGGTTTTTTTATTGGATAACTACGTCTATAAATCTATAAATCTGCTTCGTTGAAACCCATATTATGACTTAGTATTTGCTGCTGCAGAATAAAATCAATTTTAAAATAGGATAGGATGCTCGGTAAGGCATCCTAAAATCAGCTATGTTTTGGATTTTGGGCAGCCAAGATTCCCGTGTACTCATGCTTGCTCATCTTTCAGATTGCACAAAATTGCAGAGGAGATCCAGAAATTTGATCTCATAATGGTCAATTCAATATTCAGAGTCAGAGGAGGAAGAAGAGCACCCATTTTGGTGCCGCTTACAGAGTTTACTCAGTGAAAGACGTAAAGATTATCTTCACTTGGAAAGCTGGGTTTCATCCTTTAACAATCACAGAATCTTGATTCTTGTTTAAAGGTCAAGATCAGACAAGAATCAGGGTTGGAAGGAGAACACAATCGAATTATTCAGGTTCCTTTCCCAGTAAGAACTATCCTAAGGAAAACAGGAAATGGAAGAAAGAAGATGCCATTTCTCTCTGCATATTTGAAGGCAAGGAGATTCGAAGCTGGGGCTTTTAATTTGTAATCGATTCTACCTCGTTTATAGTCCCACATGGAATGTTGGCTTATCTTTTAAGCTATATTTGACCAGATCAGCTGGGTTGTCCGCTCGTGATTGAGGAGTCCAGACCCTCTCGTTAATCACCATTCTGTTGTTTTTCCATCGTTCCGAATGTGGCCCACGTTCTCGCTCCCGCCCCCGTCTCCTCTCTCTCTATCTCAGCACCTTCGTCTGTTCTCTCTCCCTTTCCATTGTTCCCCTGTAATATTTGTAAAATCAACTTCATATTTTCTAATCTGGCTTTTATTACCCGTGCTTCTCAGGGACAACCGGATACGGATCGGTACGATGAGACTATCTCCTGCAAGTATTGCTCAGATGCGGCGACGGTGTACGGACTCTCCGCCTTCCTCGCTGTGCTGGTGAGTCAGGGGGTCGTCACCGGCGTCACTAAATGTGGCCCACGTTCTCGCTCCCTCCACCTTTCCCTTGGAGCCCTCATCTCCTCTCTCTCTCTCTCTATCTCTTCACCTTCGTCTGTAAGATTTGATTCTCTCTGCTCTCTCCCTTTCGATTGTTCCCCTGTAATATTTGTAAAATCAACTAATCTGGCATTTTTTTGGATGTCCCACTTTTTTTGTTTTTTTTTATTGTATTTGGCAGGAAAGGTGAAGTTTCGTTTCGATGGAAGCCATTTCTGAGTCTTTGACGAGTGCTTGAACTGTTACTCTACTGTGTTTTTTTTTTTTTAAATTTCTTCTCGTACCGTATTTATTTTGAAAGGTATATTATGGACCCACTTTGAAAGATTTCTCTTCCTTGGTTGGAAAGAAATCAGGGGTGATACTTCTAAGCGCTTCAATTTTTTCCGTGTCTTCTGTTGGGGGTTACCTAAGTTATCACAAATAAGGCGTTATAGTAAAAAGACTTGAATTGAAATGATATTACACCATTTCATCTGCCCAAGCAAAAACGGAGGAAAGTTGATTCTTACCTTTTTTGCGAATCATCTACTTTCCTCGCGCGACGTGCGTTGCTTCTTTCTCCCACCCAAAAGGAAAAAATTATCCTCATTCGCTATTCTCCTCTCCCTCTCCCTCGGCCTTCGTCTCCCAACGATTTTTTTATGGTTCTTACCGAGTCTATGATGCTTCGGAGAACGGATTGAGACAGGAACCTCGTCGGCGCAGAGCAACGGATGGACATTTGTTGCTGTGAGGTCGATCTTCACGTCGTAACAGAATTTCGCAGTGGTTTCGAAGGTCTCGGAGCCGCCTGGGAAATCCAAAGTCGAAGGTCTCTTTTGCGGCAAGGCTCTTCAACGACGACGACGATGACGACAACAATGACTTATTATTTTTTATTTTTTTTTCACTTTTTAAAATTTTATTCTAATAACACGTAATTAGTATATTAATTTATAATAAAATTTAATCATGAATTAGTTGAATTATAATAAACTTTAAACCACTGGATTTACATTTTGTGTTAATATATTATTAATTAATAATTAGTAAATAAATATATTATGTTATTGATAAATTAATATATTTATTTATTTATTACGTATTTTTTATTTTGTATTAAAATAGTGAGTTTTAATGTTAAAAAATATATTATGTCATTAAAAAATAATTTATTTATTTATTATACTCGTTTAAGTTATTTTTAAAATTTTATTTATTTTAAATAATTTATTCTAGTCACACGTAATTAGTATATTAATTTATAATAAATTGTAACCATTAATTGGTTTAATTATTCAATTGCTATAATTAATTAAACCATTAGGTTTATTTATTATATTCTCTTATATTATTTTTTAATTTTTTTATTAATTTTATATAATTTATTCTAGTAACACGTAATTATTATTTTAATTTATATTAAAACGGAAGAAGATGCCATTTCTGTCTGCATATTTGAATGCAAGGAGATTTGAAGCTGGGGCTTTTAATTTGTAATCGATTTTACCTCGTTTATAGTCCCACATGGAATGTTGGCTTATATATTAAGCTGTATTTGACTAGAGCAGCTGGGTTGTCTGGTTGTGACTAACGAGAGGGTCTGAACAACGGCAACGACGTATCAGGCCTTCTCGTTAGTCACCATTTTCTTTGTTTTTCCTTCGTTCCGAATGTGGCCCACGTTCTGGCTTCCTCCGCCTTTCCCTTCGAGCCCCCGGTCTCCTCTCTCTCTCTCTCTCTCTCTCTCTCGTCACCTTCGTCTGTAATATTTGATTCTCTCTTCTCTCTCCCTTTCCATTTTCCCCTGTAATATTTGTAAAATCAACTTCATGTTTTCTAATCTGGCATTTTTTCTGGATGTCCCACTTTTTTTTTTTGGCAGGAAAGGTAAAGTTTCGTTTTGATGGAAGCCATTTCTGAGTCTTTGACGAGTGCCTGAAGTGTTACTCTACTGGTTTTTTTTTTTTTTTTTAAATTTCTTCTCGTACCGTATTTATTTTGAAAGGTATATTACACTTTGAAAGATTTCTCTTCCTTGGTTGGAAAGAAATCAGGGGTGATACTTCTGAGCGCTTCAATTTTTTCCGTGTCTTCTTTCTCCTCCGTTTTCTATCTGAAAAAGTTCTTAACTCACCGCCAACAACTACAGCTCTTGATTTAATATTTTTAGTAGAGAATTCTTGAGTTAATTTGATGATAAAGTTTGCAGTTTTTTATTTATGTAATTCACTAGAGAGGCATCTGAGAAAGAGGGAGAGAGACAAAGGTTGCTGGGAACTACACTTTACAGCAGGAGTCGCTCAAAAAATGGCGAGAAATGCCCAGGATGAAGACCACCCAGAGAACAAAAGCAAAGTCTGCAACCATTGGAAGGAGAAACAAGCCTTGCTCTACTGTCGAGCCGATTCTGCCAAGCTTTGCATCCCCTGCGACCGTCAAGTACACGCCGCCAATGGTATTTTCTCCAAACACTCCAGATACCATCTCTGCGATGTCTGCCGAGACCAGCCGGCTTCGATTTTCTACTCCTTTGCCCCAACTGTGACTTCGACGCTCACCCACCTTCCCTTGAGGCACACCAACAGAACCACCGCTCTCTCGAGCCCTTGTATAGCATAATTAGGTTAATATAAGTAATTTTGTATAACTTAGACCTGATTAATTGATCTTCTCGTTAATCACTGTTTTTTTCATTCGTTCACACTCGTCTCCTCTCTCTCTATCTCATCACCTTCTTCTGTAAGATTATATTCTCTTCTCTCTCCCTTTCGATTGTTCCCCTGCAATATTTGTAAGACCAACTTCATGTTTTCTAATCTGGCTTTTATTACCCGTGTTTCTCAGGGACAACCGGTTACGGATCATTACGATAAGACTACCTTCTGCAAGTATGGCTCAGATGCGGCGACGGTGTACGGACTCTCCGCCTTCCTCGGTGTGCTGGTGAGTCAGGGGGTCGTCACCGGCGTCACTAAATGTCTCTGTTTTGGAAAAGGACTCACCGCCGGATAAAGAAGGATGGTTGACTTTGATGAAAAGAGGTAAAGAAGGATAGAGAAGAAAAGAGAGTAGTTAGAGGAGAAAAGAGACATGTTCGAAAGAGAGGAGGTCGAAGAGAGGCACTCTGAGAGATGAAATAATGGAGGCTAAGAGAGGAGGTCGAAGAGAGGCACTATGAGAGATGAAATAATGGAGGCTAGGATTAGAGTTTCATAGTCAACCTCTAATCCTCCCCCTTAGTCCTTTTATAGTTCACTTAGGGAGTGTTAGCCCCCCAAATGGATTTTTGAAGTTCAAGTTCATGTCTAACATGAAGATCATGTCACTCATGTACATGAAGATCATCTTCGCACTTGGTGTTAGTGTTAACGACTTCATGTGCACTAGAAAACAGTTTCCAGTGTTAGTGCCCTAACATGAGAAAAACATAAAAAACAAGAGAATTCCTAAACCTTTATAGTACACTTAATTACAACAAAATCCTTAACCCCCAAATTAGGTAAAACAACCATTATTACTACACGAATAAGTTATTTAATGTATAATTAAATATATTAATATATTTATTAATTGAATTAGATATTTTATTGTGCATTAATATGGTAATTACAGGAGCCAATGAAATACGTACATGATTAATTAAAAATAATAAATAAATAACGTTATAAATAAAAAAAACGAAAGTAATACGTTGAGTTATTAATTTATTAATAACATATGATATATTTTAACCAAAAATGAATAATTTAAGAGAAAAAAATGATCTAATCATAACTTTAACACACTATATATTTGTACATAATATATTTTATGTATTATTAATTAATAATATATTATCACAAAATTTAAAACCATTGGTTTAATTAACTATAGCAATCGGATAATTATGCCAAAATAATTTATCAAATATTTATTTTAATAATATTTTAATTATGACTATTAAATCACTATTTTAATATAGTAATTATAAGATAAATATATTAAATAAATAAAAATGTTTATTTTATAAATAAAATTTATAAATTAATGATTTTTATGACGATAGTTTAATTTTTCCTAACTTAGGAAAAATTAAACCATCGTCGTCATCCTCAGCGGCGAGCCAGCGGGCAACGGTGACGGGCCAGTGCGCAATGGCAACAGCGGCGGCGGGCAACGTCTACAGAGGCAGCGCTCCGACGGTACGCTGAGAGGGAGAAGAGAGGGAGGCTGAGAAGCTCTGCAACAGATGCTCAACCTCCCGTGCTCTGTGACGGAGGTCGAGAGGGAGAGGGGAGGGAGGATGGTTGTTAAACCGAAGCCGATGGCTGAAATCAAAGCCGAATGGGGAAATCGAGGCCGAATTGAAGTAGAAATTAAAAAATCGAAGCCCAAATGTCAAAATCGAGCGAGAGGTTCAGAGGGAGAGCGAGTCCGAGATGGAGAGAAGGACGCCAAAAGGACATTCGCAGCGAGATGGACGCCGTAGAGAGGGAGACCAGAGAGGGACAGTGGAGACGAGAGAGGGAGCAGAGAACGAGAGAGGGTTGCGGGAATGAAATAGCAGAGAGAGCCCCGCGATAGTGTTATGTACATGATTCTCAAAATCGGACATAAAACATTTTTCGTCGTTTACTCTTGGGACATGAACTCCTGAGTCATGGATGATCATGTACATGACATGAAGTTTGGCGCTCCCTAACGACTCCAATACATGAACTTAATAATGCGCCCGAAGATCATGTCCTGAGTCATGTTGACTAATAGCTTAGGATAGATTATTAATAACACACACACACACACACACACACACACACACACACATATATATATATATATAATTAAAACTTAAAAACATGCTTAAAAAGGAACCGAGTTACTCGTAATAGTCCACAATTTACAATATAACAGCAAATGTTTATGCCTTGGAATATAACAATGAGTTTGTGCCTTTAATATTAAAATCATCAACTTAGGGGTAGGGGGGTGGGTTATGGCCAGAAAATAGGATTTTTTAAACCAAAATAAAAATAGGTTAATTAAACAAAAATAATTGCTCAAATACTTGATTTGATAATATTTTAATTATCACAATTAAATCACTAATATAATACAGTAATTAAAAAAATTAAATATAATGAATAAATAACGCCGGTTTAATTTTTCCTAACTTAGGAAAAATTAAATTAGCAACGTCATCTTCCTCACGGTGTCGATAATGGCAGGGAGGCAACAACGACGGAGGCGGTGCTCCGACGATACGTCAAAGGCCTTGCAATAGAGACTCTTCGACTGGATGCTCTGTGACGGAGGCCGAGAGGGAGAAGAGATGGAGGGAGAGAGGGAGAAGGGAGAGGGAGAGGGAGAGGGAGAGGGAGCGAGAGTGCAAATACGAAAGGAAGAAGAGAGCAGAAGAAAAAAACTTTGGGGGAGGAAGGTCAAGAGGGAGAAGAGAGCGCGAGACAGAAAAATAAATAAATTCGACACGTCCCGAACAATGGCTTCAAGTGGATTATTCACAATTTTGGGCTGAATCGTGATTCCACGATTTTAGCTTGAGACAATTGCGTGCATTTTTTAGATGACGCTGGCATTAGTGCACCATTAACGGTCTAATTGAATGAACTACATAATGCGCATAAACAATGCCATACTTAGATTGCAACACTTCAATCCCGAGAAAATATTTAATGAGACCCATGTTTTTTGTCTTGAATTATTTACATAAGCTCTCCTTCAACCGGCTAATAATTTTTGAAACACTTCATGTTATAATAATATCATCCACATATATCAATAGGAGAACATTTCCCTTATTAGTATGCTTAACAAAGACATAGTGATTCATCATACATCTATTGAAAACAAAGTGATCCATCAAACAAACACACGATTAATTAATATCTCAATTAAATAAGAATTCTCATATAAAGTTAGAATTAATTAAAAATACATCATGCCTCAATTCTGAAAAAAAGGGTGTCTCAAATGTCATGTACTTTTCCAATTAAGCCATTACATTTAAGAATCCAATACACAACAGAACACGGCCAATACGTAACCTAAAATAAGCTATGTTTTGGATTTTCAGATTGCACAAAATTGCAGAGGAGATCCAGAAATTTGATCTCATAATGGTCAATTCAATATTCAGAGTTAGAGGAGGAAGAAGATCACCCATTTTGGTGCCGCTTACAGAGTTTACTCAGTGAAAGACGTAAAGATTATTTTCACTTGGAAAGCTGGGTTTCATCCTTTGACAATCACAGAATCTTGATTCTTTTTTCAAGGTAAAGATCAGACCAGAATCAGGGTTGGAAGGAGAACACAATCGAATTATTCAGGTTCCTTTCCCAGTAAGAACTATCCTAAGGGAAACAGAAAATGGAAGAAGAAGAAGCCATTTCTGTCCCCATATTTGAATGCAAGGAGATTCGAAGCTGGGGCTTTTAATTTGTAATCGATTCTACCTCGTTTATAGTCCCACATGGAATGTTGGCTTATCTTTTAGGCTGTATTTGACCGGAGCAACTGGGTTTTTTATTTGTGACTAACGAGGGGGTCTGAACTGCGGCAACGATACCATTTTGTTGTTTTCCTTCGTTCCGAATGTGGCCCACGGTCTCGCTCCCTCCACCTCTCCCTTCTAGCCCGTCTCCTCTCTCTCTCTATCTCTCTGTCTCATCACCTTCGTCTGTAATATTTGATTCTCTCTTCTCTCTCCCTTTCCATTGTTCCCCTGTAATATTTGTAAAATCAACTTCATGATTTCTAATCTGGCATTTTTTCTGGATGTCCCACTTTTTTTTGTTTGGCAGGAAAGGTAATGTTTCGTTTTGATGGAAGCCATTTCTGAGTCTTTGACGAGTGCTTGAAGTGTTACTCTACTGGTTTTTTTTTTTTTTTAAATTTCTTCTCGTACCGTATTTATTTTGAAAGGTATATTATGGACCCACTTTGAAAGATTTCTCTTCCTTGGTTGGAAAGAAATCAGGGGTGATACTTCTGAGCGCTTCAATTTTTTCCGTCTGCTTTCTCCTCCGTTTTCTATGTGAAAAAGTTCTTAACTCACCGCCAACAACTACAGCTTTTGATTTAATATTTTTAGTAGAGAATTCTTGAGTTAATTTGATGATAAAGTTTGCAGTTTTTTTATTTATGTCATTCACTAGAGAGGCATCTGAGAAAGAGGGAGAGAGACAAAGGTTGCCGGGAACTACAAAAGGAGACCAGAGGCTTAATGAAACTTTACAGCAGGAGTCGCTCAAAAATGGCGAGAAATGCCCAGGATGAAGACCACCCAGAGAACAAAAGCAAAGTCTGCAACCATTGGAAGGAGAAACAAGCCTTGCTCTACTGTCGAGCCGATTCTGCCAAGCTTTGCATCTCCTGCGACCGTCAAGTACACGCCGCCAATGGTATTTTCTCCAAACACTCCAGATACTATCTCTGCGATGTCTGCCGAGACCAGCCGGCTTCGATTTTCTGCGCCTCCCACCAACTACTCCATTGCCCCAACTGTGACTTCGACGCTCACCCACCTTCCCTTGAGGCACACCAACAGAACCGCCGCTCTCTCGAGCCCTTCTCCGGCTGTCCTTCCGCCAACGAGCTCTCCTCGCTATTCGGCTTTGACGACGACAAGTCTCTATGGTTTAGTGATGGTAATTCGGGTGGATAAGAGGAGGGGTTGTGGAGTGAGTTTGTGTGGGAAGCGCCATATTAGAATGTATTTAATTTATTTATTATTTATTTTTTGTATTTTACTATTTTACCCTTTTACCTTTTTACTGTATAAAACTACATGGTTATTCGTAACAGTTGATTCAATAAATCATTTTCATGAATCAATATTTGTTTGTCTTCTCGACTGCTGTGAGCCCGACGAACAGAGCAACGGCTCTTTTCCAATCCAAAATTCTAACATGGTATCAGAGCGGATGATCCTCATCCTCAGAGTATTTTCGGCTGGCGGCCCTTCTCTCGGCGATTTCGGCGATTTCGGCGATCCATCGTCCATTTCGGCGACGGTCATCGGCGACCTGATTTCAGCTCTCTATTTCAGCTGATCTTCTGACACAGAGGTTAGATTTCATCTTCCTCCTAATTTTTTTTTTTCTAAATAAGTTAAGCTTCTGTTTTCTCGGCGAGATAGCGCCGTTGCTGTGAAAAATGGATTTCGGTAGTGCTGCTATGGCGCCGTTGCCGTGAGGGCTGATTTGCCCCTTTTTTTTGGTAGTCGTGCTCTGGTGCCGTTGTCGTGCGGGCTGAGTTTCCCCTGTTTTGGTCGTGGTGTTCTAGCGCCGTTGCCGTGACCTAATTTGTCTCAGGATTTGGCAGAGAGTTGGTGCTCTCTCTGAATTTTTTTTTATTGCCTCTGGATTTAGTCGTGAAGGTTAAGTTTCCTTTCTGTTTTTTTTTTTTTTTTTTTTGTGGTTGACCGAGAGGTGTGATATATTTTTTTTCTGGCCTTTTGTGTTTGGCCGAAAGGTGTGCTATGGTACATTTGTTGTTCAAAATTTTTATGTTGAATTCTTAGGTTACATACAAGACCTTCATTAGAATCTTCTTGGGGGCTCCATGGAGACTTATTCATTGATGGGCGTTTCCAATTCTGGTCTTCGTACCAGTTCGACTCGTTCCAATTTTGACGAACCATCGAACCCATACTATCTTCACCATTCGGACAGCCCCGGGCAAGTTCTTGTCTCGCAGCTACTTACTGGTGAAAATTACACCAGTTAGAGCCGTGCAATGTCCCTCACCTTATCCGTGAAGAATAAAGTGGGCTTTATCGATGGTTCCATACCTGTACCTCAGAGTGCTGATCCTCCTTTGTCGAACTCCTGGACCCGGAATAACAATATTGTCATCTCTTGGATTTTAAATTCGGTTTCCAAGAAAATCTCTGCAAGTGTTATGTTTGCTGCTTCTACCCACGAAATTTGGCTCGCTCTTCGGGATCGTTATCAACAACGCAATGGTCCGCGCATTTTTCAACTTAAACGAGAATTGATGAACTTGCGCCAAGACAAAGGATTCCGTTAGCACTTATTTCACGAAGCTGACGACCCTTTGGGAAGAACTGAACAATTACCGTCCTCATTGCTCTTGTGGAAAATGTTGTAGTGGAGTTAAGGTTCTTATTGATTACCACAACATGGAGTATGTCATGTGATTCTTGATGGGCCTTGATGACTCTTTCTCCCATGTTCGTAGTCAGCTGCTCCTCATGGATCCGATGCCTCCTCATAATCGTGTTTTTTCTTTGGTTGTCCAAGAGGAACAACAACGGAGGACCCCTCATGCCTCGAGTTCGCATACCCCCACCGACACAATGGCATTCGCGTTTAAATCTGAGCAGACAGACGTTCATAAACCTGACCCACAAACCTCTCAGAAATTTCACTCAAATTACAGTGCTCCCTGGAATCCGAATCCCAATGCTTCTCGGAATCAGAATTATCATGCTCCCCGGAATCCGTACAAGGATAAGCATTATTGTACTCATTGCAAGACCGTTGGCCATACTATTGCTTGTTGCTTCAAGATCCATGGCTATCCGACTGGACCTGCCTCCAAACCCACGCAACATTCTCATGCTGCTGCTCATCAGGTTTCCATTGCTGCTGATGGCCCAGGTTCTACTTCTGTTGGGAGTCTTGTGCAGAATCTTGACTCCGCTCAGTTTCAGCAGCTTATGTCCATGCTTTCTACACACCTGAGTAGCTCCGCACAAGTCACAATTGCTGCGGAATCTTCTACATCCAACTGCGTGGCAGGTATTTGTTTTTCTGTATCCTTAAATCCTTTAATTTCTTCACCTCAATCATGGATTATCGACTCAGGAGCTACTCGACATATTTGCTCTCACGCTCCTGTTTTTGTTTCTTTGCATGTTATTCCTCACACTACGGTTACTTTACCCAATAACACTCAACTTTTAGTCCATCTTGCTGATGATATTAAATTGCATTCTCACCTTGTACTTAAAAACGTACTATTTGTTCCTCAATTCAAATTCAACTTGACCTCTGTTAGTGCTTTAGTTACTGACTCTGGCCTTATAGTAAGTTTTCTTTCTGATTGTTTTGTTATCCGAGATCTATCCACCCAGAGGACGATTGGCAAGGGTGACAAAGTCCAAGATCTTTATGTCCTCAGTGCTCAAAGTTTGAATTATATTTCTCATGTTTTTGTTAACACTGTTTCAGCCCATGTTTGGCATAATAGGCTAGGACACATTTCTTTCCAGCGACTAGATTTTTTGAAGGATCAGTTGAACTGCGATATAACTAAATTACATAAATTAGATCCTTGTTATATTTGTCCTCTTGCTAAACAACATAGACTATCTTTTGAATCTCACAATAACTTGTCATAATTTCCTTTTGATCTTGTGCAATGTGATATTTGGGGACCCTATCAGACTGTTTCTCATACTGGCCATCGTTTCTTCTTAACTCTTGTTGATGATTGCACTCGATTTACCTAAATCTATCTGTTAGAAACTAAATTTGATGCTCTCTCTGTGATACCGCATTTTTTTAATATGGTTTTTACTCAGTTTAATGCTAAAATCAAAGTTTTCCGATCTGATAATGCCCCGGAGTTATCTTTTGTTGAGTTTTTTCAAGATCAAGGAGTCTTGCACCAGTTTTCCTGTGTTGAAAGACCTCATCAAAACTCAGTTGTTGAAAGAAAACATCAACACCTCTTGAATGTGGCTCGCTCATTGTTCTTCCAATCCCGCATTTCAGTCTATTTTTGGACAGAATGCATTCTTACAGCGGTTTTCTTGATTAATAGAACTCCATCTCCTCTCTTGCGACACAACACACCTTTTCATTTGCTATACAACACAGCTCCTGATTATCCTTCTCTTAGAGTCTTTGGTTGTTTAGGTTTTGTTTCCACCTTAGTTGCTCATCGAACTAAGTTCCACCCTCGTGCTCAAGTTTGTGTGTTTCTTAGTTATCCAGCTGGTGTGAAAGACTATAAATTCTATGATGAGGAGACCAAACATGTTTTTATTTCTAGAGATGTAACGTTCCATGAGGAAGTTTTCCCTTTTCATACTATCACCAGTTCAATTACAGTTCCTGATCCCTTTCCTGATTTGGTTCTGCCCCACTCCTTCATACAAACTCCTTCTCTCCCAGACCTTGATTCTTCCCCTATTCATGATTCACCAGCTAGTTATGATGCTCCTGTTGATGATATTCCAACTAATACTCTTCCAGTGCTTGTTCCTTCTACATCTACTGGCACTTCTCTTCGCAAAGCTACTAGGACGATCCATCCACCTCATTACTTGCAGAATTATCACTACAATTTACTTGTTGGTTCTTCCCCATCTGTTTTAGCCTCTACACCTTATCCGATCTCTAACTACATCTCTTATCATTCCCTTTCTGATAAGATTATAATTGAGGTTGGATTTTGGTATTTTAATCCAATTTCTGTCTTTAACTCTAGGCGCCCGAGAGAGGCTAGACGCAAGGATTGAGAATCTGGATTCGTGGTTACGTGGCGCTCGAGAGAGGCACGAATCACGGTAAAATCCAAAGTTGATAATTTTAGCATCATGACAATAGGAAATTGATTCTCTGCATTCTATTGTAATCCGATCTTTGTCATTAACTCTAGGCGCCCAAGAGGGGCTAGACGCAAGGATTGAGAATCCGGATTCGTGGTTACGTGGCGCTCAAGAGAGGCACGAATCACGGTAAAATCCAGAGTTGACATTTCCTGTTGTGCAAGTAGTTAATTAAATTATTGCTTGATAATTTAGGATATAATTAGTGTTTAGTTCAGATTAATTCATCATATTTGGTTAGGCTAGTTGACTCAAGAATACACGAAATTCAATCCTCCCTGTGGATATGACCCTCGCTTACTGCTAGATTACATGAACGATTTATACGCTTGCGAGGTATAAAAGTCGATGTGACTAAAATTATACATCAAGTTTTATTTTTTATTTTTATTTTTTTTATTTTTTTTGTTTGGTTTATTCATTCTTATTTGCTGGC
Source organism: Aristolochia californica (assembly GCF_029961685.1). Classification (NCBI taxonomy): domain Eukaryota; kingdom Viridiplantae; phylum Streptophyta; class Magnoliopsida; order Piperales; family Aristolochiaceae; genus Aristolochia; species Aristolochia californica. The sequence goes on from NW_027182268.1 coordinate 129,404, forward strand.
TAAGAGCATAAATGGTTCCGGTAGTCGATGACCAGACTTTTGGTCCCTAGTTTGAGAGGTCTGTACTCAAACAACCGTTCTGGGATTGACCAGTTCGATCTTGAAGTATTGAATGAAAACCTTATGGTGAGTAACTTAAGGACTTGTGTTCAGCGCGTGATTCCTGCTGCCTTCAGTGGCCAGTCACACGGAGATTTCTTCAAAGTGTGATGTGGGATAGCGGTTTCATCTACGGATGATTACCACGAGTACGGCTGATACGAGTAAACCTTCTTATTACCTACGGGTACGGCTGATACGAGTTCAATGGGATAACTTACTATTGCATTAGACTTGGAACTTAGTTGCAAAAGAGAATATGAAATCTTAGTGTTGATCTATGTTAGTCTGAATAGTCTTGTATGCCTGTTTGAACTCATTCCTTTTTATACCTCAGTGAAATTCCTTGTTGTAATGTATGAATGCAAATGGAAATGCTCTTGCTTGCAAAAGACAGATAACTTCAGAAACAGCCTGGGCAAACCCAGGGACATGCACCGGAACAGTCGGTTACTTAAAAATAAGTGTATGTGTAGTGAAGACGAATACAAAATGGTGGTAATACCAAAAGTATTCAGTGAAACAAAGCTGACGTTCTCTAACCGGCTCTCTCGAGTCTCGGTTGGAGTCGGAATAGCTCCGGGAATGGTCGGAAATACGTAATCGACGTCGGAGGATAGTCGGAAAGCGGAAGTGGCACCGGAGAAGCCCTCTCGGATCTCTTCTCGGCCTGGCGAGCGATGACTGTCGAACTCACCTCGACGGAGACTCTCTCGAGCTCTCCTCGGGTTTGTTCTCGGTTGCTGGACGGCGGTGGACGACGGTGGCACGACGGAAGGTATTGGCCCGGCGAACGACGGTGGGGAACTCCTCTCGAGTCCTCCCCTGTTTCCGGTCGATACTCTGTTTTCTGTTCACGCTCCCCTCTCGGGTCCCCCCTCTCGGGTCCCCCCTCTCGGGTCCCCTTTCGACCTGCTCTTTCAACGCCCCCCTTTTGCTTTAAATACCATCTTATTTATTTTAAAATGATTTGACCTAAAAATCATCTCCATTTCACTAAGGGCATTTTGGTAAATGTCTCTTTCTCCACCATAATTCTCCTGAAATTCCATAATTAAATCTATAAAAAGCATTTCAGGAAGAAATAAACCTTAAAAACAATGAAATATAATTAAGGAGAGAAAAATATGCAATATCGATAGTGATTAATGCCAAATTCAATAAATGCTCATTTCATTTGAAAACCGATAAATAACCACCTATAACACAATTATAAAGGTTATTCTATTATAATTAACCTAATACCGAAAAGTCAATAAAGGCCCCCAGGAATGATACATAGTCTCCCTCGAAGAAGGTTTACTCGTATCAGCCGTACCCGTAGGTAATCATCCGTAGATGAAACCGCTATCCCACATCACACTTTGAAGAAATCTCCGTGTGACTGGTGATAGATGTCATATTCTGACATGAGAACTAAGTTAATTATAATAGAATAACCTTTATAATTGTGTTATAGGTGGTTATTTATCGGTTTTAAAATGAAATGAGTATTTATTGAATTTGGCATTAATCACTGTCGATATTGTATATTTTTCTCTCCTGAATTATATTTCATTGTTTTTAAGGTTTATTTCTTCCTGAAATGCTTTTTATAGATTTAATTATGGAATTTCAGGAGAATTTTGGTGGAGAAAGAGATATTTACCAAAATGGCCTTAGTGAAATGGAGGTGATTTTTAGGTCAAATAGTTTTAAAATAAAGAAGATGGTATTTAAAGGAAGTAAGAGAGGTCGAAAGGGGACCCGAGAGGCAAAACCCGAGAGGGGAGTGTGAACAGAAAACAGAGTATCGACCGGAAACAGGGGAGGACCCGAGAGGAGTTCCCCACCGTCGTTCGTCGGGCCAATACCTTTCGCCGCGCCACCGTCGTCCACCACCGTCTAGCAACCGAGAACAAACCCGAGGAGAGCTCGAGAGAGTCTCCGTCGAGGTGAGTTCGACAGTCGTCGCTCGCCAGGCCGAGAAGTGATCCGAGAGGGCTTCTCCGATGCAAACTCCGCTTTCCGACCATACTCCGGCGTCGGTTACGTATTTTCGACCATTCCCGGAGCGATTCCGACTCCGACCGAGGCTCGAGAGAGCCGGTTAGAGAACTTCACCTCTGTTTCGTTCTTCGCCGAAAGTTCCCTCCATCCCTCGGCTTCCAACCTTTGTCGCCGGCGTCGTCTCTACCTCCGGCCACTCACTATTGCTACCTGACGCCACCAATTTCCGAAAATTGCAGCACCCGTGAGAACGAGTTGCTGCCCGAGCGAAAAGAGGAAGAAGGGGAGTAATTCGTCATTATTGAATTTAGTTTTTATATGGTTTGAACTTAGGTTTTGAATGTTAATTGAATCTGATTTGATAATTAATATTTATTTAAGATTTGCTTTCTGGATATTTGATTAAATTAGCTAATTAGGGTAGGATTATAATTGAGGTTGGATTTTGGTATTTTAATCCGATTTCTGTCTTTAACTCTAGGCGCCCGAGAGGGGCTAGACGCAAGGATTGAGAATTCGGATTTGTGGTTACGTGGCCCTCGAGAGAGGAACGAATCACGGTAAAATCCAGAGTTCATAATTTTAGCATCATCACAATAGGAAATTGATTCTCTGCATTCTATTGAAATCTGATCTTTGTCATTAACTCTAGGCGCCTGAGAGGGGCTAGACGCAAGGATTGAGAATCCGGATTCGTGGTTACGTGGCGCTCGAGAGAGGCACGAATCACGGTAAAATCCAGAGTTGATAATTTTAACATCATCACAATAGGAAATTAATTCTCTGCATTCTATTGTAATCCGATCTTTGTCATTAACTCTAGGCGCCCGAGAGGGGCTAGACGCAAGGATTGAGAATCCGGATTCGTGGTTACGTGGCGCTCGAGAGGCAGGAATCACGGTAAAATCCAAAGTTGACATTTCTTGTTGTGCAAGTAGTTAATTAAATTATTGCTTGATAATTTAGGATATAATTAGTGTTTAGTTCATATTAATTCATCATATTTGGTTAGGCTAGTTGACTGAAGAATACACGAAATTCAATCCTCCCTGTGGATATGACCCTCGCTTACTGCTAGATTACATGAACGATTCGTACGCTTGCGAGGTATAAAAGTCGATGTAACTAAAATTATACATCAACTGGCCACTGAAGGCAGCAGGAATCACGCGCTGAACACAAGTCCTTATGTTACTCACCATAAGGTTTTCATTCAATACTTCAAGATCGAACTGGTCAATCCCAGAACGGTTGTTTGAGTACAGACCTCTCAAACTAGGGACCAAAAGTCTTGTCATCGACTACCGGAACCATTTATGCTCTCAGTCGGCAAATAAGAATGAATAAACCAAACAAAACAAAATAAAATAAAATAAAAATAAATAAAATAAATAAAAATAAAATAAATAAAATAAAATAAAATAAAAATAAAACTGTAATGTACAAAGGGATAGAAACGTGGGGATTGCCCACAATGTGCTAAGTTTATAGTCATAAGCAAGACTTTGACGCATTCAAGATGAATTCTCAAGATACCGTTTGAGCCTCTGACCGTTAACTTTGAAGACCGACCCGTCTCCGTGATTGCGGATCTCAATAGCACCATGAGGAAACATCTGTGTGACCTCAAATGGACCGGACCACCTGGATCTTAGCTTCCCTGTTGCAGGTAACTGTAATGGTTCACCCTGATTGGCCATGGTAGCTCTTACTTTGACTTCGGGTGTTTTCCTACAAATCTGTTCTACCTCTTCAACAAAGGGAGCTAATGGTCCACCTAGGGAGCGGCGCCCGTGCATAAAAACACAAAAAGAAACAAAACGAACTATCAAATTAATCTAACAAACTCACTACTAAAAATATGAACTAACTAGAATAAATAAAAATAATTCCATAAAAAAAATCACCAAGCTAAAATTATGAAAGCAAAAAAATAAAAAATAAAAATAAAAATAAAAATAATAAAATAATAAAATAATAAAATAATATAAAAATAAATCTAACCTAAGACCATGGAGAACAAAGAAATACACTTAGTACGTGCCTCCCCGACAACGACGCCAAAAACTTGATGTATAATTTTAGTTACATGCTCTCTCGAGTCTCGGTTAGATTGAATCCCATTGAGGACAATGTCAGGTTTAGGTTTGGGGGGAAACGACTCTTTTATGCCTTAGCAATAATTTTCTTTTGATTTCTGTTCGTGGTTTTCAAACTACTCCTCTTAGTATGTGGTTAACATTAGTAGAGTTAAAATAAGTTGCTTAAATGTGTTTCAAAAATTTTCGTAAAACTGTGTAGAATATGCCTATTAGAAATCTGATATCATTTGTTGTGATTCATGAGAATTCAATGGGATAACTTACTATTGCATTAGACTTGGAACTTAGTTGCAAAACAGAACATGTAAATCTAGTGTTGATCTATGTTAGTCTGAACAGTCTTGTATGCCTGTTTGAACTCATTCCTTTTTATACCTCAGTGAAATTCCTTGTTGTAATGTATGAATGCAAATGGAAATGCTCTTGCTTGCAAAAGACAGATAACTTCAGAAACAGCCTGGGCAAACCCAGGGACATGCACCGGAATAGTCGGTTACTTAAATATAAGTGTATGTGCAGTGAAGATGAATACAAAATGGTGGTAATACCAAAAGTATTCAGTGAAACAAAAATTACGCTGGTAATAGCAAAAGTGCGCTGGTAATAGCGTAAAATGGTTTTAAATCTGGAAGCAATGAGTTTCCTTAACTTTGATGTTGAATTGTAATTTGAAAGAAGTTGCAAGTCAAGATTGAAATTAGTATATTTCTTTTGTGAGATTGTCAGACAATAGGCTTACTCTACTATTTTCTCTTAATTGTGATGTGACCAGGATTTTATTGTTGTTTGTTGCCTCTTTGTTCTGTTGAAGTAATAGCTTATGGGTCACATTGGTTCAGGTGGAGTAACAATGAGTGTATTTGGATTAATAATAGACTATATTTTACACAGGTTTTCAAATTTTGCAAGATCTCATATGATTTTCAGATATTTTACGATACTAAGTGTTAGTCATATGCTAATGAGGAGTAAATTTTCTTCAGTTTTTTCTTTTTATATTATTGATTTAGATGAATTTTGTGGGTAAATTCTATGCAAACCCTCACGAGACATAACTCGTCCACTACTGCAGAGTATGGGTTTAACGGCTTGTTGCATGCGCTAAATGCAATCGTGCTCCCTACGAAAGTGGCATTTTGTTTTCCTAGGCTTAATTTTGGTTCGATTGTTGTTTAGCTAGGGACTAGCAAAGATTTAGGTTTGGGGTGTGATAGATGCCATATTCTGACATGAGAACTAGGTTAATTATAATAGAATAACCTTTATAATTGTGTTATAGGTGGTTATTTATCGGTTTTCAAATGAAATGAGCATTTATTGAATTTGGCATTAATCACTGTCGATATTGCATATTTTTCTCTCCTGAATTATATTTCATTGTTTTTAAGGTTTATTTCTTCCTGAAATGCTTTTTATAGATTTAATTATGAAATTTCAGGAGAATTATGGTGGAGAAGGATATATTTACCAAAATGCCCTTAGTGAAATGGAGATGATTTTTAGGTCAAATCGTTTTAAAATAAATAAGATGGTATTTAAAGCAAAAGGGGGGCGTCGAAAGAGCAGGTCGAAAGGGGACCCGAGAGGGAAAACCCGAGAGGGGAGCGTGAACAGATTGAATCTGAATTAGAGGAGTTCCCCACCGTCGTTCGTCGGGCCAATCGCGCCACCGTCGTCCACCGCCGTCCAGCAACTGAGAACAAACCCGAGGAGAGCTCGAGAGAGTCTCCGTCAAGGTGAGTTCGACAGTCGTCGCTCGCCAGGCCGAGAAGACATCCGAGAGGGCTTCTCCGGTGCCACTTCCGCTTTCCGACTATCCTCCGGCGTCGGTTACGTATTTCCGACCATTCCCGGAGTTATTCCGACTCCAACCGAGACTCGAGAGAGCCAGATAATTAAGGTTTATTTAAGATTTGTTTTCTTGATATTTGATTAAATTAGCTAATTAGGGTAAGATTATAATTGAGGTTGGATTTTGGTATTTTAATCCAAATTCTGTCTTTAACTCTAGGCGCCCGAAAGGGACTAGACGCAAGGATTGAGAATCCGGATTCGTGGTTATGTGGCGCTCGAGAGAGGCACGAATCACGGTAAAATCCAAAGTTGATAATTTTAGCATCATCACAATAGGAAATTGATTCTCTGCATTCTATTGTAATCCGATCTTTGTCATTAACTCTAGGCACCCGAGAGGGGCTAGACGCAAGGATTGAGAATCCGGATTCGTGGTTACATGGCGCTCGAGAGGCACGAATCACGGTAAAATCCAGAGTTGACATTTCCTGTTGTGCAAGTAGTTAATTAAATTATTGCTTGATAATTTAGGATATAATTAGTGTTTAGTTCAGATTAATTCATCATATTTGGTTAGGCTAGTTGACTGAAGAATACACAAAATTCAATCCTCCCTGTGGATATGACCCTCGCTTACTGCTAGATTACATGAACGATTCGTACGCTTGCGAGGTATAAAAGTCGATGTAACTAAAATTATATATCAAGTTTTTGGCACCCGTGAGAACGAGTTGCTGCCCGAGCGAGAGGAGGAAGAAGGGGAGTAATTCGTCATTATTGAATTTAATTTTTCATATAGTTTGAACTTAGGTTTTGAATGTTAATTGAATCTGATTTGATAATTAAGGTTTATTTAAGATTTGTTTTCTTGATATTTGATTAAATTAGCTAATTAGGGTAAGATTATAATTGAGGTTGGATTTTGGTATTTTAATCCAATTTCTGTCTTTAACTCTAGGCACTCGAGAGGGGCTAGACGCAAGGATTGAGAATCCGGATTCGTGGTTACATGGCGCTCGAGAGAGGCACGAATCACGGTAAAATCCAAAGTTGATAATTTTAGCATCATCACAATAGGAAATTGATTCTCTGCATTCTATTGTAATCCGATCTTTGTCATTAACTCTAGGCGCCCGAGAGGGGCTAGACGCAAGGATTGAGAATCCGGATTCGTGGTTACGTGGCGCTCGAGAGAGGCACGAATCACGGTAAAATCCAGAGTTGACATTTCCTGTTGTGCAAGTAGTTAATTAAATTATTGCTTGATAATTTAAGATATAATTAGTGTTTAGTTTAGATTAATTCATCATATTTGGTTAGGCTAGTTTGACTGAAGAATACACAAAATTCAATCCTCCCTGTGGATATGACCCTCGCTTACTGCTAGATTACATGAACGATTCGTACGCTTGCGAGGTATAAAAGTCGATGTAACTAAAATTATACATCAAGTTTTTTAGCCAAAGGCTACACCCAACAAGAAGGTTTAGATTTTGTTGACACCTTTTCTCCTGTGGCCAAATTGGTCACTGTGAAGGTTCTTCTTGCCCTTGCCGCCTCTCATAATTGGCATCTAGCTCAGCTTGATGTCAACAATGCTTTCTTAAACGGTGATCTTTTTGAAGAAATCTACATGGATCTCCCTCTTGGCTATCTTCGACAGGGGGAGTCCTCTTCATCCCACAGCCGACTCGTTTGCAAGCTTCACAAGTCCCTCTATGGTCTCAAACAAGCTTCGCGGCAATGGTATTCCTAATTTTCTCATGTTTTAATCAATTTTGGCTTTCTCCAATTGATATATGATTACTCTCTTTTCACCAAGGGTCATGGTTCCTCCTTTGTTGCACTATTGGTTTATGTGGATGATATCATCTTTACTGGCCCTTCATCTCGTGCTATTGCTGAGCTCAAACAATTTCTGCATACACAGTTCAAGCTCAAGGACCTTGGTTGTCTTAAGCACTTCCTTGGTCTTGAAATTGCTCAGTCCAAAACCGGTATTGTGCTTTCTCAATGTCATTACACCTTACAATTACTTGAAGACTTAGGTTACCTAGCTTGTAAACCCACTAGTGTTCCCATGGATCCCAAGCTTCATTTAACTGCCACTGACGGTGACCTGCTTCCTGATATAACCCACTATCGGCGACTTGTTGGGAAACTTCTTTACCTCACTTTATCTCGCCCCGACATTACTTTTGCCGTTCACAAGCTCAATCAATTTGTGGCCCAACCCCGCCTTCCTCATCTCCAGGCAGTACATCACCTGTTTCGTTATCTCAAGACCAGTCCTGGTCAAGGTTTGTTGTTTTCTTCTACTTCTTCCTTGCAAGTACGCGCTTAGTCTAATGCTGATTGGGGATCATGCCTCGATTCTCGCCGATCTACTACAGGCTTTTCCATCTTCATTGGTGATTCTTTGGTCTCTTGGAAGGCCAAAAAGCAGACCACCGTCTCTCGCTCCTCCGTCGAGGCTGAATATCGAGCTCTCTCTTCTACTGCCAGTGAAACCATTTGGTTGCAACAACTTCTTCAAGATTTTCAAGTTAAGGTTGCATCTCCTGCATTGCTTTATTACGACAATCAAGCTGCGATACATATTGCTTTAAACCCCACATTTCATGAGCGTACAAAACATATTGAGATCGATTATCATTTTGTTCGTGAACGTGTTACTTCGGGCGTCCTCAAGTTACTTCCTATTCGTTCTCAGTACCAGTTAACCGACATGTTCACTAAACCTCTTCCTTCTACCCACCTTTTTCTTTGTTGTCCAAGATGGCTATCAAGGATATTTACAAGCCACCTTGAGGGGGAGTATTAGAATATATTTAATTTATTTATTATTTATTTTTTTATTTTACTATTTTGCCCTTTTACCTTTTTACTGTATAAAACTACATGGTTATTCGTAACAGTTAATTCAATAAACCATTTTCACAAATCAATATTTGTTCGTCTTCTCGACAGCTGCCAGCCCAACGAACAGAACAACGGCTCTTTTCTTCAATCTTCTCTCGTTAAAAGTTCTATGCCCAAAAATGCAGAGGAGATCCAGAAATTTGATCTCATAATAGTCAATTGAATATTCAGAGTTACTAGAGGAAGAAGAGCACCGATTTTGGTGACGCTTACAGAGTTTGCTCAGTAAAAGACGTAAATGGGGGAAAGATTATCTTCACTTGGAAAGCTTGGTTTCATCCTTTGACAATCACAGAATCTTGATTCTTGTTTAAAGGTAAAGATCAGACAAGAATCAGGGTTGGAAGGAGAACACAATCGAATTATTCAGGTTCCTTTCCGAACACAAACTATCCTAATTTCTGTCTCCATATTTTAAACCGTATGCTGGGTTGTTTACATACTAGCGAACTACAAGACAAAGCGGGTTGTTCCTTGGACCAAGGAAAGTCTCCGGGCCATACTCTCTGTAGAGATACAGCCTCCGAAAGGAGATCCCCTAGGAGGCTTATCTGGTAACGCATACTTGCGTGGGCAGAGACCTGTGTGGAACCTAACCCAGATGCCTCCTCCCACGAATCCATGGAGTAACAGAACGGGGCTTACGTTCTCGTTGCTCGCACTCTTTTTCATTCATTCCAAGAAAGCAAAAGTAGGTTAAAGAGCGAATGGTTGAGAAAAGCAGCGGCGCCACCATATGAAAGAGATACAACAAGTATGCACATCCGTTGGTCGTGAAATATCCCATCCTTTCCACCATATGAGAGAGATACAACAAGTATTCACATCCGTTGGTCGTGAAATATCCCATACTTTCTCCCTCCTGCCCCCTCCCCATGGCGCGCTCCCTCCACCTTTCCGTTCTAGCCCTCGTCTCCTCTCTCTACCTCATCGCTTTCGTCCTCGCTGTCGAAGCTCTGTAAGATTTCATTCTCTCTTCTCTCTCCCTTTCGATTGTTCCCCTGTAATATTTGTAAGATCAACTTCATGTTTTCTAATCTGGCTTTTATTACCCAGATTCGAAATCATGTTGAAATTCATTCAAAACATACGAAACAAAAAACGGTATTTTTAAGTCTTTTGACGAAACCCAGAAATCAACCAAAGAAAAGTAGCACATTACAGACACGTGATATTGCAAAAGATTGCTACGTAAGCAAGTGACACATGGTCAACGCCTAGCACCTCTATGCAAAGGACAAATAAGGTGACACAAAAACATGAAAACGGTAAAATATTAGCAAATCAATGACTTAATATTGTTGGCCCATGTGGCTTCTTAGGGGGGAATACTAATAACAAATACAAACACCACAATAAAAGACAAACAAAACAATTATTTTCGATGTTCTCCTATTGGGTGAAGTCAAGAGGGACCCTTGGGTCAATGCCCAGAGCCAAAAGATGTCAAATGTGGTCAATCAAGAGAACGTTACTTTCCTTAGATTAAGGACGTGAGTCACAATCTCCATAACTAGACGGGGCTCAATGCTTAGATCTTTAATCTTAATTTTGTAGGAGTATCCTATGGTCTGTTCGATGACCAAACTAAAAGCATTTGAAAGGAGTTGAGGGTATTCTTCATCTACATCATTTGGTCAAATCTCCTCTCTATACTTCTTCAATCCATTCTTTGGTGTGCCCAATAGCTAATTGAGCTCACCATTAATTAATCAATGGAGATCTTCTGAACTTGAGGTCATCATTCTCAAGTTCTTCTACCTCAAGGTTCGTGTAGAAAATTTGCCTTGTTCCCTTCCAACATGGTAGCATAAGCCCCAAAAAACTCATCGAGGGATGCAATCTCACGCCTATAGAACCCAACGTCCAACCTTGTAGGTTCAACTATGTTTCTATAAAAAAAAAAAGACTATATATCGGCTATGTTGGATCTTGGTGCAAAAATGATTGTACCAATCTAACATTTTGGTGTATCCCTCTTCCAGTTATGGAGCCTTTCCTTTATATGAGGATCTCTTGGTCCAAACCAGGGTGGAGATGCCAAACTGAGATGTAGAGAGGTGGGAAAATCACTAACTAGTGTGAATGGTGAGGATTGGGGGGTGCTCCTGATTTAAATAGGTTTTTTTCGTAGTTGATCGATCAATGCCTTAAGTTGATCAATTATGCACTTCGTAGTGATCAATCATGCCATATAAAAACATGTTATAATTGAGGTTTTTCTTTTCATTTCACATTTCTTGCATAATATGAACGGATATGCTTTCTAGATTTAAGTAAATTCAACTAATTTGATGGAGGGTTGCTCACGCATAGTTTGTCTTTTAGCTTGGAGAATCAACTGAATCCACTAATTGATTTTTGTAGGAACAAATTCAACTTTTATTCCCTTGGTTTGAATATGCTCTCGTATGAAGTGGTGTCAAGATCTTACTTAGGTTTATTGCACTCATGTTGTCACAATAGATAGGCTTTTCATTTTGCTCTAAATTATAGTCCCCTAATTATTGTTTCATCCATAAAAGGTGTGTACAACTACTGTCGTTAGTGATATACTTAGCTTCAATGTGTTGAATCTTAGGATTTTATTATAAACCTAAGGGGGGTTAGTCAACTTGAAGGATAAGATGATCTTCAACCACATAACGCCCTTCTCCACTTGAAGTCGTTAGTGGAGCGCAGATGAAGCTTCATCTCGATGCAGGAGATGAAGAGGCCCTTCATCTCCACGGTTTAATTTCAATCATGTGGAAGAAGACCCATTTTGATCTTCTTCGAATTGAAGGACGGGCGCCCTCGGCCTCGCTCTCTCTCCTCGCACCCCCCCCCCCCCCCCCCCCCCCCATCGCGCGTCGTTTTTTCTTTTTTCTTCCTCTCTCCCGCACTCCCTTCCCTCTCTCGTCTCCCTGCGCCCCCGACATTGTTTCTCTGCCTTCGTCTCCCTGCGTCCCCGACGTTGATCTCGGCCACTATCTCAGTTCCCTCTCGTCTCCGGCTTCAACTCTCGGTCTTCTCTCGGCCTCGCCCTCTCTGTCGCACCCCCTCTCGTCTCCGTGACTCCCTCTCTTCTCTCGGACAAGCTCTCTCTCGCTTCTCTCTCTCTATTCCCTCCCGACCTCCCTTTCTTCTCTGTCTTCTCCCTCTCTTCTCCCTTTCGGCCTCCCACTCTCTTATCTCTCTGGCTAGTCTCGATTAGGCATCGATTTTACCCTTCGGCTTCGGATTTCCCCCTTCGATTTCACCCTTCGGCTTCACCCTTTGGCTTCGAATTTCCCCCTTCGGCTTCGGATTTCCCCTTCGATTTCACCCTTCGGCTACGGATTTCCCCAAATTTCAGAAGGTATGCCTAAACTCGAATTTTTTTCATTAAATTAGTGTTTTATTTGATTTAAATTTATTTTCTGTGCGTAATTGGGGGGTTATTTGTGCATTATTTTGGGATTTAGGGTTACGGTTTAGGGTTTATGGTAATTTAGGGATTAGGGTTTAGGGTTTAGTGCGTAATTAGGGTTTATGGTTAAGGGTATTTTAGGGATTAGGGTTTTAAAGGTTTAGGGGGTTTAGGGTTTTTAAGCTATAAGGTTTTTTGGGTTTAGGGTTTGGAATTAGGGTGTAGGGTTTAGAGCTTTTAATGTATTAAGTCCTGGAATTAGTGTTTAGGGTTTAGAGTTTAGTAGGTGATAGGGTTTAGGGTTTGATGGTTTAGTTTTTTTTTTTTATGGTTTGTGTTTCGGGTAAGGTTTAGGCTAGGGGTTTATGGTATTTTAGGGATTATAATTTTTAAGGTTTAGGGGGGTTTATGGTTTTTAAGGTTTAGGGGGTTTTGTGTTTTTAAGCTCTAGGGTTTTTTAGGTTTTTTTTTTTTTTGGGGGGGGGGGGGGGAGGTTTGGGGTTTAGGGTTTTGGGCTTTAAAGGTATTAAGTTCTGGAATTAGTGTTTAGGGGTTTTTAGTCCAATTCAAACAAGGTTGAGTCGCCTACACGAGCGTCCATTAGCCAACGAAACCCGACCCCCATCACTGACGAGGTGCAGTTCATAGTGATTGCGAAGTTATTTGGGACTCTACCAGGGGTCTTCGGTGAATTTGGATTTGATGTGTGTGTGTTTTCATTGTTTAGTGCATATGCATTAGTGAAAATAATTTAATTAATTTTAAAATGTGTGAGAATGTTGTTGAGAATTTTTGAGTGCTATGAAATGTTTTTGCCATGTGGTGAGGAGATTCGGGTATTATACATATCCACCACATGGTATTTCTTTTATGGTTTGTGTTTTGGGCTTTTAAGGTATTAAGTTCTGGAATTAGTGTTTATGGGTTTTTAGTCCAGTTCAAACAAGGTTGAGTCGCCTACACGGGCGTTCATTAGCCAACGAAACCCGACCCCCATCACTGACGAGGTACAGTTCATAGTGACTGCGAAGTTATATGGGGCTCTACTAGGGGTCTTCGGTGAATTTGGATTTGATGTGTGTGTGTTTTCATTGTTTAGTGCATATGCATTAGTGAAAATAATTTAATTAATTTTGAAATGTGTGAGAATGTTGTTGAGAATTTTTGAAGTGCTATGAAATTTTTTTGCCATGTGGTGAGGAGATTCGGGTATTATACATATCCATCACATGGTATTTTTTTATGGTTTGTGTTTTGGGCTTTTAAGGTATTAAGTTCTGGAATTAGTGTTTATGGGTTTTTAGTCCAATTCAAACAAGGTTGAGTCGCCTACACGGGCGTCCATTAGCCAACGAAACCCGACCCCCATCACTGACGAGGTACAGTTCATAGTGACTGCGAAGTTATATGGGGCTCTACCAGGGGTCTTCGGTGAATTTGGATTTCATGTGTGTGTGTTTTCATTGTTTAGTGCATATGCATTAGTGAAAATAATTTAATTAATTTTGAAATATGTGAGAATGTTGTTGAGAATTTTTGAAGTGCTATGAAATGTTTTTTCCATGTGGTGAGGAGATTCGGGTATTATACATATCCACCACATGGTATTTTTTTTATGGTTTGTGTTTCGGGTTTACGGTTTAGGCTAAGGGTTTAGGGTATTTTAGGGATTAAGATTTTTAAGGTTTAGGGGGTTTATGGTTTTTAAGATTTTGGGGGTTTTGTGTTTTTAAGCTCTAGGGTTTTTTAGGTTTTGGGGAAGGGGGGGGGGGGGGGGGGGGGGGGGGGGGGGGGGGGGGGGTTAGGGTTTAGGGTTTTGGGCTTTTAAGGTATTAAGTTCTAGAATTAGTGTTTAGGGGTTTTTAGTCCAATTCAAACAAGGTTGAGTCGCCTACACGGGCGTCCATTAGCCAACGAAACCCGACCCCCATCACTGACGAGGTACAGTTCATAGTGACTGCGAAGTTATATGGGGCTCTACCAAGGGTCTTCGGTGAATTCGGATTTGATGTGTGTGTGTTTTCTTTGTTTAGTGCATATGCATTAGTGAAAATAATTTAATTAATTTTGAAATGTGTGAGAATGTTGTTGAGAATTTTTGAAGTGCTATGAAATGTTTTTGCCATGTGGTGAGGAGAGTTGGGTATTATACATATCCACCACATGGTATTTTTTTTTTATGGTTTGTGTTTCCGTGACGAGTAAAGGTTGTCTGATAAAGTTTTTTCCGTGAGGACCGTATCGGATTTAGATTATACATGGCTGCAAGAAGACAACCAAGTGGTCGAACATATGATATTTGGACATTCGATGATGATAGCAAAATGCTCGATCTCTTGGTCGAGCAGGTCAATCTAGGGAACAAGTTGCCTAACGGGGTGTGGAAGCATGAGGTATACATGGACTGTGTAAATAAGTTCAATGAAGACACAGTCATGAAAAAAACTGTTGAGCAGGTGAAGAATCGAACAAGAGCGTGGAAGAAAACATACCAAACGGTAACGAGCTGTATCAACACTAGTGGGTTTGGTTGGGATGCAACCACACAACGAGTTACTGCATGTAATTCTGTATGGCTTGATTGCATAAAGGTCAGTAAATCTGTATGGCTCGACTATATGATGTACTATAAAATATTTTTTATGTTTTTCGCGTTAGTATAACTCTATTCCAAGACGTCTAAATGATGTTTTATTCTTGTAGGAGCATAAAGATGCTGAGAAGTACAGACGTGAAGGCTGCCCCCTATACGACAAATTTGCTGTGGTGGTGGGAAACACAATAGCGGTAGGGTCAGGAGCTGCAACCTTTGTAGATCAGGGCGATGAGGTGATCCGTGAATCGGAACATGTCCCGATGGATGAGGCAGCGGATGTTGATATAGTTAGGGATACTCCATCACCATTATTAAGCATGGATGAGTCTCTAGGTAATCAATCTGAAAGAAGTAAACGGTCATCTTTAAGTCGTCGTAGAAAGAGAACCGAAATGCCCGATAACGACACTAGTAGCAGAATTTTTGATGCAATAGATCGAATTGCTCAGACATTTCAGAATTTCATGATGAAAGACGATATTGTAAGAGGTTGCGTCAACGCCCTCAGGGAAATCCCGGACTTGCCTACAGAATTGAAGTATCGCGCTCCTTCATGGTTGGATACACCAACTAAGAAGGTCATGTTTATGGAAATGACAGTGGAAGAGCGGGTTGAGTGGCTTAAATTTTGTTTTGAAAAATAATTGTAATGCGTTATAAATACACTATTTTTTTGGAATATTATTATGTAGTAGACATGGTATTTGAATTATGACGTTACAAAACTTATTAGTATGGTTTGTATTTAAATTTAATATGTTGTTGTGTTTATATATTGCATAGATAAATATGGTGTTTTGAGTATGGATGTGGAATGTGATTGAATGTAGGATGTGGATGAATGTAGGATGTGATTGAATGTAGGATGTGTGAATGTGGATGAATGTAGGATGTGATTGAATGTAGGATGTGGGAATGGGGATGAATGTAGGATGTGATTGAATGTAGGATGTGGGATGTGGATGAATGTAGGATGTGGGAATGTCGATGAATGTAGGATGTGGGAATGAGGATGAATGTAGGATGTGATTGAATGTAGGATATGTGAATGTGGATGAATGTAGGATGTGATTGAATGTAGGATGTGGGAATGTGGATGAATATGGTTGTTTATAGGTGTGATTGCAAATAGGTTATGCTTGAAGATTGATGTTTACTCGTGTTTATGAATTTTAGGCGATTGAATTTGTGGATTTCCATGGATACTATGACAGACGATGAAAAGGTTGCAATTATGGTTGCATTCACAACTTTGATGATCGCCATGGAAAGATACTATATATACGATTGCAACAAACGTGTACCACATTCTTGTGGGATGAATGGTCCATTGTATTTGCAAAAGGCACTAGACAAATCTCCAGTTAAATTTCGTAAAGTGTACAGGATGAACCAACTGGTATTTCACAAATTCGCAGATATACTTTCTAGTAAAGGGTTTTTATCAGCCACAAAGACCATCTCAGTTGAAGAACAACTTGCATATTTCCTCCTAACTGTTGGTCAAGGACAAGTGTATAGTATCTCAGCAGAGATGTTTGATAGATCAAACTGGACGATAAGTAAGTATTTCAACAAGGTGTTGGATGCAATCCTCAAACTTCACTCTGATTACGTCAAACGGCCTTCGGAACGCACACACTCGAAGATTTTAACAAATTCAATGTTTTATCCCTACTTCAAGGTAACATCACTTTCTATAACTAAATAATTTTACATTAATATACAAAGTTAGTAAATATTAATTGAAAATGTATAATTAGGATTGTATTGGAGCTATTGATGGAACTCATATCAAAGCCAACATTCCACTTGAAGATCAACCAAGGTTTTGGAATAGAAAAGGTTATCTCTCACAAAATGTGATGGCTGCATGTTCATTGGATATGCAATTCACTTATGTACTTGCTGGATGGGAGGGGTCAGCAGCCGATTCCCGTGTATTGAAGGATGCATTGACTCGTCAAGATAAAATCTTTGTACCTGAAGTTAAGTAATATATTTTTATGCAGTACTTTTTTATCTATTTTATCTTCAATTATTTTATGTGGTATATAATTTTTATTATAGGAAAATATTATCTAGTCGATGCTAGTTATGCAAATCTTCCGGGATTTTTGGCTCCATATCGAGGAACCCGATATCATCTGCAAGAATTTGGAGATAATATTCCTAGAAATGAAAAAGAATTATTCAACCGAAGACATTCATCTTTACGGAATATTATTGAGCGAAATTTTGGTGCTTTAAAAGCTCGATTTCAAATATTAAAAGGCACTCCTCCATTTTCTTTTAAGATCCAGGTGAAAATTGTACATGCTTGTTGCATATTGCACAATTATATACGTGCAGAAGATTATGATGATATATTTGAAGATGAAGCTGATGATTCGGGTGGCGAGCTCGGTGGAGGAGGTGATGCGGTCCAATTAGGTGCAATGGATGATACAGACAGTGACGATTGCGATGATCTTGAGGATGTGGGTAGCCAAGTAACAAGCATTCGGAGGCAGAGTGCATTAGAATCCACAAGAGCCGCACAATTTCGAGATGCCATATCGACATCCATGTGGAACGATAAATGATAGTTTACTCTTATTACTTTTGAACATGCGTAATTTATATGTACTAAACTTGTAACTCGTTGATTGTAATATTAAAGGCACGAACTCGTTATTTGAATAATTTTTTTTAGGTTATTTTAAAAGTTGTATATGTATTTATTTATTATTTTATTTTATTTTATTTTATTACTATATTAAACTTCATATTTAAGTCTCTGGTAAATAAAATATAATTAAAGTATGCATTTGTTTAATATATCATCATTAATTATGTCAAAATATATTATTAATTAATACAATACAAATCTATCTTATGTTATTAATATAATATTTTTTATTCATTAATCAGAATTTTTTTATTCACTCTATTGTATTAGTGATTTAATAGTGGTAATTAAAATATTGTTAACTCAGACACTTTGGTTTAATTAGTTCATTTTTATAATTATTAAAATCAATAATTTTAAATTTCTATAAGATGAAGATGAAGATGAAGTTGTCTTGACTAACACCCTATTTCAAAGATTTCGAAGATGAAGTTGTCTTGACTAACACCCATTTCGAAGATGAAGATCATGTAGATACATAAGATGAAGATGAAGATGAAGATGAATATGAAGATCAAATTTTCATTTTGTTGACAAGGAACCTTTGATGAAAAGAGGTAAAGAAGGATAAAGAAGAAAAGAGAGTAGTTAGAGGAGAAAGAGACATGCTCGAAAGAGAGGAGGTCAAAGAGAGGGACTCGAGAGATGAAATGATGGAGGCTAGGATTAGAGTTTCAAAGTTAACCTCTAATCCTCCCCCTTAGTCCTTTTATAGTTCACTTAGGGGGGGTTAGTCTCCCAAATGGATTTTTGAAGTTCAAGTTCATGTCCAACATGAAGATCATGTCAGTCATGTAAATGCAGATCATCTTCGCACTTGGTGTTAGTGTTGACCACTTTATGTGCACTGGAAAACAGTTTCCAGTGTTAGTGCCCTAACACGAAAAAAACATAAAAAACAAGAGAATCCATAAACTTTTATATTACACTTAATTACAACATAATCCTTAAACCCCAAATTAGATAAAACAACCATCATTATTATACGAATAAGTTATTTAATGTATAATTAAATATATTAATATATTTATTAATTGAATTAGATATTTTATTGTGCATTAATATGGTAATTACATGAGCCAGTGAAATACGTACCTGATTAATCACAAATAATAAATAAATAACGTTATAAATAACAAAAAAGAAAGTAATAAGTTGAGTTATTAATTTATTAATGACATATGATATATTTTAACATAAAAATGAATAATTTAAGAGAAAAAATTGATCTAATCATAACTTTAACACACTATGTATTTGTACATAATATATTTTATGTATTATTAATTAATAATATATTATCACAAAATTTAAAACCATTGGTTTAATTAACTATAGCAATCGGATAATTATGCCAAAATAATTTATCAAATATTTATTTTAACAATATTTTAATTATGACTATTAAATCACTATTTTAATATAGTAATTATAAAATAAATATATTAAATAAATAAAAATAATTATTTTATAAATAAAATTTATAAATTAATGATTTTTATGATGATAATTTAATTTTTCCTAACTTAGGAAAAATTAAACCATCGTCGTCTTGCAAGCGGGCAAGGGCGACGGGCCAGTGGGCAATGGCAATGGCGGCGGCGGCGGCGGTGGGCTACACCGACAGAGGCAGCACTCCGACGGTACGCCGAGAGGGAGAAGAGAGGGAGGCCGAGAAGCTCTGCAATAGATGCTCAACCTCCCATGCTCTGCGACGGAGGTCGAGAGGGAGAGGAGAGGGAGGATGGCTGTTAAACCGAAGCCGATGGCTGAAATCAAAGTCGAATGGGGAAATCGATGCCGAATCGAAGTAGAAATTAAAAAATCGAAGCCCAAATGTCAAAATCGAGAGAGAGGTTTAGAGGGAGAGCGAGTCCGAGATGGAGAGAAGGACGCCAAAAGGACATTCGCAGCAAGATGGACGCCGTAGAGAGGGAGACCGGAGAGGGGCGGTGGAGAGAGAGGGCCGTGGGAATGAAATAGCAGAGAGAGCCCCGCGATAGTGTTATGTACTTGATTCTCAAAATCGGACAGAAAGCATTTTCCGCCGTTTACTCTTGGGACATGAACTCCTGAGTCATGGATGATCATGTACATGACATGAAGTTTGGCGCTCCCTAACGACTTCAGGACATGAACTGATTAATGCGCATGAAGATCATGTCCTGATACCTTTATCTTGAGGGTTGGAAATAAAGATCTAATTTAGAGATAAATTACAACTATGCCATCTTTCTTCTTCTCTTATAATACTCCCCCTCAAATTGGAGCAAAACCGTCATAAATTCCTAGCATGGGACATGTAGTGCTCAATGTTTTTGAAGCAATTGGCTATATGTGAATATATCAAAACTTGACCTTGAGATAAGAACATATTGAACACTTATGATACTAGCTTGTAATTTATCTTTTACAAAGTCACAATGAACCTCAATATGCTTCTTTTTTTTATGAAAGACTAAATTGAAGGAAGAGTGAATAGCTGCTTGGTTGTCATAGTGAAATTTCATCTAAATGTCCCTACTGAAACCCAATTCGGAGATGATGGATTTGATCCATATTAGTACAATTATAGTATGTGGCATGGTTCTGTATTCTAAATCTGCACTAGATCGAGCAACCACATATAGTTTTTTACTCTTCCAAGTTATCGAGTTACCTCCTAAAAGTGTATAATATCCTAATATAGTTTTTTGTCATTTGAGGACCCTACACTATTAGCATATGCAAAATCTTCAATGTTAATATGGCCATGACATTTGTATGGAAGACCCTGTCTATAGGATTTCTTTAAGTATCAGAAGATTCGTTCCAGAGCTTGCCAATGGGAATTTGAGCCTTATAAATATATTGACTTACCACACTACCTTGAAAAGAGATGTGAGGTCTGGTAACTGTAAGGCAAATCAATTTTTTCACTAGCTTTTGATATTTTCCAACATCAACATCATCTTTATTACTAACACATAATTTCACATTAGCATCCATAGGATTAGATACAAGACAATACCCCAACATTCCTGTCAAAGGGGGCGTTAGAGAACATTGAAGTTGAAGTTGAAGTTTGACTTCAAATTCAAGGCAATGATTTAATTCAACTTCAATTTCAAATTGGGTGTTAGTCATTTAACGTAGTATTAAAATATATTAATATACTAATTAATGAAATATTATATTATATAAATTAATAATTACAGTATTATAAAATAATATAATAATTACATGTGACTATAATAAATTACAAAAAATAAATATATAAAGTAAAAAATTACAGAAGATAGATTTTTTATGTAGTATTAATTAACAATATATTTTTATAAAATTAAAAATGATTAGCTTAATTAATTATAAAAATGAGATAATTAAACAAAAATAATTCATCAAATGCTTTCTTTAACAATATTTTAATTACCAGTCTTAAATTTCTAATTCAATATAGTAATAAAATTAAATAATAAATAAATATATATATATATATATTATTTTATTAATAGCCTAGGATAGATTATTAATAACACACACACACACACACACACACACACACACACACACACACACATATATATATATATATATATAAAATTAAAACTTAAAAATATGCTTAAAAAGGAACCGAGTTACTCGTAATAGTCCACAATTTACAATATAACAACAAATGTTTATGCCTTAGAATATAACAATGAGTTTGTGCCTTTAATATTAAAATCATCAACTTAGGGGTAGGGGGTGGGTTATGGCCAGAACATAGGTTTTATTAAACCAAAATAAAAATAGGTTAATTAAACAAAAATAATTGCTCAAATACTTGATTTGATAATATTTTAATTATCACAATTAAATCACCAATATAATACAATAATTAAAAAATCAAATATAATGAATAAATAAAGCCGGTTTAATTTTTCCTAACTCAGGAAAAATTAAATCAGCAACGTCATCTTCCTCACGGTGTCGATAATGGTAGGGAGGCAACGACGACGGAGGCGGCACTCCGACGATACGTTAAAGGCCTTGCAATAGAGACACTTCGACTGGATGCTCTGTGACGGAGGCCGAGAGGGAGAAGAGATGGAGGGAGAGAGGGAGACGAGAGAGGGAGAAGGGAGAGGGAGAGGGAGTGGGAGTGCAAAGACAAGAGGAAGAAGAGAACAGGAGAAAAAAAATCGACGCGTCCCGTACAATGGCTTCAAGTGGATTATTCACAATTTTGGGCTGAATCGTGATTCCACGATTTTAGCTTGAGACAATTGCGTGCAGTTTTTAGATGACGTTGGCATTAGTGCACCATTAACGGCCTAATTGAATGAACTACATTATACGCATAAACAATGCCATACTTAGATTGCAATACTTCAATCCCGAGAAAATATTTAATGAGACCCATGTTTTTTGTCTTGAATTATTTACATAAGCTCTCCTTCAATTGGCTAATAATTTTTGAAACACTTCATGTTATAATAATATCATCCACATATATCAATAGGAAAACAACTCCCTTGTTAGTATGCTTAACAAATACATACGTGATTAACGAGAGGGTCTGAACAACAGCAACGGCGTATCAGACTTTCTCGTTAGTCACCATTTTCTTGTTTTTCCTCCCACGGTCTTGCTCCCTCAACCTTTCAACCTTTCCCTTCTAGCCCGCGTGGCCCACGGTCTCGCTCCCTCCACCTTTCCCTTCTAGCCCGCCCGCGTCTTCCCTCTCCCTCTCGCTCCCTGTGATATTTGTAAAATCAACTTCATGTTTTCTAATCTGGCATTTTTTCTGGATGTCCCACTTTTTTTTTTTTTTTTTTTTGGCAGGAAAGGTAAAGTTTCGTTTTGATGGAAGCCATTTCTGAGTCTTTGACGAGTGCTTGAAGTGTTACTCCACTGGGTTTTTTTTTTTTTAAATTTCTTCCCGTACCGTATTTATTTTGAAAGGTATATTACACTTTGAAAGATTTCTCTTCCTTGGTTGGAAAGAAATCAGGGGTGATACTTCTGAGCGCTTCAATTTTTTCCGTGTCTTCCTTCTCCTCCGTTTTCTATCTGAAAAAGTTCTTAACTCACCGCCAACAACTACAGCTCTTGATTTAATATTTTTAGTGAAGAATTCTTGAGTTAATTTGATGATAAAAGTTTGCAGTTTTTTATTTATGTAATTCACTAGAGAGGCATCTGAGAAAGAGGGAGAGAGACAAAGGTTGCTGGGAACTACAAAAGGAGACCAGAGGCTCAACGAAACTTTACAGCAGGAGTCGCTCAAAAATGGCGAGAAATGCCCGGGATGAAGACCACCCAGAGAACAAAAGCAAAGTCTGCAACCATTGGAACGAGAAACAAGCCTTGCTCTACTGTTGAGCCGATTCTGCCAAGCTTTGCATCTCCTGCGACCGTCAAGTACACGCCGCCAATGGTATATTCTCCAAACACTCCAGATACCATCTCTGCGATGTCTGCCGAGACCAGCCGGCTTCGATTTTCTGCGCCTCCCACCAACTACTCCTTTTCCCCAACTGTGACTTCGACGCTCACCCACCTTCCCTTGAGGCACACCAACAGAACCGCCGCTCTCTCGAGCCCTTCTCCGGCTGTCCCTCCGCCACCGAGCTCTCGTCGCTATTCGGCTTTGACGTCGACAAGTATCTGTTGTTTTTAGTAGGTGGGGTCCAGCCCATGAGTGGGCCCCACTACTAATCTCTTTCATGTGAAAGAGATAAAGTAAAAGAAACAAAAAGAGGGTTTTTGCCGGGCCAGAGAGAAACAGTGCGCGAGAGAGAAAAGTTTTTTGCCCTGAGCGAAAAACAGTGCCGTAAGCGAGAAACAGTGCCGTCAGCGAGAAGAAAAAAAAGGGGTTCGACCAAGAGGAGAAAGAGAAGAGAAAGAAGAAGAGAGGAGAAAAGAAAGGAAAGAAAGAAAGAAGGTTTTCGAAGCTTCTCTAAAGTCGTCTTTTTCTTACATCCTTATTTTGGTGAAATCTCCATATCCGGTGATTTCTAATCTCTATTTATTTGGTTATCACTCAATTAGTGTGAATGAGTTTGAATTAGAAACTTGTTTTCTCTCACAATTTTGTAAACCTCAAGTTTTGGGCAAACTTGAGAGAAATTGATATTGTAAGCCAATATTTAATAGTGGAAGATTATTCGGATTTGCCCCGTGGTTTTTACCCTTCACATTGAAGGGTTTTTTCACGTAAATCTTGTGTTGTGGTTGTATGATTGAGCTTAGTTGTTAGAGCTTCCATAAAGAGCATTTGATAGTTTGATTGAGTGTGCTTATTTGTGCTTCCCATAACAGTCTCTATGGTTTAGTGATGGTAATTCGGGTGGATCAGACGAGGGGTTGTGGAGTGAGTTTGTGTGGAAGGCGCTGTCTGTCCTTTCTATACAAGATCTTATTATGCCGACGGAGGCAAGGAATGGGTCTGGTTGGGATTTTCAGGCCTTAAAACGTTCCACCACCACCAAAGGTGAGTAAAATTCTTGTTGTGTCACCCCTCTCGCTCTCCTTTACGTTGTCGGTCGAAGTAGTTTTTGGCTATATGATTTCTTCTACCTTCTCTCGTTAAAAGTTTTATGCCCTCCGCTGAATCTTGGCCAAAGAGGGCTTACGTTGCTCGCACTTTTTTTCATTGCATGGATGAGATTTATTTTTCCATTTAAAATCAAAAAGAACTTCGAGACTTATTCCAATTAAAAGGATTTATTACCCTTTGGGCCTATATTACTAAAAATACAATTTTTTTCTATCCTCGCATATAACTCCCATGTGATCTTGAACATACGTGGTGTGTCACACATATTCACATATATGCTTAGGTGAGCTTGCATGTCACATAGGGCCAAAACAAGATGAACTTTGTCATCCGATCTAACCATTGGAATAAAAAAAGTTGGTTACATATATGAAAAAATCTAGTAGAGTTGGTGGGTCCGTTTAATACTGTACATGTCCAAAAGGGTAGAAAGGTCTGTTATATATTAGAAAGGGATCGTCAACATCCGGTATACTATAGGAGACAAATCTCTTTGAAGACGGTGAATACATGCCTCAACCATCATAAAGGTATTATTTAAATATTTTTTATCTGATTTGTGAAACAGATCGACAAAAGGTATGCATTGGCACCAGATATCAATTTGGATTAATTAAAATCAATAGAGTACGGTTGAGCAATTTTCCATTCTTGAATCAGCCCTCTGAATCATGACAAATACTCATGTGAGTTTTCCCCTTACTTTGTATTAAACATGCTTTGAAAAACAACATATAATTTTTGTAGGTTCTCTCTACTTGAGTATAACTTGACACATGCATCCTATATCTGCTTGGTGGTTTCAAGGTGAACCACATTGTTTGTCACATGTTCCGCCATTCTATTTATCAACCAATTATTAACTAATGTATCATTCTTCAACCATTTAATATAAGAGTAATCCTCTTCGTGGTCAATAGGTGGAGCTGATTTGGTTAGATGTTCTAAGAGGTCTCGAATAATGAGAAACCTCTTAATTGATTGTGACAAACTCAGGTAATTAGACAACTCTCTCAAGGGTATAATAGTAATTTTGAAGAGGTCACTTTTACTTCTCACTCAAGTATTAATTCACTTCTTATATGGATAAGTAAAACAACTCCAATAAGCTGACGCAAATATGAACCAAACCAACTTGAGATCTCAATCAGACTCTAGCTAACCAAACCAACCCGAGATCGCAATCAACCATGCATAAGTAAGGAAACCTCATGTTGGCCGAGATCAAATAGTTAAAAATATGTCGTTCTTAATCAAGAAAGAATAATAATTAAGGACATAAACAAATAAAATTAGCCACTAAATCAAAATGTGGAAGATCTTCCACTAACTCAGCTTCTTCTGAAAAATAACCAAGGAAACTTTCCTTTTGAGTTATGATGCCACTTCACCAAAAGATTTCAATCTTGACATGTTTTAATTATTTTAGGCAAGAAGAAAATTAATCGAGGCAAGTAATAATCATACCAAAACAAATGATCTTGAGCAAGCTAGAGATTTTTTCATGAAAGGAAGTTTTCCTTCTCTGAATTAGGCACCAATTATCATCCAAAAAAAGCCTTTTACTTCTTTTTTTTCTTTGAATTTTTGGTAAGTTAGGGGGGGTTAGTCAACTTGAAGGACAAGATGATCTTCAACCACATAACGTCCTTCTCCACTTGAAGTCGTTAGTGGAGCGCAGATGAAGCTTCATCTCGATGCAGGGGATGAAGGGGCCCTTCATCTCCACGGTTTAATTTCAATCATGTGGAAGAAGGCCCTTTTTTATCTTCTTCGAATTGAAGGATGGGCGACGCCCTCGGCCTCGCTCTCTCTCCTCGCACCCCCCCCCCCCCCCATCGCGCGTCGTCTTTTTCTTTTTTCTTCCTCTCTCCTGCACTCCCTTCCCTCTCTCGTCTCCCTGCGCCCCCGACATTGTTCTCGTCCTTCGTCTCCCTGCGTCCCCGACGTTGATCTCGGCCACTATCTCAGTTCCCTCTCGTCTCCGGCTTCAACTCTCGGTCTTCTCTCGGCCTCGCCCTCTCTGTTGCACCCCCTCTCTCGTCTCCGTGACTCCCTCTCTTCTCTCGGACAAGCTCTCTCTCGCTTCTCTCTCTCTATTCCCTCCCGACCTCCCTTTCTTCTCTGTCTTCTCCCTCTCTTCTCCCTTTCAGCCTCCCACTCCCTTATCTCTCTGGCTAGTCTCGATTAGGCATCGATTTCACCCTTCGGCTTCGGATTTCCCTCTTCGATTTCAGCCTTCGGCTTCGGATTTCCCCCTTCGATTTCACCCTTTGGCTTCGGATTTCCCCAAATTTCAGAAGGTATGCCTAAACCCGAATTTTTTCATTAAATTAATGTTTTATTTGACTTAAATTTATTTCCAGTGCGTAATTGGGGGTTATTTGTGCATTATTTTGGGATTTAGGGTTACGGTTTATAGTCTAAATTAGGGTTTAGGTTTAGTGCGTAATTAGGGTTTATGGTTAAGGGTATTTTAGGGATTAGGGTTTTTAAGGTTTAGGGTTTTTAAGCTATAAGGTTTTTTGGGTTTAGGGTTTGGAATTAGGGTGTAGGGTTTAGGGTTTAGGGCTTTTAATGTATTAAGTCCTGGAATTAGTGTTTAGGGTTTAGAGTTTAGTAGGTGATAGGGTTTAGGGTTTGATGGTTTAGTTTTTTTTTTTTTTATGGTTTGTGTTTTGGGTAGGGTTTAGGCTAGGGGTTTATGATATTTTAGGGATTAGAATTTTTAAGGTTTAGGGGGGTTTATGGTTTTTAAGGTTTTGGGGGTTTTGTGTTTTTAAGCTCTAGGATTTTTCAGGTTTTTTTTTTTGGGGGGGGGGGGGGGGGGTGTGGGGTATTAAGTTCTGGAATTAGTGTTTAGGGGTTTTTAGTCCAATTCAAACAAGGTTGAGTCGCTTACACGGGCGTCCATTAGCCAACGAAACCTGACCCCCATCACTGACGAGGTACAGTTATATGGGGCTCTACCAGGGGTCTTCGGTGAATTTGGATTTGATGTGTGTGTGTTTTCATTGTTTAGTGCATATGCATTAGTGAAAATAATTTAATTAATTTTGAAATGTGTGAGAATGTTGTTGAGAAGTTTGAAGTGGTATGAAATGTTTTTGCCATGGTGAGGAGATTCGGGTATTATACATATCCACCACATATTTTTTTTATGGTTTGTGTTTCGGGTTTACGGTTTAGGCTAAAGGTTTAGGGTATTTTAGGGATTAAGATTTTTAAGGTTTAGGGGGTTTATGGTTTTTAAGATTTTGGGGGTTTTGTGTTTTTAAGCTCTAGGGTTTATGGCTTTTAAGGTATTAAGTTCTGGAATTAGTGTTTAGGGGTTTTTAGTCCAATTCAAACAAGGTTGAGTCGCCTACACGGGCGTCCATTAGCCAACGAAACCCGCCCCCCATCACTGACGAGGTACAGTTCATAGTGACTGCGAAGTTATATGGGGCTCTACCAGGGGTCTTCGGTGAATTTGGATTTGATGTGTGTGTGTTTTCATTGTTTAGTGCATATGCATTAGTGAAAATAATTTAATTAATTTTGAAATGTGTGAGAATGTTGTTGAGAATTTTTGAAGTGCTATGAAATGTTTTTGCCATGTGGTAAGGAGATTCGGGTATTATACATATCCACCACATGGTATTTTTTTTATGGTTTGTGTTTCCGTGACGAGTAAAGGTTGTCTGATAAAGTTTTTTTCGTGAGGATTGTATCGGATTTAGATTATACATGGCTGCAAGAAGACAACCAAGTGGTTGAACATATGATATTTGGACATTCGATGATGATAGCAAAAAACTTGATCTCTTGGTCGAGCAGGTCAATCTAGGGAACAAGTTGCCTAACGGGGTGTGGAAGCATGAGGTATACATGGACTGCTTAAATAAGTTCAATGAAGACACAGTCATGAAAAAAACTGTTGAGCAGGTGAAGAATCGAACAAGAGCATGGAAGAAAACATACCAAACGGTAACGAGCTGTATCAACACTAGTGGGTTTGGTTGGGATGCAACCACACAACGAGTTACTGCATGTAATTCTGTATGGCTTGATTACATAAAGGTCAGTAAATCTGTATGGCTCGACTATACGATGTACTATAAAATATTTTTTATGTTTTTCGCGTTAGTATAACTCTATTCCAAGACGTCTAAATGATGTTTTATTCTTGTAGGAGCATAAAGATGCTGAGAAGTACAGACGTGAAGGCTGCCCCCTGTACGACAAATTAACTGTGGTGGTGGGGTCAGGAGCTGCAACCTTTGTAGATCAGGGCGATGAGGTGATCCGTGAATCGGAGCATGTCCCGATGGATGAGCCAGCGGATGTTGATATAGTTAGGGATACTCTATCACCATTATTAAGCATGGATGAGTCTCTAGGTAATCGATCTGAAAGAAGTAAACGGTCATCTTCAAGTCGTTGTAGAAAGAGAACCGAAATGCCTGATAACGACACTAGTAGCAGAATTTTTTATGCAATAGATCGAATTGCTCAGACATTTCAGAATTTCATGATGAAAGATGATATTGTAAGAGGTTGCGTCAACGCCCTCAGGGAAATCCAGGACTTGCCTACAGAATTGAAGTATCGCGCTCCTTCATGGTTGGATACACCAACTAAGAAGGTCATGTTTATGGAAATGACAGTGGAAGAGCGAGTTGAGTGGCTTAAATTTTGTTTTGAAAACTAATTGTAATGCGTTATAAATAAACTATTTTTTTGGAATATTATTATGTAGTAGACATGATATTTGAATTATGACGTTGCAAAACTTATTAGTATGGTTTGTATTTAAATTTGATATCTTGTTGTGTTTATATATTGCATAGATAAATATGGTGTTTTGAGTATGGATGTGGAATGTGATTGAATGTAGGATGTGGATGTGATTGAATGTAGGATGTGGATGAATGTAGGATGTGATTGAATGTAGGATGTGGAATGTGGATGAATGTAGGATGTGGGAATGGGGATGAATGTAGGATGTGGGATGTGGATGAAGGTAGGATGTGGGAATGTCGATGAATGTAGGATGTGGGAATGGGGATGAATGTAGGATGTGATTGAATGTAGGATGTGGGATGTGGATGAATGTAGGATGTGGGAATGTCGATGAATGTAGGATGTGATTGAATGTAGGATGTGGGAATGGGGATGAATGTAGGATGTGATTGAATGTAGGATATGTGAATGTGGATGAATGTAGGATGTGGGAATGTGGATGAATATGGTTGTTTATAGGTGTGATTGCAAATAGGTTATGATTGAAGATTGATGTTTACTCGTGTTTATGAATTTTAGGTGATTGAATTTGTGGATTTCCATGGATACTATGATAGACGATGAAAAGGTTGCAATTATGGTTGCATTCACAACTTTGATGATCGCCATGGAAAGATACTATATGTACCATTGCAACAGACGTGTACCACGTTCTTGTGGGATGAATGGTCCATTGTATTTGCAAAAGGCACTAGACAAATCTCCTGTTAAATTTCGTAAAGTGTACAGGATGAACCAACTGGTATTTCACAAATTCACAGATATACTTTCTAGTAAAGGGTTTTATCAGCCACAAAGACCATCTCAGTTGAAGAACAACTTGCATATTTCCTCCTAACTGTTGGTCAAGGACAAGTGTATAGTGTCACAGCAGAGATGTTTGATAGATCAAACTGGACGATAAGTAAGTATTTCAACAAGGTGTTGGATGCAATCCTCAAACTTCACTCTGATTACGTCAAACGGCCTTCGGAACGCACACACTCGAAGATTTTAACAAATTCAATGTTTTATCCCTACTTCAAGGTAACATCACTTCCTATAACTAAATAATTTTACATTAATATACAAAGTTAGTAAATATTAATTGAAAATGTATAATTAGGATTGTATTGGAGCTCTTGATGGAACTCATATCAAAGCCAACATTCCACTTGAAGATCAACCAAGGTTTTGGAATAGAAAAAGTTATCTCTCACAAAATGTGATGGCTACATATTCATTTGATATGCAAGTCACTTATGTACTTGCTGGATGGGAGGGGTCAGCAGCCGATTCCCGTGTATTGAAGGATGCATTGACTCGTCAAGATAAAATCTTTGTACCTAAAGGTAAGTAATATATTTTTATGCAGTACTTTTTTATCTATTTTATCTTCAATTATTTTATGTGGTATATAATTTTTATTATAGGAAAATATTATCTAGTCGATGCTGGTTATGCAAATCTTCCGGGATTTTCGGCTCCATATCGAGGAACCCGATATCATCTGCAAGAATTTGGAGATAATATTCCTAGAAATGAAAAAGAATTATTCAACCGAAGACATTCATCTTTACGGAATATTATTGAGCGAACTTTTGGTGCTTTAAAAGCTCGATTTCAAATATTAAAAGGCACTCCTCCATTTTCTTTTAAGATCCAGGTGAAAATTGTACATGCTTGTTGCATATTGAACAATTATATACGTGCAGAAGATTATGATGATATATTTGAAGATGAAGATGATGATTCAGGTGGCGAGCTCGGTGGAGGAGGTGATGCGGTCCAATTAGGTACAATGGATGATACAGACAGTGACGATTGCGATGATCTTGAGGATGTGGGTAGCCAAGTAACAAGCATTCGGAGGCAGAGTGCATTAGAATCCACAAGAGCCGCACAATTTCGAGATGCCATATCGACATCCCTGTGGAACGATAAATGATGGTTTACTCTTATTACTTTTGAACATGCGTAATTTATATGTACTAAACTTGTAACTCGTTGATTGTAATATTAAAGGCACGAACTCGTTATTTGAATAATTTTTTTTAGGTTATTTTAAAAGTTGTATATGTATTTATTTATTATTTTATTTTATTTTATTACTATATTAAACTTCCTATTTAAGTCTCTAGTAAATAAAATATAATTAAAGTATGCATTTGATTAATATATCATCATTAATTATGTCAAAATATATTATTAATTAATACAATACAAATCTATCTTATGTTATTAATATAATATTATTTATTCATTAATCAGAATTTTTTATTCACTCTATTGTATTAGTGATTTAATAGTGGTAATTAAAATATTGTTAACTCAGACACTTTCGTTTAATTAGTTCATTTTTATAATTATTAAAATCAATAATTTTAAATTTCTATAAGATGAAGATGAAGATGAAGTTGTCTTGACTAACACCCTATTTCAAAGATTTCGAAGATGAAGTTGTCTTGACTAACACCCATTTCGAAGATGAAGATCATATAGATACATAAGATGAAGATGAAGATGAAGATGAAGATAAAGATCAAATTTTCATTTTGTTGACTAACCCCCCCTTAGTGAACATTGAAGTTGAAGTTGAAATTGAAGTTTGACTTCAAATTCAATGCAATGATTTAATTCAACTTCAATTTCAAATTAGGTGTTAGTCATTTAACGTAGTATTAAAATATATTAATATACTAATTAATGAAATATTATATTATATAAATTAATAATTACAGTATTATAAAATAATATAATAATTACGTGTGACTATAATAAATTACAAAAAATAAATATATAAAGTAAAAAATTACAGAAGATAGATTTTTTATGTAGTATTAATTAATAATATATTTTTATAAAATTAAAATTGATTAGTTTAATTAATTATAAAAATGAGATAATTAAACCAAAATAATTCATCAAATGCTTTCTTTAACAATATTTTAATTACCAGTCTTAAATTTCTAATTTAATATAGTAATAAAATTAAAGAATATAATAAATAAATAATATATATATATTATTTTATTAATAGAGTAGGATAGATTATTAATAACACACACACACACACACACAGACATATATATATATTGATATATATATATATATATATATAAAAAATTAAAACTTAAAAACATGCTTAAAAAGGAACCGAGTTACTCGTAATAGTCCACAATTTACAATATAACAGCAAATGTTTATGCCTTGGAATATAACAATGAGTTTGTGCCTTTAATATTAAAATCATCAACTTAGGGGTAGGGGGTGGGTTATGGCCAGAAAATAGGTTTTATTAAACCAAAATAAAAATAGGTTAATTAAACAAAAATAATTGCTCAAATACTTGATTTGATAATATTTTAATTATCACAATTAAATCACTAATATAATACAGTAATTAAAAAATTAAATATAATGAATAAATAACGCTGATTTAATTTTTCCTAACTTAGGAAAAATTAAATCAGCAACGTCATCTTCCTCACGGTGTCGATAATGGCAGGGAGGCAACGACGACGGAGGCAGCGCTCCGACGATACGTCAAAGGCCTTGCAATAGAGACTCTTCGATTGGATGCTCTGTGACGGAGGCCGAGAGGGAGAAGAGATGGAGGGAGAGAGGGAGATGAGAGAGGGAGAAGGGAGAGGGAGAGGGAGAGGGAGTGGGAGTGGGAGTGCAAATACTGTTAAAATTATGGTTTCAAATAGATAATTTATAAAATAAAATTACCATGATATTAGAGGCGTGGGACCCACTTCTAGATGTTGTCATTGGATGTTCAGTACAGGGAATAATGGCCAGCACATCCCCCTGTAGAGGTAGATTAAATGGGTGCATTGACTTAGTGGACACATCCCTTGGGACTAAGGAGATATGTCTCTCTTGAGGGGATGTATCCCTCCTTAGAGGATGTATCTCTTCTAAGAGGATGTGTCCTTATGAAAAGTCATTAGTGCACCCTTTGAAAATCTATATAAACCTCCATGGTCTTACAAGTGAGGCTAAGGCTATTTGAACACCCAGTCTGGCTGAACGGGAGCAAGCTTATCACTTGTAAACGAAGTATAAAAGATTATCTTGTGCACTTCAAGTTCTGTTTATATTCTTCAAGATGAAAGGTACGCTCTCTTTATTCTTCTGTTTTCAATTCTATGATACATGTATGGTTTTCATGATAATGGAATTATGGAGGATTTAATATCTATTTTCTATGATGTTTATATTATTATTAGACATCAAGTCTAACAAATACAAGTGATGAATGCCTCTGCTGGTATCATAGAGATAGATTATAGGTTTCTATATTTTTCCATAATTTTTTTGGATTTTTTGGCTATTTATTAGTGAATGAAAATAAGCTTAATCTAGGCTTATTGGGTTC
This sequence comes from Aristolochia californica, assembly GCF_029961685.1. Taxonomy (NCBI): domain Eukaryota; kingdom Viridiplantae; phylum Streptophyta; class Magnoliopsida; order Piperales; family Aristolochiaceae; genus Aristolochia; species Aristolochia californica. Next base: position 162,642 of record NW_027182268.1, read on the forward strand.
TGGCGCTGTAGGCGGGCCTGCTGTGTGCTGGCTGCACGGGCTACTGTGGGCGGGCCTGCTGTGCGCGGGCTGCTGGCCACGGGCCTGCTGGTGCGGGCTTGTGCGGTCCGGGTCAGTGATGACCCATAACCATGAACCAAACCGGGTTTTTACTAATATAATGAACCTGAATGTGTTTTAAGGGTTTATTATTACCCAGAATTGTATTTTGAATAGGATTTCCATGTTATTTGGCTATTTGAAGTATTTATAATTAGTGTTATTGCATGTCTTGTTATATATTTATGTATTTGTATGTGAAAATTAACTTAATTATATAATTTACAAAATCCCCAAAGGGTAACATTTTGTATAAATTAAATTAATTTTATCTGTGTTTATTTTGAGTATAATTTGTTTTATGAGTTATACTAATTTTATTATATGATTAGCAAAATCCCCAAAGGGTAATGCGAATTGTATAATTAGATTAGTATGTTGTAAATTAATTCATATGAATCCCCAAAGGGTAAGTATGAATTAATTTATTTGTTTGTTTGTTGGTTTGTGATTGTTGGTTGTTTAACATGTGTGGAATGATTTGCCTAGTAACTCTCATGAATCCCCAAAGGGTAAATGGGAGTACTAGATGGTTGAAATGATTCTATAATTATGTATGTTCTCCCAAATATTGAAATATTTTCTGGATGACAGGAATATCCAGTAGTGGACATAATTTTGCTGAGTCCCTAAAGAAAAATGTACTTGATGGGACTAATTATGTGAATTGGTCACAACGGGTTGACTTAATGCTACGAGGCTATAGGTTTGATAAGATTATCAAAGTGGATACTCCTCCTCAAAGACCTTCCCGAATAAACTACCCTGATAATCTGAAACAGTATAAGAAGGACCTTAGAAAATTCAAGGAATGGGATAATGCTAATGAAATTTCTAGGTCACATATTCTTGGGGCTCTAAGTGAGACTCTCTTGATGACTTATTTTCATGTCCCCACTACAAAAGAGATTCTCGACTAGATTGAGGCTAAATATGGTAAAAAGTCGTCTACTCACATCAATAACTTATGGCAAAAGTTCACTCGTGCCAAATGGGAAGAAAATGCTGATGTGAGAAAACATGTAAATGACATGCTTGCCATGGCAGATGAGTTACAATATCATGGTAGACCAATGGATGAAGAAACTAAAGTGGTCATCATTATCAACTCTTTACCCAAATCTCTCAAATATATTCAAGACTTTTATTCTTTGTCCAAGACAAAGTGGACTATATTTGATTTGGTTAATATGATCAACCACCAGTCCGAAAGACTCAATCCAAGTATTGAGTTAGATAAACCTTCACCTAGTGCTAACGTAGTTTTGAAGCCGAAGAAAAAGAATTTTAAGAAGAAGGGAAAGAACTTTCGATTTCAAAACTTCAAGGAAAAAAAGGTCAATCAACAAAGGGTTGAAGTACATGCAAATCAACGTGTTTGTTTCTTCTGTAATAAGCCAGGACATATAAAGAAGTATTGTAGGGCTTTGAAAACCATGCAAGAAGGGCAACAAGAGAACACCAGTGAGTCCTTATCTCTTGAAACTTGTACTATTTATATCAAGCCTTTTAGTTGGTGGGCTGATTTTGGTGCAACTGTTCATGTATCGAATGAGTTGCAGGGTTTCAAGGAGCTAAGAAAGATTGAGGACAAAACAAGCTTTATTTACATGGGAAATGATGAAAAGGCCATTGTGGAAGGCGTGAGAACTTACCGGCTAAAGCTTGTTGATAATAAGTTTTTTGATTTAGAAGATTGTCTTTATGCTCCTTCTATGAGAAGAAGTCTATTATCTGTATCTTGTCTTGAGAAACTTGGATTTACATTTTACTTTGGAAATGGAAAGTTTCTTATGTTACAAGAAGATAAAGTTATTTTGAGAGGTTTTCAAAATTCTGGTCTATATCAATTGCAACTTAGTGGAAATATGGTGTTCAATGTTTCTACTTCTTTGGATATTAAAGAAAATGAATTGTATTTGTGGCATTTACGACTAGGGCATATAAACAAGGATAGAATTACAAGACTTGTGACACAAGGATTATTGAAAAATCTTTCACATAATGATTTTCCTATTTGTGAATGTTGTATATATGGGAAAATGACAAAGATACCCTTTCCATCCAAAGGCTCAAGAAGTTCTCATATTTTGGATATTATTCATTCTGATATATGTGGACCTATGAATGTGAATACTCGTAATGGTCATTCGTATTTTATCACATTTATAAATGATTTCTCAAGATATGGAAGAGTATATTTACTACATAGAAAAAATGAGGCCTTAGATTATTTCAAAACCTTCAAATTGGAGGTAGAAAATGCCACAGGAAACAAGATCAAAACATTGCACACTGACAGAGGTGGAGAGTATTGTTCGGAGTTATTCTCTGAATTTTGCAAGTCAAACGGGATTATCCATATGTTTAGCATGCTTTATACACCTGAACAGAATGGTATTGCTGAAAGGAGAAATCGAACCTACTAGAGATGGTAAGATCTATGATGGCACTTGCAAATTTGCCAATATCCTTTTGGGGTGAAACATTATTGACATTTACCTATATCTCAAATAGAGTGCCTTCAAAGTCGGTTGAGAAAACACCTTATGAGGTATGGTCAGGCAAAACTCCTAGTCTTAACCATTTTAAAGTATGGGGATGTGTTGCTCATGTTTTAAAACTTGATCCTAAGGACAAATTGAAGGCTAAGACTCGAAGATGTTTATTCGTTGGGTACTCTGAACATTCGAAAGGATATAGGTTGTATGATCCCAAGGAGAAGGTGATTATTGAAAGTAGACATGTAAAATTCATTGAGGATAAATTTGATTGTGATGAAGATTTAGGTATGAAGTCTCACTTGGAAGAATGTGTTGAAATGTCTTCTTCTGAATCTCCTTCTAATATAGAGAATTCCACCCAAATGGATATTCGAAGAGGGACTAGAGAAAGAAAACCTAGTCAACTCTTATCATCTTCAGATTTTTATACCTATGCTGGAGAAACTTATGAAAGAACAAGGTTGAATGAAGATGTTACTAATCCTGACACTTACGAGGAAGCACTCCTTGATATGGATTCCGACAAGTGGAAGTCGGCAATGGAAGAAGAGATGGACTCTATGTGTAAAAATGAAGTTTGGAAACTTGTTGATCCTCCTACATCGGTTAAGCCCATTAAGTGCAAGTGGATTTTTACAAGGAAGAGAAATGTTGAAGGTAAAGTTGAAAGATTCAAAGCTCGTCTTGTTGCCAAGGGTTTTACTAAAATATACGGGATTGATTATGATGAAACGTTCTCTCCTGTTGCAAGAATACAGTCTATTCGAGCTCTCCTGGCATTGGTAGCATATTATGACTATGAGTTGTTCCAAATGGATGTTAAAACCGCTTTTCTAAATGGAAATTTGGATGAGAAGATTTATATGGAACAACCACGTGGATTTGTTAGATCTAGAACTGAAGCAAAAGTGTGTAAGTTGGACAAGTCTATTTACGGTTTGAAACAAGCCTCAAGATTATGGAATATCAAGTTCAATAAAGCAATTACAGCGTATGGTTTTACTCAGAATCCATAAGATCACTGTGTTTATATAAAAACAGTGGGAGATCGCATTGCTTTTCTTACTTTATACATAGATGATATTTTATTAGCCGGGAATGATATTCAGTTGCTCCAAGGTATAAAGACATGGTTGTTTCAGACATTTGATATGAAAGACCTTAGGGAAGCTTCTTATATTCTTGGAATTAAAATTCTACGGGATAGATCTTTGCGAAAATTGAGTTTGTCTCAAGAGAAGTATATCGACACTCTTCTGGATCGGTTTCACATGTCTAACTGTATACAAGGTAAAGTACCTTATGATAACACTACAAAGATGATCCATGTGGATTGTCCTTCTCACCTCAAAGATAAGTTGGACGAATCTAAGTATCCATACGCTTCTGCTGTGGGGAGTTTTATGTATGCTCTTATATGTACAAGGCCTGATCTTGCTTATGTTGTTGGGATTCTTAGCCGGTTTCAGGCTAATCCAGGTTTCACTCATTGGGAAGGGGTAAAATGGGTAATGCGCTATCTAAAAAGAACAAAGTCATATGCTTTGACTTATCAAGCGGACAAGTTGGAATTGGTTGGTTATTCCGACTCAGATTATCAAGGATGTGTTGATACCCGAAAGTCTACTTCTGGTTTTATCTTTATATTTGGAGGAGGTGCCATTTCTTGGAAAAGCAAGAAGCAAGATTGTGTCACGCAATCAACCATGGAGGCAGAATATGTGGCTATGAACTTAGCTACAAGGGAAGTTGTCTATCTTCGCAAATTCTTGCGAAGTCTTCTAGTGGTAGACTGTGTGGAGCGACCTATTCCTCTCTTTTGTGATAATGAATCTGCTATTGCTATCACGAAAGATCTGAAGTGTCACTCCAAGGCTAAACATATCGAAGGAAAATACCACTACATACGAGACATGCTGAGGAAGGAGGAAGTTGTTCTTTATAAGATATCTTCTCCGAATAACTTAGCTGATCCACTAACCAAGTGTCTTCCCGTGACCAATTTCACTTTCCATGTAGGGAACATGGGTTTGATTTGTTTATAATTGATGAGACCAAGTGGGAGAACATTGTTTTGTATGCATTGTGATCTCAATGATTTGTAATACTATGTATGTCATGACATTGTAATTTATATTCCATACAATGATTTTAAAAGAATGCATATGCTTTTGTGAGATAATATGAGTACTCAGTATATGCCTTGAGATTCAGCTTCCCTATTAGGTATGCGCTTGTACGTGTATATGTGAGGGTCTCAATAGAGAATGACGGTTGAGTCTCTAAATTGTTCAGGCTAATGGGACTGCATAGGCACAGTTTCCTTTACGGCTAATACTCATGCTGGTATAGAGCTTTACCCTGAGCTCCTCAAGTATTGAGTATGCTATGGACGGTGAGATGCCTTGATGTCCAGTTTTTTTATTAGGTATATACTTGTATGTATATACGGAAGGGTCTCAATAGGAAGGTTGGGTTGGATGTCTAAATTATTCAGGCCTATGGTACTGATTAGGCACAGTTACCTTAGTGGCTAATACTCGAACTGGTACAGAGCTTTACCCTGAGTTCAGGTCCGAGTATGTTATGAATGGAGACCGCTGAATTGGCAAATTTGACAAGTATGGATTTGGTTTATTCCCCAGCCTTGGATATCTAAGATATATATTGTGTAGGCCCGGGTTAACTACACATGTATATTAAAGTGTTTAAGGTAATGCCTATGGTCATGGTATGGTTTTAAGTGTCAAAATTGATTTTTCATGTTTTTTTCTTTTTCGAAAATCGGAATTTGAAATGGATTTGAAACCAAGTGGGAGTTTGTTAGAATTATGGTTTCAAATAGATAATTTATAAAATAAAATTACCATGATATTAGAGGCGTGGGGCCCACTTCCAGATGTTGTCATTGGATGTTCAGTACAAGGAATAATGGCCAGCACATCCCCTTGTAGAGGTAGATTAAATGGGTGCATTGACTTAGTGGACACATCCCTTGGGACTAAGGAGATATGTCTCTCTTGAGGGGATGTATCCTTCCTGAGATGATGTATCTCTTCTAAGAGGATGTGTCCTTATGAAAAGTCATTAGTGCACCCTTTGAAAATCTATATAAACCTCCATGGTCTTACAAATGAGGCTAAGGCTATTTGCACACCCAGTCTGGCTGAACGGGAGCAAGTTTATCACTTGTAAACGAAGTATAAAAGATTATCTTGTGCACTTCAAGTTCTGTTTATATTCTTCAAGATGAAAGGTATGCTCTCTTTATTCTTCTTATTTCAATTCTATGGTATATGTATGGTTTTCATGATAATGGAATTATGGAGGATTGAATATCTATTTTCTATGATGTTTATATTATTATTAGACATCAAGTCTAACAAATACGAGAGGAAGAAGAGAGCAGAAGAAAAAAACTTTGGGGGAGGAAGGTCAAGAGAGAGAAGAGAGCGCGAGACAGAAAAAAAAAAAAATTCGACGCGTCCCGAACAATGGCTTCAAGTGGATTATTCACAATTTTGGGCTGAATCGTGATTCCACGATTTTAGCTTGAGACAATTGCGTGCATTTTTTAGATGATGCAGGCATTAGTGCACCATTAACGGCCTAATTGAATGAACTACATAATGCACATAAACAATGCCATACTTAGATTGCAACACTTCAATCCCGAGAAAATATTTAATGAGACCCATGTTTTTTGTCTTGAATTATTTACATAAGTTCTCCTTCAACCGGCTAATAATTTTTGAAACACTTCATGTTATAATAATATCATCCACATATATCAATAGGAGAACATCTCCCTTATTAGTATGCTTAACAAAGACATAGTGATTCATCATACATCTATTGAAAACAAAGTGATCCATCAAACAAACACACCATTAATTAATATCTCAATTAAATAAGAATTCTCATATAAAGTTAGAATTAATTAAAAATACATCATGCCTCAATTGTGAAAAAAAGGGTGTCTCAAATGTCATGTGCTTTTCCAATTAAGCCATTACATTTAAGAATCCAATACACAACAGAACACGGCCAATACGTAACCTAAAATGGAAGAAGAAGATGCCATTTCTGTCCCCATATTTGAATGCAAGGAGATTCGAAGCTGGGGCTTTTAATTTGTAATCGATTCTACCTCGTTTATAGTCCCACATGGAATGTTGGCTTATCTTTTAGGCTGTATTTGAGCGGAGCAACTGGGCTTTTTATTTGTGACTAACGAGAGGGTCTGAACTGCGGTAACGATGTATCAGGCTTTCTCGTTAGTCACCATTTTGTTGTTTTCCTTCGTTACGAATGTGGCCCACTGTCTCGCTCCCTCCACCTCTCCCTTCTAGCCCCAGTCTCCTCTCTCTCTCTATCTCATCACCTTCGTCTGTAATATTTGATTCTCTCCTCTCTCCCTTTCCATTGTTCCCCTGTAATATTTGTAAAATCAACTTCATGATTTCTAATCTGGCATTTTTTCTGGATGTCCCACTTTTTTTTGTTTGGCAGGAAAGGTAATGTTTCGTTTTGATGGAAGCCATTTCTGAGTCTTTGACGAGTGCTTGAACTGTTACTCTACTGGTTTTTTTTTTTTTTTAAATTTTTTCTCGTACCGTATTTATTTTGAAAGGTATATTATGGACCCACTTTGAAAGATTTCTCCTCCTTGGTTGGAAAGAAATCAGGGGTGATACTTCTGAGCGCTTCAATTTTTTCCGTCTTCTTTCTCCTCCGTTTTCTATGTGAAAAAGTTCTTAACTCACCGCCAACGACTACAGCTCTTGATTTAATATTTTTAGTAGAGAATTCTTGAGTTAATTTGATGATAAAGTTTTCAGTTTTTTTATTTATGTCATTCACTAGAGAGGCATCTGAGAAAGAGGGAGAGAGACAAAGGTTGCTGGGAACTACACTTTACAGCAGGAGTCGCTCAAAAATGGCGAGAAATGCCCAGGATGAAGACCACCCAGAGAACAAAAGCAAAGTCTGCAACCATTGGAAGGAGAAACAAGCCTTGCTCTACTGTCGAGCCGATTCTGCCAAGCTTTGCATCCCCTGCGACCGTCAAGTACACGCCGCCAATGGTATTTTCTCCAAACACTCCAGATACCATCTCTGCGATGTCTGCCGAGACCAGCCGGCTTCGATTTTCTGCGCCTCCCACCAACTGTGACTTCGACGCTCACCCACCTTCCCTTGAGGCACACCAACAGAACCGCCGCTCTCTCGAGCCCTTCTCCGGCTGTCCCTCCGCCACCGACCTCTCGTCGCTATTCGGCTTTGACGACGACAAGTCTCTATGGTTTAGTGATGGTAATTCGGGTGGATCAGACGAGGGGTTGTGGTGTGAGTTTGTGTGGGAGGCGCCATCTGTCCTTTCTATGCCGACGGAGGCAAGGAATGGGTCTGGTTGGGATTTTCAGGCCTTAAAGCGTTCCACCACCGCCAAAGGTGAGTAAAATTCTTCTTCTGTCACCCCTCTCGCTCTCCTTCACGTTGTCGGTCGAAGTAGTTTTTGGCTATCTGATTTCTTCAATCTTCTCTCGTCAAAAGTTCTATGCCCTCCGCTGAATCTTGGATGAGATTTATTTTTCCATTTAAAATCAAAAAGTACTTCGAGACTTAGTCCAATTAAAAGGATTTATTACCCTTTGTTCCTATATTACTAAAAATACAAATTTTTTCTATCCTCGCGTATGACTCCCATGTGATCTTGAACATATGTGGTGTGTCACACATATTCACATATATGCTTGGGTGGGCTTGCATGTCTCATAGGCCAAAACAAGATGAACTTTGTCATCCGATCTAACCATTGGAATAAAATTGGTTTAGGGTTTCTGAACCTTCATATAAGTTGGTTACATATATGAAAAAATCTAGTAGAGTTTGTGGGTCCGTTTAATACTGTACATGTCCAAAAGGGTAGAAAGGGTTGTTATATATTAGAAAGGGATCGTCAACATCCGATATACTATAGGAGACAAATCTCTTTGAAGGTGGTGAATACATACCTCAAACATCATAAAGGTATTATTTAAATATATTTTTATCTTATTTGTGAAGCAAATTGACAAAATGTATGCATTGGCACCAGATATCAATTTGGATTAATTAAAATCAATGGAGTATGGTTGAGCAATTTTCCATTCTTGAATCGACCATCTGAATCATGCCAAATACTCATGTGAGTTTTTCACTTACTTTGTATTAAACATGCTTTGAAAAACATCATATAATTTTTGTTGGTTCTCTGTACTTGAGTATAACTTGACACATGTATCCTATATCTACTTGGTGGTTTCAAGGTGAACCACATTGTTTGCCACGTGTTTCGCCATTCTATTTATCTGCCAATTAATAACTAATGTATCATTCTTCAACTATTTAATATAAGAGTTGTCCTCTTCGTCAATAGGTGGAGCTGATTTAGTTAGATGTCCTAAGAGGTCTCGATTAATGAGAAACCTCTTAATCGATTGTGACCAGCACAGGCAATTAGACAACTCTCTCAAGGTATAATAGTAATTTTGAGGAGGTAACTTTTACTTCTCGTGTATTGTTAAGTCATTAAGTATCAAAACAATACTACTCTTGTTTAGTATATAAGAAGAAGCATCAATAACCCATATAATCCAAAGCTAAATAATCGAGGTTTAAGAGAAAACTGAGACTTAGCAAGTCTCACTTAAGTAACTCACTTCTTATATGGATAAGTAAAACAACTCCAACAAGCTTACCCAAATATGAACCAAATCAACTTGAGATCTCAATGAGACTCTAGCTAACTAAACCAACCCGAGATTGCAATCAACCATGCATAAGTAAGGAAACCTCATGCTAGCCGAGATCAAATAGTTAAAAATATGTCTTTCTTAATGAAGAAAGAATAATAATTAGTGACATAAACAAATAAAATCAGCCACTAAATCAAAATGTGGAAGATCTTCCACTAACTCAACTTTTTTTGAAAAATAACCAAGGAAACTTTCCTTTTGAGTTATGATGCTACTTCACCAAAAGATTTCAATCTTGACTTGTTTTAATTATTTTAGGCAAGAATAAAATTAACTAAGGCAAGTAATAATCATACCAAAACAAATGATCTTGAGCAAGCTAGAGATTTTTTCATGAAAGGAAGTTTACCTTTTCTGAATTAGGCACCAATTATCATCCAAAAAAAGCCTTTTACTTCTTTTTTTTCTTTGAATTTTGGTAAGTTAATCCACCCTCTATCTCAACGTGGAATACTTCCCAATTAGAGGAAAAAAACAACATATATCCTCTATTAACAAAAACAAATCCGGCACTACAAGATACTTTCATGAGTTTTTTTAACATCAACAAAAAATGAAACCTCAAGTGCTCTTAATCATGTAAGAGCGGCTTCCTTTAATCATAAACTCATGAAATCAGTGATAAATGAGCCTAGTTTCAAACAAATAGCATCCAACATTCCATAATCGTGAAACAAAACTGATATTAACCTTCGAAGAGAGCATGAAGTGATCATATCGGAAAATCAACCTCTACGCTGAATCTAACATGTAACAAGTAGTATTTTCGAAATTTTCTAAATCAAATATTGCTGAAAACTCCACCATTCTGAGTCATGTACCAACAATCATCTTCAAAAATGAAAGAAATAAGAGGATACTTATCTTCCATTGAGCAAACAAACTCGACCTAGAGATTAAACTTTAACCAATGAGCACCAAATCCTCAGGATCCTAAACCTAATTCTGTGATACCATGTTAGCTTTAGGATCCCATTTAGTGAGCAGTAAACGAACTAGATTAATGGTGAGAAGAGAGTAGCAAGAGTGAGGGAAAAAGAAGAGGTAATCGGTTGAGAAGAGAAGGAGAAGAAGAGGAGAGGAGAAATTGGCTAGGAGAGATGAGAGGAGGGAAGGAGGATTCGGTTTTGGTGACATGCCTAATCCTTCCCCTCAATGTGTATTAATAATAATGAAAAAGAGCTACAATTACATCATTACACTTTACCCTAAGTAGCGAGATAAAGGGACAAAAAAAAGGAAAATTACATCATGCCACTATAATATGATTCGATCTTCTAAAAAAACTATGTAATATCAAATGATCAAATTCAGCAAGTAACAGCCAAGGAAACCAACCAATAGATCAATCAAAAAGCAACAGAACTAGTGATTACTTTCCAAAATTATTCTTCAAACCCTAACTTAGGGTTTTAATAACTTAATTGGGAAACGACTCCAAAAACTAGAACTTAAGGAGAGCTTCAAGAGGACTTTTAGAATTCCTAAGGAGAAGTTTTTGACATAAAAAATTATAGTCCCCTAATTATTGTTTCATCCATAAAAGGTGTGTACAGCTACTGTCGGTAGTGATATACTTAGCTTCAATGTGTTGAATCTTAGGATTCTATTATTAACCTAAAGGAACCTTTGATGAAAAGAGGTAAAGAAGGATAAAGAAGCAAAAAGAGTAGTTAGAGGAGAAAGAGACATGTTCAAAAGAGAGGAGGTGAAGAGAGGGACTCAAGAGATGAAATAATGGAGGCTAGGATTAGAGTTTCAAAGTTAACCTCTAATCCTCCCCCTTAGTCCTTTTATAGTTCACTTAGTCCCAAATAAATTTTTGAAGTTCAAGTTCAAGTTCATGTCTAACATGAAGATCATGTCAGTCATGTACATGAAGATCATCTTCGTACTTGGTGTTAGTGTTGACGACTTCATGTGCACTGGAAAACAGTTTCCAGTGTTAGTGCCCTAACATGAGAAAAACATAAAAAACAAGAGAATCCCTAAACCTTTATAGTACACTTAATTACAACATAATCCTTAAACCCTAAATTAGATAAAACAACCATTATTACTACACGAATAAGTTATTTAATGTACAATTAAATATATTAATATATTTATTAATTGAATTACATATTTTATTATGCATTAATATGGTAATTACATGAGCCAATGAAATACGTACATGATTAATTACAAATAATAAATAAATAACGTTATAAATAACAAAAATGAAAGTAGTACGTTGAGTTATTAATTTATTAATAACATATGATATATTTTAACCTAAAAATGAATAATTTAAGAGAAAAAATTGATCTAATCATAACTTTAACACACTATATATTTGTACATAATATATTTTATGTATTATTAATTAATAATATATTATCAAAAAATTTAAAACCATTGGTTTAATTAACTATAGCAATCGGACAATTATGCCAAAATAATTTATCAAATATTTATTTTAAAAATATTTTAATTATGACAATTAAATCACTATTTTAATATAGTAATTATAAAATAAATATATTAAATAAATAAAAAATATTATTTTATAAATTAATGATTTTATGACGATAGTTTAATTTTTCCTAACTTAGAAAAAATTAAACCATCGTCGTCTTCCTCAAAGGCGGCGGCAGCAGCGGCGGGCAACATCGACAGAAGCGTCGCTTCGACGGTACGCCGAGAGAGAGAAGAGAGGGAGGCCGAGAAGCTCGACAGTAGATGTTCGACCTCCCGTGCTCTGTGACGGAGGTCGAGAGGGAGAGGAGAGGGAGGATGGTTGTTAAACCGAAGCTGATGGTTGAAATCAAAGCTGAATGGGAAAATCAATGCCGAAATTAAAAACTCGAAGCCCAAATGTCAAAATCGAGCGGGAGGTTCAGAGGGAGAGCGAGTCTGAGATGGAGAAAAGGACGCCGAAAGGACATTCACAGCGAGATGGACATTGTAGAGAGGGAGACCGAAGAGGGACGGTGGAGACGAGAGAGGGAGCAAAGAATGAGAGAGGGCTGCAGGAATGAAATAGCAGAGAGGGTGTGCGGTAGAGAGAGCCCCGCGATAGTGTCATGTACATGAATATCAAAATCGGGCAGAAAACACTTTCCGCCATTTACTCTTGGGACATGAACTCCTGAGTCATGGTTGATCATGTACATGACATGAAGTTTGGCGCTCCCTAACGACTTCAGGACATGAACTGAGTAATTCGCATGAAGATCATGTCCTGAGTCATGTTAACAAACTCCCCCTTAAAGTTAGCATATTACATAGATACCTTTATCTTGAGGGTTGGAAATAAAAATCTAATTTAGAGATAAATTACAACTATGCCATCTTTTTTCTTCTCTTATAATACTCCCCCTCAAATTGGAGCAAAAACGTCATAAATTCCTAGCATGGGTCATTTAGTGCTCAATGTTTTTGAAGCAATTGGCTATGTGAATATATCAAAACTTGACCTTGAGATAGAACATATTAAACACTTATGATACTACCTTGTAATTTATCTTTTACAAAGTGACAATCAACCTCAATATGCTTTTTTTTTTTTTATGAAAGGCTAAATTGAAGATAGAGTGAATAGCTGCTTGGTTGTCATAGTGAAATTTCATCTAAGTATCCCTACTGAAACCCAATTCGGAGAGAATGGATTTGATCCATATTAGTACAATTATAGTATGTATCATGGTTCTGTATTCTACATCTGCACTAGATCGAGCAACCACATATTGTTTTTTACTCTTCCATGTTACCGGGTTACCTCCTAAAAGTGTATAATATCCTAATATAGTTTTTTGTCATTTGAGGACCATACACTATTAGCATATGCAAAATCTTCAATGTTAATATGGCCATGACGTTTGTATGGAAGACCCTGTCTATAGGATTTCTTTAAGTATCACAAGATTCGTTCCAGAGCTTGCCAATGGGAATTTGAGGCTTATAAATATATTGACTTACCACACTACCTTCAAAAGAGATGCGAGGTTTGATAAATGAAAGGCAAATCAATTTTTTCACTAGCTTTTGATATTTTTCTATATCAACATCATCTTTATTACTAACACATCTTTTCACATTAACATCCATAGGAGTAGATATAGGACGATACCCCAACATTCCTGTCAAAGGGGGGGTTAGTGAACATTGAAGTTGAAGTTGAAGTTTGACTTCAAATTCAAGGCAATGAATTAATTCAACATCAATTTCAAATTGGGTGTTAGAAATGTAGTATTAAAATATATAAATATACTAATTAATGAAATATTATATTATATAAATTAATAATTACAGTATTATAAAATAATATAATAATTACGTGTGACTATAATAAATTATAAAAAATAAATATATAAAGTAAAAAATTACAGAAGATAGGTTTTTTATGTAGTATTAATTAATAATATATTTTTATAAAATTAAAATTGATTAGTTTAATTAATTATAAAAATGAGATAATTAAACCAAAATAATTCATCAAATGCTTTCTTTAACAATATTCTAATTATCAGTCTTAAATTTCTAATTTAATATAGTAATAAAATTAATGAATATAATAAATATATATATATATATATATATATAAATTTTTTTAATAACCTAGGATAGATTATTAATAACACACACACACATATATATATATATATACATATATATATATATATATATATAGATAGTTATATAATTAAAACTTAAAAACATGCTTAAAAGGACACCGAGTTACTCATAATAATCCACAATTTACAATATAATAGCAAATGTTTATGCCTTGGAATATAACAATGAGTTCGTACCTTTAATATTAAAATCATCAACTTAGAGGTAAGGGGTGGGTAATGGCCAGAAAATAGGTTTTATTAAACCAAAATAAAAAAAGGTTAATTAAACAAAAATAATTGATCAAATACTTGATTTGGTAATATTTTAATTATCACAATTAAATCACTAATATAATACAGTAATTAAAAATTTTAATATAATGAATAAATAACGCCAGTTTAATTTTTCCTAACTTAGGAAAAATTAAATCAGCAACATCATCTTCCTCACGGTGTCGATAATGGCAGGGACGCAACGACGATAGAGGCGGCGCTCCGATGGTACGTCAAAGGCCTTGCAATAGAGACTCTTCGATTAGATGCTCTGCTACGGAGACCGAGAGGGAGAAGAGATGGAGGGGAGAGGGAGAAGAGAGAGAGAGAGAGACGAGAGAGGGAGAAGGGAGAGGGAGAGGGAGATGGAGAGGGAGTGGTAGTGCAAAGACGAGAGGAAGAAGAGAGCAAGAGAAAAAAAATTTGGGGGAGGAAGGTCGAGAGGGAGAAGAGAGCGCGAGACAGAAAATAAAAATTAGACGTGTCCCGAACAATGGCTTCAAGTGGATTATTCACAATTTTGGGCTGAATCGTGATTCCGCGATTTTAGCTTGAGACAATTGCGTGCATTTTTTAGATGATGTTGGCATTAGTGTACCATTAACGGCCTAATTGAATGAACTACATAATGCGCACAAACAATGTCATACTTAGATTGCAACACTTCAATCCCGAAAGCAAAGTGATCCATCAAACACACGATTAATTAATATCTCAATTAAATAAGAAATCTCAATTAAGTTAGAATGAATTAAAAATACATCATGCCTCAATTGTGAAAAAAAAAGGGTGTCTCCATTGTTTTCGTAGTTCCATCTACTTTTCCAATTAAGCCATTACATTTAAGAATCCAATACACAACAGAACACGGCCAATAGTAACCTAAAATCAGCTATGTTTTGGATTTTCAGATTGCACAAAATTGCAGAGGAGATCCAGAAATTGGATCTCATAATGGTCAATTCAATATTCAGAGTCAGAGGAGGAAGAAGAGCACCCATTTTGGTGCCGCTTACAGAGTTTACTCAGTGAAAGACGTAAAGATTATCTTCACTTGGAAAGCTGGGTTTCATCCTTTAACAATCACAGAATCTTGATTCTTGTTTAAAGGTAAAGATCAGACAAGAATCAGGGTTGGAAGGAGAACACAACCGAATTATTCAGGTTCCTTTCCCAGTAAGAACTATCCTAAGGGAAACAGAAAATTGAAGAAAGAAGATGCCATTTCTCTCTGCATATTTGAAGGCAAGGAGATTCGAAGCTGGGGCTTTTAATTTGTAATCGATTCTACCTCGTTTATAGTCCCACATGGAATGTTGGCTTATCTTTTAGGCTGTATTTGACCAGAGCAACTGGGTTATCCGTTTGTGATTAACGAGAGGGTCTGAACAACGGTAACGACGTATCAGGCTTTCTCGTTAATCACCTCTTTTGTTGTTTTTCCTTCCTTTCGAATGTGGCCCACGTTCTCGCTCCCGCCCCCGTCTCCGTAATATTTGTAAAATCAACTTCATGTTTTCTAATCTGGCATTTTTTCTGGATGTCCCACTTTTTTTTTTTGTATTTGGCTGGAAAGGTAAAGTTTCGTTTTGATGGAAGCCATTTCTGAGTCTTTGACGAGTGCTTGAACTGTTACTCTACTGGTTTTTTTTTTTTTTTAAATTTCTTCTCGTACCGTATTTATTTTGAAAGGTATATTATGGACCCACTTTGAAGGATTTCTCTTCCTTGGTTGGAAAGAAATCAGGGGTGATACTTCTGAGCGCTTCAATTTTTTCCGTCTGCTTTCTCCTCCGTTTTCTATGTGAAAAAGTTCTTAACTCACCGCCAACAACTACAGCTCTTGATTTAATATTTTTAGTAGAGAATTCTTGAGTTAATTTGATGATAAAAGTTTGCAGTTTTTTATTTATGTAATTCACTAGAGAGGCATCTGAGAAAGAGGGAGAGAGACAAAGGTTGCTGGGAACTACACTTTACAGCAGGAGTCGCTCAAAAATGGCGAGAAATGCCCAGGATGAAGACCACCCAGAGAACAAAAGCAAAGTCTGCAATCATTGGAAGGAGAAACAAGCCTTGCTCTACTGTCGAGCCGATTCTGCCAAGCTTTGCATCCCCTGCGACCGTCAAGTACACGCCGCCAATGGTATTTTCTCCAAACACTCCAGATACCATCTCTGCGATGTCTGCCGAGACCAGCCGGCTTCGATTTTCTACTCCTTTGCCCCAACTGTGACTTCGACGCTCACCCACCTTCCCTTGAGGCACACCAACAGAACCACCGCTCTCTCGAGCCCTTCTATAGCATAATTAGGTTAATATAAGTAATTTTGTATAACTTAGACCTGATTAATTGATTCAGGTTCCTTTCCCGGTAAGAACTAAACAGAAAATGGAAGAAGATGCCATTTCTGTCTGCATATTTGAATGCAAGGAGATTCGAAGCTGCGGCTTTTAATCTGCAATCGATTCTACCTCGTTTATAGTCCCACATGGAATGTTGGCTTATCGTGGAAGTTGTATTTGAGCGTAGCTGCTGGGTAATTTGTTTGTGACTAATGAAAAGGTCCAAAATGGGTTAAATCATCGGGGATTTTTTTTTCATTCGTTCACACTCGTCTCCTCTCTCTCTATCTCATCACCTTCTTCTGTAAGATTATATTCTCTTCTCTCTCCCTTTCGATTGTTCCCCTGCAATATTTGTAAGACCAACTTCATGTTTTCTAATCTGGCTTTTATTACCCGTGTTTCTCAGGGACAACCGGTTACGGATCATTACGATAAGACTACCTTCTGCAAGTATGGCTCAGATGCGGCGACGGTGTACGGACTCTCCGCCTTCCTCGGTGTGCTGGTGAGTCAGGGGGTCGTCACCGGCGTCACTAAATGTCTCTGTTTTGGAAAAGGACTCACCGCCGGACCGACCAGGAGCTGCGCCGTTTCCTCCTTTGTGCTTTCCTGGTAAGTCAAAACAAAAGAAGAAAAAAACACTCTCCCACGGTCCTACAGTGCTCAGTTCTACTTCTACTAAATATCTCTATTATTTTTAACAACATTCACAAACACAACTTTTTATTTCCAGAATTCCAATCTCCCCAAACCTTCCCAAGTAAAAATCCTTTTTGTTGAGGACCTTTGATTGTGATTTAGGTGTACTTTTCTGGGTGCGGAAGCGTGTCTTCTGGCCGGGTCCGCGAGGAATGCTTACCACACCAAGTACCGCGCCCACTTCGGTGTCCAACACCTATCATGCGCAGAGCTCCGGGAAGGGGTATTCGCCGCCGGGGGGCGGCGCTCATCTTGCTCTCCAATGCTCTTCTCACTCTTGTTCTACTGGTCCCACGCCAAGGCCCACACGGGAGGGTGGCAGAAGCACATCAACGAGGGCGTCACCATGAGCCCTTACCCCCGACCCGGGGAGTTTGGCAGCGAAAAGCCCTGATCACCACTGTGATAGGATTATACAGATCAAATTATATCTAGAGAGCAAAATTAAATACATAGATTTAACGTGGTTCACCCAAATCGGGCTACGTCCACAGCTGCTGATGATAATTCTTTATAGGGAATATCGTTCAATGTTTACAATTTCCTATCCATACAATCCATACATTAATCTACCACTGCAGATAAATAAATACAAATCTGTAAAAGAAGGAACAATGTAACCTGTACGAAGACCTGAGACTCGCCGATGCCCAAATAGCACCGGTCAGAAACAACACGAAACAAACAGCACACGGTCAGTAATAAAACAAACTAGTCAACGCCTCTGCGGAGGCGTTCCTTCTTCCTCTCCTTCGCTCTCTCCCTCTACACTGAGGATACAACGCCCTTCTTCCTTCTCTGGTCTCTCTCACTTTACACTGAGGATAGAGATGCCCAACAAGAGGAATCACGCAACGCCGGAGCAGCACAACGACGGCAAGCAGAGAGTATTTCTGCAGCAGCGTCTCGGCGAGAAAGGAAGTGATTTCTCACTGTATCGATCGTACAAACTCAAAGCACGAAGCTTTCTCACTCTCTCTGAAAAACAAACCTTCAAAGAGCTTCAACGGAAAAAAAATTCCGAACGTTTCTGTTACTCTGGTTTTTTTTCACACACAGTCGAAAATCACACAGCGATTTCAAATCGACGGGGGGGGGGGGGGGGGGGGGGGGAGAGGAAAATAAAAGCTAAGTTAAGTATTTAATGAGGTTGAGTGCTCCACACTCCAACCTTATAAAGAAACAAAAAAATTCCCTATATGTCCCTTAACTTTTCAAACATGGGGATTCCCTAACAATCTCCCACTTGAAGACTGATATCAATTTGTCTTCACACATATCAATGCAGCAGCTTTATCTAGGTCTCTTCATTCTTGCAGACCAACTGAAACTGAACATAGCTTCAGTTTATCAATAGTCACCGGTTTTGTTAGCATGTCTGCAGGATTCCTATTACCTTGGATCTTCTTCAGCATTAGCATCTCATCCTCTAACAAAGATTTGATGAAATGATAACGAAGACCAATGTGTTATAGCAACAATCTTCTGTATCTGCGACATCCAACTGACAGCTGTTGTACCCACGGTAAAGACATAACCAGTGGTGCTTCTCCGGTGATCAACTTCTCCTGCAAAATCTGCATCTGTGTACCCTTGCACTTGCAATTCACCTTTGCCAAAGTGCAAACACTTATCTGTGGTGCCACGCAGATATCTCAAGATCCACTTTACTGCCTTCCAGTGGGTCTCACCTGGGTTTGACATAAATTTGCTAACGGCTCCCACTGCATGACCAATATTTGGTCTCGTACAGACCATTGCATACATCAAACTTCCAATGGCTGAGGCATATGGAACTTTATCCATGAGCTCTCTCTCTTCTTCCGTGTGAGGAGACTGATCCTTGGATAGACATAAGTGTTTGTCCAAGGGTGTGCCAACTGGCTTGGCATTGCTCATGTTGAATCTCTGCAAAACACGAGTAATGTACTCTGCTTGAGATAACTGCAATACTCCACTTTGCTTATCTCTTGTGATTTGCATTCCAAGAATCTTCTTAGCTGGACCCAAATCCTTCATGTCAAATTCTTTTGACAATTGCCTCTTCAAGTTTCTGATCTCATCCATATCTGACCCAGCTACTAACATGTCATCGACATAAAGTAGCAAAATGATATAACTGGATGTGTACCTTTTGAAGTAGCAACAGTGATCGGCATTGCACTTCTGGAAACTTTCCTTATGCATGAAACTATCAAACTTCTTGTACCACTGTCTTGGAGCCTGTTTCAAACCATACAGGCTCTTTTGGAGTTTGCACACCATATTCTCTTTCTTCTTTTCTGAGGAACCTTCTGGTTGATGCATATATAACTCCTCATCCAAGTCTCTGTGAAGAAATGCAGTTTTCACATCTAACTGCTCTAGATAGAGATCTTCAATGGCAACAATGCTCAACACTGTTCTGATAGTGGTGAGCTTCACAACAGGAGAAAAGATATCAGTGTAATCGATTCCTTCCTTCTGTTGGAATCCTTTGACAACCAATCGGGCTTTGTATCTCTTAGAGCCATCATGCTCCTCTTTCACCCGATACACCCATTTGTTATGGAGTGCCTTCTTCCCTATGGGTAACTCAACTAGTTCCCATGTCTGGTTTGAGATTAGAGAATTCATCTCATCTTTCATAGCAAGCTCCCACTTGCTAGCATCTTCAGTCTGACATGCCTCTTCATAGCATTCAGGCTCTCCTCCATCAGTCAACAGTAGATAATTGATGTATCTTCTGTTAGGCACATGAGGTCGAGAAGATCTTCTCAATATCGGAGCTGGAACAGGGGACTGTGATATGTCGGGCTGGTGTGCACTACTCTGTTCAACAAATTCCTCTATCTGAGGGCTTGCTACAGAGTCATCTGGGACATCATCCACATCTGCATATACTGGCTCACTCTCTAGTGAGTTACTGTCATCTGCAGTGTGTCTGTCCTTGTACATCACCCTTTCACTGAAAATCACATCCCTGCTACGGATCACCTTTTTGTTTTCATCATCCCATATGCGATATCCAAATTCATCCTCGCCATAACCGAGGAAGGTACATTTCTTGGATTTGGGATCAAGCTTATTCCTGCCTTGATCACTGATATGCACATACGCCATACAACCGAAAACTTTAAGGTGTGAGAATCTTACTTCTTTTCCGCTCCATACCTCTTCTGGTATTCTGTATTCCAGTAGAACTGATGGACCTCAGTTGATCAAATAAGCTGATGTGTTGACTGCTTCTGCCCAGAAGTGCTTTGGTAGGCCTGATTGCATACGCATACTTCTGGCTCTCTCAGTCAAAGTTTTGTTCATACGCTCAGCTACACCATTGTGTTGAGGCGTACCTGGCACGGTTCTCTCCATGCGGATCCCATTATCATAACAGAACTTCTTGAATCTGGTGTCTTCATATTCACCACCATTATCAGTTCTCAGCTTTTTGATCTTAAGTCCTGTTTCATTTTCAACCATGGCTTTCCATCTTCTGAAAGTATCAAACACTTCAGACTTGTGACTTAGGAAGTAAACCCATACCTTCCGTGAATGATCATCGATGAATGTCACAAAGTAGTGTTTTCCACCAATGGATGAAATAGTTGTTGGCCCCCAGACATCAGAATGGACGAGCTCTAGCCTTTCCTTCTTCGGAGCTCTGCCATGTGTCTGAAAGCTAACTCTCTTCTGTTTTCCAAGTATGCAATCCTCGCACATATCAATTTCTACTGACTGTAGCTCTGATAATTTTCCCATGGAATGCATAATCTTCATTCCTTTCTCACTCATGTGGCCCAGTCTCTGGTGCCACAGGTTGGAACCTTGGTTGCTTGTTGCAGCAGCAATGGTACAACATGCTTGTGCTGTCATGTAGAGAGTACCACTCTTCTTTCCTCATGCAACCACCAATGCACCCTTCGCAATCTTCCAATCATCACCATGGAAGGTTGTGGTGTAGCCTTCACTGGCTAGCTGCCCTACTGAGATTAAGTTCTTTCTCAGGTCAGGAATGTGCCTGACATTTTTCAGCTCCCATACAGACCCATTTAACTGGATCTTCACTACACCTTTGCCTACTATATCACACGGTTGATCATCACCGAGATATACCTTACCAAGGTTCTTGGACTCATATTTCTCAAAGAGCTCTTTCTGCGAGGTAGCATGGAACGATGCTCCAGAGTCTAATACCCAAGACTCCTCCTTGCTCTCCAGAGAGCATATCAATGCAGCATCATTCCCTGAGGAGGAAGCAACATTTGCTTCTACCTTCGCCTCCTGATCCTTCGGTGCACTATTACATTGACTTTTATAGTGCTCGTTTTTTCCGCAGTTCCAACACTTGACATTTGAGTTCTGAGATCTATTTGGGTTCCTGGATTGAGACCTTCTATTCTGAGGTCTGTTTGGGTTTCTTGATTGAGACCTTCTATATTGAGAAGTGCCTCGATGAGTTGACCTTCCTGGTCTATTTTCTCTAGTTCTTCCTATTGCCTCTGTAGACAATGCTGAAAAAATCGTCCCTTCACCCGATGATTTTCTTCTGATCTCTTCATTGAGAACTAGATCACGTACATCATTAAATTTTAACTTGTTGCTTCCTGATGAGCTGCTCACTGCTGTAACAGTGGCATTCCAGCCCTCTAGCAAGGAAGACAAAAGTATCAATACTTGTACTTCATCGTCGAATTCAATTTCGACTGAACTCAATTGGGATGTAATGATATTGAGTTCATTTATATGTTGAGCTACTGATGCTCCTTCTGTCATCCGCAAATTGAACAGTGGCCTCATCAAATACACCTTATTTGAGGCTGACGGCTTCTCGTACATATTTGCGAGAACCTTCATGAGACCCGCTGTGGTCTTCTCTTTTGCTATGTTAAATGCAACATTACGGGATAATGACAGTCGGATGAATCCAAGGACTTTCCTATCAAGGAGGTTCCACTCTTCATCCTTCATACTGTCTGGCTTGACTCCATCAAGCGGTAGGTATAAATTTTTCTGATACAGATAATCCTCTATCTGCATTTTCCAGAAACTAAAATCTGACCGATTGAATTTTTCAATTTTTAACTTCCCTTCATCTGCAGCCATTACTCCCACTCAAATTTGACTTTCTGTATAACCTAGCTCTGATACCAATTTGATAGGATTATACAGATCAAATTATATCAAGAGAGCAAAATTAAATACACAGATTTAACGTGGTTCACCCAAATCGGGCTACGTCCACAGCTGCTGATGATAATTCTTTATAGGGAATATCGTTCAATGTTTACAATTTCCTATCCATACAATCCATACATTAATCTACCACTGCAGATAAATAAATACAGATCTGTAAAAGAAGGAACAATGTAACCTGTATGAAGACCTGAGACTCGCCGACGCCCAAATAGCACCAGTCAGAAACAACACGAAACAAACAGCACACGGTCAGTAATAAAACAAACCAGTCAACGCCTCTGTGGAGGCGTTCCTTCTTCCTCTCCTTTGCTATCTCCCTCTCCACTGAGGATACAACGCCCTTCTTCCTTCTCTGGTCTCTCTCACTCTACACTAAGGATAGAGACGCCCAACAAGAGGAATCACGCAACGCCGGAGCAGCACAACGACGGCAAGCAGAGAGTATTTCTGTAGCAATGTCTCGGCGAGAAAGGAAGTGATTTCTCACTGTATCGATCGTACAAACTCGAAGCACGAAGCTTTCTCACTCTCTCTGAAAAACAAACCTTCAAAGAGCTTCAACGGAAAAAAAATTCCGAACGTTTCTGTTACTCTGGTTTTTTTTCACACACAGCGATTTCAAATCGTCGGGGGGAATAGGAAAATAAAAGCTAAGTTAAGTATTTAATGAGGTTGAGTGTTCCACACTCCAACCTCATAAAGAAATAAAAAAATTCCCTATATGTCCCTTAACTTTTCAAACATGGAGATTCCCTAACACACGGCACTCTCTCATCTTTACTTTCTCGGCTGCTTCGACTTTATGGACCATACCAGCGAGAATTGTCTACGTAAATAAAAAGGGTCCTAACATTAGGCGATGCTTAAATCTACTGGTTTTCTTTCTGTGCTGTAATGCGGATTTTTTTTTGTTATTGGTTGAAAGGAGAAGATCATAGCAGTGGTAACTTGGTGAAAAATTCCTCAAAATACAGACGGCCCCTGTTGCTCGATTGTTCTTCAGTTGGTGGACTTTTTATTGAATTCTCACTCATTTCATCAGACATTGTAGTCAAATGAGTGCACGATTTGCCAATTATGAGCCAACAATGGGGTGAAAATGCTTGGAAGGCGAGGGGATAAAACAGAAAACTGCAGCTGTATTCCCCAACAAAACGTACAACCACTAGTGGAATGCCTGTCGAGTTTAAAAGTTGCATAATTTGCATTTGAAAAACTTTTAACTTCAAGACTTCCATGAGGTTTATACAACAAACCCTTTCATGGAGATTCTTCAACAACCTCAGAATCCTATAGATTGGCTCATGATGATGCGATCGTCGTGCTAAGCAAATGGTCAAGTTGCCCTTCCTCCGTGCATGGATTCTCCTTCTGAAATCAAATGAAAACATTGTATGGCTTCTCTCACTTAGCTAACCGAATGTAGGTTAATCAGATTAAAACCGAGAAGCAAGAAGGGAAGGAAGACAATCCACTTCGTTCGCCAGTCATTCAGGCAAGTAGCGGAGGACGGAGTTGCAGAACCACCAGAAGGCGGGGCTCCGTCGGATGCTTTGGTTTCCTTAGAGCAAGTATAATTGCATCGACTTGGGCGGACTACTCTATATACACCTGTGCTGGCCAAAATGTATACGTCCTCCTTGTTGTGATGCCCAAAATGTATACGTCCTTCTTGTTGTGCTGCCCAAAAGAGAATATATAACCCAAAGAAGGCAGAGAGAGGACTTCCCAGAGTAGAACCACATGAGATTGGCGAATTCTCCGCACAGCTGCCGCTATTTTCAGGGGTTTCAGCACCCACCCAAATGGCATCTCCGTACAAATCTGCATATAAGTACCTGAGGTTCCAAACCGTAACTAGATTACTAAACGGCCAACATTAGTAAATGGATATCTTAAACTAGAGGTAGCTAAAGGGATGGAATTTCGGATTGAATATGATTTCTTTCACCTCCCTGACATGCATGGATCGGCAGAACCTCCATACATAAAGCCTCCAGTGATGGATGCAGATCCTTCCTTTGTGTTTATAGAAGAGTGAGAGTAGCCCATGATAGAAAATAAGATTTTTTAACTTATTTATGAAAACAACGTCGACCTCAATTTATTTACAAAAGTACCGAATTTTGACCGGTCCACCGTATATGTGGACAGTCAAAGCTGACACATAAGCTTTGACTGCTTATGCGTTGCCACATTACCAGTGCGACACTGTAGATTAACACATCGTCTGCCACGTTAGTATAGTTGACACGTATTCTGCCACGTCATTACATGATAAAATTTTGAATAAATTTAAAAAAATCAAATACACTTTTTATTACCTTATATCTAAAATAATAAATTATTTAAAAATTATAATAAAAAATAAAAAATTAACTCTTACTTATTTAACACTATTTAATATCAATTAAAATATTATTAATTAAAAAAATTATAGTTACACTTTTTATTTCTTCATATTTTAAAAAATAAAATAAAATAAGTAAATTAATTAGATTTAAAATATTTAAAAATTTAAAAAATACAAAAAATTTATTTTAGAGTTTAAAAATACAATTTATTTGAATACTTTTTATCACCTTATTTACAAAATAATAATATTTACAGATTTTAAATATTTATAAATAGAAAAAATCTAACTCTTACCCATTTATTATGGATTTAAAATATTTATAAATTTAAAAAATCTTACTCTTAAGTCTTACCCATATATTATCGATTTAAAATATTTAAAATTTTAAAAAAATATACAAAAAAGTTATTTTAGAGTTTAAAAATACAATTTATTTGTATACTTTTTATCATCTTATTTACAAAATAATAATATTTAGAAATTTAAAATATTTATAAATAGAATAATCTAACTCTTACCCCATTTACTATGGATTTAAAATATTTATAAAAAGAAAAAAATTAATTTTAAGTCTTGCCTATATATTATCCATTTAAAATATGTATAAAAAAAAATTTACTCTTAAGTCTTACCCATATATTATCCATTTAAAATATTTATAAATTAAAAAAATATACAAAAAAGTTGTTTTAGAGTTTAAAAATATAATTTATTTGTATACTTTTTATCATCTTATTTACAAAATAATAAATTATTAAAAATATATTATTTAATTAAAAATCTTACAAAACTTTACAATAATTTTAGTTTGGCAGAAATTTCATTAACATAAAATTAGAAATTAAACAGTAAATCACAAAAAAATCAATACAGTAATTAAACACCTAAATTCAAATCAACATTATAATTAAATACAATAATTAGATTCAATTAACAAAAACCCTAAAAAATCACTCTCCTAAATCGGCTTCTGAAATTCAAATTCGCGTTTGGAGGGTGAATAGGGCTTCGGTTTTGATAGAAGGGGCGGCGAGAGGATGTACAGAGGGGAACGGAGAAGAAGAACGAGAGATGAGGCTGAGACGAAGAGAGAGCTGTTGAGAGGGGGCGTCGAGGGCGAGGCCGAGCGGCGGCAGTAGGGGAGCGGTCGTGGCCGAGCGGTGGCAGCAGGAGCGAGGGCGAGTGGAGAGGAGAAGGGGAGAGATGGCAGCAGGAGCGAGGGCGAGAGGAGAGTTGAGGAGAAAGATGGAGGAAGAAACATTAGAATGAAAAAACATATAACGGAGGGCTTACATGGAGTGAGCTAACGTGGCGAGAGATGACGGGGCAAAGAGGGAAATTGATAATGACGTGTCAGATGACATGTCAAATGAAGTGTAAAAATAATGATGTGGTAGCCCGTGTGTTCAACTACTATACAGCACTGATGAGGTGTCGACACGTAAGCGGTCAAAGCTTACTTGTCGCCTTTGACTGTCCACATATACACTGGACCGGTCAAAGTTCGGTAGTTTTGCAAATAAGTTGAGATCGTCGTTGTTTTCATAAATAAGTTTTTTCAAACTGGTATTTTTGTAAAATTCCCTAGAAAATATGGGGCTTATAGACCCAGAAGAGGTGTTTCCTCCGGGACTCTGTAGGGGCTTGTAAGGGGAAGGGCCCATGATGTAAATTCTGGATTAAGATTTAAGATTAAAGTTTTTCTAACAGGTACATATGTGTACAGTTACAATGGCATTGTTGAAATATCGCTTGAACATGAATAACTCTCCTTTTTGTATCCTACCTAGGTATATAATTCTTGATACAATCCCTTATTTTTTCATCTTCCTGGCAATAAATTTTTGGTGGTGCGAACCAAAGGGAAGGATGATTCTGATTTTTACCCAAGTCGGAAACCAAGTGGATTTATTTATTTTTTTCCCATCTCTCTTTCTCGTTTTTAATATCTTTCTATTATACCACCCTTAAACCCTTCAACCCCCTTAGGCTTCTCCATTAGGAAAGTTGTGAGTAGTATTTTTCAATACAATTGTTATATGACAGGTGGGTTTTTTTATTGGATAACTACGTCTATAAATCTATAAATCTGCTTCGTTGAAACCCATATTATGACTTAGTATTTGCTGCTGCAGAATAAAATCAATTTTAAAATAGGATAGGATGCTCGGTAAGGCATCCTAAAATCAGCTATGTTTTGGATTTTGGGCAGCCAAGATTCCCGTGTACTCATGCTTGCTCATCTTTCAGATTGCACAAAATTGCAGAGGAGATCCAGAAATTTGATCTCATAATGGTCAATTCAATATTCAGAGTCAGAGGAGGAAGAAGAGCACCCATTTTGGTGCCGCTTACAGAGTTTACTCAGTGAAAGACGTAAAGATTATCTTCACTTGGAAAGCTGGGTTTCATCCTTTAACAATCACAGAATCTTGATTCTTGTTTAAAGGTCAAGATCAGACAAGAATCAGGGTTGGAAGGAGAACACAAACGAATTATTCAGGTTCCTTTCCCAGTAAGAACTATCCTAAGGAAAACAGGAAATGGAAGAAAGAAGATGCCATTTCTCTCTGCATATTTGAAGGCAAGGAGATTCGAAGCTGGGGCTTTTAATTTGTAATCGATTCTACCTCGTTTATAGTCCCACATGGAATGTTGGCTTATCTTTTAAGCTATATTTGACCAGATCAGCTGGGTTGTCCGCTCGTGATTGAGGAGTCCAGACCCTCTCGTTAATCACCATTCTGTTGTTTTTCCATCGTTCCGAATGTGGCCCACGTTCTCGCTCCCGCCCCCGTCTCCTCTCTCTCTATCTCAGCACCTTCGTCTGTTCTCTCTCCCTTTCCATTGTTCCCCTGTAATATTTGTAAAATCAACTTCATATTTTCTAATCTGGCTTTTATTACCCGTGCTTCTCAGGGACAACCGGATACGGATCGGTACGATGAGACTATCTCCTGCAAGTATTGCTCAGATGCGGCGACGGTGTACGGACTCTCCGCC
This sequence comes from Aristolochia californica, assembly GCF_029961685.1. NCBI lineage: Eukaryota > Viridiplantae > Streptophyta > Magnoliopsida > Piperales > Aristolochiaceae > Aristolochia > Aristolochia californica. Next base: position 190,498 of record NW_027182268.1, read on the forward strand.
TTCCTCGCTGTGCTGGTGAGTCAGGGGGTCGTCACCGGCGTCACTAAATGTGGCCCACGTTCTCGCTCCCTCCACCTTTCCCTTGGAGCCCTCATCTCCTCTCTCTCTCTCTCTATCTCATCACCTTCGTCTGTAAGATTTGATTCTCTCTGCTCTCTCCCTTTCGATTGTTCCCCTGTAATATTTGTAAAATCAACTAATCTGGCATTTTTTTGGATGTCCCACTTTTTTTGTTTTTTTTTATTGTATTTGGCAGGAAAGGTGAAGTTTCGTTTCGATGGAAGCCATTTCTGAGTCTTTGACGAGTGCTTGAACTGTTACTCTACTGTGTTTTTTTTTTTTTAAATTTCTTCTCGTACCGTATTTATTTTGAAAGGTATATTATGGACCCACTTTGAAAGATTTCTCTTCCTTGGTTGGAAAGAAATCAGGGGTGATACTTCTAAGCGCTTCAATTTTTTCCGTGTCTTCTGTTGGGGGTTACCTAAGTTATCACAAATAAGGCGTTATAGTAAAAAGACTTGAATTGAAATGATATTACACCATTTCATCTGCCCAAGCAAAAACGGAGGAAAGTTGATTCTTACCTTTTTTGCGAATCATCTACTTTCCTCGCGCGACGTGCGTTGCTTCTTTCTCCCACCCAAAAGGAAAAAATTATCCTCATTCGCTATTCTCCTCTCCCTCTCCCTCGGCCTTCGTCTCCCAACGATTTTTTTATGGTTCTTACCGAGTCTATGATGCTTCGGAGAACGGATTGAGACAGGAACCTCGTCGGCGCAGAGCAACGGATGGACATTTGTTGCTGTGAGGTCGATCTTCACGTCGTAACAGAATTTCGCAGTGGTTTCGAAGGTCTCGGAGCCGCCTGGGAAATCCAAAGTCGAAGGTCTCTTTTGCGGCAAGGCTCTTCAACGACGACGACGATGACGACAACAATGACTTATTATTTTTTCACTTTTTAAAATTTTATTCTAATAACACGTAATTAGTATATTAATTTATAATAAAATTTAATCATGAATTAGTTGAATTAAAATAAACTTTAAACCACTGGATTTACATTTTGTGTTAATATATTATTAATTAATAATTAGTAAATAAATATATTATGTTATTGATAAATTAATATATTTATTTATTTATTACGTATTTTTTATTTTGTATTAAAATAGTGAGTTTTAATGTTAAAAAATATATTATGTCATTAAAAAATAATTTATTTATTTATTATACTCGTTTAAGTTATTTTTAAAATTTTATTTATTTTAAATAATTTATTCTAGTCACACGTAATTAGTATATTAATTTATAATAAATTGTAACCATTAATTGGTTTAATTATTCAATTGCTATAATTAATTAAACCATTAGGTTTATTTATTATATTCTCTTATATTATTTTTTAATTTTTTTATTAATTTTATATAATTTATTCTAGTAACACGTAATTATTATTTTAATTTATATTAAAACGGAAGAAGATGCCATTTCTGTCTGCATATTTGAATGCAAGGAGATTTGAAGCTGGGGCTTTTAATTTGTAATCGATTTTACCTCGTTTATAGTCCCACATGGAATGTTGGCTTATATATTAAGCTGTATTTGACTAGAGCAGCTGGGTTGTCTGGTTGTGACTAACGAGAGGGTCTGAACAACGGCAACGACGTATCAGGCCTTCTCGTTAGTCACCATTTTCTTTGTTTTTCCTTCGTTCCGAATGTGGCCCACGTTCTGGCTTCCTCCGCCTTTCCCTTCGAGCCCCCGGTCTCCTCTCTCTCTCTCTCTCTCTCTCTCGTCACCTTCGTCTGTAATATTTGATTCTCTCTTCTCTCTCCCTTTCCATTTTCCCCTGTAATATTTGTAAAATCAACTTCATGTTTTCTAATCTGGCATTTTTTCTGGATGTCCCACTTTTTTTTTTTGGCAGGAAAGGTAAAGTTTCGTTTTGATGGAAGCCATTTCTGAGTCTTTGACGAGTGCCTGAAGTGTTACTCTACTGGTTTTTTTTTTTTTTTTTAAATTTCTTCTCGTACCGTATTTATTTTGAAAGGTATATTACACTTTGAAAGATTTCTCTTCCTTGGTTGGAAAGAAATCAGGGGTGATACTTCTGAGCGCTTCAATTTTTTCCGTGTCTTCTTTCTCCTCCGTTTTCTATCTGAAAAAGTTCTTAACTCACCGCCAACAACTACAGCTCTTGATTTAATATTTTTAGTAGAGAATTCTTGAGTTAATTTGATGATAAAGTTTGCAGTTTTTTATTTATGTAATTCACTAGAGAGGCATCTGAGAAAGAGGGAGAGAGACAAAGGTTGCTGGGAACTACACTTTACAGCAGGAGTCGCTCAAAAAATGGCGAGAAATGCCCAGGATGAAGACCACCCAGAGAACAAAAGCAAAGTCTGCAACCATTGGAAGGAGAAACAAGCCTTGCTCTACTGTCGAGCCGATTCTGCCAAGCTTTGCATCCCCTGCGACCGTCAAGTACACGCCGCCAATGGTATTTTCTCCAAACACTCCAGATACCATCTCTGCGATGTCTGCCGAGACCAGCCGGCTTCGATTTTCTACTCCTTTGCCCCAACTGTGACTTCGACGCTCACCCACCTTCCCTTGAGGCACACCAACAGAACCACCGCTCTCTCGAGCCCTTGTATAGCATAATTAGGTTAATATAAGTAATTTTGTATAACTTAGACCTGATTAATTGATCTTCTCGTTAATCACTGTTTTTTTCATTCGTTCACACTCGTCTCCTCTCTCTCTATCTCATCACCTTCTTCTGTAAGATTATATTCTCTTCTCTCTCCCTTTCGATTGTTCCCCTGCAATATTTGTAAGACCAACTTCATGTTTTCTAATCTGGCTTTTATTACCCGTGTTTCTCAGGGACAACCGGTTACGGATCATTACGATAAGACTACCTTCTGCAAGTATGGCTCAGATGCGGCGACGGTGTACGGACTCTCCGCCTTCCTCGGTGTGCTGGTGAGTCAGGGGGTCGTCACCGGCGTCACTAAATGTCTCTGTTTTGGAAAAGGACTCACCGCCGGATAAAGAAGGATGGTTGACTTTGATGAAAAGAGGTAAAGAAGGATAGAGAAGAAAAGAGAGTAGTTAGAGGAGAAAAGAGACATGTTCGAAAGAGAGGAGGTCGAAGAGAGGCACTCTGAGAGATGAAATAATGGAGGCTAAGAGAGGAGGTCGAAGAGAGGCACTCTGAGAGATGAAATAATGGAGGCTAGGATTAGAGTTTCATAGTCAACCTCTAATCCTCCCCCTTAGTCCTTTTATAGTTCACTTAGGGAGTGTTAGCCCCCCAAATGGATTTTTGAAGTTCAAGTTCATGTCTAACATGAAGATCATGTCACTCATGTACATGAAGATCATCTTCGCACTTGGTGTTAGTGTTAACGACTTCATGTGCACTAGAAAACAGTTTCCAGTGTTAGTGCCCTAACATGAGAAAAACATAAAAAACAAGAGAATTCCTAAACCTTTATAGTACACTTAATTACAACAAAATCCTTAACCCCCAAATTAGGTAAAACAACCATTATTACTACACGAATAAGTTATTTAATGTATAATTAAATATATTAATATATTTATTAATTGAATTAGATATTTTATTGTGCATTAATATGGTAATTACAGGAGCCAATGAAATACGTACATGATTAATTAAAAATAATAAATAAATAACGTTATAAATAAAAAAAACGAAAGTAATACGTTGAGTTATTAATTTATTAATAACATATGATATATTTTAACCAAAAATGAATAATTTAAGAGAAAAAATGATCTAATCATAACTTTAACACACTATATATTTGTACATAATATATTTTATGTATTATTAATTAATAATATATTATCACAAAATTTAAAACCATTGGTTTAATTAACTATAGCAATCGGATAATTATGCCAAAATAATTTATCAAATATTTATTTTAATAATATTTTAATTATGACTATTAAATCACTATTTTAATATAGTAATTATAAGATAAATATATTAAATAAATAAAAATGTTTATTTTATAAATAAAATTTATAAATTAATGATTTTTATGACGATAGTTTAATTTTTCCTAACTTAGGAAAAATTAAACCATCGTCGTCATCCTCAGCGGCGAGCCAGCGGGCAACGGTGACGGGCCAGTGCGCAATGGCAACAGCGGCGGCGGACAACGCCTACAGAGGCAGCGCTCCGACGGTACGCTGAGAGGGAGAAGAGAGGGAGGCTGAGAAGCTCTGCAACAGATGCTCAACCTCCCGTGCTCTGTGACGGAGGTCGAGAGGGAGAGGGGAGGGAGGATGGTTGTTAAACCGAAGCCGATGGCTGAAATCAAAGCCGAATGGGGAAATCGAGGCCGAATTGAAGTAGAAATTAAAAAATCGAAGCCCAAATGTCAAAATCGAGCGAGAGGTTCAGAGGGAGAGCGAGTCCGAGATGGAGAGAAGGACGCCAAAAGGACATTCGCAGCGAGATGGACGCCGTAGAGAGGGAGACCAGAGAGGGACAGTGGAGACGAGAGAGGGAGCAGAGAACGAGAGAGGGTTGCGGGAATGAAATAGCAGAGAGAGCCCCGCGATAGTGTTATGTACATGATTCTCAAAATCGGACATAAAACATTTTTCGTCGTTTACTCTTGGGACATGAACTCCTGAGTCATGGATGATCATGTACATGACATGAAGTTTGGCGCTCCCTAACGACTCCAATACATGAACTTAATAATGCGCCCGAAGATCATGTCCTGAGTCATGTTGACTAATAGCTTAGGATAGATTATTAATAACACACACACACACACACACACACACACACACACATATATATATATATAATTAAAACTTAAAAACATGCTTAAAAAGGAACCGAGTTACTCGTAATAGTCCACAATTTACAATATAACAGCAAATGTTTATGCCTTGGAATATAACAATGAGTTTGTGCCTTTAATATTAAAATCATCAACTTAGGGGTAGGGGGGTGGGTTATGGCCAGAAAATAGGATTTTTTAAACCAAAATAAAAATAGGTTAATTAAACAAAAATAATTGCTCAAATACTTGATTTGATAATATTTTAATTATCACAATTAAATCACTAATATAATACAGTAATTAAAAAAATTAAATATAATGAATAAATAACGCCGGTTTAATTTTTCCTAACTTAGGAAAAATTAAATTAGCAACGTCATCTTCCTCACGGTGTCGATAATGGCAGGGAGGCAACAACGACGGAGGCGGTGCTCCGACGATACGTCAAAGGCCTTGCAATAGAGACTCTTCGACTGGATGCTCTGTGACGGAGGCCGAGAGGGAGAAGAGATGGAGGGAGAGAGGGAGAAGGGAGAGGGAGAGGGAGAGGGAGAGGGAGTGAGAGTGCAAATACGAAAGGAAGAAGAGAGCAGAAGAAAAAAACTTTGGGGGAGGAAGGTCAAGAGGGAGAAGAGAGCGCGAGACAGAAAAATAAATAAATTCGACACGTCCCGAACAATGGCTTCAAGTGGATTATTCACAATTTTGGGCTGAATCGTGATTCCACGATTTTAGCTTGAGACAATTGCGTGCATTTTTTAGATGACGCTGGCATTAGTGCACCATTAACGGTCTAATTGAATGAACTACATAATGCGCATAAACAATGCCATACTTAGATTGCAACACTTCAATCCCGAGAAAATATTTAATGAGACCCATGTTTTTTGTCTTGAATTATTTACATAAGCTCTCCTTCAACCGGCTAATAATTTTTGAAACACTTCATGTTATAATAATATCATCCACATATATCAATAGGAGAACATTTCCCTTATTAGTATGCTTAACAAAGACATAGTGATTCATCATACATCTATTGAAAACAAAGTGATCCATCAAACAAACACACGATTAATTAATATCTCAATTAAATAAGAATTCTCATATAAAGTTAGAATTAATTAAAAATACATCATGCCTCAATTCTGAAAAAAAGGGTGTCTCAAATGTCATGTACTTTTCCAATTAAGCCATTACATTTAAGAATCCAATACACAACAGAACACGGCCAATACGTAACCTAAAATAAGCTATGTTTTGGATTTTCAGATTGCACAAAATTGCAGAGGAGATCCAGAAATTTGATCTCATAATGGTCAATTCAATATTCAGAGTTAGAGGAGGAAGAAGATCACCCATTTTGGTGCCGCTTACAGAGTTTACTCAGTGAAAGACGTAAAGATTATTTTCACTTGGAAAGCTGGGTTTCATCCTTTGACAATCACAGAATCTTGATTCTTTTTTCAAGGTAAAGATCAGACCAGAATCAGGGTTGGAAGGAGAACACAATCGAATTATTCAGGTTCCTTTCCCAGTAAGAACTATCCTAAGGGAAACAGAAAATGGAAGAAGAAGAAGCCATTTCTGTCCCCATATTTGAATGCAAGGAGATTCGAAGCTGGGGCTTTTAATTTGTAATCGATTCTACCTCGTTTATAGTCCCACATGGAATGTTGGCTTATCTTTTAGGCTGTATTTGACCGGAGCAACTGGGTTTTTTATTTGTGACTAACGAGGGGGTCTGAACTGCGGCAACGATACCATTTTGTTGTTTTCCTTCGTTCCGAATGTGGCCCACGGTCTCGCTCCCTCCACCTCTCCCTTCTAGCCCGTCTCCTCTCTCTCTCTATCTCTCTGTCTCATCACCTTCGTCTGTAATATTTGATTCTCTCTTCTCTCTCCCTTTCCATTGTTCCCCTGTAATATTTGTAAAATCAACTTCATGATTTCTAATCTGGCATTTTTTCTGGATGTCCCACTTTTTTTTGTTTGGCAGGAAAGGTAATGTTTCGTTTTGATGGAAGCCATTTCTGAGTCTTTGACGAGTGCTTGAAGTGTTACTCTACTGGTTTTTTTTTTTTTTTAAATTTCTTCTCGTACCGTATTTATTTTGAAAGGTATATTATGGACCCACTTTGAAAGATTTCTCTTCCTTGGTTGGAAAGAAATCAGGGGTGATACTTCTGAGCGCTTCAATTTTTTCCGTCTGCTTTCTCCTCCGTTTTCTATGTGAAAAAGTTCTTAACTCACCGCCAACAACTACAGCTTTTGATTTAATATTTTTAGTAGAGAATTCTTGAGTTAATTTGATGATAAAGTTTGCAGTTTTTTTATTTATGTCATTCACTAGAGAGGCATCTGAGAAAGAGGGAGAGAGACAAAGGTTGCCGGGAACTACAAAAGGAGACCAGAGGCTTAATGAAACTTTACAGCAGGAGTCGCTCAAAAATGGCGAGAAATGCCCAGGATGAAGACCACCCAGAGAACAAAAGCAAAGTCTGCAACCATTGGAAGGAGAAACAAGCCTTGCTCTACTGTCGAGCCGATTCTGCCAAGCTTTGCATCTCCTGCGACCGTCAAGTACACGCCGCCAATGGTATTTTCTCCAAACACTCCAGATACTATCTCTGCGATGTCTGCCGAGACCAGCCGGCTTCGATTTTCTGCGCCTCCCACCAACTACTCCATTGCCCCAACTGTGACTTCGACGCTCACCCACCTTCCCTTGAGGCACACCAACAGAACCGCCGCTCTCTCGAGCCCTTCTCCGGCTGTCCTTCCGCCAACGAGCTCTCCTCGCTATTCGGCTTTGACGACGACAAGTCTCTATGGTTTAGTGATGGTAATTCGGGTGGATAAGAGGAGGGGTTGTGGAGTGAGTTTGTGTGGGAAGCGCCATATTAGAATGTATTTAATTTATTTATTATTTATTTTTTGTATTTTACTATTTTGCCCTTTTACCTTTTTACTGTATAAAACTACATGGTTATTCGTAACAGTTGATTCAATAAATCATTTTCATGAATCAATATTTGTTTGTCTTCTCGACTGCTGTGAGCCCGACGAACAGAGCAACGGCTCTTTTCCAATCCAAAATTCTAACATGGTATCAGAGCGGATGATCCTCATCCTCAGAGTATTTTCGGCTGGCGGCCCTTCTCTCGGCGATTTCGGCGATTTCGGCGATCCATCGTCCATTTCGGCGACGGTCATCGGCGACCTGATTTCAGCTCTCTATTTCAGCTGATCTTCTGACACAGAGGTTAGATTTCATCTTCCTCCTAATTTTTTTTTTTCTAAATAAGTTAAGCTTCTGTTTTCTCGGCGAGATAGCGCCGTTGCTGTGAAAAATGGATTTCGGTAGTGCTGCTATGGCGCCGTTGCCGTGAGGGCTGATTTGCCCCTTTTTTTTGGTAGTCGTGCTCTGGTGCCGTTGTCGTGCGGGCTGAGTTTCCCCTGTTTTGGTCGTGGTGTTCTAGCGCCGTTGCCGTGACCTAATTTGTCTCAGGATTTGGCAGAGAGTTGGTGCTCTCTCTGAATTTTTTTTTATTGCCTCTGGATTTAGTCGTGAAGGTTAAGTTTCCTTTCTGTTTTTTTTTTTTTTTTTGTGGTTGACCGAGAGGTGTGATATATTTTTTTTCTGGCCTTTTGTGTTTGGCCGAAAGGTGTGCTATGGTACATTTGTTGTTCAAAATTTTTATGTTGAATTCTTAGGTTACATACAAGACCTTCATTAGAATCTTCTTGGGGGCTCCATGGAGACTTATTCATTGATGGGCGTTTCCAATTCTGGTCTTCGTACCAGTTCGACTCGTTCCAATTTTGACGAACCATCGAACCCATACTATCTTCACCATTCGGACAGCCCCGGGCAAGTTCTTGTCTCGCAGCTACTTACTGGTGAAAATTACACCAGTTAGAGCCGTGCAATGTCCCTCACCTTATCCGTGAAGAATAAAGTGGGCTTTATCGATGGTTCCATACCTGTACCTCAGAGTGCTGATCCTCCTTTGTCGAACTCCTGGACCCGGAATAACAATATTGTCATCTCTTGGATTTTAAATTCGGTTTCCAAGAAAATCTCTGCAAGTGTTATGTTTGCTGCTTCTACCCACGAAATTTGGCTCGCTCTTCGGGATCGTTATCAACAACGCAATGGTCCGCGCATTTTTCAACTTAAACGAGAATTGATGAACTTGCGCCAAGACAAAGGATTCCGTTAGCACTTATTTCACGAAGCTGACGACCCTTTGGGAAGAACTGAACAATTACCGTCCTCATTGCTCTTGTGGAAAATGTTGTAGTGGAGTTAAGGTTCTTATTGATTACCACAACATGGAGTATGTCATGTGATTCTTGATGGGCCTTGATGACTCTTTCTCCCATGTTCGTAGTCAGCTGCTCCTCATGGATCCGATGCCTCCTCATAATCGTGTTTTTTCTTTGGTTGTCCAAGAGGAACAACAACGGAGGACCCCTCATGCCTCGAGTTCGCATACCCCCACCGACACAATGGCATTCGCGTTTAAATCTGAGCAGACAGACGTTCATAAACCTGACCCACAAACCTCTCAGAAATTTCACTCAAATTACAGTGCTCCCTGGAATCCGAATCCCAATGCTTCTCGGAATCAGAATTATCATGCTCCCCGGAATCCGTACAAGGATAAGCATTATTGTACTCATTGCAAGACCGTTGGCCATACTATTGCTTGTTGCTTCAAGATCCATGGCTATCCGACTGGACCTGCCTCCAAACCCACGCAACATTCTCATGCTGCTGCTCATCAGGTTTCCATTGCTGCTGATGGCCCAGGTTCTACTTCTGTTGGGAGTCTTGTGCAGAATCTTGACTCCGCTCAGTTTCAGCAGCTTATGTCCATGCTTTCTACACACCTGAGTAGCTCCGCACAAGTCACAATTGCTGCGGAATCTTCTACATCCAACTGCGTGGCAGGTATTTGTTTTTCTGTATCCTTAAATCCTTTAATTTCTTCACCTCAATCATGGATTATCGACTCAGGAGCTACTCGACATATTTGCTCTCACGCTCCTGTTTTTGTTTCTTTGCATGTTATTCCTCACACTACGGTTACTTTACCCAATAACACTCAACTTTTAGTCCATCTTGCTGATGATATTAAATTGCATTCTCACCTTGTACTTAAAAACGTACTATTTGTTCCTCAATTCAAATTCAACTTGACCTCTGTTAGTGCTTTAGTTACTGACTCTGGCCTTATAGTAAGTTTTCTTTCTGATTGTTTTGTTATCCGAGATCTATCCACCCAGAGGACGATTGGCAAGGGTGACAAAGTCCAAGATCTTTATGTCCTCAGTGCTCAAAGTTTGAATTATATTTCTCATGTTTTTGTTAACACTGTTTCAGCCCATGTTTGGCATAATAGGCTAGGACACATTTCTTTCCAGCGACTAGATTTTTTGAAGGATCAGTTGAACTGCGATGTAACTAAATTACATAAATTAGATCCTTGTTATATTTGTCCTCTTGCTAAACAACATAGACTATCTTTTGAATCTCACAATAACTTGTCATAATTTCCTTTTGATCTTGTGCAATGTGATATTTGGGGACCCTATCAGACTGTTTCTCATACTGGCCATCGTTTCTTCTTAACTCTTGTTGATGATTGCACTCGATTTACCTAAATCTATCTGTTAGAAACTAAATTTGATGCTCTCTCTGTGATACCGCATTTTTTTAATATGGTTTTTACTCAGTTTAATGCTAAAATCAAAGTTTTCCGATCTGATAATGCCCCGGAGTTATCTTTTGTTGAGTTTTTTCAAGATCAAGGAGTCTTGCACCAGTTTTCCTGTGTTGAAAGACCTCATCAAAACTCAGTTGTTGAAAGAAAACATCAACACCTCTTGAATGTGGCTCGCTCATTGTTCTTCCAATCCCGCATTTCAGTCTATTTTTGGACAGAATGCATTCTTACAGCGGTTTTCTTGATTAATAGAACTCCATCTCCTCTCTTGCGACACAACACACCTTTTCATTTGCTATACAACACAGCTCCTGATTATCCTTCTCTTAGAGTCTTTGGTTGTTTAGGTTTTGTTTCCACCTTAGTTGCTCATCGAACTAAGTTCCACCCTCGTGCTCAAGTTTATGTGTTTCTTAGTTATCCAGCTGGTGTGAAAGACTATAAATTCTATGATGTGGAGACCAAACATGTTTTTATTTCTAGAGATGTAACGTTCCATGAGGAAGTTTTCCCTTTTCATACTATCACCAGTTCAATTACAGTTCCTGATCCCTTTCCTGATTTGGTTCTGCCCCACTCCTTCATACAAACTCCTTCTCTCCCAGACCTTGATTCTTCCCCTATTCATGATTCACCAGCTAGTTATGATGCTCCTGTTGATGATATTCCAACTAATACTCTTCCAGTGCTTGTTCCTTCTACATCTACTGGCACTTCTCTTCGCAAATCTACTAGGACGATCCATCCACCTCATTACTTGCAGAATTATCACTACAATTTACTTGTTGGTTCTTCCCCATCTGTTTTAGCCTCTACACCTTATCCGATCTCTAACTACATCTCTTATCATTCCCTTTCTGATAAGATTATAATTGAGGTTGGATTTTGGTATTTTAATCCAATTTCTGTCTTTAACTCTAGGCGCCCGAGAGAGGCTAGACGCAAGGATTGAGAATCCGGATTCGTGGTTACGTGGCGCTCGAGAGAGGCACGAATCACGGTAAAATCCAAAGTTGATAATTTTAGCATCATCACAATAGGAAATTGATTCTCTGCATTCTATTGTAATCCGATCTTTGTCATTAACTCTAGGCGCCCAAGAGGGGCTAGACGCAAGGATTGAGAATCCGGATTCGTGGTTACGTGGCGCTCAAGAGAGGCACGAATCACGGTAAAATCCAGAGTTGACATTTCCTGTTGTGCAAGTAGTTAATTAAATTATTGCTTGATAATTTAGGATATAATTAGTGTTTAGTTCAGATTAATTCATCATATTTGGTTAGGCTAGTTGACTCAAGAATACACGAAATTCAATCCTCCCTGTGGATATGACCCTCGCTTACTGCTAGATTACATGAACGATTTATACGCTTGCGAGGTATAAAAGTCGATGTGACTAAAATTATACATCAAGTTTTATTTTTTATTTTTATTTTTTTTATTTTTTTTGTTTGGTTTATTCATTCTTATTTGCTGGCTAAGAGCATAAATGGTTCCGGTAGTCGATGACCAGACTTTTGGTCCCTAGTTTGAGAGGTCTGTACTCAAACAACCGTTCTGGGATTGACCAGTTCGATCTTGAAGTATTGAATGAAAACCTTATGGTGAGTAACTTAAGGACTTGTGTTCAGCGCGTGATTCCTGCTGCCTTCAGTGGCCAGTCACACGGAGATTTCTTCAAAGTGTGATGTGGGATAGCGGTTTCATCTACGGATGATTACCACGAGTACGGCTGATACGATTAAACCTTCTTATTACCTACGGGTACGGCTGATACGAGTTCAATGGGATAACTTACTATTGCATTAGACTTGGAACTTAGTTGCAAAAGAGAATATGAAATCTTAGTGTTGATCTATGTTAGTCTGAATAGTCTTGTATGCCTGTTTGAACTCATTCCTTTTTATACCTCAGTGAAATTCCTTGTTGTAATGTATGAATGCAAATGGAAATGCTCTTGCTTGCAAAAGACAGATAACTTCAGAAACAGCCTGGGCAAACCCAGGGACATGCACCGGAACAGTCGGTTACTTAAAAATAAGTGTATGTGTAGTGAAGACGAATACAAAATGGTGGTAATACCAAAAGTATTCAGTGAAACAAAGCTGACGTTCTCTAACCGGCTCTCTCGAGTCTCGGTTGGAGTCGGAATAGCTCCGGGAATGGTCGGAAATACGTAATCGACGTCGGAGGATAGTCGGAAAGCGGAAGTGGCACCGGAGAAGCCCTCTCGGATCTCTTCTCGGCCTGGCGAGCGATGACTGTCGAACTCACCTCGACGGAGACTCTCTCGAGCTCTCCTCGGGTTTGTTCTCGGTTGCTGGACGGCGGTGGACGACGGTGGCACGACGGAAGGTATTGGCCCGGCGAACGACGGTGGGGAACTCCTCTCGAGTCCTCCCCTGTTTCCGGTCGATACTCTGTTTTCTGTTCACGCTCCCCTCTCGGGTCCCCCCTCTCGGGTCCCCTTTCGACCTGCTCTTTCAACGCCCCCCTTTTGCTTTAAATACCATCTTATTTATTTTAAAATGATTTGACCTAAAAATCATCTCCATTTCACTAAGGGCATTTTGGTAAATGTCTCTTTCTCCACCATAATTCTCCTGAAATTCCATAATTAAATCTATAAAAAGCATTTCAGGAAGAAATAAACCTTAAAAACAATGAAATATAATTAAGGAGAGAAAAATATGCAATATCGATAGTGATTAATGCCAAATTCAATAAATGCTCATTTCATTTGAAAACCGATAAATAACCACCTATAACACAATTATAAAGGTTATTCTATTATAATTAACCTAATACCGAAAAGTCAATAAAGGCCCCCAGGAATGATACATAGTCTCCCTCGAAGAAGGTTTACTCGTATCAGCCGTACCCGTAGGTAATCATCCGTAGATGAAACCGCTATCCCACATCACACTTTGAAGAAATCTCCGTGTGACTGGTGATAGATGTCATATTCTGACATGAGAACTAAGTTAATTATAATAGAATAACCTTTATAATTGTGTTATAGGTGGTTATTTATCGGTTTTAAAATGAAATGAGTATTTATTGAATTTGGCATTAATCACTGTCGATATTGTATATTTTTCTCTCCTGAATTATATTTCATTGTTTTTAAGGTTTATTTCTTCCTGAAATGCTTTTTATAGATTTAATTATGGAATTTCAGGAGAATTTTGGTGGAGAAAGAGATATTTACCAAAATGGCCTTAGTGAAATGGAGGTGATTTTTAGGTCAAATAGTTTTAAAATAAAGAAGATGGTATTTAAAGGAAGTAAGAGAGGTCGAAAGGGGACCCGAGAGGCAAAACCCGAGAGGGGAGTGTGAACAGAAAACAGAGTATCGACCGGAAACAGGGGAGGACCCGAGAGGAGTTCCCCACCGTCGTTCGTCGGGCCAATACCTTTCGCCGCGCCACCGTCGTCCACCACCGTCTAGCAACCGAGAACAAACCCGAGGAGAGCTCGAGAGAGTCTCCGTCGAGGTGAGTTCGACAGTCGTCGCTCGCCAGGCCGAGAAGTGATCCGAGAGGGCTTCTCCGATGCAAACTCCGCTTTCCGACCATACTCCGGCGTCGGTTACGTATTTTCGACCATTCCCGGAGCGATTCCGACTCCGACCGAGGCTCGAGAGAGCCGGTTAGAGAACTTCACCTCTGTTTCGTTCTTCGCCGAAAGTTCCCTCCATCCCTCGGCTTCCAACCTTTGTCGCCGGCGTCGTCTCTACCTCCGGCCACTCACTATTGCTACCTGACGCCACCAATTTCCGAAAATTGCAGCACCCGTGAGAACGAGTTGCTGCCCGAGCGAAAAGAGGAAGAAGGGGAGTAATTCGTCATTATTGAATTTAGTTTTTATATGGTTTGAACTTAGGTTTTGAATGTTAATTGAATCTGATTTGATAATTAATATTTATTTAAGATTTGCTTTCTGGATATTTGATTAAATTAGCTAATTAGGGTAGGATTATAATTGAGGTTGGATTTTGGTATTTTAATCCGATTTCTGTCTTTAACTCTAGGCGCCCGAGAGGGGCTAGACGCAAGGATTGAGAATTCGGATTTGTGGTTACGTGGCCCTCGAGAGAGGAACGAATCACGGTAAAATCCAGAGTTCATAATTTTAGCATCATCACAATAGGAAATTGATTCTCTGCATTCTATTGAAATCTGATCTTTGTCATTAACTCTAGGCGCCTGAGAGGGGCTAGACGCAAGGATTGAGAATCCGGATTCGTGGTTACGTGGCGCTCGAGAGAGGCACGAATCACGGTAAAATCCAGAGTTGATAATTTTAACATCATCACAATAGGAAATTAATTCTCTGCATTCTATTGTAATCCGATCTTTGTCATTAACTCTAGGCGCCCGAGAGGGGCTAGACGCAAGGATTGAGAATCCGGATTCGTGGTTACGTGGCGCTCGAGAGGCAGGAATCACGGTAAAATCCAAAGTTGACATTTCTTGTTGTGCAAGTAGTTAATTAAATTATTGCTTGATAATTTAGGATATAATTAGTGTTTAGTTCATATTAATTCATCATATTTGGTTAGGCTAGTTGACTGAAGAATACACGAAATTCAATCCTCCCTGTGGATATGACCCTCGCTTACTGCTAGATTACATGAACGATTCGTACGCTTGCGAGGTATAAAAGTCGATGTAACTAAAATTATACATCAACTGGCCACTGAAGGCAGCAGGAATCACGCGCTGAACACAAGTCCTTATGTTACTCACCATAAGGTTTTCATTCAATACTTCAAGATCGAACTGGTCAATCCCAGAACGGTTGTTTGAGTACAGACCTCTCAAACTAGGGACCAAAAGTCTTGTCATCGACTACCGGAACCATTTATGCTCTCAGCCGGCAAATAAGAATGAATAAACCAAACAAAACAAAATAAAATAAAATAAAAATAAATAAAATAAATAAAAATAAAATAAATAAAATAAAATAAAATAAAAATAAAACTGTAATGTACAAAGGGATAGAAACGTGGGGATTGCCCACAATGTGCTAAGTTTATAGTCATAAGCAAGACTTTGACGCATTCAAGATGAATTCTCAAGATACGGTTTGAGCCTCTGACCGTTAACTTTGAAGACCGACCCGTCTCCGTGATTGCGGATCTCAATAGCACCATGAGGAAACATCTGTGTGACCTCAAATGGACCGGACCACCTGGATCTTAGCTTCCCTGTTGCAGGTAACTGTAATGGTTCACCCTGATTGGCCATGGTAGCTCTTACTTTGACTTCGGGTGTTTTCCTACAAATCTGTTCTACCTCTTCAACAAAGGGAGCTAATGGTCCACCTAGGGAGCGGCGCCCGTGCATAAAAACACAAAAAGAAACAAAACGAACTATCAAATTAATCTAACAAACTCACTACTAAAAATATGAACTAACTAGAATAAATAAAAATAATTCCATAAAAAAAATCACCAAGCTAAAATTATGAAAGCAAAAAAATAAAAAATAAAAATAAAAATAAAAATAATAAAATAATAAAATAATAAAATAATATAAAAATAAATCTAACCTAAGACCATGGAGAACAAAGAAATACACTTAGTACGTGCCTCCCCGACAACGACGCCAAAAACTTGATGTATAATTTTAGTTACATGCTCTCTCGAGTCTCGGTTAGATTGAATCCCATTGAGGACAATGTCAGGTTTAGGTTTGGGGGGAAACGACTCTTTTATGCCTTAGCAATAATTTTCTTTTGATTTCTGTTCGTGGTTTTCAAACTACTCCTCTTAGTATGTGGTTAACATTAGTAGAGTTAAAATAAGTTGCTTAAATGTGTTTCAAAAATTTTCGTAAAACTGTGTAGAATATGCCTATTAGAAATCTGATATCATTTGTTGTGATTCATGAGAATTCAATGGGATAACTTACTATTGCATTAGACTTGGAACTTAGTTGCAAAACAGAACATGTAAATCTAGTGTTGATCTATGTTAGTCTGAACAGTCTTGTATGCCTGTTTGAACTCATTCCTTTTTATACCTCAGTGAAATTCCTTGTTGTAATGTATGAATGCAAATGGAAATGCTCTTGCTTGCAAAAGACAGATAACTTCAGAAACAGCCTGGGCAAACCCAGGGAGATGCACCGGAATAGTCGGTTACTTAAATATAAGTGTATGTGCAGTGAAGATGAATACAAAATGGTGGTAATACCAAAAGTATTCAGTGAAACAAAAATTACGCTGGTAATAGCAAAAGTGCGCTGGTAATAGCGTAAAATGGTTTTAAATCTGGAAGCAATGAGTTTCCTTAACTTTGATGTTGAATTGTAATTTGAAAGAAGTTGCAAGTCAAGATTGAAATTAGTATATTTCTTTTGTGAGATTGTCAGACAATAGGCTTACTCTACTATTTTCTCTTAATTGTGATGTGACCAGGATTTTATTGTTGTTTGTTGCCTCTTTGTTCTGTTGAAGTAATAGCTTATGGGTCACATTGGTTCAGGTGGAGTAACAATGAGTGTATTTGGATTAATAATAGACTATATTTTACACAGGTTTTCAAATTTTGCAAGATCTCATATGATTTTCAGATATTTTACGATACTAAGTGTTAGTCATATGCTAATGAGGAGTAAATTTTCTTCAGTTTTTTCTTTTTATATTATTGATTTAGATGAATTTTGTGGGTAAATTCCATGC
Source organism: Aristolochia californica (assembly GCF_029961685.1). NCBI lineage: Eukaryota > Viridiplantae > Streptophyta > Magnoliopsida > Piperales > Aristolochiaceae > Aristolochia > Aristolochia californica. Next base: position 207,764 of record NW_027182268.1, read on the forward strand.
AAACCCTCACGAGACATAACTCGTCCACTACTGCAGAGTATGGGTTTAACGGCTTGTTGCATGCGCTAAATGCAATCGTGCTCCCTACGAAAGTGGCATTTTGTTTTCCTAGGCTTAATTTTGGTTCGATTGTTGTTTAGCTAGGGACTAGCAAAGATTTAGGTTTGGGGTGTGATAGATGCCATATTCTGACATGAGAACTAGGTTAATTATAATAGAATAACCTTTATAATTGTGTTATAGGTGGTTATTTATCGGTTTTCAAATGAAATGAGCATTTATTGAATTTGGCATTAATCACTGTCGATATTGCATATTTTTCTCTCCTGAATTATATTTCATTGTTTTTAAGGTTTATTTCTTCCTGAAATGCTTTTTATAGATTTAATTATGAAATTTCAGGAGAATTATGGTGGAGAAGGATATATTTACCAAAATGCCCTTAGTGAAATGGAGATGATTTTTAGGTCAAATCGTTTTAAAATAAATAAGATGGTATTTAAAGCAAAAGGGGGGCGTCGAAAGAGCAGGTCGAAAGGGGACCCGAGAGGGAAAACCCGAGAGGGGAGCGTGAACAGATTGAATCTGAATTAGAGGAGTTCCCCACCGTCGTTCGTCGGGCCAATCGCGCCACCGTCGTCCACCGCCGTCCAGCAACTGAGAACAAACCCGAGGAGAGCTCGAGAGAGTCTCCGTCAAGGTGAGTTCGACAGTCGTCGCTCGCCAGGCCGAGAAGACATCCGAGAGGGCTTCTCCGGTGCCACTTCCGCTTTCCGACTATCCTCCGGCGTCGGTTACGTATTTCCGACCATTCCCGGAGTTATTCCGACTCCAACCGAGACTCGAGAGAGCCAGATAATTAAGGTTTATTTAAGATTTGTTTTCTTGATATTTGATTAAATTAGCTAATTAGGGTAAGATTATAATTGAGGTTGGATTTTGGTATTTTAATCCAAATTCTGTCTTTAACTCTAGGCGCCCGAAAGGGACTAGACGCAAGGATTGAGAATCCGGATTCGTGGTTATGTGGCGCTCGAGAGAGGCACGAATCACGGTAAAATCCAAAGTTGATAATTTTAGCATCATCACAATAGGAAATTGATTCTCTGCATTCTATTGTAATCCGATCTTTGTCATTAACTCTAGGCACCCGAGAGGGGCTAGACGCAAGGATTGAGAATCCGGATTCGTGGTTACATGGCGCTCGAGAGGCACGAATCACGGTAAAATCCAGAGTTGACATTTCCTGTTGTGCAAGTAGTTAATTAAATTATTGCTTGATAATTTAGGATATAATTAGTGTTTAGTTCAGATTAATTCATCATATTTGGTTAGGCTAGTTGACTGAAGAATACACAAAATTCAATCCTCCCTGTGGATATGACCCTCGCTTACTGCTAGATTACATGAACGATTCGTACGCTTGCGAGGTATAAAAGTCGATGTAACTAAAATTATATATCAAGTTTTTGGCACCCGTGAGAACGAGTTGCTGCCCGAGCGAGAGGAGGAAGAAGGGGAGTAATTCGTCATTATTGAATTTAATTTTTCATATAGTTTGAACTTAGGTTTTGAATGTTAATTGAATCTGATTTGATAATTAAGGTTTATTTAAGATTTGTTTTCTTGATATTTGATTAAATTAGCTAATTAGGGTAAGATTATAATTGAGGTTGGATTTTGGTATTTTAATCCAATTTCTGTCTTTAACTCTAGGCACTCGAGAGGGGCTAGACGCAAGGATTGAGAATCCGGATTCGTGGTTACATGGCGCTCGAGAGAGGCACGAATCACGGTAAAATCCAAAGTTGATAATTTTAGCATCATCACAATAGGAAATTGATTCTCTGCATTCTATTGTAATCCGATCTTTGTCATTAACTCTAGGCGCCCGAGAGGGGCTAGACGCAAGGATTGAGAATCCGGATTCGTGGTTACGTGGCGCTCGAGAGAGGCACGAATCACGGTAAAATCCAGAGTTGACATTTCCTGTTGTGCAAGTAGTTAATTAAATTATTGCTTGATAATTTAAGATATAATTAGTGTTTAGTTTAGATTAATTCATCATATTTGGTTAGGCTAGTTTGACTGAAGAATACACAAAATTCAATCCTCCCTGTGGATATGACCCTCGCTTACTGCTAGATTACATGAACGATTCGTACGCTTGCGAGGTATAAAAGTCGATGTAACTAAAATTATACATCAAGTTTTTTAGCCAAAGGCTACACCCAACAAGAAGGTTTAGATTTTGTTGACACCTTTTCTCCTGTGGCCAAATTGGTCACTGTGAAGGTTCTTCTTGCCCTTGCCGCCTCTCATAATTGGCATCTAGCTCAGCTTGATGTCAACAATGCTTTCTTAAACGGTGATCTTTTTGAAGAAATCTACATGGATCTCCCTCTTGGCTATCTTCGACAGGGGGAGTCCTCTTCATCCCACAGCCGACTCGTTTGCAAGCTTCACAAGTCCCTCTATGGTCTCAAACAAGCTTCGCGGCAATGGTATTCCTAATTTTCTCATGTTTTAATCAATTTTGGCTTTCTCCAATTGATATATGATTACTCTCTTTTCACCAAGGGTCATGGTTCCTCCTTTGTTGCACTATTGGTTTATGTGGATGATATCATCTTTACTGGCCCTTCATCTCGTGCTATTGCTGAGCTCAAACAATTTCTGCATACACAGTTCAAGCTCAAGGACCTTGGTTGTCTTAAGCACTTCCTTGGTCTTGAAATTGCTCAGTCCAAAACCGGTATTGTGCTTTCTCAATGTCATTACACCTTACAATTACTTGAAGACTTAGGTTACCTAGCTTGTAAACCCACTAGTGTTCCCATGGATCCCAAGCTTCATTTAACTGCCACTGACGGTGACCTGCTTCCTGATATAACCCACTATCGGCGACTTGTTGGGAAACTTCTTTACCTCACTTTATCTCGCCCCGACATTACTTTTGCCGTTCACAAGCTCAATCAATTTGTGGCCCAACCCCGCCTTCCTCATCTCCAGGCAGTACATCACCTGTTTCGTTATCTCAAGACCAGTCCTGGTCAAGGTTTGTTGTTTTCTTCTACTTCTTCCTTGCAAGTACGCGCTTAGTCTAATGCTGATTGGGGATCATGCCTCGATTCTCGCCGATCTACTACAGGCTTTTCCATCTTCATTGGTGATTCTTTGGTCTCTTGGAAGGCCAAAAAGCAGACCACCGTCTCTCGCTCCTCCGTCGAGGCTGAATATCGAGCTCTCTCTTCTACTGCCAGTGAAACCATTTGGTTGCAACAACTTCTTCAAGATTTTCAAGTTAAGGTTGCATCTCCTGCATTGCTTTATTACGACAATCAAGCTGCGATACATATTGCTTTAAACCCCACATTTCATGAGCGTACAAAACATATTGAGATCGATTATCATTTTGTTCGTGAACGTGTTACTTCGGGCGTCCTCAAGTTACTTCCTATTCGTTCTCAGTACCAGTTAACCGACATGTTCACTAAACCTCTTCCTTCTACCCACCTTTTTCTTTGTTGTCCAAGATGGCTATCAAGGATATTTACAAGCCACCTTGAGGGGGAGTATTAGAATATATTTAATTTATTTATTATTTATTTTTTTATTTTACTATTTTGCCCTTTTACCTTTTTACTGTATAAAACTACATGGTTATTCGTAACAGTTAATTCAATAAACCATTTTCACAAATCAATATTTGTTCGTCTTCTCGACAGCTGCCAGCCCAACGAACAGAACAACGGCTCTTTTCTTCAATCTTCTCTCGTTAAAAGTTCTATGCCCAAAAATGCAGAGGAGATCCAGAAATTTGATCTCATAATAGTCAATTGAATATTCAGAGTTACTAGAGGAAGAAGAGCACCGATTTTGGTGACGCTTACAGAGTTTGCTCAGTAAAAGACGTAAATGGGGGAAAGATTATCTTCACTTGGAAAGCTTGGTTTCATCCTTTGACAATCACAGAATCTTGATTCTTGTTTAAAGGTAAAGATCAGACAAGAATCAGGGTTGGAAGGAGAACACAATCGAATTATTCAGGTTCCTTTCCGAACACAAACTATCCTAATTTCTGTCTCCATATTTTAAACCGTATGCTGGGTTGTTTACATACTAGCGAACTACAAGACAAAGCGGGTTGTTCCTTGGACCAAGGAAAGTCTCCGGGCCATACTCTCTGTAGAGATACAGCCTCCGAAAGGAGATCCCCTAGGAGGCTTATCTGGTAACGCATACTTGCGTGGGCAGAGACCTGTGTGGAGCCTAACCCAGATGCCTCCTCCCACGAATCCATGGAGTAACAGAACGGGGCTTACGTTCTCGTTGCTCGCACTCTTTTTCATTCATTCCAAGAAAGCAAAAGTAGGTTAAAGAGCGAATGGTTGAGAAAAGCAGCGGCGCCACCATATGAAAGAGATACAACAAGTATGCACATCCGTTGGTCGTGAAATATCCCATCCTTTCCACCATATGAGAGAGATACAACAAGTATTCACATCCGTTGGTCGTGAAATATCCCATACTTTCTCCCTCCTGCCCCCTCCCCATGGCGCGCTCCCTCCACCTTTCCGTTCTAGCCCTCGTCTCCTCTCTCTACCTCATCGCTTTCGTCCTCGCTGTCGAAGCTCTGTAAGATTTCATTCTCTCTTCTCTCTCCCTTTCGATTGTTCCCCTGTAATATTTGTAAGATCAACTTCATGTTTTCTAATCTGGCTTTTATTACCCAGATTCGAAATCATGTTGAAATTCATTCAAAACATACGAAACAAAAAACGGTATTTTTAAGTCTTTTGACGAAACCCAGAAATCAACCAAAGAAAAGTAGCACATTACAGACACGTGATATTGCAAAAGATTGCTACGTAAGCAAGTGACACATGGTCAACGCCTAGCACCTCTATGCAAAGGACAAATAAGGTGACACAAAAACATGAAAACGGTAAAATATTAGCAAATCAATGACTTAATATTGTTGGCCCATGTGGCTTCTTAGGGGGGAATACTAATAACAAATACAAACACCACAATAAAAGACAAACAAAACAATTATTTTCGATGTTCTCCTATTGGGTGAAGTCAAGAGGGACCCTTGGGTCAATGCCCAGAGCCAAAAGATGTCAAATGTGGTCAATCAAGAGAACGTTACTTTCCTTAGATTAAGGACGTGAGTCACAATCTCCATAACTAGACGGGGCTCAATGCTTAGATCTTTAATCTTAATTTTGTAGGAGTATCCTATGGTCTGTTCGATGACCAAACTAAAAGCATTTGAAAGGAGTTGAGGGTATTCTTCATCTACATCATTTGGTCAAATCTCCTCTCTATACTTCTTCAATCCATTCTTTGGTGTGCCCAATAGCTAATTGAGCTCACCATTAATTAATCAATGGAGATCTTCTGAACTTGAGGTCATCATTCTCAAGTTCTTCTACCTCAAGGTTCGTGTAGAAAATTTGCCTTGTTCCCTTCCAACATGGTAGCATAAGCCCCAAAAAACTCATCGAGGGATGCAATCTCACGCCTATAGAACCCAACGTCCAACCTTGTAGGTTCAACTATGTTTCTATAAAAAAAAAAAGACTATATATCGGCTATGTTGGATCTTGGTGCAAAAATGATTGTACCAATCTAACATTTTGGTGTATCCCTCTTCCAGTTATGGAGCCTTTCCTTTATATGAGGATCTCTTGGTCCAAACCAGGGTGGAGATGCCAAACTGAGATGTAGAGAGGTGGGAAAATCACTAACTAGTGTGAATGGTGAGGATTGGGGGGTGCTCCTGATTTAAATAGGTTTTTTTCGTAGTTGATCGATCAATGCCTTAAGTTGATCAATTATGCACTTCGTAGTGATCAATCATGCCATATAAAAACATGTTATAATTGAGGTTTTTCTTTTCATTTCACATTTCTTGCATAATATGAACGGGATATGCTTTCTAGATTTAAGTAAATTCAACTAATTTGATGGAGGGTTGCTCACGCATAGTTTGTCTTTTAGCTTGGAGAATCAACTGAATCCACTAATTGATTTTTTTAGGAACAAATTCAACTTTTATTCCCTTGGTTTGAATATGCTCTCGTATGAAGTGGTGTCAAGATCTTACTTAGGTTTATTGCACTCATGTTGTCACAATAGATAGGCTTTTCATTTTGCTCTAAATTATAGTCCCCTAATTATTGTTTCATCCATAAAAGGTGTGTACAACTACTGTCGTTAGTGATATACTTAGCTTCAATGTGTTGAATCTTAGGATTTTATTATTAACCTAAGGGGGGGTTAGTCAACTTGAAGGATAAGATGATCTTCAACCACATAACGCCCTTCTCCACTTGAAGTCGTTAGTGGAGCGCAGATGAAGCTTCATCTCGATGCAGGAGATGAAGGGGCCCTTCATCTCCACGGTTTAATTTCAATCATGTGGAAGAAGACCCATTTTGATCTTCTTCGAATTGAAGGACGGGCGCCCTCGGCCTCGCTCTCTCTCCTCGCACCCCCCCCCCCCCCCCCATCGCGCGTCGTTTTTTCTTTTTTCTTCCTCTCTCCCGCACTCCCTTCCCTCTCTCGTCTCCCTGCGCCCCCGACATTGTTCTCTGCCTTCGTCTCCCTGCGTCCCCGACGTTGATCTCGGCCACTATCTCAGTTCCCTCTCGTCTCCGGCTTCAACTCTCGGTCTTCTCTCGGCCTCGCCCTCTCTGTCGCACCCCCTCTCGTCTCCGTGACTCCCTCTCTTCTCTCGGACAAGCTCTCTCTCGCTTCTCTCTCTCTATTCCCTCCCGACCTCCCTTTCTTCTCTGTCTTCTCCCTCTCTTCTCCCTTTCGGCCTCCCACTCTCTTATCTCTCTGGCTAGTCTCGATTAGGCATCGATTTCACCCTTCGGCTTCGGATTTCCCCCTTCGATTTCACCCTTCGGCTTCACCCTTTGGCTTCGAATTTCCCCCTTCGGCTTCGGATTTCCCCTTCGATTTCACCCTTCGGCTACGGATTTCCCCAAATTTCAGAAGGTATGCCTAAACTCGAATTTTTTTCATTAAATTAGTGTTTTATTTGATTTAAATTTATTTTCTGTGCGTAATTGGGGGGTTATTTGTGCATTATTTTGGGATTTAGGGTTACGGTTTAGGGTTTATGGTAATTTAGGGATTAGGGTTTAGGGTTTAGTGCGTAATTAGGGTTTATGGTTAAGGGTATTTTAGGGATTAGGGTTTTAAAGGTTTAGGGGGTTTAGGGTTTTTAAGCTATAAGGTTTTTTGGGTTTAGGGTTTGGAATTAGGGTGTAGGGTTTAGAGCTTTTAATGTATTAAGTCCTGGAATTAGTGTTTAGGGTTTAGAGTTTAGTAGGTGATAGGGTTTAGGGTTTGATGGTTTAGTTTTTTTTTTTTATGGTTTGTGTTTCGGGTAAGGTTTAGGCTAGGGGTTTATGGTATTTTAGGGATTATAATTTTTAAGGTTTAGGGGGGTTTATGGTTTTTAAGGTTTAGGGGGTTTTGTGTTTTTAAGCTCTAGGGTTTTTTAGGTTTTTTTTTTTTTTGGGGGGGGGGGGGGGAGGTTTGGGGTTTAGGGTTTTGGGCTTTAAAGGTATTAAGTTCTGGAATTAGTGTTTAGGGGTTTTTAGTCCAATTCAAACAAGGTTGAGTCGCCTACACGAGCGTCCATTAGCCAACGAAACCCGACCCCCATCACTGACGAGGTGCAGTTCATAGTGATTGCGAAGTTATTTGGGGCTCTACCAGGGGTCTTCGGTGAATTTGGATTTGATGTGTGTGTGTTTTCATTGTTTAGTGCATATGCATTAGTGAAAATAATTTAATTAATTTTAAAATGTGTGAGAATGTTGTTGAGAATTTTTGAGTGCTATGAAATGTTTTTGCCATGTGGTGAGGAGATTCGGGTATTATACATATCCACCACATGGTATTTCTTTTATGGTTTGTGTTTTGGGCTTTTAAGGTATTAAGTTCTGGAATTAGTGTTTATGGGTTTTTAGTCCAGTTCAAACAAGGTTGAGTCGCCTACACGGGCGTTCATTAGCCAACGAAACCCGACCCCCATCACTGACGAGGTACAGTTCATAGTGACTGCGAAGTTATATGGGGCTCTACTAGGGGTCTTCGGTGAATTTGGATTTGATGTGTGTGTGTTTTCATTGTTTAGTGCATATGCATTAGTGAAAATAATTTAATTAATTTTGAAATGTGTGAGAATGTTGTTGAGAATTTTTGAAGTGCTATGAAATTTTTTTGCCATGTGGTGAGGAGATTCGGGTATTATACATATCCATCACATGGTATTTTTTTATGGTTTGTGTTTTGGGCTTTTAAGGTATTAAGTTCTGGAATTAGTGTTTATGGGTTTTTAGTCCAATTCAAACAAGGTTGAGTCGCCTACACGGGCGTCCATTAGCCAACGAAACCCGACCCCCATCACTGACGAGGTACAGTTCATAGTGACTGCGAAGTTATATGGGGCTCTACCAGGGGTCTTCGGTGAATTTGGATTTCATGTGTGTGTGTTTTCATTGTTTAGTGCATATGCATTAGTGAAAATAATTTAATTAATTTTGAAATATGTGAGAATGTTGTTGAGAATTTTTGAAGTGCTATGAAATGTTTTTTCCATGTGGTGAGGAGATTCGGGTATTATACATATCCACCACATGGTATTTTTTTTATGGTTTGTGTTTCGGGTTTACGGTTTAGGCTAAGGGTTTAGGGTATTTTAGGGATTAAGATTTTTAAGGTTTAGGGGGTTTATGGTTTTTAAGATTTTGGGGGTTTTGTGTTTTTAAGCTCTAGGGTTTTTTAGGTTTTGGGGAAGGGGGGGGGGGGGGGGGGGGGGGGGGGGTTAGGGTTTAGGGTTTTGGGCTTTTAAGGTATTAAGTTCTAGAATTAGTGTTTAGGGGTTTTTAGTCCAATTCAAACAAGGTTGAGTCGCCTACACGGGCGTCCATTAGCCAACGAAACCCGACCCCCATCACTGACGAGGTACAGTTCATAGTGACTGCGAAGTTATATGGGGCTCTACCAAGGGTCTTCGGTGAATTCGGATTTGATGTGTGTGTGTTTTCTTTGTTTAGTGCATATGCATTAGTGAAAATAATTTAATTAATTTTGAAATGTGTGAGAATGTTGTTGAGAATTTTTGAAGTGCTATGAAATGTTTTTGCCATGTGGTGAGGAGAGTTGGGTATTATACATATCCACCACATGGTATTTTTTTTTTATGGTTTGTGTTTCCGTGACGAGTAAAGGTTGTCTGATAAAGTTTTTTCCGTGAGGACCGTATCGGATTTAGATTATACATGGCTGCAAGAAGACAACCAAGTGGTCGAACATATGATATTTGGACATTCGATGATGATAGCAAAATGCTCGATCTCTTGGTCGAGCAGGTCAATCTAGGGAACAAGTTGCCTAACGGGGTGTGGAAGCATGAGGTATACATGGACTGTGTAAATAAGTTCAATGAAGACACAGTCATGAAAAAAACTGTTGAGCAGGTGAAGAATCGAACAAGAGCGTGGAAGAAAACATACCAAACGGTAACGAGCTGTATCAACACTAGTGGGTTTGGTTGGGATGCAACCACACAACGAGTTACTGCATGTAATTCTGTATGGCTTGATTGCATAAAGGTCAGTAAATCTGTATGGCTCGACTATATGATGTACTATAAAATATTTTTTATGTTTTTCGCGTTAGTATAACTCTATTCCAAGACGTCTAAATGATGTTTTATTCTTGTAGGAGCATAAAGATGCTGAGAAGTACAGACGTGAAGGCTGCCCCCTATACGACAAATTTGCTGTGGTGGTGGGAAACACAATAGCGGTAGGGTCAGGAGCTGCAACCTTTGTAGATCAGGGCGATGAGGTGATCCGTGAATCGGAACATGTCCCGATGGATGAGGCAGCGGATGTTGATATAGTTAGGGATACTCCATCACCATTATTAAGCATGGATGAGTCTCTAGGTAATCAATCTGAAAGAAGTAAACGGTCATCTTTAAGTTGTCGTAGAAAGAGAACCGAAATGCCCGATAACGACACTAGTAGCAGAATTTTTGATGCAATAGATCGAATTGCTCAGACATTTCAGAATTTCATGATGAAAGACGATATTGTAAGAGGTTGCGTCAACGCCCTCAGGGAAATCCCGGACTTGCCTACAGAATTGAAGTATCGCGCTCCTTCATGGTTGGATACACCAACTAAGAAGGTCATGTTTATGGAAATGACAGTGGAAGAGCGGGTTGAGTGGCTTAAATTTTGTTTTGAAAAATAATTGTAATGCGTTATAAATACACTATTTTTTTGGAATATTATTATGTAGTAGACATGGTATTTGAATTATGACGTTACAAAACTTATTAGTATGGTTTGTATTTAAATTTAATATGTTGTTGTGTTTATATATTGCATAGATAAATATGGTGTTTTGAGTATGGATGTGGAATGTGATTGAATGTAGGATGTGGATGAATGTAGGATGTGATTGAATGTAGGATGTGTGAATGTGGATGAATGTAGGATGTGATTGAATGTAGGATGTGGGAATGGGGATGAATGTAGGATGTGATTGAATGTAGGATGTGGGATGTGGATGAATGTAGGATGTGGGAATGTCGATGAATGTAGGATGTGGGAATGAGGATGAATGTAGGATGTGATTGAATGTAGGATATGTGAATGTGGATGAATGTAGGATGTGATTGAATGTAGGATGTGGGAATGTGGATGAATATGGTTGTTTATAGGTGTGATTGCAAATAGGTTATGCTTGAAGATTGATGTTTACTCGTGTTTATGAATTTTAGGCGATTGAATTTGTGGATTTCCATGGATACTATGACAGACGATGAAAAGGTTGCAATTATGGTTGCATTCACAACTTTGATGATCGCCATGGAAAGATACTATATGTACGATTGCAACAAACGTGTACCACATTCTTGTGGGATGAATGGTCCATTGTATTTGCAAAAGGCACTAGACAAATCTCCAGTTAAATTTCGTAAAGTGTACAGGATGAACCAACTGGTATTTCACAAATTCGCAGATATACTTTCTAGTAAAGGGTTTTTATCAGCCACAAAGACCATCTCAGTTGAAGAACAACTTGCATATTTCCTCCTAACTGTTGGTCAAGGACAAGTGTATAGTATCTCAGCAGAGATGTTTGATAGATCAAACTGGACGATAAGTAAGTATTTCAACAAGGTGTTGGATGCAATCCTCAAACTTCACTCTGATTACGTCAAACGGCCTTCGGAACGCACACACTCGAAGATTTTAACAAATTCAATGTTTTATCCCTACTTCAAGGTAACATCACTTTCTATAACTAAATAATTTTACATTAATATACAAAGTTAGTAAATATTAATTGAAAATGTATAATTAGGATTGTATTGGAGCTATTGATGGAACTCATATCAAAGCCAACATTCCACTTGAAGATCAACCAAGGTTTTGGAATAGAAAAGGTTATCTCTCACAAAATGTGATGGCTGCATGTTCATTGGATATGCAATTCACTTATGTACTTGCTGGATGGGAGGGGTCAGCAGCCGATTCCCGTGTATTGAAGGATGCATTGACTCGTCAAGATAAAATCTTTGTACCTGAAGTTAAGTAATATATTTTTATGCAGTACTTTTTTATCTATTTTATCTTCAATTATTTTATGTGGTATATAATTTTTATTATAGGAAAATATTATCTAGTCGATGCTAGTTATGCAAATCTTCCGGGATTTTTGGCTCCATATCGAGGAACCCGATATCATCTGCAAGAATTTGGAGATAATATTCCTAGAAATGAAAAAGAATTATTCAACCGAAGACATTCATCTTTACGGAATATTATTGAGCGAAATTTTGGTGCTTTAAAAGCTCGATTTCAAATATTAAAAGGCACTCCTCCATTTTCTTTTAAGATCCAGGTGAAAATTGTACATGCTTGTTGCATATTGCACAATTATATACGTGCAGAAGATTATGATGATATATTTGAAGATGAAGCTGATGATTCGGGTGGCGAGCTCGGTGGAGGAGGTGATGCGGTCCAATTAGGTGCAATGGATGATACAGACAGTGACGATTGCGATGATCTTGAGGATGTGGGTAGCCAAGTAACAAGCATTCGGAGGCAGAGTGCATTAGAATCCACAAGAGCCGCACAATTTCGAGATGCCATATCGACATCCATGTGGAACGATAAATGATAGTTTACTCTTATTACTTTTGAACATGCGTAATTTATATGTACTAAACTTGTAACTCGTTGATTGTAATATTAAAGGCACGAACTCGTTATTTGAATAATTTTTTTTAGGTTATTTTAAAAGTTGTATATGTATTTATTTATTATTTTATTTTATTTTATTTTATTACTATATTAAACTTCATATTTAAGTCTCTGGTAAATAAAATATAATTAAAGTATGCATTTGTTTAATATATCATCATTAATTATGTCAAAATATATTATTAATTAATACAATACAAATCTATCTTATGTTATTAATATAATATTTTTTATTCATTAATCAGAATTTTTTTATTCACTCTATTGTATTAGTGATTTAATAGTGGTAATTAAAATATTGTTAACTCAGACACTTTGGTTTAATTAGTTCATTTTTATAATTATTAAAATCAATAATTTTAAATTTCTATAAGATGAAGATGAAGATGAAGTTGTCTTGACTAACACCCTATTTCAAAGATTTCGAAGATGAAGTTGTCTTGACTAACACCCATTTCGAAGATGAAGATCATGTAGATACATAAGATGAAGATGAAGATGAAGATGAATATGAAGATCAAATTTTCATTTTGTTGACAAGGAACCTTTGATGAAAAGAGGTAAAGAAGGATAAAGAAGAAAAGAGAGTAGTTAGAGGAGAAAGAGACATGCTCGAAAGAGAGGAGGTCAAAGAGAGGGACTCGAGAGATGAAATGATGGAGGCTAGGATTAGAGTTTCAAAGTTAACCTCTAATCCTCCCCCTTAGTCCTTTTATAGTTCACTTAGGGGGGGTTAGTCTCCCAAATGGATTTTTGAAGTTCAAGTTCATGTCCAACATGAAGATCATGTCAGTCATGTAAATGCAGATCATCTTCGCACTTGGTGTTAGTGTTGACCACTTTATGTGCACTGGAAAACAGTTTCCAGTGTTAGTGCCCTAACACGAAAAAAACATAAAAAACAAGAGAATCCATAAACTTTTATATTACACTTAATTACAACATAATCCTTAAACCCCAAATTAGATAAAACAACCATCATTATTATACGAATAAGTTATTTAATGTATAATTAAATATATTAATATATTTATTAATTGAATTAGATATTTTATTGTGCATTAATATGGTAATTACATGAGCCAGTGAAATACGTACCTGATTAATCACAAATAATAAATAAATAACGTTATAAATAACAAAAAAGAAAGTAATAAGTTGAGTTATTAATTTATTAATGACATATGATATATTTTAACATAAAAATGAATAATTTAAGAGAAAAAATTGATCTAATCATAACTTTAACACACTATGTATTTGTACATAATATATTTTATGTATTATTAATTAATAATATATTATCACAAAATTTAAAACCATTGGTTTAATTAACTATAGCAATCGGATAATTATGCCAAAATAATTTATCAAATATTTATTTTAACAATATTTTAATTATGACTATTAAATCACTATTTTAATATAGTAATTATAAAATAAATATATTAAATAAATAAAAATAATTATTTTATAAATAAAATTTATAAATTAATGATTTTTATGATGATAATTTAATTTTTCCTAACTTAGGAAAAATTAAACCATCGTCGTCTTGCAAGCGGGCAAGGGCGACGGGCCAGTGGGCAATGGCAATGGCGGCGGCGGCGGCGGTGGGCTACACCGACAGAGGCAGCGCTCCGACGGTACGCCGAGAGGGAGAAGAGAGGGAGGCCGAGAAGCTCTGCAATAGATGCTCAACCTCCCATGCTCTGCGACGGAGGTCGAGAGGGAGAGGAGAGGGAGGATGGCTGTTAAACCGAAGCCGATGGCTGAAATCAAAGTCGAATGGGGAAATCGATGCCGAATCGAAGTAGAAATTAAAAAATCGAAGCCCAAATGTCAAAATCGAGAGAGAGGTTTAGAGGGAGAGCGAGTCCGAGATGGAGAGAAGGACGCCAAAAGGACATTCGCAGCAAGATGGACGCCGTAGAGAGGGAGACCGGAGAGGGGCGGTGGAGAGAGAGGGCCGTGGGAATGAAATAGCAGAGAGAGCCCCGCGATAGTGTTATGTACTTGATTCTCAAAATCGGACAGAAAGCATTTTCCGCCGTTTACTCTTGGGACATGAACTCCTGAGTCATGGATGATCATGTACATGACATGAAGTTTGGCGCTCCCTAACGACTTCAGGACATGAACTGATTAATGCGCATGAAGATCATGTCCTGATACCTTTATCTTGAGGGTTGGAAATAAAGATCTAATTTAGAGATAAATTACAACTATGCCATCTTTCTTCTTCTCTTATAATACTCCCCCTCAAATTGGAGCAAAACCGTCATAAATTCCTAGCATGGGACATGTAGTGCTCAATGTTTTTGAAGCAATTGGCTATATGTGAATATATCAAAACTTGACCTTGAGATAAGAACATATTGAACACTTATGATACTAGCTTGTAATTTATCTTTTACAAAGTCACAATGAACCTCAATATGCTTCTTTTTTTTATGAAAGACTAAATTGAAGGAAGAGTGAATAGCTGCTTGGTTGTCATAGTGAAATTTCATCTAAATGTCCCTACTGAAACCCAATTCGGAGATGATGGATTTGATCCATATTAGTACAATTATAGTATGTGGCATGGTTCTGTATTCTAAATCTGCACTAGATCGAGCAACCACATATAGTTTTTTACTCTTCCAAGTTATCGAGTTACCTCCTAAAAGTGTATAATATCCTAATATAGTTTTTTGTCATTTGAGGACCCTACACTATTAGCATATGCAAAATCTTCAATGTTAATATGGCCATGACATTTGTATGGAAGACCCTGTCTATAGGATTTCTTTAAGTATCAGAAGATTCGTTCCAGAGCTTGCCAATGGGAATTTGAGCCTTATAAATATATTGACTTACCACACTACCTTGAAAAGAGATGTGAGGTCTGGTAACTGTAAGGCAAATCAATTTTTTCACTAGCTTTTGATATTTTCCAACATCAACATCATCTTTATTACTAACACATAATTTCACATTAGCATCCATAGGATTAGATACAAGACAATACCCCAACATTCCTGTCAAAGGGGGCGTTAGAGAACATTGAAGTTGAAGTTGAAGTTTGACTTCAAATTCAAGGCAATGATTTAATTCAACTTCAATTTCAAATTGGGTGTTAGTCATTTAACGTAGTATTAAAATATATTAATATACTAATTAATGAAATATTATATTATATAAATTAATAATTACAGTATTATAAAATAATATAATAATTACATGTGACTATAATAAATTACAAAAAATAAATATATAAAGTAAAAAATTACAGAAGATAGATTTTTTATGTAGTATTAATTAACAATATATTTTTATAAAATTAAAAATGATTAGCTTAATTAATTATAAAAATGAGATAATTAAACAAAAATAATTCATCAAATGCTTTCTTTAACAATATTTTAATTACCAGTCTTAAATTTCTAATTCAATATAGTAATAAAATTAAATAATAAATAAATATATATATATATATATATTATTTTATTAATAGCCTAGGATAGATTATTAATAACACACACACACACACACACACACACACACACACACACACACATATATATATATATATATATATAAAATTAAAACTTAAAAATATGCTTAAAAAGGAACCGAGTTACTCGTAATAGTCCACAATTTACAATATAACAACAAATGTTTATGCCTTAGAATATAACAATGAGTTTGTGCCTTTAATATTAAAATCATCAACTTAGGGGTAGGGGGTGGGTTATGGCCAGAACATAGGTTTTATTAAACCAAAATAAAAATAGGTTAATTAAACAAAAATAATTGCTCAAATACTTGATTTGATAATATTTTAATTATCACAATTAAATCACCAATATAATACAATAATTAAAAAATCAAATATAATGAATAAATAAAGCCGGTTTAATTTTTCCTAACTCAGGAAAAATTAAATCAGCAACGTCATCTTCCTCACGGTGTCGATAATGGTAGGGAGGCAACGACGACGGAGGCGGCACTCCGACGATACGTTAAAGGCCTTGCAATAGAGA
This sequence comes from Aristolochia californica, assembly GCF_029961685.1. Classification (NCBI taxonomy): domain Eukaryota; kingdom Viridiplantae; phylum Streptophyta; class Magnoliopsida; order Piperales; family Aristolochiaceae; genus Aristolochia; species Aristolochia californica. The sequence continues at coordinate 224,109 of NW_027182268.1, forward strand.
CACTTCGACTGGATGCTCTGTGACGGAGGCCGAGAGGGAGAAGAGATGGAGGGAGAGAGGGAGACGAGAGAGGGAGAAGGGAGAGGGAGAGGGAGTGGGAGTGCAAAGACAAGAGGAAGAAGAGAACAGGAGAAAAAAAATCGACGCGTCCCGTACAATGGCTTCAAGTGGATTATTCACAATTTTGGGCTGAATCGTGATTCCACGATTTTAGCTTGAGACAATTGCGTGCAGTTTTTAGATGACGTTGGCATTAGTGCACCATTAACGGCCTAATTGAATGAACTACATTATACGCATAAACAATGCCATACTTAGATTGCAATACTTCAATCCCGAGAAAATATTTAATGAGACCCATGTTTTTTGTCTTGAATTATTTACATAAGCTCTCCTTCAATTGGCTAATAATTTTTGAAACACTTCATGTTATAATAATATCATCCACATATATCAATAGGAAAACAACTCCCTTGTTAGTATGCTTAACAAATACATACGTGATTAACGAGAGGGTCTGAACAACAGCAACGACGTATCAGACTTTCTCGTTAGTCACCATTTTCTTGTTTTTCCTCCCACGGTCTTGCTCCCTCAACCTTTCAACCTTTCCCTTCTAGCCCGCGTGGCCCACGGTCTCGCTCCCTCCACCTTTCCCTTCTAGCCCGCCCGCGTCTTCCCTCTCCCTCTCGCTCCCTGTGATATTTGTAAAATCAACTTCATGTTTTCTAATCTGGCATTTTTTCTGGATGTCCCACTTTTTTTTTTTTTTTTTTTTGGCAGGAAAGGTAAAGTTTCGTTTTGATGGAAGCCATTTCTGAGTCTTTGACGAGTGCTTGAAGTGTTACTCCACTGGGTTTTTTTTTTTTTAAATTTCTTCCCGTACCGTATTTATTTTGAAAGGTATATTACACTTTGAAAGATTTCTCTTCCTTGGTTGGAAAGAAATCAGGGGTGATACTTCTGAGCGCTTCAATTTTTTCCGTGTCTTCCTTCTCCTCCGTTTTCTATCTGAAAAAGTTCTTAACTCACCGCCAACAACTACAGCTCTTGATTTAATATTTTTAGTGAAGAATTCTTGAGTTAATTTGATGATAAAAGTTTGCAGTTTTTTATTTATGTAATTCACTAGAGAGGCATCTGAGAAAGAGGGAGAGAGACAAAGGTTGCTGGGAACTACAAAAGGAGACCAGAGGCTCAACGAAACTTTACAGCAGGAGTCGCTCAAAAATGGCGAGAAATGCCCGGGATGAAGACCACCCAGAGAACAAAAGCAAAGTCTGCAACCATTGGAACGAGAAACAAGCCTTGCTCTACTGTTGAGCCGATTCTGCCAAGCTTTGCATCTCCTGCGACCGTCAAGTACACGCCGCCAATGGTATATTCTCCAAACACTCCAGATACCATCTCTGCGATGTCTGCCGAGACCAGCCGGCTTCGATTTTCTGCGCCTCCCACCAACTACTCCTTTTCCCCAACTGTGACTTCGACGCTCACCCACCTTCCCTTGAGGCACACCAACAGAACCGCCGCTCTCTCGAGCCCTTCTCCGGCTGTCCCTCCGCCACCGAGCTCTCGTCGCTATTCGGCTTTGACGTCGACAAGTATCTGTTGTTTTTAGTAGGTGGGGTCCAGCCCATGAGTGGGCCCCACTACTAATCTCTTTCATGTGAAAGAGATAAAGTAAAAGAAACAAAAAGAGGGTTTTTGCCGGGCCAGAGAGAAACAGTGCGCGAGAGAGAAAAGTTTTTTGCCCTGAGCGAAGAACAGTGCCGTGAGCGAGAAACAGTGCCGTCAGCGAGAAGAAAAAAAAGGGGTTCGACCAAGAGGAGAAAGAGAAGAGAAAGAAGAAGAGAGGAGAAAAGAAAGGAAAGAAAGAAAGAAGGTTTTCGAAGCTTCTCTAAAGTCGTCTTTTTCTTACATCCTTATTTTGGTGAAATCTCCATATCCGGTGATTTCTAATCTCTATTTATTTGGTTATCACTCAATTAGTGTGAATGAGTTTGAATTAGAAACTTGTTTTCTCTCACAATTTTGTAAACCTCAAGTTTTGGGCAAACTTGAGAGAAATTGATATTGTAAGCCAATATTTAATAGTGGAAGATTATTCGGATTTGCCCCGTGGTTTTTACCCTTCACATTGAAGGGTTTTTTCACGTAAATCTTGTGTTGTGGTTGTATGATTGAGCTTAGTTGTTAGAGCTTCCATAAAGAGCATTTGATAGTTTGATTGAGTGTGCTTATTTGTGCTTCCCATAACAGTCTCTATGGTTTAGTGATGGTAATTCGGGTGGATCAGACGAGGGGTTGTGGAGTGAGTTTGTGTGGAAGGCGCTGTCTGTCCTTTCTATACAAGATCTTATTATGCCGACGGAGGCAAGGAATGGGTCTGGTTGGGATTTTCAGGCCTTAAAACGTTCCACCACCACCAAAGGTGAGTAAAATTCTTGTTGTGTCACCCCTCTCGCTCTCCTTTACGTTGTCGGTCGAAGTAGTTTTTGGCTATATGATTTCTTCTACCTTCTCTCGTTAAAAGTTTTATGCCCTCCGCTGAATCTTGGCCAAAGAGGGCTTACGTTGCTCGCACTTTTTTTCATTGCATGGATGAGATTTATTTTTCCATTTAAAATCAAAAAGAACTTCGAGACTTATTCCAATTAAAAGGATTTATTACCCTTTGGGCCTATATTACTAAAAATACAATTTTTTTCTATCCTCGCATATGACTCCCATGTGATCTTGAACATACGTGGTGTGTCACACATATTCACATATATGCTTAGGTGAGCTTGCATGTCACATAGGGCCAAAACAAGATGAACTTTGTCATCCGATCTAACCATTGGAATAAAAAAAGTTGGTTACATATATGAAAAAATCTAGTAGAGTTGGTGGGTCCGTTTAATACTGTACATGTCCAAAAGGGTAGAAAGGTCTGTTATATATTAGAAAGGGATCGTCAACATCCGGTATACTATAGGAGACAAATCTCTTTGAAGACGGTGAATACATGCCTCAACCATCATAAAGGTATTATTTAAATATTTTTTATCTGATTTGTGAAACAGATCGACAAAAGGTATGCATTGGCACCAGATATCAATTTGGATTAATTAAAATCAATAGAGTACGGTTGAGCAATTTTCCATTCTTGAATCAGCCCTCTGAATCATGACAAATACTCATGTGAGTTTTCCCCTTACTTTGTATTAAACATGCTTTGAAAAACAACATATAATTTTTGTAGGTTCTCTCTACTTGAGTATAACTTGACACATGCATCCTATATCTGCTTGGTGGTTTCAAGGTGAACCACATTGTTTGTCACATGTTCCGCCATTCTATTTATCAACCAATTATTAACTAATGTATCATTCTTCAACCATTTAATATAAGAGTAATCCTCTTCGTGGTCAATAGGTGGAGCTGATTTGGTTAGATGTTCTAAGAGGTCTCGAATAATGAGAAACCTCTTAATTGATTGTGACAAACTCAGGTAATTAGACAACTCTCTCAAGGGTATAATAGTAATTTTGAAGAGGTCACTTTTACTTCTCACTCAAGTATTAATTCACTTCTTATATGGATAAGTAAAACAACTCCAATAAGCTGACGCAAATATGAACCAAACCAACTTGAGATCTCAATCAGACTCTAGCTAACCAAACCAACCCGAGATCGCAATCAACCATGCATAAGTAAGGAAACCTCATGTTGGCCGAGATCAAATAGTTAAAAATATGTCGTTCTTAATCAAGAAAGAATAATAATTAAGGACATAAACAAATAAAATTAGCCACTAAATCAAAATGTGGAAGATCTTCCACTAACTCAGCTTCTTCTGAAAAATAACCAAGGAAACTTTCCTTTTGAGTTATGATGCCACTTCACCAAAAGATTTCAATCTTGACATGTTTTAATTATTTTAGGCAAGAAGAAAATTAATCGAGGCAAGTAATAATCATACCAAAACAAATGATCTTGAGCAAGCTAGAGATTTTTTCATGAAAGGAAGTTTTCCTTCTCTGAATTAGGCACCAATTATCATCCAAAAAAAGCCTTTTACTTCTTTTTTTTCTTTGAATTTTTGGTAAGTTAGGGGGGGTTAGTCAACTTGAAGGACAAGATGATCTTCAACCACATAACGTCCTTCTCCACTTGAAGTCGTTAGTGGAGCGCAGATGAAGCTTCATCTCGATGCAGGGGATGAAGGGGCCCTTCATCTCCACGGTTTAATTTCAATCATGTGGAAGAAGGCCCTTTTTTATCTTCTTCGAATTGAAGGATGGGCGACGCCCTCGGCCTCGCTCTCTCTCCTCGCACCCCCCCCCCCCCCCATCGCGCGTCGTCTTTTTCTTTTTTCTTCCTCTCTCCTGCACTCCCTTCCCTCTCTCGTCTCCCTGCGCCCCCGACATTGTTCTCGTCCTTCGTCTCCCTGCGTCCCCGACGTTGATCTCGGCCACTATCTCAGTTCCCTCTCGTCTCCGGCTTCAACTCTCGGTCTTCTCTCGGCCTCGCCCTCTCTGTTGCACCCCCTCTCTCGTCTCCGTGACTCCCTCTCTTCTCTCGGACAAGCTCTCTCTCGCTTCTCTCTCTCTATTCCCTCCCGACCTCCCTTTCTTCTCTGTCTTCTCCCTCTCTTCTCCCTTTCAGCCTCCCACTCCCTTATCTCTCTGGCTAGTCTCGATTAGGCATCGATTTCACCCTTCGGCTTCGGATTTCCCTCTTCGATTTCAGCCTTCGGCTTCGGATTTCCCCCTTCGATTTCACCCTTTGGCTTCGGATTTCCCCAAATTTCAGAAGGTATGCCTAAACCCGAATTTTTTCATTAAATTAATGTTTTATTTGACTTAAATTTATTTCCAGTGCGTAATTGGGGGTTATTTGTGCATTATTTTGGGATTTAGGGTTACGGTTTATAGTCTAAATTAGGGTTTAGGTTTAGTGCGTAATTAGGGTTTATGGTTAAGGGTATTTTAGGGATTAGGGTTTTTAAGGTTTAGGGTTTTTAAGCTATAAGGTTTTTTGGGTTTAGGGTTTGGAATTAGGGTGTAGGGTTTAGGGTTTAGGGCTTTTAATGTATTAAGTCCTGGAATTAGTGTTTAGGGTTTAGAGTTTAGTAGGTGATAGGGTTTAGGGTTTGATGGTTTAGTTTTTTTTTTTTTTATGGTTTGTGTTTTGGGTAGGGTTTAGGCTAGGGGTTTATGATATTTTAGGGATTAGAATTTTTAAGGTTTAGGGGGGTTTATGGTTTTTAAGGTTTTGGGGGTTTTGTGTTTTTAAGCTCTAGGATTTTTTAGGTTTTTTTTTTTGGGGGGGGGGGGGGGGGGGGGGGGGGGGGTGTGGGGTATTAAGTTCTGGAATTAGTGTTTAGGGGTTTTTAGTCCAATTCAAACAAGGTTGAGTCGCTTACACGGGCGTCCATTAGCCAACGAAACCTGACCCCCATCACTGACGAGGTACAGTTATATGGGGCTCTACCAGGGGTCTTCGGTGAATTTGGATTTGATGTGTGTGTGTTTTCATTGTTTAGTGCATATGCATTAGTGAAAATAATTTAATTAATTTTGAAATGTGTGAGAATGTTGTTGAGAAGTTTGAAGTGGTATGAAATGTTTTTGCCATGGTGAGGAGATTCGGGTATTATACATATCCACCACATATTTTTTTTATGGTTTGTGTTTCGGGTTTACGGTTTAGGCTAAAGGTTTAGGGTATTTTAGGGATTAAGATTTTTAAGGTTTAGGGGGTTTATGGTTTTTAAGATTTTGGGGGTTTTGTGTTTTTAAGCTCTAGGGTTTATGGCTTTTAAGGTATTAAGTTCTGGAATTAGTGTTTAGGGGTTTTTAGTCCAATTCAAACAAGGTTGAGTCGCCTACACGGGCGTCCATTAGCCAACGAAACCCGCCCCCCATCACTGACGAGGTACAGTTCATAGTGACTGCGAAGTTATATGGGGCTCTACCAGGGGTCTTCGGTGAATTTGGATTTGATGTGTGTGTGTTTTCATTGTTTAGTGCATATGCATTAGTGAAAATAATTTAATTAATTTTGAAATGTGTGAGAATGTTGTTGAGAATTTTTGAAGTGCTATGAAATGTTTTTGCCATGTGGTGAGGAGATTCGGGTATTATACATATCCACCACATGGTATTTTTTTTATGGTTTGTGTTTCCGTGACGAGTAAAGGTTGTCTGATAAAGTTTTTTTCGTGAGGATTGTATCGGATTTAGATTATACATGGCTGCAAGAAGACAACCAAGTGGTTGAACATATGATATTTGGACATTCGATGATGATAGCAAAAAACTTGATCTCTTGGTCGAGCAGGTCAATCTAGGGAACAAGTTGCCTAACGGGGTGTGGAAGCATGAGGTATACATGGACTGCTTAAATAAGTTCAATGAAGACACAGTCATGAAAAAAACTGTTGAGCAGGTGAAGAATCGAACAAGAGCATGGAAGAAAACATACCAAACGGTAACGAGCTGTATCAACACTAGTGGGTTTGGTTGGGATGCAACCACACAACGAGTTACTGCATGTAATTCTGTATGGCTTGATTACATAAAGGTCAGTAAATCTGTATGGCTCGACTATACGATGTACTATAAAATATTTTTTATGTTTTTCGCGTTAGTATAACTCTATTCCAAGACGTCTAAATGATGTTTTATTCTTGTAGGAGCATAAAGATGCTGAGAAGTACAGACGTGAAGGCTGCCCCCTGTACGACAAATTAACTGTGGTGGTGGGGTCAGGAGCTGCAACCTTTGTAGATCAGGGCGATGAGGTGATCCGTGAATCGGAGCATGTCCCGATGGATGAGCCAGCGGATGTTGATATAGTTAGGGATACTCTATCACCATTATTAAGCATGGATGAGTCTCTAGGTAATCGATCTGAAAGAAGTAAACGGTCATCTTCAAGTCGTTGTAGAAAGAGAACCGAAATGCCTGATAACGACACTAGTAGCAGAATTTTTTATGCAATAGATCGAATTGCTCAGACATTTCAGAATTTCATGATGAAAGATGATATTGTAAGAGGTTGCGTCAACGCCCTCAGGGAAATCCAGGACTTGCCTACAGAATTGAAGTATCGCGCTCCTTCATGGTTGGATACACCAACTAAGAAGGTCATGTTTATGGAAATGACAGTGGAAGAGCGAGTTGAGTGGCTTAAATTTTGTTTTGAAAACTAATTGTAATGCGTTATAAATAAACTATTTTTTTGGAATATTATTATGTAGTAGACATGATATTTGAATTATGACGTTGCAAAACTTATTAGTATGGTTTGTATTTAAATTTGATATCTTGTTGTGTTTATATATTGCATAGATAAATATGGTGTTTTGAGTATGGATGTGGAATGTGATTGAATGTAGGATGTGGATGTGATTGAATGTAGGATGTGGATGAATGTAGGATGTGATTGAATGTAGGATGTGGAATGTGGATGAATGTAGGATGTGGGAATGGGGATGAATGTAGGATGTGGGATGTGGATGAAGGTAGGATGTGGGAATGTCGATGAATGTAGGATGTGGGAATGGGGATGAATGTAGGATGTGATTGAATGTAGGATGTGGGATGTGGATGAATGTAGGATGTGGGAATGTCGATGAATGTAGGATGTGATTGAATGTAGGATGTGGGAATGGGGATGAATGTAGGATGTGATTGAATGTAGGATATGTGAATGTGGATGAATGTAGGATGTGGGAATGTGGATGAATATGGTTGTTTATAGGTGTGATTGCAAATAGGTTATGATTGAAGATTGATGTTTACTCGTGTTTATGAATTTTAGGTGATTGAATTTGTGGATTTCCATGGATACTATGACAGACGATGAAAAGGTTGCAATTATGGTTGCATTCACAACTTTGATGATCGCCATGGAAAGATACTATATGTACCATTGCAACAGACGTGTACCACGTTCTTGTGGGATGAATGGTCCATTGTATTTGCAAAAGGCACTAGACAAATCTCCTGTTAAATTTCGTAAAGTGTACAGGATGAACCAACTGGTATTTCACAAATTCACAGATATACTTTCTAGTAAAGGGTTTTATCAGCCACAAAGACCATCTCAGTTGAAGAACAACTTGCATATTTCCTCCTAACTGTTGGTCAAGGACAAGTGTATAGTGTCACAGCAGAGATGTTTGATAGATCAAACTGGACGATAAGTAAGTATTTCAACAAGGTGTTGGATGCAATCCTCAAACTTCACTCTGATTACGTCAAACGGCCTTCGGAACGCACACACTCGAAGATTTTAACAAATTCAATGTTTTATCCCTACTTCAAGGTAACATCACTTCCTATAACTAAATAATTTTACATTAATATACAAAGTTAGTAAATATTAATTGAAAATGTATAATTAGGATTGTATTGGAGCTCTTGATGGAACTCATATCAAAGCCAACATTCCACTTGAAGATCAACCAAGGTTTTGGAATAGAAAAAGTTATCTCTCACAAAATGTGATGGCTACATATTCATTTGATATGCAAGTCACTTATGTACTTGCTGGATGGGAGGGGTCAGCAGCCGATTCCCGTGTATTGAAGGATGCATTGACTCGTCAAGATAAAATCTTTGTACCTAAAGGTAAGTAATATATTTTTATGCAGTACTTTTTTATCTATTTTATCTTCAATTATTTTATGTGGTATATAATTTTTATTATAGGAAAATATTATCTAGTCGATGCTGGTTATGCAAATCTTCCGGGATTTTCGGCTCCATATCGAGGAACCCGATATCATCTGCAAGAATTTGGAGATAATATTCCTAGAAATGAAAAAGAATTATTCAACCGAAGACATTCATCTTTACGGAATATTATTGAGCGAACTTTTGGTGCTTTAAAAGCTCGATTTCAAATATTAAAAGGCACTCCTCCATTTTCTTTTAAGATCCAGGTGAAAATTGTACATGCTTGTTGCATATTGAACAATTATATACGTGCAGAAGATTATGATGATATATTTGAAGATGAAGATGATGATTCAGGTGGCGAGCTCGGTGGAGGAGGTGATGCGGTCCAATTTGGTACAATGGATGATACAGACAGTGACGATTGCGATGATCTTGAGGATGTGGGTAGCCAAGTAACAAGCATTCGGAGGCAGAGTGCATTAGAATCCACAAGAGCCGCACAATTTCGAGATGCCATATCGACATCCCTGTGGAACGATAAATGATGGTTTACTCTTATTACTTTTGAACATGCGTAATTTATATGTACTAAACTTGTAACTCGTTGATTGTAATATTAAAGGCACGAACTCGTTATTTGAATAATTTTTTTTAGGTTATTTTAAAAGTTGTATATGTATTTATTTATTATTTTATTTTATTTTATTACTATATTAAACTTCCTATTTAAGTCTCTAGTAAATAAAATATAATTAAAGTATGCATTTGATTAATATATCATCATTAATTATGTCAAAATATATTATTAATTAATACAATACAAATCTATCTTATGTTATTAATATAATATTATTTATTCATTAATCAGAATTTTTTATTCACTCTATTGTATTAGTGATTTAATAGTGGTAATTAAAATATTGTTAACTCAGACACTTTCGTTTAATTAGTTCATTTTTATAATTATTAAAATCAATAATTTTAAATTTCTATAAGATGAAGATGAAGATGAAGTTGTCTTGACTAACACCCTATTTCAAAGATTTCGAAGATGAAGTTGTCTTGACTAACACCCATTTCGAAGATGAAGATCATATAGATACATAAGATGAAGATGAAGATGAAGATGAAGATAAAGATCAAATTTTCATTTTGTTGACTAACCCCCCCTTAGTGAACATTGAAGTTGAAGTTGAAATTGAAGTTTGACTTCAAATTCAATGCAATGATTTAATTCAACTTCAATTTCAAATTAGGTGTTAGTCATTTAACGTAGCATTAAAATATATTAATATACTAATTAATGAAATATTATATTATATAAATTAATAATTACAGTATTATAAAATAATATAATAATTACGTGTGACTATAATAAATTACAAAAAATAAATATATAAAGTAAAAAATTACAGAAGATAGATTTTTTATGTAGTATTAATTAATAATATATTTTTATAAAATTAAAATTGATTAGTTTAATTAATTATAAAAATGAGATAATTAAACCAAAATAATTCATCAAATGCTTTCTTTAACAATATTTTAATTACCAGTCTTAAATTTCTAATTTAATATAGTAATAAAATTAAAGAATATAATAAATAAATAATATATATATATTATTTTATTAATAGAGTAGGATAGATTATTAATAACACACACACACACACACACAGACATATATATATATTGATATATATATATATATATATAAAATTAAAACTTAAAAACATGCTTAAAAAGGAACCGAGTTACTCGTAATAGTCCACAATTTACAATATAACAGCAAATGTTTATGCCTTGGAATATAACAATGAGTTTGTGCCTTTAATATTAAAATCATCAACTTAGGGGTAGGGGGTGGGTTATGGCCAGAAAATAGGTTTTATTAAACCAAAATAAAAATAGGTTAATTAAACAAAAATAATTGCTCAAATACTTGATTTGATAATATTTTAATTATCACAATTAAATCACTAATATAATACAGTAATTAAAAAATTAAATATAATGAATAAATAACGCTGATTTAATTTTTCCTAACTTAGGAAAAATTAAATCAGCAACGTCATCTTCCTCACGGTGTCGATAATGGCAGGGAGGCAACGACGACGGAGGCAGCGCTCCGACGATACGTCAAAGGCCTTGCAATAGAGACTCTTCGATTGGATGCTCTGTGACGGAGGCCGAGAGGGAGAAGAGATGGAGGGAGAGAGGGAGATGAGAGAGGGAGAAGGGAGAGGGAGAGGGAGAGGGAGTGGGAGTGGGAGTGCAAATACTGTTAAAATTATGGTTTCAAATAGATAATTTATAAAATAAAATTACCATGATATTAGAGGCGTGGGACCCACTTCTAGATGTTGTCATTGGATGTTCAGTACAGGGAATAATGGCCAGCACATCCCCCTGTAGAGGTAGATTAAATGGGTGCATTGACTTAGTGGACACATCCCTTGGGACTAAGGAGATATGTCTCTCTTGAGGGGATGTATCCCTCCTTAGAGGATGTATCTCTTCTAAGAGGATGTGTCCTTATGAAAAGTCATTAGTGCACCCTTTGAAAATCTATATAAACCTCCATGGTCTTACAAGTGAGGCTAAGGCTATTTGAACACCCAGTCTGGCTGAACGGGAGCAAGCTTATCACTTGTAAACGAAGTATAAAAGATTATCTTGTGCACTTCAAGTTCTGTTTATATTCTTCAAGATGAAAGGTACGCTCTCTTTATTCTTCTGTTTTCAATTCTATGATACATGTATGGTTTTCATGATAATGGAATTATGGAGGATTTAATATCTATTTTCTATGATGTTTATATTATTATTAGACATCAAGTCTAACAAATACAAGTGATGAATGCCTCTGCTGGTATCATAGAGATAGATTATAGGTTTCTATATTTTTCCATAATTTTTTTGGATTTTTTGGCTATTTATTAGTGAATGAAAATAAGCTTAATCTAGGCTTATTGGGTTCTGGCGCTGTAGGCGGGCCTGCTGTGTGCTGGCTGCACGGGCTACTGTGGGCGGGCCTGCTGTGCGCGGGCTGCTGGCCACGGGCCTGCTGGTGCGGGCTTGTGCGGTCCGGGTCAGTGATGACCCATAACCATGAACCAAACCGGGTTTTTACTAATATAATGAACCTGAATGTGTTTTAAGGGTTTATTATTACCCAGAATTGTATTTTGAATAGGATTTCCATGTTATTTGGCTATTTGAAGTATTTATAATTAGTGTTATTGCATGTCTTGTTATATATTTATGTATTTGTATGTGAAAATTAACTTAATTATATAATTTACAAAATCCCCAAAGGGTAACATTTTGTATAAATTAAATTAATTTTATCTGTGTTTATTTTGAGTATAATTTGTTTTATGAGTTATACTAATTTTATTATATGATTAGCAAAATCCCCAAAGGGTAATGCGAATTGTATAATTAGATTAGTATGTTGTAAATTAATTCATATGAATCCCCAAAGGGTAAGTATGAATTAATTTATTTGTTTGTTTGTTGGTTTGTGATTGTTGGTTGTTTAACATGTGTGGAATGATTTGCCTAGTAACTCTCATGAATCCCCAAAGGGTAAATGGGAGTACTAGATGGTTGAAATGATTCTATAATTATGTATGTTCTCCCAAATATTGAAATATTTTCTGGATGACAGGAATATCCAGTAGTGGACATAATTTTGCTGAGTCCCTAAAGAAAAATGTACTTGATGGGACTAATTATGTGAATTGGTCACAACGGGTTGACTTAATGCTACGAGGCTATAGGTTTGATAAGATTATCAAAGTGGATACTCCTCCTCAAAGACCTTCCCGAATAAACTACCCTGATAATCTGAAACAGTATAAGAAGGACCTTAGAAAATTCAAGGAATGGGATAATGCTAATGAAATTTCTAGGTCACATATTCTTGGGGCTCTAAGTGAGACTCTCTTGATGACTTATTTTCATGTCCCCACTACAAAAGAGATTCTCGACTAGATTGAGGCTAAATATGGTAAAAAGTCGTCTACTTACATCAATAACTTATGGCAAAAGTTCACTCGTGCCAAATGGGAAGAAAATGCTGATGTGAGAAAACATGTAAATGACATGCTTGCCATGGCAGATGAGTTACAATATCATGGTAGACCAATGGATGAAGAAACTAAAGTGGTCATCATTATCAACTCTTTACCCAAATCTCTCAAATATATTCAAGACTTTTATTCTTTGTCCAAGACAAAGTGGACTATATTTGATTTGGTTAATATGATCAACCACCAGTCCGAAAGACTCAATCCAAGTATTGAGTTAGATAAACCTTCACCTAGTGCTAACGTAGTTTTGAAGCCGAAGAAAAAGAATTTTAAGAAGAAGGGAAAGAACTTTCGATTTCAAAACTTCAAGGAAAAAAAGGTCAATCAACAAAGGGTTGAAGTACATGCAAATCAACGTGTTTGTTTCTTCTGTAATAAGCCAGGACATATAAAGAAGTATTGTAGGGCTTTGAAAACCATGCAAGAAGGGCAACAAGAGAACACCAGTGAGTCCTTATCTCTTGAAACTTGTACTATTTATATCAAGCCTTTTAGTTGGTGGGCTGATTTTGGTGCAACTGTTCATGTATCGAATGAGTTGCAGGGTTTCAAGGAGCTAAGAAAGATTGAGGACAAAACAAGCTTTATTTACATGGGAAATGATGAAAAGGCCATTGTGGAAGGCGTGAGAACTTACCGGCTAAAGCTTGTTGATAATAAGTTTTTTGATTTAGAAGATTGTCTTTATGCTCCTTCTATGAGAAGAAGTCTATTATCTGTATCTTGTCTTGAGAAACTTGGATTTACATTTTACTTTGGAAATGGAAAGTTTCTTATGTTACAAGAAGATAAAGTTATTTTGAGAGGTTTTCGAAATTCTGGTCTATATCAATTGCAACTTAGTGGAAATATGGTGTTCAATGTTTCTACTTCTTTGGATATTAAAGAAAATGAATTGTATTTGTGGCATTTACGACTAGGGCATATAAACAAGGATAGAATTACAAGACTTGTGACACAAGGATTATTGAAAAATCTTTCACATAATGATTTTCCTATTTATGAATGTTGTATATATGGGAAAATGACAAAGATACCCTTTCCATCCAAAGGCTCAAGAAGTTCTCATGTTTTGGATATTATTCATTCTGATATATGTGGACCTATGAATGTGAATACTCGTAATGGTCATTCGTATTTTATCACATTTATAAATGATTTCTCAAGATATGGAAGAGTATATTTACTGCATAGAAAAAATGAGGCCTTAGATTATTTCAAAACCTTCAAATTGGAGGTAGAAAATGCCACAGGAAACAAGATCAAAACATTGCACACTGACAGAGGTGGAGAGTATTGTTCGGAGTTATTCTCTGAATTTTGCAAGTCAAACGGGATTATCCATATGTTTAGCATGCTTTATACACCTGAACAGAATGGTATTGCTGAAAGGAGAAATCGAACCTACTAGAGATGGTAAGATCTATGATGGCACTTGCAAATTTGCCAATATCCTTTTGGGGTGAAACATTATTGACAGTTACCTATATCTCAAATAGAGTGCCTTCAAAGTCGGTTGAGAAAACACCTTATGAGGTATGGTCAGGCAAAACTCCTAGTCTTAACCATTTTAAAGTATGGGGATGTGTTGCTCATGTTTTAAAACTTGATCCTAAGGACAAATTGAAGGCTAAGACTCAAAGATGTTTATTCGTTGGGTACTCTGAACATTCGAAAGGATATAGGTTATATGATCCCAAGGAGAAGGTGATTATTGAAAGTAGACATGTAAAATTCATTGAGGATAAATTTGATTGTGATGAAGATTTAGGTAAGAAGTCTCACTTGGAAGAATGTGTTGAAATGTCTTCTTCTGAATCTCCTTCTAATATAGAGAATTCCACCCAAATGGATATTCGAAGAGGGACTAGAGAAAGAAAACCTAGTCAACTCTTATCATCTTCAGATTTTTATACCTATGCTGGAGAAACTTATGAAAGAACAAGGTTGAATGAAGATGTTACTAATCCTGACACTTACGAGGAAGCACTCCTTGATATGGATTCCGACAAGTGGAAGTCGGCAATGGAAGAAGAGATGGACTCTATGTGTAAAAATGAAGTTTGGAAACTTGTTGATCCTCCTACATCGGTTAAGCCCATTAAGTGCAAGTGGATTTTTACAAGGAAGAGAAATGTTGAAGGTAAAGTTGAAAGATTCAAAGCTCATCTTGTTGCCAAGGGTTTTACTAAAATATATGGGATTGATTATGATGAAACGTCCTCTCCTGTTGCAAGAATACAGTCTATTCGAGCTCTCCTGGCATTGGTAGCATATTATGACTATGAGTTGTTCCAAATGGATGTTAAAACCGCTTTTCTAAATGGAAATTTGGATGAGAAGATTTATATGGAACAACCACGTGGATTTGTTAGATCTAGAACTGAAGCAAAAGTGTGTAAGTTGGACAAGTCTATTTACGGTTTGAAACAAGCCTCAAGATTATGGAATATCAAGTTCAATAAAGCAATTACAACGTATGGTTTTACTCAGAATCCATAAGATCACTGTGTTTATATAAAAACAGTGGGAGATCGCATTGCTTTTCTTACTTTATACATAGATGATATTTTATTAGCCGGGAATGATATTCAGTTGCTCCAAGGTATAAAGACATGGTTGTTTCAGACATTTGATATGAAAGACCTTAGGGAAGCTTCTTATATTCTTGGAATTAAAATTCTACGGGATAGATCTTTGCGAAAATTGAGTTTGTCTCAAGAGAAGTATATCGACACTCTTCTGGATCGGTTTCACATGTCTAACTGTATACAAGGTAAAGTACCTTATGATAACACTACAAAGATGATCCATGTGGATTGTCCTTCTCACCTCAAAGATAAGTTGGACGAATCTAAGTATCCATACGCTTCTGCTGTGGGGAGTTTTATGTATGCTCTTATATATACAAGGCCTGATCTTGCTTATGTTGTTGGGATTCTTAGCCGGTTTCAGGCTAATCCAGGTTTCACTCATTGGGAAGGGGTAAAATGGGTAATGCGCTATCTAAAAAGAACAAAGTCATATGCTTTGACTTATCAAGCGGACAAGTTGGAATTGGTTGGTTATTCCGACTCAGATTATCAAGGATGTGTTGATACCCGAAAGTCTACTTCTGGTTTTATCTTTATATTTGGAGGAGGTGCCATTTCTTGGAAAAGCAAGAAGCAAGATTGTGTCACGCAATCAACCATGGAGGCAGAATATGTGGCTATGAACTTAGCTACAAGGGAAGTTGTCTATCTTCGCAAATTCTTGCGAAGTCTTCTAGTGGTAGACTGTGTGGAGCGACCTATTCCTCTCTTTTGTGATAATGAATCTGCTATTGCTATCACGAAAGATCTGAAGTGTCACTCCAAGGCTAAACATATCGAAGGAAAATACCACTACATACGAGACATGCTGAGGAAGGAGGAAGTTGTTCTTTATAAGATATCTTCTCCGAATAACTTAGCTGATCCACTAACCAAGTGTCTTCCCGTGACCAATTTCACTTTCCATGTAGGGAACATGGGTTTGATTTGTTTATAATTGATGAGACCAAGTGGGAGAACATTGTTTTGTATGCATTGTGATCTCAATGATTTGTAATACTATGTATGTCATGACATTGTAATTTATATTCCATACAATGATTTTAAAAGAATGCATATGCTTTTGTGAGATAATATGAGTACTCAGTATATGCCTTGAGATTCAGCTTCCCTATTAGGTATGCGCTTGTACGTGTATATGTGAGGGTCTCAATAGAGAATGACGGTTGAGTCTCTAAATTGTTCAGGCTAATGGGACTGCATAGGCACAGTTTCCTTTACGGCTAATACTCATGCTGGTATAGAGCTTTACCCTGAGCTCCTCAAGTATTGAGTATGCTATGGACGGTGAGATGCCTTGATGTCCAGTTTTTTTATTAGGTATATACTTGTATGTATATACGGAAGGGTCTCAATAGGAAGGTTGGGTTGGATGTCTAAATTATTCAGGCCTATGGTACTGATTAGGCACAGTTACCTTAGTGGCTAATACTCGAACTGGTACAGAGCTTTACCCTGAGTTCAGGTCCGAGTATGTTATGAATGGAGACCGCTGAATTGGCAAATTTGACAAGTATGGATTTGGTTTATTCCCCAGCCTTGGATATCTAAGATATATATTGTGTAGGCCCGGGTTAACTACACATGTATATTAAAGTGTTTAAGGTAATGCCTATGGTCATGGTATGGTTTTAAGTGTCAAAATTGATTTTTCATGTTTTTTTCTTTTTCGAAAATCGGAATTTGAAATGGATTTGAAACCAAGTGGGAGTTTGTTAGAATTATGGTTTCAAATAGATAATTTATAAAATAAAATTACCATGATATTAGAGGCGTGGGGCCCACTTCCAGATGTTGTCATTGGATGTTCAGTACAAGGAATAATGGCCAGCACATCCCCTTGTAGAGGTAGATTAAATGGGTGCATTGACTTAGTGGACACATCCCTTGGGACTAAGGAGATATGTCTCTCTTGAGGGGATGTATCCTTCCTGAGATGATGTATCTCTTCTAAGAGGATGTGTCCTTATGAAAAGTCATTAGTGCACCCTTTGAAAATCTATATAAACCTCCATGGTCTTACAAGTGAGGCTAAGGCTATTTGCACACCCAGTCTGGCTGAACGGGAGCAAGTTTATCACTTGTAAACGAAGTATAAAAGATTATCTTGTGCACTTCAAGTTCTGTTTATATTCTTCAAGATGAAAGGTATGCTCTCTTTATTCTTCTTATTTCAATTCTATGGTATATGTATGGTTTTCATGATAATGGAATTATGGAGGATTGAATATCTATTTTCTATGATGTTTATATTATTATTAGACATCAAGTCTAACAAATACGAGAGGAAGAAGAGAGCAGAAGAAAAAAACTTTGGGGGAGGAAGGTCAAGAGAGAGAAGAGAGCGCGAGACAGAAAAAAAAAAAAATTCAACGCGTCCCGAACAATGGCTTCAAGTGGATTATTCACAATTTTGGGCTGAATCGTGATTCCACGATTTTAGCTTGAGACAATTGCGTGCATTTTTTAGATGATGCAGGCATTAGTGCACCATTAACGGCCTAATTGAATGAACTACATAATGCACATAAACAATGCCATACTTAGATTGCAACACTTCAATCCCGAGAAAATATTTAATGAGACCCATGTTTTTTGTCTTGAATTATTTACATAAGTTCTCCTTCAACCGGCTAATAATTTTTGAAACACTTCATGTTATAATAATATCATCCACATATATCAATAGGAGAACATCTCCCTTATTAGTATGCTTAACAAAGACATAGTGATTCATCATACATCTATTGAAAACAAAGTGATCCATCAAACAAACACACCATTAATTAATATCTCAATTAAATAAGAATTCTCATATAAAGTTAGAATTAATTAAAAATACATCATGCCTCAATTGTGAAAAAAAGGGTGTCTCAAATGTCATGTGCTTTTCCAATTAAGCCATTACATTTAAGAATCCAATACACAACAGAACACGGCCAATACGTAACCTAAAATGGAAGAAGAAGATGCCATTTCTGTCCCCATATTTGAATGCAAGGAGATTCGAAGCTGGGGCTTTTAATTTGTAATCGATTCTACCTCGTTTATAGTCCCACATGGAATGTTGGCTTATCTTTTAGGCTGTATTTGAGCGGAGCAACTGGGCTTTTTATTTGTGACTAACGAGAGGGTCTGAACTGCGGTAACGATGTATCAGGCTTTCTCGTTAGTCACCATTTTGTTGTTTTCCTTCGTTACGAATGTGGCCCACTGTCTCGCTCCCTCCACCTCTCCCTTCTAGCCCCAGTCTCCTCTCTCTCTCTCTATCTCATCACCTTCGTCTGTAATATTTGATTCTCTCCTCTCTCCCTTTCCATTGTTCCCCTGTAATATTTGTAAAATCAACTTCATGATTTCTAATCTGGCATTTTTTCTGGATGTCCCACTTTTTTTTGTTTGGCAGGAAAGGTAATGTTTCGTTTTGATGGAAGCCATTTCTGAGTCTTTGACGAGTGCTTGAACTGTTACTCTACTGGTTTTTTTTTTTTTTTAAATTTCTTCTCGTACCGTATTTATTTTGAAAGGTATATTATGGACCCACTTTGAAAGATTTCTCCTCCTTGGTTGGAAAGAAATCAGGGGTGATACTTCTGAGCGCTTCAATTTTTTCCGTCTTCTTTCTCCTCCGTTTTCTATGTGAAAAAGTTCTTAACTCACCGCCAACGACTACAGCTCTTGATTTAATATTTTTAGTAGAGAATTCTTGAGTTAATTTGATGATAAAGTTTTCAGTTTTTTTATTTATGTCATTCACTAGAGAGGCATCTGAGAAAGAGGGAGAGAGACAAAGGTTGCTGGGAACTACACTTTACAGCAGGAGTCGCTCAAAAATGGCGAGAAATGCCCAGGATGAAGACCACCCAGAGAACAAAAGCAAAGTCTGCAACCATTGGAAGGAGAAACAAGCCTTGCTCTACTGTCGAGCCGATTCTGCCAAGCTTTGCATCCCCTGCGACCGTCAAGTACACGCCGCCAATGGTATTTTCTCCAAACACTCCAGATACCATCTCTGCGATGTCTGCCGAGACCAGCCGGCTTCGATTTTCTGCGCCTCCCACCAACTGTGACTTCGACGCTCACCCACCTTCCCTTGAGGCACACCAACAGAACCGCCGCTCTCTCGAGCCCTTCTCCGGCTGTCCCTCCGCCACCGACCTCTCGTCGCTATTCGGCTTTGACGACGACAAGTCTCTATGGTTTAGTGATGGTAATTCGGGTGGATCAGACGAGGGGTTGTGGTGTGAGTTTGTGTGGGAGGCGCCATCTGTCCTTTCTATGCCGACGGAGGCAAGGAATGGGTCTGGTTGGGATTTTCAGGCCTTAAAGCGTTCCACCACCGCCAAAGGTGAGTAAAATTCTTCTTCTGTCACCCCTCTCGCTCTCCTTCACGTTGTCGGTCGAAGTAGTTTTTGGCTATCTGATTTCTTCAATCTTCTCTCGTCAAAAGTTCTATGCCCTCCGCTGAATCTTGGATGAGATTTATTTTTCCATTTAAAATCAAAAAGTACTTCGAGACTTAGTCCAATTAAAAGGATTTATTACCCTTTGTTCCTATATTACTAAAAATACAAATTTTTTCTATCCTCGCGTATGACTCCCATGTGATCTTGAACATATGTGGTGTGTCACACATATTCACATATATGCTTGGGTGGGCTTGCATGTCTCATAGGCCAAAACAAGATGAACTTTGTCATCCGATCTAACCATTGGAATAAAATTGGTTTAGGGTTTCTGAACCTTCATATAAGTTGGTTACATATATGAAAAAATCTAGTAGAGTTTGTGGGTCCGTTTAATACTGTACATGTCCAAAAGGGTAGAAAGGGTTGTTATATATTAGAAAGGGATCGTCAACATCCGATATACTATAGGAGACAAATCTCTTTGAAGGTGGTGAATACATACCTCAAACATCATAAAGGTATTATTTAAATATTTTTTTATCTTATTTGTGAAGCAAATTGACAAAATGTATGCATTGGCACCAGATATCAATTTGGATTAATTAAAATCAATGGAGTATGGTTGAGCAATTTTCCATTCTTGAATCGACCATCTGAATCATGCCAAATACTCATGTGAGTTTTTCACTTACTTTGTATTAAACATGCTTTGAAAAACATCATATAATTTTTGTTGGTTCTCTGTACTTGAGTATAACTTGACACATGTATCCTATATCTACTTGGTGGTTTCAAGGTGAACCACATTGTTTGCCACGTGTTTCGCCATTCTATTTATCTGCCAATTAATAAGTAATGTATCATTCTTCAACTATTTAATATAAGAGTTGTCCTCTTCGTCAATAGGTGGAGCTGATTTAGTTAGATGTCCTAAGAGGTCTCGATTAATGAGAAACCTCTTAATCGATTGTGACCAGCACAGGTAATTAGACAACTCTCTCAAGGTATAATAGTAATTTTGAGGAGGTAACTTTTACTTCTCGTGTATTGTTAAGTCATTAAGTATCAAAACAATACTACTCTTGTTTAGTATATAAGAAGAAGCATCAATAACCCATATAATCCAAGGCTAAATAATCGAGGTTTAAGAGAAAACTGAGACTTAGCAAGTCTCACTTAAGTAACTCACTTCTTATATGGATAAGTAAAACAACTCCAACAAGCTTACCCAAATATGAACCAAATCAACTTGAGATCTCAATGAGACTCTAGCTAACTAAACCAACCCGAGATTGCAATCAACCATGCATAAGTAAGGAAACCTCATGCTAGCCGAGATCAAATAGTTAAAAATATGTCTTTCTTAATGAAGAAAGAATAATAATTAGTGACATAAACAAATAAAATCAGCCACTAAATCAAAATGTGGAAGATCTTCCACTAACTCAACTTTTTTTGAAAAATAACCAAGGAAACTTTCCTTTTGAGTTATGATGCCACTTCACCAAAAGATTTCAATCTTGACTTGTTTTAATTATTTTAGGCAAGAATAAAATTAACTAAGGCAAGTAATAATCATACCAAAACAAATGATCTTGAGCAAGCTAGAGATTTTTTCATGAAAGGAAGTTTTCCTTTTCTGAATTAGGCACCAATTATCATCCAAAAAAAGCCTTTTACTTCTTTTTTTTCTTTGAATTTTGGTAAGTTAATCCACCCTCTATCTCAACGTGGAATACTTCCCAATGAGAGGAAAAAAACAACATATATCCTCTATTAACAAAAACAAATCCGGCACTACAAGATACTTTCATGAGTTTTTTGAACATCAACAAAAAATGAAACCTCAAGTGCTCTTAATCATGTAAGAGCGGCTTCCTTTAATCATAAACTCATGAAATCAGTGATAAATGAGCCTAGTTTCAAACAAATAGCATCCAACATTCCATAATCGTGAAACAAAACTGATATTAACCTTCGAAGAGAGCATGAAGTGATCATATCGGAAAATCAACCTCTACGCTGAATCTAACATGTAACAAGTAGTATTTTCGAAATTTTCTAAATCAAATATTGCTGAAAACTCCACCATTCTGAGTCATGTACCAACAATCATCTTCAAAAATGAAAGAAATAAGAGGATACTTATCTTCCATTGAGCAAACAAACTCGACCTAGAGATTAAACTTTAACCAATGAGCACCAAATCCTCAGGATCCTAAACCTAATTCTGTGATACCATGTTAGCTTTAGGATCCCATTTAGTGAGCAGTAAACGAACTAGATTAATGGTGAGAAGAGAGTAGCAAGAGTGAGGGAAAAAGAAGAGGTAATCGGTTGAGAAGAGAAGGAGAAGAAGAGGAGAGGAGAAATTGGCTAGGAGAGATGAGAGGAGGGAAGGAGGATTCGATTTTGGTGACATGCCTAATCCTTCCCCTCAATGTGTATTAATAATAATGAAAAAGAGCTACAATTACATCATTACACTTTACCCTAAGTAGCGAGATAAAGGGACAAAAAAAAGGAAAATTACATCATGCCACTATAATATGATTCTATCTTCTAAAAAAACTATGTAATATCAAATGATCAAATTCAGCAAGTAACAGCCAAGGAAACCAACCAATAGATCAATCAAAAAGCAACAGAACTAGTGATTACTTTCCAAAATTATTCTTCAAACCCTAACTTAGGGTTTTAATAACTTAATTGGGAAACGACTCCAAAAACTAGAACTTAAGGAGAGCTTCAAGAGGACTTTTAGAATTCCTAAGGAGAAGTTTTTGACATAAAAAATTATAGTCCCCTAATTATTGTTTCATCCATAAAAGGTGTGTACAGCTACTGTCGGTAGTGATATACTTAGCTTCAATGTGTTGAATCTTAGGATTCTATTATTAACCTAAAGGAACCTTTGATGAAAAGAGGTAAAGAAGGATAAAGAAGCAAAAAGAGTAGTTAGAGGAGAAAGAGACATGTTCAAAAGAGAGGAGGTGAAGAGAGGGACTCAAGAGATGAAATAATGGAGGCTAGGATTAGAGTTTCAAAGTTAACCTCTAATCCTCCCCCTTAGTCCTTTTATAGTTCACTTAGTCCCAAATAAATTTTTGAAGTTCAAGTTCATGTCTAACATGGAGCTCATGTCAGTCATGTACATGAAGATCATCTTCGTACTTGGTGTTAGTGTTGACGACTTCATGTGCACTGGAAAACAGTTTCCAGTGTTAGTGCCCTAACATGAGAAAAACATAAAAAACAAGAGAATCCCTAAACCTTTATAGTACACTTAATTACAACATAATCCTTAAACCCTAAATTAGATAAAACAACCATTATTACTATACGAATAAGTTATTTAATGTACAATTAAATATATTAATATATTTATTAATTGAATTACATATTTTATTATGCATTAATATGGTAATTACATGAGCCAATGAAATACGTACATGATTAATTACAAATAATAAATAAATAACGTTATAAATAACAAAAATGAAAGTAGTACGTTGAGTTATTAATTTATTAATAACATATGATATATTTTAACCTAAAAATGAATAATTTAAGAGAAAAAATTGATCTAATCATAACTTTAACACACTATATATTTGTACATAATATATTTTATGTATTATTAATTAATAATATATTATCAAAAAATTTAAAACCATTGGTTTAATTAACTATAGCAATCGGACAATTATGCCAAAATAATTTATCAAATATTTATTTTAAAAATATTTTAATTATGACAATTAAATCACTATTTTAATATAGTAATTATAAAATAAATATATTAAATAAACAAAAAATATTATTTTATAAATTAATGATTTTATGACGATAGTTTAATTTTTCCTAACTTAGAAAAAATTAAACCATCATCGTCTTCCTCAAAGGCGGCGGCAGCAGCGGCGGGCAACATCGACAGAAGCGTCGCTTCGACGGTACGCCGAGAGAGAGAAGAGAGGGAGGCCGAGAAGCTCGGCAGTAGATGTTCGACCTCCCGTGCTCTGTGACGGAGGTCGAGAGGGAGAGGAGAGGGAGGATGGCTGTTAAACCGAAGCTGATGGTTGAAATCAAAGCTGAATGGGAAAATCGATGCCGAAATTAAAAACTCGAAGCCCAAATGTCAAAATCGAGCGGGAGGTTCAGAGGGAGAGCGAGTCTGAGATGGAGAAAAGGACGCCGAAAGGACATTCACAGCGAGATGGACATTGTAGAGAGGGAGACCGAAGAGGGACGGTGGAGATGAGAGAGGGAGCAAAGAATGAGAGAGGGCTGCAAGAATGAAATAGCAGAGAGGGTGTGCGGTAGAGAGAGCCCCGCGATAGTGTCATGTACATGAATATCAAAATCGGGCAGAAAACACTTTCCGCCATTTACTCTTGGGACATGAACTCCTGAGTCATGGTTGATCATGTACATGACATGAAGTTTGGCGCTCCCTAACGACTTCAGGACATGAACTGAGTAATTCGCATGAAGATCATGTCCTGAGTCATGTTAACAAACTCCCCCTTAAAGTTAGCATATTACATAGATACCTTTATCTTGAGGGTTGGAAATAAAAATCTAATTTAGAGATAAATTACAACTATGCCATCTTTTTTCTTCTCTTATAATACTCCCCCTCAAATTGGAGCAAAAACGTCATAAATTCCTAGCATGGGTCATTTAGTGCTCAATGTTTTTGAAGCAATTGGCTATGTGAATATATCAAAACTTGACCTTGAGATAGAACATATTAAACACTTATGATACTACCTTGTAATTTATCTTTTACAAAGTGACAATCAACCTCAATATGCTTTTTTTTTTTTTATGAAAGGCTAAATTGAAGATAGAGTGAATAGCTGCTTGGTTGTCATAGTGAAATTTCATCTAAGTGTCCCTACTGAAACCCAATTCGGAGAGAATGGATTTGATCCATATTAGTACAATTATAGTATGTATCATGGTTCTGTATTCTACATCTGCACTAGATCGAGCAACCACATATTGTTTTTTACTCTTCCATGTTACCGGGTTACCTCCTAAAAGTGTATAATATCCTAATATAGTTTTTTGTCATTTGAGGACCATACACTATTAGCATATGCAAAATCTTCAATGTTAATATGGCCATGACGTTTGTATGGAAGACCCTGTCTATAGGATTTCTTTAAGTATCACAAGATTCGTTCCAGAGCTTGCCAATGGGAATTTGAGGCTTATAAATATATTGACTTACCACACTACCTTCAAAAGAGATGCGAGGTTTGATAAATGAAAGGCAAATCAATTTTTTCACTAGCTTTTGATATTTTTCTATATCAACATCATCTTTATTACTAACACATCTTTTCACATTAACATCCATAGGAGTAGATACAGGACGATACCCCAACATTCATGTCAAAGGGGGGGTTAGTGAACATTGAAGTTGAAGTTGAAGTTTGACTTCAAATTCAAGGCAATGAATTAATTCAACATCAATTTCAAATTGGGTGTTAGAAATGTAGTATTAAAATATATAAATATACTAATTAATGAAATATTATATTATATAAATTAATAATTACAGTATTCTAAAATAATATAATAATTACGTGTGACTATAATAAATTATAAAAAATAAATATATAAAGTAAAAAATTACAGAAGATAGATTTTTTATGTAGTATTAATTAATAATATATTTTTATAAAATTAAAATTGATTAGTTTAATTAATTATAAAAATGAGATAATTAAACCAAAATAATTCATCAAATGCTTTCTTTAACAATATTCTAATTATCAGTCTTAAATTTCTAATTTAATATAGTAATAAAATTAATGAATATAATAAATATATATATATATATATATATATATATATATATATATAAATTTTTTTAATAACCTAGGATAGATTATTAATAACACACACACACACACATATATATATATATAGTTATATAATTAAAACTTAAAAACATGCTTAAAAGGACACCGAGTTACTCATAATAATCCACAATTTACAATATAATAGCAAATGTTTATGCCTTGGAATATAACAATGAGTTCGTACCTTTAATATTAAAATCATCAACTTAGAGGTAAGGGGTGGGTAATGGCCAGAAAATAGGTTTTATTAAACCAAAATAAAAAAAAGGCTAATTAAACAAAAATAATTGATCAAATACTTGATTTGGTAATATTTTAATTATCACAATTAAATCACTAATATAATACAGTAATTAAAAATTTTAATATAATGAATAAATAACGCCAGTTTAATTTTTCCTAACTTAGGAAAAATTAAATCAGCAACATCATCTTCCTCACGGTGTCGATAATGGCAGGGACGCAACGACGATAGAGGCGGCGCTCCGATGGTACGTCAAAGGCCTTGCAATAGAGACTCTTCGATTAGATGCTCTGCTACGGAGACCGAGAGGGAGAAGAGATGGAGGGGAGAGGGAGAAGAGAGAGAGAGAGACGAGAGAGGGAGAAGGGAGAGGGAGAGGGAGATGGAGAGGGAGTGGTAGTGCAAAGACGAGAGGAAGAAGAGAGCAAGAGAAAAAAAATTTGGGGGAGGAAGGTCGAGAGGGAGAAGAGAGCGCGAGACAGAAAAAAAAAATTAGACGCGTCCCGAACAATGGCTTCAAGTGGATTATTCACAATTTTGGGCTGAATCGTGATTTCGCGATTTTAGCTTGAGACAATTGCGTGCATTTTTTAGATGATGTTGGCATTAGTGTACCATTAACGGCCTAATTGAATGAACTACATAATGCGCACAAACAATGTCATACTTAGATTGCAACACTTCAATCCCGAGAAAATATTTGATGAGACCCATGTTTTTTGTCATGAATTATTTACATAAACTCTCCTTCAACTGGCTAATAATTTTTGAAACACTTCATAATATAATAATATCATCCACATATATCACTAGGAGAACAACTCCATTGTTAGTATGCTTAACAAACACATAGTGATCCATCATACATCTATTAAAAGCAAAGTGATCCATCAAACACACGATTAATTAATATCTCAATTAAATAAGAAATCTCAATTAAGTTAGAATGAATTAAAAATACATCATGCCTCAATTGTGAAAAAAAAAAGGTGTCTCCATTGTTTTCGTAGTTCCATCTACTTTTCCAATTAAGCCATTACATTTAAGAATCCAATACACAACAGAACACGGCCAATAGTAACCTAAAATCAGCTATGTTTTGGATTTTCAGATTGCACAAAATTGCAGAGGAGATCCAGAAATTGGATCTCATAATGGTCAATTCAATATTCAGAGTCAGAGGAGGAAGAAGAGCACCCATTTTGGTGCCGCTTACAGAGTTTACTCAGTGAAAGACGTAAAGATTATCTTCACTTGGAAAGCTGGGTTTCATCCTTTAACAATCACAGAATCTTGATTCTTGTTTAAAGGTAAAGATCAGACAAGAATCAGGGTTGGAAGGAGAACACAACCGAATTATTCAGGTTCCTTTCCCAGTAAGAACTATCCTAAGGGAAACAGAAAATGGAAGAAAGAAGATGCCATTTCTCTCTGCATATTTGAAGGCAAGGAGATTCGAAGCTGGGGCTTTTAATTTGTAATCGATTCTACCTCGTTTATAGTCCCACATGGAATGTTGGCTTATCTTTTAGGCTGTATTTGACCGGAGCAACTGGGTTATCCGTTCGTGATTAGCGAGAGGGTCTGAACAACGGTAACGACGTATCAGGCTTTCTCGTTAATCACCTCTTTGTTGTTTTTCCTTCCTTTCGAATGTGGCCCCCGTCTCCGTAATATTTGTAAAATCAACTTCATGTTTTCTAATCTGGCATTTTTTCTGGATGTCCCACTTTTTTTTTTTGTATTTGGCTGGAAAGGTAAAGTTTCGTTTTGATGGAAGCCATTTCTGAGTCTTTGACGAGTGCTTGAACTGTTACTCTACTGGTTTTTTTTTTTTTTTAAATTTCTTCTCGTACCGTATTTATTTTGAAAGGTATATTATGGACCCACTTTGAAGGATTTCTCTTCCTTGGTTGGAAAGAAATCAGGGGTGATACTTCTGAGCGCTTCAATTTTTTCCGTCTGCTTTCTCCTCCGTTTTCTATGTGAAAAAGTTCTTAACTCACCGCCAACAACTACAGCTCTTGATTTAATATTTTTAGTAGAGAATTCTTGAGTTAATTTGATGATAAAAGTTTGCAGTTTTTTATTTATGTAATTCACTAGAGAGGCATCTGAGAAAGAGGGAGAGAGACAAAGGTTGCTGGGAACTACACTTTACAGCAGGAGTCGCTCAAAAATGGCGAGAAATGCCCAGGATGAAGACCACCCAGAGAACAAAAGCAAAGTCTGCAATCATTGGAAGGAGAAACAAGCCTTGCTCTACTGTCGAGCCGATTCTGCCAAGCTTTGCATCCCCTGCGACCGTCAAGTACACGCCGCCAATGGTATTTTCTCCAAACACTCCAGATACCATCTCTGCGATGTCTGCCGAGACCAGCCGGCTTCGATTTTCTACTCCTTTGCCCCAACTGTGACTTCGACGCTCACCCACCTTCCCTTGAGGCACACCAACAGAACCACCGCTCTCTCGAGCCCTTCTATAGCATAATTAGGTTAATATAAGTAATTTTGTATAACTTAGACCTGATTAATTGATTCAGGTTCCTTTCCCGGTAAGAACTAAACAGAAAATGGAAGAAGATGCCATTTCTGTCTGCATATTTGAATGCAAGGAGATTCGAAGCTGCGGCTTTTAATCTGCAATCGATTCTACCTCGTTTATAGTCCCACATGGAATGTTGGCTTATCGTGGAAGTTGTATTTGAGCGTAGCTGCTGGGTAATTTGTTTGTGACTAATGAAAAGGTCCAAAATGGGTTAAATCATCGGGGATTTTTTTTTCATTCGTTCACACTCGTCTCCTCTCTCTCTATCTCATCACCTTCTTCTGTAAGATTATATTCTCTTCTCTCTCCCTTTCGATTGTTCCCCTGCAATATTTGTAAGACCAACTTCATGTTTTCTAATCTGGCTTTTATTACCCGTGTTTCTCAGGGACAACCGGTTACGGATCATTACGATAAGACTACCTTCTGCAAGTATGGCTCAGATGCGGCGACGGTGTACGGACTCTCCGCCTTCCTCGGTGTGCTGGTGAGTCAGGGGGTCGTCACCGGCGTCACTAAATGTCTCTGTTTTGGAAAAGGACTCACCGCCGGACCGACCAGGAGCTGCGCCGTTTCCTCCTTTGTGCTTTCCTGGTAAGTCAAAACAAAAGAAGAAAAAAACACTCTCCCACGGTCCTACAGTGCTCAGTTCTACTTCTACTAAATATCTCTATTATTTTTAACAACATTCACAAACACAACTTTTTATTTCCAGAATTCCAATCTCCCCAAACCTTCCCAAGTAAAAATCCTTTTTGTTGAGGACCTTTGATTGTGATTTAGGTGTACTTTTCTGGGTGCGGAAGCGTGTCTTCTGGCCGGGTCCGCGAGGAATGCTTACCACACCAAGTACCGCGCCCACTTCGGTGTCCAACACCTATCATGCGCAGAGCTCCGGGAAGGGGTATTCGCCGCCGGGGGGCGGCGCTCATCTTGCTCTCCAATGCTCTTCTCACTCTTGTTCTACTGGTCCCACGCCAAGGCCCACACGGGAGGGTGGCAGAAGCACATCAACGAGGGCGTCACCATGAGCCCTTACCCCCGACCCGGGGAGTTTGGCAGCGAAAAGCCCTGATCACCACTGTGATAGGATTATACAGATCAAATTATATCTAGAGAGCAAAATTAAATACATAGATTTAACGTGGTTCACCCAAATCGGGCTACGTCCACAGCTGCTGATGATAATTCTTTATAGGGAATATCGTTCAATGTTTACAATTTCCTATCCATACAATCCATACATTAATCTACCACTGCAGATAAATAAATACAAATCTGTAAAAGAAGGAACAATGTAACCTGTACGAAGACCTGAGACTCGCCGATGCCCAAATAGCACCGGTCAGAAACAACACGAAACAAACAGCACACGGTCAGTAATAAAACAAACTAGTCAACGCCTCTGCGGAGGCGTTCCTTCTTCCTCTCCTTCGCTCTCTCCCTCTACACTGAGGATACAACGCCCTTCTTCCTTCTCTGGTCTCTCTCACTTTACACTGAGGATAGAGATGCCCAACAAGAGGAATCACGCAACGCCGGAGCAGCACAACGACGGCAAGCAGAGAGTATTTCTGCAGCAGCGTCTCGGCGAGAAAGGAAGTGATTTCTCACTGTATCGATCGTACAAACTCAAAGCACGAAGCTTTCTCACTCTCTCTGAAAAACAAACCTTCAAAGAGCTTCAACGGAAAAAAAATTCCGAACGTTTCTGTTACTCTGGTTTTTTTTCACACACAGTCGAAAATCACACAGCGATTTCAAATCGACGGGGGGGGGGGGGGGGGGGGGGGGAGAGGAAAATAAAAGCTAAGTTAAGTATTTAATGAGGTTGAGTGCTCCACACTCCAACCTTATAAAGAAACAAAAAAATTCCCTATATGTCCCTTAACTTTTCAAACATGGGGATTCCCTAACAATCTCCCACTTGAAGACTGATATCAATTTGTCTTCACACATATCAATGCAGCAGCTTTATCTAGGTCTCTTCATTCTTGCAGACCAACTGAAACTGAACATAGCTTCAGTTTATCAATAGTCACCGGTTTTGTTAGCATGTCTGCAGGATTCCTATTACCTTGGATCTTCTTCAGCATTAGCATCTCATCCTCTAACAAAGATTTGATGAAATGATAACGAAGACCAATGTGTTATAGCAACAATCTTCTGTATCTGCGACATCCAACTGACAGCTGTTGTACCCACGGTAAAGACATAACCAGTGGTGCTTCTCCGGTGATCAACTTCTCCTGCAAAATCTGCATCTGTGTACCCTTGCACTTGCAATTCACCTTTGCCAAAGTGCAAACACTTATCTGTGGTGCCACGCAGATATCTCAAGATCCACTTTACTGCCTTCCAGTGGGTCTCACCTGGGTTTGACATAAATTTGCTAACGGCTCCCACTGCATGACCAATATTTGGTCTCGTACAGACCATTGCATACATCAAACTTCCAATGGCTGAGGCATATGGAACTTTATCCATGAGCTCTCTCTCTTCTTCCGTGTGAGGAGACTGATCCTTGGATAGACATAAGTGTTTGTCCAAGGGTGTGCCAACTGGCTTGGCATTGCTCATGTTGAATCTCTGCAAAACACGAGTAATGTACTCTGCTTGAGATAACTGCAATACTCCACTTTGCTTATCTCTTGTGATTTGCATTCCAAGAATCTTCTTAGCTGGACCCAAATCCTTCATGTCAAATTCTTTTGACAATTGCCTCTTCAAGTTTCTGATCTCATCCATATCTGACCCAGCTACTAACATGTCATCGACATAAAGTAGCAAAATGATATAACTGGATGTGTACCTTTTGAAGTAGCAACAGTGATCGGCATTGCACTTCTGGAAACTTTCCTTATGCATGAAACTATCAAACTTCTTGTACCACTGTCTTGGAGCCTGTTTCAAACCATACAGGCTCTTTTGGAGTTTGCACACCATATTCTCTTTCTTCTTTTCTGAGGAACCTTCTGGTTGATGCATATATAACTCCTCATCCAAGTCTCTGTGAAGAAATGCAGTTTTCACATCTAACTGCTCTAGATAGAGATCTTCAATGGCAACAATGCTCAACACTGTTCTGATAGTGGTGAGCTTCACAACAGGAGAAAAGATATCAGTGTAATCGATTCCTTCCTTCTGTTGGAATCCTTTGACAACCAATCGGGCTTTGTATCTCTTAGAGCCATCATGCTCCTCTTTCACCCGATACACCCATTTGTTATGGAGTGCCTTCTTCCCTATGGGTAACTCAACTAGTTCCCATGTCTGGTTTGAGATTAGAGAATTCATCTCATCTTTCATAGCAAGCTCCCACTTGCTAGCATCTTCAGTCTGACATGCCTCTTCATAGCATTCAGGCTCTCCTCCATCAGTCAACAGTAGATAATTGATGTATCTTCTGTTAGGCACATGAGGTCGAGAAGATCTTCTCAATATCGGAGCTGGAACAGGGGACTGTGATATGTCGGGCTGGTGTGCACTACTCTGTTCAACAAATTCCTCTATCTGAGGGCTTGCTACAGAGTCATCTGGGACATCATCCACATCTGCATATACTGGCTCACTCTCTAGTGAGTTACTGTCATCTGCAGTGTGTCTGTCCTTGTACATCACCCTTTCACTGAAAATCACATCCCTGCTACGGATCACCTTTTTGTTTTCATCATCCCATATGCGATATCCAAATTCATCCTCGCCATAACCGAGGAAGGTACATTTCTTGGATTTGGGATCAAGCTTATTCCTGCCTTGATCACTGATATGCACATACGCCATACAACCGAAAACTTTAAGGTGTGAGAATCTTACTTCTTTTCCGCTCCATACCTCTTCTGGTATTCTGTATTCCAGTAGAACTGATGGACCTCAGTTGATCAAATAAGCTGATGTGTTGACTGCTTCTGCCCAGAAGTGCTTTGGTAGGCCTGATTGCATACGCATACTTCTGGCTCTCTCAGTCAAAGTTTTGTTCATACGCTCAGCTACACCATTGTGTTGAGGCGTACCTGGCACGGTTCTCTCCATGCGGATCCCATTATCATAACAGAACTTCTTGAATCTGGTGTCTTCATATTCACCACCATTATCAGTTCTCAGCTTTTTGATCTTAAGTCCTGTTTCATTTTCAACCATGGCTTTCCATCTTCTGAAAGTATCAAACACTTCAGACTTGTGACTTAGGAAGTAAACCCATACCTTCCGTGAATGATCATCGATGAATGTCACAAAGTAGTGTTTTCCACCAATGGATGAAATAGTTGTTGGCCCCCAGACATCAGAATGGACGAGCTCTAGCCTTTCCTTCTTCGGAGCTCTGCCATGTGTCTGAAAGCTAACTCTCTTCTGTTTTCCAAGTATGCAATCCTCGCACATATCAATTTCTACTGACTGTAGCTCTGATAATTTTCCCATGGAATGCATAATCTTCATTCCTTTCTCACTCATGTGGCCCAGTCTCTGGTGCCACAGGTTGGAACCTTGGTTGCTTGTTGCAGCAGCAATGGTACAACATGCTTGTGCTGTCATGTAGAGAGTACCACTCTTCTTTCCTCATGCAACCACCAATGCACCCTTCGCAATCTTCCAATCATCACCATGGAAGGTTGTGGTGTAGCCTTCACTGGCTAGCTGCCCTACTGAGATTAAGTTCTTTCTCAGGTCAGGAATGTGCCTGACATTTTTCAGCTCCCATACAGACCCATTTAACTGGATCTTCACTACACCTTTGCCTACTATATCACACGGTTGATCATCACCGAGATATACCTTACCAAGGTTCTTGGACTCATATTTCTCAAAGAGCTCTTTCTGCGAGGTAGCATGGAACGATGCTCCAGAGTCTAATACCCAAGACTCCTCCTTGCTCTCCAGAGAGCATATCAATGCAGCATCATTCCCTGAGGAGGAAGCAACATTTGCTTCTACCTTCGCCTCCTGATCCTTCGGTGCACTATTACATTGACTTTTATAGTGCTCGTTTTTTCCGCAGTTCCAACACTTGACATTTGAGTTCTGAGATCTATTTGGGTTCCTGGATTGAGACCTTCTATTCTGAGGTCTGTTTGGGTTTCTTGATTGAGACCTTCTATATTGAGAAGTGCCTCGATGAGTTGACCTTCCTGGTCTATTTTCTCTAGTTCTTCCTATTGCCTCTGTAGACAATGCTGAAAAAATCGTCCCTTCACCCGATGATTTTCTTCTGATCTCTTCATTGAGAACTAGATCACGTACATCATTAAATTTTAACTTGTTGCTTCCTGATGAGCTGCTCACTGCTGTAACAGTGGCATTCCAGCCCTCTAGCAAGGAAGACAAAAGTATCAATACTTGTACTTCATCGTCGAATTCAATTTCGACTGAACTCAATTGGGATGTAATGATATTGAGTTCATTTATATGTTGAGCTACTGATGCTCCTTCTGTCATCCGCAAATTGAACAGTGGCCTCATCAAATACACCTTATTTGAGGCTGACGGCTTCTCGTACATATTTGCGAGAACCTTCATGAGACCCGCTGTGGTCTTCTCTTTTGCTATGTTAAATGCAACATTACGGGATAATGACAGTCGGATGAATCCAAGGACTTTCCTATCAAGGAGGTTCCACTCTTCATCCTTCATACTGTCTGGCTTGACTCCATCAAGCGGTAGGTATAAATTTTTCTGATACAGATAATCCTCTATCTGCATTTTCCAGAAACTAAAATCTGACCGATTGAATTTTTCAATTTTTAACTTCCCTTCATCTGCAGCCATTACTCCCACTCAAATTTGACTTTCTGTATAACCTAGCTCTGATACCAATTTGATAGGATTATACAGATCAAATTATATCAAGAGAGCAAAATTAAATACACAGATTTAACGTGGTTCACCCAAATCGGGCTACGTCCACAGCTGCTGATGATAATTCTTTATAGGGAATATCGTTCAATGTTTACAATTTCCTATCCATACAATCCATACATTAATCTACCACTGCAGATAAATAAATACAGATCTGTAAAAGAAGGAACAATGTAACCTGTATGAAGACCTGAGACTCGCCGACGCCCAAATAGCACCAGTCAGAAACAACACGAAACAAACAGCACACGGTCAGTAATAAAACAAACCAGTCAACGCCTCTGTGGAGGCGTTCCTTCTTCCTCTCCTTTGCTATCTCCCTCTCCACTGAGGATACAACGCCCTTCTTCCTTCTCTGGTCTCTCTCACTCTACACTAAGGATAGAGACGCCCAACAAGAGGAATCACGCAACGCCGGAGCAGCACAACGACGGCAAGCAGAGAGTATTTCTGTAGCAATGTCTCGGCGAGAAAGGAAGTGATTTCTCACTGTATCGATCGTACAAACTCGAAGCACGAAGCTTTCTCACTCTCTCTGAAAAACAAACCTTCAAAGAGCTTCAACGGAAAAAAAATTCCGAACGTTTCTGTTACTCTGGTTTTTTTTCACACACAGCGATTTCAAATCGTCGGGGGGAATAGGAAAATAAAAGCTAAGTTAAGTATTTAATGAGGTTGAGTGTTCCACACTCCAACCTCATAAAGAAATAAAAAAATTCCCTATATGTCCCTTAACTTTTCAAACATGGAGATTCCCTAACACACGGCACTCTCTCATCTTTACTTTCTCGGCTGCTTCGACTTTATGGACCATACCAGCGAGAATTGTCTACGTAAATAAAAAGGGTCCTAACATTAGGCGATGCTTAAATCTACTGGTTTTCTTTCTGTGCTGTAATGCGGATTTTTTTTTGTTATTGGTTGAAAGGAGAAGATCATAGCAGTGGTAACTTGGTGAAAAATTCCTCAAAATACAGACGGCCCCTGTTGCTCGATTGTTCTTCAGTTGGTGGACTTTTTATTGAATTCTCACTCATTTCATCAGACATTGTAGTCAAATGAGTGCACGATTTGCCAATTATGAGCCAACAATGGGGTGAAAATGCTTGGAAGGCGAGGGGATAAAACAGAAAACTGCAGCTGTATTCCCCAACAAAACGTACAACCACTAGTGGAATGCCTGTCGAGTTTAAAAGTTGCATAATTTGCATTTGAAAAACTTTTAACTTCAAGACTTCCATGAGGTTTATACAACAAACCCTTTCATGGAGATTCTTCAACAACCTCAGAATCCTATAGATTGGCTCATGATGATGCGATCGTCGTGCTAAGCAAATGGTCAAGTTGCCCTTCCTCCGTGCATGGATTCTCCTTCTGAAATCAAATGAAAACATTGTATGGCTTCTCTCACTTAGCTAACCGAATGTAGGTTAATCAGATTAAAACCGAGAAGCAAGAAGGGAAGGAAGACAATCCACTTCGTTCGCCAGTCATTCAGGCAAGTAGCGGAGGACGGAGTTGCAGAACCACCAGAAGGCGGGGCTCCGTCGGATGCTTTGGTTTCCTTAGAGCAAGTATAATTGCATCGACTTGGGCGGACTACTCTATATACACCTGTGCTGGCCAAAATGTATACGTCCTCCTTGTTGTGATGCCCAAAATGTATACGTCCTTCTTGTTGTGCTGCCCAAAAGAGAATATATAACCCAAAGAAGGCAGAGAGAGGACTTCCCAGAGTAGAACCACATGAGATTGGCGAATTCTCCGCACAGCTGCCGCTATTTTCAGGGGTTTCAGCACCCACCCAAATGGCATCTCCGTACAAATCTGCATATAAGTACCTGAGGTTCCAAACCGTAACTAGATTACTAAACGGCCAACATTAGTAAATGGATATCTTAAACTAGAGGTAGCTAAAGGGATGGAATTTCGGATTGAATATGATTTCTTTCACCTCCCTGACATGCATGGATCGGCAGAACCTCCATACATAAAGCCTCCAGTGATGGATGCAGATCCTTCCTTTGTGTTTATAGAAGAGTGAGAGTAGCCCATGATAGAAAATAAGATTTTTTAACTTATTTATGAAAACAACGTCGACCTCAATTTATTTACAAAAGTACCGAATTTTGACCGGTCCACCGTATATGTGGACAGTCAAAGCTGACACATAAGCTTTGACTGCTTATGCGTTGCCACATTACCAGTGCGACACTGTAGATTAACACATCGTCTGCCACGTTAGTATAGTTGACACGTATTCTGCCACGTCATTACATGATAAAATTTTGAATAAATTTAAAAAAATCAAATACACTTTTTATTACCTTATATCTAAAATAATAAATTATTTAAAAATTATAATAAAAAATAAAAAATTAACTCTTACTTATTTAACACTATTTAATATCAATTAAAATATTATTAATTAAAAAAATTATAGTTACACTTTTTATTTCTTCATATTTTAAAAAATAAAATAAAATAAGTAAATTAATTAGATTTAAAATATTTAAAAATTTAAAAAATACAAAAAATTTATTTTAGAGTTTAAAAATACAATTTATTTGAATACTTTTTATCACCTTATTTACAAAATAATAATATTTACAGATTTTAAATATTTATAAATAGAAAAAATCTAACTCTTACCCATTTATTATGGATTTAAAATATTTATAAATTTAAAAAATCTTACTCTTAAGTCTTACCCATATATTATCGATTTAAAATATTTAAAATTTTAAAAAAATATACAAAAAAGTTATTTTAGAGTTTAAAAATACAATTTATTTGTATACTTTTTATCATCTTATTTACAAAATAATAATATTTAGAAATTTAAAATATTTATAAATAGAATAATCTAACTCTTACCCCATTTACTATGGATTTAAAATATTTATAAAAAGAAAAAAATTAATTTTAAGTCTTGCCTATATATTATCCATTTAAAATATGTATAAAAAAAAATTTACTCTTAAGTCTTACCCATATATTATCCATTTAAAATATTTATAAATTAAAAAAATATACAAAAAAGTTGTTTTAGAGTTTAAAAATATAATTTATTTGTATACTTTTTATCATCTTATTTACAAAATAATAAATTATTAAAAATATATTATTTAATTAAAAATCTTACAAAACTTTACAATAATTTTAGTTTGGCAGAAATTTCATTAACATAAAATTAGAAATTAAACAGTAAATCACAAAAAAATCAATACAGTAATTAAACACCTAAATTCAAATCAACATTATAATTAAATACAATAATTAGATTCAATTAACAAAAACCCTAAAAAATCACTCTCCTAAATCGGCTTCTGAAATTCAAATTCGCGTTTGGAGGGTGAATAGGGCTTCGGTTTTGATAGAAGGGGCGGCGAGAGGATGTACAGAGGGGAACGGAGAAGAAGAACGAGAGATGAGGCTGAGACGAAGAGAGAGCTGTTGAGAGGGGGCGTCGAGGGCGAGGCCGAGCGGCGGCAGTAGGGGAGCGGTCGTGGCCGAGCGGTGGCAGCAGGAGCGAGGGCGAGTGGAGAGGAGAAGGGGAGAGATGGCAGCAGGAGCGAGGGCGAGAGGAGAGTTGAGGAGAAAGATGGAGGAAGAAACATTAGAATGAAAAAACATATAACGGAGGGCTTACATGGAGTGAGCTAACGTGGCGAGAGATGACGGGGCAAAGAGGGAAATTGATAATGACGTGTCAGATGACATGTCAAATGAAGTGTAAAAATAATGATGTGGTAGCCCGTGTGTTCAACTACTATACAGCACTGATGAGGTGTCGACACGTAAGCGGTCAAAGCTTACTTGTCGCCTTTGACTGTCCACATATACACTGGACCGGTCAAAGTTCGGTAGTTTTGCAAATAAGTTGAGATCGTCGTTGTTTTCATAAATAAGTTTTTTCAAACTGGTATTTTTGTAAAATTCCCTAGAAAATATGGGGCTTATAGACCCAGAAGAGGTGTTTCCTCCGGGACTCTGTAGGGGCTTGTAAGGGGAAGGGCCCATGATGTAAATTCTGGATTAAGATTTAAGATTAAAGTTTTTCTAACAGGTACATATGTGTACAGTTACAATGGCATTGTTGAAATATCGCTTGAACATGAATAACTCTCCTTTTTGTATCCTACCTAGGTATATAATTCTTGATACAATCCCTTATTTTTTCATCTTCCTGGCAATAAATTTTTGGTGGTGCGAACCAAAGGGAAGGATGATTCTGATTTTTACCCAAGTCGGAAACCAAGTGGATTTATTTATTTTTTTCCCATCTCTCTTTCTCGTTTTTAATATCTTTCTATTATACCACCCTTAAACCCTTCAACCCCCTTAGGCTTCTCCATTAGGAAAGTTGTGAGTAGTATTTTTCAATACAATTGTTATATGACAGGTGGGTTTTTTTATTGGATAACTACGTCTATAAATCTATAAATCTGCTTCGTTGAAACCCATATTATGACTTAGTATTTGCTGCTGCAGAATAAAATCAATTTTAAAATAGGATAGGATGCTCGGTAAGGCATCCTAAAATCAGCTATGTTTTGGATTTTGGGCAGCCAAGATTCCCGTGTACTCATGCTTGCTCATCTTTCAGATTGCACAAAATTGCAGAGGAGATCCAGAAATTTGATCTCATAATGGTCAATTCAATATTCAGAGTCAGAGGAGGAAGAAGAGCACCCATTTTGGTGCCGCTTACAGAGTTTACTCAGTGAAAGACGTAAAGATTATCTTCACTTGGAAAGCTGGGTTTCATCCTTTAACAATCACAGAATCTTGATTCTTGTTTAAAGGTCAAGATCAGACAAGAATCAGGGTTGGAAGGAGAACACAATCGAATTATTCAGGTTCCTTTCCCAGTAAGAACTATCCTAAGGAAAACAGGAAATGGAAGAAAGAAGATGCCATTTCTCTCTGCATATTTGAAGGCAAGGAGATTCGAAGCTGGGGCTTTTAATTTGTAATCGATTCTACCTCGTTTATAGTCCCACATGGAATGTTGGCTTATCTTTTAAGCTATATTTGACCAGATCAGCTGGGTTGTCCGCTCGTGATTGAGGAGTCCAGACCCTCTCGTTAATCACCATTCTGTTGTTTTTCCATCGTTCCGAATGTGGCCCACGTTCTCGCTCCCGCCCCCGTCTCCTCTCTCTCTATCTCAGCACCTTCGTCTGTTCTCTCTCCCTTTCCATTGTTCCCCTGTAATATTTGTAAAATCAACTTCATATTTTCTAATCTGGCTTTTATTACCCGTGCTTCTCAGGGACAACCGGATACGGATCGGTACGATGAGACTATCTCCTGCAAGTATTGCTCAGATGCGGCGACGGTGTACGGACTCTCCGCCTTCCTCGCTGTGCTGGTGAGTCAGGGGGTCGTCACCGGCGTCACTAAATGTGGCCCACGTTCTCGCTCCCTCCACCTTTCCCTTGGAGCCCTCATCTCCTCTCTCTCTCTCTCTATCTCATCACCTTCGTCTGTAAGATTTGATTCTCTCTGCTCTCTCCCTTTCGATTGTTCCCCTGTAATATTTGTAAAATCAACTAATCTGGCATTTTTTTGGATGTCCCACTTTTTTTGTTTTTTTTTATTGTATTTGGCAGGAAAGGTGAAGTTTCGTTTCGATGGAAGCCATTTCTGAGTCTTTGACGAGTGCTTGAACTGTTACTCTACTGTGTTTTTTTTTTTTTAAATTTCTTCTCGTACCGTATTTATTTTGAAAGGTATATTATGGACCCACTTTGAAAGATTTCTCTTCCTTGGTTGGAAAGAAATCAGGGGTGATACTTCTAAGCGCTTCAATTTTTTCCGTGTCTTCTGTTGGGGGTTACCTAAGTTATCACAAATAAGGCGTTATAGTAAAAAGACTTGAATTGAAATGATATTACACCATTTCATCTGCCCAAGCAAAAACGGAGGAAAGTTGATTCTTACCTTTTTTGCGAATCATCTACTTTCCTCGCGCGACGTGCGTTGCTTCTTTCTCCCACCCAAAAGGAAAAAATTATCCTCATTCGCTATTCTCCTCTCCCTCTCCCTCGGCCTTCGTCTCCCAACGATTTTTTTATGGTTCTTACCGAGTCTATGATGCTTCGGAGAACGGATTAAGACAGGAACCTCGTCGGCGCAGAGCAACGGATGGACATTTGTTGCTGTGAGGTCGATCTTCACGTCGTAACAGAATTTCGCAGTGGTTTCGAAGGTCTCGGAGCCGCCTGGGAAATCCAAAGTCGAAGGTCTCTTTTGCGGCAAGGCTCTTCAACGACGACGACGATGACGACAACAATGACTTATTATTTTTTCACTTTTTAAAATTTTATTCTAATAACACGTAATTAGTATATTAATTTATAATAAAATTTAATCATGAATTAGTTGAATTAAAATAAACTTTAAACCACTGGATTTACATTTTGTGTTAATATATTATTAATTAATAATTAGTAAATAAATATATTATGTTATTGATAAATTAATATATTTATTTATTTATTACGTATTTTTTATTTTGTATTAAAATAGTGAGTTTTAATGTTAAAAAATATATTATGTCATTAAAAAATAATTTATTTATTTATTATACTCGTTTAAGTTATTTTTAAAATTTTATTTATTTTAAATAATTTATTCTAGTCACACGTAATTAGTATATTAATTTATAATAAATTGTAACCATTAATTGGTTTAATTATTCAATTGCTATAATTAATTAAACCATTAGGTTTATTTATTATATTCTCTTATATTATTTTTTAATTTTTTTATTAATTTTATATAATTTATTCTAGTAACACGTAATTATTATTTTAATTTATATTAAAACGGAAGAAGATGCCATTTCTGTCTGCATATTTGAATGCAAGGAGATTTGAAGCTGGGGCTTTTAATTTGTAATCGATTTTACCTCGTTTATAGTCCCACATGGAATGTTGGCTTATATATTAAGCTGTATTTGACTAGAGCAGCTGGGTTGTCTGGTTGTGACTAACGAGAGGGTCTGAACAACGGCAACGACGTATCAGGCCTTCTCGTTAGTCACCATTTTCTTTGTTTTTCCTTCGTTCCGAATGTGGCCCACGTTCTGGCTTCCTCCGCCTTTCCCTTCGAGCCCCCGGTCTCCTCTCTCTCTCTCTCTCTCTCTCTCGTCACCTTCGTCTGTAATATTTGATTCTCTCTTCTCTCTCCCTTTCCATTTTCCCCTGTAATATTTGTAAAATCAACTTCATGTTTTCTAATCTGGCATTTTTTCTGGATGTCCCACTTTTTTTTTTTGGCAGGAAAGGTAAAGTTTCGTTTTGATGGAAGCCATTTCTGAGTCTTTGACGAGTGCCTGAAGTGTTACTCTACTGGTTTTTTTTTTTTTTTTTAAATTTCTTCTCGTACCGTATTTATTTTGAAAGGTATATTACACTTTGAAAGATTTCTCTTCCTTGGTTGGAAAGAAATCAGGGGTGATACTTCTGAGCGCTTCAATTTTTTCCGTGTCTTCTTTCTCCTCCGTTTTCTATCTGAAAAAGTTCTTAACTCACCGCCAACAACTACAGCTCTTGATTTAATATTTTTAGTAGAGAATTCTTGAGTTAATTTGATGATAAAGTTTGCAGTTTTTTATTTATGTAATTCACTAGAGAGGCATCTGAGAAAGAGGGAGAGAGACAAAGGTTGCTGGGAACTACACTTTACAGCAGGAGTCGCTCAAAAAATGGCGAGAAATGCCCAGGATGAAGACCACCCAGAGAACAAAAGCAAAGTCTGCAACCATTGGAAGGAGAAACAAGCCTTGCTCTACTGTCGAGCCGATTCTGCCAAGCTTTGCATCCCCTGCGACCGTCAAGTACACGCCGCCAATGGTATTTTCTCCAAACACTCCAGATACCATCTCTGCGATGTCTGCCGAGACCAGCCGGCTTCGATTTTCTACTCCTTTGCCCCAACTGTGACTTCGACGCTCACCCACCTTCCCTTGAGGCACACCAACAGAACCACCGCTCTCTCGAGCCCTTGTATAGCATAATTAGGTTAATATAAGTAATTTTGTATAACTTAGACCTGATTAATTGATCTTCTCGTTAATCACTGTTTTTTTCATTCGTTCACACTCGTCTCCTCTCTCTCTATCTCATCACCTTCTTCTGTAAGATTATATTCTCTTCTCTCTCCCTTTCGATTGTTCCCCTGCAATATTTGTAAGACCAACTTCATGTTTTCTAATCTGGCTTTTATTACCCGTGTTTCTCAGGGACAACCGGTTACGGATCATTACGATAAGACTACCTTCTGCAAGTATGGCTCAGATGCGGCGACGGTGTACGGACTCTCCGCCTTCCTCGGTGTGCTGGTGAGTCAGGGGGTCGTCACCGGCGTCACTAAATGTCTCTGTTTTGGAAAAGGACTCACCGCCGGATAAAGAAGGATGGTTGACTTTGATGAAAAGAGGTAAAGAAGGATAGAGAAGAAAAGAGAGTAGTTAGAGGAGAAAAGAGACATGTTCGAAAGAGAGGAGGTCGAAGAGAGGCACTCTGAGAGATGAAATAATGGAGGCTAAGAGAGGAGGTCGAAGAGAGGCACTCTGAGAGATGAAATAATGGAGGCTAGGATTAGAGTTTCATAGTCAACCTCTAATCCTCCCCCTTAGTCCTTTTATAGTTCACTTAGGGAGTGTTAGCCCCCCAAATGGATTTTTGAAGTTCAAGTTCATGTCTAACATGAAGATCATGTCACTCATGTACATGAAGATCATCTTCGCACTTGGTGTTAGTGTTAACGACTTCATGTGCACTAGAAAACAGTTTCCAGTGTTAGTGCCCTAACATGAGAAAAACATAAAAAACAAGAGAATTCCTAAACCTTTATAGTACACTTAATTACAACAAAATCCTTAACCCCCAAATTAGGTAAAACAACCATTATTACTACACGAATAAGTTATTTAATGTATAATTAAATATATTAATATATTTATTAATTGAATTAGATATTTTATTGTGCATTAATATGGTAATTACAGGAGCCAATGAAATACGTACATGATTAATTAAAAATAATAAATAAATAACGTTATAAATAAAAAAAACGAAAGTAATACGTTGAGTTATTAATTTATTAATAACATATGATATATTTTAACCAAAAATGAATAATTTAAGAGAAAAAATGATCTAATCATAACTTTAACACACTATATATTTGTACATAATATATTTTATGTATTATTAATTAATAATATATTATCACAAAATTTAAAACCATTGGTTTAATTAACTAT
The DNA here is from genome assembly GCF_029961685.1 of Aristolochia californica. Classification (NCBI taxonomy): domain Eukaryota; kingdom Viridiplantae; phylum Streptophyta; class Magnoliopsida; order Piperales; family Aristolochiaceae; genus Aristolochia; species Aristolochia californica. Next base: position 267,688 of record NW_027182268.1, read on the forward strand.
AGCAATCGGATAATTATGCCAAAATAATTTATCAAATATTTATTTTAATAATATTTTAATTATGACTATTAAATCACTATTTTAATATAGTAATTATAAGATAAATATATTAAATAAATAAAAATGTTTATTTTATAAATAAAATTTATAAATTAATGATTTTTATGACGATAGTTTAATTTTTCCTAACTTAGGAAAAATTAAACCATCGTCGTCATCCTCAGCGGCGAGCCAGCGGGCAACGGTGACGGGCCAGTGCGCAATGGCAACAGCGGCGGCGGACAACGCCTACAGAGGCAGCGCTCCGACGGTACGCTGAGAGGGAGAAGAGAGGGAGGCTGAGAAGCTCTGCAACAGATGCTCAACCTCCCGTGCTCTGTGACGGAGGTCGAGAGGGAGAGGGGAGGGAGGATGGTTGTTAAACCGAAGCCGATGGCTGAAATCAAAGCCGAATGGGGAAATCGAGGCCGAATTGAAGTAGAAATTAAAAAATCGAAGCCCAAATGTCAAAATCGAGCGAGAGGTTCAGAGGGAGAGCGAGTCCGAGATGGAGAGAAGGACGCCAAAAGGACATTCGCAGCGAGATGGACGCCGTAGAGAGGGAGACCAGAGAGGGACAGTGGAGACGAGAGAGGGAGCAGAGAACGAGAGAGGGTTGCGGGAATGAAATAGCAGAGAGAGCCCCGCGATAGTGTTATGTACATGATTCTCAAAATCGGACATAAAACATTTTTCGTCGTTTACTCTTGGGACATGAACTCCTGAGTCATGGATGATCATGTACATGACATGAAGTTTGGCGCTCCCTAACGACTCCAATACATGAACTTAATAATGCGCCCGAAGATCATGTCCTGAGTCATGTTGACTAATAGCTTAGGATAGATTATTAATAACACACACACACACACACACACACACACACACACATATATATATATATAATTAAAACTTAAAAACATGCTTAAAAAGGAACCGAGTTACTCGTAATAGTCCACAATTTACAATATAACAGCAAATGTTTATGCCTTGGAATATAACAATGAGTTTGTGCCTTTAATATTAAAATCATCAACTTAGGGGTAGGGGGGTGGGTTATGGCCAGAAAATAGGATTTTTTAAACCAAAATAAAAATAGGTTAATTAAACAAAAATAATTGCTCAAATACTTGATTTGATAATATTTTAATTATCACAATTAAATCACTAATATAATACAGTAATTAAAAAAATTAAATATAATGAATAAATAACGCCGGTTTAATTTTTCCTAACTTAGGAAAAATTAAATTAGCAACGTCATCTTCCTCACGGTGTCGATAATGGCAGGGAGGCAACAACGACGGAGGCGGTGCTCCGACGATACGTCAAAGGCCTTGCAATAGAGACTCTTCGACTGGATGCTCTGTGACGGAGGCCGAGAGGGAGAAGAGATGGAGGGAGAGAGGGAGAAGGGAGAGGGAGAGGGAGAGGGAGAGGGAGTGAGAGTGCAAATACGAAAGGAAGAAGAGAGCAGAAGAAAAAAACTTTGGGGGAGGAAGGTCAAGAGGGAGAAGAGAGCGCGAGACAGAAAAATAAATAAATTCGACACGTCCCGAACAATGGCTTCAAGTGGATTATTCACAATTTTGGGCTGAATCGTGATTCCACGATTTTAGCTTGAGACAATTGCGTGCATTTTTTAGATGACGCTGGCATTAGTGCACCATTAACGGTCTAATTGAATGAACTACATAATGCGCATAAACAATGCCATACTTAGATTGCAACACTTCAATCCCGAGAAAATATTTAATGAGACCCATGTTTTTTGTCTTGAATTATTTACATAAGCTCTCCTTCAACCGGCTAATAATTTTTGAAACACTTCATGTTATAATAATATCATCCACATATATCAATAGGAGAACATTTCCCTTATTAGTATGCTTAACAAAGACATAGTGATTCATCATACATCTATTGAAAACAAAGTGATCCATCAAACAAACACACGATTAATTAATATCTCAATTAAATAAGAATTCTCATATAAAGTTAGAATTAATTAAAAATACATCATGCCTCAATTCTGAAAAAAAGGGTGTCTCAAATGTCATGTACTTTTCCAATTAAGCCATTACATTTAAGAATCCAATACACAACAGAACACGGCCAATACGTAACCTAAAATAAGCTATGTTTTGGATTTTCAGATTGCACAAAATTGCAGAGGAGATCCAGAAATTTGATCTCATAATGGTCAATTCAATATTCAGAGTTAGAGGAGGAAGAAGATCACCCATTTTGGTGCCGCTTACAGAGTTTACTCAGTGAAAGACGTAAAGATTATTTTCACTTGGAAAGCTGGGTTTCATCCTTTGACAATCACAGAATCTTGATTCTTTTTTCAAGGTAAAGATCAGACCAGAATCAGGGTTGGAAGGAGAACACAATCGAATTATTCAGGTTCCTTTCCCAGTAAGAACTATCCTAAGGGAAACAGAAAATGGAAGAAGAAGAAGCCATTTCTGTCCCCATATTTGAATGCAAGGAGATTCGAAGCTGGGGCTTTTAATTTGTAATCGATTCTACCTCGTTTATAGTCCCACATGGAATGTTGGCTTATCTTTTAGGCTGTATTTGACCGGAGCAACTGGGTTTTTTATTTGTGACTAACGAGGGGGTCTGAACTGCGGCAACGATACCATTTTGTTGTTTTCCTTCGTTCCGAATGTGGCCCACGGTCTCGCTCCCTCCACCTCTCCCTTCTAGCCCGTCTCCTCTCTCTCTCTATCTCTCTGTCTCATCACCTTCGTCTGTAATATTTGATTCTCTCTTCTCTCTCCCTTTCCATTGTTCCCCTGTAATATTTGTAAAATCAACTTCATGATTTCTAATCTGGCATTTTTTCTGGATGTCCCACTTTTTTTTGTTTGGCAGGAAAGGTAATGTTTCGTTTTGATGGAAGCCATTTCTGAGTCTTTGACGAGTGCTTGAAGTGTTACTCTACTGGTTTTTTTTTTTTTTTAAATTTCTTCTCGTACCGTATTTATTTTGAAAGGTATATTATGGACCCACTTTGAAAGATTTCTCTTCCTTGGTTGGAAAGAAATCAGGGGTGATACTTCTGAGCGCTTCAATTTTTTCCGTCTGCTTTCTCCTCCGTTTTCTATGTGAAAAAGTTCTTAACTCACCGCCAACAACTACAGCTTTTGATTTAATATTTTTAGTAGAGAATTCTTGAGTTAATTTGATGATAAAGTTTGCAGTTTTTTTATTTATGTCATTCACTAGAGAGGCATCTGAGAAAGAGGGAGAGAGACAAAGGTTGCCGGGAACTACAAAAGGAGACCAGAGGCTTAATGAAACTTTACAGCAGGAGTCGCTCAAAAATGGCGAGAAATGCCCAGGATGAAGACCACCCAGAGAACAAAAGCAAAGTCTGCAACCATTGGAAGGAGAAACAAGCCTTGCTCTACTGTCGAGCCGATTCTGCCAAGCTTTGCATCTCCTGCGACCGTCAAGTACACGCCGCCAATGGTATTTTCTCCAAACACTCCAGATACTATCTCTGCGATGTCTGCCGAGACCAGCCGGCTTCGATTTTCTGCGCCTCCCACCAACTACTCCATTGCCCCAACTGTGACTTCGACGCTCACCCACCTTCCCTTGAGGCACACCAACAGAACCGCCGCTCTCTCGAGCCCTTCTCCGGCTGTCCTTCCGCCAACGAGCTCTCCTCGCTATTCGGCTTTGACGACGACAAGTCTCTATGGTTTAGTGATGGTAATTCGGGTGGATAAGAGGAGGGGTTGTGGAGTGAGTTTGTGTGGGAAGCGCCATATTAGAATGTATTTAATTTATTTATTATTTATTTTTTGTATTTTACTATTTTGCCCTTTTACCTTTTTACTGTATAAAACTACATGGTTATTCGTAACAGTTGATTCAATAAATCATTTTCATGAATCAATATTTGTTTGTCTTCTCGACTGCTGTGAGCCCGACGAACAGAGCAACGGCTCTTTTCCAATCCAAAATTCTAACATGGTATCAGAGCGGATGATCCTCATCCTCAGAGTATTTTCGGCTGGCGGCCCTTCTCTCGGCGATTTCGGCGATTTCGGCGATCCATCGTCCATTTCGGCGACGGTCATCGGCGACCTGATTTCAGCTCTCTATTTCAGCTGATCTTCTGACACAGAGGTTAGATTTCATCTTCCTCCTAATTTTTTTTTTTCTAAATAAGTTAAGCTTCTGTTTTCTCGGCGAGATAGCGCCGTTGCTGTGAAAAATGGATTTCGGTAGTGCTGCTATGGCGCCGTTGCCGTGAGGGCTGATTTGCCCCTTTTTTTTGGTAGTCGTGCTCTGGTGCCGTTGTCGTGCGGGCTGAGTTTCCCCTGTTTTGGTCGTGGTGTTCTAGCGCCGTTGCCGTGACCTAATTTGTCTCAGGATTTGGCAGAGAGTTGGTGCTCTCTCTGAATTTTTTTTTATTGCCTCTGGATTTAGTCGTGAAGGTTAAGTTTCCTTTCTGTTTTTTTTTTTTTTTTTGTGGTTGACCGAGAGGTGTGATATATTTTTTTTCTGGCCTTTTGTGTTTGGCCGAAAGGTGTGCTATGGTACATTTGTTGTTCAAAATTTTTATGTTGAATTCTTAGGTTACATACAAGACCTTCATTAGAATCTTCTTGGGGGCTCCATGGAGACTTATTCATTGATGGGCGTTTCCAATTCTGGTCTTCGTACCAGTTCGACTCGTTCCAATTTTGACGAACCATCGAACCCATACTATCTTCACCATTCGGACAGCCCCGGGCAAGTTCTTGTCTCGCAGCTACTTACTGGTGAAAATTACACCAGTTAGAGCCGTGCAATGTCCCTCACCTTATCCGTGAAGAATAAAGTGGGCTTTATCGATGGTTCCATACCTGTACCTCAGAGTGCTGATCCTCCTTTGTCGAACTCCTGGACCCGGAATAACAATATTGTCATCTCTTGGATTTTAAATTCGGTTTCCAAGAAAATCTCTGCAAGTGTTATGTTTGCTGCTTCTACCCACGAAATTTGGCTCGCTCTTCGGGATCGTTATCAACAACGCAATGGTCCGCGCATTTTTCAACTTAAACGAGAATTGATGAACTTGCGCCAAGACAAAGGATTCCGTTAGCACTTATTTCACGAAGCTGACGACCCTTTGGGAAGAACTGAACAATTACCGTCCTCATTGCTCTTGTGGAAAATGTTGTAGTGGAGTTAAGGTTCTTATTGATTACCACAACATGGAGTATGTCATGTGATTCTTGATGGGCCTTGATGACTCTTTCTCCCATGTTCGTAGTCAGCTGCTCCTCATGGATCCGATGCCTCCTCATAATCGTGTTTTTTCTTTGGTTGTCCAAGAGGAACAACAACGGAGGACCCCTCATGCCTCGAGTTCGCATACCCCCACCGACACAATGGCATTCGCGTTTAAATCTGAGCAGACAGACGTTCATAAACCTGACCCACAAACCTCTCAGAAATTTCACTCAAATTACAGTGCTCCCTGGAATCCGAATCCCAATGCTTCTCGGAATCAGAATTATCATGCTCCCCGGAATCCGTACAAGGATAAGCATTATTGTACTCATTGCAAGACCGTTGGCCATACTATTGCTTGTTGCTTCAAGATCCATGGCTATCCGACTGGACCTGCCTCCAAACCCACGCAACATTCTCATGCTGCTGCTCATCAGGTTTCCATTGCTGCTGATGGCCCAGGTTCTACTTCTGTTGGGAGTCTTGTGCAGAATCTTGACTCCGCTCAGTTTCAGCAGCTTATGTCCATGCTTTCTACACACCTGAGTAGCTCCGCACAAGTCACAATTGCTGCGGAATCTTCTACATCCAACTGCGTGGCAGGTATTTGTTTTTCTGTATCCTTAAATCCTTTAATTTCTTCACCTCAATCATGGATTATCGACTCAGGAGCTACTCGACATATTTGCTCTCACGCTCCTGTTTTTGTTTCTTTGCATGTTATTCCTCACACTACGGTTACTTTACCCAATAACACTCAACTTTTAGTCCATCTTGCTGATGATATTAAATTGCATTCTCACCTTGTACTTAAAAACGTACTATTTGTTCCTCAATTCAAATTCAACTTGACCTCTGTTAGTGCTTTAGTTACTGACTCTGGCCTTATAGTAAGTTTTCTTTCTGATTGTTTTGTTATCCGAGATCTATCCACCCAGAGGACGATTGGCAAGGGTGACAAAGTCCAAGATCTTTATGTCCTCAGTGCTCAAAGTTTGAATTATATTTCTCATGTTTTTGTTAACACTGTTTCAGCCCATGTTTGGCATAATAGGCTAGGACACATTTCTTTCCAGCGACTAGATTTTTTGAAGGATCAGTTGAACTGCGATGTAACTAAATTACATAAATTAGATCCTTGTTATATTTGTCCTCTTGCTAAACAACATAGACTATCTTTTGAATCTCACAATAACTTGTCATAATTTCCTTTTGATCTTGTGCAATGTGATATTTGGGGACCCTATCAGACTGTTTCTCATACTGGCCATCGTTTCTTCTTAACTCTTGTTGATGATTGCACTCGATTTACCTAAATCTATCTGTTAGAAACTAAATTTGATGCTCTCTCTGTGATACCGCATTTTTTTAATATGGTTTTTACTCAGTTTAATGCTAAAATCAAAGTTTTCCGATCTGATAATGCCCCGGAGTTATCTTTTGTTGAGTTTTTTCAAGATCAAGGAGTCTTGCACCAGTTTTCCTGTGTTGAAAGACCTCATCAAAACTCAGTTGTTGAAAGAAAACATCAACACCTCTTGAATGTGGCTCGCTCATTGTTCTTCCAATCCCGCATTTCAGTCTATTTTTGGACAGAATGCATTCTTACAGCGGTTTTCTTGATTAATAGAACTCCATCTCCTCTCTTGCGACACAACACACCTTTTCATTTGCTATACAACACAGCTCCTGATTATCCTTCTCTTAGAGTCTTTGGTTGTTTAGGTTTTGTTTCCACCTTAGTTGCTCATCGAACTAAGTTCCACCCTCGTGCTCAAGTTTATGTGTTTCTTAGTTATCCAGCTGGTGTGAAAGACTATAAATTCTATGATGTGGAGACCAAACATGTTTTTATTTCTAGAGATGTAACGTTCCATGAGGAAGTTTTCCCTTTTCATACTATCACCAGTTCAATTACAGTTCCTGATCCCTTTCCTGATTTGGTTCTGCCCCACTCCTTCATACAAACTCCTTCTCTCCCAGACCTTGATTCTTCCCCTATTCATGATTCACCAGCTAGTTATGATGCTCCTGTTGATGATATTCCAACTAATACTCTTCCAGTGCTTGTTCCTTCTACATCTACTGGCACTTCTCTTCGCAAATCTACTAGGACGATCCATCCACCTCATTACTTGCAGAATTATCACTACAATTTACTTGTTGGTTCTTCCCCATCTGTTTTAGCCTCTACACCTTATCCGATCTCTAACTACATCTCTTATCATTCCCTTTCTGATAAGATTATAATTGAGGTTGGATTTTGGTATTTTAATCCAATTTCTGTCTTTAACTCTAGGCGCCCGAGAGAGGCTAGACGCAAGGATTGAGAATCCGGATTCGTGGTTACGTGGCGCTCGAGAGAGGCACGAATCACGGTAAAATCCAAAGTTGATAATTTTAGCATCATCACAATAGGAAATTGATTCTCTGCATTCTATTGTAATCCGATCTTTGTCATTAACTCTAGGCGCCCAAGAGGGGCTAGACGCAAGGATTGAGAATCCGGATTCGTGGTTACGTGGCGCTCAAGAGAGGCACGAATCACGGTAAAATCCAGAGTTGACATTTCCTGTTGTGCAAGTAGTTAATTAAATTATTGCTTGATAATTTAGGATATAATTAGTGTTTAGTTCAGATTAATTCATCATATTTGGTTAGGCTAGTTGACTCAAGAATACACGAAATTCAATCCTCCCTGTGGATATGACCCTCGCTTACTGCTAGATTACATGAACGATTTATACGCTTGCGAGGTATAAAAGTCGATGTGACTAAAATTATACATCAAGTTTTATTTTTTATTTTTATTTTTTTTATTTTTTTTGTTTGGTTTATTCATTCTTATTTGCTGGCTAAGAGCATAAATGGTTCCGGTAGTCGATGACCAGACTTTTGGTCCCTAGTTTGAGAGGTCTGTACTCAAACAACCGTTCTGGGATTGACCAGTTCGATCTTGAAGTATTGAATGAAAACCTTATGGTGAGTAACTTAAGGACTTGTGTTCAGCGCGTGATTCCTGCTGCCTTCAGTGGCCAGTCACACGGAGATTTCTTCAAAGTGTGATGTGGGATAGCGGTTTCATCTACGGATGATTACCACGAGTACGGCTGATACGAGTAAACCTTCTTATTACCTACGGGTACGGCTGATACGAGTTCAATGGGATAACTTACTATTGCATTAGACTTGGAACTTAGTTGCAAAAGAGAATATGAAATCTTAGTGTTGATCTATGTTAGTCTGAATAGTCTTGTATGCCTGTTTGAACTCATTCCTTTTTATACCTCAGTGAAATTCCTTGTTGTAATGTATGAATGCAAATGGAAATGCTCTTGCTTGCAAAAGACAGATAACTTCAGAAACAGCCTGGGCAAACCCAGGGACATGCACCGGAACAGTCGGTTACTTAAAAATAAGTGTATGTGTAGTGAAGACGAATACAAAATGGTGGTAATACCAAAAGTATTCAGTGAAACAAAGCTGACGTTCTCTAACCGGCTCTCTCGAGTCTCGGTTGGAGTCGGAATAGCTCCGGGAATGGTCGGAAATACGTAATCGACGTCGGAGGATAGTCGGAAAGCGGAAGTGGCACCGGAGAAGCCCTCTCGGATCTCTTCTCGGCCTGGCGAGCGATGACTGTCGAACTCACCTCGACGGAGACTCTCTCGAGCTCTCCTCGGGTTTGTTCTCGGTTGCTGGACGGCGGTGGACGACGGTGGCACGACGGAAGGTATTGGCCCGGCGAACGACGGTGGGGAACTCCTCTCGAGTCCTCCCCTGTTTCCGGTCGATACTCTGTTTTCTGTTCACGCTCCCCTCTCGGGTCCCCCCTCTCGGGTCCCCTTTCGACCTGCTCTTTCAACGCCCCCCTTTTGCTTTAAATACCATCTTATTTATTTTAAAATGATTTGACCTAAAAATCATCTCCATTTCACTAAGGGCATTTTGGTAAATGTCTCTTTCTCCACCATAATTCTCCTGAAATTCCATAATTAAATCTATAAAAAGCATTTCAGGAAGAAATAAACCTTAAAAACAATGAAATATAATTAAGGAGAGAAAAATATGCAATATCGATAGTGATTAATGCCAAATTCAATAAATGCTCATTTCATTTGAAAACCGATAAATAACCACCTATAACACAATTATAAAGGTTATTCTATTATAATTAACCTAATACCGAAAAGTCAATAAAGGCCCCCAGGAATGATACATAGTCTCCCTCGAAGAAGGTTTACTCGTATCAGCCGTACCCGTAGGTAATCATCCGTAGATGAAACCGCTATCCCACATCACACTTTGAAGAAATCTCCGTGTGACTGGTGATAGATGTCATATTCTGACATGAGAACTAAGTTAATTATAATAGAATAACCTTTATAATTGTGTTATAGGTGGTTATTTATCGGTTTTAAAATGAAATGAGTATTTATTGAATTTGGCATTAATCACTGTCGATATTGTATATTTTTCTCTCCTGAATTATATTTCATTGTTTTTAAGGTTTATTTCTTCCTGAAATGCTTTTTATAGATTTAATTATGGAATTTCAGGAGAATTTTGGTGGAGAAAGAGATATTTACCAAAATGGCCTTAGTGAAATGGAGGTGATTTTTAGGTCAAATAGTTTTAAAATAAAGAAGATGGTATTTAAAGGAAGTAAGAGAGGTCGAAAGGGGACCCGAGAGGCAAAACCCGAGAGGGGAGTGTGAACAGAAAACAGAGTATCGACCGGAAACAGGGGAGGACCCGAGAGGAGTTCCCCACCGTCGTTCGTCGGGCCAATACCTTTCGCCGCGCCACCGTCGTCCACCACCGTCTAGCAACCGAGAACAAACCCGAGGAGAGCTCGAGAGAGTCTCCGTCGAGGTGAGTTCGACAGTCGTCGCTCGCCAGGCCGAGAAGTGATCCGAGAGGGCTTCTCCGATGCAAACTCCGCTTTCCGACCATACTCCGGCGTCGGTTACGTATTTTCGACCATTCCCGGAGCGATTCCGACTCCGACCGAGGCTCGAGAGAGCCGGTTAGAGAACTTCACCTCTGTTTCGTTCTTCGCCGAAAGTTCCCTCCATCCCTCGGCTTCCAACCTTTGTCGCCGGCGTCGTCTCTACCTCCGGCCACTCACTATTGCTACCTGACGCCACCAATTTCCGAAAATTGCAGCACCCGTGAGAACGAGTTGCTGCCCGAGCGAAAAGAGGAAGAAGGGGAGTAATTCGTCATTATTGAATTTAGTTTTTATATGGTTTGAACTTAGGTTTTGAATGTTAATTGAATCTGATTTGATAATTAATATTTATTTAAGATTTGCTTTCTGGATATTTGATTAAATTAGCTAATTAGGGTAGGATTATAATTGAGGTTGGATTTTGGTATTTTAATCCGATTTCTGTCTTTAACTCTAGGCGCCCGAGAGGGGCTAGACGCAAGGATTGAGAATTCGGATTTGTGGTTACGTGGCCCTCGAGAGAGGAACGAATCACGGTAAAATCCAGAGTTCATAATTTTAGCATCATCACAATAGGAAATTGATTCTCTGCATTCTATTGAAATCTGATCTTTGTCATTAACTCTAGGCGCCTGAGAGGGGCTAGACGCAAGGATTGAGAATCCGGATTCGTGGTTACGTGGCGCTCGAGAGAGGCACGAATCACGGTAAAATCCAGAGTTGATAATTTTAACATCATCACAATAGGAAATTAATTCTCTGCATTCTATTGTAATCCGATCTTTGTCATTAACTCTAGGCGCCCGAGAGGGGCTAGACGCAAGGATTGAGAATCCGGATTCGTGGTTACGTGGCGCTCGAGAGGCAGGAATCACGGTAAAATCCAAAGTTGACATTTCTTGTTGTGCAAGTAGTTAATTAAATTATTGCTTGATAATTTAGGATATAATTAGTGTTTAGTTCATATTAATTCATCATATTTGGTTAGGCTAGTTGACTGAAGAATACACGAAATTCAATCCTCCCTGTGGATATGACCCTCGCTTACTGCTAGATTACATGAACGATTCGTACGCTTGCGAGGTATAAAAGTCGATGTAACTAAAATTATACATCAACTGGCCACTGAAGGCAGCAGGAATCACGCGCTGAACACAAGTCCTTATGTTACTCACCATAAGGTTTTCATTCAATACTTCAAGATCGAACTGGTCAATCCCAGAACGGTTGTTTGAGTACAGACCTCTCAAACTAGGGACCAAAAGTCTTGTCATCGACTACCGGAACCATTTATGCTCTCAGCCGGCAAATAAGAATGAATAAACCAAACAAAACAAAATAAAATAAAATAAAAATAAATAAAATAAATAAAAATAAAATAAATAAAATAAAATAAAATAAAAATAAAACTGTAATGTACAAAGGGATAGAAACGTGGGGATTGCCCACAATGTGCTAAGTTTATAGTCATAAGCAAGACTTTGACGCATTCAAGATGAATTCTCAAGATACGGTTTGAGCCTCTGACCGTTAACTTTGAAGACCGACCCGTCTCCGTGATTGCGGATCTCAATAGCACCATGAGGAAACATCTGTGTGACCTCAAATGGACCGGACCACCTGGATCTTAGCTTCCCTGTTGCAGGTAACTGTAATGGTTCACCCTGATTGGCCATGGTAGCTCTTACTTTGACTTCGGGTGTTTTCCTACAAATCTGTTCTACCTCTTCAACAAAGGGAGCTAATGGTCCACCTAGGGAGCGGCGCCCGTGCATAAAAACACAAAAAGAAACAAAACGAACTATCAAATTAATCTAACAAACTCACTACTAAAAATATGAACTAACTAGAATAAATAAAAATAATTCCATAAAAAAAATCACCAAGCTAAAATTATGAAAGCAAAAAAATAAAAAATAAAAATAAAAATAAAAATAATAAAATAATAAAATAATAAAATAATATAAAAATAAATCTAACCTAAGACCATGGAGAACAAAGAAATACACTTAGTACGTGCCTCCCCGACAACGACGCCAAAAACTTGATGTATAATTTTAGTTACATGCTCTCTCGAGTCTCGGTTAGATTGAATCCCATTGAGGACAATGTCAGGTTTAGGTTTGGGGGGAAACGACTCTTTTATGCCTTAGCAATAATTTTCTTTTGATTTCTGTTCGTGGTTTTCAAACTACTCCTCTTAGTATGTGGTTAACATTAGTAGAGTTAAAATAAGTTGCTTAAATGTGTTTCAAAAATTTTCGTAAAACTGTGTAGAATATGCCTATTAGAAATCTGATATCATTTGTTGTGATTCATGAGAATTCAATGGGATAACTTACTATTGCATTAGACTTGGAACTTAGTTGCAAAACAGAACATGTAAATCTAGTGTTGATCTATGTTAGTCTGAACAGTCTTGTATGCCTGTTTGAACTCATTCCTTTTTATACCTCAGTGAAATTCCTTGTTGTAATGTATGAATGCAAATGGAAATGCTCTTGCTTGCAAAAGACAGATAACTTCAGAAACAGCCTGGGCAAACCCAGGGAGATGCACCGGAATAGTCGGTTACTTAAATATAAGTGTATGTGCAGTGAAGATGAATACAAAATGGTGGTAATACCAAAAGTATTCAGTGAAACAAAAATTACGCTGGTAATAGCAAAAGTGCGCTGGTAATAGCGTAAAATGGTTTTAAATCTGGAAGCAATGAGTTTCCTTAACTTTGATGTTGAATTGTAATTTGAAAGAAGTTGCAAGTCAAGATTGAAATTAGTATATTTCTTTTGTGAGATTGTCAGACAATAGGCTTACTCTACTATTTTCTCTTAATTGTGATGTGACCAGGATTTTATTGTTGTTTGTTGCCTCTTTGTTCTGTTGAAGTAATAGCTTATGGGTCACATTGGTTCAGGTGGAGTAACAATGAGTGTATTTGGATTAATAATAGACTATATTTTACACAGGTTTTCAAATTTTGCAAGATCTCATATGATTTTCAGATATTTTACGATACTAAGTGTTAGTCATATGCTAATGAGGAGTAAATTTTCTTCAGTTTTTTCTTTTTATATTATTGATTTAGATGAATTTTGTGGGTAAATTCCATGCAAACCCTCACGAGACATAACTCGTCCACTACTGCAGAGTATGGGTTTAACGGCTTGTTGCATGCGCTAAATGCAATCGTGCTCCCTACGAAAGTGGCATTTTGTTTTCCTAGGCTTAATTTTGGTTCGATTGTTGTTTAGCTAGGGACTAGCAAAGATTTAGGTTTGGGGTGTGATAGATGCCATATTCTGACATGAGAACTAGGTTAATTATAATAGAATAACCTTTATAATTGTGTTATAGGTGGTTATTTATCGGTTTTCAAATGAAATGAGCATTTATTGAATTTGGCATTAATCACTGTCGATATTGCATATTTTTCTCTCCTGAATTATATTTCATTGTTTTTAAGGTTTATTTCTTCCTGAAATGCTTTTTATAGATTTAATTATGAAATTTCAGGAGAATTATGGTGGAGAAGGATATATTTACCAAAATGCCCTTAGTGAAATGGAGATGATTTTTAGGTCAAATCGTTTTAAAATAAATAAGATGGTATTTAAAGCAAAAGGGGGGCGTCGAAAGAGCAGGTCGAAAGGGGACCCGAGAGGGAAAACCCGAGAGGGGAGCGTGAACAGATTGAATCTGAATTAGAGGAGTTCCCCACCGTCGTTCGTCGGGCCAATCGCGCCACCGTCGTCCACCGCCGTCCAGCAACTGAGAACAAACCCGAGGAGAGCTCGAGAGAGTCTCCGTCAAGGTGAGTTCGACAGTCGTCGCTCGCCAGGCCGAGAAGACATCCGAGAGGGCTTCTCCGGTGCCACTTCCGCTTTCCGACTATCCTCCGGCGTCGGTTACGTATTTCCGACCATTCCCGGAGTTATTCCGACTCCAACCGAGACTCGAGAGAGCCAGATAATTAAGGTTTATTTAAGATTTGTTTTCTTGATATTTGATTAAATTAGCTAATTAGGGTAAGATTATAATTGAGGTTGGATTTTGGTATTTTAATCCAAATTCTGTCTTTAACTCTAGGCGCCCGAAAGGGACTAGACGCAAGGATTGAGAATCCGGATTCGTGGTTATGTGGCGCTCGAGAGAGGCACGAATCACGGTAAAATCCAAAGTTGATAATTTTAGCATCATCACAATAGGAAATTGATTCTCTGCATTCTATTGTAATCCGATCTTTGTCATTAACTCTAGGCACCCGAGAGGGGCTAGACGCAAGGATTGAGAATCCGGATTCGTGGTTACATGGCGCTCGAGAGGCACGAATCACGGTAAAATCCAGAGTTGACATTTCCTGTTGTGCAAGTAGTTAATTAAATTATTGCTTGATAATTTAGGATATAATTAGTGTTTAGTTCAGATTAATTCATCATATTTGGTTAGGCTAGTTGACTGAAGAATACACAAAATTCAATCCTCCCTGTGGATATGACCCTCGCTTACTGCTAGATTACATGAACGATTCGTACGCTTGCGAGGTATAAAAGTCGATGTAACTAAAATTATATATCAAGTTTTTGGCACCCGTGAGAACGAGTTGCTGCCCGAGCGAGAGGAGGAAGAAGGGGAGTAATTCGTCATTATTGAATTTAATTTTTCATATAGTTTGAACTTAGGTTTTGAATGTTAATTGAATCTGATTTGATAATTAAGGTTTATTTAAGATTTGTTTTCTTGATATTTGATTAAATTAGCTAATTAGGGTAAGATTATAATTGAGGTTGGATTTTGGTATTTTAATCCAATTTCTGTCTTTAACTCTAGGCACTCGAGAGGGGCTAGACGCAAGGATTGAGAATCCGGATTCGTGGTTACATGGCGCTCGAGAGAGGCACGAATCACGGTAAAATCCAAAGTTGATAATTTTAGCATCATCACAATAGGAAATTGATTCTCTGCATTCTATTGTAATCCGATCTTTGTCATTAACTCTAGGCGCCCGAGAGGGGCTAGACGCAAGGATTGAGAATCCGGATTCGTGGTTACGTGGCGCTCGAGAGAGGCACGAATCACGGTAAAATCCAGAGTTGACATTTCCTGTTGTGCAAGTAGTTAATTAAATTATTGCTTGATAATTTAAGATATAATTAGTGTTTAGTTTAGATTAATTCATCATATTTGGTTAGGCTAGTTTGACTGAAGAATACACAAAATTCAATCCTCCCTGTGGATATGACCCTCGCTTACTGCTAGATTACATGAACGATTCGTACGCTTGCGAGGTATAAAAGTCGATGTAACTAAAATTATACATCAAGTTTTTTAGCCAAAGGCTACACCCAACAAGAAGGTTTAGATTTTGTTGACACCTTTTCTCCTGTGGCCAAATTGGTCACTGTGAAGGTTCTTCTTGCCCTTGCCGCCTCTCATAATTGGCATCTAGCTCAGCTTGATGTCAACAATGCTTTCTTAAACGGTGATCTTTTTGAAGAAATCTACATGGATCTCCCTCTTGGCTATCTTCGACAGGGGGAGTCCTCTTCATCCCACAGCCGACTCGTTTGCAAGCTTCACAAGTCCCTCTATGGTCTCAAACAAGCTTCGCGGCAATGGTATTCCTAATTTTCTCATGTTTTAATCAATTTTGGCTTTCTCCAATTGATATATGATTACTCTCTTTTCACCAAGGGTCATGGTTCCTCCTTTGTTGCACTATTGGTTTATGTGGATGATATCATCTTTACTGGCCCTTCATCTCGTGCTATTGCTGAGCTCAAACAATTTCTGCATACACAGTTCAAGCTCAAGGACCTTGGTTGTCTTAAGCACTTCCTTGGTCTTGAAATTGCTCAGTCCAAAACCGGTATTGTGCTTTCTCAATGTCATTACACCTTACAATTACTTGAAGACTTAGGTTACCTAGCTTGTAAACCCACTAGTGTTCCCATGGATCCCAAGCTTCATTTAACTGCCACTGACGGTGACCTGCTTCCTGATATAACCCACTATCGGCGACTTGTTGGGAAACTTCTTTACCTCACTTTATCTCGCCCCGACATTACTTTTGCCGTTCACAAGCTCAATCAATTTGTGGCCCAACCCCGCCTTCCTCATCTCCAGGCAGTACATCACCTGTTTCGTTATCTCAAGACCAGTCCTGGTCAAGGTTTGTTGTTTTCTTCTACTTCTTCCTTGCAAGTACGCGCTTAGTCTAATGCTGATTGGGGATCATGCCTCGATTCTCGCCGATCTACTACAGGCTTTTCCATCTTCATTGGTGATTCTTTGGTCTCTTGGAAGGCCAAAAAGCAGACCACCGTCTCTCGCTCCTCCGTCGAGGCTGAATATCGAGCTCTCTCTTCTACTGCCAGTGAAACCATTTGGTTGCAACAACTTCTTCAAGATTTTCAAGTTAAGGTTGCATCTCCTGCATTGCTTTATTACGACAATCAAGCTGCGATACATATTGCTTTAAACCCCACATTTCATGAGCGTACAAAACATATTGAGATCGATTATCATTTTGTTCGTGAACGTGTTACTTCGGGCGTCCTCAAGTTACTTCCTATTCGTTCTCAGTACCAGTTAACCGACATGTTCACTAAACCTCTTCCTTCTACCCACCTTTTTCTTTGTTGTCCAAGATGGCTATCAAGGATATTTACAAGCCACCTTGAGGGGGAGTATTAGAATATATTTAATTTATTTATTATTTATTTTTTTATTTTACTATTTTGCCCTTTTACCTTTTTACTGTATAAAACTACATGGTTATTCGTAACAGTTAATTCAATAAACCATTTTCACAAATCAATATTTGTTCGTCTTCTCGACAGCTGCCAGCCCAACGAACAGAACAACGGCTCTTTTCTTCAATCTTCTCTCGTTAAAAGTTCTATGCCCAAAAATGCAGAGGAGATCCAGAAATTTGATCTCATAATAGTCAATTGAATATTCAGAGTTACTAGAGGAAGAAGAGCACCGATTTTGGTGACGCTTACAGAGTTTGCTCAGTAAAAGACGTAAATGGGGGAAAGATTATCTTCACTTGGAAAGCTTGGTTTCATCCTTTGACAATCACAGAATCTTGATTCTTGTTTAAAGGTAAAGATCAGACAAGAATCAGGGTTGGAAGGAGAACACAATCGAATTATTCAGGTTCCTTTCCGAACACAAACTATCCTAATTTCTGTCTCCATATTTTAAACCGTATGCTGGGTTGTTTACATACTAGCGAACTACAAGACAAAGCGGGTTGTTCCTTGGACCAAGGAAAGTCTCCGGGCCATACTCTCTGTAGAGATACAGCCTCCGAAAGGAGATCCCCTAGGAGGCTTATCTGGTAACGCATACTTGCGTGGGCAGAGACCTGTGTGGAGCCTAACCCAGATGCCTCCTCCCACGAATCCATGGAGTAACAGAACGGGGCTTACGTTCTCGTTGCTCGCACTCTTTTTCATTCATTCCAAGAAAGCAAAAGTAGGTTAAAGAGCGAATGGTTGAGAAAAGCAGCGGCGCCACCATATGAAAGAGATACAACAAGTATGCACATCCGTTGGTCGTGAAATATCCCATCCTTTCCACCATATGAGAGAGATACAACAAGTATTCACATCCGTTGGTCGTGAAATATCCCATACTTTCTCCCTCCTGCCCCCTCCCCATGGCGCGCTCCCTCCACCTTTCCGTTCTAGCCCTCGTCTCCTCTCTCTACCTCATCGCTTTCGTCCTCGCTGTCGAAGCTCTGTAAGATTTCATTCTCTCTTCTCTCTCCCTTTCGATTGTTCCCCTGTAATATTTGTAAGATCAACTTCATGTTTTCTAATCTGGCTTTTATTACCCAGATTCGAAATCATGTTGAAATTCATTCAAAACATACGAAACAAAAAACGGTATTTTTAAGTCTTTTGACGAAACCCAGAAATCAACCAAAGAAAAGTAGCACATTACAGACACGTGATATTGCAAAAGATTGCTACGTAAGCAAGTGACACATGGTCAACGCCTAGCACCTCTATGCAAAGGACAAATAAGGTGACACAAAAACATGAAAACGGTAAAATATTAGCAAATCAATGACTTAATATTGTTGGCCCATGTGGCTTCTTAGGGGGGAATACTAATAACAAATACAAACACCACAATAAAAGACAAACAAAACAATTATTTTCGATGTTCTCCTATTGGGTGAAGTCAAGAGGGACCCTTGGGTCAATGCCCAGAGCCAAAAGATGTCAAATGTGGTCAATCAAGAGAACGTTACTTTCCTTAGATTAAGGACGTGAGTCACAATCTCCATAACTAGACGGGGCTCAATGCTTAGATCTTTAATCTTAATTTTGTAGGAGTATCCTATGGTCTGTTCGATGACCAAACTAAAAGCATTTGAAAGGAGTTGAGGGTATTCTTCATCTACATCATTTGGTCAAATCTCCTCTCTATACTTCTTCAATCCATTCTTTGGTGTGCCCAATAGCTAATTGAGCTCACCATTAATTAATCAATGGAGATCTTCTGAACTTGAGGTCATCATTCTCAAGTTCTTCTACCTCAAGGTTCGTGTAGAAAATTTGCCTTGTTCCCTTCCAACATGGTAGCATAAGCCCCAAAAAACTCATCGAGGGATGCAATCTCACGCCTATAGAACCCAACGTCCAACCTTGTAGGTTCAACTATGTTTCTATAAAAAAAAAAAGACTATATATCGGCTATGTTGGATCTTGGTGCAAAAATGATTGTACCAATCTAACATTTTGGTGTATCCCTCTTCCAGTTATGGAGCCTTTCCTTTATATGAGGATCTCTTGGTCCAAACCAGGGTGGAGATGCCAAACTGAGATGTAGAGAGGTGGGAAAATCACTAACTAGTGTGAATGGTGAGGATTGGGGGGTGCTCCTGATTTAAATAGGTTTTTTTCGTAGTTGATCGATCAATGCCTTAAGTTGATCAATTATG
The DNA here is from genome assembly GCF_029961685.1 of Aristolochia californica. Classification (NCBI taxonomy): domain Eukaryota; kingdom Viridiplantae; phylum Streptophyta; class Magnoliopsida; order Piperales; family Aristolochiaceae; genus Aristolochia; species Aristolochia californica. Next base: position 286,884 of record NW_027182268.1, read on the forward strand.
CACTTCGTAGTGATCAATCATGCCATATAAAAACATGTTATAATTGAGGTTTTTCTTTTCATTTCACATTTCTTGCATAATATGAACGGGATATGCTTTCTAGATTTAAGTAAATTCAACTAATTTGATGGAGGGTTGCTCACGCATAGTTTGTCTTTTAGCTTGGAGAATCAACTGAATCCACTAATTGATTTTTTTAGGAACAAATTCAACTTTTATTCCCTTGGTTTGAATATGCTCTCGTATGAAGTGGTGTCAAGATCTTACTTAGGTTTATTGCACTCATGTTGTCACAATAGATAGGCTTTTCATTTTGCTCTAAATTATAGTCCCCTAATTATTGTTTCATCCATAAAAGGTGTGTACAACTACTGTCGTTAGTGATATACTTAGCTTCAATGTGTTGAATCTTAGGATTTTATTATTAACCTAAGGGGGGGTTAGTCAACTTGAAGGATAAGATGATCTTCAACCACATAACGCCCTTCTCCACTTGAAGTCGTTAGTGGAGCGCAGATGAAGCTTCATCTCGATGCAGGAGATGAAGGGGCCCTTCATCTCCACGGTTTAATTTCAATCATGTGGAAGAAGACCCATTTTGATCTTCTTCGAATTGAAGGACGGGCGCCCTCGGCCTCGCTCTCTCTCCTCGCACCCCCCCCCCCCCCCCCATCGCGCGTCGTTTTTTCTTTTTTCTTCCTCTCTCCCGCACTCCCTTCCCTCTCTCGTCTCCCTGCGCCCCCGACATTGTTCTCTGCCTTCGTCTCCCTGCGTCCCCGACGTTGATCTCGGCCACTATCTCAGTTCCCTCTCGTCTCCGGCTTCAACTCTCGGTCTTCTCTCGGCCTCGCCCTCTCTGTCGCACCCCCTCTCGTCTCCGTGACTCCCTCTCTTCTCTCGGACAAGCTCTCTCTCGCTTCTCTCTCTCTATTCCCTCCCGACCTCCCTTTCTTCTCTGTCTTCTCCCTCTCTTCTCCCTTTCGGCCTCCCACTCTCTTATCTCTCTGGCTAGTCTCGATTAGGCATCGATTTCACCCTTCGGCTTCGGATTTCCCCCTTCGATTTCACCCTTCGGCTTCACCCTTTGGCTTCGAATTTCCCCCTTCGGCTTCGGATTTCCCCTTCGATTTCACCCTTCGGCTACGGATTTCCCCAAATTTCAGAAGGTATGCCTAAACTCGAATTTTTTTCATTAAATTAGTGTTTTATTTGATTTAAATTTATTTTCTGTGCGTAATTGGGGGGTTATTTGTGCATTATTTTGGGATTTAGGGTTACGGTTTAGGGTTTATGGTAATTTAGGGATTAGGGTTTAGGGTTTAGTGCGTAATTAGGGTTTATGGTTAAGGGTATTTTAGGGATTAGGGTTTTAAAGGTTTAGGGGGTTTAGGGTTTTTAAGCTATAAGGTTTTTTGGGTTTAGGGTTTGGAATTAGGGTGTAGGGTTTAGAGCTTTTAATGTATTAAGTCCTGGAATTAGTGTTTAGGGTTTAGAGTTTAGTAGGTGATAGGGTTTAGGGTTTGATGGTTTAGTTTTTTTTTTTTATGGTTTGTGTTTCGGGTAAGGTTTAGGCTAGGGGTTTATGGTATTTTAGGGATTATAATTTTTAAGGTTTAGGGGGGTTTATGGTTTTTAAGGTTTAGGGGGTTTTGTGTTTTTAAGCTCTAGGGTTTTTTAGGTTTTTTTTTTTTTTGGGGGGGGGGGGGGAGGTTTGGGGTTTAGGGTTTTGGGCTTTAAAGGTATTAAGTTCTGGAATTAGTGTTTAGGGGTTTTTAGTCCAATTCAAACAAGGTTGAGTCGCCTACACGAGCGTCCATTAGCCAACGAAACCCGACCCCCATCACTGACGAGGTGCAGTTCATAGTGATTGCGAAGTTATTTGGGGCTCTACCAGGGGTCTTCGGTGAATTTGGATTTGATGTGTGTGTGTTTTCATTGTTTAGTGCATATGCATTAGTGAAAATAATTTAATTAATTTTAAAATGTGTGAGAATGTTGTTGAGAATTTTTGAGTGCTATGAAATGTTTTTGCCATGTGGTGAGGAGATTCGGGTATTATACATATCCACCACATGGTATTTCTTTTATGGTTTGTGTTTTGGGCTTTTAAGGTATTAAGTTCTGGAATTAGTGTTTATGGGTTTTTAGTCCAGTTCAAACAAGGTTGAGTCGCCTACACGGGCGTTCATTAGCCAACGAAACCCGACCCCCATCACTGACGAGGTACAGTTCATAGTGACTGCGAAGTTATATGGGGCTCTACTAGGGGTCTTCGGTGAATTTGGATTTGATGTGTGTGTGTTTTCATTGTTTAGTGCATATGCATTAGTGAAAATAATTTAATTAATTTTGAAATGTGTGAGAATGTTGTTGAGAATTTTTGAAGTGCTATGAAATTTTTTTGCCATGTGGTGAGGAGATTCGGGTATTATACATATCCATCACATGGTATTTTTTTATGGTTTGTGTTTTGGGCTTTTAAGGTATTAAGTTCTGGAATTAGTGTTTATGGGTTTTTAGTCCAATTCAAACAAGGTTGAGTCGCCTACACGGGCGTCCATTAGCCAACGAAACCCGACCCCCATCACTGACGAGGTACAGTTCATAGTGACTGCGAAGTTATATGGGGCTCTACCAGGGGTCTTCGGTGAATTTGGATTTCATGTGTGTGTGTTTTCATTGTTTAGTGCATATGCATTAGTGAAAATAATTTAATTAATTTTGAAATATGTGAGAATGTTGTTGAGAATTTTTGAAGTGCTATGAAATGTTTTTTCCATGTGGTGAGGAGATTCGGGTATTATACATATCCACCACATGGTATTTTTTTTATGGTTTGTGTTTCGGGTTTACGGTTTAGGCTAAGGGTTTAGGGTATTTTAGGGATTAAGATTTTTAAGGTTTAGGGGGTTTATGGTTTTTAAGATTTTGGGGGTTTTGTGTTTTTAAGCTCTAGGGTTTTTTAGGTTTTGGGGAAGGGGGGGGGGGGGGGGGGGGGGGGGGTTAGGGTTTAGGGTTTTGGGCTTTTAAGGTATTAAGTTCTAGAATTAGTGTTTAGGGGTTTTTAGTCCAATTCAAACAAGGTTGAGTCGCCTACACGGGCGTCCATTAGCCAACGAAACCCGACCCCCATCACTGACGAGGTACAGTTCATAGTGACTGCGAAGTTATATGGGGCTCTACCAAGGGTCTTCGGTGAATTCGGATTTGATGTGTGTGTGTTTTCTTTGTTTAGTGCATATGCATTAGTGAAAATAATTTAATTAATTTTGAAATGTGTGAGAATGTTGTTGAGAATTTTTGAAGTGCTATGAAATGTTTTTGCCATGTGGTGAGGAGAGTTGGGTATTATACATATCCACCACATGGTATTTTTTTTTTATGGTTTGTGTTTCCGTGACGAGTAAAGGTTGTCTGATAAAGTTTTTTCCGTGAGGACCGTATCGGATTTAGATTATACATGGCTGCAAGAAGACAACCAAGTGGTCGAACATATGATATTTGGACATTCGATGATGATAGCAAAATGCTCGATCTCTTGGTCGAGCAGGTCAATCTAGGGAACAAGTTGCCTAACGGGGTGTGGAAGCATGAGGTATACATGGACTGTGTAAATAAGTTCAATGAAGACACAGTCATGAAAAAAACTGTTGAGCAGGTGAAGAATCGAACAAGAGCGTGGAAGAAAACATACCAAACGGTAACGAGCTGTATCAACACTAGTGGGTTTGGTTGGGATGCAACCACACAACGAGTTACTGCATGTAATTCTGTATGGCTTGATTGCATAAAGGTCAGTAAATCTGTATGGCTCGACTATATGATGTACTATAAAATATTTTTTATGTTTTTCGCGTTAGTATAACTCTATTCCAAGACGTCTAAATGATGTTTTATTCTTGTAGGAGCATAAAGATGCTGAGAAGTACAGACGTGAAGGCTGCCCCCTATACGACAAATTTGCTGTGGTGGTGGGAAACACAATAGCGGTAGGGTCAGGAGCTGCAACCTTTGTAGATCAGGGCGATGAGGTGATCCGTGAATCGGAACATGTCCCGATGGATGAGGCAGCGGATGTTGATATAGTTAGGGATACTCCTTCACCATTATTAAGCATGGATGAGTCTCTAGGTAATCAATCTGAAAGAAGTAAACGGTCATCTTTAAGTTGTCGTAGAAAGAGAACCGAAATGCCCGATAACGACACTAGTAGCAGAATTTTTGATGCAATAGATCGAATTGCTCAGACATTTCAGAATTTCATGATGAAAGACGATATTGTAAGAGGTTGCGTCAACGCCCTCAGGGAAATCCCGGACTTGCCTACAGAATTGAAGTATCGCGCTCCTTCATGGTTGGATACACCAACTAAGAAGGTCATGTTTATGGAAATGACAGTGGAAGAGCGGGTTGAGTGGCTTAAATTTTGTTTTGAAAAATAATTGTAATGCGTTATAAATACACTATTTTTTTGGAATATTATTATGTAGTAGACATGGTATTTGAATTATGACGTTACAAAACTTATTAGTATGGTTTGTATTTAAATTTAATATGTTGTTGTGTTTATATATTGCATAGATAAATATGGTGTTTTGAGTATGGATGTGGAATGTGATTGAATGTAGGATGTGGATGAATGTAGGATGTGATTGAATGTAGGATGTGTGAATGTGGATGAATGTAGGATGTGATTGAATGTAGGATGTGGGAATGGGGATGAATGTAGGATGTGATTGAATGTAGGATGTGGGATGTGGATGAATGTAGGATGTGGGAATGTCGATGAATGTAGGATGTGGGAATGAGGATGAATGTAGGATGTGATTGAATGTAGGATATGTGAATGTGGATGAATGTAGGATGTGATTGAATGTAGGATGTGGGAATGTGGATGAATATGGTTGTTTATAGGTGTGATTGCAAATAGGTTATGCTTGAAGATTGATGTTTACTCGTGTTTATGAATTTTAGGCGATTGAATTTGTGGATTTCCATGGATACTATGACAGACGATGAAAAGGTTGCAATTATGGTTGCATTCACAACTTTGATGATCGCCATGGAAAGATACTATATGTACGATTGCAACAAACGTGTACCACATTCTTGTGGGATGAATGGTCCATTGTATTTGCAAAAGGCACTAGACAAATCTCCAGTTAAATTTCGTAAAGTGTACAGGATGAACCAACTGGTATTTCACAAATTCGCAGATATACTTTCTAGTAAAGGGTTTTTATCAGCCACAAAGACCATCTCAGTTGAAGAACAACTTGCATATTTCCTCCTAACTGTTGGTCAAGGACAAGTGTATAGTATCTCAGCAGAGATGTTTGATAGATCAAACTGGACGATAAGTAAGTATTTCAACAAGGTGTTGGATGCAATCCTCAAACTTCACTCTGATTACGTCAAACGGCCTTCGGAACGCACACACTCGAAGATTTTAACAAATTCAATGTTTTATCCCTACTTCAAGGTAACATCACTTTCTATAACTAAATAATTTTACATTAATATACAAAGTTAGTAAATATTAATTGAAAATGTATAATTAGGATTGTATTGGAGCTATTGATGGAACTCATATCAAAGCCAACATTCCACTTGAAGATCAACCAAGGTTTTGGAATAGAAAAGGTTATCTCTCACAAAATGTGATGGCTGCATGTTCATTGGATATGCAATTCACTTATGTACTTGCTGGATGGGAGGGGTCAGCAGCCGATTCCCGTGTATTGAAGGATGCATTGACTCGTCAAGATAAAATCTTTGTACCTGAAGTTAAGTAATATATTTTTATGCAGTACTTTTTTATCTATTTTATCTTCAATTATTTTATGTGGTATATAATTTTTATTATAGGAAAATATTATCTAGTCGATGCTAGTTATGCAAATCTTCCGGGATTTTTGGCTCCATATCGAGGAACCCGATATCATCTGCAAGAATTTGGAGATAATATTCCTAGAAATGAAAAAGAATTATTCAACCGAAGACATTCATCTTTACGGAATATTATTGAGCGAAATTTTGGTGCTTTAAAAGCTCGATTTCAAATATTAAAAGGCACTCCTCCATTTTCTTTTAAGATCCAGGTGAAAATTGTACATGCTTGTTGCATATTGCACAATTATATACGTGCAGAAGATTATGATGATATATTTGAAGATGAAGCTGATGATTCGGGTGGCGAGCTCGGTGGAGGAGGTGATGCGGTCCAATTAGGTGCAATGGATGATACAGACAGTGACGATTGCGATGATCTTGAGGATGTGGGTAGCCAAGTAACAAGCATTCGGAGGCAGAGTGCATTAGAATCCACAAGAGCCGCACAATTTCGAGATGCCATATCGACATCCATGTGGAACGATAAATGATAGTTTACTCTTATTACTTTTGAACATGCGTAATTTATATGTACTAAACTTGTAACTCGTTGATTGTAATATTAAAGGCACGAACTCGTTATTTGAATAATTTTTTTTAGGTTATTTTAAAAGTTGTATATGTATTTATTTATTATTTTATTTTATTTTATTTTATTACTATATTAAACTTCATATTTAAGTCTCTGGTAAATAAAATATAATTAAAGTATGCATTTGTTTAATATATCATCATTAATTATGTCAAAATATATTATTAATTAATACAATACAAATCTATCTTATGTTATTAATATAATATTTTTTATTCATTAATCAGAATTTTTTTATTCACTCTATTGTATTAGTGATTTAATAGTGGTAATTAAAATATTGTTAACTCAGACACTTTGGTTTAATTAGTTCATTTTTATAATTATTAAAATCAATAATTTTAAATTTCTATAAGATGAAGATGAAGATGAAGTTGTCTTGACTAACACCCTATTTCAAAGATTTCGAAGATGAAGTTGTCTTGACTAACACCCATTTCGAAGATGAAGATCATGTAGATACATAAGATGAAGATGAAGATGAAGATGAATATGAAGATCAAATTTTCATTTTGTTGACAAGGAACCTTTGATGAAAAGAGGTAAAGAAGGATAAAGAAGAAAAGAGAGTAGTTAGAGGAGAAAGAGACATGCTCGAAAGAGAGGAGGTCAAAGAGAGGGACTCGAGAGATGAAATGATGGAGGCTAGGATTAGAGTTTCAAAGTTAACCTCTAATCCTCCCCCTTAGTCCTTTTATAGTTCACTTAGGGGGGGTTAGTCTCCCAAATGGATTTTTGAAGTTCAAGTTCATGTCCAACATGAAGATCATGTCAGTCATGTAAATGCAGATCATCTTCGCACTTGGTGTTAGTGTTGACCACTTTATGTGCACTGGAAAACAGTTTCCAGTGTTAGTGCCCTAACACGAAAAAAACATAAAAAACAAGAGAATCCATAAACTTTTATATTACACTTAATTACAACATAATCCTTAAACCCCAAATTAGATAAAACAACCATCATTATTATACGAATAAGTTATTTAATGTATAATTAAATATATTAATATATTTATTAATTGAATTAGATATTTTATTGTGCATTAATATGGTAATTACATGAGCCAGTGAAATACGTACCTGATTAATCACAAATAATAAATAAATAACGTTATAAATAACAAAAAAGAAAGTAATAAGTTGAGTTATTAATTTATTAATGACATATGATATATTTTAACATAAAAATGAATAATTTAAGAGAAAAAATTGATCTAATCATAACTTTAACACACTATGTATTTGTACATAATATATTTTATGTATTATTAATTAATAATATATTATCACAAAATTTAAAACCATTGGTTTAATTAACTATAGCAATCGGATAATTATGCCAAAATAATTTATCAAATATTTATTTTAACAATATTTTAATTATGACTATTAAATCACTATTTTAATATAGTAATTATAAAATAAATATATTAAATAAATAAAAATAATTATTTTATAAATAAAATTTATAAATTAATGATTTTTATGATGATAATTTAATTTTTCCTAACTTAGGAAAAATTAAACCATCGTCGTCTTGCAAGCGGGCAAGGGCGACGGGCCAGTGGGCAATGGCAATGGCGGCGGCGGCGGCGGTGGGCTACACCGACAGAGGCAGCGCTCCGACGGTACGCCGAGAGGGAGAAGAGAGGGAGGCCGAGAAGCTCTGCAATAGATGCTCAACCTCCCATGCTCTGCGACGGAGGTCGAGAGGGAGAGGAGAGGGAGGATGGCTGTTAAACCGAAGCCGATGGCTGAAATCAAAGTCGAATGGGGAAATCGATGCCGAATCGAAGTAGAAATTAAAAAATCGAAGCCCAAATGTCAAAATCGAGAGAGAGGTTTAGAGGGAGAGCGAGTCCGAGATGGAGAGAAGGACGCCAAAAGGACATTCGCAGCAAGATGGACGCCGTAGAGAGGGAGACCGGAGAGGGGCGGTGGAGAGAGAGGGCCGTGGGAATGAAATAGCAGAGAGAGCCCCGCGATAGTGTTATGTACTTGATTCTCAAAATCGGACAGAAAGCATTTTCCGCCGTTTACTCTTGGGACATGAACTCCTGAGTCATGGATGATCATGTACATGACATGAAGTTTGGCGCTCCCTAACGACTTCAGGACATGAACTGATTAATGCGCATGAAGATCATGTCCTGATACCTTTATCTTGAGGGTTGGAAATAAAGATCTAATTTAGAGATAAATTACAACTATGCCATCTTTCTTCTTCTCTTATAATACTCCCCCTCAAATTGGAGCAAAACCGTCATAAATTCCTAGCATGGGACATGTAGTGCTCAATGTTTTTGAAGCAATTGGCTATATGTGAATATATCAAAACTTGACCTTGAGATAAGAACATATTGAACACTTATGATACTAGCTTGTAATTTATCTTTTACAAAGTCACAATGAACCTCAATATGCTTCTTTTTTTTATGAAAGACTAAATTGAAGGAAGAGTGAATAGCTGCTTGGTTGTCATAGTGAAATTTCATCTAAATGTCCCTACTGAAACCCAATTCGGAGATGATGGATTTGATCCATATTAGTACAATTATAGTATGTGGCATGGTTCTGTATTCTAAATCTGCACTAGATCGAGCAACCACATATAGTTTTTTACTCTTCCAAGTTATCGAGTTACCTCCTAAAAGTGTATAATATCCTAATATAGTTTTTTGTCATTTGAGGACCCTACACTATTAGCATATGCAAAATCTTCAATGTTAATATGGCCATGACATTTGTATGGAAGACCCTGTCTATAGGATTTCTTTAAGTATCAGAAGATTCGTTCCAGAGCTTGCCAATGGGAATTTGAGCCTTATAAATATATTGACTTACCACACTACCTTGAAAAGAGATGTGAGGTCTGGTAACTGTAAGGCAAATCAATTTTTTCACTAGCTTTTGATATTTTCCAACATCAACATCATCTTTATTACTAACACATAATTTCACATTAGCATCCATAGGATTAGATACAAGACAATACCCCAACATTCCTGTCAAAGGGGGCGTTAGAGAACATTGAAGTTGAAGTTGAAGTTTGACTTCAAATTCAAGGCAATGATTTAATTCAACTTCAATTTCAAATTGGGTGTTAGTCATTTAACGTAGTATTAAAATATATTAATATACTAATTAATGAAATATTATATTATATAAATTAATAATTACAGTATTATAAAATAATATAATAATTACATGTGACTATAATAAATTACAAAAAATAAATATATAAAGTAAAAAATTACAGAAGATAGATTTTTTATGTAGTATTAATTAACAATATATTTTTATAAAATTAAAAATGATTAGCTTAATTAATTATAAAAATGAGATAATTAAACAAAAATAATTCATCAAATGCTTTCTTTAACAATATTTTAATTACCAGTCTTAAATTTCTAATTCAATATAGTAATAAAATTAAATAATAAATAAATATATATATATATATATATTATTTTATTAATAGCCTAGGATAGATTATTAATAACACACACACACACACACACACACACACACACACACACACACATATATATATATATATATATATAAAATTAAAACTTAAAAATATGCTTAAAAAGGAACCGAGTTACTCGTAATAGTCCACAATTTACAATATAACAACAAATGTTTATGCCTTAGAATATAACAATGAGTTTGTGCCTTTAATATTAAAATCATCAACTTAGGGGTAGGGGGTGGGTTATGGCCAGAACATAGGTTTTATTAAACCAAAATAAAAATAGGTTAATTAAACAAAAATAATTGCTCAAATACTTGATTTGATAATATTTTAATTATCACAATTAAATCACCAATATAATACAATAATTAAAAAATCAAATATAATGAATAAATAAAGCCGGTTTAATTTTTCCTAACTCAGGAAAAATTAAATCAGCAACGTCATCTTCCTCACGGTGTCGATAATGGTAGGGAGGCAACGACGACGGAGGCGGCACTCCGACGATACGTTAAAGGCCTTGCAATAGAGACACTTCGACTGGATGCTCTGTGACGGAGGCCGAGAGGGAGAAGAGATGGAGGGAGAGAGGGAGACGAGAGAGGGAGAAGGGAGAGGGAGAGGGAGTGGGAGTGCAAAGACAAGAGGAAGAAGAGAACAGGAGAAAAAAAATCGACGCGTCCCGTACAATGGCTTCAAGTGGATTATTCACAATTTTGGGCTGAATCGTGATTCCACGATTTTAGCTTGAGACAATTGCGTGCAGTTTTTAGATGACGTTGGCATTAGTGCACCATTAACGGCCTAATTGAATGAACTACATTATACGCATAAACAATGCCATACTTAGATTGCAATACTTCAATCCCGAGAAAATATTTAATGAGACCCATGTTTTTTGTCTTGAATTATTTACATAAGCTCTCCTTCAATTGGCTAATAATTTTTGAAACACTTCATGTTATAATAATATCATCCACATATATCAATAGGAAAACAACTCCCTTGTTAGTATGCTTAACAAATACATACGTGATTAACGAGAGGGTCTGAACAACAGCAACGGCGTATCAGACTTTCTCGTTAGTCACCATTTTCTTGTTTTTCCTCCCACGGTCTTGCTCCCTCAACCTTTCAACCTTTCCCTTCTAGCCCGCGTGGCCCACGGTCTCGCTCCCTCCACCTTTCCCTTCTAGCCCGCCCGCGTCTTCCCTCTCCCTCTCGCTCCCTGTGATATTTGTAAAATCAACTTCATGTTTTCTAATCTGGCATTTTTTCTGGATGTCCCACTTTTTTTTTTTTTTTTTTTTGGCAGGAAAGGTAAAGTTTCGTTTTGATGGAAGCCATTTCTGAGTCTTTGACGAGTGCTTGAAGTGTTACTCCACTGGGTTTTTTTTTTTTTAAATTTCTTCCCGTACCGTATTTATTTTGAAAGGTATATTACACTTTGAAAGATTTCTCTTCCTTGGTTGGAAAGAAATCAGGGGTGATACTTCTGAGCGCTTCAATTTTTTCCGTGTCTTCCTTCTCCTCCGTTTTCTATCTGAAAAAGTTCTTAACTCACCGCCAACAACTACAGCTCTTGATTTAATATTTTTAGTGAAGAATTCTTGAGTTAATTTGATGATAAAAGTTTGCAGTTTTTTATTTATGTAATTCACTAGAGAGGCATCTGAGAAAGAGGGAGAGAGACAAAGGTTGCTGGGAACTACAAAAGGAGACCAGAGGCTCAACGAAACTTTACAGCAGGAGTCGCTCAAAAATGGCGAGAAATGCCCGGGATGAAGACCACCCAGAGAACAAAAGCAAAGTCTGCAACCATTGGAACGAGAAACAAGCCTTGCTCTACTGTTGAGCCGATTCTGCCAAGCTTTGCATCTCCTGCGACCGTCAAGTACACGCCGCCAATGGTATATTCTCCAAACACTCCAGATACCATCTCTGCGATGTCTGCCGAGACCAGCCGGCTTCGATTTTCTGCGCCTCCCACCAACTACTCCTTTTCCCCAACTGTGACTTCGACGCTCACCCACCTTCCCTTGAGGCACACCAACAGAACCGCCGCTCTCTCGAGCCCTTCTCCGGCTGTCCCTCCGCCACCGAGCTCTCGTCGCTATTCGGCTTTGACGTCGACAAGTATCTGTTGTTTTTAGTAGGTGGGGTCCAGCCCATGAGTGGGCCCCACTACTAATCTCTTTCATGTGAAAGAGATAAAGTAAAAGAAACAAAAAGAGGGTTTTTGCCGGGCCAGAGAGAAACAGTGCGCGAGAGAGAAAAGTTTTTTGCCCTGAGCGAAAAACAGTGCCGTGAGCGAGAAACAGTGCCGTCAGCGAGAAGAAAAAAAAGGGGTTCGACCAAGAGGAGAAAGAGAAGAGAAAGAAGAAGAGAGGAGAAAAGAAAGGAAAGAAAGAAAGAAGGTTTTCGAAGCTTCTCTAAAGTCGTCTTTTTCTTACATCCTTATTTTGGTGAAATCTCCATATCCGGTGATTTCTAATCTCTATTTATTTGGTTATCACTCAATTAGTGTGAATGAGTTTGAATTAGAAACTTGTTTTCTCTCACAATTTTGTAAACCTCAAGTTTTGGGCAAACTTGAGAGAAATTGATATTGTAAGCCAATATTTAATAGTGGAAGATTATTCGGATTTGCCCCGTGGTTTTTACCCTTCACATTGAAGGGTTTTTTCACGTAAATCTTGTGTTGTGGTTGTATGATTGAGCTTAGTTGTTAGAGCTTCCATAAAGAGCATTTGATAGTTTGATTGAGTGTGCTTATTTGTGCTTCCCATAACAGTCTCTATGGTTTAGTGATGGTAATTCGGGTGGATCAGACGAGGGGTTGTGGAGTGAGTTTGTGTGGAAGGCGCTGTCTGTCCTTTCTATACAAGATCTTATTATGCCGACGGAGGCAAGGAATGGGTCTGGTTGGGATTTTCAGGCCTTAAAACGTTCCACCACCACCAAAGGTGAGTAAAATTCTTGTTGTGTCACCCCTCTCGCTCTCCTTTACGTTGTCGGTCGAAGTAGTTTTTGGCTATATGATTTCTTCTACCTTCTCTCGTTAAAAGTTTTATGCCCTCCGCTGAATCTTGGCCAAAGAGGGCTTACGTTGCTCGCGCTTTTTTTCATTGCATGGATGAGATTTATTTTTCCATTTAAAATCAAAAAGAACTTCGAGACTTATTCCAATTAAAAGGATTTATTACCCTTTGGGCCTATATTACTAAAAATACAATTTTTTTCTATCCTCGCATATGACTCCCATGTGATCTTGAACATACGTGGTGTGTCACACATATTCACATATATGCTTAGGTGAGCTTGCATGTCACATAGGGCCAAAACAAGATGAACTTTGTCATCCGATCTAACCATTGGAATAAAAAAAGTTGGTTACATATATGAAAAAATCTAGTAGAGTTGGTGGGTCCGTTTAATACTGTACATGTCCAAAAGGGTAGAAAGGTCTGTTATATATTAGAAAGGGATCGTCAACATCCGGTATACTATAGGAGACAAATCTCTTTGAAGACGGTGAATACATGCCTCAACCATCATAAAGGTATTATTTAAATATTTTTTATCTGATTTGTGAAACAGATCGACAAAAGGTATGCATTGGCACCAGATATCAATTTGGATTAATTAAAATCAATAGAGTACGGTTGAGCAATTTTCCATTCTTGAATCAGCCCTCTGAATCATGACAAATACTCATGTGAGTTTTCCCCTTACTTTGTATTAAACATGCTTTGAAAAACAACATATAATTTTTGTAGGTTCTCTCTACTTGAGTATAACTTGACACATGCATCCTATATCTGCTTGGTGGTTTCAAGGTGAACCACATTGTTTGTCACATGTTCCGCCATTCTATTTATCAACCAATTATTAACTAATGTATCATTCTTCAACCATTTAATATAAGAGTAATCCTCTTCGTGGTCAATAGGTGGAGCTGATTTGGTTAGATGTTCTAAGAGGTCTCGAATAATGAGAAACCTCTTAATTGATTGTGACAAACTCAGGTAATTAGACAACTCTCTCAAGGGTATAATAGTAATTTTGAAGAGGTCACTTTTACTTCTCACTCAAGTATTAATTCACTTCTTATATGGATAAGTAAAACAACTCCAATAAGCTGACGCAAATATGAACCAAACCAACTTGAGATCTCAATCAGACTCTAGCTAACCAAACCAACCCGAGATCGCAATCAACCATGCATAAGTAAGGAAACCTCATGTTGGCCGAGATCAAATAGTTAAAAATATGTCGTTCTTAATCAAGAAAGAATAATAATTAAGGACATAAACAAATAAAATTAGCCACTAAATCAAAATGTGGAAGATCTTCCACTAACTCAGCTTCTTCTGAAAAATAACCAAGGAAACTTTCCTTTTGAGTTATGATGCCACTTCACCAAAAGATTTCAATCTTGACATGTTTTAATTATTTTAGGCAAGAAGAAAATTAATCGAGGCAAGTAATAATCATACCAAAACAAATGATCTTGAGCAAGCTAGAGATTTTTTCATGAAAGGAAGTTTTCCTTCTCTGAATTAGGCACCAATTATCATCCAAAAAAAGCCTTTTACTTCTTTTTTTTCTTTGAATTTTTGGTAAGTTAGGGGGGGTTAGTCAACTTGAAGGACAAGATGATCTTCAACCACATAACATCCTTCTCCACTTGAAGTCGTTAGTGGAGCGCAGATGAAGCTTCATCTCGATGCAGGGGATGAAGGGGCCCTTCATCTCCACGGTTTAATTTCAATCATGTGGAAGAAGGCCCTTTTTTATCTTCTTCGAATTGAAGGATGGGCGACGCCCTCGGCCTCGCTCTCTCTCCTCGCACCCCCCCCCCCCCCATCGCGCGTCGTCTTTTTCTTTTTTCTTCCTCTCTCCTGCACTCCCTTCCCTCTCTCGTCTCCCTGCGCCCCCGACATTGTTCTCGTCCTTCGTCTCCCTGCGTCCCCGACGTTGATCTCGGCCACTATCTCAGTTCCCTCTCGTCTCCGGCTTCAACTCTCGGTCTTCTCTCGGCCTCGCCCTCTCTGTTGCACCCCCTCTCTCGTCTCCGTGACTCCCTCTCTTCTCTCGGACAAGCTCTCTCTCGCTTCTCTCTCTCTATTCCCTCCCGACCTCCCTTTCTTCTCTGTCTTCTCCCTCTCTTCTCCCTTTCAGCCTCCCACTCCCTTATCTCTCTGGCTAGTCTCGATTAGGCATCGATTTCACCCTTCGGCTTCGGATTTCCCTCTTCGATTTCAGCCTTCGGCTTCGGATTTCCCCCTTCGATTTCACCCTTTGGCTTCGGATTTCCCCAAATTTCAGAAGGTATGCCTAAACCCGAATTTTTTCATTAAATTAATGTTTTATTTGACTTAAATTTATTTCCAGTGCGTAATTGGGGGTTATTTGTGCATTATTTTGGGATTTAGGGTTACGGTTTATAGTCTAAATTAGGGTTTAGGTTTAGTGCGTAATTAGGGTTTATGGTTAAGGGTATTTTAGGGATTAGGGTTTTTAAGGTTTAGGGTTTTTAAGCTATAAGTTTTTTGGGTTTAGGGTTTGGAATTAGGGTGTAGGGTTTAGGGTTTAGGGCTTTTAATGTATTAAGTCCTGGAATTAGTGTTTAGGGTTTAGAGTTTAGTAGGTGATAGGGTTTAGGGTTTGATGGTTTAGTTTTTTTTTTTTTATGGTTTGTGTTTTGGGTAGGGTTTAGGCTAGGGGTTTATGATATTTTAGGGATTAGAATTTTTAAGGTTTAGGGGGGTTTATGGTTTTTAAGGTTTTGGGGGTTTTGTGTTTTTAAGCTCTAGGGTTTTTTAGGTTTTTTTTTTGGGGGGGGGGGGGGGGGGGGGGGGTGGGGGGTATTAAGTTCTGGAATTAGTGTTTAGGGGTTTTTAGTCCAATTCAAACAAGGTTGAGTCGCTTACACGGGCGTCCATTAGCCAACGAAACCTGACCCCCATCACTGACGAGGTACAGTTATATGGGGCTCTACCAGGGGTCTTCGGTGAATTTGGATTTGATGTGTGTGTGTTTTCATTGTTTAGTGCATATGCATTAGTGAAAATAATTTAATTAATTTTGAAATGTGTGAGAATGTTGTTGAGAAGTTTGAAGTGGTATGAAATGTTTTTGCCATGGTGAGGAGATTCGGGTATTATACATATCCACCACATATTTTTTTTATGGTTTGTGTTTCGGGTTTACGGTTTAGGCTAAAGGTTTAGGGTATTTTAGGGATTAAGATTTTTAAGGTTTAGGGGGTTTATGGTTTTTAAGATTTTGGGGGTTTTGTGTTTTTAAGCTCTAGGGTTTATGGCTTTTAAGGTATTAAGTTCTGGAATTAGTGTTTAGGGGTTTTTAGTCCAATTCAAACAAGGTTGAGTCGCCTACACGGGCGTCCATTAGCCAACGAAACCCGCCCCCCATCACTGACGAGGTACAGTTCATAGTGACTGCGAAGTTATATGGGGCTCTACCAGGGGTCTTCGGTGAATTTGGATTTGATGTGTGTATGTTTTCATTGTTTAGTGCATATGCATTAGTGAAAATAATTTAATTAATTTTGAAATGTGTGAGAATGTTGTTGAGAATTTTTGAAGTGCTATGAAATGTTTTTGCCATGTGGTGAGGAGATTCGGGTATTATACATATCCACCACATGGTATTTTTTTTATGGTTTGTGTTTCCGTGACGAGTAAAGGTTGTCTGATAAAGTTTTTTTCGTGAGGATTGTATCGGATTTAGATTATACATGGCTGCAAGAAGACAACCAAGTGGTTGAACATATGATATTTGGACATTCGATGATGATAGCAAAAAACTTGATCTCTTGGTCGAGCAGGTCAATCTAGGGAACAAGTTGCCTAACGGGGTGTGGAAGCATGAGGTATACATGGACTGCTTAAATAAGTTCAATGAAGACACAGTCATGAAAAAAACTGTTGAGCAGGTGAAGAATCGAACAAGAGCATGGAAGAAAACATACCAAACGGTAACGAGCTGTATCAACACTAGTGGGTTTGGTTGGGATGCAACCACACAACGAGTTACTGCATGTAATTCTGTATGGCTTGATTACATAAAGGTCAGTAAATCTGTATGGCTCGACTATACGATGTACTATAAAATATTTTTTATGTTTTTCGCGTTAGTATAACTCTATTCCAAGACGTCTAAATGATGTTTTATTCTTGTAGGAGCATAAAGATGCTGAGAAGTACAGACGTGAAGGCTGCCCCCTGTACGACAAATTAACTGTGGTGGTGGGGTCAGGAGCTGCAACCTTTGTAGATCAGGGCGATGAGGTGATCCGTGAATCGGAGCATGTCCCGATGGATGAGCCAGCGGATGTTGATATAGTTAGGGATACTCTATCACCATTATTAAGCATGGATGAGTCTCTAGGTAATCGATCTGAAAGAAGTAAACGGTCATCTTCAAGTCGTTGTAGAAAGAGAACCGAAATGCCTGATAACGACACTAGTAGCAGAATTTTTTATGCAATAGATCGAATTGCTCAGACATTTCAGAATTTCATGATGAAAGATGATATTGTAAGAGGTTGCGTCAACGCCCTCAGGGAAATCCAGGACTTGCCTACAGAATTGAAGTATCGCGCTCCTTCATGGTTGGATACACCAACTAAGAAGGTCATGTTTATGGAAATGACAGTGGAAGAGCGAGTTGAGTGGCTTAAATTTTGTTTTGAAAACTAATTGTAATGCGTTATAAATAAACTATTTTTTTGGAATATTATTATGTAGTAGACATGATATTTGAATTATGACGTTGCAAAACTTATTAGTATGGTTTGTATTTAAATTTGATATCTTGTTGTGTTTATATATTGCATAGATAAATATGGTGTTTTGAGTATGGATGTGGAATGTGATTGAATGTAGGATGTGGATGTGATTGAATGTAGGATGTGGATGAATGTAGGATGTGATTGAATGTAGGATGTGGAATGTGGATGAATGTAGGATGTGGGAATGGGGATGAATGTAGGATGTGGGATGTGGATGAAGGTAGGATGTGGGAATGTCGATGAATGTAGGATGTGGGAATGGGGATGAATGTAGGATGTGATTGAATGTAGGATGTGGGATGTGGATGAATGTAGGATGTGGGAATGTCGATGAATGTAGGATGTGATTGAATGTAGGATGTGGGAATGGGGATGAATGTAGGATGTGATTGAATGTAGGATATGTGAATGTGGATGAATGTAGGATGTGGGAATGTGGATGAATATGGTTGTTTATAGGTGTGATTGCAAATAGGTTATGATTGAAGATTGATGTTTACTCGTGTTTATGAATTTTAGGTGATTGAATTTGTGGATTTCCATGGATACTATGACAGACGATGAAAAGGTTGCAATTATGGTTGCATTCACAACTTTGATGATCGCCATGGAAAGATACTATATGTACCATTGCAACAGACGTGTACCACGTTCTTGTGGGATGAATGGTCCATTGTATTTGCAAAAGGCACTAGACAAATCTCCTGTTAAATTTCGTAAAGTGTACAGGATGAACCAACTGGTATTTCACAAATTCACAGATATACTTTCTAGTAAAGGGTTTTATCAGCCACAAAGACCATCTCAGTTGAAGAACAACTTGCATATTTCCTCCTAACTGTTGGTCAAGGACAAGTGTATAGTGTCACAGCAGAGATGTTTGATAGATCAAACTGGACGATAAGTAAGTATTTCAACAAGGTGTTGGATGCAATCCTCAAACTTCACTCTGATTACGTCAAACGGCCTTCGGAACGCACACACTCGAAGATTTTAACAAATTCAATGTTTTATCCCTACTTCAAGGTAACATCACTTCCTATAACTAAATAATTTTACATTAATATACAAAGTTAGTAAATATTAATTGAAAATGTATAATTAGGATTGTATTGGAGCTCTTGATGGAACTCATATCAAAGCCAACATTCCACTTGAAGATCAACCAAGGTTTTGGAATAGAAAAAGTTATCTCTCACAAAATGTGATGGCTACATATTCATTTGATATGCAAGTCACTTATGTACTTGCTGGATGGGAGGGGTCAGCAGCCGATTCCCGTGTATTGAAGGATGCATTGACTCGTCAAGATAAAATCTTTGTACCTAAAGGTAAGTAATATATTTTTATGCAGTACTTTTTTATCTATTTTATCTTCAATTATTTTATGTGGTATATAATTTTTATTATAGGAAAATATTATCTAGTCGATGCTGGTTATGCAAATCTTCCGGGATTTTCGGCTCCATATCGAGGAACCCGATATCATCTGCAAGAATTTGGAGATAATATTCCTAGAAATGAAAAAGAATTATTCAACCGAAGACATTCATCTTTACGGAATATTATTGAGCGAACTTTTGGTGCTTTAAAAGCTCGATTTCAAATATTAAAAGGCACTCCTCCATTTTCTTTTAAGATCCAGGTGAAAATTGTACATGCTTGTTGCATATTGAACAATTATATACGTGCAGAAGATTATGATGATATATTTGAAGATGAAGATGATGATTCAGGTGGCGAGCTCGGTGGAGGAGGTGATGCGGTCCAATTAGGTACAATGGATGATACAGACAGTGACGATTGCGATGATCTTGAGGATGTGGGTAGCCAAGTAACAAGCATTCGGAGGCAGAGTGCATTAGAATCCACAAGAGCCGCACAATTTCGAGATGCCATATCGACATCCCTGTGGAACGATAAATGATGGTTTACTCTTATTACTTTTGAACATGCGTAATTTATATGTACTAAACTTGTAACTCGTTGATTGTAATATTAAAGGCACGAACTCGTTATTTGAATAATTTTTTTTAGGTTATTTTAAAAGTTGTATATGTATTTATTTATTATTTTATTTTATTTTATTACTATATTAAACTTCCTATTTAAGTCTCTAGTAAATAAAATATAATTAAAGTATGCATTTGATTAATATATCATCATTAATTATGTCAAAATATATTATTAATTAATACAATACAAATCTATCTTATGTTATTAATATAATATTATTTATTCATTAATCAGAATTTTTTATTCACTCTATTGTATTAGTGATTTAATAGTGGTAATTAAAATATTGTTAACTCAGACACTTTCGTTTAATTAGTTCATTTTTATAATTATTAAAATCAATAATTTTAAATTTCTATAAGATGAAGATGAAGATGAAGTTGTCTTGACTAACACCCTATTTCAAAGATTTCGAAGATGAAGTTGTCTTGACTAACACCCATTTCGAAGATGAAGATCATATAGATACATAAGATGAAGATGAAGATGAAGATGAAGAAAAAGATCAAATTTTCATTTTGTTGACTAACCCCCCCTTAGTGAACATTGAAGTTGAAGTTGAAATTGAAGTTTGACTTCAAATTCAATGCAATGATTTAATTCAACTTCAATTTCAAATTAGGTGTTAGTCATTTAACGTAGTATTAAAATATATTAATATACTAATTAATGAAATATTATATTATATAAATTAATAATTACAGTATTATAAAATAATATAATAATTACGTGTGACTATAATAAATTACAAAAAATAAATATATAAAGTAAAAAATTACAGAAGATAGATTTTTTATGTAGTATTAATTAATAATATATTTTTATAAAATTAAAATTGATTAGTTTAATTAATTATAAAAATGAGATAATTAAACCAAAATAATTCATCAAATGCTTTCTTTAACAATATTTTAATTACCAGTCTTAAATTTCTAATTTAATATAGTAATAAAATTAAAGAATATAATAAATAAATAATATATATATATTATTTTATTAATAGAGTAGGATAGATTATTAATAACACACACACACACACACACAGACATATATATATATTGATATATATATATATATATATATATATAAAATTAAAACTTAAAAACATGCTTAAAAAGGAACCGAGTTACTCGTAATAGTCCACAATTTACAATATAACAGCAAATGTTTATGCCTTGGAATATAACAATGAGTTTGTGCCTTTAATATTAAAATCATCAACTTAGGGGTAGGGGGTGGGTTATGGCCAGAAAATAGGTTTTATTAAACCAAAATAAAAATAGGTTAATTAAACAAAAATAATTGCTCAAATACTTGATTTGATAATATTTTAATTATCACAATTAAATCACTAATATAATACAGTAATTAAAAAATTAAATATAATGAATAAATAACGCTGATTTAATTTTTCCTAACTTAGGAAAAATTAAATCAGCAACGTCATCTTCCTCACGGTGTCGATAATGGCAGGGAGGCAACGACGACGGAGGCAGCGCTCCGACGATACGTCAAAGGCCTTGCAATAGAGACTCTTCGATTGGATGCTCTGTGACGGAGGCCGAGAGGGAGAAGAGATGGAGGGAGAGAGGGAGATGAGAGAGGGAGAAGGGAGAGGGAGAGGGAGAGGGAGTGGGAGTGGGAGTGCAAATACTGTTAAAATTATGGTTTCAAATAGATAATTTATAAAATAAAATTACCATGATATTAGAGGCGTGGGACCCACTTCTAGATGTTGTCATTGGATGTTCAGTACAGGGAATAATGGCCAGCACATCCCCCTGTAGAGGTAGATTAAATGGGTGCATTGACTTAGTGGACACATCCCTTGGGACTAAGGAGATATGTCTCTCTTGAGGGGATGTATCCCTCCTTAGAGGATGTATCTCTTCTAAGAGGATGTGTCCTTATGAAAAGTCATTAGTGCACCCTTTGAAAATCTATATAAACCTCCATGGTCTTACAAGTGAGGCTAAGGCTATTTGAACACCCAGTCTGGCTGAACGGGAGCAAGCTTATCACTTGTAAACGAAGTATAAAAGATTATCTTGTGCACTTCAAGTTCTGTTTATATTCTTCAAGATGAAAGGTACGCTCTCTTTATTCTTCTGTTTTCAATTCTATGATACATGTATGGTTTTCATGATAATGGAATTATGGAGGATTTAATATCTATTTTCTATGATGTTTATATTATTATTAGACATCAAGTCTAACAAATACAAGTGATGAATGCCTCTGCTGGTATCATAGAGATAGATTATAGGTTTCTATATTTTTCCATAATTTTTTTGGATTTTTTGGCTATTTATTAGTGAATGAAAATAAGCTTAATCTAGGCTTATTGGGTTCTGGCGCTGTAGGCGGGCCTGCTGTGTGCTGGCTGCACGGGCTACTGTGGGCGGGCCTGCTGTGCGCGGGCTGCTGGCCACGGGCCTGCTGGTGCGGGCTTGTGCGGTCCGGGTCAGTGATGACCCATAACCATGAACCAAACCGGGTTTTTACTAATATAATGAACCTGAATGTGTTTTAAGGGTTTATTATTACCCAGAATTGTATTTTGAATAGGATTTCCATGTTATTTGGCTATTTGAAGTATTTATAATTAGTGTTATTGCATGTCTTGTTATATATTTATGTATTTGTATGTGAAAATTAACTTAATTATATAATTTACAAAATCCCCAAAGGGTAACATTTTGTATAAATTAAATTAATTTTATCTGTGTTTATTTTGAGTATAATTTGTTTTATGAGTTATACTAATTTTATTATATGATTAGCAAAATCCCCAAAGGGTAATGCGAATTGTATAATTAGATTAGTATGTTGTAAATTAATTCATATGAATCCCCAAAGGGTAAGTATGAATTAATTTATTTGTTTGTTTGTTGGTTTGTGATTGTTGGTTGTTTAACATGTGTGGAATGATTTGCCTAGTAACTCTCATGAATCCCCAAAGGGTAAATGGGAGTACTAGATGGTTGAAATGATTCTATAATTATGTATGTTCTCCCAAATATTGAAATATTTTCTGGATGACAGGAATATCCAGTAGTGGACATAATTTTGCTGAGTCCCTAAAGAAAAATGTACTTGATGGGACTAATTATGTGAATTGGTCACAACGGGTTGACTTAATGCTACGAGGCTATAGGTTTGATAAGATTATCAAAGTGGATACTCCTCCTCAAAGACCTTCCCGAATAAACTACCCTGATAATCTGAAACAGTATAAGAAGGACCTTAGAAAATTCAAAGAATGGGATAATGCTAATGAAATTTCTAGGTCACATATTCTTGGGGCTCTAAGTGAGACTCTCTTGATGACTTATTTTCATGTCCCCACTACAAAAGAGATTCTCGACTAGATTGAGGCTAAATATGGTAAAAAGTCGTCTACTCACATCAATAACTTATGGCAAAAGTTCACTCGTGCCAAATGGGAAGAAAATGCTGATGTGAGAAAACATGTAAATGACATGCTTGCCATGGCAGATGAGTTACAATATCATGGTAGACCAATGGATGAAGAAACTAAAGTGGTCATCATTATCAACTCTTTACCCAAATCTCTCAAATATATTCAAGACTTTTATTCTTTGTCCAAGACAAAGTGGACTATATTTGATTTGGTTAATATGATCAACCACCAGTCCGAAAGACTCAATCCAAGTATTGAGTTAGATAAACCTTCACCTAGTGCTAACGTAGTTTTGAAGCCGAAGAAAAAGAATTTTAAGAAGAAGGGAAAGAACTTTCGATTTCAAAACTTCAAGGAAAAAAAGGTCAATCAACAAAGGGTTGAAGTACATGCAAATCAACGTGTTTGTTTCTTCTGTAATAAGCCAGGACATATAAAGAAGTATTGTAGGGCTTTGAAAACCATGCAAGAAGGGCAACAAGAGAACACCAGTGAGTCCTTATCTCTTGAAACTTGTACTATTTATATCAAGCCTTTTAGTTGGTGGGCTGATTTTGGTGCAACTGTTCATGTATCGAATGAGTTGCAGGGTTTCAAGGAGCTAAGAAAGATTGAGGACAAAACAAGCTTTATTTACATGGGAAATGATGAAAAGGCCATTGTGGAAGGCGTGAGAACTTACCGGCTAAAGCTTGTTGATAATAAGTTTTTTGATTTAGAAGATTGTCTTTATGCTCCTTCTATGAGAAGAAGTCTATTATCTGTATCTTGTCTTGAGAAACTTGGATTTACATTTTACTTTGGAAATGGAAAGTTTCTTATGTTACAAGAAGATAAAGTTATTTTGAGAGGTTTTCGAAATTCTGGTCTATATCAATTGCAACTTAGTGGAAATATGGTGTTCAATGTTTCTACTTCTTTGGATATTAAAGAAAATGAATTGTATTTGTGGCATTTACGACTAGGGCATATAAACAAGGATAGAATTACAAGACTTGTGACACAAGGATTATTGAAAAATCTTTCACATAATGATTTTCCTATTTGTGAATGTTGTATATATGGGAAAATGACAAAGATACCCTTTCCATCCAAAGGCTCAAGAAGTTCTCATATTTTGGATATTATTCATTCTGATATATGTGGACCTATGAATGTGAATACTCGTAATGGTCATTCGTATTTTATCACATTTATAAATGATTTCTCAAGATATGGAAGAGTATATTTACTACATAGAAAAAATGAGGCCTTAGATTATTTCAAAACCTTCAAATTGGAGGTAGAAAATGCCACAGGAAACAAGATCAAAACATTGCACACTGACAGAGGTGGAGAGTATTGTTCGGAGTTATTCTCTGAATTTTGCAAGTCAAACAGGATTATCCATATGTTTAGCATGCTTTATACACCTGAACAGAATGGTATTGCTGAAAGGAGAAATCGAACCTACTAGAGATGGTAAGATCTATGATGGCACTTGCAAATTTGCCAATATCCTTTTGGGGTGAAACATTATTGACATTTACCTATATCTCAAATAGAGTGCCTTCAAAGTCGGTTGAGAAAACACCTTATGAGGTATGGTCAGGCAAAACTCCTAGTCTTAACCATTTTAAAGTATGGGGATGTGTTGCTCATGTTTTAAAACTTGATCCTAAGGACAAATTGAAGGCTAAGACTCGAAGATGTTTATTCGTTGGGTACTCTGAACATTCGAAAGGATATAGGTTGTATGATCCCAAGGAGAAGGTGATTATTGAAAGTAGACATGTAAAATTCATTGAGGATAAATTTGATTGTGATGAAGATTTAGGTATGAAGTCTCACTTGGAAGAATGTGTTGAAATGTCTTCTTCTGAATCTCCTTCTAATATAGAGAATTCCACCCAAATGGATATTCGAAGAGGGACTAGAGAAAGAAAACCTAGTCAACTCTTATCATCTTCAGATTTTTATACCTATGCTGGAGAAACTTATGAAAGAACAAGGTTGAATGAAGATGTTACTAATCCTGACACTTACGAGGAAGCACTCCTTGATATGGATTCCGACAAGTGGAAGTCGGCAATGGAAGAAGAGATGGACTCTATGTGTAAAAATGAAGTTTGGAAACTTGTTGATCCTCCTACATCGGTTAAGCCCATTAAGTGCAAGTGGATTTTTACAAGGAAGAGAAATGTTGAAGGTAAAGTTGAAAGATTCAAAGCTCGTCTTGTTGCCAAGGGTTTTACTAAAATATACGGGATTGATTATGATGAAACGTTCTCTCCTGTTGCAAGAATACAGTCTATTCGAGCTCTCCTGGCATTGGTAGCATATTATGACTATGAGTTGTTCCAAATGGATGTTAAAACCGCTTTTCTAAATGGAAATTTGGATGAGAAGATTTATATGGAACAACCACGTGGATTTGTTAGATCTAGAACTGAAGCAAAAGTGTGTAAGTTGGACAAGTCTATTTACGGTTTGAAACAAGCCTCAAGATTATGGAATATCAAGTTCAATAAAGCAATTACAGCGTATGGTTTTACTCAGAATCCATAAGATCACTGTGTTTATATAAAAACAGTGGGAGATCGCATTGCTTTTCTTACTTTATACATAGATGAGATTTTATTAGCCGGGAATGATATTCAGTTGCTCCAAGGTATAAAGACATGGTTGTTTCAGACATTTGATATGAAAGACCTTAGGGAAGCTTCTTATATTCTTGGAATTAAAATTCTACGGGATAGATCTTTGCGAAAATTGAGTTTGTCTCAAGAGAAGTATATCGATACTCTTCTGGATCGGTTTCACATGTCTAACTGTATACAAGGTAAAGTACCTTATGATAACACTACAAAGATGATCCATGTGGATTGTCCTTCTCACCTCAAAGATAAGTTGGACGAATCTAAGTATCCATACGCTTCTGCTGTGGGGAGTTTTATGTATGCTCTTATATGTACAAGGCCTGATCTTGCTTATGTTGTTGGGATTCTTAGCCGGTTTCAGGCTAATCCAGGTTTCACTCATTGGGAAGGGGTAAAATGGGTAATGCGCTATCTAAAAAGAACAAAGTCATATGCTTTGACTTATCAAGCGGACAAGTTGGAATTGGTTGGTTATTCCGACTCAGATTATCAAGGATGTGTTGATACCCGAAAGTCTACTTCTGGTTTTATCTTTATATTTGGAGGAGGTGCCATTTCTTGGAAAAGCAAGAAGCAAGATTGTGTCACGCAATCAACCATGGAGGCAGAATATGTGGCTATGAACTTAGCTACAAGGGAAGTTGTCTATCTTCGCAAATTCTTGCGAAGTCTTCTAGTGGTAGACTGTGTGGAGCGACCTATTCCTCTCTTTTGTGATAATGAATCTGCTATTGCTATCACGAAAGATCTGAAGTGTCACTCCAAGGCTAAACATATCGAAGGAAAATACCACTACATACGAGACATGCTGAGGAAGGAGGAAGTTGTTCTTTATAAGATATCTTCTCCGAATAACTTAGCTGATCCACTAACCAAGTGTCTTCCCGTGACCAATTTCACTTTCCATGTAGGGAACATGGGTTTGATTTGTTTATAATTGATGAGACCAAGTGGGAGAACATTGTTTTGTATGCATTGTGATCTCAATGATTTGTAATACTATGTATGTCATGACATTGTAATTTATATTCCATACAATGATTTTAAAAGAATGCATATGCTTTTGTGAGATAATATGAGTACTCAGTATATGCCTTGAGATTCAGCTTCCCTATTAGGTATGCGCTTGTACGTGTATATGTGAGGGTCTCAATAGAGAATGACGGTTGAGTCTCTAAATTGTTCAGGCTAATGGGACTGCATAGGCACAGTTTCCTTTACGGCTAATACTCATGCTGGTATAGAGCTTTACCCTGAGCTCCTCAAGTATTGAGTATGCTATGGACGGTGAGATGCCTTGATGTCCAGTTTTTTTATTAGGTATATACTTGTATGTATATACGGAAGGGTCTCAATAGGAAGGTTGGGTTGGATGTCTAAATTATTCAGGCCTATGGTACTGATTAGGCACAGTTACCTTAGTGGCTAATACTCGAACTGGTACAGAGCTTTACCCTGAGTTCAGGTCCGAGTATGTTATGAATGGAGACCGCTGAATTGGCAAATTTGACAAGTATGGATTTGGTTTATTCCCCAGCCTTGGATATCTAAGATATATATTGTGTAGGCCCGGGTTAACTACACATGTATATTAAAGTGTTTAAGGTAATGCCTATGGTCATGGTATGGTTTTAAGTGTCAAAATTGATTTTTCATGTTTTTTTCTTTTTCGAAAATCGGAATTTGAAATGGATTTGAAACCAAGTGGGAGTTTGTTAGAATTATGGTTTCAAATAGATAATTTATAAAATAAAATTACCATGATATTAGAGGCGTGGGGCCCACTTCCAGATGTTGTCATTGGATGTTCAGTACAAGGAATAATGGCCAGCACATCCCCTTGTAGAGGTAGATTAAATGGGTGCATTGACTTAGTGGACACATCCCTTGGGACTAAGGAGATATGTCTCTCTTGAGGGGATGTATCCTTCCTGAGATGATGTATCTCTTCTAAGAGGATGTGTCCTTATGAAAAGTCATTAGTGCACCCTTTGAAAATCTATATAAACCTCCATGGTCTTACAAATGAGGCTAAGGCTATTTGCACACCCAGTCTGGCTGAACGGGAGCAAGTTTATCACTTGTAAACGAAGTATAAAAGATTATCTTGTGCACTTCAAGTTCTGTTTATATTCTTCAAGATGAAAGGTATGCTCTCTTTATTCTTCTTATTTCAATTCTATGGTATATGTATGGTTTTCATGATAATGGAATTATGGAGGATTGAATATCTATTTTCTATGATGTTTATATTATTATTAGACATCAAGTCTAACAAATACGAGAGGAAGAAGAGAGCAGAAGAAAAAAACTTTGGGGGAGGAAGGTCAAGAGAGAGAAGAGAGCGCGAGACAGAAAAAAAAAAAAATTCGACGCGTCCCGAACAATGGCTTCAAGTGGATTATTCACAATTTTGGGCTGAATCGTGATTCCACGATTTTAGCTTGAGACAATTGCGTGCATTTTTTAGATGATGCAGGCATTAGTGCACCATTAACGGCCTAATTGAATGAACTACATAATGCACATAAACAATGCCATACTTAGATTGCAACACTTCAATCCCGAGAAAATATTTAATGAGACCCATGTTTTTTGTCTTGAATTATTTACATAAGTTCTCCTTCAACCGGCTAATAATTTTTGAAACACTTCATGTTATAATAATATCATCCACATATATCAATAGGAGAACATCTCCCTTATTAGTATGCTTAACAAAGACATAGTGATTCATCATACATCTATTGAAAACAAAGTGATCCATCAAACAAACACACCATTAATTAATATCTCAATTAAATAAGAATTCTCATATAAAGTTAGAATTAATTAAAAATACATCATGCCTCAATTGTGAAAAAAAGGGTGTCTCAAATGTCATGTGCTTTTCCAATTAAGCCATTACATTTAAGAATCCAATACACAACAGAACACGGCCAATACGTAACCTAAAATGGAAGAAGAAGATGCCATTTCTGTCCCCATATTTGAATGCAAGGAGATTCGAAGCTGGGGCTTTTAATTTGTAATCGATTCTACCTCGTTTATAGTCCCACATGGAATGTTGGCTTATCTTTTAGGCTGTATTTGAGCGGAGCAACTGGGCTTTTTATTTGTGACTAACGAGAGGGTCTGAACTGCGGTAACGATGTATCAGGCTTTCTCGTTAGTCACCATTTTGTTGTTTTCCTTCGTTACGAATGTGGCCCACTGTCTCGCTCCCTCCACCTCTCCCTTCTAGCCCCAGTCTCCTCTCTCTCTCTATCTCATCACCTTCGTCTGTAATATTTGATTCTCTCCTCTCTCCCTTTCCATTGTTCCCCTGTAATATTTGTAAAATCAACTTCATGATTTCTAATCTGGCATTTTTTCTGGATGTCCCACTTTTTTTTGTTTGGCAGGAAAGGTAATGTTTCGTTTTGATGGAAGCCATTTCTGAGTCTTTGACGAGTGCTTGAACTGTTACTCTACTGGTTTTTTTTTTTTTTTAAATTTCTTCTCGTACCGTATTTATTTTGAAAGGTATATTATGGACCCACTTTGAAAGATTTCTCCTCCTTGGTTGGAAAGAAATCAGGGGTGATACTTCTGAGCGCTTCAATTTTTTCCGTCTTCTTTCTCCTCCGTTTTCTATGTGAAAAAGTTCTTAACTCACCGCCAACGACTACAGCTCTTGATTTAATATTTTTAGTAGAGAATTCTTGAGTTAATTTGATGATAAAGTTTTCAGTTTTTTTATTTATGTCATTCACTAGAGAGGCATCTGAGAAAGAGGGAGAGAGACAAAGGTTGCTGGGAACTACACTTTACAGCAGGAGTCGCTCAAAAATGGCGAGAAATGCCCAGGATGAAGACCACCCAGAGAATAAAAGCAAAGTCTGCAACCATTGGAAGGAGAAACAAGCCTTGCTCTACTGTCGAGCCGATTCTGCCAAGCTTTGCATCCCCTGCGACCGTCAAGTACACGCCGCCAATGGTATTTTCTCCAAACACTCCAGATACCATCTCTGCGATGTCTGCCGAGACCAGCCGGCTTCGATTTTCTGCGCCTCCCACCAACTGTGACTTCGACGCTCACCCACCTTCCCTTGAGGCACACCAACAGAACCGCCGCTCTCTCGAGCCCTTCTCCGGCTGTCCCTCCGCCACCGACCTCTCGTCGCTATTCGGCTTTGACGACGACAAGTCTCTATGGTTTAGTGATGGTAATTCGGGTGGATCAGACGAGGGGTTGTGGTGTGAGTTTGTGTGGGAGGCGCCATCTGTCCTTTCTATGCCGACGGAGGCAAGGAATGGGTCTGGTTGGGATTTTCAGGCCTTAAAGCGTTCCACCACCGCCAAAGGTGAGTAAAATTCTTCTTCTGTCACCCCTCTCGCTCTCCTTCACGTTGTCGGTCGAAGTAGTTTTTGGCTATCTGATTTCTTCAATCTTCTCTCGTCAAAAGTTCTATGCCCTCCGCTGAATCTTGGATGAGATTTATTTTTCCATTTAAAATCAAAAAGTACTTCGAGACTTAGTCCAATTAAAAGGATTTATTACCCTTTGTTCCTATATTACTAAAAATACAAATTTTTTCTATCCTCGCGTATGACTCCCATGTGATCTTGAACATATGTGGTGTGTCACACATATTCACATATATGCTTGGGTGGGCTTGCATGTCTCATAGGCCAAAACAAGATGAACTTTGTCATCCGATCTAACCATTGGAATAAAATTGGTTTAGGGTTTCTGAACCTTCATATAAGTTGGTTACATATATGAAAAAATCTAGTAGAGTTTGTGGGTCCGTTTAATACTGTACATGTCCAAAAGGGTAGAAAGGGTTGTTATATATTAGAAAGGGATCGTCAACATCCGATATACTATAGGAGACAAATCTCTTTGAAGGTGGTGAATACATACCTCAAACATCATAAAGGTATTATTTAAATATTTTTTTATCTTATTTGTGAAGCAAATTGACAAAATGTATGCATTGGCACCAGATATCAATTTGGATTAATTAAAATCAATGGAGTATGGTTGAGCAATTTTCCATTCTTGAATCGACCATCTGAATCATGCCAAATACTCATGTGAGTTTTTCACTTACTTTGTATTAAACATGCTTTGAAAAACATCATATAATTTTTGTTGGTTCTCTGTACTTGAGTATAACTTGACACATGTATCCTATATCTACTTGGTGGTTTCAAGGTGAACCACATTGTTTGCCACGTGTTTCGCCATTCTATTTATCTGCCAATTAATAACTAATGTATCATTCTTCAACTATTTAATATAAGAGTTGTCCTCTTCGTCAATAGGTGGAGCTGATTTAGTTAGATGTCCTAAGAGGTCTCGATTAATGAGAAACCTCTTAATCGATTGTGACCAGCACAGGTAATTAGACAACTCTCTCAAGGTATAATAGTAATTTTGAGGAGGTAACTTTTACTTCTCGTGTATTGTTAAGTCATTAAGTATCAAAACAATACTACTCTTGTTTAGTATATAAGAAGAAGCATCAATAACCCATATAATCCAAGGCTAAATAATCGAGGTTTAAGAGAAAACTGAGACTTAGCAAGTCTCACTTAAGTAACTCACTTCTTATATGGATAAGTAAAACAACTCCAACAAGCTTACCCAAATATGAACCAAATCAACTTGAGATCTCAATCAGACTCTAGCTAACTAAACCAACCCGAGATTGCAATCAACCATGCATAAGTAAGGAAACCTCATGCTAGCCGAGATCAAATAGTTAAAAATATGTCTTTCTTAATGAAGAAAGAATAATAATTAGTGACATAAACAAATAAAATCAGCCACTAAATCAAAATGTGGAAGATCTTCCACTAACTCAACTTTTTTTGAAAAATAACCAAGGAAACTTTCCTTTTGAGTTATGATGCCACTTCACCAAAAGATTTCAATCTTGACTTGTTTTAATTATTTTAGGCAAGAATAAAATTAACTAAGGCAAGTAATAATCATACCAAAACAAATGATCTTGAGCAAGCTAGAGATTTTTTCATGAAAGGAAGTTTTCCTTTTCTGAATTAGGCACCAATTATCATCCAAAAAAAGCCTTTTACTTCTTTTTTTTCTTTGAATTTTGGTAAGTTAATCCACCCTCTATCTCAACGTGGAATACTTCCCAATTAGAGGAAAAAAACAACATATATGCTCTATTAACAAAAACAAATCCGGCACTACAAGATACTTTCATGAGTTTTTTTAACATCAACAAAAAATGAAACCTCAAGTGCTCTTAATCATGTAAGAGCGGCTTCCTTTAATCATAAACTCATGAAATCAGTGATAAATGAGCCTAGTTTCAAACAAATAGCATCCAACATTCCATAATCGTGAAACAAAACTGATATTAACCTTCGAAGAGAGCATGAAGTGATCATATCGGAAAATCAACCTCTACGCTGAATCTAACATGTAACAAGTAGTATTTTCGAAATTTTCTAAATCAAATATTGCTGAAAACTCCACCATTCTGAGTCATGTACCAACAATCATCTTCAAAAATGAAAGAAATAAGAGGATACTTATCTTCCATTGAGCAAACAAACTCGACCTAGAGATTAAACTTTAACCAATGAGCACCAAATCCTCAGGATCCTAAACCTAATTCTGTGATACCATGTTAGCTTTAGGATCCCATTTAGTGAGCAGTAAACGAACTAGATTAATGGTGAGAAGAGAGTAGCAAGAGTGAGGGAAAAAGAAGAGGTAATCGGTTGAGAAGAGAAGGAGAAGAAGAGGAGAGGAGAAATTGGCTAGGAGAGATGAGAGGAGGGAAGGAGGATTCGGTTTTGGTGACATGCCTAATCCTTCCCCTCAATGTGTATTAATAATAATGAAAAAGAGCTACAATTACATCATTACACTTTACCCTAAGTAGCGAGATAAAGGGACAAAAAAAAGGAAAATTACATCATGCCACTATAATATGATTCGATCTTCTAAAAAAACTATGTAATATCAAATGATCAAATTCAGCAAGTAACAGCCAAGGAAACCAACCAATAGATCAATCAAAAAGCAACAGAACTAGTGATTACTTTCCAAAATTATTCTTCAAACCCTAACTTAGGGTTTTAATAACTTAATTGGGAAACGACTCCAAAAACTAGAACTTAAGGAGAGCTTCAAGAGGACTTTTAGAATTCCTAAGGAGAAGTTTTTGACATAAAAAATTATAGTCCCCTAATTATTGTTTCATCCATAAAAGGTGTGTACAGCTACTGTCGGTAGTGATATACTTAGCTTCAATGTGTTGAATCTTAGGATTCTATTATTAACCTAAAGGAACCTTTGATGAAAAGAGGTAAAGAAGGATAAAGAAGCAAAAAGAGTAGTTAGAGGAGAAAGAGACATGTTCAAAAGAGAGGAGGTGAAGAGAGGGACTCAAGAGATGAAATAATGGAGGCTAGGATTAGAGTTTCAAAGTTAACCTCTAATCCTCCCCCTTAGTCCTTTTATAGTTCACTTAGTCCCAAATAAATTTTTGAAGTTCAAGTTCAAGTTCATGTCTAACATGAAGATCATGTCAGTCATGTACATGAAGATCATCTTCGTACTTGGTGTTAGTGTTGACGACTTCATGTGCACTGGAAAACAGTTTCCAGTGTTAGTGCCCTAACATGAGAAAAACATAAAAAACAAGAGAATCCCTAAACCTTTATAGTACACTTAATTACAACATAATCCTTAAACCCTAAATTAGATAAAACAACCATTATTACTACACGAATAAGTTATTTAATGTACAATTAAATATATTAATATATTTATTAATTGAATTACATATTTTATTATGCATTAATATGGTAATTACATGAGCCAATGAAATACGTACATGATTAATTACAAATAATAAATAAATAACGTTATAAATAACAAAAATGAAAGTAGTACGTTGAGTTATTAATTTATTAATAACATATGATATATTTTAACCTAAAAATGAATAATTTAAGAG
This sequence comes from Aristolochia californica, assembly GCF_029961685.1. Classification (NCBI taxonomy): domain Eukaryota; kingdom Viridiplantae; phylum Streptophyta; class Magnoliopsida; order Piperales; family Aristolochiaceae; genus Aristolochia; species Aristolochia californica. The sequence goes on from NW_027182268.1 coordinate 320,732, forward strand.
AAAAAATTGATCTAATCATAACTTTAACACACTATATATTTGTACATAATATATTTTATGTATTATTAATTAATAATATATTATCAAAAAATTTAAAACCATTGGTTTAATTAACTATAGCAATCGGACAATTATGCCAAAATAATTTATCAAATATTTATTTTAAAAATATTTTAATTATGACAATTAAATCACTATTTTAATATAGTAATTATAAAATAAATATATTAAATAAATAAAAAATATTATTTTATAAATTAATGATTTTATGACGATAGTTTAATTTTTCCTAACTTAGAAAAAATTAAACCATCGTCGTCTTCCTCAAAGGCGGCGGCAGCAGCGGCGGGCAACATCGACAGAAGCGTCGCTTCGACGGTACGCCGAGAGAGAGAAGAGAGGGAGGCCGAGAAGCTCGACAGTAGATGTTCGACCTCCCGTGCTCTGTGACGGAGGTCGAGAGGGAGAGGAGAGGGAGGATGGTTGTTAAACCGAAGCTGATGGTTGAAATCAAAGCTGAATGGGAAAATCAATGCCGAAATTAAAAACTCGAAGCCCAAATGTCAAAATCGAGCGGGAGGTTCAGAGGGAGAGCGAGTCTGAGATGGAGAAAAGGACGCCGAAAGGACATTCACAGCGAGATGGACATTGTAGAGAGGGAGACCGAAGAGGGACGGTGGAGACGAGAGAGGGAGCAAAGAATGAGAGAGGGCTGCAGGAATGAAATAGCAGAGAGGGTGTGCGGTAGAGAGAGCCCCGCGATAGTGTCATGTACATGAATATCAAAATCGGGCAGAAAACACTTTCCGCCATTTACTCTTGGGACATGAACTCCTGAGTCATGGTTGATCATGTACATGACATGAAGTTTGGCGCTCCCTAACGACTTCAGGACATGAACTGAGTAATTCGCATGAAGATCATGTCCTGAGTCATGTTAACAAACTCCCCCTTAAAGTTAGCATATTACATAGATACCTTTATCTTGAGGGTTGGAAATAAAAATCTAATTTAGAGATAAATTACAACTATGCCATCTTTTTTCTTCTCTTATAATACTCCCCCTCAAATTGGAGCAAAAACGTCATAAATTCCTAGCATGGGTCATTTAGTGCTCAATGTTTTTGAAGCAATTGGCTATGTGAATATATCAAAACTTGACCTTGAGATAGAACATATTAAACACTTATGATACTACCTTGTAATTTATCTTTTACAAAGTGACAATCAACCTCAATATGCTTTTTTTTTTTTTATGAAAGGCTAAATTGAAGATAGAGTGAATAGCTGCTTGGTTGTCATAGTGAAATTTCATCTAAGTATCCCTACTGAAACCCAATTCGGAGAGAATGGATTTGATCCATATTAGTACAATTATAGTATGTATCATGGTTCTGTATTCTACATCTGCACTAGATCGAGCAACCACATATTGTTTTTTACTCTTCCATGTTACCGGGTTACCTCCTAAAAGTGTATAATATCCTAATATAGTTTTTTGTCATTTGAGGACCATACACTATTAGCATATGCAAAATCTTCAATGTTAATATGGCCATGACGTTTGTATGGAAGACCCTGTCTATAGGATTTCTTTAAGTATCACAAGATTCGTTCCAGAGCTTGCCAATGGGAATTTGAGGCTTATAAATATATTGACTTACCACACTACCTTCAAAAGAGATGCGAGGTTTGATAAATGAAAGGCAAATCAATTTTTTCACTAGCTTTTGATATTTTTCTATATCAACATCATCTTTATTACTAACACATCTTTTCACATTAACATCCATAGGAGTAGATATAGGACGATACCCCAACATTCCTGTCAAAGGGGGGGTTAGTGAACATTGAAGTTGAAGTTGAAGTTTGACTTCAAATTCAAGGCAATGAATTAATTCAACATCAATTTCAAATTGGGTGTTAGAAATGTAGTATTAAAATATATAAATATACTAATTAATGAAATATTATATTATATAAATTAATAATTACAGTATTATAAAATAATATAATAATTACGTGTGACTATAATAAATTATAAAAAATAAATATATAAAGTAAAAAATTACAGAAGATAGGTTTTTTATGTAGTATTAATTAATAATATATTTTTATAAAATTAAAATTGATTAGTTTAATTAATTATAAAAATGAGATAATTAAACCAAAATAATTCATCAAATGCTTTCTTTAACAATATTCTAATTATCAGTCTTAAATTTCTAATTTAATATAGTAATAAAATTAATGAATATAATAAATATATATATATATATATATATATAAATTTTTTTAATAACCTAGGATAGATTATTAATAACACACACACACATATATATATATATATACATATATATATATATATATATATATAGATAGTTATATAATTAAAACTTAAAAACATGCTTAAAAGGACACCGAGTTACTCATAATAATCCACAATTTACAATATAATAGCAAATGTTTATGCCTTGGAATATAACAATGAGTTCGTACCTTTAATATTAAAATCATCAACTTAGAGGTAAGGGGTGGGTAATGGCCAGAAAATAGGTTTTATTAAACCAAAATAAAAAAAGGTTAATTAAACAAAAATAATTGATCAAATACTTGATTTGGTAATATTTTAATTATCACAATTAAATCACTAATATAATACAGTAATTAAAAATTTTAATATAATGAATAAATAACGCCAGTTTAATTTTTCCTAACTTAGGAAAAATTAAATCAGCAACATCATCTTCCTCACGGTGTCGATAATGGCAGGGACGCAACGACGATAGAGGCGGCGCTCCGATGGTACGTCAAAGGCCTTGCAATAGAGACTCTTCGATTAGATGCTCTGCTACGGAGACCGAGAGGGAGAAGAGATGGAGGGGAGAGGGAGAAGAGAGAGAGAGAGAGACGAGAGAGGGAGAAGGGAGAGGGAGAGGGAGATGGAGAGGGAGTGGTAGTGCAAAGACGAGAGGAAGAAGAAAGCAAGAGAAAAAAAATTTGGGGGAGGAAGGTCGAGAGGGAGAAGAGAGCGCGAGACAGAAAATAAAAATTAGACGCGTCCCGAACAATGGCTTCAAGTGGATTATTCACAATTTTGGGCTGAATCGTGATTCCGCGATTTTAGCTTGAGACAATTGCGTGCATTTTTTAGATGATGTTGGCATTAGTGTACCATTAACGGTCTAATTGAATGAACTACATAATGCGCACAAACAATGTCATACTTAGATTGCAACACTTCAATCCCGAAAGCAAAGTGATCCATCAAACACACGATTAATTAATATCTCAATTAAATAAGAAATCTCAATTAAGTTAGAATGAATTAAAAATACATCATGCCTCAATTGTGAAAAAAAAAGGGTGTCTCCATTGTTTTCGTAGTTCCATCTACTTTTCCAATTAAGCCATTACATTTAAGAATCCAATACACAACAGAACACGGCCAATAGTAACCTAAAATCAGCTATGTTTTGGATTTTCAGATTGCACAAAATTGCAGAGGAGATCCAGAAATTGGATCTCATAATGGTCAATTCAATATTCAGAGTCAGAGGAGGAAGAAGAGCACCCATTTTGGTGCCGCTTACAGAGTTTACTCAGTGAAAGACGTAAAGATTATCTTCACTTGGAAAGCTGGGTTTCATCCTTTAACAATCACAGAATCTTGATTCTTGTTTAAAGGTAAAGATCAGACAAGAATCAGGGTTGGAAGGAGAACACAACCGAATTATTCAGGTTCCTTTCCCAGTAAGAACTATCCTAAGGGAAACAGAAAATTGAAGAAAGAAGATGCCATTTCTCTCTGCATATTTGAAGGCAAGGAGATTCGAAGCTGGGGCTTTTAATTTGTAATCGATTCTACCTCGTTTATAGTCCCACATGGAATGTTGGCTTATCTTTTAGGCTGTATTTGACCAGAGCAAGGGTTATCCGTTTGTGATTAACGAGAGGGTCTGAACAACGGTAACGACGTATCAGGCTTTCTCGTTAATCACCTCTTTTGTTGTTTTTCCTTCCTTTCGAATGTGGCCCACGTTCTCGCTCCCGCCCCCGCCCCCGTCTCCGTAATATTTGTAAAATCAACTTCATGTTTTCTAATCTGGCATTTTTTCTGGATGTCCCACTTTTTTTTTTTGTATTTGGCTGGAAAGGTAAAGTTTCGTTTTGATGGAAGCCATTTCTGAGTCTTTGACGAGTGCTTGAACTGTTACTCTACTGGTTTTTTTTTTTTTTAAAATTTCTTCTCGTACCGTATTTATTTTGAAAGGTATATTATGGACCCACTTTGAAGGATTTCTCTTCCTTGGTTGGAAAGAAATCAGGGGTGATACTTCTGAGCGCTTCAATTTTTTCCGTCTGCTTTCTCCTCCGTTTTCTATGTGAAAAAGTTCTTAACTCACCGCCAACAACTACAGCTCTTGATTTAATATTTTTAGTAGAGAATTCTTGAGTTAATTTGATGATAAAAGTTTGCAGTTTTTTATTTATGTAATTCACTAGAGAGGCATCTGAGAAAGAGGGAGAGAGACAAAGGTTGCTGGGAACTCCACTTTACAGCAGGAGTCGCTCAAAAATGGCGAGAAATGCCCAGGATGAAGACCACCCAGAGAACAAAAGCAAAGTCTGCAATCATTGGAAGGAGAAACAAGCCTTGCTCTACTGTCGAGCCGATTCTGCCAAGCTTTGCATCCCCTGCGACCGTCAAGTACACGCCGCCAATGGTATTTTCTCCAAACACTCCAGATACCATCTCTGCGATGTCTGCCGAGACCAGCCGGCTTCGATTTTCTACTCCTTTGCCCCAACTGTGACTTCGACGCTCACCCACCTTCCCTTGAGGCACACCAACAGAACCACCGCTCTCTCGAGCCCTTCTATAGCATAATTAGGTTAATATAAGTAATTTTGTATAACTTAGACCTGATTAATTGATTCAGGTTCCTTTCCCAGTAAGAACTAAACAGAAAATGGAAGAAGATGCCATTTCTGTCTGCATATTTGAATGCAAGGAGATTCGAAGCTGCGGCTTTTAATCTGCAATCGATTCTACCTCGTTTATAGTCCCACATGGAATGTTGGCTTATCGTGGAAGTTGTATTTGAGCGTAGCCGCTGGGTAATTTGTTTGTGACTAATGAAAAGGTCCAAAATGGGTTAAATCATGGGGTTTTTTTTTTCATTCGTTCACACTCGTCTCCTCTCTCTCTATCTCATCACCTTCTTCTGTAAGATTATATTCTCTTCTCTCTCCCTTTCGATTGTTCCCCTGCAATATTTGTAAGACCAACTTCATGTTTTCTAATCTGGCTTTTATTACCCGTGTTTCTCAGGGACAACCGGTTACGGATCATTACGATAAGACTACCTTCTGCAAGTATGGCTCAGATGCGGCGACGGTGTACGGACTCTCCGCCCTCCTCGGTGTGCTGGTGAGTCAGGGGGTCGTCACCGGCGTCACTAAATGTCTCTGTTTTGGAAAAGGACTCACCGCCGGACCGGCCAGGAGCTGCGCCGTTTCCTCCTTTGTGCTTTCCTGGTAAGTCAAAACAAAAGAAGAAAAAAACACTCTCCCACGGTCCTACAGTGCTCAGTTCTACTTCTACTAAATATCTCTATTATTTTTAACAACATTCACAAACACAACTTTTTATTTCCAGAATTCCAATCTCCCCAAACCTTCCCAAGTAAAAATCCTTTTTGTTGAGGACCTTTGATTGTGATTTAGGTGTACTTTTCTGGGTGCGGAAGCGTGTCTTCTGGCCGGGTCCGCGAGGAATGCTTACCACACCAAGTACCGTGCCCAGTTCGGTGTCCAACACCTATCATGCGCAGAGCTCCGGGAAGGGGTATTCGCCGCCGGGGGGCGGCGCTCATCTTGCTCTCCAATGCTCTTCTCACTCTTGTTCTACTGGTCCCACGCCAAGGCCCACACGGGAGGGTGGCAGAAGCACATCAACGAGGGCGTCACCATGAGCCTTACCCCCGACCCGGGGAGTTTGGCAGCGAAAACCCCTGATCACCACTGTGATAGGATTATACAGATCAAATTATATCTAGAGAGCAAAATTAAATACACAGATTTAACGTGGTTCACCCAAATCGGGCTACGTCCACAGCTGCTGATGATAATTCTTTATAGGGAATATCGTTCAATGTTTACAATTTCCTATCCATACAATCCATACATTAATCTACCACTGCAGATAAATAAATACAAATCTGTAAAAGAAGGAACAATGTAACCTGTACGAAGACCTGAGACTCGCCGATGCCCAAATAGCACCGGTCAGAAACAACACGAAACAAACAGCACACGGTCAGTAATAAAACAAACTAGTCAACGCCTCTGCGGAGGCGTTCCTTCTTCCTCTCCTTCGCTCTCTCCCTCTACACTGAGGATACAATGCCCTTCTTCCTTCTCTGGTCTCTCTCACTTTACACTGAGGATAGAGATGCCCAACAAGAGGAATCACGCAACGCCGGAGCAGCACAACGACGGCAAGCAGAGAGTATTTCTGCAGCAGCGTCTCGGCGAGAAAGGAAGTGATTTCTCACTGTATCGGTCGTACAAACTCAAAGCACGAAGCTTTCTCACTCTCTCTGAAAAACAAACCTTCAAAGAGCTTCAACGGAAAAAAAATTCCGAACGTTTCTGTTACTCTGGTTTTTTTTCACACACAGTCGAAAATCACACAGCGATTTCAAATCAACGGGGGGGGGGGGGGGGGGGGGGGGGGGGAGAGGAAAATAAAAGCTAAGTTAAGTATTTAATGAGGTTGAGTGCTCCACACTCCAACCTTATAAAGAAACAAAAAAATTCCCTATATGTCCCTTAACTTTTCAAACATGGGGATTCCCTAACAATCTCCCACTTGAAGACTGATATCAATTTGTCTTCACACATATCAATGCAGCAGCTTTATCTAGGTCTCTTCATTCTTGCAGACCAACTGAAACTGAACATAGCTTCAGTTTATCAATAGTCACCGGCTTTGTTAGCATGTCTGCAGGATTCTTATTACCTTGGATCTTCTTCAGCGTTAGCATCTCATCCTCTAACAAAGATTTGATGAAATGATAACGAAGACCAATGTGTTATAGCAACAATCTTCTGTATCTGCGACATCCAACTGACAGTTGTTGTACCCACGGTAAAGACATAACCAGTGGTGCTTCTCTGGTGATCAACTTCTCCTGCAAAATCTGCATCTGTGTACCCTTGCACTTGCAATTCACCTTTGCCAAAGTGCAAACACTTATCTGTGGTGCCACGCAGATATCTCAAGATCCACTTTACTGCCTTCCAGTGGGTCTCACCTGGGTTTGACATAAATTTGCTAACGGCTCCCACTGCATGACCAATATTTGGTCTCGTACAGACCATTGCATACATCAAACTTCCAATGGCTGAGGCATATGGAACTTTATCCATGAGCTCTCTCTCTTCTTCCGTGTGAGGAGACTGATCCTTGGATAGACATAAGTGTTTGTCCAAGGATGTGCCAACTGGCTTGGCATTGCTCATGTTGAATCTCTGCAAAACACGAGTAATGTACTCTGCTTGAGATAACTGCAATACTCCACTTTGCTTATCTCTTGTGATTTGCATTCCAAGAATCTTCTTAGCTGGACCCAAATCCTTCATGTCAAATTCTTTTGACAATTGCCTCTTCAAGTTTCTGATCTCATCCATATCTGACCCAGCTACTAACATGTCATCGACATAAAGTAGCAAAATGATATAACTGGATGTGTACCTTTTGAAGTAGCAACAGTGATCGGCATTGCACTTCTGGAAACTTTCCTTATGCATGAAACTATCAAACTTCTTGTACCACTGTCTTGGAGCCTGTTTCAAACCATACAGGCTCTTTTGGAGTTTGCACACCATATTCTCTTTCTTCTTTTCTGAGGAACCTTCTGGTTGATGCATATATAACTCCTCATCCAAGTCTCTGTGAAGAAATGCAGTTTTCACATCTAACTGCTCTAGATAGAGATCTTCAATGGCAACAATGCTCAACACTGTTCTGATAGTGGTGAGCTTCACAACAGGAGAAAAGATATCAGTGTAATCGATTCCTTCCTTCTGTTGGAATCCTTTGACAACCAATCGGGCTTTGTATCTCTTAGAGCCATCATGCTCCTCTTTCACCCGATACACCCATTTGTTATGGAGTGCCTTCTTCCCTATGGGTAACTCAACTAGTTCCCATGTCTGGTTTGAGATTAGAGAATTCATCTCATCTTTCATAGCAAGCTCCCACTTGCTAGCATCTTCAGTCTGACATGCCTCTTCATAGCATTCAGGCTCTCCTCCATCAGTCAACAGTAGATAATTGATGTATCTTCTGTTAGGCACATGAGGTCGAGAAGATCTTCTCAATATCGGAGCTGGAACAGGGGACTGTGATATGTCGGGCTGGTGTGCACTACTCTGTTCAACAAATTCCTCTATCTGAGGGCTTGCTACAGAGTCATCTGGGACATCATCCACATCTGCATATACTGGCTCACTCTCTAGTGAGTTACTGTCATCTGCAGTGTGTCTGTCCTTGTACATCACCCTTTCACTGAAAATCACATCCCTGCTACGGATCACCTTTTTGTTTTCATCATCCCATATGCGATATCCAAATTCATCCTCGCCATAACCGAGGAAGGTACATTTCTTGGATTTGGGATCAAGCTTATTCCTGCCTTGATCACTGATATGCACATACGCCATACAACCGAAAACTTTAAGGTGTGAGAATCTTACTTCTTTTCCGCTCCATACCTCTTCTGGTATTCTGTATTCCAGTAGAACTGATGGACCTCAGTTGATCAAATAAGCTGATGTGTTGACTGCTTCTGCCCAGAAGTGCTTTGGTAGGCCTGATTGCATACGCATACTTCTGGCTCTCTCAGTCAAAGTTTTGTTCATACGCTCAGCTACACCATTGTGTTGAGGCGTACCTGGCACGGTTCTCTCCATGCGGATCCCATTATCATAACAGAACTTCTTGAATCTGGTGTCTTCATATTCACCACCATTATCAGTTCTCAGCTTTTTGATCTTAAGTCCTGTTTCATTTTCAACCATGGCTTTCCATCTTCTGAAAGTATCAAACACTTCAGACTTGTGACTTAGGAAGTAAACCCATACCTTCCGTGAATGATCATCGATGAATGTCACAAAGTAGTGTTTTCCACCAATGGATGAAATAGTTGTTGGCCCCCAGACATCAGAATGGACGAGCTCTAGCCTTTCCTTCTTCGGAGCTCTGCCATGTGTCTGACAGCTAACTCTCTTCTGTTTTCCAAGTATGCAATCCTCGCACATATCAATTTCTACTGACTGTAGCTCTGATAATTTTCCCATGGAATGCATAATCTTCATTCCTTTCTCACTCATGTGGCCCAGTCTCTGGTGCCACAGGTTGGAACCTTGGTTGCTTGTTGCAGCAGCAATGGTACAACATGCTTGTGCTGTCATGTAGAGAGTACCACTCTTCTTTCCTCATGCAACCACCAATGCACCCTTCGCAATCTTCCAATCATCACCATGGAAGGTTGTGGTGTAGCCTTCACTGGCTAGCTGCCCTACTGAGATTAAGTTCTTTCTCAGGTCAGGAATGTGCCTGACATTTTTCAGCTCCCATACAGACCCATTTAACTGGATCTTCACTACACCTTTGCCTACTATATCACACGGTTGATCATCACCGAGATATACCTTACCAAGGTTCTTGGACTCATATTTCTCAAAGAGCTCTTTCTGCGAGGTAGCATGGAACGATGCTCCAGAGTCTAATACCCAAGACTCCTCCTTGCTCTCCAGAGAGCATATCAATGCAGCATCATTCCCTGAGGAGGAAGCAACATTTGCTTCTACCTTCGCCTCCTGATCCTTCGGTGCACTATTACATTGACTTTTATAGTGCCCGTTTTTTCCGCAGTTCCAACACTTGACATTTGAGTTCTGAGATCTATTTGGGTTCCTGGATTGAGACCTTCTATTCTGAGGTCTGTTTGGGTTTCTTGATTGAGACCTTCTATATTGAGAAGTGCATCGATGAGTTGACCTTCCTGGTCTATTTTCTCTAGTTCTTCCTATTGCCTCTGTAGACAATACTGAAAAAATCGTCCCTTCACCCGATGATTTTCTTCTGATCTCTTCATTGAGAACTAGATCACGTACATCATTAAATTTTAACTTGTTGCTTCCTGATGAGCTGCTCACTGCTGTAACAGTGGCATTCCAGCCCTCTAGCAAGGAAGACAAAAGTATCAATGCTTGTACTTCATCGTCGAATTCAATTTCGACTGAACTTAATTGGGATGTAATGATATTGAGTTCATTTATATGTTGAGCTACTGATGCTCCTTCTGTCATCCGCAAATTGAACAGTGGCCTCATCAAATGCACCTTATTTGAGGCTGACGGCTTCTCGTACATATTTGCGAGAACCTTCATGAGACCCGCTGTGGTCTTCTCTTTTGCTATGTTAAATGCAACATTACGGGATAATGACAGTCGGATGAATCCAAGGACTTTCCTATCAAGGAGGTTCCACTCTTCATCCTTCATACTGTCTGGCTTGACTCCATCAAGCGGTAGGTATAAATTTTTCTGATACAGATAATCCTCTATCTGCATTTTCCAGAAACTAAAATCTGACCGATTCCCTTCATCTGCAGCCATTACTCCCACTCAAATTTGACTTTCTGTATAACCTAGCTCTGATACCAATTTGATAGGATTATACAGATCAAATTATATCAAGAGAGCAAAATTAAATACACAGATTTAACGTGGTTCACCCAAATCGGGCTACGTCCACAGCTGCTGATGATAATTCTTTATAGGGAATATCGTTCAATGTTTACAATTTCCTATCCATACAATCCATACATTAATCTACCACTGCAGATAAATAAATACAGATCTGTAAAAGAAGGAACAATGTAACCTGTATGAAGACCTGAGACTCGCCGACGCCCAAATAGCACCGGTCAGAAACAACACGAAACAAACAGCACACGGTCAGTAATAAAACAAACCAGTCAACGCCTCTGTGGAGGCGTTCCTTCTTCCTCTCCTTTGCTATCTCCCTCTCCACTGAGGATACAACGCCCTTCTTCCTTCTCTGGTCTCTCTCACTCTACACTGAGGATAGAGACGCCCAACAAGAGGAATCACGCAACGCCGGAGCAGCACAACGACGGCAAGCAGAGAGTATTTCTGTAGCAATGTCTCGGCGAGAAAGGAAGTGATTTCTCACTGTATCGATCGTACAAACTCGAAGCACGAAGCTTTCTCACTCTCTCTGAAAAACAAACCTTCAAAGAGCTTCAACGGAAAAAAAATTCCGAACGTTTCTGTTACTCTGGTTTTTTTTCACACACAGCGATTTCAAATCGTCGGGGGGAAGAGGAAAATAAAAGCTAAGTTAAGTATTTAATGAGGTTGAGTGTTCCACACTCCAACCTCATAAAGAAACAAAAAAATTCCCTATATGCCCCTTAACTTTTCAAACATGGAGATTCCCTAACACACGACACTCTCTCATCTTTACTTTCTCGGCTGCTTCGACTTTATGGACCATACCAGCGAGAATTGTCTACGTAAATAAAAAGGGTCCTAACATTAGGCGATGCTTAAATCTACTGGTTTTCTTTCTGTGCTGTAATGCGGATTTTTTTTTGTTATTGGTTGAAAGGAGAAGATCATAGCAGTGGTAACTTGGTGAAAAATTCCTCAAAATACAGACGGCCCCTGTTGCTCGATTGTTCTTCAGTTGGTGGACTTTTTATTGAATTCTCACTCATTTCATCAGACATTGTAGTCAAATGAGTGCACGATTTGCCAATTATGAGCCAACAATGGGGTGAAAATGCTTGGAAGGCGAGGGGATAAAACAGAAAACTGCAGCTGTATTCCCCAACAAAACGTACAACCACTAGTGGAATGCCTGTCGAGTTTAAAAGTTGCATAATTTGCATTTGAAAAACTTTTAACTTCAAGACTTCCATGAGGTTTATACAACAAACCCTTTCATGAAGATTCTTCAACAACCTCAGAATCCTATAGATTGGCTCATGATGATGCGATCGTCGTGCTAAGCAAATGGTCAAGTTGCCCTTCCTCCGTGCATGGATTCTCCTTCTGAAATCAAATGAAAACATTGTATGGCTTCTCTCCCTTAGCTAACCGAATGTAGGTTAATCAGATTAAAACCGAGAAGCAAGAAGGGAAGGAAGACAATCCACTTCGTTCGCCAGTCATTCAGGCAAGTAGCGGAGGACGGAGTTGCAGAACCACCAGAAGGCGGGGCTCCGTCGGATGCTTTGGTTTCCTTAGAGCAAGTATAATTGCATCGACTTGGGCGGACTACTCTATATACACCTGTGTTGGCCAAAATGTATACGTCCTTCTTGTTGTGCTGCCCAAAATGTATACGTCCTTCTTGTTGTGCTGCCCAAAAGAGAATATATAACCCAAAGAAGGCAGAGAGAGGACTTCCCGGAGTAGAACCACATGAGATTGGCGAATTCTCCGCACAGCTGCCGCTATTTTCAGGGGTTTCAGCACCCGCCCAGATGGCATCTCCGTACAAATCTGCATATAAGTACCTGAGGTTCCAAACCGTAACTAGATTACTAAACGGCCAACATTAGTAAATGGATATCTTAAACTAGAGGTAGCTAAAGGGATGGAATTTCGGATTGAATATGATTTCTTTCACCTCCCTGACATGCATGGATCGGCAGAACCTCCATACATAAAGCCTCCAGTGATGGATGCAGATCCTTCCTTTGTGTTTATAGAAGAGTGAGAGTAGCCCATGATAGAAAATAAGATTTTTTAACTTATTTATGAAAACAACGTCGACCTCAATTTATTTACAAAACTACCGAATTTTGACCGGTCCACTGTATATGTGGACAGTCAAAGCCGACACATAAGCTTTGACTGCTTATGCGTTGCCACATTACCAGTGCGACACTGTAGATTAACACATCGTCTGCCACGTTAGTATAGTTGACACGTATTCTGCCACGTCATTACATGATAAAATTTTGAATAAATTTAAAAAAATCAAATACACTTTTTATTACCTTATATCTAAAATAATAAATTATTTAAAAATTTTAATAAAAAATTAAAAAATTAACACTTACTTATTTAACACTATTTAATATCAATTAAAATATTATTAATTAAAAAAATTATAGTTACACTTTTTATTTCTTCATATTTTAAAAAATAAAATAAAATAAGTAAATTAATTAGATTTAAAATATTTAAAAATTTAAAAAATACAAAAAATTTATTTTAGAGTTTAAAAATACAATTTATTTGAATACTTTTTATCACCTTATTTACAAAATAATAATATTTACAAATTTTAAATATTTATAAATAGAAAAAATCTAACTCTTACCCATTTATTATGGATTTAAAATATTTATAAATTTAAAAAATCTTACTCTTAAGTCTTACCCATATATTATCGATTTAAAATATTTAAAATTTTAAAAAAATATACAAAAAAGTTATTTTAGAGTTTAAAAATACAATTTATTTGTATACTTTTTATCATCTTATTTACAAAATAATAATATTTAGAAATTTAAAATATTTATAAATAGAATAATCTAACTCTTACCCCAGTTACTATGGATTTAAAATATTTATAAAAAGAAAAAAATTAATTTTAAGTCTTGCCTATATATTATCCATTTAAAATATGTATAAAAAAAAATTTACTCTTAAGTCTTACCCATATATTATCCATTTAAAATATTTATAAATTAAAAAAATATACAAAAAAGTTGTTTTAGTGTTTAAAAATATAATTTATTTGTATACTTTTTATCATCTTATTTACAAAATAATGAATTATTAAAAATATATTATTTAATTAAAAATCTTACAAAACTTTACAATAATTTTAGTTTGGCAAAAATTTCATTAACATAAAATTAGAAATTAAACAGTAAATCACAAAAAAATCAATACAGTAATTAAACACCTAAATTCAAATCAGCATTATAATTAAATACAATAATTAGATTCAATTAACAAAAACCCTAAAAAATCACTCTCCTAAATCGGCTTCTGAAATTCAAATTCGCGTTTGGAGGGTGAATAGGGCTTCGGTTTTGATAGAAGGGGCGGCGAGAGGATGTACAGAGGGGAACGGAGAAGAAGAACGAGAGATGAGGCTGAGACGAAGAGAGAGCTGTTGAGAGGGGGCGTCGAGGGCGAGGCCGAGCGGCGGCAGTAGGGGAGCGGTCGTGGCCGATCAGTGGCAGCAGGAGCGAGGGCGAGTGGAGAGGAGAAGGGGAGAGATGGCAGCAGGAGCGAGGGCGAGAGGAGAGTTGAGGAGAAAGATGGAGGAAGAAACATTAGAATGAAAAAACATATAACGGAGGGCTTACATGGAGTGAGCTAACGTGGCGAGAGATGACGGGGCAAAGAGGGAAATTGATAATGACGTGTCAGATGACATGTCAAATGAAGTGTAAAAATAATGATGTGGTAGCCCGTGTGTTCAACTACTATACAGCACTGATGAGGTGTCGACACGTAAGCGATCAAAGCTTACTTGTCGCCTTTAACTGTCCACATATACACTGGACCGGTCAAAGTTCGGTAGTTTTGCAAATAAGTTGAGATCGTCGTTGTTTTCATAAATAAGTTTTTTCAAACTGGTATTTTTGTAAAATTCCCTAGAAAATATGGGGCTTATAGACCCAGAAGAGGTGTTTCCTCCGGGACTCTGTAGGGGCTTGTAAGGGGAAGGGCCCATGATGTAAATTCTGGATTAAGATTTAAGATTAAAGTTTTTCTAACAGGTACATATGTGTACAGTTACAATGGCATTGTTGAAATATCGCTTGAACATGAATAACTCTCCTTTTTGTATCCTACCTAGGTATATAATTCTTGATACAATCCCTTATTTTTTCATCTTCCTGGCAATAAATTTTTGGTGGTGCGAACCAAAGGGAAGGATGATTCTGATTTTTACCCAAGTCGGAAACCAAGTGGATTTATTTATTTTTTTCCCATCTCTCTTTCTCGTTTTTAATATCTTTCTATTATACCACCCTTAAACCCTTCAACCCCCTTAGGCTTCTCCATTAGGAAAGTTGTGAGTAGTATTTTTCAATACAATTGTTATATGACAGGTGGGTTTTTTTATTGGATAACTACGTCTATAAATCTATAAATCTGCTTCGTTGAAACCCATATTATGACTTAGTATTTGCTGCTGCAGAATAAAATCAATTTTAAAATAGGATAGGATGCTCGGTAAGGCATCCTAAAATCAGCTATGTTTTGGATTTTGGGCAGCCAAGATTCCCGTGTACTCATGCTTGCTCATCTTTCAGATTGCACAAAATTGCAGAGGAGATCCAGAAATTTGATCTCATAATGGTCAATTCAATATTCAGAGTCAGAGGAGGAAGAAGAGCACCCATTTTGGTGCCGCTTACAGAGTTTACTCAGTGAAAGACGTAAAGATTATCTTCACTTGGAAAGCTGGGTTTCATCCTTTAACAATCACAGAATCTTGATTCTTGTTTAAAGGTCAAGATCAGACAAGAATCAGGGTTGGAAGGAGAACACAATCGAATTATTCAGGTTCCTTTCCCAGTAAGAACTATCCTAAGGAAAACAGGAAATGGAAGAAAGAAGATGCCATTTCTCTTTGCATATTTGAAGGCAAGGAGATTCGAAGCTGGGGCTTTTAATTTGTAATCGATTCTACCTCGTTTATAGTCCCACATGGAATGTTGGCTTATCTTTTAAGCTATATTTGACCAGATCAGCTGGGTTGTCCGCTCGTGATTGATGAGTCCAGACCCTCTCGTTAATCACCATTTTGTTGTTTTTCCATCGTTCCGAATGTGGCCCACGTTCTCGCTCCCGCCCCCGTCTCCTCTCTCTCTATCTCAGCACCTTCGTCTGTAAGATTTGATTCTCTCTTCTCTCTCCCTTTCCATTGTTCCCCTGTAATATTTGTAAAATCAACTTCATATTTTCTAATCTGGCTTTTATTACCCGTGCTTCTCAGGGACAACCGGATACGGATCGGTACGATGAGACTATCTCCTGCAAGTATTGCTCAGATGCGGCGACGGTGTACGGACTCTCCGCCTTCCTCGCTGTGCTGGTGAGTCAGGGGGTCGTCACCGGCGTCACTAAATGTGGCCCACGTTCTCGCTCCCTCCACCTTTCCCTTGGAGCCCTCATCTCCTCTCTCTCTCTCTATCTCATCACCTTCGTCTGTAAGATTTGATTCTCTCTGCTCTCTCTCCCTTTCGATTGTTCCCCTGTAATATTTGTAAAATCAACTAATCTGGCATTTTTTTGGATGTCCCACTTTTTTTGTTTTTTTTATTGTATTTGGCAGGAAAGGTGAAGTTTCGTTTCGATGGAAGCCATTTCTGAGTCTTTGACGAGTGCTTGAAGTGTTACTCTACTGTGTTTTTTTTTTTTTAAATTTCTTCTCGTACCGTATTTATTTTGAAAGGTATATTATGGACCCACTTTGAAAGATTTCTCTTCCTGGGTTGGAAAGAAATCAGGGGTGATACTTCTAAGCGCTTCAATTTTTTCCGTGTCTTCTGTTGGGGGTTACCTAAGTTATCACAAATAAGGCGTGATAGTAAAAAGACTTAAATTGAAATGATATTACACCATTTCATCTGCCCAAGCAAAAACGGAGGAAAGTTGATTCTTACCTTTTTTGCGAATCATCTACTTTCCTCGCGCGACGTGCGTTGCTTCTTTCTCCCACCCAAAAGGAAAAAATTATCCTCATTCGCTATTCTCCTCTCCCTCTCCCTCGGCCTTCGTCTCCCAACGATTTTTTTATGGTTCTTACCGAGTCTATGATGCTTCGGAGAACGGATTGAGACAGGAACCTCGTCGGCGCAGAGCAACGGATGGACATTTGTTGCTGTGAGGTCGATCTTCACGTCGTAACAGAATTTCGCAGTGGTTTCGAAGGTCTCGGAGCCGCCTGGGAAATCCAAAGTCGAAGGTCTCTTTTGCGGCAAGGCTCTTCAACGACGACGACGATGACGACAACAATGACTTATTATTTTTTATTTTTTTTTCACTTTTTAAAATTTTATTCTAATAACACGTAATTAGTATATTAATTTATAATAAAATTTAATCATGAATTAGTTGAATTATAATAAACTTTAAACCACTGGATTTACATTTTGTGTTAATATATTATTAATTAATAATTAGTAAATAAATATATTATGTTATTGATAAATTAATATATTTATTTATTTATTACGTATTTTTTATTTTTTATTAAAATAGTGAGTTTTAATGTTAAAAAATATATTATGTCATTAAAAAATAATTTATTTATTTATTATACTCGTTTAAGTTATTTTTAAAATTTTATTTATTTTAAATAATTTATTCTAGTCACACGTAATTACTATATTAATTTATAATAAATTGTAACCATTAATTGGTTTAATTATTCAATTGCTATAATTAATTAAACTATTAGGTTTATTTATTATATTCTCTTATGTTATTTTTTAATTTTTTTATTAATTTTATATAATTTATTCTAGTCACACGTAATTATTATTTTAATTTATATTAAAACGGAAGAAGATGCCATTTCTGTCTGCATATTTGAATGCAAGGAGATTTGAAGCTGGGGCTTTTAATTTGTAATCGATTTTACCTCGTTTATAGTCCCACATGGAATGTTGGCTTATCTATTAAGCTGTATTTGACTAGAGCAGCTGGGTTGTTTGTTCGTGACTAACGAGAGGGTCTGAACAACGGCAACGACGTATCAGGCCTTCTCGTTAGTCACCATTTTCTTTGTTTTTCCTTCATTCCGAATGTGGCCCACGTTCTGGCTTCCTCCGCCTTTCCCTTCGAGCCCCGGTCTCCTCTCTCTCTCTCTCTCTCTCTCTCGTCACCTTCGTCTGTAATATTTGATTCTCTCTTCTCTCTCCCTTTCCATTTTCCCCTGTAATATTTGTAAAATCAACTTCATGTTTTCTAATCTGGCATTTTTTCTGGATGTCCCACTTTTTTTTTTGGCAGGAAAGGTAAAGTTTCGTTTTGATGGAAGCCATTTCTGAGTCTTTGACGAGTGCCTGAAGTGTTACTCTACTGGTTTTTTTTTTTTTTTTAAATTTCTTCTCGTACCGTATTTATTTTGAAAGGTATATTACACTTTGAAAGATTTCTCTTCCTTGGTTGGAAAGAAATCAGGGGTGATACTTCTGAGCGCTTCAATTTTTTCCGTGTCTTCTTTCTCCTCCGTTTTCTATCTGAAAAAGTTCTTAACT
This sequence comes from Aristolochia californica, assembly GCF_029961685.1. Lineage (NCBI taxonomy): Eukaryota > Viridiplantae > Streptophyta > Magnoliopsida > Piperales > Aristolochiaceae > Aristolochia > Aristolochia californica. Next base: position 339,079 of record NW_027182268.1, read on the forward strand.
CACCGCCAACAACTACAGCTCTTGATTTAATATTTTTAGTAGAGAATTCTTGAGTTAATTTGATGATAAAGTTTGCAGTTTTTTATTTATGTAATTCACTAGAGAGGCATCTGAGAAAGAGGGAGAGAGACAAAGGTTGCTGGGAACTACACTTTACAGCAGGAGTCGCTCAAAAAATGGCGAGAAATGCCCAGGATGAAGACCACCCAGAGAACAAAAGCAAAGTCTGCAACCATTGGAAGGAGAAACAAGCCTTGCTCTACTGTCGAGCCGATTCTGCCAAGCTTTGCATCCCCTGCGACCGTCAAGTACACGCCGCCAATGGTATTTTCTCCAAACACTCCAGATACCATCTCTGCGATGTCTGCCGAGACCAGCCGGCTTCGATTTTCTACTCCTTTGCCCCAACTGTGACTTCGACGCTCACCCACCTTCCCTTGAGGCACACCAACAGAACCACCGCTCTCTCGAGCCCTTGTATAGCATAATTAGGTTAATATAAGTAATTTTGTATAACTTAGACCTGATTAATTGATCTTCTCGTTAATCACTGTTTTTTTCATTCGTTCACACTCGTCTCCTCTCTCTCTATCTCATCACCTTCTTCTGTAAGATTATATTCTCTTCTCTCTCCCTTTCGATTGTTCCCCTGCAATATTTGTAAGACCAACTTCATGTTTTCTAATCTGGCTTTTATTACCCGTGTTTCTCAGGGACAACCGGTTACGGATCATTACGATAAGACTACCTTCTGCAAGTATGGCTCAGATGCGGCGACGGTGTACGGACTCTCCGCCTTCCTCGGTGTGCTGGTGAGTCAGGGGGTCGTCACCGGCGTCACTAAATGTCTCTGTTTGTCTCTTTTTTGGAAAAGGACTCACCGCCGGATAAAGAAGGATGGTTGACTTTGATGAAAAGAGGTAAAGAAGGATAGAGAAGAAAAGAGAGTAGTTAGAGGAGAAAGAGACATGTTCGAAAGAGAGGAGGTCGAAGAGAGGCACTCTGAGAGATGAAATAATGGAGGCTAAGAGAGGAGGTCGAAGAGAGGCACTCGGAGAGATGAAATAATGGAGGCTAGGATTAGAGTTTCATAGTCAACATCTAATCCTCCCCCTTAGTCCTTTTATAGTTCACTTAGGGAGTGTTAGCCCCCCAAATGGATTTTTGAAGTTCAAGTTCATGTCTAACATGAAGATCATGTCACTCATGTACATGAAGATCATCTTCGCACTTGGTGTTAGTGTTAACGACTTCATGTGCACTGGAAAACAGTTTCCAGTGTTAGTGTCCTAACATGAGAAAAACATAAAAAACAAGAGAATTCCTAAACCTTTATAGTACACTTAATTACAACAAAATCCTTAACCCCCAAATTAGGTAAAACAACCATTATTACTACACGAATAAGTTATTTAATGTATAATTAAATATATTAATATATTTATTAATTGAATTAGATATTTTATTGTGCATTAATATGGTAATTACAGGAGCCAATGAAATACGTACATGATTAATTAAAAATAATAAATAAATAACGTTATAAATAACAAAAACGAAAGTAATACGTTGAGTTATTAATTTATTAATAACATATGATATATTTTAACCAAAAATGAATAATTTAAGAGAAAAAAATGATCTAATCATAACTTTAACACACTATATATTTGTACATAATATATTTTATGTATTATTAATTAATAATATATTATCACAAAATTTAAAACCATTGGTTTAATTAACTATAGCAATCGGATAATTATGCCAAAATAATTTATCAAATATTTATTTTAATAATATTTTAATTATGACTATTAAATCACTATTTTAATATAGTAATTATAAGATAAATATATTAAATAAATAAAAATGTTTATTTTATAAATAAAATTTATAAATTAATGATTTTTATGACGATAGTTTAATTTTTCCTAACTTAGGAAAAATTAAACCATCGTCGTCATCCTCAGCGGCGAGCCAGCGGGCAACGGTGACGGGCCAGTGCGCAATGGCAACAGCGGCGGCGGGCAACGCCGACAGAGGAAGCGCTCCGACGGTACGCTGAGAGGGAGAAGAGAGGGAGGCTGAGAAGCTCTGCAACAGATGCTCAACCTCCCGTGCTCTGTGACGGAGGTCGAGAGGGAGAGGGGAGGGAGGATTGTTGTTAAACCGAAGCCGATGGCTGAAATCAAAGCCGAATGGGGAAATCGATGCCGAATTGAAGTAGAAATTAAAAAATCGAAGCCCAAATGTCAAAATCGAGCGAGAGGTTCAGAGGGAGAGCGAGTCCGAGATGGAGAGAAGGACGCCAAAAGGACATTCGCAGCGAGATAGACGCCGTAGAGAGGGAGACCAGAGAGGGACAGTGGAGACGAGAGAGGGAGCAGAGAACGAGAGAGGGTTGCGGGAATGAAATAGCAGAGAGAGCCCCGCGATAGTGTTATGTACATGATTCTCAAAATCGGACATAAAGCATTTTTCGCCGTTTACTCTTGGGACATGAACTCCTGAGTCATGGATGATCATGTACATGACATGAAGTTTGGCGCTCCCTAACGACTCCAATACATGAACTTAATAATGCGCCCGAAGATCATGTCCTGAGTCATGTTGACTAATAGCTTAGGATAGATTATTAATAACACACACACACACACACACACACACATATATATATATATAATTAAAACTTAAAAACATGCTTAAAAAGGAACCGAGTTACTCGTAATAGTCCACAATTTACAATATAACAGCAAATGTTTATGCCTTGGAATATAACAATGAGTTTGTGCCTTTAATATTAAAATCATCAACTTAGGGGTAGGGGGGTGGGTTATGGCCAGAAAATAGGATTTTTTAAACCAAAATAAAAATAGGTTAATTAAACAAAAATAATTGCTCAAATACTTGATTTGATAATATTTTAATTATCACAATTAAATCACTAATATAATACAGTAATTAAAAAAATTAAATATAATGAATAAATAACGCCGGTTTAATTTTTCCTAACTTAGGAAAAATTAAATTAGCAACGTCATCTTCCTCACGGTGTCGATAATGGCAGGGAGGCAACAACGACGGAGGCGGCGCTCCGACGATACGTCAAAGGCCTTGCAATAGAGACTCTTCGACTGGATGCTCTGTGACGGAGGCCGAGAGGGAGAAGAGATGGAGGGAGAGAGGGAGAAGGGAGAGGGAGAGGGAGAGGGAGAGGGAGTGAGAGTGCAAATACGAAAGGAAGAAGAGAGCAGAAGAAAAAAACTTTGGGGGAGGAAGGTCAAGAGGGAGAAGAGAGCGCGAGACAGAAAAATAAATAAATTCGACACGTCCCGAACAATGGCTTCAAGTGGATTATTCACAATTTTGGGCTGAATCGTGATTCCACGATTTTAGCTTGAGACAATTGCGTGCATTTTTTAGATGACGCTGGCATTAGTGCACCATTAACGGTCTAATTGAATGAACTACATAATGCGCATAAACAATGCCATACTTAGATTGCAACACTTCAATCCCGAGAAAATATTTAATGAGACCCATGTTTTTTGTCTTGAATTATTTACATAAGCTCTCCTTCAACCGGCTAATAATTTTTGAAACACTTCATGTTATAATAATATCATCCACATATATCAATAGGAGAACATCTCCCTTATTAGTATGCTTAACAAAGACATAGTGATTCATCATACATCTATTGAAAACAAAGTGATCCATCAAACAAACACACGATTAATTAATATCTCAATTAAATAAGAATTCTCATATAAAGTTAGAATTAATTAAAAATACATCATGCCTCAATTGTGAAAAAAAGGGTGTCTCAAATGTCATGTACTTTTCCAATTAAGCCATTACATTTAAGAATCCAATACACAACAGAACACGGCCAACACGTAACCTAAAATAAGCTATGTTTTGGATTTTCAGATTGCACAAAATTGCAGAGGAGATCCAGAAATTTGATCTCATAATGGTCAATTCAATATTCAGAGTTAGAGGAGGAAGAAGATCACCCATTTTGGTGCCGCTTACAGAGTTTACTCAGTGAAAGACGTAAAGATTATTTTCACTTGGAAAGCTGGGTTTCATCCTTTGACAATCACAGAATCTTGATTCTTTTTTCAAGGTAAAGATCAGACCAGAATCAGGGTTGGAAGGAGAACACAATCGAATTATTCAGGTTCCTTTCCCAGTAAGAACTATCCTAAGGGAAACAGAAAATGGAAGAAGAAGAAGCCATTTCTGTCCCCATATTTGAATGCAAGGAGATTCGAAGCTGGGGCTTTTAATTTGTAATCGATTCTACCTCGTTTATAGTCCCACATGGAATGTTGGCTTATCTTTTAGGCTGTATTTGACCGGAGCAACTGGGTTTTTTATTTGTGACTAACGAGAGGGTCTGAACTACGGCAACGATACCATTTTGTTGTTTTCCTTCGTTCCGAATGTGGCCCACGTTCTCGCTCCCTCCACCTCTCCCTTCTAGCCCCAGTCTCCTCTCTCTCTCTATCTATCTCATCACCTTCCCCTGTAATATTTGTAAAATCAACTTCATGATTTCTAATCTGGCATTTTTTCTGGATGTCCCACTTTTTTTTGTTTGGCAGGAAAGGTAATGTTTCGTTTTGATGGAAGCCATTTCTGAGTCTTTGACGAGTGCTTGAAGTGTTACTCTACTGGTTTTTTTTTTTTTTTAAATTTCTTCTCGTACCGTATTTATTTTGAAAGGTATATTATGGACCCACTTTGAAAGATTTCTCTTCCTTGGTTGGAAAGAAATCAGGGGTGATACTTCTGAGCGCTTCAATTTTTTCCGTCTGCTTTCTCCTCCGTTTTCTATGTGAAAAAGTTCTTAACTCACCGCCAACAACTACAGCTTTTGATTTAATATTTTTAGTAGAGAATTCTTGAGTTAATTTGATGATAAAGTTTGCAGTTTTTTTATTTATGTCATTCACTAGAGAGGCATCTGAGAAAGAGGGAGAGAGACAAAGGTTGCCGGGAACTACAAAAGGAGACCAGAGGCTTAATGAAACTTTACAGCAGGAGTCGCTCAAAAATGGCGAGAAATGCCCAGGATGAAGACCACCCAGAGAACAAAAGCAAAGTCTGCAACCATTGGAAGGAGAAACAAGCCTTGCTCTACTGTCGAGCCGATTCTGCCAAGCTTTGCATCTCCTGCGACCGTCAAGTACACGCCGCCAATGGTATTTTCTCCAAACACTCCAGATACTATCTCTGCGATGTCTGCCGAGACCAGCCGGCTTCGATTTTCTGCGCCTCCCACCAACTACTCCATTGCCCCAACTGTGACTTCGACGCTCACCCACCTTCCTTGAGGCACACCAACAGAACCGCCGCTCTCTCGAGCCCTTCTCCGGCTGTCCTTCCGCCAACGAGCTCTCCTCGCTATTCGGCTTTGACGACGACAAGTCTCTATGGTTTAGTGATGGTAATTCGGGTGGATAAGAGGAGGGGTTGTGGAGTGAGTTTGTGTGGGAAGCGCCATATTAGAATGTATTTAATTTATTTATTATTTATTTTTTGTATTTTACTATTTTGCCCTTTTACCTTTTTACTGTATAAAACTACATGGTTATTCGTAACAGTTGATTCAATAAACCATTTTCATGAATCAATATTTGTTTGTCTTCTCGACTGCTGTGAGCCCGACGAACAGAGCAACGACTCTTTTCCAATCCAAAATTCTAACATGGTATCAGAGCGGATGATCCTCATCCTCAGAGTATTTTCGGCTGGCGGCCCTTCTCTCGGCGATTTCGGCGATTTCGGCGATCCATCGTCCATTTCGGCGACGGTCATCGGCGACCTGATTTCAGCTCTCTATTTCAGCTGATCTTCTGACACAGAGGTTAGATTTCATCTTCCTCCTAATTTTTTTTTTTCTAAATAAGTTAAGCTTCTGTTTTCTCGGCGAGATAGCGCCGTTGCTGTGAAAAATGGATTTCGGTAGTGGTGCTATGGCGCCGTTGCCGTGAGGGCTGATTTGCCCCTTTTTTTTGGTAGTCGTGCTCTGGTGCCGTTGTCGTGTGGGCTGAGTTTCCCCTGTTTTGGTCGTGGTGTTCTAGCGCCGTTGCCGTAACCTAATTTGTCTCAGGATTTGGCCAAGAGTTGGTGCTCTCTCTGAATTTTTTTTTATTGCCTCTGGATTTAGTTGTGAAGGTTAAGTTTCCTTTCTGTTTTTTTTTTTTTTTTTGTGGTTGACCGAGAGGTGTGATATATTTTTTTTCTGGCCTTTTGTGTTTGGCCGAAAGGTGTGCTATGGTACATTTGTTGTTCAAAATTTTTATGTTGAATTCTTAGGTTACATACCAGACCTTCATTAGAATCTTCTTGGGGGCTCCATGGAGACTTATTCATTGATGGGCGTTTCCAATTCTGGTCTTCGTACCAGTTCGACTCGTTCCAATTTTGACGAACCATCGAACCCATACTATCTTCACCATTCGGACAACCCCGGGCAAGTTCTTGTCTCGCAGCTACTTACTGGTGAAAATTACACCAGTTAGAGCCGTGCAATGTCCCTCACCTTATCCGTGAAGAATAAAGTGGGCTTTATCAATGGTTCCATACCTGTACCTCAGAGTGCTGATCCTCCTTTGTCGAACTCCTGGACCCGGAATAACAATATTGTCATCTCTTGGATTTTAAATTCGGTTTCCAAGAAAATCTCTGCAAGTGTTATGTTTGCTGCTTCTGCCCACGAAATTTGGCTCGCTCTTCGGGATCGTTATCAACAACGCAATGGTCCGCGCATTTTTCAACTTAAACGAGAATTGATGAACTTGCGCCAAGACAAAGGATTCCGTTAGCACTTATTTCACGAAGCTGACGACCCTTTGGGAAGAACTGAACAATTACCGTCCTCATTGCTCTTGTGGAAAATGTTGTAGTGGAGTTAAGGTTCTTATTGATTACCACAACATGGAGTATGTCATGTGATTCTTGATGGGCCTTGATGACTCTTTCTCCCATGTTCGTAGTCAGCTGCTCCTCATGGATCCGATGCCTCCTCATAATCGTGTTTTTTCTTTGGTTGTCCAAGAGGAACAACAACGGAGGACCCCTCATGCCTCGAGTTCGCATACCCCCACCGACACAATGGCATTCGCGTTTAAATCTGAGCAGACAGACGTTCATAAACCTGACCCACAAACCTCTCAGAAATTTCACTCAAATTACAGTGCTCCCTGGAATCCGAATCCCAATGCTTCTCGGAATCAGAATTATCATGCTCCCCGGAATCCGTACAAGGATAAGCATTATTGTACTCATTGCAAGACCGTTGGCCATACTATTGCTTGTTGCTTCAAGATCCATGGGTATCCGACTGGACCTGCCTCCAAACCCACGCAACATTCTCATGCTGCTGCTCATCAGGTTTCCATTGCTGCTGATGGCCCAGGTTCTACTTCTGTTGGGAGTCTTGTGCAGAATCTTGACTCCGCTCAGTTTCAGCAGCTCATGTCCATGGTTTCTACACACCTGAGTAGCTCCGCACAAGTTACAATTGCTGCGGAATCTTCTACATCCAACTGCGTGACAGGTATTTGTTTTTCTGTATCCTTAAATCCTTTAATTTCTTCACCTCAATCATGGATTATCGACTCAGGAGCTACTCGACATATTTGCTCTCACGCTCCTGTTTTTGTTTCTTTGCATGTTATTCCTCACACTACGGTTACTTTACCCAATAACACTCAACTTTTAGTCCATCTTGCTGATGATATTAAATTGCATTCTCACCTTGTACTTAAAAACGTACTATTTGTTCCTCAATTCAAATTCAACTTGACCTCTGTTAGTGCTTTAGTTACTGACTCTGGCCTTATAGTAAGTTTTCTTCCTGATTGTTTTGTTATCCGAGATCTATCCACCCAGAGGACGATTGGCAAGGGTGACAGAGTCCAAGATCTTTATGTCCTCAGTGCTCAAAGTTTGAATTATATTTCTCATGTTTTTGTTAACACTGTTTCAGCCCATGTTTGGCATAATAGGCTAGGACACATTTATTTCCAGCGACTAGATTTTTTGAAGGATCAGTTGAACTGCGATGTAACTAAATTACATAAATTAGATCCTTGTTATATTTGTCCTCTTGCTAAACAACATAGACTATCTTTTGAATCTCACAATAACTTGTCATAATTTCCTTTTGATCTTGTGCAATGTGATATTTGGGGACCCTATCAGACTGTTTCTCATACTGGCCATCGTTTCTTCTTAACTCTTGTTGATGATTGCACTCGATTTACCTAAATCTATCTGTTAGAAACTAAATTTGATGCTCTCTCTGTGATACCGCATTTTTTTAATATGGTTTTTACTCAGTTTAATGCTAAAATCAAAGTTTTCCGATCTGATAATGCCCCGGAGTTATCTTTTGTTGAGTTTTTTCAAGATCAAGGAGTCTTGCACCAGTTTTCCTGTGTTGAAAGACCTCAACAAAACTCAGTTGTTGAAAGAAAACATCAACACCTCTTGAATGTGGCTCGCTCATTGTTCTTCCAATCCCGCATTTCAGTCTATTTTTGGACAGAATGCATTCTTACAACGGTTTTCTTGATTAATAGAACTCCATCTCCTCTCTTGCGACACAACACACCTTTTCATTTGCTATACAACACAGCTCCTGATTATCCTTCTCTTAGAGTCTTTGGTTGTTTAGGTTTTGTTTCCACCTTAGCTGCTCATCGAACTAAGTTCCACCCTCGTGCTCGAGTTTGTGTGTTTCTTAGTTATCCAGCTGGTGTGAAAGACTATAAATTCTATGATGTGGAGACCAAACATGTTTTTATTTCTAGAGATGTAACGTTCCATGAGGAAGTTTTCCCTTTTCATACTATCACCAGTTCAATTACAGTTCCTGATCCCTTTCCTGATTTGGTTCTGCCCCACTCCTTCATACAAACTCCTTCTCTCCCAGACCTTGATTCTTCCCCTATTCATGATTCACCAGCTAGTTATGATGCTCCTGTTGATGATATTCCAACTAATACTCTTCCAGTGCTTGTTCCTTCTACATCTACTGGCACTTCTCTTCGCAAATCTACTAGGACGATCCATCCACCTCATTACTTGCAGAATTATCACTACAATTTACTTGCTGGTTCTTCCCCATCTGTTTTACCCTCTACACCTTATCCGATCTCTAACTACATCTCTTATCATTCCCTTTCTGATAAGATTATAATTGAGGTTGGATTTTGGTATTTTAATCCAATTTCTGTCTTTAACTCTAGGCGCCCGAGAGAGGCTAGACGCAAGGATTGAGAATCCGGATTCGTGGTTACGTGGCGCTCGAGAGAGGCACGAATCACGGTAAAATCCAAAGTTGATAATTTTAGCATCATCACAATAGGAAATTGATTCTCTGCATTCTATTGTAATCCGATCTTTGTCATTAACTCTAGGCGCCCAAGAGGGGCTAGACGCAAGGATTGAGAATCCGAATTCGTGGTTACGTGGCGCTCAAGAGAGGCACGAATCACGGTAAAATCCAGAGTTGACATTTCCTGTTGTGCAAGTAGTTAATTAAATTATTGCTTGATAATTTAGGATATAATTAGTGTTTAGTTCAGATTAATTCATCATATTTGGTTAGGCTAGTTGACTCAAGAATACACGAAATTCAATCCTCCCTGTGGATATGACCCTCGCTTACTGCTAGATTACATGAACGATTTATACGCTTGCGAGGTATAAAAGTCGATGTGACTAAAATTATACATCAAGTTTTTATTTTTTTATTTTTTTTATTTTTTTTGTTTGGTTTATTCATTCTTATTTGCTGGCTAAGAGCATAAATGGTTCCGGTAGTCGATGACCAGACTTTTGGTCCCTAGTTTGAGAGGTCTGTACTCAAACAACCGTTCTGGGATTGACCAGTTCGATCTTGAAGTATTGAATGAAAACCTTATGGTGAGTAACTTAAGGACTTGTGTTCAGCGCGTGATTCCTGCTGCCTTCAGTGGCCAGTCACACGAAGATTTCTTCAAAGTGTGATGTGGGATAGCGGTTTCATCTACGGATGATTACCACGAGTACGGCTGATACGAGTAAACCTTCTTATTACCTACGGGTACGGCTGATACGAGTTCAATGGGATAACTTACTATTGCATTAGACTTGGAACTTAGTTGCAAAAGAGAATATGAAATCTAGTGTTGATCTATGTTAGTCTGAATAGTCTTGTATGCCTGTTTGAACTCATTTGAACTCATTCCTTTTTATACCTCAGTGAAATTCCTTGTTGTAATGTATGAATGCAAATGGAAATGCTCTTGCTTGCAAAAGACAGATAACTTCAGAAACAGCCTGGGCAAACCCAGGGACATGCACCGGAACAGTCGGTTACTTAAAAATAAGTGTATGTGTAGTGAAGACGAATACAAAATGGTGGTAATACCAAAAGTATTCAGTGAAACAAAGCTGACGTTCTCTAACCGGCTCTCTCGAGTCTCGGTTGGAGTCGAAATAGCTCCGGGAATGGTTGGAAATACGTAACCGACGTCGGAGGATAGTCGGAAAGCGGAAGTGGCACCGGAGAAGCCCTCTCGGATCTCTTCTCGGCCTGGCGAGCGATGACTGTCGAACTCACCTCGACGGAGACTCTCTCGAGCTCTCCTCGGGTTTGTTCTCGGTTGCTGGACGACGGTGGACGACGGTGGCACGACGGAAGGTATTGGCCCGGCGAACGACGGTGGGGAACTCCTCTCGAGTCCTCCCCTGTTTCCGGTCGATACTCTGTTTTCTGTTCACGCTCCCCTCTCGGGTCCCCCCTCTCGGGTCCCCTTTCGACCTGCTCTTTCAACGCCCCCCTTTTGCTTTAAATACCATCTTATTTATTTTAAAATGATTTGACCTAAAAATCATCTCCATTTCACTAAGGGCATTTTGGTAAATGTCTCTTTCTCCACCATAATTCTCCTGAAATTCCATAATTAAATCTATAAAAAGCATTTCAGGAAGAAATAAACCTTAAAAACAATGAAATATAATTAAGGAGAGAAAAATATGCAATATCGATAGTGATTAATGCCAAATTCAATAAATGCTCATTTCATTTGAAAACCGATAAATAACCACCTATAACACAATTATAAAGGTTATTCTATTATAATTAACCTAATACCGAAAAGTCAATAAAGGCCCCCAGGAATGATACATAGTCTCCCTCGAAGAAGGTTTACTCGTATCAGCCGTACCCGTAGGTAATCATCCGTAGATGAAACCGCTATCCCACATCACACTTTGAAGAAATCTCCGTGTGACTGGTGATAGATGTCATATTCTGACATGAGAACTAAGTTAATTATAATAGAATAACCTTTATAATTGTGTTATAGGTGGTTATTTATCGGTTTTAAAATGAAATGAGTATTTATGGAATTTGGCATTAATCACTGTCGATATTGTATATTTTTCTCTCCTGAATTATATTTCATTGTTTTTAAGGTTTATTTCTTCCTGAAATGCTTTTTATAGATTTAATTATGGAATTTCAGGAGAATTTTGGTGGAGAAAGAGATATTTACCAAAATGGCCTTAGTGAAATGGAGGTGATTTTTAGGTCAAATAGTTTTAAAATAAAGAAGATGGTATTTAAAGGAAGTAAGAGAGGTCGAAAGGGGACCCGAGAGGGGGGACCCGAGAGGCAAAACCCGAGAGGGGAGTGTGAACAGAAAACAGAGTATCGACCGGAAACAGGGGAGGACCCGAGAGGAGTTCCCCACCGTCGTTCGTCGGGCCAATACCTTTCGCCGTGCCACCGTCGTCCACCACCGTCTAGCAACCGAGAACAAACCCGAGGAGAGCTCGAGAGAGTCTCCGTCGAGGTGAGTTCGACAGTCGTCGCTCGCCAGGCTGAGAAGTGATCCGAGAGGGCTTCTCCGATGCAAACTCCGCTTTCCGACCATACTCCGGCGTCGGTTACGTATTTTCGACCATTCCCGGAGCGATTCCGACTCCGACCGAGGCTCGAGAGAGCCGGTTAGAGAACTTCACCTCTGTTTCGTTCTTCGCCGAAAGTTCCCTCCATCCCTCGGCTTCCAACCTTTGTCGCCGGCGTCGTCTCTACCTCCGGCCACTCACTATTGCTACCCGACGCCACCAATTTCCGAAAATTGCAGCACCCGTGAGAACGAGTTGCTGCCCGAGCGAAAAGAGGAAGAAGGGGAGTAATTCGTCATTATTGAATTTAGTTTTTATATGGTTTGAACTTAGGTTTTGAATGTTAATTGAATCTGATTTGATAATTAATATTTATTTAAGATTTGCTTTCTGGATATTTGATTAAATTAGCTAATTAGGGTAGGATTATAATTGAGGTTGGATTTTGGTATTTTAATCCGATTTCTATCTTTAACTCTAGGCGCCCGAGAGGGGCTAGACGCAAGGATTGAGAATTCGGATTTGTGGTTATGTGGCCCTCGAGAGAGGAACGAATCACGGTAAAATCCAGAGTTCATAATTTTAGCATCATCACAATAGGAAATTGATTCTCTGCATTCTATTGAAATCTGATCTTTGTCATTAACTCTAGGCGCCTGAGAGGGGCTAGACGCAAGGATTGAGAATCCGGATTCGTGGGTACGTGGTGCTCGAGAGAGGCACGAATCACGGTAAAATCCAGAGTTGATAATTTTAACATCATCACAATAGGAAATTAATTCTCTGCATTCTATTGTAATCCGATCTTTGTCATTAACTCTAGGCGCCCGAGAGGGGCTAGACGCAAGGATTGAGAATCCGGATTCGTGGTTACGTGGCGCTCGAGAGGCAGGAATCACGGTAAAATCCAAAGTTGACATTTCTTGTTGTGCAAGTAGTTAATTAAATTATTGCTTGATAATTTAGGATATAATTAGTGTTTAGTTCATATTAATTCATCATATTTGGTTAGGCTAGTTGACTGAAGAATACACGAAATTCAATCCTCCCTGTGGATATGACCCTTGCTTACTGCTAGATTACATGAACGATTCGTACGCTTGCGAGGTATAAAAGTCGATGTAACTAAAATTATACATCAACTGGCCACTGAAGGCAGCAGGAATCACGCGCTGAACACAAGTCCTTATGTTACTCACCATAAGGTTTTCATTCAATACTTCAAGATCAAACTGGTCAATCCCAGAACGGTTGTTTGAGTACAGACCTCTCAAACTAGGGACCAAAAGTCTGGTCATCGACTACCGGAACCATTTATGCTCTCAGCCGGCAAATAAGAATGAATAAACCAAACAAAACAAAATAAAATAAAATAAAAATAAATAAAATAAATAAAATAAAATAAAAATAAATAAAATAAATAAAATAAAATAAAATAAAAATAAAACTGTAATGCACAAAGGGATAGAAACGTGGGGATTGCCCACAATGTGCTAAGTTTATAGTCGTAAGCAAGACTTTGACGCATTCAAGATGAATTCTCAAGATACGGTTTGAGCCTCTGACCGTTAACTTTGAAGACCGACCCGTCTCCGTGATTGCGGATCTCAATAGCGCCATGAGGAAACATCTGTGTGACCTCAAATGGACCGGACCACCTGGATCTTAGCTTCCCTGTTGCAGGTAACTGTAATGGTTCACCCTGATTAGCCATGGTAGCTCTTACTTTGACTTCGGGTGTTTTCCTACAAATCTGTTCTACCTCTTCAACAAAGGGAGCTAATGGTCCACCTAGGGAGCGGCGCCCGTGCATAAAAACACAAAAAGAAACAAAACGAACTATCAAATTAATCTAACAAACTCACTACTAAAAATATGAACTAACTAGAATAAATAAAAATAATTCCATAAAAAAAATCACCAAGCTAAAAATATGAAAGCAAAAAAATAAAAAATAAAAAAAATAATAATAATAATAAAATAATAAAATAATAAAATAATAAAATAATATAAAAATAAATCTAACCTAAGACCATGGAGAACAAAGAAATACACTTAGTACGTGCCTCCCCGACAACGACGCCAAAAACTTGATGTATAATTTTAGTTACATGCTCTCTCGAGTCTCGGTTAGATTGAATCCCATTGAGGACAATGTCAGGTTTAGGTTTGGGGGGAAACGACTCTTTTATGCCTTAGCAATAATTTTCTTTTGATTTCTGTTCGTGGTTTTCAAACTACTCCTCTTAGTATGTGGTTAACATTAGTAGAGTTAAAATAAGTTGCTTAAATGTGTTTCAAAAATTTTCGTAAAACTGTGTAGAATATGCCTATTAGAAATCTGATATCATTTGTTGTGATTCATGAGAATTCAATGGGATAACTTACTATTGCATTAGACTTGGAACTTAGTTGCAAAAGAGAACATGTAAATCTAGTGTTGATCTATGTTAGTCTGAATAGTCTTGTATGCCTGTTTGAACTCATTCCTTTTTATACCTCAGTGAAATTCCTTGTTGTAATGTATGAATGCAAATGGAAATGCTCTTGCTTGCAAAAGACAGATAACTTCAGAAACAGCCTGGGCAAACCCAGGGACATGCACCGGAATAGTCGGTTACTTAAATATAAGTGTATGTGCAGTGAAGATGAATACAAAATGGTGGTAATACCAAAAGTATTCAGTGAAACAAAAATTACGCTGGTAATAGCAAAAGTGCGCTGGTAATAGCGTAAAATGGTTTTAAATCTGGAAGCAATGAGTTTCCTTAACTTTGATGTTGAATTGTAATTTGAAAGAAGTTGCAAGTCAAGATTGAAATTAGTATATTTCTTTTGTGAGATTGTCAGACAATAGGCTTACTCTACTATTTTCTCTTAATTGTGATGTGACCAGGATTTTATTGTTGTTTGTTGCCTCTTTGTTCTGTTGAAGTAATAGCTTATGGGTCACATTGGTTCAGGTGGAGTAACAATGAGTGTATTTGGATTAATAATAGACTATATTTTACACAGGTTTTCAAATTTTGCAAGATCATATGATTTTCAGATATTTTACGATACTAAGTGTTAGTCATATGCTAATGAGGAGTAAATTTTCTTCAGTTTTTTCTTTTTATATTATTGATTTAGATGAATTTTGTGGGTAAATTCCATGCAAACCCTCACGAGACATAACTCGTCCACTACTGCAGAGTATGGGTTTAACAGCTTGTTGCATGCGCTAAATGCAATCGTGCTCCCTACGAAAGTGGCATTTTGTTTTCCTAGGCTTAATTTTGGTTCGATTGTTGTTTAGCTAGGGACTATCAAAGATTTAGGTTTGGGGTGTGATAGATGCCATATTCTGACATGAGAACTAGGTTAATTATAATAGAATAACCTTTATAATTGTGTTATAGGTGGTTATTTATCGGTTTTCAAATGAAATGAGCATTTATTGAATTTGGCATTAATCACTGTCGATATTGCATATTTTTCTCTCCTGAATTATATTTCATTGTTTTTAAGGTTTATTTCTTCCTAAAATGCTTTTTATAGATTTAATTATGAAATTTCAGGAGAATTATGGTGGAGAAGGATATATTTACCAAAATGCCCTTAGTGAAATGGAGATGATTTTTAGGTCAAATCGTTTTAAAATAAATAAGATGGTATTTAAAGCAAAAGGGGGGCGTCGAAAGAGCAGGTCGAAAGGGGACCCGAGAGGGAAAACCCGAGAGGGGAGCGTGAACAGATTGAATCTGAATTAGAGGAGTTCCCCACCGTCGTTCGTCGGGCCAATACCTTCCGTCGCGCCACCGTCGTCCACCGCCGTCCAGCAACTGAGAACAAACCCGAGGAGAGCTCGAGAGAGTCTCCGTCAAGGTGAGTTCGACAGTCGTCGCTCGCCAGGCCGAGAAGACATCCGAGAGGGCTTCTCCGGTGCCACTTCCGCTTTCCGACTATCCTCCGGCGTCGGTTACGTATTTCCGACCATTCCCGGAGTTATTCCGACTCCAACCGAGACTCGAGAGAGCCAGATAATTAAGGTTTATTTAAGATTTGTTTTCTTGATATTTGATTAAATTAGCTAATTAGGGTAAGATTATAATTGAGGTTGGATTTTGGTATTTTAATCCAAATTCTGTCTTTAACTCTAGGCGCCCGAAAGGGGCTAGACGCAAGGATTGAGAATCCGGATTCGTGGTTATGTGGCGCTCGAGAGAGGCACGAATCACGGTAAAATCCAAAGTTGATAATTTTAGCATCATCACAATAGGAAATTGATTCTCTGCATTCTATTGTAATCCGATCTTTGTCATTAACTCTAGGCACCCGAGAGGGACTAGACGCAAGGATTGAGAATCCGGATTCGTGGTTACATGGCGCTCGAGAGAGGCACGAATCACGGTAAAATCCAGAGTTGACATTTCCTGTTGTGCAAGTAGTTAATTAAATTATTGCTTGATAATTTAGGATATAATTAGTGTTTAGTTCAGATTAATTCATCATATTTGGTTAGGCTAGTTGACTGAAGAATACACAAAATTCAATCCTCCCTGTGGATATGACCCTCGCTTACTGCTAGATTACATGAACGATTCGTACGCTTGCGAGGTATAAAAGTCGATGTAACTAAAATTATATATCAAGTTTTTGGCACCCGTGAGAACGAGTTGCTGCCCGAGCGAGAGGAGGAAGAAGGGGAGTAATTCGTCATTATTGAATTTAATTTTTCATATAGTTTGAACTTAGGTTTTGAATGTTAATTGAATCTGATTTGATAATTAAGGTTTATTTAAGATTTGTTTTCTTGATATTTGATTAAATTAGCTAATTAGGGTAAGATTATAATTGAGGTTGGATTTTGGTATTTTAATCCAATTTCTGTCTTTAACTCTAGGCACTCGAGAGGGGCTAGACGCAAGGATTGAGAATCCGGATTCGTGGTTACATGGCGCTCGAGAGAGGCACGAATCACGGTAAAATCCAAAGTTGATAATTTTAGCATCATCACACTAGGAAATTGATTCTCTGCATTCTATTGTAATCCGATCTTTGTCATTAACTCTAGGCGCCCGAGAGGGGCTAGACGCAAGGATTGAGAATCCGGATTCGTGGTTACGTGGCGCTCGAGAGGCACGAATCACGGTAAAATCCAGAGTTGACATTTCCTGTTGTGCAAGTAGTTAATTAAATTATTGCTTGATAATTTAAGATATAATTAGTGTTTAGTTTAGATTAATTCATCATATTTGGTTAGGCTAGTTTGACTGAAGAATACACAAAATTCAATCCTCCCTGTGGATATGACCCTCGCTTACTGCTAGATTACATGAACGATTCGTACGCTTGCGAGGTATAAAAGTCGATGTAACTAAAATTATACATCAAGTTTTTTAGCCAAAGGCTACACCCAACAAGAAGGTTTAGATTTTGTTGACACCTTTTCTCCTGTGGCCAAATTGGTCACTGTGAAGGTTCTTCTTGCCCTTGCCGCCTCTCATAATTGGCATCTAGCTCAGCTTGATGTCAACAATGCTTTCTTAAACGGTGATCTTTTTGAAGAAATCTACATGGATCTCCCTCTTGGCTATCTTCGACAGGGGGAGTCCTCTTCATCCCACAGCCGACTCGTTTGCAAGCTTCACAAGTCCCTCTATGGTCTCAAACAAGCTTCGCGGCAATGATATTCCTAATTTTCTCATGTTTTAATCAATTTTGGCTTTCTCCAATTGATATATGATTACTCTCTTTTCACCAAGGGTCATGGTTCCTCCTTTGTTGCACTATTGGTTTATGTGGATGATATCATCTTTACTGGCCCTTCATCTCGTGCTATTGCTGAGCTCAAACAATTTCTGCATACACAGTTCAAGCTCAAGGACCTTGGTTGTCTTAAGCACTTCCTTGGTCTTGAAATTGCTCAGTCCAAAACCGGTATTGTGCTTTCTCAATGTCATTACACCTTACAATTACTTGAAGACTTAGGTTACCTAGCTTGTAAACCCACTAGTGTTCCCATGGATCCCAAGCTTCATTTAACTGCCACTGACGGTGACCTGCTTCCTGATATAACCCACTATCGGCGACTTGTTGGGAAACTTCTTTACCTCACTTTATCTCGCCCCGACATTACTTTTGCCGTTCACAAGCTCAATCAATTTGTGGCCCAACCCCGCCTTCCTCATCTCCAGGCAGTACATCACCTGTTTCGTTATCTCAAGACCAGTCCTGGTCAAGGTTTGTTGTTTTCTTCTACTTCTTCCTTGCAAGTACGCGCTTAGTCTAATGCTGATTGGGGATCATGCCTCGATTCTCGCCGATCTACTACAGGCTTTTTCATCTTCATTGGTGATTCTTTGGTCTCTTGGAAGGCCAAAAAGCAGACCACCGTCTCTCGCTCCTCCGTCGAGGCTGAATATCGAGCTCTCTCTTCTACTGCCAGTGAAACCATTTGGTTGCAACAACTTCTTCAAGATTTTCAAGTTCAGGTTGCATTTCCTGCATTGCTTTATTACGACAATCAAGCTGCGATACATATTGTTTTAAACCCCACATTTCATGAGCGTACAAAACATATTGAGATCGATTATCATTTTGTTCGTGAACGTGTTACTTCGGGCGTCCTCAAGTTACTTCCTATTCGTTCTCAGTACCAGTTAACCGACATGTTCACTAAACCTCTTCCTTCTACCCACCTTTTTCTTTGTTGTCCAAGATGGCTATCAAGGATATTTACAAGCCACCTTGAGGGGGAGTATTAGAATATATTTAATTTATTTATTATTTATTTTTTTATTTTACTATTTTGCCCTTTTACCTTTTTACTGTATAAAACTACATGGTTATTCGTAACAGTTAATTCAATAAACCATTTTCACAAATCAATATTTGTTCGTCTTCTCGACAGCTGCCAGCCCAACGAACAGAACAACGGCTCTTTTCTTCAATCTTCTCTCGTTAAAAGTTCTATGCCCAAAAATGCAGAGGAGATCCAGAAATTTGATCTCATAATAGTCAATTGAATATTCAGAGTTACTAGAGGAAGAAGAGCACCGATTTTGGTGACGCTTACAGAGTTTGCTCAGTAAAAGACGTAAATGGGGGAAAGATTATCTTCACTTGGAAAGCTTGGTTTCATCCTTTGACAATCACAGAATCTTGATTCTTGTTTAAAGGTAAAGATCAGACAAGAATCAGGGTTGGAAGGAGAACACAATCGAATTATTCAGGTTCCTTTCCGAACACAAACTATCCTAATTTCTGTCTCCATATTTTAAACCGTATGCTGGGTTGTTTACATACTAGCGAACTACGAGACAAAGCGGGTTGTTCCTTGGACCAAGGAAAGTCTCCGGGCCATACTCTCTGTAGAGATACAGCCTCCGAAAGGAGATCCCCTAGGAGGCTCATCTGGTAACGCATACTTGCGTGGGCAGAGACCTGTGTGGAGCCTAACCCAGATGCCTCCTCCCACGAATCCATGGAGTAACAGAACGGGGCTTACGTTCTCGTTGCTCGCACTCTTTTTCATTCATTCCAAGAAAGCAAAAGTAGGCTAAAGAGCGAATGGTTGAGAAAAGCAGCGGCGCCACCATATGAAAGAGATACAACAAGTATGCACATCCGTTGGTCGTGAAATATCCCATCCTTTCCACCATATGAGAGAGATACAACAAGTATTCACATCCGTTGGTCGTGAAATATCCCATACTTTCTCCCTCCTGCCCCCTCCCCATGGCGCGCTCCCTCCACCTTTCCGTTCTAGCCCTCGTCTCCTCTCTCTACCTCATCGCTTTCGTCCTCGCTGTCGAAGCTCTGTAAGATTTCATTCTCTCTTCTCTCTCCCTTTCGATTGTTCCCCTGTAATATTTGTAAGATCAACTTCATGTTTTCTAAACTGGCTTTTATTACCCAGATTCGAAATCATGTTGAAATTCATTCAAAACATACGAAACAAAAAACGGTATTTTTAAGTCTTTTGACGAAACCCAGAAATCAACCAAAGAAAAGTAGCACATTACAGACACGTGATATTGCAAAAGATTGCTACGTAAGCAAGTGACACATGGTCAACGCCTAGCACCTCTATGCAAAGGACAAATAAGGTGACACAAAAACATGAAAACGGTAAAATATTAGCAAATCAATGACTTAATATTGTTGGCCCATGTGGCTTCTTAGGGGGGAATACTAATAACAAATACAAACACCACAATAAAAGACAAACAAAACAATTATTTTCGATGTTCTCCTATTGGGTGAAGTCAAGAGGGACCCTTGGGTCAATGCCCAGAGCCAAAAGATGTCACATGTGGTCAATCAAGAGAACGTTACTTTCCTTAGATTAAGGACGTGAGTCACAATCTCCATAACTAGACGGGGCTCAATGCTTAGATCTTTAATCTTAATTTTGTAGGAGTATCCTATGGTCTGTTCGATGACCAAACTAAAAGCATTTGAAAGGAGTTGAGGGTATTCTTCATCTACATCATTTGGTCAAATCTCCTCTCTATACTTCTTCAATCCATTCTTTGGTGTGCCCAATAGCTAATTGAGCTCACCATTAATTAATCAATGGAGATCTTCTGAACTTGAGGTCATCATTCTCAAGTTCTTCTACCTCAAGGTTCGTGTAGAAAATTTGCCTTGTTCCCTTCCAACATGGTAGCATAAGCCCCAAAAAACTCATCGAGGGATGCAATCTCACGCCTATAGAACCCAACGTCCAACCTTGTAGGTTCAACTATGTTTCTATAAAAAAAAAAAGACTATATATCGGCTATGTTGGATCTTGGTGCAAAAATGATTGTACCAATCTGACATTTTGGTGTATCCCTCTTCCAGTTATGGAGCCTTTCCTTTATATGAGGATCTCTTGGTCCAAACCAGGGTGGAGATGCCAAACTGAGATGTAGAGAGGTGGGAAAATCACTAACTAGTGTGAATGGTGAGGATTGGGGGGTGCTCCTGATTTAAATAGGTTTTTTTCGTAGTTGGTCGATCAATGCCTTAAGTTGATCAATTATGCACTTCGTAGTGATCAATCATGCCATATAAAAACATGTTATAATTGAGGTTTTTCTTTTCATTTCACATTTCTTGCATAATATGAACGGGATATGCTTTCTAGATTTAAGTAAATTCAACTAATTTGATGGAGGGTTGCTCACGCATAGTTTGTCTTTTAGCTTGGAGAATCAACTGAATCCACTAATTGATTTTTGTAGGAACAAATTCAACTTTTATTCCCTTGGTTTGAATATGCTCTCGTATGAAGTGGTGTCAAGATCTTACTTAGGTTTATTGCACTCATGTTGTCACAATAGATAGGCTTTTCATTTTGCTCTAAATTATAGTCCCCTAATTATTGTTTCATCCATAAAAGGTGTGTACAACTACTGTCGTTAGTGATATACTTAGCTTCAATGTGTTGAATCTTAGGATTTTATTATTAACCTAAGGGGGGGTTAGTCAACTTGAAGGATAAGATGATCTTCAACCACATAACGCCCTTCTCCACTTGAAGTCGTTAGTGGAGCGCAGATGAAGCTTCATCTCGATGTAGGAGATGAAGGGGCCCTTCATCTCCACGGTTTAATTTCAATCATGTGGAAGAAGACCCATTTTGATCTTCTTCGAATTGAAGGACGGGCGCCCTCGGCCTCGCTCTCTCTCCTCGCACCCCCCCCCCCCCCCCATCGCGCGTCGTTTTTTCTTTTTTCTTCCTCTCTCCCGCACTCCCTTCCCTCTCTCGTCTCCCTGCGCCCCCGACATTGTTCTCTGCCTTCGTCTCCCTGCGTCCCCGACGTTGATCTCGGCCACTATCTCAGTTCCCTCTCGTCTCCGGCTTCAACTCTCGGTCTTCTCTCGGCCTCGCCCTCTCTGTCGCACCCCCTCTCTCGTCTCCGTGACTCCCTCTCTTCTCTCGGACAAGCTCTCTCTCGCTTCTCTCTCTCTATTCCCTCCCGACCTCCCTTTCTTCTCTGTCTTCTCCCTCTCTTCTCCCTTTCGGCCTCCCACTCTCTTATCTCTCTGGCTAGTCTCGATTAGGCATCGATTTCACCCTTCGGCTTCGGATTTCCCCCTTCGATTTCACCCTTCGGCTTCACCCTTCGGCTTCGGATTTCCCCCTTCGGCTTCGGATTTCCCCTTCGATTTCACCCTTCGGCTACGGATTTCCCCAAATTTCAGAAGGTATGCCTAAACTCGAATTTTTTTCATTAAATTAGTGTTTTATTTGATTTAAATTTATTTTCTGTGCGTAATTGGGGGTTATTTGTGCATTATTTTGGGATTTAGGGTTACGGTTTAGGGTTTATGGTAATTTAGGGATTAGGGTTTAGGGTTTAGTGCGTAATTAGGGTTTATGGTTAAGGGTATTTTAGGGATTAGGGTTTTAAAGGTTTAGGGGGTTTAGGGTTTTTAAGCTATAAGGTTTTTTGGGTTTAGGGTTTGGAATTAGGGTGTAGGGTTTAGAGCTTTTAATGTATTAAGTCCTGGAATTAGTGTTTAGGGTTTAGAGTTTAGTAGGTGATAGGGTTTAGGGTTTGATGGTTTAGTTTTTTTTTTTATGGTTTGTGTTTCGGGTAAGGTTTAGGCTAGGGGTTTATGGTATTTTAGGGATTATAATTTTTAAGGTTTAGGGGGGTTTATGGTTTTTAAGGTTTAGGGGGTTTTGTGTTTTTAAGCTCTAGGGTTTTTTAGGTTTTTTTTTTTTTTGGGGGGGGGGGAGGTTTGGGGTTTAGGGTTTTGGGCTTTTAAGATATTAAGTTCTGGAATTAGTGTTTAGGGGTTTTTAGTCCAATTCAAACAAGGTTGAGTCGCCTACACGAGCGTCCATTAGCCAACGAAACCCGACCCCCATCACTGACGAGGTGCAGTTCATATTGATTGCGAAGTTATTTGGGGCTCTACCAGGGGTCTTCGGTGAATTTGGATTTGATGTGTGTGTGTTTTCATTGTTTAGTGCATATGCATTAGTGAAAATAATTTAATTAATTTTAAAATGTGTGAGAATGTTGTTGAGAATTTTTGAGTGCTATGAAATGTTTTTGCCATGTGGTGAGGAGATTCGGGTATTATACATATCCACCACATGGTATTTCTTTTATGGTTTGTGTTTTGGGCTTTTAAGGTATTAAGTTCTGGAATTAGTGTTTATGGGTTTTTAGTCCAGTTCAAACAAGGTTGAGTCGCCTACACGGGCGTTCATTAGCCAACGAAACCCGACCCCCATCACTGACGAGGTACAGTTCATAGTGACTGCGAAGTTATATGGGGCTCTACTAGGGGTCTTCGGTGAATTTGGATTTGATGTGTGTGTGTTTTCATTGTTTAGTGCATATGCATTAGTGAAAATAATTTAATTAATTTTGAAATGTGTGAGAATGTTGTTGAGAATTTTTGAAGTGCTATGAAATATTTTTGCCATGTGGTGAGGACATTCGGGTATTATACATATCCATCACATGGTATTTTTTTATGGTTTGTGTTTTGGGCTTTTAAGGTATTAAGTTCTGGAATTAGTGTTTATGGGTTTTTAGTCCAATTCAAACAAGGTTGAGTCGCCTACACGGGTGTCCATTAGCCAACGAAACCCGACCCCCATCACTGACGAGGTACAGTTCATAGTGACTGCGAAGTTATATGGGGCTCTACCAGGGGTCTTCGGTGAATTTGGATTTGATGTGTGTGTGTTTTCATTGTTTAGTGCATATGCATTAGTGAAAATAATTTAATTAATTTTGAAATATGTGAGAATGTTGTTGAGAATTTTTGAAGTGCTATGAAATGTTTTTTCCATGTGGTGAGGAGATTCGGGTATTATACATATCCACCACATGGTATTTTTTTTATGGTTTGTGTTTCGGGTTTACGGTTTAGGCTAAGGGTTTAGGGTATTTTAGGGATTAAGATTTTTAAGGTTTAGGGGGTTTATGGTTTTTAAGATTTTGGGGGTTTTGTGTTTTTAAGCTCTAGGGTTTTTTAGGTTTTGGGGAAGGGGGGGGGGGGGGGGGGGGGGGGGGGGGGAGGGGTGGGGGGGTTAGGGTTTAGGGTTTTGGGCTTTTAAGGTATTAAGTTCTAGAATTAGTGTTTAGGGGTTTTTAGTCCAATTCAAACAAGGTTGAGTCGCCTACACGGGCGTCCATTAGCCAACGAAACCCGACCCCCATCACTGACGAGGTACAGTTCATAGTGACTGCGAAGTTATATGGGGCTCTACCAAGGGTCTTCGGTGAATTCGGATTTGATGTGTGTGTGTTTTCTTTGTTTAGTGCATATGCATTAGTGAAAATAATTTAATTAATTTTGAAATGTGTGAGAATGTTGTTGAGAATTTTTGAAGTGCTATGAAATGTTTTTGCCATGTGGTGAGGAGAGTCGGGTATTATACATATCCACCACATGGTATTTTTTTTTTATGGTTTGTGTTTCCGTGACGAGTAAAGGTTGTCTGATAAAGTTTTTTCCGTGAGGACCGTATCGGATTTAGATTATACATGGCTGCAAGAAGACAACCAAGTGGTCGAACATATGATATTTGGACATTCGATGATGATAGCAAAATGCTCGATCTCTTGGTCGAGCAGGTCAATCTAGGGAACAAGTTGCCTAACGGGGTGTGGAAGCATGAGGTATACATGGACTGTGCAAATAAGTTCAATGAAGACACAGTCATGAAAAAAACTGTTGAGCAGGTGAAGAATCGAACAAGAGCGTGGAAGAAAACATACCAAACGGTAACGAGCTGTATCAACACTAGTGGGTTTGGTTGGGATGCAACCACACAACGAGTTACTGCATGTAACTCTGTATGGCTTGATTGCATAAAGGTCAGTAAATCTGTATGGCCCGACTATATGATGTACTATAAAATATTTTTTATGTTTTTCGCGTTAGTATAACTCTATTCCAAGACGTCTAAATGATGTTTTATTCTTGTAGGAGCATAAAGATGCTGAGAAGTACAGACGTGAAGGCTGCCCCCTATACGACAAATTTGCTGTGGTGGTGGGAAACACAATAGCGGTAGGGTCAGGAGCTGCAACCTTTGTAGATCAGGGCGATGAGGTGATCCGTGAATCGGAACATGTCCCGATGGATGAGGCAGCGGATGTTGATATAGTTAGGGATACTCCATCACCATTATTAAGCATGGATGAGTCTCTAGGTAATCAATCTGAAAGAAGTAAACGGTCATCTTTAAGTCGTCGTAGAAAGAGAACCGAAATGCCCGATAACGACACTAGTAGCAGAATTTTTGATGCAATAGATCGAATTGCTCAGACATTTCAGAATTTCATGATGAAAGACGATATTGTAAGAGGTTGCGTCAACGCCCTCAGGGAAATCCCGGACTTGCCTACAGAATTGAAGTATCGCGCTCCTTCATGGTTGGATACACCAACTAAGAAGGTCATGTTTATGGAAATGACAGTGGAAGAGCGGGTTGAGTGGCTTAAATTTTGTTTTGAAAAATAATTGTAATGCGTTATAAATACACTATTTTTTTGGAATATTATTATGTAGTAGACATGGTATTTGAATTATGACGTTACAAAACTTATTAGTATGGTTTGTATTTAAATTTAATATGTTGTTGTGTTTATATATTGCATAGATAAATATGGTGTTTTGAGTATGGATGTGGAATGTGATTGAATGTAGGATGTGGATGAATGTAGGATGTGATTGAATGTAGGATGTGTGAATGTGGATGAATGTAGGATGTGATTGAATGTAGGATGTGGGAATGGGGATGAATGTAGGATGTGGGATGTGGATGAATGTAGGATGTGGGAATGTCGATGAATGTAGGATGTGATTGAATGTAGGATGTGGGAATGAGGATGAATGTAGGATGTGATTGAATGTAGGATATGTGAATGTGGATGAATGTAGGATGTGATTGAATGTAGGATGTGGGAATGTGGATGAATATGGTTGTTTATAGGTGTGATTGCAAATAGGTTATGCTTGAAGATTGATGTTTACTCGTGTTTATGAATTTTAGGCGATTGAATTTGTGGATTTCCATGGATACTATGACAGACGATGAAAAGGTTGCAATTATGGTTGCATTCACAACTTTGATGATCGCCATGGAAAGATACTATATGTACCATTGCAACAAACGTGTACCACATTCTTGTGGGATGAATGGTCCATTGTATTTGCAAAAGGCACTAGACAAATCTCCAGTTAAATTTCGTAAAGTGTACAGGATGAACCAACTGGTATTTCACAAATTCGCAGATATACTTTCTAGTAAAGGGTTTTTATCAGCCACAAAGACCATCTCAGTTGAAGAACAACTTGCATATTTCCTCCTAACTGTTGGTCAAGGACAAGTGTATAGTATCTCAGCAGAGATGTTTGATAGATCAAACTGGACGATAAGTAAGTATTTCAACAAGGTGTTGGATGCAATCCTCAAACTTCACTCTGATTACGTCAAACGGCCTTCGGAACGCACACACTCGAAGATTTTAACAAATTCCATGTTTTATCCCTACTTCAAGGTAACATCACTTTCTATAACTAAATAATTTTACATTAATATACAAAGTTAGTAAATATTAATTGAAAATGTATAATTAGGATTGTATTGGAGCTATTGATGGAACTCATATCAAAGCCAACATTCCACTTGAAGATCAACCAAGGTTTTGGAATAGAAAAGGTTATCTCTCACAAAATGTGATGGCTGCATGTTCATTGGATATGCAATTCACTTATGTACTTGCTGGATGGGAGGGGTCAGCAGCCGATTCCCGTGTATTGAAGGATGCATTGACTCGTCAAGATAAAATCTTTGTACCTGAAGTTAAGTAATATATTTTTATGCAGTACTTTTTTATCTATTTTATCTTCAATTATTTTATGTGGTATATAATTTTTATTATAGGAAAATATTATCTAGTCGATGCTAGTTATGCAAATCTTCCGGGATTTTTGGCTCCATATCGAGGAACCCGATATCATCTGCAAGAATTTGGAGATAATATTCCTAGAAATGAAAAAGAATTATTCAACCGAAGACATTCATCTTTACGGAATATTATTGAGCGAAATTTTGGTGCTTTAAAAGCTCGATTTCAAATATTAAAAGGCACTCCTCCATTTTCTTTTAAGATCCAGGTGAAAATTGTACATGCTTGTTGCATATTGCACAATTATATACGTGCAGAAGATTATGATGATATATTTGAAGATGAAGCTGATGATTCGGGTGGCGAGCTCGGTGGAGGAGGTGATGCGGTCCAATTAGGTGCAATGGATGATACAGACAGTGACGATTGCGATGATCTTGAGGATGTGGGTAGCCAAGTAACAAGCATTCGGAGGCAGAGTGCATTAGAATCCACAAGAGCCGCACAATTTCGAGATGCCATATCGACATCCATGTGGAACGATAAATGATAGTTTACTCTTATTACTTTTGAACATGCGTAATTTATATGTACTAAACTTGTAACTCGTTGATTGTAATATTAAAGGCACGAACTCGTTATTTGAATAATTTTTTTTAGGTTATTTTAAAAGTTGTATATGTATTTATTTATTATTTTATTTTATTTTATTTTATTACTATATTAAACTTCATATTTAAGTCTCTGGTAAATAAAATATAATTAAAGTATGCATTTGTTTAATATATCATCATTAATTATGTCAAAATATATTATTAATTAATACAATACAAATCTATCTTATGTTATTAATATAATATTTTTTATTCATTAATCAGAATTTTTTTATTCACTCTATTGTATTAGTGATTTAATAGTGGTAATTAAAATATTGTTAACTCAGACACTTTGGTTTAATTAGTTCATTTTTATAATTATTAAAATCAATAATTTTAAATTTCTATAAGATGAAGATGAAGATGAAGTTGTCTTGACTAACACCCTATTTCAAAGATTTCGAAGATGAAGTTGTCTTGACTAACACCCATTTCGAAGATGAAGATCATGTAGATACATAAGATGAAGATGAAGATGAAGATGAATATGAAGATCAAATTTTCATTTTGTTGACAAGGAACCTTTGATGAAAAGACGTAAAGAAGGATAAAGAAGAAAAGAGAGTAGTTAGAGGAGAAAGAGACATGCTCGAAAGAGAGGAGGTCAAAGAGAGGGACTCGAGAGATGAAATGATGGAGGCTAGGATTAGAGTTTCAAAGTTAACCTCTAATCCTCCCCCTTAGTCCTTTTATAGTTCACTTAGGGGGGGTTAGTCTCCCAAATGGATTTTTAAAGTTCAAGTTCATGTCCAACATGAAGATCATGTCAGTCATGTAAATGCAGATCATCTTCGCACTTGGTGTTAGTGTTGACCACTTTATGTGCACTGGAAAACAGTTTCCAGTGTTAGTACCCTAACACGAAAAAAACATAAAAAACAAGAGAATCCATAAACTTTTATATTACACTTAATTACAACATAATCCTTAAACCCCAAATTAGATAAAACAACCATCATTATTATACGAATAAGTTATTTAATGTATAATTAAATATATTAATATATTTATTAATTGAATTAGATATTTTATTGTGCATTAATATGGTAATTACATGAGCCAGTGAAATACGTACATGATTAATCACAAATAATAAATAAATAACGTTATAAATAACAAAAAAGAAAGTAATAAGTTGAGTTATTAATTTATTAATGACATATGATATATTTTAACATAAAAATCAATAATTTAAGAGAAAAAATTGATCTAATCATAACTTTAACACACTATGTATTTGTACATAATATATTTTATGTATTATTAATTAATAATATATTATCACAAAATTTAAAACCATTGGTTTAATTAACTATAGCAATTGGATAATTATGCCAAAATAATTTATCAAATATTTATTTTAACAATATTTTAATTATGACTATTAAATCACTATTTTAATATAGTAATTATAAAATAAATATATTAAATAAATAAAAATAATTATTTTATAAATAAAATTTATAAATTAATGATTTTTATGATGATAATTTAATTTTTCCTAACTTAGGAAAAATTAAACCATCGTCGTCTTCCTCAACGGCGAGCAAGCGGGCAAGGGCGACGGGCCAGTGGGCAATGGCAATGGCGGCGGCGGCGGTGGGCTACACCGACAGAGGCAGCGCTCCGACGGTACGCCGAGAGGGAGAAGAGAGGGAGGCCGAGAAGCTCTGCAATAGATGCTCAACCTCCCATGCTCTGCGACGGAGGTCGAGAGGGAGAGGAGAGGGAGGATGGCTGTTAAACCGAAGCCGATGGCTGAAATCAAAGTCGAATGGGGAAATCGATGCCGAATCGAAGTAGAAATTAAAAAATCGAAGCCCAAATGTCAAAATCGAGAGAGAGGTTTAGAGGGAGAGCGAGTCCGAGATGGAGAGAAGGACGCCAAAAGGACATTCGCAGCAAGATGGACGCCGTAGAGAGGGAGACCGGAGAGGGGCGGTGGAGACGAGAGAGGGCCGTGGGAATGAAATAGCAGAGAGAGCCCCGCGATAGTGTTATGTACTTGATTCTCAAAATCGGACAGAAAGCATTTTCCGCCGTTTACTCTTGGGACATGAACTCCTGAGTCATGGATGATCATGTACATGACATGAAGTTTGGCGCTCCCTAACGACTTCAGGACATGAACTGATTAATGCGCATGAAGATCATGTCCTGATACCTTTATCTTGAGGGTTGGAAATAAAGATCTAATTTAGAGATAAATTACAACTATGCCATCTTTCTGCTTCTCTTATAATACTCCCCCTCAAATTGGAGCAAAACCGTCATAAATTCCTAGCATGGGACATGTAGTGCTCAATGTTTTTGAAGCAATTGGCTATATGTGAATATATCAAAACTTGACCTTGAGATAAGAACATATTGAACACTTATGATACTAGCTTGTAATTTATCTTTTACAAAGTCACAATGAACCTCAATATGCTTCTTTTTTTTATGAAAGACTAAATTGAAGGAAGAGTGAATAGCTGCTTGGTTGTCATAGTGAAATTTCATCTAAATGTCCCTACTGAAACCCAATTCGGAGATGATGGATTTGATCCATATTAGTACAATTATAGTATGTGGCATGGTTCTGTATTCTAAATCTGCACTAGATCGAGCAACCACATATAGTTTTTTACTCTTCCAAGTTATCGAGTTACCTCCTAAAAGTGTATAATATCCTAATATAGTTTTTTGTCATTTGAGGACCCTACACTATTAGCATATGCAAAATCTTCAATGCTAATATGGCCATGACATTTGTATGGAAGACCCTGTCTATAGGATTTCTTTAAGTATCAGAAGATTCGTTCCAGAGCTTGCCAATGGGAATTTGAGCCTTATAAATATATTGACTTACCACACTACCTTGAAAAGAGATGTGAGGTCTGGTAACTGTAAGGCAAATCAATTTTTTCACTAGCTTTTGATATTTTCCAACATCAACATCATCTTTATTACTAACACATAATTTCACATTAGCATCCATAGGATTAGATACAAGACAATACCCCAACATTCCTGTCAAAGGGGGCGTTAGAGAACATTGAAGTTGAAGTTGAAGTTTGACTTCAAATTCAAGGCAATGATTTAATTCAACTTCAATTTCAAATTGGGTGTTAGTCATTTAACGTAGTATTAAAATATATTAATATACTAATTAATGAAATATTATATTATATAAATTAATAATTACAGTATTATAAAATAATATAATAATTACATGTGACTATAATAAATTACAAAAAATAAATATATAAAGTAAAAAATTACAAAAGATAGATTTTTATGTAGTATTAATTAACAATATATTTTTATAAAATTAAAAATGATTAGCTTAATTAATTATAAAAATGAGATAATTAAACAAAAATAATTCATCAAATGCTTTCTTTAACAATATTTTAATTACCAGTCTTAAATTTCTAATTTAATATAGTAATAAAATTAAATAATAAATATATATATATATATATATATATATATATATATATATATTATTTTATTAATAGCCTAGGATAGATTATTAATAACACACACACACACACACACACACACACACACACATATATATATATATATATATATATAATTAAAACTTAAAAATATGCTTAAAAAGGAACCGAGTTACTCGTAATAGTCCACAATTTACAATATAACAACAAATGTTTATGCCTTAGAATATAACAATGAGTTTGTGCCTTTAATATTAAAATCATCAACTTAGGGGTAGGGGGTGGGTTATGGCCAGAACATAGGTTTTATTAAACCAAAATAAAAATAGGTTAATTAAACAAAAATAATTGCTCAAACACTTGATTTCATAATATTTTAATTATCACAATTAAATCACCAATATAATACAATAATTAAAAAATCAAATATAATGAATAAATAAAGCCGGTTTAATTTTTCCTAACTCAGGAAAAATTAAATCAGCAACGTCATCTTCCTCACGGTGTCGATAATGGTAGGGAGGCAACGACGACGGAGGCGGCACTCCGACGATACGTTAAAGGCCTTGCAATAGAGACACTTCGACTGGATGCTCTGTGACGGAGGCCGAGAGGGAGAAGAGATGGAGGGAGAGAGGGAGACGAGAGAGGGAGAAGGGAGAGGGAGAGGGAGTGGGAGTGCAAAGACAAGAGGAAGAAGAGAACAGGAGAAAAAAAATCGACGCGTCCCGTACAATGGCTTCAAGTGGATTATTCACAATTTTGGGCTGAATCGTGATTCCACGATTTTAGCTTGAGACAATTGCGTGCAGTTTTTAGATGACGTTGGCATTAGTGCACCATTAACGGCCTAATTGAATGAACTACATTATGCGCATAAACAATGCCATACTTAGATTGTAACACTTCAATCCCGAGAAAATATTTAATGAGACCCATGTTTTTTGTCTTGAATTATTTACATAAGCTCTCCTTCAATTGGCTAATAATTTTTGAAACACTTCATGTTATAATAATATCATCCACATATATCAATAGGAAAACAACTCCCTTGTTAGTATGCTTAACAAATACATACGTGATTAACGAGAGGGTCTGAACAACAGCAACGGCGTATCAGACTTTCTCATTAGTCACCATTTTCTTGTTTTTCCTTCGTTCCGAATGCGGCCCACGGTCTTGCTCCCTCAACCTTTCAACCTTTCCCTTCTAGCCCGCGTGGCCCACGGTCTCGCTCCCTCCACCTTTCCCTTCTAGCCCGCCCGCGTCTTCCCTCTCCCTCTCGTTCCCTGTGATATTTGTAAAATCAACTTCATGTTTTCTAATCTGGCATTTTTTCTGGATGTCCCACTTTTTTTTTTTTTTTTTTGGCAGGAAAGGTAAAGTTTCGTTTTGATGGAAGCCATTTCTGAGTCTTTGACGAGTGCTTGAAGTGTTACTCCACTGGGTTTTTTTTTTTTTTAAATTTCTTCTCGTACCGTATTTATTTTGAAAGGTATATTACACTTTGAAAGATTTCTCTTCCTTGGTTGGAAAGAAATCAGGGGTGATACTTCTGAGCGCTTCAATTTTTTCCGTGTCTTCCTTTTCCTCCGTTTTCTATCTGAAAAAGTTCTTAACTCACCGCCAACAACTACAGCTCTTGATTTAATATTTTTAGTGAAGAATTCTTGAGTTAATTTGATGATAAAAGTTTGCAGTTTTTTATTTATGTAATTCACTAGAGAGGCATCTGAGAAAGAGGGAGAGAGACAAAGGTTGCTGGGAACTACAAAAGGAGACCAGAGGCTCAACGAAACTTTACAGCAGGAGTCGCTCAAAAATGGCGAGAAATGCCCGGGATGAAGACCACCCAGAGAACAAAAGCAAAGTCTGCAACCATTGGAACGAGAAACAAGCCTTGCTCTACTGTTGAGCCGATTCTGCCAAGCTTTGCATCTCCTGCGACCGTCAAGTACACGCCGCCAATGGTATATTCTCCAAACACTCCAGATACCATCTCTGCGATGTCTGCCGAGACCAGCCGGCTTCGATTTTCTGCGCCTCCCACCAACTACTCCTTTTCCCCAACTGTGACTTCGACGCTCACCCACCTTCCCTTGAGGCACACCAACAGAACCGCCGCTCTCTCGAGCCCTTCTCCGGCTGTCCCTCCGCCACCGAGCTCTCGTCGCTATTCGGCTTTGACGTCGACAAGTATCTGTTGTTTTTAGTAGGTGGGGTCCAGCCCATGAGTGGGCCCCACTACTAATCTCATGAAATTTCATGTGAAAGAGATAAAGTAAAAGAAACAAAAAGAGGGTTTTTGCCGGGCCAGAGAGAAACAGTGCGCGAGAGAGAAAAGTTTTTTGCCCTGAGCGAAAAACAGTGCCGTGAGCGAGAAACAGTGCCGTCAGCGAGAAGAAAAAAAAGGGTTCGACCAAGAGGAGAAAAGAAAGGAAGGAAAGAAAGAAGGTTTTCGAAGCTTTTCCAAAGTTGTCTTTTTCTTACATCCTTATTTTGGTGAAATTTCCATATTCAGTGATTTCTAATCTCTATTTATTTGGTTATCTATCAATTAGTGTGAATGAGTTTGAATTAGAAACTTGTTTTCTCTCATGATTTTGTAAACCTCAAGTTTTGGGCAAACTTGAGAGAAATTGATATTGTAAGCCCATATTTAATAGTAGAAGATTATTCGGATTGAAGGGTTTTTCCACATAAATCTTGTGTTGTGGTTGTATGATTGAGCTTGGTTGTTAGAGCTTCCATAAAGAGCATTTGATAGTTTGATTGAGTGTGCTTATTTGTGCTTCCCATAACAAGTGGTATCAGAGCATTTGGTTATTTGGGGTGTTTTTTTTATCCAATGGAGAGTTCAAATGCAGCTAATAGAATGGTTGGTTTGAATGGAAAAAATTGGATAATATGGAAAGCAAAAATGGAAGACTATTTGTATTGCAAAGACTTGTATGCATCCATTGAAGGGGAAAAACCTGAAAATATTTCAGATGAAGAATGGAAGAAACTTGATAGAAAAGCAGTTGGACATATCCGACACTGGGTGGATGATTGTATTTTTCACCATGTCTCAAGTGAAACTTCAGCCAAATCATTATGGAAAAAATTAGAGGATTTATATGAGAGAAGGACAGCTGAAAATAAAGTTTTCCTCATAAGGAAGCTTGTGAATTTGAAGTACAATGACAATAGTTCCATTGCACAACATCTCAATGAGATAAAGAACATTGTAAATCAATTGATAGTCATGAAGACGGTTCTTGATGATGAGCTCCAAACCCTTCTATTATTGAGTTCTCTACCAGATACTTGGGAAACCTTAGTGGTGTCTTTGAGCAACTCCGCTCCGGATGGAATTGTGAGTATGAGTCTTGTCACTAGCAGTTTGTTGAATGAAGAGACAAGAAGAAAATCACTAGGTTATTCCCACTCTCAAGCATTGGTGTTTGAAAAGAGAGGTAGAACCAAAAGTAGAAAACTTCAAGAGAGAGGAAAATCTAGAGGAAAGTCAAAGTCAAGAAGGGATCTTGAGTGCTACTATTGCCATAAGAAGGGACATATCAAGAGTGAGTGTCGGTTTCTCAAAAAAGCACAAAAGGAAGGAAAATATAGTGCTAAAGAAAAAGAGAATGCAAAAGATGAAAACACAATAGTGTTGGATAATGAAGTTGCCATTATGACTTGTGATGTAGATTCTCTTTTAGGAAGTGATTTTGAAACAAGTTGGATTGTTGATAGTGGTGCTTCCTTCCATGCTACTCCTCATGCAGAGTATTTTTCTATGTTTAAGTCAGGTGATTATGGAACAGTGAAAATGGGAAACACAGGTTTTTCGAAAGTTAAAGGAAGCGGGACATAGTCATGAAAACTAACCTTAGGTGCAAGATGATTCTTCGAGATGTAAGGTATGTCCTCGATATTCGCTTTAACATAATCTCTGCAGGCATATTAGATGAAGAGGGATTTGAAAGTCGTTTTTTTAATGGCAAGTAGAAGCTTTGCAAGGGATCACTTATACTAGCAAAAGGAATCAAGTCATGTACTCTTTACAAAACTGAAGTAGAAGTCATTAATGAAGGCTTGACTGCAACTCTAGAAACAAACTCATCAAATTTATGGCATAAGAGACTTGGACATATGAGTGAGAAAGGGTTAGAGATTCTAGCAAAGAAGGACCTTTTACCTAAAGGTATGAAAATTTCTCCTTGTGATGATTGTTTATTTGGTAAACAACATAGACTTACCTTTGCTAGAAATGTTCACAAGAAAGACACAAAAATTCTTGAACTTGTTTATTCTGATGTATGTTCTATGGATGTTAAGTCTCTTGGTGGTGCAGAGTATTTTGTTACATTTATAGATGATGCTTCAAGGAAGGTTTGGGTCTATACTATGAAATTCAAATGGGAAGTTTTTGATATATTTCAAAGGTTTCATGCCATGGTTGAAAGCGACACAGGTAAACAACTTAAATGCTTACGTAGTGATAATGGAGGTGAATATACTTCTAGAGCATTTAAAGATTATTGTTCAAAACTTGGAATTAGGCATGAGTTGACAGTTCCAATGACCCTTCAACACAATGGTGTAGTTGAAAGGATGAATCGCACCATTGTGGAAAGAGTAAGGTGTATGTTTTCTACAGCTAAATTACCTAAATCCTATTGGGGGAAAGCTGTGAGGACTGCAATTTATTTGATAAATTTTTTACCCTCTTACCCTTTGGGAGAGGATATTCCTGAGAGAGTATGGAAATGAAAAGACATTTCTTATTCCCATTTGCATGTATTTGGTTGTAAAACTTTTATGCATGTACCCAAAGAAAACAGGTCAAAGCTTGATGTGAAATCTATTCCATGTGTATTTGTTGGATATGGAGATGATGAATTCGGATACAGATTATGGGATCCTAAGAATAGGAAGTTGCATACAATTAGAGATGTGGTCTTTTATGAAGACAAAACTATTGAAGACCTTGAAAAAGTTGAGAAAAGTCAAAGTACTCCAGATATTACCTCATTCTTGCCTCCTGTGTCCCTTCCTACACCAGTTATTGAAGAAAGTGTAGAATCTCATGAAGAGGATGATGTTATCCATGAAGATGTGACTCTTAATGATGCTGAATTGGGGGAACAACTAAATGAACCCTCTCAAGAAGTTGAAGAAGAAGAAACTCCTATTGAACAACCGGTGGCTGAACTTGAATTGAGATAATCTCAAAGAGGTAGAATTCCTTCTCAGAAATATCCTTCTACTGAGTTTATTACTCTTACTGATGCAGGTAAACCTGAAAATTTTCAAGAAGCTCTGAAAGATAAGAACAAGAATATGTGGTTGAAAGCTATGAAAGAGGAGATAAACTCTTTGCATAAGAACCACACTTTTGAGTTGGTGACATTGCCGAAGGGTAAGAAGACCTTGAAAAACAAATGGGTTTACAAACTGAAACAAGAAGGGAATAATCAAGTCAAGTACAAAGCAAGATTGGTTGTAAAAGGTTTTAGCCAAAAGAAAGGAGTTGATTTTGAAGAAATCTTTTTACCTGTAGTGAAGATGCCATCAATTAGACTGATTCTTAGTCTAGCTGCTAGCCTAGACTTAGAGATTCAACAAATGGATGTCAAAACAATATTTCTCCATGATGACTTAGAAGAGGAGATATATATGGAACAACTAGAAGGATTCAAAGAAAAAGGGAAAGAACATATGGTTTGTAAGTTGAAAAAGAGTCTCTATGGGTTGAAACAAGCCCCAAGACAATGGTATAAAAAGTTTGACTCCTTTATGATGGGTCAAAGCTACAAGAGGACATCTACATATATTTGTGTTTACTGTAAAAGGTTCCTAAATGGTTGTTTTATAATTCTTTTGTCGTATGTTGATGATATGCTAATTGTTGGGCAAGATATGAATTCGATTGACAGGTTGAAAAAGGATCTCAGTAAGTCCTTTGATATGAAGGACTTAGATGCAGCCAAACAAATTTTGGGCATGAGGATTTCTCGTGATAGAAAGAAGAAGAAAATTTGGTTGTCACAACATAAGTACATTGAGAAGATTCTTGAGAGGTTCAACATGAAAGATGCAAAACCAGTAAGTACACCACTTGCAAATCATTTCAAATTAAACTCCATACAGTGTACTTCAATTGAGAAGGAAAAGGAAGTCATGGAGAAGATTCCCTACTCCTCAGTAGTAGGAAGTTTAATGTATGCTATGGTATATACTAGACCAGACATTGCTTTTGCAGTTGGTGTTGTGTGTAGATTTCTTGCAAATCCAGGGAAAGAACATTGGGCTGCTGTTAAGTGGATTCTCAGGTACCTCAAAGGGTCTAGCAAATTGTGTTTGTGTTTTGGTGGTTCAAAACCTATATTAGAAGGTTTTACACATGCAGATTGGGCAGGTGACATAGATGGAAGAAAGTCTACGTCAGGTTACTTGTTTACTTTTGCAGGGGGAGCCATCTCTTGGCAATCTAAATTTCAAAAATGCATTGCTCTCTCTACAAGAGAGGCTGAATACATTGCAACAACTGAAGCTAGTAAAGAAATGTTGTGGTTGAAGAGGTCGATGGGTGAGATAGGCTTCAAACAAAAGAGGTATGCAATTCATTGTGATAGTCAAAGTGCTTTGGACTTGCGTAAGAATGCTACTTTTCATAGTAGGACAAAACGCATTGATTTGAGGTATCACTGGATTAGAGATGTGTTGGAAAATGATATGTTCTCACTTGTGAAGATCCATACTGATAAAAACCCATCAAATATGATGACAAAAGTGGTGACCAAGGAAAAACATGAGTTGTGCACTAGTCTAGCCGGTATGGAAGATTGTGGTGAGCCCTCCTCATGGTCTGGAGGGGGAGATTGTTGTTTTTAGTAGGTGGGGTCCAGCCCATGAGTGGGCCCCACCACTAATCTCTTTCATGTGAAAGAGATAAAGTAAAAGAAACAAAAAAGGGTTTTTGCCGAGCGAGAGAGTGGAACCAGTGCGAGAGAGAAATAGTGTGCGAGAGAGAAACAGAAAGGGTTTTTTGTTGTGAGCAAAAAACAGTGCCGTGAGAGAGAAACAGTGCCGTCAGCGAGAAGAAAAAAAGGGGTTCGACCAAGAGGAGAAAGAGAAGAGAAAGAAGAAGAGAGGAGAAAAGAAAGGAAAGAAAGAAAGAAGGTTTTCGAAGCTTCTCTAAAGTCGTCTTTTTCTTACATCCTTATTTTGGTGAAATCTCCATATCCGGTGATTTCTAATCTCTATTTATTTGGTTATCACTCAATTAGTGTGAATGAGTTTGAATTAGAAACTTGTTTTCTCTCATGATTTTTTAAACCTCAAGTTTTGGGCAAACTTGAGAGAAATTGATATTGTAAGCCAATATTTAATAGTGGAAGATTATTCGGATTTGCCCCGTGATTTTTACCCTTCACATTGAAGGGTTTTTCCACGTAAATCTTGTGTTGTGGTTGTATGATTGAGCTTAGTTGTTAGAGCTTCCATAAAGAGCATTTGATAGTTTGATTGAGTGTGCTTATTTGTGCTTCCCATAACAGTCTCTATGGTTTAGTGATGGTAATTCGGGTGGATCAGACGAGGGGTTGTGGAGTGAGTTTGTGTGGAAGGCGCTGTCTGTCCTTTCTATACAAGATCTTATTATGCCGACGGAGGCAAGGAATGGGTCTGGTTGGGATTTTCAGGCCTTAAAGCGTTCCACCACCACCAAAGGTGAGTAAAATTCTTGTTGTGTCACCCCTCTCGCTCTCCTTTACGTTGTCGGTCGAAGTTGTTTTTGGCTATCTGATTTCTTCTACCTTCTCTCGTTAAAAGTTTTATGCCCTCCGCTGAATCTTGGCCAAAGAGGGCTTACGTTGCTCGCACTTTTTTTCATTGCATGGATGAGATTTATTTTTCCATTTAAAATCAAAAAGAACTTCGAGACTTATTCCAATTAAAAGGATTTATTACCCTTTGGGCCTATATTACTAAAAATACAATTTTTTTCTATCCTCGCATATGACTCCCATGTGATCTTGAACATACGTGGTGTGTCACACATATTCACATATATGCTTAGGTGAGCTTGCATGTCACATAGGGCCAAAACAAGATGAACTTTGTCATCCGATCTAACCATTGGAATAAAAAAAGTTGGTTACATATATGAAAAAATCTAGTAGAGTTGGTGGGTCCGTTTAATACTGTACATGTCCAAAAGGGTAGAAAGGTCTGTTATATATTAGAAAGGGATCGTCAACATCCGGTATACTATAGGAGACAAATCTCTTTGAAGACGGTGAATACATGCCTCAACCATCATAAAGGTATTATTTAAATATTTTTTATCTGATTTGTGAAACAGATCGACAAAAGGTATGCATTGGCACTAGATATCAATTTGGATTAATTAAAATCAATAGAGTACGGTTGAGCAATTTTCCATTCTTGAATCAGCCCTCTGAATCATGACAAATACTCATGTGAGTTTTCCCCTTACTTTGTATTAAACATGCTTTGAAAAACAACATATAATTTTTGTAGGTTCTCTCTACTTGAGTATAACTTGACACATGCATCCTATATCTGCTTGGTGGTTTCAAGGTGAACCACATTGTTTGTCACATGTTCCGCCATTCTATTTATCAACCAATTATTAACTAATGTATCATTCTTCAACCATTTAATATAAGAGTAATCCTCTTCGTGGTCAATAGGTGGAGCTGATTTGGTTAGATGTTCTAAGAGGTCTCAAATAATGAGAAACCTCTTAATTGATTGTGACAAAATCAGGTAATTAGACAACTCTCTCAAGGGTATAATAGTAATTTTGAAGAGGTCACTTTTACTTCTCACTCAAGTATTAATTCACTTCTTATATGGATAAGTAAAACAACTCCAATAAGCTGACGCAAATATGAACCAAACCAACTTGAGATCTCAATCAGACTCTAGCTAACCAAACCAACCCGAGATCGCAATCAACCATGCATAAGTAAGGAAACCTCATGTTGGCCGAGATCAAATAGTTAAAAATATGTCGTTCTTAATCAAGAAAGAATAATAATTAAGGACATAAACAAATAAAATTAGCCACTAAATCAAAATGTGGAAGATCTTCCACTAACTCAGCTTCTTCTGAAAAATAACCAAGGAAACTTTCCTTTTGAGTTATGATGCCACTTCACCAAAAGATTTCAATCTTGACATGTTTTAATTATTTTAGGCAAGAAGAAAATTAATCGAGGCAAGTAATAATCATACCAAAACAAATGATCTTGAGCAAGCTAGAGATTTTTTCATGAAAGGAAGTTTTCCTTCTCTGAATTAGGCACCAATTATCATCCAAAAAAAGCCTTTTACTTCTTTTTTTTCTTTGAA
The DNA here is from genome assembly GCF_029961685.1 of Aristolochia californica. NCBI lineage: Eukaryota > Viridiplantae > Streptophyta > Magnoliopsida > Piperales > Aristolochiaceae > Aristolochia > Aristolochia californica. Next base: position 379,333 of record NW_027182268.1, read on the forward strand.
TTTTTGGTAAGTTAGGGGGGGGTTAATCAACTTGAAGGACAAGATGATCTTCAACCACATAACGTCCTTCTCCACTTGAAGTCGTTAGTGAAGCGCAGATGAAGCTTCATCTCGATGCAGGGGATGAAGGGGCCCTTCATCTCCACGGTTTAATTTCAATCATGTGGAAGAAGGCCCTTTTTTATCTTCTTCGAATTGAAGGACGGGCGACGCCCTCGGCCTCGCTCTCTCTCCTCGCACCCCCCCCCCCCCCCATCGCGCGTCGTCTTTTTCTTTTTTCTTCCTCTCTCCTGCACTCCCTTCCCTCTCTCGTCTCCCTGCGCCCCCGACATTGTTCTCGTCCTTCGTCTCCCTGCGTCCCCGACGTTGATCTCGGCCACTATCTCAGTTCCCTCTCGTCTCCGGCTTCAATTCTCGGTCTTCTCTCGGCCTCGCCCTCTCTGTTGCACCCCCTCTCTCGTCTCCGTGACTCCCTCTCTTCTCTCGGACAAGCTCTCTCTCGCTTCTCTCTCTCTATTCCCTCCCGACCTCCCTTTCTTCTCTGTCTTCTCCCTCTCTTCTCCCTTTCGGCCTCCCACTCCCTTATCTCTCTGGCTAGTCTCGATTAGGCATCGATTTCACCCTTCGGCTTCGGATTTCCCTCTTCGATTTCACCCTTCGGCTTCACCCTTCGGCTTCGGATTTCCCCCTTCGATTTCACCCTTTGGCTTCGGATTTCCCCAAATTTCAGAAGGTATGCCTAAACCCGAATTTTTTCATTAAATTAATGTTTTATTTGATTTAAATTTATTTCCAGTGCGTAATTGGGGGTTATTTGTGCATTATTTTGGGATTTAGGGTTACGGTTTATAGTCTAAATTAGGGTTTAGGGTTTAGTGCGTAATTAGGGTTTATGGTTAAGGGTATTTTAGGGATTAGGGTTTTTAAGGTTTAGGGTTTTTAAGCTATAAGGTTTTTTGGGTTTAGGGTTTGGAATTAGGGTGTAGGGTTTAGGGTTTAGGGCTTTTAATGTATTAAGTCCTGGAATTAGTGTTTAGGGTTTAGAGTTTAGTAGGTGATAGGGTTTAGGGTTTGATGGTTTAGTTTTTTTTTTTTTTTATGGTTTGTGTTTTGGGTAGGGTTTAGGCTAGGGGTTTATGATATTTTAGGGATTAGAATTTTTAAGGTTTAGGGGGGTTTATGGTTTTTAAGGTTTTGGGGGTTTTGTGTTTTTAAGCTCTAGGGTTTTTTAGGTTTTTTTTGTTTTTTTTTTTTTTGGGGGAGGGGGGGTATGAAGTTCTGGACTTAGTGTTTAGGGGTTTTTAGTCCAATTCAAACAAGGTTGAGTCGCTTACACGGGCGTCCATTAGCCAACGAAACCTGACCCCCATCACTAACGAGGTACAGTTATATGGGGCTCTACCAGGGGTCTTCGGTGAATTTGGATTTGATGTGTGTGTGTTTTCATTGTTTAGTGCATATGCATTAGTGAAAATAATTTATTTAATTTTGAAATGTGTGAGAATGTTGTTGAGAAGTTTGAAGTGGTATGAAATGTTTTTGCCATGGTGAGGAGATTCGGGTATTATACATATCCACCACATATTTTTTTTATGGTTTGTGTTTCGGGTTTACGGTTTAGGCTAAGGGTTTAGGGTATTTTAGGGATTAAGACTTTTAAGGTTTAGGGGGTTTATGGTTTTTAAGATTTTGGGGGTTTTGTGTTTTTAAGCTCTAGGGTTTATGGCTTTTAAGGTATTAAGTTCTGGAATTAGTGTTTAGGGGTTTTTAGTCCAATTCAAACAAGGTTGAGTCGCCTACACGGGCGTCCATTAGCCAACGAAACCCGCCCCCCATCACTGACGAGGTACAGTTCATAGTGACTGCGAAGTTATATGGGGCTCTACCAGGGGTCTTCGGTGAATTTGGATTTGATGTGTGTGTGTTTTCATTGTTTAGTGCATATGCATTAGTGAAAATAATTTAATTAATTTTGAAATGTGTGAGAATGTTGTTGAGAATTTTTGAAGTGCTATGAAATGTTTTTGCCATGTGGTGAGGAGATTCGGGTATTATACATATCCACCACATGGTATTTTTTTTATGGTTTGTGTTTCCGTGACGAGTAAAGGTTGTCTGATAAAGTTTTTTTCGTGAGGATTGTATCGGATTTAGATTATACATGGCTGCAAGAAGACAACCAAGTGGTTGAACATATGATATTTGGACATTCGATGATGATAGCAAAAAACTTGATCTCTTGGTCGAGCAGGTCAATCTAGGGAACAAGTTGCCTAACGGGGTGTGGAAGCATGAGGTATACATGGACTGCTTAAATAAGTTCAATGAAGACACAGTCATGAAAAAAACTGTTGAGCAGGTGAAGAATCGAACAAGAGCATGGAAGAAAACATACCAAACAGTAACGAGCTGTATCAACACTAGTGGGTTTGGTTGGGATGCAACCACACAACGAGTTACTGCATGTAATTCTGTATGGCTTGATTACATAAAGGTCAGTAAATCTGTATGGCTCGACTATACGATGTACTATAAAATATTTTTTATGTTTTTCGCGTTAGTATAACTCTATTCCAAGACGTCTAAATGATGTTTTATTCTTATAGGAGCATAAAGATGCTGAGAAGTACAGACGTGAAGGCTGCCCCCTGTACGACAAATTAACTGTGGTGGTGGGGTCAGGAGCTGCAACCTTTGTAGATCAGGGCGATGAGGTGATCCGTGAATCGGAGCATGTCCCGATGGATGAGCCAGCGGATGTTGATATAGTTAGGGATACTCTATCACCATTATTAAGCATGGATGAGTCTCTAGGTAATCGATCTGAAAGAAGTAAACGGTCATCTTCAAGTCGTTGTAGAAAGAGAACCGAAATGCCCGATAACGACACTAGTAGCAGAATTTTTTATGCAATAGATCGAATTGCTCGGACATTTCAGAATTTCATGATGAAAGATGATATTGTAAGAGGTTGCGTCAACGCCCTCAGGGAAATCCAGGACTTGCCTACAGAATTGAAGTATCGCGCTCCTTCATGGTTGGATACACCAACTAAGAAGGTCATGTTTATGGAAATGACAGTGGAAGAGCGAGTTGAGTGGCTTAAATTTTGTTTTGAAAACTAATTGTAATGCGTTATAAATACACTATTTTTTTGGAATATTATTATGTAGTAGACATGATATTTGAATTATGACGTTGCAAAACTTATTAGTATGGTTTGTATTTAAATTTGATATCTTGTTGTGTTTATATATTGCATAGATAAATATGGTGTTTTGAGTATGGATGTGGAATGTGATTGAATGTAGGATGTGGATGAATGTAGGATGTGATTGAATGTAGGATGTGGAATGTGGATGAATATAGGATGTGGGAATGGGGATGAATGTAGGATGTGGGATGTGGATGAAGGTAGGATGTGGGAATGTCGATGAATGTAGGATGTGGGAATGGGGATGAATGTAGGATGTGATTGAATGTAGGATGTGGGATGTGGATGAATGTAGGATGTGGGAATGTCGATGAATGTAGGATGTGATTGAATGTAGGATGTGGGAATGGGGATGAATGTAGGATGTGATTGAATGTAGGATATGTGAATGTGGATGAATGTAGGATGTGATTGAATGTAGGATGTGGGAATGTGGATGAATATGGTTGTTTATAGGTGTGATTGCAAATAGGTTATGATTGAAGATTGATGTTTACTCGTGTTTATGAATTTTAGGTGATTGAATTTGTGGATTTCCATGGATACTATGACAGACGATGAAAAGGTTGCAATTATGGTTGCATTCACAACTTTGATGATCGCCATGGAAAGATACTATATGTACCATTGCAACAGACGTGTACCACGTTCTTGTGGGATGAATGGTCCATTGTATTTGCAAAAGGCACTAGACAAATCTCCAGTTAAATTTCGTAAAGTGTACAGGATGAACCAACTGGTATTTCACAAATTCACAGATATACTTTCTAGTAAAGGGTTTTATCAGCCACAAAGACCATCTCAGTTGAAGAACAACTTGCATATTTCCTCCTAACTGTTGGTCAAGGACAAGTGTATAGTGTCACAGCAGAGATGTTTGATAGATCAAACTGGACGATAAGTAAGTATTTCAACAAGGTGTTGGATGCAATCCTCAAACTTCACTCTGATTACGTGAAACGGCCTTCGGAACGCACACACTCGAAGATTTTAACAAATTCAATGTTTTATCCCTACTTCAAGGTAACATCACTTCCTATAACTAAATAATTTTACATTAATATACAAAGTTAGTAAATATTAATTGAAAATGTATAATTAGGATTGTATTGGAGCTATTGATGGAACTCATATCAAAGCCAACATTCCACTTGAAGATCAACCAAGGTTTTGGAATAGAAAAAGTTATCTCTCACAAAATGTGATGGCTACATATTCATTTGATATGCAAGTCACTTATGTACTTGCTGGATGGGAGGGGTCAGCAGCCGATTCCCGTGTATTGAAGGATGCATTGACTCGTCAAGATAAAATCTTTGTACCTAAAGGTAAGTAATATATTTTTATGCAGTACTTTTTTATCTATTTTATCTTCAATTATTTTATGTGGTATATAATTTTTATTATAGGAAAATATTATCTAGTCGATGCTGGTTATGCAAATCTTCCGAGATTTTCGGCTCCATATCGAGGAACCCGATATCATCTGCAAGAATTTGGAGATAATATTCCTAGAAATGAAAAAGAATTATTCAACCGAAGACATTCATCTTTACGGAATATTATTGAGCGAACTTTTGGTGCTTTAAAAGCTCGATTTCAAATATTAAAAGGCACTCCTCCATTTTCTTTTAAGATCCAGGTGAAAATTGTACATGCTTGTTGCATATTGAACAATTATATACGTGCAGAAGATTATGATGATATATTTGAAGATGAAGATGATGATTCAGGTGGCGAGCTCGGTGGAGGAGGTGATGCGGTCCAATTAGGTACAATGGATGATACAGACAGTGACGATTGCGATGATCTTGAGGATGTGGGTAGCCAAGTAACAAGCATTCGAAGGCAGAGTGCATTAGAATCCACAAGAGCCGCACAATTTCGAGATGCCATATCGACATCCATGTGGAACGATAAATGATGGTTTACTCTTATTACTTTTGAACATGCGTAATTTATATGTACTAAACTTGTAACTCGTTGATTGTAATATTAAAGGCACGAACTCGTTATTTGAATAATTTTTTTTAGGTTATTTTAAAAGTTGTATATGTATTTATTTATTATTTTATTTTATTTTATTACTATATTAAACTTCCTATTTAAGTCTCTAGTAAATAAAATATAATTAAAGTATGCATTTGATTAATATATCATCATTAATTATGTCAAAATATATTATTAATTAATACAATACAAATCTATCTTATGTTATTAATATAATATTTTTTATTCATTAATCAGAATTTTTTTTATTCACTCTATTGTATTAGTAATTTAATAGTGGTAATTAAAATATTGTTAACTCAGACACTTTCGTTTAATTAGTTCATTTTTATAATTATTAAAATCAATAATTTTAAATTTCTATAAGATGAAGATGAAGATGAAGTTGTCTTGACTAACACCCTATTTCAAAGATTTCGAAGATGAAGTTGTCTTGACTAACACCCATTTCGAAGATGAAGATCATATAGATACATAAGATGAAGATGAAGATGAAGATGAAGATAAAGATCAAATTTTCATTTTGTTGACTAACCCCCCCTTAGTGAACATTGAAGTTGAAGTTGAAATTGAAGTTTGACTTCAAATTCAATGCAATGATTTAATTCAACTTCAATTTCAAATTAGGTGTTAGTCATTTAACGTAGTATTAAAATATATTAATATACTAATTAATGAAATATTATATTATATAAATTAATAATTACAGTATTATAAAATAATATAATAATTACGTGTGACTATAATAAATTACAAAAAATAAATATATAAAGTAAAAAATTACAGAAGATAGATTTTTTATGTAGTATTAATTAATAATATATTTTTATAAAATTAAAATTGATTAGTTTAATTAATTATAAAAATGAGATAATTAAACCAAAATAATTCATCAAATGCTTTCTTTAACAATATTTTAATTACCAGTCTTAAATTTCTAATTTAATATAGTAATAAAATTAAAGAATATAATAAATAAATAATATATATATATATTATTTTATTAATAGCCTAGGATAGATTATTAATAACACATACACACACACACACACACATATATATATATTGATATATATATATATATATATATATATATAAAATTAAAACTTAAAAACATGCTTAAAAAGGAACCGAGTTACTCGTAATAGTCCACAATTTACAATATAACAGCAAATGTTTATGCCTTGGAATATAACAATGAGTTTGTTCCTTTAATATTAAAATCATCAACTTAGGGGTAGGGGGTGGGTTATGGCCAGAAAATAGGTTTTATTAAACCAAAATAAAAATAGGTTAATTAAACAAAAATAATTGCTCAAATACTTGATTTGATAATATTTTAATTATCACAATTAAATCACTAATATAATACAGTAATTAAAAAATTAAATATAATGAATAAATAACGCTGATTTAATTTTTCCTAACTTAGGAAAAATTAAATCAGCAACGTCATCTTCCTCACGGTGTCGATAATGGCAGGGAGGCAACGACGACGGAGGCAGCGCTCCGACGATACGTCAAAGGCCTTGCAATAGAGACTCTTCGATTGGATGCTCTGTGACGGAGGCCGAGAGGGAGAAGAGATGGAGGGAGAGAGGGAGATGAGAGAGGGAGAAGGGAGAGGGAGAGGGAGAGGGAGAGGGAGTGGGAGTGGGAGTGCAAATACTGTTAAAATTATGGTTTCAAATAGATAATTTATAAAATAAAATTACCATGATATTAGAGGCGTGGGACCCACTTCTAGATGTTGTCATTGGATGTTCAGTACAGGGAATAATGGCCAGCACATCCCCCTGTAGAGGTAGATTAAATGGGTGCATTGACTTAGTGGACACATCCCTTGGGACTAAGGAGATATGTCTCTCTTGAGGGGATGTATCCCTCCTTAGAGGATGTATCTCTTCTATTTGTGAATGAAAATAAGCTTAATCTAGGCTTATTGGGTTCTGGCGCTGTAGGCGGGCCTGCTGTGTGCTGGCTGCACGGGCTACTGTGGGCGGGCCTGCTGTGCGCGGGCTGCTGGCCACGGGCCTGCTGGTGCGGGCTTGTGCGGTCCGGGTCAGTGATGACCCAGAACCATGAACCAAACCGGGTTTTTACTAATATAATGAACCTGAATGTGTTTTAAGGGTTTATTATTACCCAGAATTGTATTTTGAATAGGATTTCCATGTTATTTGGCTATTTGAAGTATTTATAATTAGTGTTATTGCATGTCTTGTTATATATTTATGTATTTGTATGTGAAAATTAACTTAATTATATAATTTACAAAATCCCCAAAGGGTAACATTTTGTATAAATTAAATTAATTTTATCTGTGTTTATTTTGAGTATAATTTGTTTTATGAGTTATACTAATTTTATTATATGATTAGCAAAATCCCCAAAGGGTAATGCGAATTGTATAATTAGATTAGTATGTTGTAAATTAATTCATATGAATCCCCAAAGGGTAAGTATGAATTAATTTATTTGTTTGTTTGTTGGTTTGTGATTGTTGGTTGTTTAACATGTGTGGAATGATTTGCCTAGTAACTCTTATGAATCCCCAAAGGGTAAATGGGAGTACTAGATGGTTAAAATGATTCTATAATTATGTATGTTCTCCCAAATATTGAAATATTTTCTGGATGACAGGAATATCCAGTAGTGGACATAATTTTGCTGAGTCCCTAAAGAAAAATGTACTTGATGGGACTAATTATGTGAATTGGTCACAACGGGTTGACTTAATGCTACGAGGCTATAGGTTTGATAAGATTATCAAAGTGGATACTCCTTCTCAAAGACCTTCCCGAATAAACTACCCTGATAATCTGAAACAGTATAAGAAGGACCTTAGAAAATTCAAGGAATGGGATAATGCTAATGAAATTTCTAGGTCACATATTCTTGGGGCTCTAAGTGAGACTCTCTTGATGACTTATTTTCATGTCCCCACTACAAAAGAGATTCTCGACTAGATTGAGGCTAAATATGGTAAAAAGTCGTCTACTCACATCAATAACTTATGGCAAAAGTTCACTCGTGCCAAATGGGAAGAAAATGCTGATGTGAGAAAACATGTAAATGACATGCTTGCCATGGCAGATGAGTTACAATATCATGGTAGACCAATGGATGAAGAAACTAAAGTGGTCATCATTATCAACTCTTTACCCAAATCTCTCAAATATATTCAAGACTTTTATTCTTTGTCCAAGACAAAGTGGACTATATTTGATTTGGTTAATATGATCAACCACCAGTCCGAAAGACTCAATCCAAGTATTGAGTTAGATAAACCTTCACCTAGTGCTAACGTAGTTTTGAAGCCGAAGAAAAAGAATTTTAAGAAGAAGGGAAAGAACTTTCGATTTCAAAACTTCAAGGAAAAAAAGGTCAATCAACAAAGGGTTGAAGTACATGCAAATCAACGTGTTTGTTTCTTCTGTAATAAGCCAGGACATATAAAGAAGTATTGTAGGGCTTTGAAAACCATGCAAGAAGGGCAACAAGAGAACACCAGTGAGTCCTTATCTCTTGAAACTTGTACTATTTATATCAAGCCTTTTAGTTGGTGGGCTGATTTTGGTGCAACTGTTCATGTATCGAATGAGTTGTAGGGTTTCAAGGAGCTAAGAAAGATTGAGGACAAAACAAGCTTTATTTACATGGGAAATGATGAAAAGGCCATTGTGGAAGGCCTGAGAACTTACCGGCTAAAGCTTGTTGATAATAAGTTTTTTGATTTAGAAGATTGTCTTTATGCTCCTTCTATGAGAAGAAGTCTATTATCTGTATCTTGTCTTGAGAAACTTGGATTTACATTTTACTTTGGAAATGGAAAGTTTCTTATGTTACAAGAAGATAAAGTTATTTTGAGAGGTTTTCGAAATTCTGGTCTATATCAATTGCAACTTAGTGGAAATATGGTGTTCAATGTTTCTACTTCTTTGGATATTAAAGAAAATGAATTGTATTTGTGGTATTTACGACTAGGGCATATAAACAAGGATAGAATTACAAGACTTGTGACACAAGGATTATTGAAAAATCTTTCACATAATGATTTTCCTATTTGTGAATGTTGTATATATGGGAAAATGACAAAGATACCCTTTCCATCCAAAGGCTCAAGAAGTTCTCATGTTTTGGATATTATTCATTCTGATATATGTGGACCTATGAATGTGAATACTCGTAATGGTCATTCGTATTTTATCACATTTATAAATGATTTCTCAAGATATGGAAGAGTATATTTACTGCATAGAAAAAATGAGGCCTTAGATTATTTCAAAACCTTCAAATTGGAGGTAGAAAATGCCACAGGAAACAAGATCAAAACATTGCACACTGACAGAGGTGGAGAGTATTGTTCGGAGTTATTCTCTGAATTTTGCAAGTCAAACGGGATTATCCATATGTTTAGCATGCTTTATACACCTGAACAGAATGGTATTGCTGAAAGGAGAAATCGAACCTACTAGAGATGGTAAGATCTATGATGGCACTTGCAAATTTGCCAATATCCTTTTGGGGTGAAACATTATTGACAGTTACCTATATCTCAAATAGAGTGCCTTCAAAGTCGGTTGAGAAAACACCTTATGAGGTATGGTCAGGCAAAACTCCTAGTCTTAACCATTTTAAAGTATGGGGATGTGTTGCTCATGTTTTAAAACTTGATCCTAAGGACAAATTGAAGGCTAAGACTCAAAGATGTTTATTCGTTGGGTACTCTGAACATTCGAAAGGATATAGGTTATATGATCCCAAGGAGAAGGTGATTATTGAAAGTAGACATGTAAAATTCATTGAGGATAAATTTGATTGTGATGAAGATTTAGGTATGAAGTCTCACTTGGAAGAATGTGTTGAAATGTCTTCTTCTGAATCTCCTTCTAATATAGAGAATTCCACCCAAATGGATATTCGAAGAGGGACTAGAGAAAGAAAACCTAGTCAACTCTTATCATCTTCAGATTTTTATACCTATGCTGGAGAAACTTATGAAAGAACAAGGTTGAATGAAGATGTTACTAATCCTGACACTTACGAGGAAGCACTCCTTGATATGGATTCCGACAAGTGGAAGTCGGCAATGGAAGAAGAGATGGACTCTATGTGTAAAAATGAAGTTTGGAAACTTGTTGATCCTCCTACATCGGTTAAGCCCATTAAGTGCAAGTGGATTTTTACAAGGAAGAGAAATGTTGAAGGTAAAGTTGAAAGATTCAAAGCTCGTCTTGTTGCCAAGGGTTTTACTAAAATATACGGGATTGATTATGATGAAACGTTCTCTCCTGTTGCAAGAATACAGTCTATTCGAGCTCTCCTGGCATTGGTAGCATATTATGACTATGAGTTGTTCCAAATGGATGTTAAAACCGCTTTTCTAAATGGAAATTTGGATGAGAAGATTTATATGGAACAACCACGTGGATTTGTTAGATCTAGAACTGAAGCAAAAGTGTGTAAGTTGGACAAGTCTATTTACGGTTTGAAACAAGCCTCAAGATTATGGAATATCAAGTTCAATAAAGCAATTACAGCGTATGGTTTTACTCAGAATCCATAAGATCACTGTGTTTATATAAAAACAGTGGGAGATCGCATTGCTTTTCTTACTTTATACATAGATGATATTTTATTAGCCGGGAATGATATTCAGTTGCTCCAAGGTATAAAGACATGGTTGTTTCAGACATTTGATATGAAAGACCTTAGGGAAGCTTCTTATATTCTTGGAATTAAAATTCTACGGGATAGATCTTTGCGAAAATTGAGTTTGTCTCAAGAGAAGTATATCGACACTCTTCTGGATCGGTTTCACATGTCTAACTGTATACAAGGTAAAGTACCTTATGATAACACTACAAAGATGATCCATGTGGATTGTCCTTCTCACCTCAAAGATAAGTTGGACGAATCTAAGTATCCATACGCTTCTGCTGTGGGGAGTTTTATGTATGCTCTTATATGTACAAGGCCTGATCTTGCTTATGTTGTTGGGATTCTTAGCCGGTTTCAGGCTAATCCAGGTTTCACTCATTGGGAAGGGGTAAAATGGGTAATGCGCTATCTAAAAAGAACAAAGTCATATGCTTTGACTTATCAAGCGGACAAGTTGGAATTGGTTGGTTATTCCGACTCAGATTATCAAGGATGTGTTGATACCCGAAAGTCTACTTCTGGTTTTATCTTTATATTTGGAGGAGGTGCCATTTCTTGGAAAAGCAAGAAGCAAGATTGTGTCACGCAATCAACCATGGAGGCAGAATATGTGGCTATGAACTTAGCTACAAGGGAAGTTGTCTATCTTCGCAAATTCTTGCGAAGTCTTCTAGTGGTAGACTGTGTGGAGCGACCTATTCCTCTCTTTTGTGATAATGAATTTGCTATTGCTATCACGAAAGATCTGAAGTGTCACTCCAAGGCTAAACATATCGAAGGAAAATACCACTACATACGAGACATGCTGAGGAAGGAGGAAGTTGTTCTTTATAAGATATCTTCTCCGGATAACTTAGCTGATCCACTAACCAAGTGTCTTCCCGTGACCAATTTCACTTTCCATGTAGGGAACATGGGTTTGATTTGTTTATAATTGATGAGACCAAGTGGGAGAACATTGTTTTGTATGCATTGTGATCTCAATGATTTGTAATACTATGTATGTCATGACATTGTAATTTATATTCCATACAATGATTTTAAAAGAATGCATATGCTTTTGTGAGATAATATGAGTACTCAGTATATGCCTTGAGATTCAGCTTCCCTATTAGGTATGCGCTTGTACGTGTATATGTGAGGGTCTCAATAGAGAATGACGGTTGAGTCTCTAAATTTTTCAGGCTAATGGGACTGCATAGGCACAGTTTCCTTTACGGCTAATACTCATGCTGGTATAGAGCTTTACCCTGAGCTCCTCAAGTATTGAGTATGCTATGGACGGTGAGATGCCTTGATGTCCAGTTTTTTTATTAGGTATATACTTGTATGTATATACGGAAGGGTCTCAATAGGAAGGTTGGGTTGGATGTCTAAATTATTCAGGCCTATGGTACTGATTAGGCACAGTTACCTTAGTGGCTAATACTCGAACTGGTACAGAGCTTTACCCTGAGTTCAGGTCCGAGTATGTTATGAATGGAGACCGCTGAATTGGCAAATTTGACAAGTATGGATTTGGTTTATTCCCCAGCCTTGGATATCTAAGATATATATTGTGTAGGCCCGGGTTAACTACACATGTATATTAAAGTGTTTAAGGTAATGCCTATGGTCATGGTATGGTTTTAAGTGTCAAAATTGATTTTTCATGTTTTTTTTTTCGAAAATCGGAATTTGAAATGGATTTGAAACCAAGTGGGAGTTTGTTAGAATTATGGTTTCAAATAGATAATTTATAAAATAAAATTACCATGATATTAGAGGCGTGGGGCCCACTTCCAGATGTTGTCATTGGATGTTCAGTACAGGGAATAATGGCCAGCACATCCCCTTGTAGAGGTAGATTAAATGGGTGCATTGACTTAGTGGACACATCCCTTGGGACTAAGGAGATATGTCTCTCTTGAGGGGATGTATCCTTCCTGAGATGATGTATCTCTTCTAAGAGGATGTGTCCTTATGAAAAGTCATTAGTGCACCCTTTGAAAATCTATATAAACCTCCATGGTCTTACAAGTGAGGCTAAGGCTATTTGCACACCTAGTCTGGCTGAACGGGAGCAAGTTTATCACTTGTAAACGAAGTATAAAAGATTATCTTGTGCACTTCAAGTTCTGTTTATATTCTTCAAGATGAAAGGTATGCTCTCTTTATTCTTCTTATTTCAATTCTATGGTATATGTATGGTTTTCATGATAATGGAATTATGGAGGATTGAATATCTATTTTCTATGATGATTATATTATTATTAGACATCAAGTCTAACAAATACGAGAGGAAGAAGAGAGCAGAAGAAAAAAACTTTGGGGGAGGAAGGTCAAGAGAGAGAAGAGAGCGCGAGACAGAAAAAAAAAAAATTCGACGCGTCCCGAACAATGGCTTCAAGTGGATTATTCACAATTTTGGGCTGAATCGTGATTCCACGATTTTAGCTTGAGACAATTGCGTGCATTTTTTAGATGATGCAGGCATTAGTGCACCATTAACGGCCTAATTGAATGAACTACATAATGCACATAAACAATGCCATACTTAGATTGCAACACTTCAATCTCGAGAAAATATTTAATGAGACCCATGTTTTTTGTCTTGAATTATTTACATAAGCTCTCCTTCAACCGGCTAATAATTTTTGAAACACTTCATGTTATAATAATATCATCCACATATATCAATACGAGAACATCTCCCTTATTAGTATGCTTAACAAAGACATAGTGATTCATCATACATCTATTGAAAACAAAGTGATCCATCAAACAAACACACGATTAATTAATATCTCAATTAAATAAGAATTCTCATATAAAGTTAGAATTAATTAATAATACATCATGCCTCAATTGTGAAAAAAAGGGTGTCTCAAATGTCATGTGCTTTTCCAATTAAGCCATTACATTTAAGAATCCAATACACAACAGAACACGGCCAATACGTAACCTAAAATGGAAGAAGAAGATGCCATTTCTGTCCCCATATTTGAATGCAAGGAGATTCGAAGCTGGGGCTTTTAATTTGTAATCGATTCTACCTCGTTTATATTCCCACATGGAATGTTGGCTTATCTTTTAGGCTGTATTTGAGCGGAGCAATTGGGCTTTTTATTTGTAACTAACGAGAGGGTCTGAACTGCGGTAACGATGTATCAGGCTTTCTCGTTAGTCACCATTTTGTTGTTTTCCTTCGTTACGAATGTGGCCCACTGTCTCGCTCCCTCCACCTCTCCCTTCTAGCCCCAGTCTCCTCTCTCTCTCTCTATCTCATCACCTTCGTCTGTAATATTTGATTCTCTCTTCTCTCTCCCTTTCCATTGTTCCCCTGTAATATTTGTAAAATCAACTTCATGATTTCTAATCTGGCATTTTTTCTGGATGTCCCACTTTTTTTTGTTTGGCAGGAAAGGTAATGTTTCATTTTGATGGAAGCCATTTCTGAGTCTTTGACGAGTGCTTGAACTGTTACTCTACTGCTTTTTTTTTTTTTTTAAATTTCTTCTCGTACCGTATTTATTTTGAAAGGTATATTATGGACCCACTTTGAAAGATTTCTCTTCCTTGGTTGGAAAGAAATCAGGGGTGATACTTCTGAGCGCTTCAATTTTTTCCGTCTTCTTTCTCCTCCGTTTTCTATGTGAAAAAGTTCTTAACTCACCGCCAACGACTACAGCTCTTGATTTAATATTTTTAGTAGAGAATTCTTGAGTTAATTTGATGATAAAGTTTTCAGTTTTTTAATTTATGTAATTCACTAGAGAGGCATCTGAGAAAGAGGGAGAGAGACAAAGGTTGCTGGGAACTACACTTTACAGCAGGAGTCGCTCAAAAATGGCGAGAAATGCCCAGGATGAAGACCACCCAGAGAACAAAAGCAAAGTCTGCAACCATTGGAAGGAGAAACAAGCCTTGCTCTACTGTCGAGCCGATTCTGCCAAGCTTTGCATCCCCTGCGACCGTCAAGTACACGCCGCCAATGGTATTTTCTCCAAACACTCCAGATACCATCTCTGCGATGTCTGCCGAGACCAGCCGGCTTCGATTTTCTGCGCCTCCCACCAACTGTGACTTCGACGCTCACCCACCTTCCCTTGAGGCACACCAACAGAACCGCCGCTCTCTCGAGCCCTTCTCCGGCTGTCCCTCCGCCACCGACCTCTCGTCGCTATTCGGCTTTGACGACGACAAGTCTCTATGGTTTAGTGATGGTAATTCGGGTGGATCAGACGAGGGGTTGTGGTGTGAGTTTGTGTGGGAGGCGCCATCTGTCCTTTCTATGCCGACGGAGGCAAGGAATGGGTCTGGTTGGGATTTTCAGGCCTTAAAGCGTTCCACCACCGCCAAAGGTGAGTAAAATTCTTCTTCTGTCACCCCTCTCGCTCTCCTTCACGTTGTCGGTCGAAGTAGTTTTTGGCTATCTGATTTCTTCAATCTTCTCTCGTCAAAAGTTCTATGCCCTCCGCTGAATCTTGGATGAGATTTATTTTTCCATTTAAAATCAAAAAGTACTTCGAGACTTAGTCCAATTAAAAGGATTTATTACCCTTTGTTCCTATATTACTAAAAATACAAATTTTTTCTATCCTCGCGTATGACTCCCATGTGATCTTGAACATATGTGGTGTGTCACACATATTCACATATATGCTTGGGTGGGCTTGCATGTCTCATAGGCCAAAACAAGATGAACTTTGTCATCCGATCTAACCATTGGAATAAAATTGGTTTAGGGTTTCTGAACCTTCATATAAGTTGGTTACATATATGAAAAAATCTAGTAGAGTTTGTGGGTCCGTTTAATACTGTACATGTCCAAAAGGGTAGAAAGGGTTGTTATATATTAGAAAGGGATCGTCAACATCCGATATACTATAGGAGACAAATCTCTTTGAAGGTGGTGAATACATACCTCAAACATCATAAAGGTATTATTTAAATATTTTTTTATCTTATTTGTGAAGCAAATTGACAAAATGTATGCATTGGCACCAGATATCAATTTGGATTAATTAAAATCAATGGAGTATGGTTGAGCAATTTTCCATTCTTGAATCGACCATCTGAATCATGCCAAATACTCATGTGAGTTTTTCACTTACTTTGTATTAAACATGCTTTGAAAAACATCATATAATTTTTGTTGGTTCTCTGTACTTGAGTATAACTTGACACATGTATCCTATATCTACTTGGTGGTTTCAAGGTGAACCACATTGTTTGCCACGTGTTTCGCCATTCTATTTATCTGCCAATTAATAACTAATGTATCATTCTTCAACTATTTAATATAAGAGTTGTCCTCTTCGTCAATAGGTGGAGCTGATTTAGTTAGATGTCCTAAGAGGTCTCGATTAATGAGAAACCTCTTAATCGATTGTGACCAGCACAGGCAATTAGACAACTCTCTCAAGGTATAATAGTAATTTTGAGGAGGTAACTTTTACTTCTCGTGTATTGTTAAGTCATTAAGTATCAAAACAATACTACTCTTGTTTAGTATATAAGAAGAAGCATCAATAACCCATATAATCCAAGGCTAAATAATCGAGGTTTAAGAGAAAACTGAGACTTAGCAAGTCTCACTTAAGTAACTCACTTCTTATATGGATAAGTAAAACAACTCCAACAAGCTTACCCAAATATGAACCAAATCAACTTGAGATCTCAATGAGACTCTAGCTAACTAAACCAACCCGAGATTGCAATCAACCATGCATAAGTAAGGAAACCTCATGCTAGCCGAGATCAAATAGTTAAAAATATGTCTTTCTTAATGAAGAAAGAATAATAATTAGTGACATAAACAAATAAAATCAGCCACTAAATCAAAATGTGGAAGATCTTCCACTAACTCAACTTTTTTTGAAAAATAACCAAGGAAACTTTCCTTTTGAGTTATGATGCTACTTCACCAAAAGATTTCAATCTTGACTTGTTTTAATTATTTTAGGCAAGAATAAAATTAACTAAGGCAAGTAATAATCATACCAAAACAAATGATCTTGAGCAAGCTAGAGATTTTTTCATGAAAGGAAGTTTTCCTTTTCTGAATTAAGCACCAATTATCATCCAAAAAAAGCCTTTTACTTCTTTTTTTTCTTTGAATTTTGGTAAGTTAATCCACCCTCTATCTCAACGTGGAATACTTCCCAATTAGAGGAAAAAAACAACATATATCCTCTATTAACAAAAACAAATCCGGCACTACAAGATACTTTCATGAGTTTTTTTAACATCAACAAAAAATGAAACCTCAAGTGCTCTTAATCATGTAAGAGCGGCTTCCTTTAATCATAAACTCATGAAATCAGTGATAAATGAGCCTAGTTTCAAACAAATAGCATCCAACATTCCATAATCGTGAAACAAAACTGATATTAACCTTCGAAGAGAGCATGAAGTGATCATATCGGAAAATCAACCTCTACGCTGAATCTAACATGTAACAAGTAGTATTTTCGAAATTTTCTAAATCAAATATTGCTGAAAACTCCACCATTCTGAGTCATGTACCAACAATCATCTTCAAAAATGAAAGAAATAAGAGGATACTTATCTTCCATTGAGCAAACAAACTCGACCTAGAGATTAAACTTTAACCAATGAGCACCAAATCCTCAGGATCCTAAACCTAATTCTGTGATACCATGTTTGCTTTAGGATCCCATTTAGTGAGCAGTAAACGAACTAGATTAATGGTGAGAAGAGAGTAGCAAGAGTGAGGGAAAAAGAAGAGGTAATCGGTTGAGAAGAGAAGGAGAAGAAGAGGAGAGGAGAAATTGGCTAGGAGAGATGAGAGGAGGGAAGGAGGATTCGGTTTTGGTGACATGCCTAATCCTTCCCCTCAATGTGTATTAATAATAATGAAAAAGAGCTACAATTACATCATTACACTTTACCCTAAGTAGCGAGATAAAGGGACAAAAAAAAGGAAAATTACATCATGCCACTATAATATGATTCGATCTTCTAAAAAAACTATGTAATATCAAATGATCAAATTCAGCAAGTAACAGCCAAGGAAACCAACCAATAGATCAATCAAAAAGCAACAGAACTAGTGATTACTTTCCAAAATTATTCTTCAAACCCTAACTTAGGGTTTTAATAACTTAATTGGGAAACGACTCCAAAAACTAGAACTTAAGGAGAGCTTCAAGAGGACTTTTAGAATTCCTAAGGAGAAGTTTTTGACATAAAAAATTATAGTCCCCTAATTATTGTTTCATCCATAAAAGGTGTGTACAGCTACTGTCGGTAGTGATATACTTAGCTTCAATGTGTTGAATCTTAGGATTCTATTATTAACCTAAAGGAACCTTTGATGAAAAGAGGTAAAGAAGGATAAAGAAGCAAAAAGAGTAGTTAGAGGAGAAAGAGACATGTTCAAAAGAGAGGAGGTGAAGAGAGGGACTCAAGAGATGAAATAATGGAGGCTAGGATTAGAGTTTCAAAGTTAACCTCTAATCCTCCCCCTTAGTCCTTTTATAGTTCACTTAATCCCAAATAAATTTTTGAAGTTCAAGTTCATGTCTAACATGAAGATCATGTCAGTCATGTACATGAAGATCATCTTCGTACTTGGTGTTAGTGTTGACGACTTCATGTGCACTGGAAAACAGTTTCCAGTGTTAGTGCCCTAACATGAGAAAAACATAAAAAACAAGAGAATCCCTAAACCTTTATAGTACACTTAATTACAACATAATCCTTAAACCCTAAATTAGATAAAACAACCATTATTACTACACGAATAAGTTATTTAATGTACAATTAAATATATTAATATATTTATTAATTGAATTACATATTTTATTATGCATTAATATGGTAATTACATGAGCCAATGAAATACGTACATGATTAATTACAAATAATAAATAAATAACGTTATAAATAACAAAAATGAAAGTAGTACGTTGAGTTATTAATTTATTAATAACATATGATATATTTTAACCTAAAAATGAATAATTTAAGAGAAAAAATTGATCTAATCATAACTTTAACACACTATATATTTGTACATAATATATTTTATGTATTATTAATTAATAATATATTATCAAAAAATTTAAAACCATTGGTTTAATTAACTATAGCAATCGGACAATTATGACAAAATAATTTATCAAATATTTATTTTAAAAATATTTTAATTATGACAATTAAATCACTATTTTAATATAGTAATTATAAAATAAATATATTAAATAAATAAAAAATATTATTTTATAAATTAATGATTTTATGACGATAGTTTAATTTTTCCTAACTTAGAAAAAATTAAACCATCGTCGTCTTCCTCAAAGGCGGCGGCAGCAGCGGCGGGCAACATCGACAGAAGCGTCGCTTCGACGGTACGCCGAGAGAGAGAAGAGAGGGAGGCCGAGAAGCTCGGCAGTAGATGTTCGACCTCCCGTGCTCTGTGACGGAGGTCGAGAGGGAGAGGAGAGGGAGGATGGTTGTTAAACCGAAGCTGATGGTTGAAATCAAAGCTGAATGGGAAAATCAATGCCGAAATTAAAAACTCGAAGCCCAAATGTCAAAATCGAGCGGGAGGTTCAGAGGGAGAGCGAGTCTGAGATGGAGAAAAGGACGCCGAAAGGACATTCACAGCGAGATGGACATTGTAGAGAGGGAGACCGAAGAGGGACGGTGGAGACGAGAGAGGGAGCAAAGAATGAGAGAGGGCTGCAGGAATGAAATAGCAGAGAGGGTGTGCGGTAGAGAGAGCCCCGCGATAGTGTCATGTACATGAATATCAAAATCGGGCAGAAAACACTTTCCGCCATTTACTCTTGGGACATGAACTCCTGAGTCATGGTTGATCATGTACATGACATGAAGTTTGGCGCTCCCTAACGACTTCAGGACATGAACTGAGTAATTCGCATGAAGATCATGTCCTGAGTCATGTTAACAAACTCCCCCTTAAAGTTAGCATATTACATAGATACCTTTATCTTGAGGGTTGGAAATAAAAATCTAATTTAGAGATAAATTACAACTATGCCATCTTTTTTCTTCTCTTATAATACTCCCCCTCAAATTGGAGCAAAAACGTCATAAATTCCTAGCATGGGTCATTTAGTGCTCAATGTTTTTGAAGCAATTGGCTATGTGAATATATCAAAACTTGACCTTGAGATAGAACATATTAAACACTTATGATACTACCTTGTAATTTATCTTTTACAAAGTGACAATCAACCTCAATATGCTTTTTTTTTTTTTATGAAAGGCTAAATTGAAGATAGAGTGAATAGCTGCTTGGTTGTCATAGTGAAATTTCATCTAAGTATCCCTACTGAAACCCAATTCGGAGAGAATGGATTTGATCCATATTAGTACAATTATAGTATGTATCATGGTTCTGTATTCTACATCTGCACTAGATCGAGCAACCACATATTGTTTTTTACTCTTCCATGTTACCGGGTTACCTCCTAAAAGTGTATAATATCCTAATATAGTTTTTTGTCATTTGAGGACCATACACTATTAGCATATGCAAAATCTTCAATGTTAATATGGCCATGACGTTTGTATGGAAGACCCTGTCTATAGGATTTCTTTAAGTATCACAAGATTCGTTCCAGAGCTTGCCAATGGGAATTTGAGGCTTATAAATATATTGACTTACCACACTACCTTCAAAAGAGATGCGAGGTTTGATAAATGAAAGGCAAATCAATTTTTTCACTAGCTTTTGATATTTTTCTATATCAACATCATCTTTATTACTAACACATCTTTTCACATTAACATCCATAGGAGTAGATATAGGACGATACCCCAACATTCCTGTCAAAGGGGGGGTTAGTGAACATTGAAGTTGAAGTTGAAGTTTGACTTCAAATTCAAGGCAATGAATTAATTCAACATCAATTTCAAATTGGGTGTTAGAAATGTAGTATTAAAATATATAAATATACTAATTAATGAAATATTATATTATATAAATTAATAATTACAGTATTATAAAATAATATAATAATTACGTGTGACTATAATAAATTATAAAAAATAAATATATAAAGTAAAAAATTACAGAAGATAGGTTTTTTATGTAGTATTAATTAATAATATATTTTTATAAAATTAAAATTGATTAGTTTAATTAATTATAAAAATGAGATAATTAAACCAAAATAATTCATCAAATGCTTTCTTTAACAATATTCTAATTATCAGTCTTAAATTTCTAATTTAATATAGTAATAAAATTAATGAATATAATAAATATATATATATATATATATATAAATTTTTTTAATAACCTAGGATAGATTATTAATAACACACACACACACATATATATATATATACATATATATATATATATATATATATATAGATAGTTATATAATTAAAACTTAAAAACATGCTTAAAAGGACACCGAGTTACTCATAATAATCCACAATTTACAATATAATAGCAAATGTTTATGCCTTGGAATATAACAATGAGTTCGTACCTTTAATATTAAAATCATCAACTTAGAGGTAAGGGGTGGGTAATGGCCAGAAAATAGGTTTTATTAAACCAAAATAAAAAAAGGTTAATTAAACAAAAATAATTGATCAAATACTTGATTTGGTAATATTTTAATTATCACAATTAAATCACTAATATAATACAGTAATTAAAAATTTTAATATAATGAATAAATAACGCCAGTTTAATTTTTCCTAACTTAGGAAAAATTAAATCAGCAACATCATCTTCCTCACGGTGTCGATAATGGCAGGGACGCAACGACGATAGAGGCGGCGCTCCGATGGTACGTCAAAGGCCTTGCAATAGAGACTCTTCGATTAGATGCTCTGCTACGGAGACCGAGAGGGAGAAGAGATGGAGGGGAGAGGGAGAAGAGAGAGAGAGAGAGACGAGAGAGGGAGAAGGGAGAGGGAGAGGGAGATGGAGAGGGAGTGGTAGTGCAAAGACGAGAGGAAGAAGAGAGCAAGAGAAAAAAAATTTGGGGGAGGAAGGTCGAGAGGGAGAAGAGAGCGCGAGACAGAAAATAAAAATTAGACGCGTCCCGAACAATGGCTTCAAGTGGATTATTCACAATTTTGGGCTGAATCGTGATTCCGCGATTTTAGCTTGAGACAATTGCGTGCATTTTTTAGATGATGTTGGCATTAGTGTACCATTAACGGCCTAATTGAATGAACTACATAATGCGCACAAACAATGTCATACTTAGATTGCAACACTTCAATCCCGAAAGCAAAGTGATCCATCAAACACACGATTAATTAATATCTCAATTAAATAAGAAATCTCAATTAAGTTAGAATGAATTAAAAATACATCATGCCTCAATTGTGAAAAAAAAAGGGTGTCTCCATTGTTTTCGTAGTTCCATCTACTTTTCCAATTAAGCCATTACATTTAAGAATCCAATACACAACAGAACACGGCCAATAGTAACCTAAAATCAGCTATGTTTTGGATTTTCAGATTGCACAAAATTGCAGAGGAGATCCAGAAATTGGATCTCATAATGGTCAATTCAATATTCAGAGTCAGAGGAGGAAGAAGAGCACCCATTTTGGTGCCGCTTACAGAGTTTACTCAGTGAAAGACGTAAAGATTATCTTCACTTGGAAAGCTGGGTTTCATCCTTTAACAATCACAGAATCTTGATTCTTGTTTAAAGGTAAAGATCAGACAAGAATCAGGGTTGGAAGGAGAACACAACCGAATTATTCAGGTTCCTTTCCCAGTAAGAACTATCCTAAGGGAAACAGAAAATTGAAGAAAGAAGATGCCATTTCTCTCTGCATATTTGAAGGCAAGGAGATTCGAAGCTGGGGCTTTTAATTTGTAATCGATTCTACCTCGTTTATAGTCCCACATGGAATGTTGGCTTATCTTTTAGGCTGTATTTGACCAGAGCAACTGGGTTATCCGTTTGTGATTAACGAGAGGGTCTGAACAACGGTAACGACGTATCAGGCTTTCTCGTTAATCACCTCTTTTGTTGTTTTTCCTTCCTTTCGAATGTGGCCCACGTTCTCGCTCCCGCCCCCGCCCCCGTCTCCGTAATATTTGTAAAATCAACTTCATGTTTTCTAATCTGGCATTTTTTCTGGATGTCCCACTTTTTTTTTTTGTATTTGGCTGGAAAGGTAAAGTTTCGTTTTGATGGAAGCCATTTCTGAGTCTTTGACGAGTGCTTGAACTGTTACTCTACTGGTTTTTTTTTTTTTTAAAATTTCTTCTCGTACCGTATTTATTTTGAAAGGTATATTATGGACCCACTTTGAAGGATTTCTCTTCCTTGGTTGGAAAGAAATCAGGGGTGATACTTCTGAGCGCTTCAATTTTTTCCGTGTCTTCTTTCTCCTCCGTTTTCTATCTGAAAAAGTTCTTAACTCACCGCCAACAACTACAGCTCTTGATTTAATATTTTTAGTAGAGAATTCTTCAGTGAATTTGATGATAAAGTTTGCAGTTTTTTATTTATGTAATTCACTAGAGAGGCATCTGAGAAAGAGGAAGAGAGACAAAGGTTGCTGGGAACTACACTTTACAGCAGGAGTCGCTCAAAAATGGCGAGAAATGCCCAGGATGAAGACCACCCAGAGAACAAAAGCAAAGTCTGCAACCATTGGAAGGAGAAACAAGCCTTGCTCTACTGTCGAGCCGATTCTGCCAAGCTTTGCATCCCCTGCGACCGTCAAGTACACGCCGCCAATGGTATTTTCTCCAAACACTCCAGATACCATCTCTGCGATGTCTGCCGAGACCAGCCGGCTTCGATTTTCTGCGCCTCCCACCAACTACTCCATTGCCCCAACTGTGACTTCGACGCTCACCCACCTTCCCTTGAGGCACACCAACAGAACCGCCGCTCTCTCGAGCCCTTCTCCGGCTGTCCTTCCGCCAACGAGCTCTCCTCGCTATTCGGCTTTGACGACGACAAGTCTCTATGGTTTAGTGATGGTAATTCGGGTGGATAAGAGGAGGGGTTGTGGAGTGAGTTTGTGTGGGAAGCGCCATATTAGAATGTATTTAATTTATTTATTATTTATTTTTTGTATTTTACTATTTTGCCCTTTTACCTTTTTACTGTATAAAACTACATGGTTATTCGTAACAGTTGATTCAATAAACCATTTTCATGAATCAATATTTGTTTGTCTTCTCGACTGCTGTGAGCCCGACGAACAGAGCAACGGCTCTTTTCCAATCCAAAATTCTAACATGGTATCAGAGCGGATGATCCTCATCCTCAGAGTATTTTCGGCCGGCGGCCATTCTCTCGGCGATTTCGGCGATCCATCGTCCATTTCGGCGACGGTCATCGGCGACCTGATTTCAGCTTTCTATTTCAGCTGATCTTCTGACACAGAGGTTAGATTTCATCTTCCTCCTAATTTTTTTTTTTCTAAAGAAGTTAAGCTTCTGTTTTCTCGGCGAGATAGCGCCGTTGCTGTGAAAAATGGATTTCGGTAGTGGTGCTATGGCGCCGTTGCCGTGAGGGCTGATTTGCCCCTTTTTTTTGGTAGTCGTGCTCGGGCGCCGTTGTCGTGCGGGCTGATTTTCCCCTGGTTTGGTCGTGGTGTTCTAGCGCCGTTGCCGTGACCTAATTTGTCTCAGGATTTGGCCGAGAGTTGGTGCTCTCTCTGAATTTTTTTTTGTTGCCTCTGGATTTGGTCGTGAAGGTTAAGTTTCCTTTCTGTTTTTTTTTTTTTTTTTTGTGGTTGACCGAGAGGTGTGATATATTTTTTTTCTGGCCTTTTGTGTTTGGCCGAAAGGTGTGCTATGGTACATTTGTTGTTCAAAATTTTTATGTTGAATTCTTAGGTTACATACCAGACCTTCATTAGAATCTTCTTGGGGGCTCCATGGAGACTTATTCATTGACGGGCGTTTCCAATTCTGGTCTTCGTACCAGTTCGGCTCGTTCCAATTTTGACGAACCATCGAACCCATACTATCTTCACCATTCGGACAGCCCCGAGCAAGTTCTTGTCTCGCAGCTACTTACTGGTGAAAATTACACCAGTTAGAGCCGTGCAATGTCCCTCACCTTATCCGTGAAGAATAAAGTGGGCTTTATCGATCGTTCCATACCTGTACCTCAGAGTGCTGATCCTCCTTTGTCGAACTCCTGGACCCGGAATAACAAT
Source organism: Aristolochia californica (assembly GCF_029961685.1). Classification (NCBI taxonomy): domain Eukaryota; kingdom Viridiplantae; phylum Streptophyta; class Magnoliopsida; order Piperales; family Aristolochiaceae; genus Aristolochia; species Aristolochia californica. Next base: position 404,366 of record NW_027182268.1, read on the forward strand.
ATTGTCATCTCTTGGATTTTAAATTCAGTTTCCAAGGAAATCTCTGCAAGTGTTATGTTTGTTGCTTCTGCCAGCGAAATTTGGCTCGCTCTTCGGGATCGTTATCAACAACGCAATGGTCCGCGCATTTTTCAACTTAAACGAGAATTGATGAACTTGCGCCAAGACAAAGGATTCTGTTAGCACTTATTTCATGAAGCTGACGACCCTTTGGGAAGAACTGAACAATTACCGTCCTCATTGCTCTTGTGGAAAATGTTGTAGAGGAGTTAAGGATCTTATTGATTACCACAACATGGAGTATGTCATGTGATTCTTGATGGGCCTTGATGACTCTTTCTCCCATGTTCGTGGTCAGCTGCTCCTCATGGATCCGATGCCTCCTCATAATCGTGTTTTTTCTTTGGTTGTACAAGAGGAACAACAACGGAGGACCCCTCATGCCTCGAGTTCGCATACCCCCACCGACACAATGGCATTCACGTTTAAATCTGGGCAAACAGACGTTCATAAACCTGACCCACAAACCTCTCAGAAATTTCACTCAAATTACAATGCTCCCTAGAATCCGAATCCCAATGCTTCTCAGAATCAGAATTATCATGCTCCCCGGAATCCGAACAAGGATAAACATTATTGTACTCATTGCAAGACTGTTGGCCATACTATTGCTTGTTGCTTCAAGATCCATGGCTATCCGACTGGACCTGCCTCCAAACCCACGCAACATTCTCATGCTGCTGCTCATCAGGTTTCCATTGCTGCTGATGGCCCAGGTTCTACTTCTGTTGGGAGTCTTGTGCAGAATCTTGACTCCGCTCAGTTTCAGCAGCTCATGTCCATGCTTTCTACACACCTGAGTAGCTCCGCACAAGTCACAATTGCTGCAGAATCTTCTACATCCAACTGCGTGGCAGGTATTTGTTTTTCTGTATCCTTAAATCCTTTAATTTCTTCACCTCAATCATGGATTATCGACTCAGGAGCTACTCGACATATTTGCTCTCACGCTCCTGTTTTTGTTTCTTTGCATGTTATTCCTCACACTACGGTTACTTTACCCAATAACACTCAACTTTTAGTCCATCTTGCTGATGATATTAAATTGCATTCTCACCTTGTACTTAAAAACGTACTATTTGTTCCTCAATTCAAATTCAACTTGACCTCTGTTAGTGCTTTAGTTACTGACTCTGGCCTTATAGTAAGTTTTCTTCCTGATTGTTTTGTTATCTGAGATCTATCCACCCAGAGGACAATTGGCAAGGGTGACAGAGTCCAAGATCTTTATGTCCTCAGTGCTCAAAGTTTGAATTATATTTCTCATGTTTTTGTTAACACTGTTTCAGCCCATGTTTGGCATAATAGGCTAGGACACATTTCTTTCCAGCGACTAGATTTTTTGAAGGATCAGTTGAACTGCGATGTAACTAAATTACATAAATCAGATCCTTGTTATATTTGTCCTCTTGCTAAACAACATAGACTATCTTTTGAATCTCACAATAACTTGTCATAATTTCCTTTTGATCTTGTGCAATGTGATATTTGGGGACCCTATCAGACTGTTTCTCATACTGGCCATCGTTTCTTCTTAACTCTTGTTGATGATTGCACTCGATTTACCTAAATCTATCTGTTAGAAACTAAATTTGATGCTTTCTCTGTGATACCGCATTTTTTTAATATGGTTTTTACTCAGTTTAATGCTAAAATCAAAGTTTTCCGATCTGATAATGCCCCGGAGTTATCTTTTGTTGAGTTTTTTCAAGATCAAGGAGTCTTGCACCAGTTTTCCTGTGTTGAAAGACCTCAACAAAACTCAGTTGTTGAAAGAAAACATCAACACCTCTTGCATGTGGCTCGCTCATTGTTCTTCCAATCCCGCATTTCAGTCTATTTTTGGACAAAATGCATTCTTACAGCGGTTTTCTTGATTAATAGAACTCCATCTCCTCTCTTGCGACACAATACACCTTTTCATTTGCTATACAACACAGCTCCTGATTATCCTTCTCTTAGAGTCTTTGGTTGTTTAGGTTTTGTTTCCACCTTAGCTGCTCATCGAACTAAGTTCCACCCTCGTGCTCGAGTTTGTGTGTTTCTTAGTTATCCAGCTGGTGTGAAAGACTATAAATTCTATGATGTGGAGACCAAACATGTTTTTATTTCTAGAGATGCAACGTTCCATGAGGAAGTTTTCCCTTTTCATACTATCACCAGTTCAATTACAGTTCTTGATCCCTTTCCTGATTTGGTTCTGCCCCACTCCTTCATACAAACTCCTTCTCTCCCAGACCTTGATTCTTCCCCTATTCATGATTCACCAGCTAGTTATGATGCTCCTGTTGATGATATTCCAACTAATACTCTTCCAGTGCTTGTTCCTTCTACATCTACTGGCACTTCTCTTCGCAAATCTACTAGGACGATCCATCCACCTCATTACTTGCAGGATTATCACTGCAATTTACTTGCTGGTTCTTCCCCATCTGTTTTACCCTCTACACCTTATCCGATCTCTAACTACATCTCTTATCATTCCCTTTCTGATAAGATTATAATTGAAGTTGGATTTTGGTATTTTAATCCAATTTCTGTCTTTAACTCTAGGCTACATCTCTTATCATTCCCTTTCTGATAAGATTATAATTGAAGTTGGATTTTGGTATTTTAATCCAATTTCTGTCTTTAACTCTAGGCGCCCGAGAGGGGCTAGACGCAAGGATTGAGAATCCGGATTCGTGGTTACGTGGCGCTCGAGAGAGGCACGAATCACGGTAAAATCCAAAGTTGATAATTTTAGCATCATCACAATAGGAAATTGATTCTCTGCATTCTATTGTAATCCGATCTTTGTCATTAACTCTAGGCGCCCAAGAGGGGCTAGACGCAAGGATTGAGAATCCGGATTCGTGGTTACGTGGCGCTCGAGAGAGGCGCGAATCACGGTAAAATCCAGAGTTGACATTTCCTGTTGTGCAAGTAATTAATTAAATTATTGCTTGATAATTTAGGATATAATTAGTGTTTAGTTCAAATTAATTCATCATATTTGGTTAGGCTAGTTGCCTCAAGAATACACGAAATTCAATCCTCCCTGTGGATATGACCCTCGCTTACTGCTAGATTACATGAACGATTCATACGCTTGCGAGGTATAAAAGTCGATGTGACTAAAATTATACATCAAGTTTTTTTTTTTTTTTTTTTTTTTTTTTTCTTATTTGCCGGCTGAGAGCATAAATGGTTCCGGTAGTCGATGACCAGACTTTTGGTCCCTAGTTTGAGAGGTCTGTACTCAAACAACCGTTCTGGGATTGACCAGTTCGATCTTGAAGTATTGAATGAAAACCTTATGGTGAGTAACTTAAGGACTTGTGTTCAGCGCGTGATTCCTGCTGCCTTCAGTGGCCAGTCACACGGAGATTTCTTCAAAGTGTGATGTGGGATAGCGGTTTCATCTACGGATGATTACCACGAGTACGGCTGATACGAGTAAACCTTCTTATTACCTACGGGTACGGCTGATACGAGTTCAATGGGATAACTTACTATTGCATTAGACTTGGAACTTAGTTGCAAAAGAGAACATGTAAATCTAGTGTTGATCTATGTTAGTCTGAATAGTCTTGTATGCCTGTTTGAACTCATTCCTTTTTATACCTCAGTGAAATTCCTTGTTGTAATGTATGAATGCAAATGGAAATGCTCTTGCTTGCAAAAGACAGATAACTTCAGAAACAGCCTGGGCAAACCCAGGGACATGCACCGGAACAGTCGGTTACTTAAAAATAAGTGTATGTGTAGTGAAGACGAATACAAAATGGTGGTAATACCAAAAGTATTCAGTGAAACAAAGCTGACGTTCTCTAACCGGCTCTCTCGAGTCTCGGTTGGAGTCGGAATAGCTCCGGGAATGGTCGGAAATACGTAACCGACGTCGGAGGATAGTCGGAAAGTGGAAGTGGCACCGGAGAAGCCCTCTCGGATCTCTTCTCGGCCTGGCGAGCGATGACTGTCGAACTCACCTCGACGGAGACTCTCTCGAGCTCTCCTCGGGTTTGTTCTCGGTTGCTGGACGGCGGTGGACGACGATGGCACGACGGAAGGTATTGGCCCGGCGAACGACGGTGGGGAACTCCTCTCGGGTCCTCCCCTGTTTCCGGTCGATACTCTGTTTTCTGTTCACGCTCCCCTCTCGGGTCCCCTTTCGACCTGCTCTTTCAACGCCCCCCTTTTGCTTTAAATACCATCTTATTTATTTTAAAATGATTTGACCTAAAAATCATCTCCATTTCACTAAGGGCATTTTGGTAAATATCTCTTTCTCCACCATAATTCTTCTGAAATTCCATAATTAAATCTATAAAAAGCATTTCAGGAAGAAATAAACCTTAAAAACAATGAAATATAATTCAGGAGAGAAAAATATGCAATATCGACAGTGATTAATGCCAAATTCAATAAATGCTCATTTCATTTGAAAACCGATAAATAACCACCTATAACACAATTATAAAGGTTATTCTATTATAATTAACCTAATACCGAAAAATCAATAAAGGCCCCCAGGAATGATACATAGTCTCCCTCGAAGAAGGTTTATTCGTATCAGCCGTACCGTAGGTAATCATCCGTAGATGAAACCGCTATCCCACATCACACTTTGAAGAAATCTCCGTGTGACTGGTGATAGATGTCATATTCTGACATGAGAACTAAGTTAATTATAATAGAATAACCTTTATAATTGTGTTATAGGTGGTTATTTATCGGTTTTCAAATGAAATGAGTATTTATTGAATTTGGCATTAATCACTGTCGATATTGTATATTTTTCTCTCCTGAATTATATTTCATTGTTTTTAAGGTTTATTTCTTCCTGAAATGCTTTTTATAGATTTAATTATGGAATTTCAGGAGAATTTTGGTGGAGAAAGAGATATTTACCAAAATGGCCTTAGTGAAATGGAGGTGATTTTTAGGTCAAATAGTTTTAAAATAAAGAAGATGGTATTTAAAGGAAGTAAGAGAGGTCGAAAGGGGACCCGAGAGGCAAAACCCGAGAGGGGAGCGTGTACAGAAAACAGAGTATCGACCGGAAACAGGGGAGGACCCGAGAGGAGTTCCCCACCGTCGTTCGCCGGGCCAATACCTTTCGCCGCGCCACCGTCGTCCACCGCCGTCTAGCAACCGAGAACAAACCCGAGGAGAGCTCGAGAGAGTCTCCGTCGAGGTGAGTTCGACAGTAGTTGCTCGCCAGGCCGAGAAGTGATCCGAGAGGGCTTCTCCGGTGCCAACTCCGCTTTCCGACCATACTCCGGCGTCGGTTACGTATTTTCGACCATTCCCCGAGCGATTCCGACTCCGACCGAGGCTCGAGAGAGCCGGTTAGAGAACTTCACCTCTGTTTCGTTCTTCGCCGGAAGTTCCCTCCATCCCTCGGCTTCCAACCTTCGTCGCCGGCGTCGTCTCTACCTCCGGCCACTCACTATTGCTACCCGACGCCACCAATTTCCGAAAATTGCAGCACCCGTGAGAACGAGTTGCTGCCCGAGCGAAAGGAGGAAGAAGGGGAGTAATTCGTCATTATTGAATTTAGTTTTTATATGGTTTGAACTTAGGTTTTGAATGTTAATTGAATCTGATTTGATAATTAATATTTATTTAAGATTTGCTTTTTGGATATTTGATTAAATTAGCTAATTAGGGTAGGATTATAATTGAGGTTGGATTTTGGTATTTTAATCCGATTTCTGTCTTTAACTCTAGGCGCCCGAGAGGGGCTAGACGCAAGGATTGAGAATTCGGATTCGTAGTTACGTGGCGCTCGAGAGAGAGGCACGAATCACGGTAAAATCCAGAGTTCATAATTTTAGCATCATCACAATAGGAAATTGATTCTCTGCATTCTATTGAAATCCGATCTTTCTCATTAACTCTAGGCGCCTGAGAGGGGCTAGACGCAAGGATTGAGAATCCGGATTCGTGGTTACGTGGCGCTCGAGAGAGGCACGAATCACGATAAAATCCAGAGTTGATAATTTTAACATCATCACAATAGGAAATTAATTCTCTGCATTCTATTGTAATCCGATCTTTGTCATTAACTCTAGGCGCCCGAGAGGGGCTAGACGCAAGGATTGAGAATCCGGATTCGTGGTTACGTGGCGCTCGAGAGGCAGGAATCACGGTAAAATCCAAAGTTGACATTTCTTGTTGTGCAAGTAGTTAATTAAATTATTGCTTGATAATTTAGGATATAATTAGTGTTTAGTTCATATTAATTCATCATATTTGGTTAGGCTAGTTGACTGAAGAATACACGAAATTCAATCCTCCCTGTGGATATGACCCTCGCTTACTGCTAGATTACATGAACGATTCGTACGCTTGCGAGGTATAAAAGTCGATGTAACTAAAATTATACATCAACTGGCCACTGAAGGCAGCAGGAATCACACGCTGAACACAAGTCCTTATGTTACTCACCATAAGGTTTTCATTCAATACTTCAAGATCGAACTGGTCAATCCCAGAACGATTGTTTGAGTACAGACCTCTCAAACTAGGGACCAAAAGTCTGGTCATCGACTACCGGAACCATTTATGCCCTCAGCCGGCAAATAAGAATGAATAAACCAAACAAAATAAAATAAAATAAAATAAAAATAAATAAAATAAAATAAAATAAAAATAAAATTGTAATGTACAAAGGGATAGAAACGTGGGGATTGCCCACAATGTGCTAAGTTTATAGTCGTAAGCAAGACTTTGACTCATTCAAGATGAATTCTCAAGATACAGTTTGAGCATCTGACCGTTAACTTTGCAGACCGACCCGTCTCCGTGATTGCGGATCTCAATAGCGCCATGAGGAAACATCTGTGTGACCTCAAATGGACCGGACCACCTGGATCTTAGCTTCCCTGTTACAGGTAACTGTAATGGTTCACCCTGATTGGCCATGGTAGCTCTTACTTTGACTTCGGGTGTTTTCCTACAAATCTGTTCTACCTCTTCAACAAAGGGAGCTAATGGTCCACCTAGGGAGCGGCGCCCGTGCATAAAAACACAAAAAGAAACAAAACGAACTATCAAATTAAGCTAACAAACTCACTACTAAAAATATGAACTAACTAGAATAAATAAAAATAATTCCATAAAAAAAATCACCAAGCTAAAATTATGAAAGCAAAAATATAAAAAAAAATAATAATAATAATAATAATAAAATAATAAAATAATAAAATAATATAAAAATAAATCTAACCTAAGACCATGGAGAATAAAGAAATACACTTAATACGTGCCTCCCCGGCAACGGCGCCAAAAACTTGATGTATAATTTTAGTTACATGCTCTCTCGAGTCTCGGTTAGATTGAATCCCATTGAGGACAATGTCAGGTTTAGGTTTGGGGGGGAAATGACTCTTTTATTCCTTAGCAATAATTTTCTTTTGATTTCTGTTCGTGGTTTTCAAACTACTCCTCTTAGTATGTGGTTAACATTAGTAGAGTTAAAATAAGTTGCTTAAATGTGTTTCAAAAATTTTCGTAAAACTGTGTAGAATATGCCTATTAGAAATCTGATATCATTTGTTATGATTCATGAGAATTCAATGGGATAACTTACTATTGCATTAGACTTGGAACTTAGTTGCAAAAGAGAACATGTAAATCTAGTGTTGATCTATGTTAGTCTGAATAGTCTTGTATGCCTGTTTGAACTCATTCCTTTTTATACCTCAGTGAAATTCCTTGTTGTAATGTATGAATGCAAATGGAAATGCTCTTGCTTGCAAAAGACAGATAACTTCAGAAACAGCCTGGGCAAACCCAGGGACATGCACCGGAACAGTCGGTTACTTAAAAATAAGTGTATGTGCAGTGAAGATGAATACAAAATAGTGGTAATACCAAAAGTATTCAGTGAAACAAAAATTACGCTGGTAATAGCAAAAGTGCGCTGGTAATAGCGTAAAATGTTTTTAAATCTGGAAGCAATGAGTTTCCTTAACTTTGATGTTGAATTGTAATTTGAAAGAAGTTGCAAGTCAAGATTGAAATTAGTATATTTCTTTTGTGAGATTGTCAGACAATAGGCTTACTCTACTATTTTCTCTTAATTGTGATGTGACCAGGATTTTATTGTTGTTTGTTGCCTCTTTGTTCTGTTGAAGTAATAGCTTATGGGTCACATTGGTTCAGGTGGAGTAACAATGAGTGTATTTGGATTAATAATAGACTATATTTTACACAGGTTTTCAAATTTTTCAAGATCTCATATGATTTTCAGATATTTTACGATACTAAGTGTTAGTTATATGCTAATGAGGAGTAAATTTTCTTCAGTTTTTTCTTTTTATATTATTGATTTAGATGAATTTTGTGGGTAAATTCCATGCAAACCCTCACGAGACATAACTCGTCCACTACTGCAGAGTAGGGGTTTAACGGCTTGTTGCATGCGCTAAATGCAATCGTGCTCCTTACGAAAGTGGCATTTTGTTTTCCTAGGCTTAATTTTGGTTCGATTGTTGTTTTGCTAGGGACTAGCAAAGATTTAGTTTTGGGGGTGTGATAGATGCCATATTCTGACATGAGAACTAGGTTAATTATAATAGAATAACCTTTATAATTGTGTTATAGGTGGTTATTTATCGGTTTTCAAATGAAATGAGCATTTATTGAATTTGGCATTAATCACTGTCGATATTGCATATTTTTCTCTCCTGAATTATATTTCATTGTTTTTAAGGTTTATTTCTTCCTGAAATGCTTTTTATAGATTTAATTATGGAATTTCAGGAGAATTATGGTGGAGAAGGAGATATTTACCAAAATGCCCTTAGTGAAATGGAGATGATTTTTAGGTCAAATCGTTTTAAAATAAATAAGATGGTATTTAAAGCAAAAGGGGGGCATCGAAAGAGCAGGTCGAAAGGGGACCCGAGAGGGAAAACCCGAGAGGGGGGACCCGAGAGGGAAAACCCGAGAGGGGAGCGTGAACAGATTGAATCTGAATTAGAGGAGTTCCCCACCGTCGTTCGCCGGGCCAATACCTTCCGTCGCGCCACCGTCGTCCACCGCCGTCCAGCAACCGAGAACAAACCCGAGGAGAGCTCGAGAGAGTCTCCGTCGAGGTGAGTTCGACAGTCGTCACTCGCCAGGCCGAGAAGACATCCGAGAGGGCTTCTCCAGTGCCACTTCCGCTTTCCGACTATCCTCCGGCGTCGGTTACGTATTTCCGACCATTCCCGGAGTTATTCCGACTCCAACCGAGACTCGAGAGAGCCAGATAATTAAGGTTTATTTAAGATTTGTTTTCTTGATATTTGATTAAATTAGCTAATTAGGGTAAGATTATAATTGAGGTTGGATTTTGGTATTTTAATTCAATTTTTGTCTTTAACTCTAGGCGCCCGAGAGGGGCTAGACGCAAGGATTGAGAATCCGGATTCGTGGTTACGTGGTGCTCGAGAGAGGCACGAATCACGGTAAAATCCAAAGTTGATAATTTTAGCATCATCACAATAGGAAATTGATTCTCTGCATTCTATTGTAATCCGATCTTTGTCATTAACTCTAGGCGCCCGAGAGGGGCTAGACGCAAGGATTGAGAATCCGGATTCGTGGTTACGTGGCGCTCGAGAGAGGCACGAATCAGGGTAAAATCCAGAGTTGACATTTCCTGTTGTGCAAGTAGTTAATTAAATTATTGCTTGATAATTTAGGATATAATTAGTATTTAGTTCAGATTAATTCATCATATTTGGTTAGGCTAGTTGACTGAAGAATACACAAAATTCAATCCTCCCTGTGGATATGACCCTCGCTTACTGCTAGATTACATGAACGATTCGTACGCTTGCGAGGTATAAAAGTCGATGTAACTAAAATTATACATCAAGTTTTTGGCACCCGTGAAAACGAGTTGCTGCCCGAGCGAGAGGAGGAAGAAGGGGAGTAATTCGTCATTATTGAATTTAATTTTTCATATAGTTTGAACTTAGGTTTTGAATGTTAATTGAATCTGATTTGATAATTAAGGTTTATTTAAGATTTGTTTTCTTGATATTTGATTAAATTAGCTAATTAGGGTAAGATTATAATTGAGGTTGGATTTTGGTATTTTAATCCAATTTCTGTCTTTAACTCTAGGCGCCCGAGAGGGGCTAGACGCAAGGATTGAGAATCCGGATTCGTGGTTACATGGCGCTCGAGAGAGGCACGAATCACGGCAAAATCCAAAGTTGATAATTTTAGCATCATCACAATAGGAAATTGATTCTCTGCATTCTATTGTAATCCGATCTTTGTCATTAACTCTAGGCGCCCGAGAGGGGCTAGACGCAAGGATTGAGAATCCGGATTCGTGGTTACGTGGCGCTCGAGAGAGGCACGAATCAGGGTAAAATCCAGAGTTGACATTTCCTGTTGTGCAAGTAGTTAATTAAATTATTGCTTGATAATTTAAGATATAATTAGTGTTTAGTTTAGATTAATTCATCATATTTGGTTAGGCTAGTTGACTGAAGAATACACAAAATTCAATCCTCCCTGTGGATATGACCCTCGCTTACTGCTAGATTACATGAACGATTCGTACGCTTGCGTGGTATAAAAGTCGATGTAACTAAAATTATACATCAAGTTTTTTAGCCAAAGGCTACACCCAACAAGAAGGTTTAGATTTTGTTGACACCTTTTCTCCTGTGGCCAAATTGGTCACTGTGAAGGTTCTTCTTGCCCTTGCCGCCTCTCATAATTGGCATCTAGCTCAGCTTGATGTCAACAATGCTTTCTTAAACGGTGATCTTTTTGAAGAAATCTACATGGATCTCCCTCTTGGCTATCTTCGACAGGGGGAGTCCTCTTCATCCCACAGCCGACTCGTTTGCAAGCTTCATAAGTCCCTCTATGGTCTCAAACAAGCTTCGCGGCAATGGTATTCCTAATTTTCTCATGTTTTAATCAATTTTGGCTTTCTCCAATTGACATATGATTACTCTCTTTTCACCAAGGGTCATGGTTCCTCCTTTGTTGCACTATTGGTTTATGTGGATGATATCATCTTTACTGGCCCTTCATCTCGTGCTATTGCTGAGCTCAAACAATTTCTGCATACACAGTTCAAGTTCAAGGACCTTGGTTGTCTTAAGCACTTCCTTGGTCTTGAAATTGCTCAGTCCAAAACCGGTATTGTGCTTTCTCAACGTCATTACACCTTACAATTACTTGAAGACTCAGGTTACCTAGCTTGTAAACCCACTAGTGTTCCCATGGATCCCAAGCTTCATTTAACTGCCACTGACGGTGACCTGCTTCCTGATATAACCCACTATCGGCGACTTGTTGGGAAACTTCTTTACCTCACTTTATCTCGCCCCGACATTACTTTTGCCGTTCACAAGCTCAATCAATTTGTGGCCCAACCCCGCCTTCCTCATCTCCAGGCAGTACATCACCTGTTTCGTTATCTCAAGACCAGTCCTGGTCAAGGTTTGTTGTTTTCTTCTACTTCTTCTTTTAAGTACGCACTTAGCCTAATGCTGATTGGGGATCATGCCTCGATTCTCGCCGATCTACTACAGGCTTTTTCATCTTCATTGGTGATTCTTTGGTCTCTTGGAAGGCCAAAAAGCAGACCACCGTCTCTCGCTCCGCCGCCGAGGCTGAATATCGAGCTCTCTCTTCTACTGCCAGTGAAACCATTTGGTTGCAACAACTTCTTCAAGATTTTCAAGTTAAGGTTGCATCTCCTGCATTGCTTTATTACGACAATCAAGCTGCGATACATATTGCTTTAAACCCCACATTTCATGAGCATACAAAACATATTGAGATCGATTATCATTTTGTTCGTGAACGTGTTACTTCGGGCGTCCTCAAGTTACTTCCTATTCGTTCTCAGTACCAGTTAGCCGACATGTTCACTAAACCTCTTCCTTCTACCCACCTTTTTCTTTGTTGTCCAAGGATATTTACAAGCCACCTTGAGGGGGAGTATTAGAATATATTTAATTTATTTATTATTTATTTTTTTTATTTTACTATTTTGCCCTTTTACCTTTTTACTGTATAAAACTACATGGTTATTCGTAACAGTTAATTCAATAAACTATTTTCACAAATCAATATTTGTTCGTCTTCTCGACTGCTGCCAGCCCAACGAACAGAACAACGGCTCTTTTCTTCAATCTTCTCTCGTTAAAAGTTCTATGCCCAAAAATGCAGAGGAGATCCAGAAATTTGATCTCATAATAGTCAATTGAATATTCAGAGTTACTAGAGGAAGAAGAGCACCGATTTTGGTGACACTTACAGAGTTTGCTCAGTAAAAGACGTAAATGGGGGAAAGATTATCTTCACTTGGAAAGCTTGGTTTCATCCTTTGACAATCACAGAATCTTGATTCTTGTTTAAAGGTAAAGATCAGACAAGAATCAGGGTTGGAAGGAGAACACAATCGAATTATTCAGGTTCCTTTCCGAACACAAACTATCCTAATTTCTGTCTCCATATTTTAAACCGTATGCTGGGTTGTTTACATACTAGCGAACTACGAGACAAAGCGGGTTGTTCCTTGGACCAAGGAAAGTCTCCGGGCCATACTCTCTGTAGAGATACAGCCTCCGAAAGGAGATCCCCTAGGAGGCTCATCTGGTAACGCATACTTGCGTGGGCAGAGACCTGTGTGGAGCCTAACCCAGATGCCTCCTCCCACGAATCCATGGAGTAACAGAACGAGGCTTACGTTCTCGTTGCTCGCACTCTTTTTCATTCATTCCAAGAAAGCAAAAGTAGGCTAAAGAGCGAATGGTTGAGAAAAGCAGCGGCGCCACCATATGAAAGAGATACAACAAGTATGCACATCCGTTGGTCGTGAAATATCCCATCCTTTCCACCATATGAGAGAGATACAACAAGTATTCACATCCGTTGGTCGTGAAATATCCCATACTTTCTCCCTCCTGCCCCCTCCCCATGGCGCGCTCCCTCCACCTTTCCGTTCTAGCCCTCGTCTCCTCTCTCTACCTCATCGCTTTCGTCCTCGCTGTCGAAGCTCTGTAAGATTTCATTCTCTCTTCTCTCTCCCTTTCGATTGTTCCCCTGTAATATTTGTAAGATCAACTTCATGTTTTCTAATCTGGCTTTTATTACCCAGATTCGAAATCATGTTGAAATTCATTCAAAACATACGAAACAAAAAACGGTATTTTTAAGTCTTTTGACGAAACCCAGAAATCAACCAAAGAAAAGTAGCACATTACAGACACGTGATATTGCAAAAGATTGCTACGTAAGCAAGTGACACATGGTCAACGCCTAGCACCTCTATGCAAAGGACAAATAAGGTGACACAAAAACATGAAAACGGTAAAATATTAGCAAATCAATGACTTAATATTGTTGGCCCATGTGGCTTCTTAGGGGGAAATACTAATAACAAATACAAACACCACAATAAAAGACAAACAAAACAATTATTTTCGATGTTCTCCTATTGGGTGAAGTCAAGAGGGACCCTTGGGTCAATGCCCAGAGCCAAAAGATGTCACATGTGGTCAATCAAGAGAACGTTACTTTCCTTAGATTAAGGACGTGAGTCACAATCTCCATAACTAGACGGGGCTCAATGCTTAGATCTTTAATCTTAATTTTGTAGGAGTATCCTATGGTCTGATCGATGACCAAACTAAAAGCATTTGAAAGGAGTTGAGGGTGTTCTTCATCTACATCATTTGGTCAAATCTCCTCTCTATACTTCTTCAATCCATTCTTTGGTGTGCCCAATAGCTCATTGAGCTCACCATTAATTAATCAATGGAGATCTTCTGAACTTGAGGTCATCATTCTCAAGTTCTTCTACCTCAAGGTTCGTGTAGAAAATTTGCCTTGTTCCCTTCCAACATGGTAGCATAAGCCCCAAAAAACTCATCGAGGGATGCAATCTCACGCCTATAGAACCCAACGTCCAACCTTGTAGGTTCAACTATGTGTCTATAAAAAAAAAAGACTATATATCGGCTATGTTGGATCTTGGTACAAAAATGATTGTACCAATCCGGCATTATGGTGTATCCCTCTTCCAGTTATGGAGCCTTTCCTTTATATGAGGATCTCTTGGTCCAAACCATTGTGGAGATGCCAATCCGACAGAAGCGGTGCTCCGACGGTACGCTGAGAGAGAGCAGAGAGGGAGGCCGAGAAGCTCTGCAACAAATGCTCGACCTCCCGTGCTTTGCGACGGAGGTCGAGAGGGAAAGGAGAGGGAGGATGGCAATTAAACTGAAGCCGATGGTGGAAATCAAAACCGAATGGGGAAATCGATGCCGAATTGAAGTAGAAATTAAAAAATCGAAGCCCAAATGTCAAAATCGAGCAGGAGGTTCAGAGGGAGAGTGAGTCCAAGAAAGAGAGAAGGATGCCGAAAGGACGTTCATAGGGAGATGGACGGCGTAGAGAGGGAGACCAGAGAGGGACGGTAGAGACGAGAGAGGGAGAAAAGAACGAGAGAGGGCTGCGGGAATGAAATAACAGAGAGGGTGTGCGGTAGAGAGAACCCTGAGAGAGAGCCCTGCGATAGTGTCATGTACATGATTCTCAAAATCAGGCAGAAAACACTTTCTGCCGTTTACTCTTGGGACATGAACTCCTGAGTCAAGGATGATCATGTACATGACATGAAGTTTGGCGCTCCTTAATGACTTCAAGACATGAACTAAGTAATACACATGAAGATCATGTCCTAAGTCATGTTGACTTACCCCACTTAAAGTTAGCATATTACATAGATACCTTTATCTTGAGGGTTGGAAATAAAAATCCAATTTAGAGATAAATTACAACTATGCCATCTTTTTTTCTTCTCTTATAATACTCCCCCTCAAATTGGAGCAAAAACGTCATAAATTCCTAGCATGGGACATATAGTGCTCAATGTTTTTGAAGCAATTCGCTATGTGAATATATCAAAACTTGACCTTGAGATAGAACATATTGAACACTTATGATACTAGCTTGTAATTTATCTTTTACAAAGTGACAATCAACGTCAATATGCTTTTTTTTTTTTTTATGAAAGAGTAAATTGAAGGTAGAGTGAATAGTTGTTTGGTTGTCATAGTGAAATTTCATCTAAGTGTCCCTACTGAAACCCAATTTAGAGAGAATGGATTTGATCCATATTAGTACAATTATAGTATGTATCATGGTTCTGTATTCTACATCTGCACTAGATCGAGCAACCACATATTGTTTTTTACTCTTCCATGTTACCGGGTTACTTCCTAAAAGTGTATAATATCCTAATATAGTTTTTTGTCATTTGAGGACCATACACTATTAGCATATGCAAAATCTTCAATGTTAATATGGCCATGACATTTGTATGGAAGACCTTGTCTATAGGATTTCTTTAAGTATCAAGAGATTCCAGAGCTTGTCGATGGGAATTTGAGGCTTATAAATATATTGACTTACCACACTACCTTCAAAAGGGATGTGAGGTCTGGTAACTATAAGGCAAATCATTTTTTTCACTAGCTTTTGATATTTTCCTACATCAACATCATCTTTATTACTAACACATAATTTCACATTAGCATCCATAGGAGTAGATACAAGACGATACCCCAACATTCCTGTCAAAGGGGGGGTTAGTGAACATTGAAGTTGAGGTTGAAGTTTGACTTCAAATTCAAGGCAATGATTTAATTCAACTTCGACTTCAAATTGGGTGTTAGTGATTTAATGTAGTATTAAAATATATTAATATACTAATTAATGAAATATTATATTATATAAAATAATAATTACAGTATTATAAAATAATATAATAATTACTTGTGACTATAATAAATAATAATAAATTAATATATAAAGTAAAAAATTACAGAAGATAGATTTTTTATGTAGTATTAATTAATAATATATTTTTATAAAATTAAAATGATTAGTTTAATTAATTATAAAAATGAGATAATTAAACCAAAATAATTCATCAAATGCTTTGTTTAACAATATTTTAATTACCAGTCTTAAATTTCTAATTTAATATAGATATAAAATTAATGAATATAATATATATATATATATATATATATATATAAAATTAAAACTTAAAAACATGCTTAAAAAGGAACTGATTTACTCGTAATAATCCATAATTTACAATATAATAGCAAATGTTTATGTCTTGGAATATAACAATGAGTTCGTACCTTTAATATTAAAATCATCAACTTAGGGGTAGGGGGGTGGGTAATGGCCAGAAAATAGATTTTATTAAACCACAATAAAAATAGGTTAATTAAACAAAAATAATTGATCAAATACTTGATTTGATAATATTTTAATTATCACAATTAAATCACTAATATAATACAGTAATTAAAAAATTAAATATAATGAATAAATAACGCCAGTTTAATTTTTCCTAACTTAGGAAAAATTAAATCAGCAACGTCATCTTCCTCACGGTGTCGATAATGGCAGGGAGGCAACGACGACGGAGGCGGCGCTCCGACGGTACGTCAAAGGCCTTGCAATAGAGACTCTCCGACTGGATGGTCTGCGACGGAGACCGAGAGGGAGAAGAGATGGAGGGAGAGAGGGAGAAGGGAGTGCAAAGACGAGAGGAAGAAGAGAGCAGGAGAAAAAAATTCGGGGGAGGAAGGTTGAGAGGGAGAAGAGAGCGCGAGACAGAAAAAAAAAATTTGACGTTTCCCGAACATTGGCTTCAAGTGGATTATTCACAATTTTGGGCTGAATCGTGATTCCACGATTTTAGCTTGAGACAATTATGTGCATTTTTTACATGATGTTGATATTGGTGTACCATTAACGGCCTAATTGAATGAACTACATAATAAGCATAAACTTCATTTCAACCCTTAGGCTTCTTCATTGGGAAAGTTGTGAGTAGTATTTTTCAATACAATTGTTATATGACAGGTGGGTTTTTTTATTGGATAACTACGTCTATAAATTTGCTTCGTTGAAACCCATATTATGACTAAGTATTTGCTATTGCAGAATAAAATCAATTTTAAAATAGGATAGGATGCTCGATAAGGCATCCTAAAATCAGCTATGTTTTGGATTTTGGGCAGCCAAGATTCCCGTGTACTCATGCTTGCTCATCTTTCAGATTGCACAAAATTGCAGAGGAGATCCAGAAATTGGATCTCATAATGGTCAATTCAATATTCAGAGTCAGAGGAGGAAGAAGAGCACCCATTTTGGTGCCGCTTACAGAGTATACTCGGTGAAAGACGTAAAGATTATCTTCACTTGGAAAGCCTAAGAATCTTTTGACAATCACAGAATCGTGATTCATTGACAATCACAGAATTTTGGTTTCATCCTTTGACAATCACAGAATCTTGGTTCTTTTTTAAAGGTAAAGATCAGACAAGAATCAAGGTTGGAAGGAGAACACAATCGAATTATTCGAAGCTGCGGCTTTTAATCTGCAATCGATTTACCTCCTTTATAGTCCCACATGGAATGTTGGCTTTTCCTCAAAGTTGTATTTGACCATAGCCGCCGGGGATCTAATTGTGGCTAAGGACAGGGTCTGAACAACGGCGACGACGTATCAGGCCTTCTCCTTAGTTATTATTTTTTTCCGTGTCTTCTTTCTCCTCCGTTTACTATCTGAAAAAGTTCTTAACTCACCGCCAACAACGACAGCTCTTGATTTAATATTTTTAGTAGAGAATTCTTGAGTTAATTTGATGATAAAGTTTGCAGTTTTTTATTTATGTAATTCACTAGAGAGGCATCTGAGAAAGAGGGAGAGAGACAAAGGTTGCTGGGAACTGCACTTTACAGCAGGAGTCGCTCAAAAATGGCGAGAAATGCCCAGGATGAAGACCACCCAGAGAACAAAAGCAAAGTCTGCAACCATTGGAAGGAGAAACAAGCCTTGCTCTACTGTCGAGCCGATTCTGCCAAGCTTTGCATCCCCTGCGACCGTCAAGTACACGCCGCCAATGGTATTTTCTCCAAACACTCCAGATACCATCTCTGCGATGTCTGCCGAGACCAGCCGGCTTCGATTTTCTGCGCCTCCCACCAACTGTAACTTCGACGCTCACCCACCTTCCCTTGAGGCACACCAACAGAACCGCCGCTCTCTCGAGCCCTTCTCCGGCTGTCCCTCCGCCACCGACCTCTCGTCGCTATTCGGCTTTGACGACGACAAGTCTCTATGGTTTAGTGATGGTCATTCGGGTGGATCAGACGAGGGGTTGTGGTGTGAGTTTGTGTGGGAGGCGCCATCTGTCCTTTCTATGCCGACGGAGGCAAGGAATGGGTCTGGTTGGGATTTTCAGGCCTTAAAGCGTTCCACCACCGCCAAAGGTGAGTAAAATTCTTCTTCTGTCACCCCTCTCGCTCTCCTTCACGTTGTCGGTCGAAGTAGTTTTTGGCTATCTGATTTCTTCAATCTTCTCTCGTCAAAAGTTCTATGCCCTCCGCTGAATCTTGGATGAGATTTATTTTTCCATTTAAAATCAAAAAGTACTTCGAGACTTAGTCCAATTAAAAGGATTTATTACCCTTTGTTCCTATATTACTAAAAATACAAATTTTTTCTATCCTCGCGTATGACTCCCATGTGATCTTGAACATATGTGGTGTGTCACACATATTCACATATATGCTTGGGTGGGCTTGCATGTCTCATAGGCCAAAACAAGATGAACTTTGTCATCCGATCTAACCATTGGAATAAAATTGGTTTAGGGTTCCTGAACCTTCATATAAGTTGGTTACATATATGAAAAAATCTAGTAGAGTTTGTGGGTCCGTTTAATACTATACATGTCCAAAAGGGTAGAAAGGGTTGTTATATATTAGAAAGGGATCGTCAACATCCGATATACTATAGGAGACAAATCTCTTTGAAGGTGGTGAATACATACCTCAAACATCATAAAGGTATTATTTAAATATTTTTTTATCTTATTTGTGAAGCAAATTGACAAAATGTATGCATTGGCACCAGATATCAATTTGGATTAATTAAAATCAATGGAGTATGGTTGAGCAATTTTCCATTCTTGAATCGACCATCTGAATCATGCCAAATACTCATGTGAGTTTTTCACGTACTTTGTATTAAACATGCTTTGAAAAACATCATATAATTTTTGTTGGTTCTCTGTACTTGAGTATAACTTGACACATGTATCCTATATCTACTTGGTGGTTTCAAGGTGAACCACATTGTTTGCCACGTGTTTCGCCATTCTATTTATCTGCCAATTAATAACTAATGTATCATTCTTCAACTATTTAATATAAGAGTTGTCCTCTTCGTCAATAGGTGGAGCTGATTTAGTTAGATGTCCTAAGAGGTCTCGATTAATGAGAAACCTCTTAATCGATTATGACCAGCACAGGTAATTAGACAACTCTCTCAAGGTATAATAGTAATTTTGAGGAGGTAACTTTTACTTCTCGTGTATTGTTAAGTCATTAAGTATCAAAACAATACTACTCTTGTTTAGTATATAAGAAGAAGCATCAATAACCCATATAATCCAAGGCTAAATAATCGAGGTTTAAGAGAAAACTGAGACTTAGCAAGTCTCACTTAAGTAACTCACTTCTTATATGGATAAGTAAAACAACTCCAACAAGCTTACCCAAATATGAACCAAATCAACTTGAGATCTCAATCAGACTCTAGCTAACTAAACCAACCCGAGATTGCAATCAACCATGCATAAGTAAGGAAACCTCATGCTAGCCGAGATCAAATAGTTAAAAATATGTCTTTCTTAATGAAGAAAGAATAATAATTAGTGACATAAACAAATAAAATCAGCCACTAAATCAAAATGTGGAAGATCTTCCACTAACTCAACTTTTTTTGAAAAATAACCAAGGAAACTTTCCTTTTGAGTTATGATGCCACTTCACCAAAAGATTTCAATCTTGACTTGTTTTAATTATTTTAGGCAAGAATAAAATTAACTAAGGCAAGTAATAATCATACCAAAACAAATGATCTTGAGCAAGCTAGAGATTTTTTCATGAAAGGAAGTTTTCCTTTTCTGAATTAGGCACCAATTATCATCCAAAAAAAGCCTTTTACTTCTTTTTTTTCTTTGAATTTTGGTAAGTTAATCCACCCTCTATCTCAATGTGGAATACTTCCCAATGAGAGGAAAAAAACAACATATATCCTCTATTAACAAAAACAAATCCGGCACTACAAGATACTTTCATGAGTTTTTTGAACATCAACAAAAAATGAAACCTCAAGTGCTCTTAATCATGTAAGAGCGGCTTCCTTTAATCATAAACTCATGAAATCAGTGATAAATGAGCCTAGTTTCAAACAAATAGCATCCAACATTCCATAATCGTGAAACAAAACTGATATTAACCTTCGAAGAGAGCATGAAGTGATCATATCGGAAAATCAACCTCTACGCTGAATCTAACATGTAACAAGTAGTATTTTCGAAATTTTCTGAATCAAATATTGCTAAAAACTCCACCATTCTGAGTCATGTACCAACAATCAACTTCAAAAATGAAAATAAATAAGAGGAATACTTATCTTCCATTGAGCAAACAAACTCTACCTTAGGAGATTAAACTTAAACCGATGAGCACCATATCCTCAGGATCCTAAACCTAATTCTCTGATACCATGTTAGCTTTAGGATCCCATTTAGTGAGCAGCAAATGAACTAGATTAATGGTGAGAAGAGAGTAGCAAGAGTGAGGGACAAAGAAGAGGTAATCGGTTGAGAAGAGAAGGAGAAGAAGAGGAGAGGAGAAATTGGCTAGGTGAGATGAGAGGAAGGAAGGAGGATTAGGTTTTGGTGACATACCTAATCCTTTCCCTCAATGTATATTAATAATAATGAAAAAGAGCTACAATTACATCATTACACTTTACCCTAAGTAGGGAGATAAAGGAACAAAAAAAAGGAAAATTACATCATGCCACTATAATATATTCTATCTTCTAACAAAACTATGTAATATCAAATGATCAAATTTAGCGAGTACCAAGCAAGGAAACCAACCAATAGATCAATCTAAAAGCAATAGAACTAGTGATTACTCAAACAAACAAGGAATGGAGGAAACTCATGCACATGACAAAAAGGTGATTTCAGCCATTTAATATGAAGAATAAAAAAACTACTTCTAAGGGGGATAATTAGGCTTGAGTAAAAATAACTTTGTGACCATCAAAAACTTCAATTGAATCCCTCATAATGTGGAACATAAGGTGAAACTTATCTGATTAAGGAGAGAATTCTCTGAATTGACCTCAGCCATTTGCTCCTACTTCAGAAGTAGTTGAACCCTTTGTTGTTTGAAGGCTGAAATGAGTTTTCTTTTATTTGAACTTTCATAACTCGATCAACTTTACTTTGAAGCCTAGAATTCCAGCTTTGATACCTTGCTGTATTAAAAGGGTCTAATCCATGGATAGCTTGGTTTGAGAAGAAGAAGAAGAAGAAAGAAGGAAGAAGAGAAGAGAAGATGAGAAGGAAAAGGTAAGAGCACGAGTTGAGGAGAGAAACTTTAAGGGTTCAAAGAGAGCACATGAATGAGCTCCTCCCCCTCTCTTTCTTATTTATATAGGTGTGGCAAGAATAAAAAAAGAACACTTAAACTAATTACTAACTATAGATTATGCCACTCACTCTCAAGAGTACATAGAATACCACTCAAACTACTTTAATCTTTTGGAATAAAAAAAAAAGGAGTTGACCAATATATGGTGTAGAAGAAAAAGTAGTTGAATGCAAGGGAGGAAAAATGAACAACGAACAGAGAGAGTCGCAGTCAAATGGAGTCTTTCCAATTTTAAAACTCGATGGGTGCTGACGATTCAAAGACGAAGCAGCCAAAGGGAAGGCGGCAGGGTATCGGATCATGGATGCACATATGATTGCGAAGGCTAGTGATGATACGTTTCGGTCTTTGGTTTGTCACATAATTATTCACTATTTAGAGAGAATCAGATTGGGTGGATTCCTGATATATATCATCTATCAAGGGAAATCAAAGTAGAATCGAAGAAATCGATGCCAAAATGGAGAAAATCGAAGGAAATAGAAACCGAAATGGGAGAAATCGAAGGAAAACGGAAGAATTTTTAGGGGCAAAGAGAGTAGTGAGAGGTAGAAGGGAGAGGGAGGTTGAGGGAGAGAGAGAGAGAGAGGGTGGCCGAGAGGGAGAAGAGAGCGGGAGAGAGGAAAAAAATCTTTCGGGTGGAAGAGGTTGCGAGATGCAGCGTCCCAACGGCTTCAAGCAGATGAATCAAGATTTTGGGCAGAATCCTGATTCAACCGCTTAAGCCTTGGGTGACTTCAAGTGAATTACATGTTTCATTCACTTGAACCCGACGGAAGTGCACCACTAATGGGTTCAAGTCAATAAAGGGGGGGTTAGTGCCCCAAATGGATTCTTGAAGATCAAGTTCATGTCCAACATGAAGATCATGTCAGTCATGTACATGAAGATCATCTTCGCATTTGGTGTTAGTGTTTACGACTTCATATGCACTGGAAAACAGTTTCCAGTTTTAGTGCCCCAACATGAGAAAAACATAAAAAACAAGAGAATCTCTAAACCTTTACAATACACTTAATTAAAACATAATCTTTAAACCCCAAATTAGGTAAAACAACCATTATTACTACACGAATAAATTATTTAATGTATAATTAAATATATTAATATATTTATTAATTGAATTAGATATATTATTATGCATTAATATGGTAATTACATGAGCCAATAAAATATGCACATGATTAATTAAAAATAATAAATAAATAACGTGGAGTTATTAATAACATATGATATACTTTAACCTAAAAATGAATAATTTAAGAGAAAAAATTGATCTAATCATAAATTTAACACACTATATATTTGTACATAATATATTTTATGTATTATTAATTAATAATATATTATCACAAAATTTAAAACCATTGGTTTAATTAACTATAGTAATTGGATAATTATTAATTATGCCAAGATAATTTATCAAATATTTATTTTAAAAATATTTTAATTATGACTATTAAATCACTATTTTTAATATAGTAATTATAAAATAAATGTATTAAATAAATAAAAATAATTATTTTATAAATAAAATTTATAAATTAATGACGATAGTTTTAAACTATCGTCGTCTTCCTCAGGGGCGAGCCAGCGGGCAACGCCGATAGAGGCAGCGCTCCGACGGTACGCAGAGAGGGAGAAGAGAGGGAAGCCGAGAAGTCCAAATGTCAAAATCGAAGAAAAACAAAACTGAAACAGGAGAAATCGCAAGAAATTGGAAGTTCTTTTGGGGGAAAAAATGATAGCGTGAGGGAGAAGGGAGTGAGATGCCGAAAGGGAGAAGAGAGGGAGACGAGACAGAGAGATAAGAGAGAGGGAGAAGCGAGCGGGAGGTTCAGAGGGAGAGCGAGTCCGAGAAAGAGAAAGACGTCGGAAGAACGTTTGCAGCGAGAGATGGAGGTGGTAGAGAGGGAGACCGGAGAGGGACGACGGAGACGAGAGAGGGAGCAGAAAGCTCAGGCTTCAGGGAGACGACAGCGGGGTTGCGGGAACGAGAGCGAGGTGCGGGAACGGTCTGAGCCAGAGAGAGCCCGCACGAGAGTCATGTAGATGATTCTCAAAATCGGGCGGAAAACACATGACATGAATTTCGGCGCTCCCTAACGACATCAGGACATGAACTGCGTAATGCGCATGAAGATCATGTCCTGAGTCATGTGCACTAACCCAAAGCATATAATCACATGAACTTCAAGTCCCTCCCCCCCCCCCCCCAACAGTACACTCCATTGATTCTCTAGACCGGTTATGTACTTGGTCTGTGCGGACTAGTCACAGGACAAAAGTGGGGAATTTAAAATTGTTGAGAGAGAGAGATATGCAAGCAAGCCTGATCTTACGTCTTCTCTCATAATTTTTTGTTGGAAAAAGTTTGTACTGTCCAACACTTAAACGCACTAATGCTAACTACGCAAAGCACCTGGTAAATAAAAACGAAAGAGAAAAGAAAGGCGAAGAAGTAGTTGGGAACAAATTCTGTACGATTAAGGAACTAACAACAGTTGCATGGAACTGTGGATGAGCTCTTGAACAGTTGTTCTTTACTGATGGTGTTATCCACTACACACATTTTATATTACAGAGAATGATTCCATTAAGAAAGTGAGTGACGAAAGAAGAGTAATCCAGGTAACTGATTGGAGATGCACAGAAGTTTATTTATTCCTATCGAGTATTTCGTCAGAAAGCATATTGCGTCAAATACCTTGTGGAATTGTTTGGGAACTTCTGAGACAGTTCTAAGAAAGTTAGACTTCACAGAACTGACTGTAAAGAATTTGGTTCGAGTTTCTCCACGTAGTTGGTT
This sequence comes from Aristolochia californica, assembly GCF_029961685.1. Taxonomy (NCBI): domain Eukaryota; kingdom Viridiplantae; phylum Streptophyta; class Magnoliopsida; order Piperales; family Aristolochiaceae; genus Aristolochia; species Aristolochia californica. The sequence goes on from NW_027182268.1 coordinate 428,802, forward strand.
TCTTTATGAAGTTCTGCGGAGGAGATGACAGAAGGGCATGTCTTCTTCTCTGTACCACTTGAGTGTACCAAAATGGGATCAATGTAAACTCTTACCATTTCCTTTTTCATCTTATCCTCCTAGCCAGAGCTTTATCCAACGATTGGCATCAGGGATCAATGTAAGCTTTTGTGTTGTGACCAACACATTTGAGCCATCTAAAGATTGGGAAAAAGTTATTAAATTCACCATTTGACTGCTACAAACGTCTCCTATGCGTGGAACTTGAAAGTGCCATAACGTGGGAGAGGAAAAATGCTAGAAAAGCCCAAACAGTGCTTCTCCTTTAGCTTTAAGGAGATGAACCTCCAAAAGGCTCCCCTCTAGAGGTTGCCACTTTTGATTTGGACATCATCGGATGGATGAGTAATTAGCGGAGGAGAGTTATTCTAATGCCTTTACTTTCATTAGAATACCACTTAACTGATGGAAGAATATCTTGTGCTTTGCTTTGTGTTCAAGGCTTTAAGATTTTGGCAAATCCTGGTGTTTGGAGAAGAGTAGGAATGGCACCAGCCACCAGGACTGATAGTGAGGTTCTTTAGTTGGGAAACCCTAATTAAGTCAATATAAGATTTTGCAAATCCTGGTGTTTGGAGAAGAGTAGGAATGGCACCAGCCACCAGGGCTGAAAGTGAGGTTCTTTAGTTGGAAACCTTAATTAAGTCAATATATTTTAAAGAAAGCTTTTTGTGAATTCTTGAAATCTTGATTCTGTGCGACATTTCCTTTGCAATCCTTAATGACGCTTTAGACCAAAAACAGCTGGAATTTCAGGTCCACATAGCTCTCATCATCTTCATCTTCTTCTCCAAAAATATTGTCAGAGAGGAACCTACCTAGGTTCTCTTGATTGAATGGCCAATTAGTGACCTACATCCATGGAAGGAAGAAGGGGCAAGTTTCTCCGGTTGAATGCATTTCTTAAGTAATATACTAATGGGAGATTTTCCAAATCCTTAAAGGTTTGTTTGGAACCCCTAGAAAAGAAAGTAAAATAAGAATTTGATCATTATTATTCCAAAAAATAGTTAGTGAAAATACTCCATGATTGTAGCTAAAGAGCCAAATAATGAAGATAACAAATAAGTCATCATCGTTTTGATCAAGCTTGGTAAGTAACTTTAATAAAGAATTTAAGATATTAAGATGTTCTGCATTTGATGGTCTAGTGGGTGCATGACAAACTAGCATCAACTCATCAAAACTCGATCGGATGACTTTGCGAAGCATTTGTTGATCTTTCAGTTCCTCGTTGGATCACACTAACTGGCAACCAATACAGTAAGTGAAACACAAATAATTTCCTTGCTTGTGAATTTACACCGTAGAGTCACGAAGTGGAAGGGAAAGAAATGGAGAGAATTTTGGTAGCCACAAACAAATGCTTTAAGTTTTGCCTTTTCTTGATTGCCTTAAAAATTAGGGACGTTTAGGTTTTTACCCAACTTTTTAAACATAATTAGATAAATGACAAAATTTTGAACTTATTTAGTAAAATACCCAACTTTGACCGATCAATTGTGCATGTGTACAGTAAAAAATAACACATAGGCTTTGACGGATTATGTCTTGCCACATCAGCACTTGGTGAGTTGAACAACACGTCAATTGACATGTCATCTTACAGACACATCATCACCCATGTAGGATGCCACATCATTAAATAACACAAAAACCCTCTGTTGAAAATATAAGACGGCAAACCACGTCAACATCGTTTAAAATATTTATAAATTGAAAAAATATATTTTAGATTTTAAAAATCAAATTTATCAATACACTTTTTATTACCATATATTTAAAATAATAAATTATTAAAAAATATTGATTAATTAAAAAATCTTACTCTTACCTATTTAAAACCATTTATTATCGATTTAAAATATTTATCAATTAAAAAAATATGAAAATTTTATATTAGAGTTTAAAAATAAAATTTATCGGTACACTTTTTATTACTTTATATATTTTTTAAAAATAAGATAGCAACCAGCAGTGGGGAGCAGCAGGAGCGGGCACAACAAGAGGGTGAGAGGGCGAGAGGAGAGGAGAGAGATCGAGCAGCGAGAGAGAGAGAGAGTGAAAAAAATAAGAAGGGACACAAGGGCTTACATGGCATGATGATGTGTTAAAGAATTTAATGACATGGCATCTTACATGGGTGATGACATGTTAGTTGGCGTGTTGTTCAACTCACCGGGTGTTGATGTGGCATGATGATGTGGTGACACGTAATCTGTCAAAGTTGTGTATTTTCCTAAATAAATTTTAAAGTTTATCATTTACCTAATTATATTTAAAAAATTGGGTAAAAATCTAAATGTCTCTACAAATTAAAGGGTTTTTCTTTCTTGGCGCACCCAACTCTATGTCGGATAAGGTGGTATCTCAACAGCTACACCAATTCGGCCTTGCGATCCTAATTTGAGCGCACCACCCAAAGCCTGCCAAACTGCACCAAGTATAAGACATCAGCATGCACTAATTCCTCTGGTGATTTATTAATGAAAAGAAGCGGAACACAATACGAGATTAGCCACTTTAACTCATAGCCATACACTGAAAGAATGTTTTCTGGGTTAGTGGGTTCGCCCCTCGTTAATGGATAAGGGAATCTGGGTGGTATTCATTTGGAAAGCAGGGGCTGTAGCCTTCTCTGTCGCTCGGCCTATATATACCTGTTTGTTCTGGGAGTAATGACCAAGGCTGTGGTAGTGCAAGAGAAGAAGAGAGGAGCTGAAGGGAGGTGGAGAACCAGAAGGGAACTGGGTCAATGGGGAAGTTCACGAGCAAAGCGAAACCCTACGCCGCCATGTTCTTCTTGCAATTTGGGTTTGCAGGGATGTACATTATCACTTCTCTTTGTCTCAAGAAGGGCCTCAGTCCCTACGTCCTCGTTGTGTACCGGCATATCGCCGCTACCCTTGCCATTGGTCCCTTCGCCTATTTTATGGAGAGGTACCCTACTCTTTCCGGTCTGGATGATCTTCTGAATGGCTTCATCTAGAAACTCCCAGAACCCCGCCAATCACCTCACCGGGTTTGAATGGGTCCTATATAAAGGTTCTGTTCACGTCCGGCCAGGTGATTGCTTGGACAAAAAGAACTTGTCCAGAAGATCCCACCATCTCTTCTCTTTTACCTCTATGTTAAAGCTTGATAGAGTTTCCTTTCTCCTTTGTTTTTCTTTCGATTCTGCTCATGCACTCCCGCAAAGTAACAATGTTTACTCTTTAGAGGCATGATATTCTGACTGTTTCCATTCGGTTCTCTTCATTCAGGAAAGTGAGGCCCAAGATGACATTCTCCGTCTTCATAAAGATCGCAGTCCTTGGCTTTCTGGAGTAATGCTCTGAAACTCTTGCAAGGACTCATTTTCTGGAGAATATCTTTCACTAGTTTTTTTACAGTTTACCGTACTGGCGACTGACCATCTGCTCAAAACTCCCCTCTGTAGACCAGTGCTGGATCAGAATTTATATTATGTCGGGATGCAGTACACTTCAGCAACCTTTGCTTCTGCGATGTACAATGTCCTCCCCGCCATAACCTTCATCCTGGCCATCATTCTCAGGTGGGTCATCCTGGGAGCTACTTCTACCTGCCTTTATTGAGTTTTAGTGATCTCTGCAACATCACCAAGTTGATGCTATTACCGTGTTTCCTTGTACAGGCGCGAGAAGATTCAAATTAAGAAGATACCAAGCCAGGCTAAGGTTTTGGGAACAGTGGTGACTCTGGGTGGAGCCATGCTGATGACTCTCTACAAGGGGCCCGTCCTGGACCTGGTGTGGTCCAGAGGCCGGACGCACCACAGTACCAGCGGTGGCGGCGGACACGATTTTGTCAAGGGAACTATCATGCTCTTCTCCAGCTGCTTCTCATGGGCCGTCTTCTTCATTGTGCAGGTAAAAATTAATCAGAGCACCACCTTTGATTTCAACAGTTGACAGAGATGGATTTCTCTTACCCAGCCAGTGCCACTAATATGATTCTAATCGTACTTGTTTGGTCTAGTCGTTCACACTAGATTCATACCCCGCGGAGTTGTCGCTGGCAGCATTAGTGTGCTTTATGGGAATCGTAGAAGGCGCTGCGGCGGCTCTTATCATGGAAAGGAATGCTGTTGCATGGTCCATCGGCTGGGACACCAGGCTCCTCGCTCCTATCTACTCGGTACAGTCTTTTCTTTTTTCCCTCATGTTCTCAGGTTGTTAGATTTTCTCCCAGTGCTTGATCTACTTTTATCTCTTTCTGCGCAGGGCATAGTGAATTCTGGGTTGGCATACTGCATTCAAGGGATGGTGATGAAGGAACGAGGCCCAGTTTTTGTCACAGCTTTTAATCCTCTCTGTATGATTATCGTGGCGTTTCTTGGTTCCATCATACTAGGCGACGAGATCAGCTTAGGAAGGTATGTATATAATCAAATCACAGCGATGGGAAGTGATAATTTGCTTCAGAAAATGAATTCATGATGCGGATTCCAATTTCTTTCAGGGTGATTGGAGCTATTGTCATTGTAGTCGGCCTTTACGCAGTGGTGTGGGGAAAGAGCAAGGACCCCATAGGCTCGCCGGAGTCACCGACGACTGACAAGAAGAAAGGGTTGCCGGAGCTTCCCATGATGGCGATCAACTCGGAGAAGATGAATTCAAGTGAAGATTACATTTTGAATGGTGTGGTGACGCAAGAGATTCCAGCAAAGGGCGACAATGTGGTGCTTCCCAAATGAGATGTTTTTGGTGGTTAAGGAGTGGGAAATGATGTGTAATTGAGTATGGCTTCATGCAAAATTTGGGGTCCCTCTTATGCTTTTAATCTAAGTGTTTTTCTTTTTTTTTTTTTGTTTCTATATATAACTAATAGTCGATCTTTCCAATTTGTTTCAGTCTTAGATCGATGAGTAGTGATAGTAAAATGATGTGTTTGGAATTATAGCTACAGATGACAGATCCAATACGAAAAACTATTTGGTGCGAAACAAGCTAAATGAATAAGAAATAATATAAGGTAACTTAATACTGTACCTTCAAATATTTATAGTCTAGGTTGGAGGGCGATCTCATCGATCGACTTCATACAACAAGCTTTGCATTTAATAATTAGAAAAACCTTCAAGTTATCATATATAGATAGCTAACTAGATAGATAAAGAGATAGATAGATAGATAGAGAGAGAGAGAGAGAGAGTATAATTTTAAAGATGGAGGACCTACTTCCTACTTAAGCTAAGACAGCTCAAGAAACCTCGTGTAGACAAGAAATGTGAACTGGAAAGACTATAAAGCATTAATGGATTATGAAATGTCAAAGAAACGAATAAGAAGTCATTTATAAACTAGTCAGAATTGGATAAGAATAAAAGAAAATATTTGCATAGGTTCTAAAAACTAAACCTGACCGGCCAGTTGAATTGACATCAAATAGACAAAATTTGGCAGACAAAATTTATGAATAAGCTTTAGAAAACTGAGTAAATAAGGTAGGGGCAGACCCGTGTGGCTCAGGTAATATGATTATAACTATTTCCTGATGCAAATTGTGCTAGTGCCATGTCTCTCTCCACCTGAAGCTTGAGTGGCACTTCCTGTTCAGATGATGCCAAATGGTGAACAAAAGCTGTTACACAAAAATCAGTTCCAAGGCCTTGTCTCAAGCATGGAAACCTAGTAATACTCCACTCACAAAAAGATGGGGACATTTTCACTCCAAAACAACCCATCAGCACCCAATTTTGAAGAACTTTTCCCCCTGGGATCCACTTTCATTGCTGTCCATGACCCTCCAATACAGGAAATTTCTCCTCTGGGAAGCATGAACCAAGCACTGAAAAATCTGGCTTGTCCCTTCAAAATGACAAGTCAATCTACCCGAATGAGGTAAGACCGACCCTACTTCTCTTTCTCCTATATTTGGGACCAACCATCTCCTACTTCACTTTCTCCTATTTGGAATCAAATGCTTTCTTTATTTCCCATTTTGTTTTTCTGTTTTCAGCAGAATTTGGTGTTGGATCGTTTCGATCGGTTCTGTACCTAAATCAGAGCAATCACATTACCAGCGTTAGTTATCGGTTTCTTTATGCACTGTTGAAAAAGAACAAAAAAAAAACAGAAATGGGGTTGGGCATGTCTTGGGGCAATCAGTACCAAACCAGATTTGCTGGCTATCCGATTAAATTCCAATCATGGTGTTAATTATGCAGCTTTGTTTCATTCGTTTTGGCTATGTGAAAAATGAAGCTAACATTGGGAAAGCACAATAATTTTTTTGGAGCATGATCGTTTCTGTAGAATATAGGAATGTAAAATAATATTGCCTTGATTATCATTGATTAGGTATAAACTATTTATAGAATTATAATATAGAAAGTAGGTGATTACAACTCTTCAATTTGAGTATGTCTCTAATGCAATCATTTAGAATTTGAGTGTATCATTATCTCTATTATTATTTTTATCTTTATCTCTATCATGCCCTCGCAAGATGGATCTCTGAGAGGAAAGTCCAATCTTGATCTTTGATGTAGAATTTAGTTACATCGGTTTTTATACCTCGCAAGCGTACGAATCGTTCATGTAATTTAGAGGGAAGCGAGGGTCATATCCACAGGGAGGACTGAATTTTGTGTATTCTTCAGTCAACTAGCCTAACCAAATATGATGAATTAATATGAACTAAATACTAATTATATCCTAAATTATCAAGCAATCATCTGGTTAACTACTTGCACAACAGGAAACATCAACTCTGGATTTTACGGTGATTCGTGCCTCTCTCGAGCGCCACGTAACCACGGATCTGATTTCTCAATCCTTGCGTCTAGACCCTCTCGGGTGCATAGAGTGAAAGACAGAAATCGGATTAAAATACCAAACTCCAACCTAAATTATATTCCTACCCTAACTAGCTAATTTAATCAAATATCCGGAAAACAAATATTCAATAAATATTAATTATCAAATCAGATTCAATAAACATTCAAAACCTAAGTTCAAACTATATAAAAAAATGAAATTCCAAAATGACGAATTACTCCCTTTCTCCTTCCTCTCGCTCGAGCAGCAACTCGTTCTCACGGGTGCTGCAATTTCCCGAAATTAATGGCTTCTGGTAGCAAGAGTGAGTGGCCGGAGGTAGAGACGATGTCGGCGACGAAGGTTAGAAGCCGACGGATGGAGGTAACATCCGGCGAAGAACGAAACAGAGCTTAAGTTCTCTAACCGGCTCTCTCGAGTCTCGGTCGGAGTCGGAATAGCTCCGGGAATGGTCGGAAATATGTAATACACGCCGGAGGATGGTCGGAATGCGGAATTGGCACCGGAGAAGCCCTCTCGGATCACCTCCCGGCCTGGCGAGCAGAAACTACCACTGTCGAACTCACCTCGACGGAGACTCTCTCGAGCTTTCCTCGGGTTTGTTCTCGATTGCTGGACGGCGGTGGACGATGGTGGCGCTGCGAAAGACAGTGGTGTGGCGAACGACGGTGGGAAACTCCTCTCAGGTCTTCCCCTGTTTCCGGTCTACGGTCTTGCTCTGTTTTGGTCGATCCTCTCTGTTTTCTCTTGACGCTCTCCCCCCCTCTTCGACGCTCCTCTTTTCCTTTAATACCATCTTATTTGTTTTAAAACGATTTGCCCTAAAAATCACCTTCATTTCACTAAGAGCATTTTGGTAAATATCTCCTTCTCCACCAAAATTCTCCTGAAATTCCATAATTGATTCTATAAAAAACATTTCAGGAAGAAATAAACCTTAAAAACAATGAAATATAATTCAGGAGAGAAAAATATGCAATATCAACAGTGATTAATGCCAAATTCAATAAATGCTCATTTCATTTGAAAACCGATAAATAACCACCTATAACACAATTATAAAGGTTATTCTATTATAATTAACCTAGTTCTCGTGTCAGACCAAATTCAATAAATGCTCATTTCATTTGAAAACCGATAAATAACCACCTATAACACAATTATAAAGGTTATTCTATTATAATTAACCTAGTTCTCATGTCAGAATATGGCATCTATCACACCCCCAAACCTAAATCTTTGCTAGTCCCTAGCAAAATAACAATCGAACCAAAATTAAGCCTAGGAAAACAAAATGCCACTTTCGTAGGAAGCACGATTGCATTTAGCGCATGCAACAAGCCGTTAAAACCCTACTCTGCAGTAGTGAACGAGTTATGTCTCGTGAGGGTTTGCATGGAATTTACCCACAAAATTCATCTAAATCAATAATTTAAAAAGAAAAACTGAAGAAAATTTACTCCTCATTAGCATATGACTAACACTTAGTATCGTAAAATATCTGAAAATCATATGAGATCTTGCGCAATTTGAAAACCTGTGTAAAATATAGCCTATTATCAATCCAAATACACTCATTGTTACTCCTCCTGAACCAATGTGACCCATAAGTTATTACTTCAACAGAACAAAGAGGCAACAAATAACAATAAAATCCTGGTCACATCACAATTAAGAAAAAATAGTAGAGTAAGCCTGTTGTCTGACAATCTCACAAAATAAATATACCAATTTCAATCTTGACCTGCAACTTCTTTCAAATTACAATTCATCATCAAAGTTAAGGAAACTCATTGCTTCCAGATTTAAAACCATTTTACGCTATTACCTACGCACTTTTGCTATTACCAGCGTAATTTTTGTTTCACTGAATACTTTTGGTATTACCACCATTTTGTATTCGTCTTCACTGCACATGCACTTATTTTTAAGTAACCGACTGTTCTGGTGCATGTCCCTGGGTTTGCCCAGGCTGTTTCTGAAGTTATCTGTCTTTTGCAAGGAAGAGCATTTCTATTTGCATTCATACATTACAACAAGGAATTTCACTGAGGTATAAAAAAGAATGAGTTCAAACAGGCATACAAGACTAGATTTACATGTTCTCTTTTGCAACTAAGTTCCAAGTCTAATGCAATAGTAAGTTATCCCACTGAATTCTCATGGATCACAACAAATGATATCAGATTTCTAATAGGCATATTCTACACAATTTTACGAAAAATTTTGAAACACATTTGAGCAACTTATTTTAACTCTACTAATGTTAACCACATACTAAGAGGAGTAATTTGAAAACCACGAACAGAAATCAAAAGAAAATTATTGCTAAGACAAAAAAGAGTCGTTTCCTTCCCCCAAACCTAAACCTGACATTGTCCTCAATGGGGAAAAGTTAAAACACCAGAACGACTACAAAAAGGAATAACAACTTAGCTAGTTATACTCCAGCAGGGTGAGGGTTAAGCTCCCTCAGGGCTCCTAAATCCATAGGTGGGACCATATGTGTTTGGTCATTAACAATAATACCGAAAAGTCAATAAAGACCCCCAGGAATGATACATAGTCTCCCTCGAAGAAGGTTTACTCGTATCAGTCGTACCCGTAGGTAATCATCCGTAGATGAAACCGCTATCCCACATCACACTTTGAAGAAATCTCCGTGTGACTGGCCACTAAAGGTAGCAGGAATCACGCGCTGAACACAAGTCCTTAAGTTGCTCACCATAAGGTTTTCATTTAATACTTTAAGGTCAATCCCAGAACAGTTGTTTGAGTACAGACCTCTCAAACTAGGGACCAAAAGTCTGGTCATCGACTACCGGAACCATTTATGCTCTCAGCCGGCAAGAGAGTACCCCGAGTCCATGATGGGGCCGGCATCGCCGAGGGACCTCCAATCAATCAAGACCAGAGTACACCAAGGGTTATCCCAAATAAGAATGAATAAACCAACAAAATAACAATAAAACTTTAATGTACAAAGGGATAGAAACGTGGGGATTGCCCACAATGTGCTAAGTTTATAGTCGTAAGCAAGACTCTGACGCATTCAAGATGAAATGACAGGTTCCTCCAAGAAAATCACCATCACCTCCTTCGGTGTGGGGACATTCTCAAGATACAGTTTGAGCCTCTGACCGTTAACTTTGAAGACCGACCCGTCTCCATGATTGCGGATCTCAATGGCGCCACGAGGAAACACCTGTGTGACTTCAAATGGACCGGACCACCTGGATATTAGCTTCCCTGGAAACAAATGCAATCGTGAATTATAAAGTAAAACATTCTGCCCAACAGTAAAAGACTTGCGAAAAATAGATTTATCATGTAAAAGCTTTGTTCGCTCCTTATACAGTTTGGCATTCTCATAAGCATCATGAAGTATCTCCTCCAACTCATTGAATTGCAATTTTCTCTCCTCACCCGCTTGAGTTAAATCAAAATTCAAAGCCTTAATGGCCCAATAAGCTCTATGCTCAAGCTCAACAGGTAGATGACATGCTTTGCCGAACACTAGGCGAAATGGAGACATCCCAATAGGAGTCTTATAAGCGGTTCGATAGGCCCATAAAGCATCGTCCAATCGAGTAGACCAATCTTTCCTATCAAAGCAAACCGACTTCTCCAAAATCCGTTTGATCTCCCTATTAGAGATTTCCACTTGAGCACAAGTTTGCGGGTGGTATGGAGTGGACACCCGATGAGTGATGGAATATTTCTTCAATAAGGTCTCAAATGCTCTGTTACAAAATGAGATCCCCCATCACTGATGATCGCTCTCGGGGTACCAAACCGATTAAAGATATTTTGTTTTAAAAACTTTACCACCACTTTGTGATCGTTTGTCTTACATGCAATAGCTTCAATCCATTTAGAGATATATTCAACATCAACAAGGATGTATTGATAGCCGAATGAGACAGGAAAAGGACCCATGAAGTCAATACCCCACACATCAAACAATTCAACAATAAGAATGGGGTTAAGAGGCATCATGTTCTTCCTACACAAACAACCAGTTCGTTGGCATTTATCACACACCTGACAAAACTCATGGGCATCTCTAAATAATGAAGACCAATAGAAACCACATTGCAAGACTTTAGCCGCGGTCTTTCTAGCACCAAAATGTCCACCACATGAGTGGGAATGACAAAATTCAAGAATGTTGGCAAAGTCTTGCTCATGTACACAACGCCTAATGACTTGGTCAGAACACACCTTGAACAAATAAGGGTCATCCCAAAAAAAATGTTTGACTTGGGAAAAGAATTTCAACCGATCTTGTTTACTCCAATAATCAGGAATCTTATGAGTTACAAGATAGTTGACTATGTTAGCAAACCAAGGCAACTGGGATACTTGGAGAAGTTGTTCATCAGGGAAGGAATCATTTAAAGGAAGGAATCCTTCCTGAGGTGTTACACAGATCCTAGATAGATGATCACAACCCTTCTTATCTGAAATCTCAAGGTCAAATTCTTGCAATTGTAAGATCCATCTAATCAAGCGAGGTTTAGTGTCCTTGATGAATAATAAGTATTTCAAAGCAGAATGATCAGTGAACACTATAACCTTTGACCCTAACAGATATGATCTGAATTTGTTCAAGGAAAACACTACAGCTAGCAACTCCTTCGCAGTGGTAGTGTAATTCAATTGAGCATCATGAAGAGTGCGGCTAGCATACTGAATGACACAGAGAATTTTATCCTTCTTTTGCCCCAAAATAGCCCCCAATGCATAATTAGAGGCATCACACATCAACTCAAAAGGCAAAGACCAAGTAGGGGGTTGGACAATGGGTGCAGTGGACAAACATTTCTTCAATGTCTCAAAAGCATGAATACAGGCATCATCAAAGGCAAAAGCAACATCTTGAGCAAGCAAATTCGTCAAAGAACGAGAAATTTTGTTAAAGTCTTTAATGAAACGCCTATAGAACCCAGCATGGCCAAGGAAAGAATGCACCCCCTTCACATAAGTAGGTGGTGGCAGATTGGCAATTAGGTCAACCTTGGCTTTGTCCACTTCTACACCCCGCTCAGACACTACATGTCCTAAAACAATTCCTTCTTTCACCATGAAGTGGCATTTCTCCCAATTCAAGACTAAATTGGACTTAATGCAATGGGACAATACGATTGAAAGATTGTGCAGACATGTATCAAAACTAGAGCCAAACACAGAAAATTCATCCATAAAGACCTCTAAAAAGTCACCAATCATGTCGGAAAAGATACTCATCATGCACCATTGGAAAGTGGCGGGCGCATTGCATAAACCAAAAGGCATGCGTCTGTAAGCATAGGTGCCAAACGAACACGTGAATGTGGTCTTTTCCTGGTCTTCTGGAGCAATGGGAATTTGATTGTAGCCAGAATATCCATCTAAGAAGCAATAAAATTTATGGCCGGCCAATCGCTCTAGTACCTAATCAATGAAAGGTAGTGGGAAGTGATCCTTCCTAGTGGCGGAATTAAGTTTTCTATAGTCAATGCAGACACGCCACTTGGTGGTAGTTCTTGTGGGAATCAATTCACCACTTTCATTTTTCATTATTGTTATCCCCCCTTTCTTATGGACAACTTGACTTGGACTCACCCAGGTGCTATCGGAAATAGGGTAAATGATTCTTGTCACAAGCAACCTGATGACTTCTTCTCTCACAACGTCCAGCATATGGGGATTTAACCTACGTTGCATCTCACGTGAGGCTTTAGTCCCCTCCTCCAAATGAATACGATGCATGCATATGGAGGGGCTAATCCCTTTTAAGGCATCAAGAGTCCACTCCAATGCCTCTCTGTGTGCTTGTAAAACTTCAATCAATTGTTCCTCCTGCTCAGTACTCAAATCAGAGGAAATAATGACTGATAATGAGTTCATGGGCCCCAAGAACACATACTTCAATGTTTCATGCATGCTATCTCCTTTCCTAGGTGGGCCCGATAACCTCTGCGGATAAGGAGCTAGTGGGACTTGGTTAGGGATCTGCTTGGCTGTAGGTGCACAACTTGGAGGTTCTTCACTCAATGTTGTGTCCCCATTGTCATCCTTTGACTCCTTAGACTTAGTGGTCCCTACCCCATTGTTCAACTCACGACCACTCCTAAGGGTGGTTATGGCTTTGGCTTGCTCATGGTGGGGTTTGGAACTCAACCCACTCTCATGTGTGTTTTTGGAGTTAGGAATGGTTTGACTCGGGAGTCTATTTTGTGCTTGTTCACTCATGTGGCTGGCCAACTGACTCACTTGCATTTCAAGTTTAGCAATGGAGGACTGTGTATTCTGCATGAATAATTGAAGTGTATCCTCAAGTGAAGGTTTTTGTGGAATCAATGGCTGTTGAGTGAAGTGTGGGCGCGGAGCTTGGGGTTGAGTAAACCCTGGAGGACCCCCAACCTGTGGGCCCTTGGACCATGAGAAATTTGGGTGCCTAGCCCAACCCGGATTATATGTTTCTGAAAAAGGATCGTTCCGGTTTGGTCTATGAAAATTCTGGACTGCATTCAAGTCCTCAATGAGCTCTGGGTAGGATGAACTAGATGGACACATTTGTGTGGGATGAGATGCACCAGAGCATATGGCACAGACAGTAGATGGGTTAGGAGCAGGTGAACTCTTGGACACAATGAGGGCATCAATTTTTCTAGTCAACCCTCAATCTTGGTCATGAGCATGGGTGTTTCACTAACCTCGTAGAGACCCCCTCTTTTTGCTTCATGGTATCTCCTATCAACATTAAATGATGAACCCCATTGCTGAGATTGATCACTCAACATTTCAAAGAAGTCCCACGCCTCACTAGTACTCTTACCCATCAAACTCCCACCACTTGTTGCATCTACCATGGATCTAACCTGGGGTGTAAGACCTTGATAAAAGTATTGCACTAAATGCCATTTCTCAAACCCATGACGTGGACACCTACGGATCAAATCCTTCCATTTCTCCCAAGCCTCATAAAAGTGTTCACCCTCCTGCTGCATAAAGTTGGAGATTTCTCTCCTGAGGGCTGTAGTTCTCTGAATGGGAAAGTACTTGGACAAAAATTTTGTGACTAATGTGTCCCATGAAGTAATGCTGCCCACATCCAAGGAATTAAGCCAAGACTTGGCCTTATCCTTAAGTGAAAATAGAAAAAGTCTTAACCAGATAGAGTCATCTGAGAAATTCTGGAATTTGAAAGTTGCACAAATATCTAAAAATTCCTTGATGTGGTAATATGGGTCCTCCTTCTCCAACCCATAGAATGTAGGGAGGAGTTGGATCACACCCGGTTTCAACTCGTAACTGGCGGCAGTAGTGGGTGGCAATATAATGCAAGAAGGTGATGTGAAGTGGGATGAGATAGAATAATCCCTCAGGGCTCTACGATCACCTACTGCAGGTAACTGTAATGGTTCACCCTGATTGGCCATGGTAGCTCCTAACTTGACTTCGGGTGTTTTCCTACAAATATGTTCTACCTCTTCAACAAAGGGAGCTAATGGTCCACCTAGGGAGCGGTGCCCGTGCATAAAAACACAAAAAGAAACAAAACGAACTATCAAATTAAGCTAACAAACTCACTACTAAAAATATGAACTAACTAGAAAAAATAAAAATAATTCCATACAAAATCACCAAACTAAAATTATGAAAGCAAAAAAAGTAAATAAATAAATAAATCTAACCTAAGACCATGGAGAACCAAGAAATACACTTAACACATGCCTCCCCGGCAACGGTACCAAAAACTTGATGTAGAATTTAGTTACATCGGCTTTTATACCTCGCAAGTGTACGAATCGTTCATGTAATTTAGCGGGAAGCGAGGGTCATATCCACAGGGAGGACTGAATTTTGTGTATTCTTCGGTCAACTAGCCGGTCAACTAGCCTAACCAAATATGATGAATTAATATGAACTAAACACTAATTATATCCTAAATGATCAAGCAATCATCTAGTTAACTACTTGCACAACAGGTAACGTCAACTCTGGATTTTACGGTGATTCGTGCCTCTCTCGAGCGCCATGTAACCATGGATCCGATTTCTCAATCCTTGCGTCTAGACCCTCTCGGGCGCATAGAGTGAAAGACAGAAATCGGATTAAAATACCAAACTCCAACCTAAATTATATTCCTACCCTAACTAGCTAATTTAATCAAATATCCGAAAAACAAATATTCAATAAACATTAATTATCAAATCAGATTCAATAAACATTCAAAACCTAAGTTCAAACTATATAAAAAAATAAAATTCCAAAATGACGAATTACTCCCCTTCTCCTTCCTCTCGCTCGGGCAACAACTCGTTCTCACGGGTGCTGCAATTTCCCAAAATTAATGGCTTCAGGTAGCAAGAGTGAGTGGCCGGAGGTAGAGATGACGCCGGCGACGAAGGTTAGAAGCCGATGGACGGAGGTAACGTCCGGCGAAGAACGAAACAGAGCTGAAGTTCACTAATCGGCTCTCTCGAGTCTCGGTCGGAGTCGGAATAGCTCTGGGAATGGTTGAAAATATGTAATAGATGCCGAAGGATGGTCGGAATGTGTAATTGGCACCGGAGAAGCCCTCTCGGATCACCTCCCGGCCTAGCGAACAGAAACTACCACTGTCGAACTCACCTCGACGGGGACTCTCTCGAGCTCTCCTCGGGTTTGTTCTCGGTTGCTGGACGGCAGTGAATGGCGGTGGACGACGATGGCACAACGAAAGACGGTGGGAAACTCCTCTCGGGTCTTCCCTTGTTTCTGGTCGACGGTCTTGCTCTGTTTTGGTCGATCCTCTCTATTTTCTCTTGACGCTCTCCCCCCCCCCCCCCCCCCCCCCCCCCCCCCACCCCCTCTTCGACGCTCCTCTTTTCCTTTAATACCATCTTATTTTTTTTAAAACGATTTGCCCTAAAAATCACCTCCATTTCACTAAGGGCATTTTGGTAAATATCTCCTTCTCCACCAAAATTCTCCTGAAATTCCATAATTGATTCTATAAAAAGCATTTCAGAAAGAAATAAACCCTAAAAACAATGAAATATAATTCAAGAGAGAAAAATATGCAATATCGACAGTGATTAATGCCAAATTCAATAAATGCTCATTTCATTTGAAAACTGATAAATAACCACCTATAACACAATTATAAAGGTTATTCTATTATAATTAATCTAGTTCTTATGTCATAATATGGCATCTATCAATCTTCAAAAAGAGGAAGTGTGTTCTCAAAAGTGGTTTGGAGAGAGCAGCAGCTGGAGCAGATAGAAGTGCATCGTCCAGTGGTAGACCAGCGGCACTGGTAGTGGTTAGGGGTAGACAAAATTGCATCGTCCAGTGGAATAGTATCGGCATTGGAGGCGGACGGAATCGCATCGTTTGAAGGAAGAGCAGCGGCATTGGAGGCAGCTAGGGTGGACGGAATCATATCGTCTGGTGGAAGGGCAGTGGTTGGGGCAAACAAAATTGCATTGTCTGGAGGAAGAGCAGCTGCACTAGATGTGTCTGGGGCGGACAAAATCGCATCATCCGGTGAAGAGATGAAAAAGAGCAGCAACACTGATAGCAGTTGAGGCAGACGGAATAACATTGTCCAGATGGGATGAAGAGGTTTTGCAGAAAGGTTTTTTTCATTGTCCAGATGGGATGAAGTGGTTCTGCAGAAAGGTTTTTTTTAAAAAAAAATTATTTTTGCATGTGTGAACTACAAGTGTGAAACTTGCAAGTTGTGCGGGACAGGACATCGAGGGGGAAAATAATTTTCCCCCTCAACATAGGTATCTCGTGTTGTTTTGCTCCAGGGGGAGTTTCTGTGCAGCGCTAGCGAGGGAGGTTGCTGGCAGATCTGATGGCGGCAGCGGGGTGGGGGTGGTTTGTGCGGTGCTAGCTAGGGTGTTGCCAGCAAAGCGGACGATAGTGGCGCAACAGAGACAAGGACATCGAGAGAAGACCGAAGGAAGCACGGGTGGTGATGGTGTTCTGTGCTGCGACACAGGCGAGTGTGGTTGCCTGCTGGAGGCGAAGAACTCAAACCAACAGCGGTAGGCGAACGGGGCAGCAGTGGCGGTGGCGGTGGCAGTGGCAACAACAAGGGTGGTCGTCGACGACGGCTTGTGGAAGTTCAAAAACAGAGGTGGTCAAGTGCAGGTTTTTTTTTTGTGAATATCGTCAGCGAGATTGTATGATGATGGCAGAAAGCTTTTTAGAGAGATAGGGAAGAGGAAGAGAAAAGTACTAGGTATGGGCGGTGGTAGTTGGCAGCTTCAAAGGAGGATTTCTAGTAATGGCAGACTGGTTCTGATTAATCGATCGGGAGCTATGACACCATGTAGAATATCGGAATGTAGAATAATATTATCGTGATTATCATTGACCGGGTATACACTATTTATAGAATTACAACAAAGACAATAGGTGATTACAACTCCACAATTTGAGTCTGTCTCTAATTCAATCAGTTAGAATTTGAGTCTCTCTCTATCTCTATCATTATCTTTATCATTATCTCTATCAGTTTCATCACATTTCGATTTTGTAGCTTCTTCCACGTTATGAAAACAGTTCAATCATGGCTTTCTATCTCTCCAAATCCACACTTCTCTCTTTCTCTCTCTCTTTTATGCAAGTCTAAAATCTAAATGTAAGGGAAAATTTCATCCTATCATTATTTACAACTTATAAGACGAGATAAATTAGGGCAAAAAAATGTTTGTCCCTTAAACTGATAAAAACAATAGAAGATTTGGTGAAATTTTGTTTTATGATGTTCTATTAGGACAAACACACCGTAAATTTAAAACAAATGAGTCTTTTTCCGGTTATTGATTTCTAAAGCCAACACATAAACACAAGAGATCTCAAGAGAAGGAGAGGAGAGAAACTCTAACTCTTGGGTAAGATGAGAGAGGAAACCAAGGGAGAGAAAGGAGAGAGACGTCTCTAGACGAATTTGAGCCAAAAGGAAGAGTCTTGAATGCTCTACCCCAAGCTTTGAAGTTGTATTTATAGTTGTGGAAAGGTGTTTATAACGACTACAACACCCTTAGGACTTCATGCTTCAAAAGGAAAAATATATAAGAGGACATACACCAGTTTGCATAATTAAAATTTTATGTCATCTCTATGAAAGTTCTCCTTATTTACTAGTCATGCCACCTCTACACACATGGGTGTCTTTTAACACTCCCCCTCAAAGTGGTGTTTATTTCACTTGCAAATAATCTCGGACAATAAACTTGTGTGGTTGAAAAAGAAATTTTGATTGCCTTGCTTTGACTCGTCTTGTTCTTGTTCACATCTTGATTGTAATATTCATCTTATTCCCATTTTGTCTCCCCCTTACTTAGATATTCTAGTCACATAAATTTGATTACCATAACACGTGGAATTTTTCATTGTTGGTTACCCCTGTCTAGTACTTCTTCTTGTACTTCTGCCCTTCAAGCTTGGGATCTCTTTGTTCTTTACCAAGAGACCCAACTTGCACAACATAACAGTGAGAGGAGAAAATCACTCCTAGTCGTATGATAATGCTCCATACACTAGTCAAAACGCTCATAGTTTGAAACACACTCATCTCAATTTCAATGGCAGAAAAATAGCCCAACTTTAGGGCACAACAAAAAGACTACTCACTTTTAAAGGGTTGCTCAAACACAAATCACCTTTTGGGTGAAGAATAAAAAGACTTGACTCAAGCTGGATGTATGACACACTCCTATACTTTTTAGGTAGTGGGTCTATAGGCATTTCTCTGAAGTGATTTTAACAAAAAATAAATTGAAGAAAGTACTTTGAGGAATTATGGGTGTGAATAAAAGATAGCAGCTCTCATACTTCAAATGGAAGGTGGCGCACAATGCGGTTCTTCATACTTCTAAGTAATAAGGAGACACTTTTAGACCAATAGATTGATAAAAAGTGACCAAGTTTTACTCAAGAGGGAGAGCAAAAAATTCCTTTATGAACATGATAATTGAGGAAAATTAAAAAAAAATCTCCAATAATAGAGTTTTGATATGGAACATAATAATGGAAACTTTCTAAAAATAAATTTCTCATATTAGGCAATTACTCTTTAGCACATCTTGACCAATTTGCAAAGAAAATATTCAAGAAATAATTTTTGGAATAAGGGAGATTTAAGACACTAATTTGGAAGCTATAATTAGGAAATAAAATTTTTTAAATAAAACATTTCAGACTTTGTCAAAAAGGAAACTAAACTCATAATGGGAAAGACTTCTCTTTAGGAAACTAGTATAATGTGAGATCAAACAAAAGAAACTTGTAAAGAAGGAAAGATATTCAAGTTGGTAAAATCTTAAGTAAATTTTGAAAATAAATAGGAAACTCAACCAACATTAGAAACTCAAAAAGTGAAGAAAAAAATCAGCTTAAATTCAAAATTTTGTATGCAACAAGATACCAGCATGACTTTTGATTATTCCAATGTGGATATCTCTCTCCAGAAAGATCAAGTTGAGAAGCGATGTAGAGTGATAGAAAGTAGATTAATACAGCCTTCTTTTGAGATATTATTCTCATTATAAATCCTCAGTAATGTTAGTACAAACCTTTCAAAAAATTGAGATTTTCTTCTACTACACGAAAATTTTCTGTTGTTTGAGCTTTGTTGCTTCAGATGTCGATTTCTCTTTCAAGAAAAATATGATTTAAATGATTCTTTTTAAGTTGGAAACCAGACTCAAAGATATTTCCCTCGTTATATAAATTTCTATATCATAATTACTTGAGGGGGAGTGTTGAAGAAGTTTGAGTGGTATTCTTTGTAATTATGAGAGTGAGAGGCATAAGTTGTAATAAGTAGTTAGTTTACGTGTTCTTCTTGATTCTTATGTATTAAGGCATCCATACCCCGCCTATATAAATAAGAAAGAGAGGGATGGGGGGGGAGCTCATTCCCGCTCTCTCTCTTAACCCCAAATATTTCTCTCCTTAACTCGTGCTCTTGCTTTCTCTTTCTCATCTTCTCTTCTCTTCTTCCTTTCTTCTTCTTCTTCTCAAACTATGTTATCCGTGGATTAAACCCAAGAATTTAAACAAAAAAATATCATAATATCCACTATATTATATTAATTGGCATAATTGTCATAATATTTATATAATTAAAAACTTTTCAATTTAATGGAAATATTAATTGGTCAACATGATAATCACTAATAATTAGTGAATAATTAATCAATAAACTTAATAAAGTCTAATGATGTAACTAAGTATTTAATTAACTAATTCTTGTATTAAGAAACCATTTAACCCATTTAATGTAATACATAACTATTTGATCTAACATAATTAAAACAAACATAACGATGTAATGACATAATGCATTCAAAATGAGCATAAAAATGACATGTAAATTAACTATAACAATAATGATTGATAATGACAGTCTTATAACGATAATGACATAACTATTACATAATGACAACACAACTATATAAGAAGTTAATTTAATATAGAGCCACAAACTTTGACATAATGCATTAAAAAATGAGCAGATCACGAATTTTATTTTTTGCAATATGAAACTAAAACAAAGCACAATTTGAATCTAATCTTGAGAGTAACATATAAATTTGTAGATAGTATGAAAGCATAAATCATAACTTTAGGCATAACACGTAAGATGCTCGATCAAACTTTAGCTTAGGTAGTTGGGGGCATTACTAGTCTTTTGTAATACTTGTCTTTTAGCAATACGAGTCTTTCATTGTTTAGTGTGTAACCAATTCCCATGAGTATCTAATCTCTTGCTTTACTCTGTTAGATTGAAATTTGGCTGCCCTTTCAAGAGATTGTAATGTATATGTTAGTATTATGCAAAGTATGGGATTTTTATTGTGTCTAATAAATTGCACAAATGCTAACTTATAACTCTTGAATTGTCTTGTAGGATAGTTTGGGACTCACAAGAATGTTTACTATTATTAGTATCATAGTTTGACACAGAAGTGGAAGAAAGTGATGAAGATGTATGATGTTCTTAAACGACATTAAATAGAAAAATCAACTTCATAGGTCTACAATGTTAGTTGTTTGTAAAATATTATTTCAGACACCATCAGTATTATTCTTTTTATTATAAATAACATTATTGATGTTATAGAAATACCACAAATGCAAGTGCATTTGATATCATGCGTCCTTGTCCATCTAAAGGTATAACATGCCACACTCCCTTCATCATCTAAGATGGTGTCAAAACCGTCACCATTTGATAGGTAGTTACGTGGGAGAGATGGTCATGTCCCAAAAAGAGTATGAAAGTCAACTAAACCCCTCTCACACTTATGTTAATTGATATTTTACCCACGATAATATATGTTCTGTATATATAGATACGTCTACATCATCTCCATCTACACCGGTGGGTCCATCATCCACATTAGCTCCATCTACATCCTTACATACGAGGAGATCACGAGGCCTAACCAGGGGCTCCAGAGTTTATGAGCTGGTGGCAAACCTCGACAGGTGGAGGATTCAGATGGAGTTGTGAGATGGGCATAGAAGGGCATTGGGACGTCATACTACCATTTGCACTCATTGGGTGGGCCATGTAATGGGGACTTTCATGGAGGTGAAGGTGGAAAATTTTAAATCATACACTAACTACTAGAGTGCTTGTACCTATCATTATATTGAGGTAAATATTTAAAAAATAATTATTATATTTTCTTTTTAGTGTTTCTAGTTTACAATGTTAACATTGGTAATGTTTCATGTTATTGGAAAATTTTTATGTCTATTTGACTATATGAGGTGGCATGAGCTGCCATATATACTATATTGGGTGCAACATTTCGGCAACACCGAACTGTTGTGCATGGGTGGTATAAGGAGCGTGGAGACCACTCCGCAACATTGTCTACTCCTTATAGAGGTGTTTCACTCAAAGATTGGCAGTGGTTGTGCATGAACGTGTTTGATGGAGAGAGGTTCAAGTTAATCCAAATTTGTATGAATTTTTTAAAAATCTATTAGTTTTAATTTTAATGTCTATTTTCATTTACGGGTATGTTCCCGAGTAAATGTCAAAAATGTTAGAAAACAAAATATTTGACATACTACGAAATCGAAGTCTTTTATGCGTAGTGGAGATCGTATGTATGTTTAATTTGGAGTATATTTTATTTTAAATGTACTATTATTCTAACATATTTATATTCATGTGACCTTATAAATATGTAGGGTACAAATTACTCTCATATTGAGCAATTTCAACGTACTCATTGGTTCAATGGGGGGCCGATGGACTGATGGATTTGAATAACAATATCTAAGAATGATTTTCTTATAAATATTTTATTTTATTTTATGGTTGAATAACTGAAATGAATTACCTCTTGTTATTTTTCGCAGGAAGAGTTTAGCAGCCGATCCAAGAGGCACAAGAAGTTAGTGAACTAGTTGATGAGAGTGCCATTCTGAGACGGGTTTGTGGAAGTCGGTCTAGCTACATGAAGAGGTTGGTTTTGTCTCAACCGCCTCTTCCTAGGATAGCCTGACCATCTTCATCCCAATCGCTTACACAATTAGAGCATTAGTTGTGGAAAACTTAGGAGGAGTTAAGAAAAATAAAGCATCGTTCTTAAAGCCAAGAGAGTAAAATGAATAACTTAGAAATACAAATACAATGGTTCTATCAACAGATGTAGACTCAGAGTCGATTGCCACCAAATTCTTCTCCCACATATGGATTTTAGTTTTGTATCACTTTTGTATATTTTTATTTTTTATTTTTTAAATAATTTTATCTTTTTTAAAAATATTTTGATGTTTAATAATATAGTTCTTTTCTTATTTATGATTTATGATTTATTTTATTTTTATTAATTTCATTTAATAAAATTAGATAGGGATTAAATAAAAAATATATATTTTAAATTTTTTAATTAAATCAGCCAGAAAAATTAAAATTCGCTGGTAGAAATTTCAACCAAAAATTTATGGGAGCAAAATTTAATTTGACTAGAAAATTTTTAATCTAAAATATTCTACTAGCGAAAATTTCACTCACGAAGATTATTTCGGCTAGTGCATTTTTATTTTGTTGGCAACTTGAAAATAATTTTTTTTTAAAATTTCATTGGCAGAAGTCTTTCCTAATGAATTCTAATTTTTACGAGAAGATGTTTCTACCATTGAAAATTGGAATTCGATGGCAAAACCCTCTACCAACGGAAATTAGCCAGTGAAAGTTGCTAGTGAAATTGTCGTTGGGAGAAGTGTATTTTATAGTTGTGTGATAATTTGATGTAGATATTGTAAGCAACCAAATATAGTGAATTGACTTTGAGGTACAAATACCTTGGGAGTAGATTAATAAAGGAATTTTCTAGCAACCAAATATCGTGTAGGACACCTTTGACTGATAAACAAAAAAATTGAAAGTATTTAAAAATGGAATTTGAATTTTGATGGAGGAGGATTTGAATTGTTGAATGGTTTGCTTGTCTACTTTTTCAAAAAATACCAATACGAAAAGTCATTTGGTGTGAAACAACAGCTATCTCAGCCATCCAAACAACTGATATCTCAGCTATCCGATCAACTGCTATCTCAGCCATCCAATCATAATTCGATGACTGAGATAGTCGTTTCACGTGTTTTACGCCAAATGGTTCAACCTTTATGAGTAATTTTTGTTTTTTTTTTTTTAGCAGCTCGTGTGAGGCAATCCAGTAGCATTTTGACATATGGGATTGTCGTAGCCTATACATTGCTCTCAAAATCCAGGGCTAAAAGGTAGAAAAAGGGTAGTTTGCGAAATGGTCCCGCTCCCCAATAATGCTCATTTACGTATTCCTTTCCTTTCCCATCACCCTCTTTCCTCTTTCTTCTTCCTAGTAAAGAAAAATTTACTGTTACATTCCTCTAATCCTTTCAATCTATATAAACAACACCATCAGCTACCGAAGCAGATCTAGATGACCATGGAGGCCCTTCTCGCACAGTTCTCCTTCTTCTCCGACCAGGCCTTGCAGGACAAGAACTTCGATCCGGCAACGATTGAAGAGTTGATGGACCTCTTCGAACAAGAGGTGTACCACTCCTGGAATTCCATGGACGCAGAAGCTCGTAAAGCCGTGGACGAAGCGGAGCTCTCTCAGAAAGAAGCCGAAGAGTACCTCAACTCCCGCTTGGAGTCCTCCATGGAGGATTTCCGAGAACTCGAAAAGGATGCAGAGCAGGATGGGCTTGTTCGTGACTCCAATGCAGTGAAGAAGATGGGTGAAATGATCGGAAAAGCTGCGAGTTCCTATTCCGACAAGTACATCGAAGCTGCCCTGTCCTCTGCTACTGCTACCATGAAATCTGCGCGGAAGGGTCTCTCCATGACTCCTCCGAAAGTGCACCCATCTTGAATGTCTTCCTTCTGAAAGGAATCAGGCAATAAGGCCTCCCTGTGGCTTTAATCAACTTTAGCTTGTATCAATTGTCATCAAATGTTAAGTGGTTTTAAGAATTAAATGTAAAGATCGCCATGCAAATTTCTGAAATTTGGAAGCTTTGACGAGGAGATACGTTTGAATTTTGGTTGTGTCGTGGGTTTGATCCTGAATGCTGATTCTGTTTGGTAAAGTGAGAAAAATGCATGATGGGGTTCCTTGACAATGAAGACATGGTAGGCCACTGTGGTTGATAGCTTTGGGCATGCCAGCTCAATATAAGCGAAGAAGAGAGAAAAAAAAAAAAAGCATCTAAAAGGACGGATGTAATATGGCAAAAGCCAAAAAGTAATTCGTAAAGAGAACATGGGAGGGGATAATAGGTCGACGGGGGCTCCTTCCGACTCCTTTTCTTGCACAGTTAAAGGCAAGGAGCACTCCTTGTGATCAACATCCCCTCCTCCACCTCTTTGCCTAAATAAAGAGTATAACAGAGTATAATGAAGTTCCTCCCCTTGTTTTAGCACAAGGAGGGGCACTCCTCCCCTTTGGTAGTATTGGAAGGATGGTTGTGTAGCCCTTCCCCCTCTTTCTGTATTGAGAGAGGCTCACCATTCCATCAAATGAAAGAGCCCCACACTACATAAAAAGAGAAAGAAAAAATTATTTTGAGATTAAATGCCTACTTAGGGTTGACTCTCATCCATATTTTGATAATAATAAAACTTAATATTGTTAATAATTTAAAATTTTAGCATTTCATATGCTTTCCTTTAAGAGACACGATTTTCAAGGTCTTTGCAAATGAATTGACAAATACATCTTAAAAGACTATAAACTCAAAGATATGCCAAAGCATCTTGAAGAATCACCTACGTAAAGAATGAAGACTTGAAGACTAGAGTCAAGTCAAGTTGATAAAAGTCAAAAACTTTGGCCAAGTAAGTCAACAAGACTTCAATATGAGGTAAAACATCAGTTTTCAAAACTTTAGAGCAAATACATTTTAAAACATGTTTTTCTATGCATATCAATATTTTCAACTTGTTAGAAAACCTCTAGAATCGATTTTAACATGCTTAGAAGCCTAGTTCAGAAAACTGGTAATTGGCATGATTAATTATGCTACTAGTAATGATCAACCATCCAGAGTGCAAACTAGCAAGTATTATAAAGTATGATCGATCAATAAAAATTCGATTGATCGATCATCCGGAATCGTACCATATTGAGCTATAAAGCATGATCGATCATCCCCATCAGATTGATCAATCATCTTCATCAGATCATACTTGTCCAAGCAATGAAAAAATATAAGGCATGATTGACTATACCTATAGTATTGATCAATAAGACAAAACGATGCCTTTAAGGGACGTAAAGCATTGTCGATCAGACCTCTTATATTGATAAACCTTATCTAGTTTTGCATAGGCAAAGCTTCACTACATGATTGATCAATCAACTTGGATTAATTGAATTGCATTGATCGATCAATAAGCCTAAGGACTCAAAAAATATAGTCATCACACTTGATTGATTGATCATTGTGTGTGTCAGCTTTATGTAAACGACTACAAAAAAGGGCTAGTTTGGTAGGGATTCTTATAAATATCCCACCAAACGTGCCTGAGACAATTGATTGAGCATTTATTGGAAAAATTAAAAGTATTCAATACCATTTCACTTGAAATTCCTTTTCAAAATCCATTTTTGAAAGAAAAATTCCATTTATGGTAAATCATCCTCATTGCTCTAAAAAATTATGTACGTCCTAGTTCATTCAAACTCCTTTACACTCTTTTTTTACTGAAAGATTGGAGTTTTGGATTTCTCTAGAAGAAGGTTGATTCTCCCTTGTGCAAAAAAAGGTATAAGTTTTTCTTTTATTTGTGTATTTTAGTTCATTTGTTTATAGGTTCATCTAGAACCTAAAACCTAGATAGGAAGGTTAGTTAAGTCCAGAGAAGAATAAAAGTTCACCCATCAATTTTATTCTTCATGACTCGAACAAATTCTTCGTAGAAGGAGGTGAAATACTACCATTTACATAGATTTGGACGTTAGACAAATCTTATTTATGATACAAGATATACAAGGTTTTATCTACACATTTCATTTCAAGAATTTACTAACTTATGAGATCTAAGAGCCCGCTTCAAATATAAAGTTTTATGCAATTTGCATATATGGTTTGGAATTCTCAATGTGTTTTTGAGCAGTAAAAGATTAACGAATCTAAACTCATACTCAAAGAATGAGATTGGTTGAGACTCAATAGAAAGTCTCACCGTTCTAAGCACATTAATGTGATTTAGAATGTTAACTTGGTTTAATTAAAATAATGAGATTCTTCATTTACCCATAGACTTAATGTGATTTAGAATGTTAACATGGTTTAATTAAAATGATGAGATTCTTCATCTACCCATAGACCTATGTGCTTTGTGAAGATCAATTTCATTTATCTGTACTATTTATAGTTGGGATCTTCACGACTCTAGAAAGGGTGTGTTAAATTGTGGAGCCTAATTAACACCTTACCCTCTGGCGCAGATCGATATATTGATTGATGTGTCATTAAAGGTAGTGTGGGGATTTCACATTTGTATCCGATTGCCCTAATTTTTTCTTGATATATGGGGGTGCCGTTGTTAAGGTTTTATCACCTTGATAAGTATCATCATCCCGAGGAGCATCTGAAGTTGCAGCCCAAAAGGTTAGAGAAAAACACCTATAAGTGTGTGTGTGACTTCTCTTGTGAACTATTTCATCTTTATAGTGGATTACTGCATCGACAGAAGATAGGACCTAGTCTCACCTTGAGGCGAACCTGTATAAATCTTGTTTATTCTCTTGCTTGCTTTTCCTTTCTTCTGCGATTATTATTATTGCTCTCATTAGTTTGGAATTAGGGCGTCTAATTCCAAACAGGGTGAATATCAAAATTTAATTTAGCATAAGAAGGCAAATTTGAATTGCATTGAGCAAATTCAAAGCACTTTTTAAGCTATTGTAGCCAACTAAACAAAATTTTCTTATGTCTAGGTTTCTATACAAGCATAAGAATCAAACATATGATCAACTTCTCAAGTGAAAAGTGATTCATAGCCATGAGATGAGATTCTCAAGATCATGATGGAGATCCAAAAACACAAATACATTAATTTCATAGTACGGCTACCTAAGTAATAATACTTAATTTGCACTTACTCAAGTATTGTGCTTTTTGACTCACCCAACTCATTAGGTTTTATGGTATAAGTAAAGCTAATGGCAACATGAACCTCATTTGCCTAAACCAAGACATTTTCAATATGTTTTTTGGGGGATTAGGTATATTTTTCACAATGCTAATACTCTTTCCCACGTTTTCATTCTCTCCTCTCAGCAGCCTACCTCTCTCTTTCTCCTTCTCTATTTCTTCTCACTTCTCTCCCCGCTTCTTCTCCTTCTTCTTCTCCTTCTTTCTTCTTCTTCGGTTCTTCTTCTCCTGGAGTATTATTGTGTTGAGTGTCCTTCTAGGTCATTCGGGCGCCATGGGCAAAGGTTTTCTTAGAGTTTTTCTCTCTTGAGTTCTATCGAACAATTGCTACTGGGCTGAGTTTCTATTGTGGTTTTTTATGAAGGCTTGAGTTGACTCATGATGTATTCATTATACCTTACAAAAGAATTCACAGAGAGATAAAATCTATTTTATCTTCAAATAAATTTGTAGAGGGAGAAATAAAAGGCAAAGGTTCCTTGACCTCCACGAGGACATCATCCTGTACTTCATTTATACCTAGATGTATTTTTTTAATTATATTAAATATTTATATTCTAAAATAACAATTTTTTTAATTTTATATTGTTCTTTTAATGTTCGAGAACTCTTGGATTGAAGTTGAATCTTGATAGTTTAAAGTTAGTCATCCAGTGGAATCCTGCCATCCATTGCATGATTATACATCCTGCAACAGAGTCCATTTGCCTGTACCGAAATTGAATCTCGGTCAGCCGTCGCCGGCTTTTCTGGACCAATAAACTCCCTGTTAAAGGTACCCACTACCCAGGCTCCAGTAGGCTTCTAGTGGACGTGTGTCGGAGAAAACCATCGGAGGGCAGGCTCCACCACTATTCCGACTTCCTCTCTCACTCTGCCTGGAGATTATGGTTTTGTGGGTTTTTGGCTATGGTTCTCTCATTTGGAAAACAGGCTTCCCCTTTGATCAACGGCTCGTTGGATTCATCAAAGGATATCGACGTGTGTTCTACCAAGGCATCTCTCTTTCTCTCTCTAGCCATATTTTTATTTCTGTCATTCTGATGGGTCATGATGTATACAAATGTTCCAGGCAGTACAGATCATAGAGGAACTCCTGAGTATCCAGGCAGAACAGTCACGTTAGAGCCTGCAGAAGGTGAAGTCTGTGTAAGTTTCAAACTTCCCCTATGTTGTTTTACTTATTCTTTGCTGCTCTGTTTAGCTTTATCTTGGCTTTTTAGCATTTGTCTTGAGCAAATATTTTCCTTTTGGTGCTGCATCATGAACGTTGTCCAAGTATTAGATCTACTTTTGTAACATTGTGGTCTGTTACCTTGAGACTTTTGTCTCATATTTCACATCGTCGAATCAGGCGGCTGATCTGTGAGGTTTATCCTTTATAAAATAATAATAATAAAGTTATCACATACATTTTCATCATCTTCAAACATCATAAATTTTACTTGGAAGCGCTTCTAATTGTTTGAACCGTCACTTGTAGCAAGTCATTTAGTATGTGGATTTGGAAAGTTTCTGCCTCTTCTCTGCTACTCACGACTTCCATCTGTATACTGTTCCAAGGAAACGTTCCTTGTAAAAATTTCGAAAATATGTCATGTTTTTCCTATAACAGATTTTCAGTCAAATCTTCCCTCAGGTCAGACCCTGATGTATTTATGCTATTCTACATAATACAATTTTAGGCTATTTTAGATGCACCTTGAAGGATTCCAACACGTGAAACCTTGGTTTAGAATTATCTGAGGTTTATTGCTGCTCATTGGTTTTTTATACATGGTTTGTATGAAGTGAGAAACTTGAACCAGAGGTAAGAAGATCTATTTCTATCTTAAGACTCATAAGTGCTTCTTTTATGTGATGATTTTACCGTCAGAGCTAATTGCACTCCTGGCAGAAATTGTGATTTATTTTCATAGTTGTATGAGTCTTGATACTTAATGACAGTCTCAATTTGCTGATACATGGCGTTTAACTATTCCCATTATTTTGTCACATCAGCCTCGGTTTCCTTTTCAAAAAATTTACCATCTTATAAATCTAATGCTGCTTTTTGTATCTGATTCCATCTTCACTATATGTGACTCAGCTTTGGTATTTGCTAGTTCAGATTTTGGCACATTGTACTTTGTTCATTTACTTATTAAATTTATATGAATTGACTGCCTTATTCCTTTCCAATTCAGTGGGGTGCTGCATATAGGATTTCTGGAGAGGAAGATGAACAGATCGCTCTGTCAGTATGTGCTCAAGAGTGTTATTGTTGAATCTTCAAGTGATGCTTAACTCATTATACACATCATTTTGCAGTACAATGATTTAGACTTTTTTGGCCATGTGCAAGATATAGAAAAATTTTATCGTAAAAAAATCATATGCAAAAATGGGTGTGTTGTACATGCTATCATAATCTTGTTCTTCTTATGGGTAGAAGAAAGAGAAAAATTAAAAAACTCATTTAGTTGTGTTAAAGAGAAATGAATGCTTATGTTGTGGACCATTTTTTTTTTGTCACGTCTTTTATTGTATAGGTAGAATGCTTAACAATATTCCTGTTAACTAGCAATAAATTTTGCTCACTAGACTTTCACATTTACTATAAGGCAAGGATGGTGTTACATGGCAGTCTCTTGTAATTGGGGAAGCATTCCCCCTTCCTTGTCATGCTTGAAGCGTAGCCTCTCCCTTCTTATTCTAACATTTTAATTTTTTTAATAAATTTCATAAGTTAAGAAAGAAAATATTTGCTCACTTCTACATAATGCAGCTATGGTTGTACGATCACTGGATGAAACAAATAGTTGTTATATTATATAAAAAAAAACTGATTGTAAAGAGAGATATTTCTGAGCTGATAGGAAAGTGATGACCAGGAATGCGCAACAGAGCTCTAATCTACTCAGATTGGACTGTGTTAGTGGTTACATGTATTTTATTTGAAAGTTGACATATAATCACTTTACATCCCGTACTCCTTGGTGAGACTTGAACCCTAAACTTCACATTGGAATCCCTTTTATGTAGGAATAGGAAAAATGTATGTGATGTTGCTAGATGTCTGAAGAGTTGTTTCAGAAGGTTGGAAAATGTTCTCTCAAGGTACAGATAAACAGGTTGAAAGGTTTATGACAATGTTGGTTGAGAGACTGGCATATAGGTCAAATATGGATGGAAGTAGTGAGAAAAGAGTTGGACTCAGGCACTTGAAGATGGAAATGAAAAATGTTTAC
The DNA here is from genome assembly GCF_029961685.1 of Aristolochia californica. Lineage (NCBI taxonomy): Eukaryota > Viridiplantae > Streptophyta > Magnoliopsida > Piperales > Aristolochiaceae > Aristolochia > Aristolochia californica. The sequence continues at coordinate 459,565 of NW_027182268.1, forward strand.
ATTGAAGAAGAAAGATCCATCTGACCCCAACTCATTGGAGACAATACAAGTGTTAACTGAGCAGAAAGGATTTCACTATAATGTACAAACATGATACAAAAGTAAGAAGCTCTTATAGAGCAGATACATCAGATGCATTCTCTTACCAACTATTGGTGTCATAAATAGCACCTTTTCTCTCTCCAAGTCTTTATCAGCAGTTAGAGGCATACAATATCGTCCCATTTGTTAAAATACATCTTTCATGGGTGAGAGGTTCCACTGCTCCAAATGATGGAATGCTGATATGCCCTTTTACATGACTCTGGCATTTAGAAGTACAAAATCAAGTTTCTGTTTCAACTACTTTTAGTAAATTTTAATGTGATGTTGATTGTTTTGTTAGATAAAATCAAGGAAAACTACTTGAATAGTTGAGTTTTATTGCGATACGTCCATGTGTATATCATCTATGAGTTACCAAAAAGCTTGCTTTAAACACAGGAATCCCACAGTAAATAAGATAGGCTTTGAATTTCCAAGTACTTTTGCATAATGACTGTAAACATTTGTCTTGATAATCACCTTAGAGCATAGCCTATGCACATGCTGTCTGTACATTTATGGGTAGCAACTTTTTAAAAGGAAAATTTGGCTTTTATCTTCTCATAATGCCAACGCTTTCCCTGAAATTATGTCACAACACTTGGCAGCTTTTTGGTGTTAAGGGCAAGTTAAGACCTGCAAGCATGGTGCTTGAATTGCTTACCGTTCTTTGCTACGTTCTGTGGCTATTGTTATTTTGTTCTTGATTCTGTTACTTGCATATTCTTTGCCTCTAATTGCAGTATCTAGAAGTAAGAGAGAAGCAGTATGATATGAAGGCATATGTTGATTTCTTTACCGTAAGTTCAATTCACTCTCCTCTGTTAAACACAAGTTACCGCCCAAACTCACGAGAAGTAATTATAAAAATTCCAGGACCATTCTCTTACAGCTCCTGCAGTATCGGGAGTTTTGGTGTAAGTGGCAGCATGTCAAACCTTATTTCACTTTCAGACACCTTACTTTCCTAAGTGAGCAACAAGATCTATCTAATTCTTGTATCGGTTAGGTATATTGGCTCACCTGACAAGAAGGTCAATAACAATTACCTGGGACCTGCATCAATAGAAGAAATGGCAATGTATGGTTGCTTTTGCTATATTTAGTTAATCCTTATAATTTGATTCTTTCTTGATGTCTTTTATCTTTAATTTTAATTGACTAAATCAATTTTTCCGACAGACAAATTGTCAATGCTGAAGGCCCATCAGGACCTAACAGAGACTACCTTTTCCAGCTTGAAAATGCACTTAAATCTATTAGTAATTCTTCTTGTGCTCTTGGATTCAGATGATAACAATTCTCTTCATATATTTAGTTCCTTTTTAGCTATCCAAAAAATATATTTGGTTCTTTAAAAATATTTATTTCCTTTTTGTGTATGTAGGCTGTGAAGACAAACACGTGAATGATCTTGTAAATGCAGTCCGGAAAATTCTTCCAGATTCAAAGATTGACCCAGGAGAACCTTTTTCTTTTTGCGTGAGTATGAGCCAGTTCTAAGCATTTGTGTTAGCTGCTGCTCTGTTGCTTGAATTCTGATTATATTTCTTGGCAACTTTGTTACCAAACTTTAGCAGGTGCAGACGGGTGTTAACAATAAGTGAGAGTAGGCATTGGACAAACTAGAAGACCATGTGAAGAAATGTAAGAAGGGCTTGAAGGATGCCAAGGTGGTCTTTAAAAATCATATTCAAGAACTGCAGCGATTATACTATAGGTAAATGCATTGTAGGTAGGAGGCAATGCCCATAAGATGTTTCCAATTGAGAGTCATTTCAAATGCATTTAAGCTTGTTTACTTATACTCAACCAAAATAAATAAAAGATTTCAAAGTAAATACATGTTGATGCCCCACTTCTTTAAATTAATGCAAATGTTACAACAAAGTATGTTAAATAGAGGAGCTTCCCCTAAGCTGAACCTAAGGGGAAGTTCCTCAAGGGGCTCTGGATTCTGCACCTTCGTCCTTTGTCTTCTCTCTCAATCTCACCATTGTTGAAGACATTTAGGAGGTATATCATGTAATTAAGAGAGTAAGTGGCATATGTTGTAATTAGTTTTATGTTGAAAGTTATTTTTTGACTTGTTTATGCATTAGGGTATTCAAGTCCACCTATATGTTGATTTTCAGGACTCCATAGATTACATTTTGGGTAAAGAAGAGAATACATGTTGGGGAAAAAATAGGGTTATGGACTTAGTCGAAACCCTCCCCTTAAGTTCTATTTATAAATGATAAAAGTATTAATATTATAATTATATTCTTCACACTAGTAAGAGTGAAGAAAAAAATAAAAAACATATATCAATTACATCAATGATAATCTATTTACATTAATGATATTTTAATTACATCATATCTTCTAACACTTTTTCTTAAATTGGGAGGTAATTGCAGTGATCCCAACTTGAAACAAATAACATAGATGTAGTAATAAGCTTTAGCTCTTCAATCACTGTGTCCTAAGGATAAGTATGAAACCGAGCATATACTCTCAAATGGTAGAAATAGGTGATAAAACATAAGTCAAAATTAACCTCAAACAATTTTGAACAAATATATTGATAGTAATCACTAAAGTGGGTAATGTTTGTCATTCACAAAATGGCTATAAAAAACCAAGGGTATCAATAAAAAGTCTCAAAGAACTTGAACCACCTATATATATATATATATATATATAAAAGGTCAACCAAAGCAATGCACACAAAAGGGGTAATCAAATAAAGGATAGTAGGAGAAAGTTGCCAAATAATAAAAGGATAATGGGTAATGAGGAAGATAAGATAAAGAAGTCAAGGTCATCGTGTGTTTTATTTTCCTAAGTATTTCTAATTTTTATCAGATAAACTAATGCCGATAACAATCAGCAAATAATGAACCCAAGGCAACCAATTCAGGAGTTCTTCTTAAATAATAATATCTCAATCAAAGAAACACAATAACATCTACGACAATAGGCCAATGCCCAAATAACACATACAATATGTAGTTATATAGCAGCGGATGACCCATGAATAATGAAAGTCCTTAAGAGTAATAAGGACACATAAAATAATCTACAATGAGTTCATCTTTGAATAAGGAAGTTGTGCACCAAGTAATAAGTTGAGCATAATCCAAGGTAATAATCAAGCCCAAGTCAAGGATCCAAGTCCTGAGTGAGTGAGCCAGAGTTATGCTAAGTCGGTGTTAGACCAATATTGCCGAGTTGCAGGAAGAATCGGTATAATACTCAGGACCAAGACCAATATACCAGAGGCAGAGAGCAAGTTAGCTGAGCCATGCTAACTTGTGAGTCCGAGTTGACTTGGTCTGAGTCAGAATTCGTTAGTACTGAGTCAATCCGAGTTAGGCTGAATCAGACTCAGATTAATAAGAGAAAAGCTTGCAAATAGAGCAGTAATAACTCAGTAATGTGCTTGCAACTGTAGTAACTCGGCATAATGGGTTGAGTCAAGACCGAGTCGAGTCTGAGTTAGATGGATGACGTGCTGGTCTTCAGAACCGGAGATAGCCGACGAGTTGCCGAGTCTGTTTCAGATTAATAATAGCCAAATAATCCGAGTAAGGTTCTGAATTCTAGAACTCAAAAAACACAAACCTGTTGCAGCAATCGATGGATGAATATAATCAGATTGCGAGATGAGCTGTGATGAACCAATTCAGCAAGATGAACCAATTCTGCAAATTCCAGAAATAAACCACCCGGCAGAGAGCAAGATGACAGCAGTAAGCGATGTTCTGGAAGAGGCAACGCAACTACTTTCCAAGGTAATCTTCCAGAAAGAAATAAATAGCTGAGAGATTATGATCAGCAACGCAGCAATGCTCGGGATGGAAATCGGACAGTAATGCAGCAGCAAAGATTACGGGAAGATGCCAGCAGTAGCCAGAGATATAACTTCCAAAGATATGCCAGCAAGGAGATGGATCGTCCAAGGTAAACTTCCTTCAACATAACAGAGCAATTCTAGAATTCTGGAATGACATTACCGTTGAGTCGCAGCTATCTCCCGAGCCTTACCAATGATTACCAGAGAAGATTAACAATGCCAGCAACTTTCCAAAATAACCTCGATGCTAGCAAAAATACCAGATCGTCCAGAGAATAATGTCCAGAATTCTAACAACAACTCCTAACAGAATATGATCAGCTCGAGATGGAAAACTTGCAACGAGACAAGTATTGTCTAACAGCATGCACGAGATACCACAAGGGGCAATTGTACCATAGGTGACAATTATAATAGAGGTCACTGGTCTGAGATTGCCGAAGAGTGCAATATCACCAAGATACGAGGCAATATCCAGCAAGATCGCATACGAGTATTATGCCAGAAGAAACCAATATCAAACGAGATCACAGAAACAACAAGATGACAGCAAAAATGCTAGAACTAAATTTGAATCCAGAGAGCAATGTCCAGAGAAATCACTATCGACGCAGCAGCATATTGTAATAAGATACCGAAGTAGATCACATAGCGCTTAATTGAAGGCGGAGCTATTGTTGCCAACAAAGCTTTGATCTTCGCACGATGTAGAGACGTTAAAAAAAAATAAAAATCCAAAAGTAAATCCAAGGTGGCAAATGCAGGCCTTTCTTCTTCAGGCTCTGTTTCGCTGCCTCCGAGACGAAGGCCACAATCTGTTGAAGCCGTTCGGGTTTTCCGACGAAGATTGAAGGGAGAGATAGTAATACTGCTTTGTAGCTCTTGGTCGATCGTGCAATTTTGAACTCCGATTTGAAGTCCACGTCGATCAGGAGCCGCTCTTCTTCTACAATAACATCAATATACTTGTATTCACCTGCTTAAGCGACAAGCTTTCATCAACGACGAGAAATGGCCCTCAAAAATACAAGAGGATACCAAGGATGAAGCAGAACACGTCCACCAGGCTCTGGATGAGAGGAGAGAGATCTTTCGTCCAAGATAACAGCAACCTTCCGATGACGGAAGCAACCTTGCTATCAATAGGATTGGGCTGCATCAAACGTTCTAGATAAAAAATATAAACTAATTACATCAATGATTTGTATTTACAATTAATAGTGCAACAATAGTTTGGCAGTCTCAATTATAAAAATCAGTAACAAATTCTTCTTCTTCAAAGGTTGAATACATTGTTGCGAATGAAGATAGCAAAAGGATGTTGTAGCTGAAATCTTTCTTGAAGGAACTGGGTGGGACACTGGAAATTTACATATTGTATTGTGACAATGAAAGTGCTATTGAAATATCAAACAATAGCATCTTCCATGCAAGGACTAAGCACATCGACATCAAATATCATCAGAGAGCTTGTAGAGGAGAAGAAAGTGTTATTAGACAAAATCCACAAGTGATAATGCAATGGACATGTTTACCGAGATAGTGATAGTTGAAAAGTTGAACATTTGCTCAACTTCCGTTAGCCTTCTACACTAAGAAGCTGATGAAAATCACACAGCTCATGGTATTACTAAGATAACAACACTTGTAGACAAACATTTCAAGTGGGAAATTTACATATTGAAGAATAGAGTTCAAAGTAGTCTTCAAGTGGGAGATTGTTTAAATGAAAACCACTTATAATAAGTCTCATCCACTAGAGTCCTATTAGGGCTGGGATCCCAATTTGGGTAACTATTCTAATTGGGAACTCTATTATCCTATAATCACTTGAGTGATAGTGAAACTGGTGTGATCTCATAGAGTAGGCACATTGCTAAACCACGTAAAAATCTTTTGTTTATCTTTAAACTTTATGTTATGATCTTGCAGTGTTATTCCATTGTAGGTTGATTGATTGTCTGTGTTCTGGCAGGCGCTTCGATCCCTAGCATTAGACAATTGTTATTATTATAAGCTTAATTACAAACAAATGCCTTTCTACGTAAACTGGCACTTGCAATACGTTGCCCAAGACCAACCACTGACTGATGGAGATCCAATACTAGAAACAGCTCTTTAGCCATGAATAGTTATAGAAAGCTGTAAATAGTTGATAAACCAATACTAATTCTTGCATGCTTACAAATATCCCAGTCGAGTTCACTGTTTTTTTATTTTTTGGCCCTTTGAAATTGTATCATAACATAGTCGTTATACAAATAAAGGAGAGCCATCTTGCCCCTTGAGAATCTTCAACTTAGGGCTATCATTCTCAGATTTTTTCATTAAGAATTCATACTTACACCCTATAAATAAGTATGTTACGGCAAAAATAGCAAGCAAATTGCATATCATCTGTACCAATGAATTTCCACTTCCACAAGGGAGAATATGAACTTGTCTGTCTTGTATTGGAGTTTAAAGTTAACTTATGGGTTTTACAGACATAACTTGTCTGTCTTGTATTGGAGTTTAAAGTTAACTTATGGGTTTTACAGACATCCAAAATGAAGATGCAGGTAAAAATTCAATCAGTTCAACATTCGGTCTAAGAGGAGAATCACTACCTAAAAAATACAAAAAGAGGAGATGAGTGAGTTTTCCTTGCCAAAACATGGAGTTTCTTCAACCCTTTTATTCCACAATATCAACCTTGCAGCATTACATCTCCTGGCATAAAAAAACAGTTTCACAACTAAATATTAGATCATATATAACAAATGCTGGTATAGTATAATCCACAATAAGTTCTTATATCACATAAATAAATAGCTAATGACTCAAAAGAGATACACTGACAGGGGTGGGTCTAGTAAGCATGAATTTACAAATGCCAATTGACTCAAATACTACAATGGATTTCCCTTTGTAGTATAGATCACAAGCAACCCTTGTCTGCTAATATGTCCAAGAGACTGACAATATAGAGTCCAACAAGTGCTACTTACAATTACAAAATCACCGAGGCACTTCATCCAACTTATTGAGTAGCCAATGGTAATGAAAAATGTAGCAATTTAACTCAGTATACTGAAAGTTTTCAAAGACCACAGACATTCATCACAACAGGAGATACGAAACTAATTCTATCATCTGAAAAGCAATGCAACCCACAGCTATAATTTCTTTGAAATGTTTAAACGAAGAAAACCACCTGGGTACAGACATCTTTCTAAGCAGATGCCGCAGTCTCCAGTAGCTCTCTCTCAGCCCTATCCCGGATTCTCCTCTCCAACTCTGGTCTGCAATGCCTAATAAGCCCTTGTACAGGCCAAGCAGCAGCATCACCCAAGGCACAAATTGTATGCCCCTCAATCTGCTTAGTAACCTCCTGAAGCATGTCAATCTCTTCCAGCTTTGCATTACCAACCTTCAATCTCTCCATAATCATCCAAAGCCACCCTGTTCCCTCTCTGCATGGTGTGCACTGACCACAGCTCTCATGCTTGTAGAAGTACGAAAGCCTTGCAATCGCATCTACCACATCAGTGGATTTGTCCATCACTATTACTGCTGCTGTCCCCAGTCCAGATTGAACTGCCTTGAGTGCATCGTAATCCATCAATACATCGTCACATATGTCTTTGGGAATTAGAGGGACAGATGAACCTCCTGGAATAACTGCCAGTAAATTATCCCACCCACCTCTAACTCCACCACAGTGCCGTTCTATCAACTCCTTCAATGGAATACTCATCTCCTCTTCCACTGTGCATGGTTTATTCACATGGCCTGACACACAGAATAATTTAGTGCCTGAATTGTTCTTTCGACCAAAGCTTGCAAACCACTCTGGGCCACGCCTTAAGATGGTTGGAGACACGGCAACAGTCTCTACATTAGTGACAGTCGTAGGGCAGCCATACAATCCTGAATTTGCTGGAAAAGGAGGCTTCAGTCTTGGTTTCCCTTGTTTCCCCTCAAGACTCTCCAGTAGTGCAGTCTCCTCCCCACAAATGTAAGCCCCAGCACCATAATGGATATGCACATCAAAGTCATAACCAGAGCCACATGCATTCTTTCCTAGGAAGCCAGCCTTGTAAGCTTCTTTTCTGGCCTTTTCAAGCGCCAGTCGCTCATTGACATATTCACCCCTTATGTAGATGTAGGCCGCAGTGGCCCTCATACCAACACCAGCAATTAGACACCCTTCCAGCAGTTTGTGTGGATCATGGCGCATAATTTCTCTGTCTTTACATGTTCCAGGTTCACTCTCATCAGCATTTACCACAAGATAGGAAGGGCGACCATCAGATACTTTTGGCATAAATGACCACTTAAGACCAGATGGAAAACCAGCACCACCACGACCACGAAGGCCTGATTTTTTCATCTCATTGACAATCCAATCAGTACCTTTCAAGACTAAATCTTTGGTCCGATACCAGTCACCCCTCTTCATGGCTCCTTTAATGAAGGGGTCATGCAAGCCATACAGGTTAGTAAAAATCCGGTCCTCATCTTTGAGGCCTCCAAAGTGGGTTTTCTCAGGAGGGGGGGGTGGTGTTGGCTGTGGAGTGCCTGCTGTAGTTGCAGCTTGGGTGCTGAATGATCTGTAAACAGGATCTACATTGTGAATGCGGCGACAGACTGCCACAGTTCTTGACAAGTACAGAAGGTTCTTCATGGATGCCTACGACAATTTGATAAAATAGAACCAAATTAATCAACCAACACAGTCATTAAATAAACTGATCTGTTCATCAATGCATGCAAAGCCAATTTACACTATAACAGTATATCATAGATGCAGAAATATAAACACAAGTCAATCCTTAACACATGAAGCCATACTGGTGCATTACTCTTCCGGAAAAAAGACAAGAAATCTTATTGACTGTCATTCAGGCTCTACACCCCACCATGGAATACAACATGCAAGCTAAAAAATTTATGTACTAGCACAAAATTTCCCAAATGTCCAGTAATAATGTATGGACAACCCTTTTTAGCCACGTATTGTACTCTTTACTCTTTTAATAGCTTATGCATCTTCATTCAAAAAAAATAATAATGTATGGACAACAAACTAATCCAACAAACACGAGCCTAGTTTTAACCCTATATCAAATCACAATCAAATAACAACCTTTGCCCTAAGTAACATTCTATTGGCATAAAAAAGAATGAGGAAAGCTAAAGAAGATCCTCCCTGACAGAAAGAGGCAAAGAAAACGAGTCACCAAAACAAGCAACTTGAGTTTTGCAAATGTCTAAAAGGTGCTCTCATTTAATGGTTACATAATAAGACGCTAACATAGAACCAGACCATACACAAATCCATCAGAGTGTAATGTCCGAAACTGGAAACTTGAACTGTTGGCACCAATATGACAGTAACATCACTTTGTTGAAAAGTTTCCATTTGTAAAGGGAAGACCTATTTAATCAATCGTTGCCACAGATGTGAGGATCTCCCATGCACACAATAATAAGTGGAGGCCTCTAAAAGAGGAAGCAGTGAAAATTGTACACATAAATAGGTGCTTTCACCTTGATAATGATCAAAATTAAATGGGATCAAACACACAATCCTTTGGCCATGGACCTCCTCCATCAGGCCTAATGAGAAGGCAGGTAACCTAAATCTGCAAACACACCATTTAATGCTATAACAGGAAAGCATTCAGCAGATAGGACATATACGCAAAATGATGCCATTGGAAATTAAAAGTATTTAATTAAATGGCGAAAAGCATAATAATGTTAAAAAGGTGGTGAAGACAACAAACAAAAGAATCACTTCACAATAGGACTCACTCCCTCAATGAGAAGACAGGCTGCCAATGTGATCTCACACCCCATATAATGTCACTCATAAAAGAAAGACATGCTAAAGCTAGGACCACTATTTAAAATCATGCATTTGCAACAATAAATATTTTGATTTTAGTGGCAGAAAGCATAAGTATGTTAAAAGGATGACAAAAACAACAGACAGGATCTATTACAAACTATCCCTTCCTAGGGTAACAGATAACTGCATGGTGCATTTTATGTTCATCAGTTCGTTTCCTTTTTTTTTTTTTTTTTGAAAGATATAAATTTCCATTAAGAAGATAGGAAAGACAGAAAATTGCATACAAGGTCTAAAGCCCATCAACAACAACAAATACAAAGAAGTTAACCACCAAATATCAAGAGATTGTTCCTCAAGTCCTTTTGCAAGAAAATCAGCTAAACAATAAGATGATTTAAGGGCGTGAGAACATGACACTTGGATTTCTGTACAAATATCTTGAATTTCAGCATACACAGATCATCACCAACTAATAACAACCAAAGAATCTCCTTCAAATTCAAGGGAATCCAAGAACAAGATTTAACGATCTTCAAGGCACATAAAAGGAATCTAAGCTCCACTTCAGTGGAGTCAACAGTAGCACCTAAAAGCCTGAAAAAGATAGACTGGTATCTCTCACGAATCTGAAAAACATCAACATATCTAGATGGCCATTTCAGCTTCAGTCAAAGTTCAACTCTATGACTCCAAAATTTGGAGGGGAGCAAGAAGTAATTTTGACCAGAGGATGAAAATAAAAGGGATCTAATCTCCACTTCAGTGGAGTCAGTAACACCACCTAGACACCCTGAAATATAAAAGTTTATCCCCTCATAAATTCAAAAAACACAACCACATCCAGAGGGCTTCTTAAGCTTTCATTAAAGTTCAACCTTATGACACCAAAATTTGGAGGGAACCTAGAATCAATGTTGGGCTCAGGATGAAAAATGTGAGCTTGCAGCTTGCAGCATGGAACCAATTTCTTTGAATTAAAGCACTAAGTATCTCTTGAAACTCTTTTCTAAGTCCCACCCAGAAAACTAATGAAGTGCCTTCCCAACAATTTCTCCTACAGAAGAGGCTCTATGAGAAAAACACTATGATTCCTTTCTTCCCAAAGACTCATGGAATAATAGCGTGAGTAACTTTCTAAAAAATCTTGCCAAGGTTTGGAAGAGTCCAACTAATGTTTTAATGAAGAAACTCATCAAAAGATGCTGGGAAATAAAATCTATTCCAAATCAGTGAAAAAAGAAACCCCAAACCTTAAAAGAGAATGCACAACAACGAAGAAGACAGCAGTTGTTCCTTTTCAATGCAACAGAACTTGTATAGACCACCATCAAAGTGCATTCCTCTTCTTTCTAACAACTTCACGCTGAGAATCTTTCCTCTAATCCCACACTAGTTAAAGAAGATACATCAATGCGGTTCTAAAAGTCTCCAATCAACATAAAAAGGACAAATTTGCCCATTTAGTCAAATCAGTGAGCTGTAAAATGTACCAAATGTAAAATGACCTTGGTTCCACATCCAATTGAGCTTTTGTATCTCTTATTGGCAGAAGTAGAAATCATCAAGGAGATGACTAGCACCAATAGCCTCATCATCATTAATGTCTACACTTTTGAGGTCCCAATATCTTTTCCCATGGATGCTTCAACTCAAACATAAGGGTCACTTACAGTCTAGACATGTTAAAGTAGAAACTAGCAATGTTAGAATCACCAAACCATCCATCGAACCAGAACTAAACTCTAGAACTGCAGCTAACTTAAAACTGAATTCCATTCTTGAAATCATTAGTAAGTTTGCAAGTCATCATCCAAAGACAAGCACTATATATGGGCTTGTTACAGAGAAACCAATCATTCTAATTGAGGATATACTTTGTCGAAATCATTAGTAAGTTTGCAACTCATCATCCAAAAACAAGCTCTATATATGAGCTTGTTACCCAGAAACCAATCACTCTAATTGAGGATATACTTTGAAATCACAACCTATCTCCATAATGAATTCCTTTCAGCACTGAATCACCACAGCCATTTTGTAAGAAAGGCCTTTTTCATGATCCACATCATCTTAATACCCAAACCTCCATAAGTTTAAGGGAGACAGATTTCCTTATTTTTTATTTTTTTTTAAAAGATGTATTTATATTAGAGACAGATTTCCTTCTTGCAAACTTACTAATGATTTCGACAACAGAAATCATTCTAATTGAGGATATACTTTGAAATCACAACCTATCTCCATAATGAATTCCTTTCAGCACTGAATCACCACAACCATTTGGTAAGAAAGGCTTTTTTCATGACTTCATACCCAAACCTCCATAAGTTTAAGGGAGACAGATTTCCTTCTAGCAAACTTACTAATGATTTTGACAACAGAAATCATTCTAATTGAGGATATACTTTAAAATCACAACCTATCTCCATAATGAATTCCTTTCAGCAATGAATCACCACAACCATTTGGTAAGAAAAGCTTTTTTCATGATCCACGTCATCTTAATACCCAAACCACCATAACTTTAAGGGAGACAGATTTCCTTCTTGCAAACTTACTAATGATTTCAACAACAGAAATCATTCTAATTGAGGATATACTTTGAAATCACAACCTATCTCCATAATGAATTCCTTTCAGCACTGAATCACCACAACCATTTGGTAAGAAAGGCTTTTTTCATGATCCACATCCTCTTAATACCCAAACATCCATAACTTTAAGGGAGACAGATTTCCTTCCAAATGACAAGTATCTAGCTGGTGGAGTTTGAAGATGCCCTCCACAGAAATTTATCATTCAAGGGCTTCAATTTGTTTGCAATACTTGCCTGAAAGAAAGAAAATGGCAAGACTTTGAAGAGTCTATTAAGAAGAGTAAATCAACCAGCCTTAGCAAGTGACTAATCCTTCTTTGATGACAATAATTTTTTCAATCTTCTCCAAGATTGCACAACGAAGATCATTGAACCTTCTCTGAATAGAGGAAGTCCCAAATAGAGGGATGAAAGAGAAGAAATGAGGGACCAAAGAGAGCTGGCCACACCATCATCACCACTAGGAAAATTAAAACCAAAGATAAAAGACTTCTCCCAGTTACTTTCTTGTCCCACAGTAATCTCATAAACAGAAACAAAAGCTTTCAATCATCCCACCTACTCAACTCACAAAAGCACGTTGTGTCCTTTATAAATTCTGGGGTGGACCACCTAGGGGCCTCACCAGCCTAGGTGGTTTCCGACCCTCTCTAATTTGTAAGATTTTAGGTTATATTCAAATAACCACTCTACCCCTCCATTAGACCGTTTATCACAAACGAACTGAATGGAGTAGGAGAATAACAAATTTGAAAGCAAGGGGTGTGACTAATTTAGCAATTGTCAGGAACGTGAGAGTGAATAAGAACTTTTTTTCAAGGGGTTGAGAGTATTTCACCACCACCACCATCCCCCTCAAAAAAAAAATAATAATAATAATAATAAAATATGGACTATAGACAATGGGAGATTGAAGAGAAGCAATTCCATGAGGATGCAAGAAGTAGACATTACCATCTGGATGCCATGAGATAAGCATAAGAGAAAAGCATTAAAAGCAAAAATTCTACATCTTAGCTGCCACAAAACCCATGCATTACAAAGTGTATTGTTGGACAACGAAAAGGCACCATTAACAGAGATTGAAGACCAGAGAGTAATTCCTGATCACTTTTTACATAGATCCTTCTCTCCGTCTCTGTAAACGAGATTAGGGGGAAAGATTGGTGGGGCCTTCCCCTACGGGGGAACGGGGGAAGGCCCCCGCCCCCCTTTTTTCCTCTTCGATGCTATGGATTTTCTCTTTTGTTTCTGTCAGATCCAGGAATCGGAGATGGAAGGAGGAGACCACGCTACCCCCTTCAACCTCCAATGAAAAGTAATAACAATAACCAGAACTAAATCGCATCTAATTTTCAAAAAGAAAAAAATAATAAACATACCAGGAGTACAGCGGAGGAAACCTGAGGAGAAAACAGAAGTCGAATCAGTGGAGAGGGAGGTGACGGACGGGGAGGCCGTGAGGATTGGGCTAATGTTTTATATTTACCAAATTACCCATTGTTAGGCAAGGCAGCCGAATGCTGAGAAGGCCGGGGAAAATGAAAAATATTTACGGAATGCCTATTTTATTTAGAACGGGTAAGAGCTGATTTATTACCAGCTTATTTACTTAATATTAGAACGGGTAAGAGCTGTTTTATTAATTTGACAGTTACGGCAAATGCTCCTCTAACAACGGTTAGCGAATACACCCAAAAAATTAGGTGTAAAAAGCTACAAAGGCTCCCTGACAACGGCTAACTAATACACCCAAAAGACAACGTACAAAAACTACAACCTACCAGAGTAGACAGAACCACTCTAACATCCCCCACTCCCTTTCTATCTCTACTCTAGACAGAGGGAGAAGGTAAAGAGGGATAACCTTTCTCAACTAAACCTGAGTAATTGATGATGATATATATTTAAAATCAATAACTAAAATACCCTTAAGAAGAAAATTACATAACCAATTTAGAACCTCAAGAATTTCTATGATCACATAGGTTAACTAACTCATTTTGTACACCATTTACAATGGGGTGGATGGTGGATCCCACATAAATTATACAGGCCCCCTCAACTATCAACCATTTATACAAGGTATTATATTTATCAAATGAATCTTCATCTTTTTCCTTTCAATTGAATCAACTTCATTTTATAACTACACCAAAGAAAATGAAACTTTCTCCTCTTTAAAAACAGAAAGCTAACCAGACACACTTTGAATTATAAATACTAGTCTTTAATGAAAGAGCTGCTTTGCAAAACCCAAAAGTCGTACCAAAAGCAACCTGACTAATCAAAGGAATAAAAAGTCTTAGTGGCATGGGGCATGGAGAGATGAAATAATAACAAAAAAAAAAAAAAAACCGTATTTTCTCCCTTATCTTGTCCATCATTGTCCATTAAAGGTACAGGCCTTTCTCAAATTAATTCATAGGCAGACAGTAAAAAGAAGATTGCACATTTAAACCATAATACATTTCATACCAGCACGTCCAACCAACAATTCAACCCAACAACAACCCAAATACTGCTTCCCAAGAATGAAAGCAGCAGCAGCCCTTTTTTAACTACTCTCATTTCAGACCCAGTCCAAAGGAAACTTTAGGTCGAGATTTGTTCTTACCCAGCACCCTCATCTGCTTGGCTCGTTCTTCCTCTTCTTCCAATTTCTTCCTTCTCATAGCTTCTTCTTTCTGTCGCTGGAGCCGCTCCAACTCCCGGTATCGTTCTTCCTCTTTCTGTTGCTGCTCTAGAGCCTCTCTCCTTTGTGCTTCTTCTACTCTTCTTCGGTTCTCCTCCAGCATTCTATCAAGCTCTTCTCTCTCCTTACGAGCTTGTTCCTGTGGCCCATATCAAAGTCATGTCAACCACCAATAGAAATATAAAACATCTGCGTAATAGATCTCTATAGCACATGAATCGAGAAGAAAAAAGTTTAAAAGTGGCTGTCCGAGATAAAACTAATATCTTTAACTTCCCAGGGAAATTTCAGGTAATCAAAGACAATATGATCTGCAGCATGAAGAGGAGGATGCAAATTAGATTAGTTGATCCAAAATTTTCAAAACATTATGATCAAATATATCTGAAGATTACCTCTTTCCGCCGAGCTTCAGCAAGAGCAGTTTCTTTTTCCTTTTCAAGTTGAGCAGCCACATCATCGAGTAACTTCTTCCTACCTTCCTCTATTCTTCGCTGGATCTCTAGTTTGACCTCCTCAGAGTTCAAACTCTCCTCGACCTTTTTGTGTATGGCCTCTTCTACTCTCCGTGCAGTTTCCTCTTCCAATAGTTTCAGTTCTGCTTCCCTTTGACGCCTAATATATCATAACTAAAGTTAGACAGATAAATGAACCTCAGCAAGATACTGCAACATCTCGTGTTCAGAAAGGCCTTCAATGCTAGATTACTGAGCACAACGGCATTGACCAATGCAAACAAATCTTTTCTGTTATCCTTTCTTTTCATCCATCAAGAGATTAAATTTACAGGCTTATGCTTTTAAGGCATACCTCTAACAGATTTGAGAGCCAAACAAATGAAGTTTTCAAACTGTTGAACAGTAGAGACAAAAAGCAGGCACCCAATTGGATCATCAAATATAACAAGTTGGAACTATAGCAGTAGAGCTTCCCTTCAGAAAAAGCCTGTGGAGAGGAATGTCAAGTAACCTGTTGCAGGTTTGAAACTAATCACCAAACTCACATTAAATGACAGTCTTGACACAAGATAAAACTACTCAAATCACAGATAATTGGAGTTATCAATTATTTGGGGCAGAAAAACACAATCAGAAGGGGCAAAGTCCACACAGAACAGAAGACTCCACAAAATTCCATCAACTCTTAATGTCAATTAAAGCAGATAAGCAAATGCCTATCAACGTTAACATCACAATCTTTGGTGAAAAATAGTGATATTACTTGAGGACAACAGTAAGGCTCAAATTCCTTGGTGAAGCTAACACTTTGCAGTTGAACAGCCACAAACCGTTTAATTTCCACTCGAAAAAGAAACCCATCATGTACTTATCCTCCTCCGGGAGCCTTCTTAATGGAATCCTGTTTCTCATCGTTATATGAAAACAAATAGAAGCCCATCACACAGCAGATATCCGTCACTTGACAAAACCATCCCATGTACATGATCAATTTTACAGAAGCCAAAGCTTCAAGTTTGAAGTAAACTACAACAGACAAGAGTTTGATTTTACTATAGTAAGTGGCCCAAGTAAAAAAAGTTATTACATTAAATTTTGAGTAATAAATTTTTAGAAAAAACAACCAAAAACAAAGAAAAAAATCATCATCCGACGGCAAAAGGAAAAGATATTTTACTTGACCCGATATTTGACACATGATGATTTTATTATCATTATTGATAAAGTTAAGATCCTTTTGCCAGCCAAGACACCCTTTTTTTCTCAACTCTCTAACAGAGTTACCCCTCTATAAGGGTAACATCGAAAGAAAACCTTCTTTAATTAAAAAAAAAATTAAAATCTTAGTCCATCTAAATCAAGTGCAAACTTTGTCTTATTCAAAAATACTTTTAAAATCAAAGCTCTGCTTGAGAAACTAAGAAATTAGAAAAAAAAAATTGTACTTTACAAAAAGTTGCAAACTGTCCATAAATCCATAACTAAGAAAACAGAAGCCTGTCCAAAAATGCATTCTAAATTGAAAAGATGAATTGGCAAAGAAGAAAAAACAAGTCTAAGGAATTTTCCTGAATTTAAAATTGGAAATTGATAGATACAACAAGTGATAGATACAATCCAATTGTGTGGATGAAAGCTCCTACTAGTTAAGGTCAAGTTTGTCAGTTGATTTTTTGTGGTGATTTAGCAATAACCGCAATGCTTCAGAATCCATTTGGGTCTTAATTAGCTATCTCAGGAGCCACTGCTCCACTATTTTCTTTTTTGAAAATGCCACGGTTCTGATTCTTTTCTTTTAAAAAAAAAAAAAAATACCATGGTTCCATTATTCTGTTATCTATTTACAAGATATGGTCAAATTAGGAAAAACTGCTCCAAAGTGGAGGCATAGATGCTGACATATCAAGTAAACCTTATTCTAATGTGCGAGTTTTTTTTCTGAAAAGATTCCAATTTGCAAGTGATTAAGATTTTGCTTTTTGTTTCTTTTTTGCTTTCTTTGAGATAAAGCCATAATTTTAATAGCTTTATTACCTGGGTTAAATTCCAGTAGGTGTCTAATTGAAGAATCAGTTCAACAGATGTAAGCCTATAAACAGGATAAACAACCCTAGAGCTATCTGGTACAGGTTCTATAAAGTGTGAAGTTTTTCAGATTTCTGAACTCATCTTTGTCAACTGGTTTAAATTCAACTCCAGAAAGTCAGGAGTTGAAGTTCAGACTGCACATATATCTAACTTGTCTGATTACTTTTTTTTTAAATGATTGTCTGATTACTTTAAAAGCAGTCATATGTCAATTCTGAGCTAAAATCACCACAATGGATTAAAAAAATGACCTATACACCAATAAGCCCAGATTGATTTTAAATATCAATATAAAATTAGTAACATTCAGTGCAATCAGCAATACCAGAGCAAACTTCTTAAGCTGATAACATCGTTTTAATTTTATAATACCCTCAATAACAATAAAACGAGATGGGTGAACTAGACATCAAAACTAATCTCCCCAGATGAAATCTGCATTTAAGCAACTTGCTGTCACTTATCAAATTACAGATTCTCTAATGTTAGTTGAGGGAAATTTCCCAACCAAAATATCTTATTCTTTTTTATCATCCACATACTGTGGTCCTACCAAAGAATCACGCCAACTTTTAATTAGGTAGATAATGATGACATCCTAAATTTAAAAAAAAAAATCATAAAAAGACAGATACAAAGACCCCTTAAAGATTGCAGGGAAGAAATGATAACAATAAAACGTGCAAGAATTAAGTAGCCTATTGTTGGGGACAATCGTCTCTAATCATTGCCCAATTCTTTTGGACACCAAAACAAGTGTATGGGATAGGAAATCTTTTCGATTTGAAAACGTTTGGTTGCAAGGTAAGGAATGTTCTAGACTCATGGACTGTTGGTGGAAGGAAGCTGATGTTGTGGGTCCGAAAGGTGGTGCTGTAGCCAATTAAATTGAAAATCTTGAAGAACAAACTTCAGTCATGTCCAAAACCACTCATGTTTCCCTCTACCAAAAGGAGGCCCTTCGTTTGCTTGTTGAGGCTCTTTGACCTTCTCGAAGAAGGTAGACGATTTCCCCCCTAGTTTTCTGAAATAATTGCTGTCTCATCAAAATTGCAGAATTTGATTAACAACGATAGGATTAAGGGGAAGCAATGGGCCAGATACCGTTGGCTGAAAGAGGGGGATACCTATTCCCACTTCTTCCATTACAATGATTCTGCACCTCACTGGTCCAACACGATCACCTCCCTTCAAATTGAAGAGGAGATGACTTTTGATAGATCATTATTAATAATGAAATCTTGAGTTTTTTATTCAGTCCTATTGAAGGGAAAATGTACCAATGAACCTGCTCTCCTTCACCTTCCTCTGAGACACTTAACAGGGGCTCAACGGGTAGGACTAGAATAATATGCACCATGGAAGAAATAGAAGTTGTCATTTCTCAAATGCCTTTGGATAAGGTGCCAGGTCTTACTAGATTTAATGGAATTTTTTTCTGATCTGTCTGGCATTTCATTGCTGATGACGTCAAAAGCATGGCAAATGATTTCTACCTACATGTCAAAAGCATGATAGATGACTTTTACCAAAATGGGATTACCTATCGAAATCTTGATGCATCCTTTATTGCCTTGTTGTCGAAGAAAGAAAATGTGGAGAAGGTGTCAGATTTCAGGCCTATTAGCCTTATCTTGGTTTCTTACAAGATCGAATCCAGGATTTTGGCCAATAGACTCAAGACTGTTCTATCACACATTATCAGCAAGGAACAAAGCTCTTTTATGAAGGGGAGGTTTATTAGATGCAGCAATGGAGGTTCACAAAGTTATTGACTATTTCAAGCGCGGTAGAAGCCTGAGGATCATGTTGAAGCTTAACTTTGAGACGGCATTTGAGAGGGTATGTTGGAGCTACATGGACTCCTCGCTGCTTGACATGGGCTTTGAAGTCAAATGGAGAGGATGGATTCGGAATTGCATTTCTTCAGCAGTGTATTCGGTAATCATCAATAGGAGTGCATGCAGCCATTTCAAGGGCACTAGAGGTGTTCATCGAGGGAATCCCATCTCCCTTCTTTTGTTTAACAATATTGTTGAAGGCCTCACATATATGTTCCACTTAGCTAGAGAAATGGACTGGCTTAAGACTCTCTTTAGTGATGGCAGATTGGATAACCAGATTGTTCAATTCACTGATGACACTATCATCTTTGGCAAAGGCACAACTGAAGAAAGTCTCCATATTAAGGCCTTGCTAAGCATACTTGAGTTGATTTAAGGTCAGAAATTTAATTGTAATAAGACCATTCTATTAGGATTCAATGTCACTCAAGCTGCTCTCGACTCCTTGTCTGAAAGGGTGGGTTGTGGTGCAGGCTCCATCTCAGGCGTCTATCTCGGGTTGCTCTCTACTCTACAAGAATGGGTAAGTCTCTGCAAATGGCATCTTCTGTAGCCTCTTGTTGTGAGTTGTTGACTGCAAGGCATCAGTCCGATGATCATATTGCTGCCATTGTTTGGTCCCTCTCTAGCGCTCCAAAGGTCAATTTCTTCATTTGGAGTGCTCTTCAACGAAAGCCTTTGACTAGAGACAATCTTATTAAGTGTGGATCCATTCTGCCAAGCAACTCATGCTTGTTGTGTGATCAAACTGAAGGGACCATACATCACCTACTTCTACATTGCAAATATTCGGGGCACATTAGGAGTCATCTCTTCACTCTCTCTGACCTTTCTCTTTCCAGTCCTAGACCTTTCAGCGACTTTGTCTCTCTTTGTTCTAGCAGTCATTTCCCTCTCTTGGGTTTAAGTATGCTTAAGTCAACTCTAGCATTTGTTTTATGGGCCATTTGGGGGAGTGGAATTAACGGTGTTTCAGGCAGTACTCCTCTACATGGTTAGTTGTGACTGACAGGATAATGGCTAACATTGTTTCTTGGCTTTTTACACTTGATATTTTTGGAGACTTTGTGGGAGGAAGCACTAGAAACAATCGAATCCAAATTGCAAATCTCACCTAACACAAGCAGCACCCATCGATGGTTGAATGACAGCCACAATCAAATGATGATATCAAGCTTAATTTAAATGATTCTTCACTTGAAAACCACGGTCCCTCGTGGTTTGGGGTGTTTTCAAAAAGTCAAATGGTAGCATGCTCATGTTCAGCCTCTCAGCACTTCAGATTCCACAACCGCTGAGATTCAAGCACTTTGTCATGGACTTTGGATCTTCATAAATCAATTCCATGGGAGATTTCATGTGGAAGGTCACTCCCAAGTCTGTTCTTAGTTGGTGTACTGGCTCAAAGATGCCCCTTGGCACCGTTGGCAAATGTTTTATGAAATTTAAGATTTATCTAGAGACATTATCTGTAATTGGATTCACATTCCTTAGATTAAAAAAAAAAATTGTGTTGTTGATTCTCTAGCTAAAGAAGGGGTTACCTTCTAATCCCTCATTGTAAAGGTCCCTCTCCTTGATTTCGTGTTTTCTTTTGGGCATTAATGAAACGTACCGTTACTCATAAAAAAAAAAAAAGGATATTCTCGGCCAAACTGGTAATCTACTTCCTAGATACTAACTGTAGCCAATTGCTAAAAGAGATTGACTCATTAAAACTATGCTTAAGAACATGACTAGTTTCTAAGAATCTAAATATTACTAAGATACATATTTTACATGAAATGAGATTTATCCAAACACACTATTAAGAAAATCACCACTGAAAAAAAAAAACACATAAACCCAAATGCAAACAAAATAAAATAATCTAGCTGCCTACCCAAAGGGTAAGCACGACAACATAACTTTTACCTAATAGACTACATCATGCATGTCAATACTTTTTAATGCAATGGAATCCAAAAACCTCAAAGACAAAAGGAACCAGATACTGCAAGGTCAGATGAGAAAAGAGGCAATATAAACACACTAGACAACACTATCAAATGAAATATATTTAGGAAAGAAGCCACTGTGACCCTAGCAGCAATAGCGAGAGGACTTCCTTGAAACTTAAGTATACTGCAACTAAAGTATTGCCAGTTTAACATGTAACACTTCAATAGCTCTACCACGAAAGGTAAACAAAACCCACATCCCTTTGAAACAAATTATTAATTCATCTAGTTCTCCTCCAAGACTTTTCCCAGTTGCAAATAGTAGGAGTAAAACAATTACTCCAGTCACAAACATTCACCTAGAATGAATCCCTTTCAAGAAAATTCTGGAACACATCCCGCTAGCATCCCCACTAAGGACAAGCTCCTACAGATCATAGAATCTAAACACATACAGCTAATGAAGTAAAATGGTTTATTTTGGCTTACAGAGCATTCCAAAATAGTATCAAATGATAATGATAGATTATTCATTAATAATAGTACAACAGAAAACAATAGAGATCATTTCTACTACTTAAATCTACCCTAAAATACTTTAAAAATATTTTAATAACTTGAGACACCAAAGAAATCAAAAGTTATTGTATCAATGATTTACCCTCCCTAAAAGAAAGAAAAGACTTTCTTTTAAAAAGAATGTCAATTGTATAAAAAAGCAGAAGACTAAAAAATAAGAATCAGAGGTCCGTGTGACTAAGGGAGAAGGGAAAGGAGCTAACAACAAGGAAATGAATCCCAGACACCTCTTTGGATAAAGCATCTGCTACATAATCACAGAACAGATATATAAAGTTCCTAGACATCCATTCTTTTTTTGAAGAAACCTAGACATCCATTCTTCTAAAGCGTTTCTAAAACTATAATTGAAACATTTTACAATTATGATAAATGATCACAAATACGAAGCAAAACTTATTTTCACCTCCACAAAGACACCGAATAAATAAATTAGCAATATAATTTCCAGGAAAAAAAACAGGGGAATGTGTGGCTTTTACCTTTTCTTTTCTTCTTCTTCCTTTCTCAACTTTTCAGCTTCATTCTTTCGTTCTATTGAACTAAGACTTGGACTGCGAGATTTTTGAATAGGAGATCTTGTGATACTCCTACTTCTCTGTCTCTTATGTCTGCTAGGTGATGGAGAACGGCTTTTTCGCCGTCTAGGGGTTGGAGAACGACTTTTACGTCGTCTTGGTGAGATAGAACGACTTTTACGTCGTCTTGGTGAGATAGAACGACTTTTCCGCCTGTATAATAAAGTAAAATCATGTAAGAAAAACACTAAAAAGTGAAAACAAGGAATATTAAAAAAATGCCTGATCACCTGACCAAGTAGACTGATCATGCTAGTTTTGTTGCAATATAATACGTACAATTTACCTCATATTTTTGTTACAGTAACCTGTCTGTGCTCCATCTTTTATGAATGTCGCAATTGTGCAAGCAAAGAATAATCATCAGCAGCCATCATCAGCTTACTTCACAGTAGATGGGGACAACCTACATTTCTTAATTACTCTAACAAAGAAACTTTTCCACTGCCAATCTTTAAGGCTGCTTGAGTATTTAAAAAGGACTTTTCTATGTTCAGCTTAATTTCCATCCACTAGAATGAGCAATTAATTTCAGCCTTGTTGGCTTGATAGGTATTACTATGAAGATTAAACATGTCCAGAGGAGAAAACTCTGATGACTGCATAAAGGACTTGAAAATCAAGTAAATTGCAAGTGTACAGCTCCCTAGGAGACCCTATATGCAGAAATCATGTTGAACTTTTTTAATGTAAAAAACAAAATAATAATAATAATAATAATAATAAAACGAACTTACTACATGAGGGAACAATGAAAATAAATAAAATCAAGAAAAAGGATATGGAGAATATGCGGCTACTATGAACTAATAAGTGAAAAGTAAAACATTAAACTATGTGACTCCAGGCCTCTTAAACTGATACAATTTTGAGTAATTCTTTCTCTGTTGAGGGCATGCAACAAAGAAACATTGTGCAGACTATGAATTCAATGACAAGTGGTTGCTAGGCAAGAACCGAACTGAAAGAAAAAACAAAGCATCCAACAAATTAATATTCTTCAATTGGATGTCACACAACATTTTCAAAAAAATAAATATAAAAATTTGTATGCTTAACACCTATTTATCAGGTTGTCTTATCGGACAGTTGAAAAGCTACATCCTGTGATGCTTTTATCACCAGTAGAAGAAGTCATTTTGAGTTAAAAGCTATATTTGCTGGTTTCAGAAGAAAAAAAAATAGGAACACAGCACATGAAGCTTACACCCTTTGCATCATTGGGGCCTTCTTTGAAAATTAAGGTTTCCATTTTAGAGCCGGTCTCATCAGAATAATAAGCAAACATAAACCTCAAAAAATGGTAACCTTCTTCCACAACTTTTGATTTCTAGCAGCTTCTTTAGAAAGATATCATTTTCCATAATCAACAATGGACAATCTATTGCTGGGCTTGTGGGCATTGCAGATTCTACCACTGCGGAGGTGAATGTTCTTCATCTTGGGTTGAAGATTTTCAAAGACAGACTTCAAGGGAAGCTATTGATTAAGGGAGACTCTAAAGTGATCATAAGTTGGTGCTCTAATTCAGCCTCTCCCCCGTGGCGGCATTGGCCAATTATTTCATATATTGCAAATATAGTTTCTTCCATTTTTTGTACTTGGAATCATATTCCTAGGTCAGCCAATTCTATGGCTGAATTTGGAACCTCCCAACAATCTCTTATTGTTTAGGACGGTTCCCCCTCCTTGTAATCTTGCTCTTTTGAGCCTTTTCTATTTTGTAAAAAAAAAAAAAACAATGGACAATCTATATTAAAGGCAAGAAAAACAAAGAACTTTCTTTTTCGAATGGCCAACAGAACCTTTTCCTCTTCCAACCAAGAAAAAGACTAGTGACATAACTAGCTCCAAAGGGGGTGGTACGGCTATCTCACCAAAGGTGGAAAAACAAGCAAAGATAGTTTTACGAACTAAAACAATGAGATGCAAAAATGAAAGGCAAAAGGAGACTCTATAGCTGCAAATAAAGAACACGTCCAATTAAGTACAACGCTTGCTTTACACGAATCGCAATAAGAAACTCCATAACTGAGAACATTCAGAGGGAAATCCAAGCGATTATCACCTGCTATGAGAATACGAATAAGGGCTTCGATCCCGTCTGCTTCTCTTGCTGTACCTGCGGCTCACCGGAGACGGCGAATGCCGCCTCCTGTAGGAGGGTGACCGCGAGACTGACCTAGGCATCTCCGTTCAACCAAAACCCCGCACCCGATTCCGACCCACAAAAACCAATAAGTTATCTCCTCCCAACTTCTCTGCTAAGACGAGTCCCCTGTACAGCATACATTACGAACTGAGATTCTGCCTTCACCTTTATTGTAAATCAAGAACGTGAAACAAAACAAACAAAAACCTTAAATACATACCTCCCAAGAACGTGATAAATCAGGGAAACTTCTCGTCCGTTTAATTACGAACTGAGTCCCCTAAATTAATAACGGAATGTTTCGAAATTAAGTTTTTACAGGAAAACATGGACCTACCCAACCCTAGAGTCATAAAATACGGGGGAAAAGAAGTACCTTGCGAACCTCGTCTGAGAGATGGACGAGAAACGGAGGGAAAGGACAGAGAAGTTCGGTGGTGGCGGAAGAGAACCAGAAGAAAGGGTTTAGATGAGGAGAGGCAGGAGACTCAAGGACCCCACTTTTTAAGAACATCTCAACCTTCCATCGCGTAAAGTGTCACGATAAACAAACCTTTCCCAACGAATTTAAAATTTCACCAAGGAAGGTATTACTAATTTGAATTAAAATATATATAACATTGTTTCCTTCGTTTCAAAACATTAAATATTACTAATATAAATGACAAATAAATTTAATTTAATAATATTTATATAATAGTAATTCTGATAAAAAAAAAATGTAATTTGTTGAAACATCAAATTAAAAGGGAAAGAAAAGATACTAATGAAAACACAATGTTTTCAGAATAATTATTCCAAACGAAAAAAACAGAAAAAGGAGTTGGAACAAGAACTTTGGACTTATTTCCCACCGTTTTCTACAGAAAAATTCTCGAAACTTCTCCTCCTACAAAACGATAACCCAATTCACTGCTGTCATCCCAAAGTGACAAGACATTGATATTTATCTCCTGATATCTCTGTCCTTTGCCACAAATTCCATAACTCTTTCTGGTCCAGGGACCTTCTCCCTCGCACCTCCACAACAGTGATGGATTGATCTGCAGTAAACGTGTCTCCTCTGGTCTATCCGTCCTCCTCCACATTTAAATTAATCAACCACTATAAGATGTCTTCCAGCTTTTACTGGAGAAGGAGATGAAGGTGAAGAAGGGCTTTTTGGCCGTGAGGGTAGGGTCTGAGGAGGAAGACGACGGAGAGTTTCAAAGGTTTATCATTCCAATATCTTACCTCTACCACCCAGAATTCCAGAAGCTTTTGGAGATGGTTCAGGAGGTTGACGGGTTTCGCGTGGCTGGACCGCTGAGGTTGCCTTGCTCGGTTGATGATTTTCTCCATCTCAAATGGCTGATTGAGAGAGAAGCCATGGCTCACCAACAGTATCACAGTGTCCATAGTCTTTTCTGTTTTCTTCTTTTTTGTGTGATAATCATTTCTTTGAGTTCCTTGATAGTGTGGATTTTCCGATCCATGTCTTCTTTGGAGACCATTGAAGAATTTTAACGGTAACATTGTTGAATTTATGAAAAAAATAAAACTTTTATTGAAGAAAGTAGACAATTAAACTAGTTTTGTCTCAATTATATTTAAATTCTAACACATATAAGTTCTAACATAATTAAATAACTCAACATAAAATTAACATAATTAACACCTTTAAATTGAGACTTATGTAAACCTTCCTTCCTCGTAGGAAGACAACTCACGCCAAGAGTCCTCCCCTAAGTTAGTGAGTATTGATTATTTATGCCTAATTTGTTAAGTGAGTTGTATAAATTTTTGTCACAGATTGCTCTTAGTCTAAGATAAAATATGTTATATATCCGTTTTTCTTGTGCGCTCTATAGGTGTTGTTAGCGAAAGTCAATTTTATGCCAGAGGCCCATGAGATTATTCTAGAACATTTTAAGATAGTCACCGGTGTCAGACGTCACCAAAGATCATACACCTACTAGGTGTCAATATCATCAACATACATGATGTTAATACCATCAACATACATAGTAGTAATATAAGGATCCCGACTGAAGCTTTGCTTTGCTCAAAGCTTTAGTAATTTTCGTGGGCACCTCGACCACGAGCAAAGGATATTGAAGGAGATCGTCTTCCAAATACTCCAGTTTCTTTGCCTGAGATATACATCTCGACTACCTAGGATAGGTTCGAGTCTGGTCCGAATCGGGTCCAGGTCGAGTCTTGGTCTGAGTCTTGAGGTCGGTCTAATCTGGTCAAGGTCCGATTTCGGTTCGATCTGATCCGAGCCGCTGGGTCGATTGGACTTTGAATTTGGTTCGTCTAATCAGGTCTGGTCCAGTTCGGTTATGTCCGGTCCGGATCGCTCGTTCCAATTAAATCCGCCTAAATTAGGAAATGGATTTAATTGGAAGGTTGTAGTCGTCATTGATGACAGCCTCTGAACAACACCGAACGAGAGTGCTTTTGTGTGAGGGCTCCCCTAAATTGCACGGGACGAGAAGGCTTTTTTGTCTCTGGAACACCTTTCCGCACTTGGAGGTTCGGCCAAAGTCGGCAGTCGCCTTGACCATTGATTTGTTTTCTGCCACCTTTGGAGAGGATGACTCCCCACAACGGGAGTTTTCGATTCGAAAGAAGGATCCAAACCTTGATGGAGATTTTCTGTCAAGTCGTCGTCGGTTGCCGCAACGTAAGTCTCCTCACCGAGGCCGGACCGTTTGAGGATCTTTCTATGAAACTCGAGCACCGCCTCATCAAACCACTCTTCTCTAAGGTCGCCAGAGGTTGACTTAGGGAGGACGTTGCGAGGTGCTCACTCTAGAGTCTTACATTGCCCCACCAGCTTCTCACCGACTGACAGCCCAAGCCGCTCCGCGGGTGTTGCCGACTGCAACAGGTTTTGCCTCTACAGTAGTCACTGCAAGAAGCCTCTCTCCTCTGAACCCATCTTTTGTAGAGGATTCGTCGACACCGCGGTCGAACGTTGAGGTGCCAAGCTTTTCCTTTCATCCAGGTATAATTTCATCTAGGAGAGAAGCTCCTCCGCGACAACCAAGGACTGGTGACAGGAAGCCATCGGTCGCTGATCCTTGAGGCACGTCAGCCCCCATACGGGTTCCAATGACTTGGCATCTCCTCCTGGTGATCTCTTCCACCTTTTTGGTAAACACTTCTTCATGAAGAAAGAGAAAGTCCCTTTTGGTGACTGGCTTCTCGAACCTATTGGTGTCGATCAGCTCCGATCGCTCGCCAAGCTTGATAACATCCTCTCCCGTCCCGACAATCGCATCGCCTATGCACTCAGAAAATCGCATGCACTTGGAAAATCCCTCAAGTCCTTTATCTTTGCCATCAACAAATCTGATGGCAAACCTCCAACGAAGCCTCTATCGTCTGACATTGTGCAGTCATACTTGAAGATGATCCCTTTGGGCCTCAGTATCATGTACGCCATATAAATATCTGACCATGCTGAGTGGAAGTCTTGCCCCCGCATCCACCTTGATCAAATCGCCATAGATGTTCTAAACCCTAGATTCTGAAATCCGGTCCGTAGCAGCAAGCACGATACAGGAAGAGAAGAAATAAAATTTTCTAAAAAAGAGAAAAAAAAAGATAGATATGAGTCATCAGAAAAGGATCACATTATCTCTGTGGGTTGACTGAGTCAACTCACGGAACCTGCTCGGATACCATGTTGAATTTATGGAAAAGATAAAACCTTCATTGACTTCTATATTTTAATCTGAGTACATAAACCCCTATTTATAATAGAGTAAAGTAGTATAGTCCAATTATAATTAAACTACCCTTATCCCAATTATACCCAAACTCTAACACTTAAATATAAGTCCTAGCATAATTAAAGAACTCAATTTAAATAGATGACTAACATAACTAAAATACCTTTAAACTTAAACTCCTGTAAAACTCACTTCCTCCTCTAGAAGACAGCTCACGCCAACATTGATTTTTTTCCCCTCTTAAGTTCATCGTTGAGTGATTATTCTTTAATTTGATTGATCTTTTAAGTTTGAGTTGATAGAAACCGAGCAGCTGAATATGGACCTTTACTACTTGTGCGAAACCTTACTGGTGACTGTTGTAAGGAGCAATTGGTTCTTTTGTTGAACTCAAATGATGGATGAGGTGTCCATACCTAACCGAAATCTTATATGATAGGCCAAGTCGATATTAATTAATTGGTGACTTCTTGATTGAAATTATCAGTTGAGTATAAAAGGATTTAAGGACGACTATGCTCAAAAGTGTCTCAAGGATGAGGAATACAGCTTGGTTGATTTACAACTTGCTTTTTAAGATTGGTGGCTTAATTTCACTCTTACGAACTATAAGCAAAAAACGAGATAACATTGGTAAAAGGTTATTACGTAAGCAAACGAATTTCTATCATATATCATGAAATTCATAATCAAAATGTAAACGGAAGCATGAACGTTTACCTCCAACCATGGCAATCAAATTCTAAAAATTGCAGAAGAGAGAAACTCCTTGATGGAGAAGTCACGGATTATCTTTGTCGTTTGACCATATCTGTATTTCATAAACCCCTTTTTTCCATAAAAAAATGGAGCGGTTACAATTGCTCATTATCCCTACATGTAAGGAAATAATGAGTCAAAATAAAAAATAGGGAGTTACTAACATATTATTCAATATTTATCAGTAGAAAAGTGAAATAGGATTTGACAAGTTAAATAGTATCTAATCCTCTGAGCCTCTCCCACCTTTGTAGTTGTTGAATGTGAAACAAAAATTCAACCCACACTCCATCTTGAACAAAGAAAATACTTTTCTTCATAAATTGACTAGTTACATAGTTAATGATTTCAAGCTCAATTTTGTATGGAAGCTTAAATGTATAATAATGAAAGAGGAGATGTGAATTTCTTGTTTATTCTTTAATCAATTGGGGAGTGAAATTGCTCTTTTATGTCAATGTAAGAACCCTAGTGATTTGGATTACTCTACAAAAACCACCAAAGTGGGGAGTAACAGGATTTTTATCGTGTCCATTAGCATAAAGGACCTTTCAAGCTATGAAATGGCCACTACAAGAATTTTGACCTCCCCATTTAGAATCCCTTCACATTAAATTTTGAGTCAAATTCAATCACCACGGAATTGGAACCACAGTGGAAATATAAAACAACGATAGAGTCCTATAGAGATTGTGGACAAGTTCATTATTTATAAAAATTTTGTGGGACTTGATATGGGATTTATCGATATCACGGTGGGAAACAAAATGGAACCGGTTTTGGTAGGACCCCTTTGGGAGAATCTAATGTTGAAGAAAAAAACACAATTGCAAGATAAGGACGGTAGTGACCGGGTGAGGATAAGGGATTCCTTGTTTAATTTGAAGAAGGGTTTGTGGTGGGGTGGAGAGTGGACTTTGTCTTGCACCATTCACCAATTGGAAGCAACCTTAGATATAAAGATAATACAATTTTCCTCCTCTCATCACTTTGATAAAGTGAAGGGACACAAAACATGACTTCCGCTACTACAATTTAATCTCCTTTGGACCTCTTCCAAATCAACTTTACCCTTTGGCCTCTCTTTGTGCACTTTATGTTATTTAACTTTGCTTTCTAGTGCAAAAGACATCTCTTTGTTCATGATTACTAATCTTTATCTTGATTACAAATAAAAATTAATGATTACTGTCCGATTGTGTCTCATTTGATGAGTTAGCATCGCGTAAATCTTAGTGATTGTTGTGTCACTATGGTCGAACATATAGTTTTTTTTTTGAAAAATGTAAAAAAATTACTTTTTATTTCTCATAATTTTTTTTTACATAAACGAATTTGTTTGTTTTTTTTTTGTTGAGAATTTTACATAACTTTCAAACCAATGGCTTGATTAGTTCAAAAAACGCTTGCTTCAATTGGATTCAATGGTATAACTAGCAAAGTTTTTAAGTTTGAGTAGATATATTCTTTTAGAAATTACTGTGAAATGTCAAAATGTCAAGAACAAGCTCAAACAACCAATCCATTTTATCTCAAGCGAGAAGAAGCTAAGGGAAGCCATAATCTTTGGTTCTTCAATTCTTTCCCCAACCAAAATGGGAAAAAGAGGCCTTTTATTGCAGGAAAGAAGGGTCCAAGAGAAGACCCAGTAAAATTCCAGAACGCCTATTGCCTCTGCCATCTTTATAAAGCTCCGTGACTTGGGTTTTCTCATCCAATCCACCCAAGCCAATTCTTAGAAGAGCCCTGCAAATTTCTGCGTCGTCCCGTCTGGGAAGAGTGCATTCTGAAAAGAAGATGAAGGCAAAGAAGGGATGGCTTGCTGTCAGAGTAGGGTCCGAAGATGAAGACGAGGAGTACCAGAGGTTCATGATTCCGATTTCCTACCTCCATCACCCCCAATTCATGAATCTCCTTGAGAAGGCGCGGGAGGTTTACGGATTTCATTCGCAGGGTCCCCTGAGATTGCCGTGTTCGGTCGATGAATTTCTGCATATCAAGTCGCTCATAGAGGGGGAAGAGATGAATCGCCATCGCAGCCATCTTCTTCTTCATCATCATCACCACCTCCACTACCAGCAGCACCTCACTGAGACTCTGCCTTTTCTCTCGTGTTAGAGAAAGTTGCTGTGTTTTTTTTTTTTTGCTTTTTTGTGCAAATTCACACCCTTCCTCCTCTGTACAAGAGCTGAAAGAAAGAAAAAGGTTAGAAATGAAATTAGTCTGTCTGTAGAACTTCATCTGAAAATTTTGTTGCATCTTTCATGTGGGTTATGCTAATTTTAGCTAGTTATGAAATCATTGATCCTTTTCATAGAAAAAAGAAAGAGATGAAATTCACCGCTCTGGTTATCATCACCATCTCCTGTATCATTATTATCTTTCTCAAACCTAATTGCTCAAGGAAGCTTCATCCAAAGGTGTTCTTTCCAACCTTTCCGTCGTCCACTTGTGTCTTCAGATTGTACATCTTCCAATTTTTCTTTTATGGGCTGATGGGATTTGAAGATTTGGTAGACAAAGCATAAGAATCCGAAAATTTCTCATATTTCTCATCTATGTATGTAGATGTTCTACCCACCTTGGTGTTTAGGTAAAACAATTTCTTGTGGCTTCAACAGAGAAGTAGAGCAAGTCCCTGTGGCTTTTCAGTTGATGGAACATAGCTTCGGCTTGTTTCCAGTATACCCTCTTTCTCAAGAAAGCCAGCAAAATGAAATAGCCTGAGCTTCTCCCAAGTGAAAATGGAGTACCAGTACAAATGGTGAAGCTCCAGTTTTCACAAGTTTGCATTAATTGATATCGATAGAAACCTGGATTGGCTATATTGGCTATTATCGAATCCAACCATAGAAGAAGATACAATTAAAAATTGAAAGGACTATGTTTGTTAGCCTTAAGTGGTGATTAAACATTGATTTAAGATCTGGGATTCTGTCACGTCATATTGGCTAGCTTGTGACATATTGACAAGTCCATGGAATCAAACCCGCCCGAGATAACTCCAAGCACAACATTTCACTACCAAAAGTTAGCTTTTGCAAAAGAAAGATCTCTGAATCTTTAACGTGGGGGGGCGAAGAGACTGAGACCTCTTTGAAACCTGTCCTCCATCAGACCTGAAAAACAAACGAAACATCACAAAAAGAAATTAAAAAAGTTGTAACCGGATTCCGTTTTCAGTACTGCTAGAGGTACCACATTCTTTTACTACCTGCCACCCTCACTATTCTCTCCTATAAAAGCTCACTTCACCACTCTGGTGCAATCATAGTGGCCTTCCAAACTATGCAGGAGGAGAAGAAGATGAAGGTGAAGAAGGGTTACCTGGCCGTGAGGGTCGGGCTGGACGACGATGATGCCGGCTTTCAACGGTTTACCATCCCTATATCTTACCTCTATCATCCTCAATTCGGTAAGCTTCTTGAGAAGGCACAGGAGGTTTTTGGGTTCCACACAACAGGGCCGCTTAAGTTGCCAAGCTCGGTTGATGATTTTCTGCAGCTCAAGTGGCTGATTGAGAGGGAAGGAGGAGATGGCAGCCATCACCACCACCACCATCTCCACTCTCTGTCACATAGCTTCTCCTTCAATTCTTGTTGACAAATTGAGCAATGACGTACCCAGTTCACTCCCAAGGATACTGCCTCTTAGGTGATTTGACCCGTCTAGAAGAAAAACAGTAAGAGAGATTAAAATTTAGATGTTCTGAAACTCTAGCAGAAAACGAAAAGAGAAGAGTCCCGCAAGCAAGTAGCAGTTACTGGAATCTGGGACGAATGTCTGGAAATCATGAGTGCCTGTTCTTTCGGCTGGTGGGGTTGGTGAAACGGAGTGATTCCTTTCAAGGGTAAGGCTACAGATAATCTCTCATTTTGGTTCTCCATCCCTTTCAGATTCAACTATTGGATGGGCGGTGCCTCCTCTCACTCCACTCGTTTCATTGCTGCTACTTTTTCCAGTTTAATGTTTGGTTTTATTGATTTTCTCTTGCTCTGCCTTCTGGTAGCCTTTTGCTTACATCAACTTTTGAATGAAAACGAAAAATCAACAGGAGAGGAGCTTGCTGATTAAGTTCACCTGCTACTTAAAAGTGGGAGATTCTGAAACAAATGACTGTTTTTTTTTTTTTTTTTGAGTAAAAAATCCTTCCAAAGGGAAGATGCAATTTGAAAGGATGTGTTAACATAAAACAAAGATGCCAAACTTCACTGCACAAACATATCACTAAAATATCACCATGAAATAACACTTACCATTAAGAATCTCTATAACAAAATATCACATCCATAATGTCCTTTCTTTCTCAAGCACGTTTCCTGGATTTTTTCACTATTATATTTTCTTTCTTTAAGTGGTGTTATTCAGAACTGAACCACCAAAGTATATTTATCGGCCAAAAACTCAACTGACAATGAATTTACTGATATGGATAAAAGTTGAATTCTGCGGATTCCTTTAGATTGTGTTTGGAAGAGAAAAAAAAAAAAAAAAAAAAAAGGCTGTTTTTCCTCTTGTTTGGATGTTCATGAAAAATAACAGAGAAAATGGAAGAGAAAAATAGTTTCTCATATTTGAATACACGTGAAAAAAAATTAGTAATATTTTAATTTTTTTTTTCAAGTTTCTATTTCATTTCTTTTCTCCCCAAATTACATCATCTTGTGAGAGAAAATTTATTAATTAAGAGAGTTTCTTTTCTCTCGATGGCTCTCTGCTTCCAAAAAACAGAAAATACATTTCCCACTCTGTTTTTTTCTTTCTAGTAGGTTCCAAACAGACCCTTATTGTTATTCATATTTTATAGTAAAAGCTAGAATTTGAATTGCATTAACGATAGTTCACCAAAATAAATCATAGCATCTGATATCTTCTGTAAATGAAATATATTTTTGCTAAAAATATTTTTAAATTTAATTTTTATTAAAAATTTTAAATTTTAAGTACTTTAATTCTTAGCTTAATTAAGTAAAATTTTGATATATTAATTTATATAATATTATTTGTTTAATTTAGTAAATAATTATGTACGTAGTTACTTAAATAATAAAGTAGTTGATTTATGGTCATTAATGAGGAAATTAATTAATTAAATTATTTATTTACTATATAATTTACCCTCTAATTAATTAGTTAATTGATTTATTCATCGATTAACTAACTGAATAAGCAATTAATAACAAATTAACAATTAATAAACCAATTAACCAATTATTTACCATTTAAATAATTAACAAAAATAAGCAATTAGTTAATTATATAAATATTTAAATAATGAAATAGTAATTAAATTATGAACCAATTAACCAACTAAATTGACCATTTATTTATTTAATTAAATCAACAAACCATCAATTATCTAAATAAAAAATTATTTAACTAATTAAATTTTAAATAAATTATTTAGTAATTAAGTAACCAATTAATAAATGAGTGAACCAATTAATTAAGCATATGTCCAATTTAATGAACCAACTAATCAATTAATTAATTAATTATATAATTTAATTAACCAATTACATAACTAATGAATCCATAGTTAATGGCTTGAATATCATTACCACTTATTATGCCCATCAAACATCAATATAGTATTATCGGGGTGTAAAATGGTATATTTTATATTGTTCTATTTATATATGGTATATTTGATATATAATATTATAAGTACAAATAGTTTATGCTCTACTGCCCCTTTATAAATCTACGTCTTTGCCCGCATTCCAAAGCCATGACATGGTTACGCGGTGCCTCCGCCACGTCTCAAACGCCGTTCTCCAATTCGAGCACTCCCCGTCCCCCATCTCCCCCGCCGCCACCGATGCTGAAAGCCCCGGACCATCAGGTCGCCGGCCACCAAGCTATCGGCGGTTCTCTGGGTCCCCTCGTCGACGGGTCCGGCCGATTCTACAAGCCGCTCCAGTCGGATGACCGCGGCTCGCAGGAGCTCGCCTTCTATACGTCGTTTTCATCTCACCCCCGCGTTCCGTCCCACATCCGCCACTTCTTTCCTCTCCTCTTCGGGACCCAGCTCCTCGACGCATCCGACGGCTCTGGTCTGCATCCCCACCTCGTGTTGCAGGACCTTATTTCGCATCTCTGCCGCCCCTCCGTCATCGATCTTAAGATCGGGTCTCGGACCTGGTACCCCTCGGCTGCGGAAGAGTATATCAGTAAATGCTTGAGTAAGGACCGCGACACCACGAGTCTGCAATTGGGTTTTCGTGTCTCCGGCTTGCAGGTCTGTGAGGGGGATTCTGGGTTTTGGAAACCGGATAAGAATGTTGTGAAGGGTTTGATGGTGGAGGATGTGAGGGCGACACTGAGGAAGTTCGTCTCGTCTAACCCGAGTTCGGGTCTGGACTCGGAACCGGATTGCGGTTTAGCCTCTGTTGTTTATGGTGGTTCTCAGGGGATTTTGGCTCAATTGCTTGAGCTCAAAGCTTGGTTTGAGGATCAGACTATTTTCCATTTCTACTCGTCGTCGGTTTTGCTGGTGTATGAACAAGGAGAGGCGGAGGCAGGCCGGGGAGGGGCTCAGGTGAAGCTTGTGGATTTCGCGCATGTTGTGGAAGGGAAGGGTGTGATTGATCATAACTTTTTGGGGGGTATCTGTTCTTTGATTAAATTCGTGTCTGACATCCTCACTGCTTGAACGGAGCGGAGAGGCAACACCCAAACTGCTTAATTAATGGAATCAAATAGAAGTTTTTTGGCAAAATGTCATGGTGACTGCTCCATTCACAGTCCGGGGGGTGTAAAGCCTGCACATTTGGCATTTGTTAAAGACATGGAATGATTTTATAAACCTATGAGAGCCTCCTCTTTTATTTTCTTTTCCGCGATCAATTTGATTAACTCCCGTCCTGTTCTCCAATTGTTATTTAGATTACGTCTATCAGTTATTCCTTGCAGAAGACGAGAACGCACTTTACCTTTATTGAGTTGAGCAAAAGAATATTGCTACTTTCAGTGGTGGAATTGGATGCTAATTGCGAATTTTAGATATGGGAATAAAAGAATATTGCTACCTCAGAAGGCTTTCAGGTTAAATTTTATGGGCTGTTTAGCATCTCTCATATGGGAACCCCAGACATGGGGTGGGTCTGGGGGGACTTGGTTCATTGTAGACGAGTTGCTCAAATCCCACCCAACCAGTCAGTTCCCCCAGACATGGGGGAACTCTAGTTGTTGATGGTCTAGTAGTGAGCCTTATTATGACCCATTAGAAAGTAAACCCTCTTTAAGAAACCTTTATAATATTGTTTTATTGAGGCCTATAATTTGATTAGAGAGGAGGAAGTGTCTTAAGCCATAAAGCCAATTGCTTGTGTTGTGCTAGGAATAATGCACTAGACCAATTGTTATACCTGAGCTTGTCACTGATAATTACTATTAGGGGTGTAAAATACGGACGAATAGAATAGGTTATTCTGTATACCATTCAAATACGGACGAAATAGAATAGGTTATTCTGTATACCATTCTGGTTATCATTTTGGTATTTTGTACTCATTTTGTTCAATTATTTTTAAGGTATTTTGTTTATGTTTATTTACTTGGTTAACAATCGGGTAAACGTAATGGAAAATAAACAAAAACTAGTAAAAATTAATAAAAATGTATAATTTTTTAAAAAATTATAAAAAATATAACAAGTATGAAGACAGTAAAAAGTCATATAAAATTATACATAACTATGAATGCGTAAAACGATGTGATTACATATATGGCTAAGATCTTTTTTTCTATTAAAACAATAGACAAAAAATCGACTAATCGAATAAAATTGACACCCTAATTATTGTTGCAGTTAGATCCTATCAAAAACTAACTTTGGAGAGTAGTCAATGAGTTTGTTAATTTTGGTGCTAATTTTTTCTTTTTACTTGATTTACGTGTCTTCACGTTTTTTAATAATTTTAATGTATAATATTGATTTCACAGTAAAAGAGCAAACATAAGTAACAAATTACAATGGATTTATAGTATTTCACAATCTTATCTTGGGTCGTTAATCCACTTTGTGTTTGCAAATTAAAGTTAATTCATTAAGTTCGGGTTACCAAATGACATCTAAATCAAATTATCTTAATAGCCAATTTAAATATTGCTCATGTAAGGATTCATTGGTTTTCCTACACATGGCTTGAATAATGCTTGCAAGGGTAACCTTTTGGGGTCCAGTTTTTTTGGGTTTTTTCGGGTTCAGTTTTTGGGGTCCAGGTTCTGGGTCGGATTCAGGTTTTTGGAAACCTAACCCAATCCAACCCTTGCATAAGCGGGATAAACACGAGATTCGTTTATGGTCTATCTTGCCTTGAGTCGCCTGACCAGTCGGGTCCTGCTCTAAACCTCAAATCCACGACACTCACATCCGCGATACACGACGTTGCTCGTTCCACTGGGGAAGCAGCTCAAGGCCGTCGCTCGCTGTCTTATCCATGCGGTAGACGGCCATAAATCTCTTCTCATTAGCTTTGCCTTCCATTCTTCTGTAAATGAGTCAAGGCAGTACTACTCTTTCGAAGCCCAATCAAAACTCCTCTTAGCTTTGCTGTCTCGACGAAGGTGCATGTGACAATGCAAACATCTTCTCCTTACAGGGTACTGTTTTTGTTCATCATTTTAGTTGGTTCAGTATTGCTACTGATAGTTGGGTGCGCCCGGATTTTTCTGAAGAGTCACTGACTTCAGAGGGATCATAGAAGGGGAAAATTGAATGTGGATAAACAAAAAGAGTTTTTTTTTTTCTCTAGGGTGAATTTAGGGGGTTTGGTTACCGGTAATTAAGGATAAAGACAAAAGTATCTTTGTTCTCACCAATAGAGCGTCCGTCCAAGTTTATACTGTACTCATCAAGGCCATAGTTATTCTTGTCATAAACATCTCCTTAAGCCGGTTTCTAAATTTAATCACTGTTTGAGCTCCTCTAACATCTATGAGCATGACCAGTTGAGCTCAGGTTTTGTTAAGAAAAGTCTAAATCAAGTTCAAAGTTGTTTCGAGTTGTACATATATCAAATTGCATCTTGCTTCTTGCATATAGTTTATAATAGAGCTTCACACTATCACGATCTTGACACTATCACGATTCGTGGGAAGAGTCCAATGATTCAGGTGTTGCAACTTCTGAAAAATTCCGGTGGGCAGGAGCTTTTTTAGCCTAACTGGATGTGCGTCATAAATGCAATCTACTTGCTAAAGTAGCTAATTGAGAATTCTATCAGTTTCCAATGTTGGTTAGATGTAGCCTAACATACCAGCCTGCATTTGATTTTTAAGCACAACTTGTTGTAATCTGTAAAGCAGTCGATACACACTTTTAGAGTTTAGTTACATTCGTCTTTTCTCTGAACTATCCACATCATTTTTCTCATTTGCTCTCTGTTCAGACCACAGAAGATAGGATTTTTCAAGAGCAACCAATTGGAGGCTACTCTCTCAAAAATCTAATTTCGTAAATTGTTTGAACCCAATGAGAAAAATAGTATGACCTCTTACTGTCATCTCTTCCTTTCACAGAAAATGAAAGAATCCTACCAATTGCAAAGTGATAGGATGTTTCTGTTTTTACTAGTAGGTTTAGTAGTTTCTATAGTTCTTTTGTGGTATTCTCAAGCTTTTAGGATTGAAACTTGATAGGTTAGGTTATTCAGATATCACATGTGTGCACAGTAGAGACTCTTTCAATTTTATCTTTGGATTTTTTTAATTTATATTTTCCCAAAATCCTGATTTTTCTGAGTGAATCAATGGTGCTTGTGCTTGTACTGTATACTTCAGCTTGACAGTTTGTAGAATGCTGTTTTTTGTACTTTTTTTTTTTTTTTTTCTACAAATATCTCTTGTAGATCTAGACACTTGGTGCAAACATCAATATATTTTACCTCATACAACACTGGGTCTTCACGAAGGCTTGTTTTCCTTTGTTTTAGGCATTCTCGATGAGAACCTGCTCCTCTGTTGCTAGAACTGCTGGACCTGGCCCACTTTTACTGAGAAGAAGCTCATGTAATAGAGGCTTCCTGTATTCCGCTATCGAAGCTTATTCTACTAATCCAAGTCAAAACTGTAACTCTGCTTCAAAGCGTAGAGCTCGTGGACCTCTCATGGCAGCACAGAAAGCTTCAGAAGGTACTTCTTTAGCAAATTGCCTACATTATTCTTAGGTGATGACAGTGTGGTTTCTACATTGTATTCTGAATAGATGACTCACAGATATCATAAAAAACTGAACAATTCTTATTTCTCTTTCAGTTTCCATTTTAATACTCATTTATATAAAAAGAAAAAAAGAAAAAAACTATTTGTGATGGACTGGACATTTTGTTGTTGTTAGGTTCAAAGAACGAAGATGGTAGGTATAAGGACACGGTTAATCTTCCTAAGACAAACTTTAGCATGAGAGCAAATTCTGTGGTGAGGGAACCACAAATTCAGAAGTTGTGGGATGACAATCAGGTTTTCAAGAGGGTAGTTGACAGAAACAGTGAGGTAGTTGTTTCCCATTCTTTCATTACTTTCCTTTTTATGCTAGTATGTAATCAAACTGATTTTGCACTGCTTTTACAGGGAAAGTTTATCCTACATGATGGCCCACCCTATGCTAATGGCAATCTACACATAGGCCATGCATTGAATAAGATTCTGAAGGATATAATTAATCGTTACAAGGTTCCTTTTTTCCTTATTTTCTTTTTAATTTGGTATGGTTATTATTCAGAGAAAGAAAAGAAAATGCAAGGAGTGAGAAAGAAGGAAAAAGAAAGAAACAAAGGAAGACAGTAGAGAAGTTACCAAGGCTGTACCATGTGCCCTGCCTGCTGCAGAACCCTTCAAATAAATGATGAGCAAGAGAGATTTGGACACTGTCACTCATCAGGCTAGTGATGCAGCTCTTGGTTTATAACTGATAAAGCCCACCTAAAACTTCATTTATAAATGACTCACCTGCATAAATGACTATTTGCAAGTGATTCTGAGACAGGTTTTCTGATTTCTTAAGGACTCTAGGAAATGGCCCAGTCCCTATACAAACTGTTTAATCAAAAGACAAGCTCAGTCCCTGTGGGGGAAGAGAATAGGCCATCATCCAGCTGATCTCCGTGGCTGTGTCCTTCAACTATGAGGGTCTAATCGAGGGGCTTTGATGAGCTAGATGCTCCTTGAGTTTATATTATTATTTTCTTGGTTAGGATGTAACATATTTGTTTTTGCAGCTTCTTCAAAACTATAAAGTCCACTATGTACCTGGGTGGGATTGTCATGGCCTACCAATTGAGTTAAAAGGCAAGTATCACAGGTATTTCAGTAATATCACATTGTAGTCTATCTTTTCTTTTCTGTGATTTTTTTCCTTTTTGTTTTTGTTTACACTTGTATGATATTCTTTCGTCACAATGCTCGGTAGGAGAAGAAGCCTATAAGATGTTCCAAGTGGCAGAAATGTAACACAGGTTGAGATATATGAGTTTTGGCACATTTGCTGCTCATATGTACATTAAGAAGTTTAATTTATATAATTTTGAGGAGATAATTTGCTTTTGGGGTGCTCTATGCAAGTGAGTTTTTAAATATGATATTGGGCCCAAGACATACAGGTGTTCAGGGTATCTCATGTGTGAAATCTGTTAGAGTACATTATTGAAGTAACTATGCTATTAAAATCTTGCTTGTTTCATGTAATATTTGTTTAGTTAAACACAATTTTTTTTCCTACTCAAACTAGGCAAGTTGCTATAATTTTTTGCTAGTGAAGCTAATAAATAAAGAGTCATAGATTGAGACTCGAAAAACTCTACCAGTTCTTTCTCTCTTAGCTTATCTGTCTTTCATTCTGATTTCAGATCCTAACTTGGTATCCGAGCTTTAGATCTGTTCTAAGTTTGTGTTTCTTTCTTTTTATTTGGAGATGAAGAAGAAAAAGTAGACAAGAAAGTGGAAGAAGCATACCTGTCTTGTCTTTTCTTTTATGTCCTTCCTTTCTTTCTAAAGTTTGAACTCTATTATCATCTCTACTTATTTACTTTATTTCTACAAGTGATTTCTGAGGGAGCTAGGCAGCACGTGAGTCCACGTGGCAAGTGTTCGAAGGAACAATGCAGGTGAGTGGTGTAGTGGCCACAACGACAATGGAGAGGCGATTTGTTTCGTTAGACAGGACTTGGGCCAGGAGGGTGAGAGATATGAAATCCGGATTTTGAACCAGAGGAGGGGGGGGAGGGGGAGGCTGGCTAGAGGTTGGAGAAGGAGGGTGCGACAATGGTAGCTGAGGGAAGTGGAGGGTATTTGGTGGGCTCGGTCGTATGGTGTTCGGAGGTGGGTGAAGAGGCAATGTTTGAAATGTTGTAGGCGAGAGTTGGGGGATGATCATGCGGAGGGCATTCCAGCTGAAATCAGAGTTTGTGAGTTGTGGTATGACAAAAACTACCATGGTTGAATTACGTTTGCATTGAGTGATTTTTCACTCTAGCTTACTGTGATGTGAATTTTCTAGCCCAAAGTGTACGAGCGTTGCTGTGTCTGGTGTTGCCCGATAATACCTTGTCGAGCAAGCGGATGAAGGAGTCTGCGATAGAGGTCGGTATGGTGATGAAGGATATTTTAATCCCGTCTTGGAGAGGATGCGAATGGCATCGCCGTATCGTTCACGCTTCTTCTAGACAGTGGTGAGCGTCTTCCCATAGCAAAATGCGAAGGCGGTGTTTCTGTTTGTCGAGGCCAGGCGGATTCTTCATCGCGGAGTTCTACTGACTACTGTTTGCCATCTGTAGTCATCATCTCCCAAAGGCCTTGGGTTCTTCGGTGCGCCATGTTGCTACTGTTCTTGCAGGGGAGTCCTTCCGTCATCGGAGTCTTCGTCGAGGCTGGCCTGAGGAGGGGGTGGGGGGGTTGGAGAGGAAGCAATCTTGGGTGGACGAGTGCCTTGCTTGAGGGGGGACATGGGAGTCTCCACTTGGGAATCTGGAGGCCTCCATTTTTGCTACTTCTAGCCATATTATTTGATCCATAACTCTTTTGTTATTTTACTGTTGTCATTATCGGAAACTATTCCTCAAATCCTTCTTCTTCTTCTTTTTTTTTTTTTTGAAAATAGATCTTTCTTTTTTTTGCTATTTTATTTAGTCTATGTTCTTTGTTTAATTCAATTTCCGACCCCCACCCCCTCTCTCATTATGTTCATTTGAACATTTCAGTTCCACACTAAACTTTATAATTAAAAAAGAACTCTTCTAAGCCCTGGTCTCTTTCATTGTTTTTGATAAATATGTGGGATTGAGAGGAAATAAGAAGATAAGATAGGAGACTAAAGAAAGTAGAGAGAATGAAAGGTGCGACCCTGGAGGAAGCTGCGTTGATAAGTGTCGAAACTCGAGCCTGATCTCTCTTTAATATGCCACTGAAGTGATTTTGAGTAAAAGGACAAAAATGCCCTACAAGAAGATCCATAACTCTCTCTATACACATCAAAATCCACTGCAATTTGAAACACAAATATATGTTAAGTAACCTAACTTATTGGAACCATATGACACCTATATGAGAAGTTCAAATGACCAAAATACCCCTATATTTGTATTTTAACACTCCCTCTCAAGCTGGAGAGTAAATGTAAAAAGGTCCTAGCTTGTTACAAAATCCCAAGTGTTCCCGCCTTACAATGACTTTGCATATGGAGTGACCACTTTTCCTTGCATGATAGCATCTCTAATAAAATGACAATCTACCTCTATTTGTTTTTCGTCCTTTCATGAAATACTTGGTTTCCAGGAAATCCAAATTGACTCAAATTTTGAGTAGTCTTATCTTGGAACAGGGGAAATTCGAACTTGACCCACATAAACTCATTGATTGTTTGAGCCATTGCCCTATATTCTGCCTCATCG
Source organism: Aristolochia californica (assembly GCF_029961685.1). Taxonomy (NCBI): domain Eukaryota; kingdom Viridiplantae; phylum Streptophyta; class Magnoliopsida; order Piperales; family Aristolochiaceae; genus Aristolochia; species Aristolochia californica. The sequence goes on from NW_027182268.1 coordinate 502,632, forward strand.
CTAGATCTAGCCACTACAACTTGTTTTTTACTTTTCCAACTCACAAGTTACCTCCAATAAAACAACAATAACCAATAGTAAACCTCCTATCCATTTTGCACCCAACATAATCTGCATTAGAGTATTGCAATACGTCAATCTTCTCATGAAGGAGCACCTTTCAAATATTTTAAGATTCTTTGAGCCGCTTCTAGATGTACCAGTCTTGGGTTGTCCATAAATTGACTCATCGGTCTGGGTATAGCCCTTGGCTTCCAATTTAGCCTTATACCACTCAATAGTCCCACCAGCCTTATATTTAACTATATAGACCAAACGACACCCCAAGACAACTTCCATATAAGGTGAGTTAGAGTGACTCCACGTGCCTCTAGATATCAAATTATCCATCTCCTCATCCATAGCTCGTTTCCCCTTAGGCGAAGCCATAACATCTTGCACTGAATAATTATTCTTCAATTCAATTAAGAAACATTACAACATAGCATTTATATCACAATCAACATGATGACACATGCATAGGCATGATGATGCAGACCTAGTAATGGCTGCACATAAAATTGGGAAGCAAAAAGCTTCAACAAGGACCCCCTAGGAGTAGTAGGGCATAGTAACTGCTCAATCAGTAGCAATAGCCATCAACTAGATGGTATAGCAGGAAAAGGAGAGGAAAAAATTGAGATTGCCTACCAGTAGAGAAGTCGAGCGGCTCTTTTCCTTTAGGGTTGAGAAATCTATGGAAAGAACCCAAACTTTGAAGAAGAAACTCCCAACAATGGATGTTACTGCTTTGATACCATGATAAATATGTAGGATTGAGAGGAAACAAGAAGATAAGAGAGGAGAATGAAAAAAACAGCCCTGGAAGAAGCTGTTTGATCAGTATCGAAACTCGAGCCTGATCTCTCTTTAATATGCCACTTAAGTGATTTGGAGTAAAAGTACAAAGATGCCCTTAAGTACAAGAAGACCCCTAACTCTCTCTATACACATTAGAATCCATTGCAATTTGAAACACAAATATATGTTAAGTAGGCTAACTTGCTGAAACCATATGACACCTATATGAGAAGGTCAAATGACCGAACTACCCCTGTATCTTTATTTTAACAGTTTTAAATTCGAAAAAAATATATTTGCATCTTTTTACTCAGAAAAAGTGAAACTAGTTCAAATGCTTAATAGAATTGATTATGTGACTACTAGGAAAAGTTCCGCTTTATTTATTCTTTTTGTTCAAACCAGTACACATCAAATGAAACCGAACTTCTTCCATTAGAGACTTGCGATGAGAGTCAATTGTTTCTTTAACCTGGTGCTAGGATGTGGCGTAACTATGGGAAAATGCTGAAAATGTGAAAATAGTGTTAAGTTGTGGAGCCTAATTAATGCCTTCTGCTGAGTCGGTACGTGGATCGACCTTCGCAGTAAGGTCGCCGTGGGGGTTCCCGCCCCCGAAAGGTCCACGATATATTGACTGTTGTTTCATTAAGGGCAGTTTGGGGATTTCACTCTTGTATTGCAGTTACACTAGCTTTCTCTTTATATTTGGGGCGCCGCTATTAGGGTTTATCCATCGGAAAAGGATCTTGAGTTGTGGCCCGAGAGAGGTTAGAGAAAAACACCTGTAAGTGTGTGCGATTTCTCTTGTAAGCTATTTCATCTTCATAGTAAATTACTGCAGCAGCGGAAGACAAGACATAGTCTCACCTTGAGGCGAACCTGTATAAATCTTGTGTTGCCTTTCTTCGTGCTTGCTTTTCCTTCTTCTGCATTTATTATTATTGCTCTCATTAGTTTGGAATTAGGGCGTCTAATTCCTAACAAATAGGAGTTTCACAAAGTTTGCTTCGTATAGTCTTGCATCTTTCTGAAGTACCATGTCATATCCCTGAGATTTTTTTAATGTGGAAAGTGAAAATTTGAAGAATAGAAGAAGAAGAAAAAGAGAATCGAGAGAGGAGGAAAAAAAAAAAACCGATGGCCGTTTGGTCTAGTGGTATTCGTCTTACATTAGGTGCGTCATGTCGCAAGTTTGAATCGCGCCACACCCCTCTCCAAAAAAAAAAACGAGAAGGAAAAAAAAGTGTGTCAGCCAGCACTTGTTGGGGGCTCAAATTCGGTCCCCTCTAAATCCTTAAGTGATTATAATAGCAAGATAAATGCCCTCATGACTTAAACCTCATCTCACTAATTACATATAAGAATAATCTGTAATTTGAAACCATGTATGACATAATGTCTTTGAGTTTTGATTGAAATCCATATTTGGTATACGTAAATTTGTTTACATGAATGGCTTTTGAGCAAAACTGATTAGCTTTTATTAACTGGGGAAATATATGATACAAAAGGGTAGGGAAACGATGTTCGTATGTATAATACATATTTCTCATGAAGTTTGCCTCATCTGAGAGTCACTTTAATTTTTTCAGTTCTTCAATCTATGGATCAAGATGCCAGAAAGGAGCTTACACCATTGAAGTTGAGACAGAAAGCTGCCAAGTTTGCCAAGGACACTGTTAAGGCTCAGATGAAGTCTTTCAAGGTCATATGTGAGTTTTTTTTTTTTATATATGCTTTATTCTGAGATCCCACCATTTAGAGAGAATGTGTTACCCATTTCCTAAGTTTTCTTCCCTTGCGTTTAGATAAAGCTGCAAATGTCATTTTTCCTTCCCGTGGTTGTACCATTTTAGTTAATTAATATATGAATGTTGCTGAAACACTTGCAGCGCTATGGGGTGTGGGGTGACTGGATTAATCCATATTTAACTCTTACTCCAGAATATGAAGCTGCTCAGGTAGCCATCCTTCATACTTTACTCTTTTTGACTTTTTAGAAAGTGGAGAGCAGAATTCTGTCTTTCTTATTTTGTATGTGAAGTGATACTCTTGGTTGTTCAAAATTTAATGTATAATTTGAAGCTTTTGGGATGATTTGAAGGGCGTAGAATCTCTTTAAGGTCAATGTAGAAAAACTTCTTGTTGGAGAGATGATTTTCTCTACATCTGTTGGATGATATTTGAAGTTCTTATAATGCGAGTAACCTATCTGTTGTTCTGTTTGAACTGTAGATTGGAGTGTTTGGTCAAATGGCCATGCAAGGTTATATTTATAGAGGTCGGAAGCCTGTGCACTGGAGCCCCTCCTCACGCACTGCTCTAGCAGAAGCTGAACTGGAGGTAAGAATGAGACTGAATGTATTCGTTGTATCTTCTTGAACCTCATTTTTTTTGTCTTTCTTTCTCTTTAGTTGAAATGACAACCTCACTTTGTTTTCAACCACTGTTTGCTCACCTTAGACGCTCGAGGAAAAATCCTTGTTTACTTACATATGTTTCTGGCAGTACCCAGATGGGCACACTTCAAAGAGCATATATGCTATATTCAAACTGGTTAATATGCCCGCAACTTCAAAAGGTTTATTAGAGGACTTTCTTCCTGATTTGTTCCTATCCGTATGGACTACAACTCCTTGGACTATCCCTGCAAATGCTGGTATGCCTTATTTATTTATTTTTTTGGTGAAAATGTCGTTATACCTTTGTAGAAGTGTAACATTAAGAATATAGAGAGAGAAGAGATAAAGAAGAGAGACAAAGACTGAGACACTTTTGGCACTGGTTGAGAGGTCTAAAATTGAAACCTCTTCTATTTCATAGTCACTTAGGGGGGTTAGTTATTTTGAATTTGCGGAATTCTAATTCATTTTTTCAGTAATTTGGGAATTCTAGTTTAGTTTTCCAAGATTTGAAATAAAATTCCGAAGAGGGAAACAAAATAAGAAAAATGAAATTTAAGCCAAATTGATTTTTAATAAAAGAAAACAAGTTATTATTTTAATAATAAATATAATATTAAAAAATTGAATTGAACTGATTTTAATTATTTTAATAATTAAGTTAAATGATTTATTTTTCAATTTAAGTTGAAAATAGTCTATTTAAATTAACACAGTCATTTAATTTAATACAATCTAATATATATATAATTTTTAGACTAAAATTTACATACTCAATATAACTATTTCACACAATATACTATTATGTTATTGGAATTTATTTTAATTTATCTTATTTTAGACTTATTCAATTAATATAAATTAGTAATTTTATTATTTAACCTAATGAATTTAAATTACACAATTATTTCAGGTAAATGATTAAATATGATATATTATTAAACTTAAAAAATTGAAATAATAATTTCGTAGAAATAATAAATTTATTAATAATAAAAATATTTAGTAGTGTGATAAAATATTAGTAGAATAGCTATAGTATTATTATTTTTTTGATTAATCAATATTTATATCAACTATTTATTTATTTAATAGATTCAATTAACTATACTAATACTATATTTTTATTATTTAAAAATGTATATAAGAATTCTAGTTGTCTCACTAACTCTGAAATTCTATATTTTAGAAATATTGATTCTAGAATGGCATTTACAGGCAAGAAATTTTTAGTAAAAGAATTCCAGTAAAACAAATCTGAACATGCTAAAATCCCCCTTAAGTAATGATATGACAGAAGTAAATAAATGCTCTTCTACACCCATAGCTCACTAATTACAAGTCACAACGAACTAAAAGTTGAATCATATAACTCATAAAGATGAATATACTCCTCTAGAGGGACAATTTGATAAGGGTAAAAGAGACTAAAATATGCTTTATATATAATTTAATATCCCCCCTCAAGATGGAGTGTATATATCAAGGAATCCTAGCTTGTTAAAAAAGTTCCCAAGCTCTCGCTTTCCCAAGGCCTTACTAAACACATCACCTAGCTTATCAATAGTTTTAATACAAGGAGTTACTTCATAAACTATTTTATCTTCAAAGAAAAATATAGGGAGTTATCACTGTACCATTTATCACAACATCACGAATAAAGTGACATCAACCTCTGTATACTTGGTTTTTTCATGAAACATAGAGTTACTACCAATGAGGATGGCAGGTTGGTTGTCACAATGCATCATCATAACACCTTTAGTGGAGAAGCCTAACTCTTGCAGAACTGTTCTCACCCATAGAAGTTCTAACATGAGCTGTTGCTCGATACTTTGTTTCTGCACTAGATTGAGCCGCAACATTCTCTTCTAGTTTATCGAATTTCGTTCAACAAATACACAATAACCAGTGTTGGATTTTTTGTCCAACTTTGGAGCCTGCATAATGAGCATCTGAATATCCCAATCTACAAATGACCATGATAAACCCAGTCGCCTGTTGGACGCTTTGCAGCCAACCAGAATTCAAGCTAACAAATCAGATAAATTAATTTAGTGGCCAGATAAAAGTGGCTCTTTCTCAGTCTCCTCCGCTTATTTTGCTATTCGAGGAGGGATCACTCGTGGTACCAAGCATGCAGTGGAATTCACATGGCGTCTTAGCGCCCCCCCAAAAATAAAATTCTTCATGTGGAGTGCATGCCGCAACAAGATTCTCTCTGCTGACAACCTCAGAATTCGTGACCAACTCGGAGTTGACCCTATTTGCCCTTTCTGCCATGCCAATGAAGAAACTGTTAGCCACCTGTTTCTTTTGTGCCCTTTCTCTTGGGGGATTTGGACGTCGATTCTTAGCAAAATTGGGCTCCATCTCTGCTTCCTTGAGGACTTGGCTGCCACCTACCGAATGCTTGTCGGGACTCCTATCCCCGGTCTTGGAAAATTGATGATCTCTGCTTTATCCGCTTTCATCCCCTAGGGTCTCTGGCTGGAGCACATTCAAAAAAGATTCAATGCCAACTTCATCACCTTCTTAATGGGCTTCGTGTTTTTCGCGATCATTGCTTCAGACTGATCCTGATTGAGGGAGACTCTAAGGTGGAGATCGGTTGGTGCGAGAATGCCTCTTCACCTCCGTGGCGCCATTGGGATGCCTTTTTTGAGATTTTGGATATTGTTAATCTTTTTGATTGTTTTTGGTCTCTCATTCCCAGATCAGCGAATTTTGTGGCTGATGCTTTAGCCAAAGCAAGGAGCCTCCTTGCAATATCTTGTTGTCAGGAGTTAGCTCATTTTTGCTCTCTTAATAAAATCACATTTCATAAAAAAAAAATAACGCAATATTCTATGTACAGCCTCTAGATGGATCTCTCTTAGGTTCTCCATGAATTTGTTGACCATACACATAGTAAACAAGATGTTAGGCTGAGCGACTATGGCATAAATAATTTTTTCCACTAACCTCCTATACATGGTGTTATCCTTGAGCTTTGCACTATCATCTTCATGAAGATTATGATTCACGCTTCCATGGGTGTCTCAACATGCTTTTCTCAACAAACCATACTTCTGCATTTGGAATTGAGGATCAAGGCTTTTTGAGGGAGTGATGAAGGAGCGAGAGAGAAGTGAGGAGAATGGTGAGGGAGGAGAGTCTGGCTTTAGCAGCAATGAAACATCTCTAGTTTGCCTCCTTATTCGTGTTAACTTTCCAGCACCACTTGGCCAAGAGGGCCCAGTTCATAGATTTCATTTGCTTGATTCCCAGACCTCCTTGCTTTTTATGTTTGCAAACCTTGCTCCATTTAATGAGGTGGTGCTTAAAATCACATTCTGATCCCCGCCAAAAGAAGGTTCTCATAACCTTTTCAGTTATCTGAGCTATGCTGACAAGGCATGTAAGAAGGACAAGAAATAAGAAGTACCTCTGATGCAGGAGTTGATGAGAATGTGTCTTCCTGCTTTTGACAGTAATCTTCCTTTCCAAGTTGATAAATGGGAAGCAATCCTTTCAATGACAGGGTTGCAAGCAGTTTTGTTTGGTCTTGTAGCGGACATAGGTAGTCCAAATTAGGAAGCAAGAATTGAATCAGCAGTGGCCGCGGCCGTGGAATCAATTTCCAGCTGGCTAAGGTTAATCTCATAGATAGTTGACTTTCCCTTGTTGACCTTTTGGCTAGAAGTGAGCTTGAAGATTGCAAGGATTGCCTTAAGGTTGAGAGTCTGCTTTAGGGATGAATACGATTCTATCATCGATGAACTACAGAATAGGGATGTCCAGCAATTAGTTGTTCGAGGTGTTTCAGCCGGTTGATCTCTCAAGTGAGATGGAGGAGGCTAGAAAGACTCTCCCTAATCAGATTAAAAAGGAGACAGGGTCTCCCTACTGAAGGTTCCTAATCCCTTAAAGTAACCTCAGGTACTACCATTTATGAGGATGGAGCAAGTTGCCGAAGATATGGAGCTCCTAATCCGTCTTCTTTAGTGCTGGCCGAACCTGATACTCATAGTTTCATCAAGATGCTGCAAATTGACTATCAAAGGCCTTTTCGATGTCAAGCTTGACAATAAGCTTCATCAAGTGCTTTTCTTAGAGGAACCAATAAATTCATGAATTGTCATGGCTGAGTCAAGGATACTGCTACCTTGAGTAAACATGGCCTCCTAGGAGGATGAGGTGTTGAAGAGCCGAGTTAAGTCTTGTGTCAAGGATTCTCGATATGATCTTAGAGGGCCTAGAGATTAAGTTGATTGGTCTGAAATCTTTCATAGTTTCTGCATTGACTTCTTTGACACCAAGGCAATAAAGGAAGCTCCCATGTTTCGGTAGGAAATGTGGAAATCGCATCATGTTAGTAGTGGTCTTTTAAGAATTTCGATCCCATTAAGAAGAATCCTCCCTTGAAACTATTTGGGCCCAGAACTTTGTCAAGAGGCATGGAAAGGACAATAGCTTCAACTTTCTCCACCATGAAGGGTCTTTCTAAGATTTGACAACATCCTTAGGGAGCTTCTTAAGGGGGAGCAAGTGCAAGAGTGGCCTGCTTAAGTTTTCTTCGGTGTAAAGATCTGCCAAGAATCTCAAATGATTATTAGTAATGGCCAATCTCGAAGTTCAATTCCCCATTGATGAGGAGTGATTCGATCCAATTGTTTTGTCATTGAGCTGAGGTGATGGCTTGAGAAAAAGGGGTATTGCCATCGCCTTCTACGATCCACTTATATCTTGCACGTTGCTTCCAAAAGACTTCAATCATGGTGGGTAATGTTTTGGCGTTCAGAAGAAGTGGAAGTTCTCGCAGCAAATTCGTTAGCACTAAGGGTCTACCTTCCTTAATTGCATCAAGATCATGGATCAGAATTCGGAAGGTGTTCTTTTGGTCGGTGAGGGCATTGCACAAGGCTTTGGATTAGACTTCATTTTGAATTTGAGCTGCTTCAGCTTTAAGGAGAGAATGCCTCCTCTAGGTCCTCGCACGTCAATCTGCTTCCACCAATCCTTGACATCCTTGCTGAATGAATCGGATTCAGGCCAAAAGTTATCAAATCTAAAAGATCTCCTCCTCTAATTGCCACTATTTGTATCCAAAAAGATTGAAGTGATCTGAGACAATTTTGCCCAATATTTTGCCTATGGTATCTGGGAAGAGTTCCGATCATTCATTAGTGTTCTAAGAAAACCGAGAATGAGGGATCGTTGGCTATTGGTCTATGTAAAATTCTTGCCATATGTTGAGACTTCCTCTAGCTCATGTGCACTGATGAAGTCATAGAAGGCACACATGAGGACGAAAGCCGTCTAGTTGGGGGTAGTTTTTCATTGTAGAAATGAATGGTGTTGTAGTCCTTGACAATTAGACATAGAAGGGGCCATCAGGGATGAGTTTGGATAGCTATTCCAAAAATTGAGACCTTAATCGATATTTCCTTGGTCCATAGATTCAATCCAAGCACCACAAGGCTGCCTTTTCTTTATCAAAGTAATTTGAGGCCAATAGAGGATTCTCCAAGGACAAAGTCAAAGACATCAGAGCAAGCTTCAGAATAATCATCAAGCATCAATAATGGTGGCATCAGCATCTAGAGAGATTATGCAGGCAAAAGCACAGGTTTGGAAGACCTATGCAGGTGTAGGATGGGAAAAACCACTATACAATCCTGAAATTCATAAAATTGATCAATTGACAACACAAGCCATCAACCTTAGGGTTAGTAGAAAAATTTGAAAATCCCTTTTCCTGAAGAAGTCAGAGAATTAGAAAGTGGAGAAGAACTGGTTGAAAACTCTATGCAACGTGATCTTATTGCTTTGATACCATGTAGAAGTGTAAAATAAAGAAGAAAGAGAGAGAAAAGAGAGAGAAAAGAGAGAGAGGAGAAGGTATGAGAGAGGGAAAGAGTGCGGTAGTTGTGGCACTCGTTGAGAGGTCTAAAATCGACCTCTCTTCTATTAATAGTTACTTTAAGTAATAATCGGACAAGAGTACATAATGCCCCTCTACTCTAAACTCTCCATAACTCCTTAATTACAATTAAGAACAAACTAAAAATTGAACCATATATCTCCTATGCAAGGACGAGCATACTCCTACTCTAGAGGGACGACCTGATAAGGAGAAAGGACCCAAATCCACGTATAATTCAACTGCCTTTCATAATATTAATACTGAAAGTATGTTATAAATACACAAATATAGAAGCATGAACAAGTAGTCTTTTCTTTATCTATTAAATAAGTTCTTCAGGTTTTTACTCTCTTTTTTCTTTTCTAAAAAGTTCTTCAGTTGTTTTCTGTCTGATTTATAGAGTTCGTAGAAATTGTAAATATTTCATTGGAATGCTAATATTTCTTGATCAATGTTCAGCTGTTGCTGTGAATGGTCAGCTTTTATATGCTGTGGCTCAAGTTGGTGGATTTTTAGAAGATGGTTCTTCTGGAAGCAAAAAGCTGGGGGCTGTTCTTAAAAGTGGACAAAGCAAACCTTTTCTCATTGTGGCATCAGAACTTGTACCAACACTGGAATCTAAGTGGGGAGTAAAGCTCTCTGTCAAGAAGACTTTCATGGGTTCATCCCTGGAAAATTACAGGTTACTCATGGAAACAGAAAAAGTGTATCTTGTAATCTCCTGTAATATTTTTGCTTGTATATGCTCTAATGCAGCTAATATGATAATTAGAGTTGCTGCTTTCTTAAAAATTACTACAAATCATAAAGAGTCCTGTTTACTTGCTGACATTGATCGTCATGGATGACCCATGGTCCATATCTATCTGATGATCCTTTCTAATGATCAATTAGAGCTCATGATGAGAAACAATTTATTTAAGTTTGTTTCATAACCATTTTTCAAATGTCTGGTTATCTGTGTCTTTCATGAACATAAGAACAAAAAAATTAAAAATGATCCAGCAGGTAAAAGGCTAAAATGTCATGGACTTTACATAATATGAAAATTTAGGACCATGAGTTGTCTTTGTTGGGACCATTCTATGGCTTGGTCCAATAGCCTACACCTGTGCCATGTGTATGAGTCAATCCTTTAGCTGCTCAGTATGGTTCCATATGCTCTCTGATGGATTATATGTTGAAGCCCTGTGCTATCTCACCAGTGGTTACCCCTGACTTCTTTACTTTGACATTTTTTAGGTATGTCCATCCAATCAATAACAGGGAATGCCCTGTTGTTGTTGGGGGTGATTACATCACAACTGAGTCTGGAACTGGGCTCGTCCATACCGCCCCTGGTCATGGTCAGGAGGACTATTTAACTGGTAAAAAATATGGACTGCCTATTCTTTCTCCTGTGGATGATGATGGAAAGTTCACTGAAGAAGCTGGAGACTTCTGTGGCCTAGATGTGCTTGGAGATGGTAATGCTGCAGTGGTGAACTATTTAGATGAGCATTTCTTGCTTCTAATGGAGGAGGCTTACAGTAAGTTGATGGTTTTTCCTTGTAGAATTAGTCAACAAACCCCAGTCTAACTATTTCATTAGTTTAAAAAGAAATTCTGATGATTGAGCTTTTTTTCTCTCAAAAGGACACAAGTACCCATATGATTGGAGAACAAAAAAGCCTACAATATTTAGGGCAACTGAGCAATGGTTCGCTTCAGTGGAAGGGTTCCGGCAGACTGCTATGAGTGCAATTGGTCAAGTGCAATGGTTTCCAGTGCAGGTTCTCTGCTTCGAACACACTTTTGCGTATATATTTTGCAGTTTGTTATTTTCTTCAAGCTGACAGGTTTTTTGTTATGTCTCTGGTACTGCAACTTCTTCCTGATTCTGATGGATTATGATAGATGGTATAACTTGACAATTATGTACTGATTGCAATATAGCTTTTACTGTCTCCTTTCTGACTTGAATTTCTATCTGATGCAAGTATGCATGGTCTTCAATTTATACTCAATTCTGTTACTCAATTTTCTTTTGTAGTAATAAATGGTTTGCTCTGTTTCCTTTTTTACTTTTTAATATGATGTCCTTATGCTGCAGCAGAGCAAATATATTGGTCCAAATTGGTTTTAACTTACTATTTTTTCAAAGTGATTGTGCAGGCTGAAAACCGCATAGCTACTATGACATCAAGCCGATCTGATTGGTGTATATCACGACAAAGGACGTGGGGTGTTCCCATTCCTGTTTTTTATCACATAAATTCTAAGGAACCTTTAATGAATGTGGAGACGATTGAGCATATTAAGTGTAAGAAACTTTGCATGTAGCAGTTCTCTTTACTTATGATCATGTTAAATGGCATATATATTGGGTAGTTTTGTCCTTTAATTCTACCCCTTCCCTACAATTAAAGGAGAAAAATACCCAGTATAGGTGATGTCGGACAGATCAGTTATTCATAATTAGAATGTTTGAAGGGCAAAATTGAAATCTCATTCTGCCATTTGCTTGTTGATAATCAATGAGAACCTCTTCTATGTTTTGGTTAGAAAACTTTAGTGAAGATCTCTCATCTAGCTCAGGTGTTTGACAATTCATTTATTGTCTTTTTTGTTTCCTTTCAAAGCTATTATATCGAGAAAGGGCAGTGATGCATGGTGGTATATGGCAATTGAAGATCTACTTCCACCCACATATAGTCATAGTGCTTCAGAATATGAAAAAGGAACTGATACCATGGATGTGTGGTTTGACTCTGGTAATAAAAAAAGACGTGTATTTTCAAGTTTTATCTCTTCTCATGTCCATGCCAAGAAACATGTGGACATTATGTAGAACTCTAATCTTTCTTGTATTGTCAGCTGAGTGACTTTCTTAGATTGTTAGCTGAGAGTCTAATTGGTCCAATTTCTATTGGTTTCTGTCCTAGGCTCTTCTTGGGCTGCTGTGTTGGAACAAAGAGATGGTCTTGGTTTTCCAGCAGATATATATCTTGAAGGAACAGATCAACATCGTGGGTGGTTCCAAAGTTCTTTACTTACCTGTATTGCCACAAAAGGTATCATCACAAAAGTTCTACCTTTTTCTCTTATCCACAATTGTGTAAGAGTTGAAGACTAAAATTGATTTGATTAACCTAATCTTGCTGTAGTTTGCTCTTGTTGGTTTAAAAAAATTGTGATTGTGGATGTTTTTATGATACAATGTATTGGTTAAGGTGGCGCCAAACATGGTCACCATGGTTACCATGAAGGTGCATTTCTGGGTGTTTGTTCAATTTATCAGAGACATTTTACAGATCATTTCATCTTTTACAGGAAAAGCTCCATATAAACAAGTAATTACACATGGATTTGTGCTAGATGAGAAGGGTTTGAAGATGAGTAAATCCATGGGAAACGTGGTGGATCCAAATATTGTCATTGATGGAGGAAAAAATTCTAAGGTCGGTAAATCAATTGGAAAATTTGTTAGAAAAGCTTTATATGCCACAAGATTTTTACAGTAGGCTTCTATTCTCTTGTTAGGAAGAACCTGGTTATGGTGCAGATGTGTTACGGCTTTGGGTTTCTAGTGTTGATTATACAGGCGATGTTCTGATTGGGCCCCAAGTACTCCGTCAAATGTCTGATATTTATAGAAAGCTGCGTGGGACTCTACGTTACACTTTGGGTAATCTGCATGACTGGAAAGTATGTTCAGTTTGTCTGCTTGGTCATTTATTTTGCATTGCAAAAAATATCTTCTAGCTGCAATTTTCCATTCTTGATTTCCTTTTCGTTAGATGGCATTTTCTTTAGGTGTAGGTTTTGTCATAATCTGGTACTCCTAGCTTGTCTCATGAGACCATCGTATCTCCTCACTATTCAGAAGGTCTCTAAAATCATGAAATGAATAAGAATGAATTAAAATAAGAGACTCCAATAGTCTCTTGAGAAAAAAAGTTTCTAGAGATATTCATTATAACTCAATAAATATTCACTATACTCATTTTGGCCCACAAAGTTGTGTACCCTTTAAGTAAGAAAAAATTGTATCACCATTCTAAAAATATTGACCATGAGTTTGTTTTACAATCTGCCTGAAGTAACCCTAAATCCTTCTCTTGAGAAAAATTCATATGGTTTTACATTTCATATTACTGCTGCATCCATAATTTCGGTTCCAAAATATTTTCTATCATATCCATTTTCCGGGTTTTTAATCCACTTCCTGTAACCTTATAACTTAATCTTGTTCTTCGGAAAGGCAGACAGATTTATAGCATGGGCAAAGTAAGATGTACATATATATGTATGTATGTATGTATATATATATATATATAAATTGATAAATTAATAGATAGATAGATAGATAGATAGATGGATAGATGGATAGATGGATAGATAGATGAATAGAGAGATTTTATTAGGTTTTTATTCAAAAACTTAACTAGGTATATTGTTTTGTTTCATTTTTACCTGAGTTTTTCTGTAGATGTATCAGTTAGAAACTCCTCTATTGTAAAAAATTTTGCACTACTCATTTTATAACTTTATTTTTTTTAAAAGTCAATAAATAATATTTTCAGCTTAAAAAAGAAATGAGATTACAAGGGAGCCCTTTTTAGGGGAATTTGAATTTTGGAAATTCTAAAAGTAGTGGGAATCTATCTATTTTTATTGGACCAGACCACTTGACCCTGCTGGTTTTCAGATCAAACTGGTCAATGTGTCTCTGTCAGCCAGTTTTGACAAGAAAACATGTTACTGTATGTAAGATTTAGAGTGAGCCGAGTGTGAAACCAAACTGGTTTTACTGGCAGCTTCAGACTGCTTCTTATCAACTCTTGTCTGAACAGCCCTTCCTTTTGCTAAGCTATTTCAATTGACAACTAAGTCTCAATATTGCCTTCATCCGGAAGTCAGTGTATTTTATTAATTTCATGTGTGGATAGTCCTGTAATATTGTAGTCGAAGTGGCTCAAATTAGTAGTTTACAGTTGGTGTGGTTTAACTTGTAATTTTGAATGCTTTAAAGTCTTTTTACTCTTTGATGTATAAGTCTTCTTATGAGGGGCATTTTTTTCAAGTTGTAAAATCACTTTAGTGAGATAAACAAAGAGGATGGGGGTCAACTTTCCCACATCGAGTAGGCTCCAGCTCGTAGACCTATTTGTTGCTCTCTTCTTCTATTTTCTCTTCAATCTCTCTTCCATTTATGTACTTCACATGGTATCAGTGCTGTTTGGTCCATAAATTGTAGCTTAAGGCAGAGTTTTTTCCCTCCTTAAAATCTGCTATCTCCCTCCAGGATTGGATTTCTCAATTGCTTCTACTGATTGAACTTAAAGGGCAGTTCTTTATCCTTCTTTGTGCCTTAATCTAAGGGTTAATGGCTTGTGCTGTTGTCTAAAAGTAGTTATTATGAGTCTTTGTCATCCTATAAGGATTGAATGAAGTCCTGAAGAGTAATTTGAAGTTCTTGTGCCTAAGTCACCTAGTCTGCGATATAGTTTTGTTTGTTCAGACATAATTGGGCTTATATTCGGTGTTGTTCCTTAATCAAGTGTTGCAATTACTATAACTATAAGATTTCCGGGATTGCTGAATGGAATTCAAATTTTTTTCTAACCGGCTTACTAGCCCACTTTGCATCGAAGGCGACTCAAAGGTCATCATTAACTGGTGCGCAAACTCTATCAGACCTCCATGGTGTCACTGGGACATGTACTCAGAAGTTTGTAATTTAATTTCCCTTTTGAATTGTACTTGGAAGCACATTCCTCATTCTGCCAATCATTTGGCAGACATTCAGGCAAGGCGGGCATTTCACTCCAACACCTTGTTGTGGAGGAAGACCCTCTCTCCTAGGTTTGATTTGTACTTCTCTCTTCTTTTTAATAGTCTATACACACCTTTTAAAAAAAAATCTAGCTTTTTAACAAACCCTAGGTGTATTTTGTGGTGTGGGACCCACAAGTGTCTGCACATACTATTTTTGGATTTGAAGGGTGTTTCTGCAAGGTGTTTTGTGCAGTTTATTGGCTGATTGTTATTATTGGTACAATGACTATTAGTTAAGCATCATTATGGTAGATACTGGAAATATCATCACTCCCATTAAGATTGCCCAGCCTGCAGAGAATAAAGACTATATTTAGATTACTTTAGTTAAGCTAAATAGGTCAAATTATCTGCATTATTTACGAGCTGTTAAGAAGTTTTTGATTGCAAAGAGGAAAGTAAAGTGGAGGATCCTCCTGATCATATATTATTAGTAAGCCAACTCATTAAATTGTTAAATTGTTTTGTTACTGTTTTTTGCTTCTCATTGTGTGTTTCAAGATTTCCAAATGAGGAGGATGATTGGTTCCAAACATGAGAGAGAAGGTCTCTACCACTTGGATGTCGTTCGAGACAATCAACATACTACACTTAGGGCTAATACTGAGACATCTTATTTGTGGCATCTATGGCTGGGACACCATCTCCTTTGACTTTGCATCACTTCCCTCTTACCTCAAATTTATCTTTTCAATGTTGATCATGCCAATTTGGGAAGCACCACAAGAATTATTTTCTATTCTGTAATAGCCATAGTCAAATTCCATTTGAATACCAAGATTTTTTCGGCACTATCCATATGGTTTTGGGGACTCGACTGCCTAGAATTGGCAAGCTGCTTTTCTCTGCTTGCCTCACACATATCCCGTGGTGTGTTTGGCTTGAGTGGAATAATTGGCGGTTCAACCTCAAATTCAGTAACCTGGAAAGCACTGTCTCTTGCACTGTGGGTATGATCTCTAGTTGGCTGCACATCAGGAAAGAGTTTGCCCCCCAGACGGGTATCTCCCTTTGCTGTAATTAGAGGCTGCTGGCTCATATGATGGGTCCACAAAGGGTGCCTACCATGGCAATATGGGTGCCTCCTCCTAGTGATTGCATCAAGCTGAATTTTGACGGGAGTGCTTTGGGGTACCCAGGGCTGGTGGGTGCGGGGGGAGTTTTTAGAAATCATAGAGGAGAGATCATTCTATTCTATGTGGGGCTAGCTGGTATTGCAAACTCCAACACTGTTGAAGTGACTAACCTTCTCTATGGAGTAAAAATTTTCAAGGACCATTTGTGAGAAAAACTGCTCGTTGAAGGGGACTCTAGAGTTGTTATCAGTTGGTGTCTACCACGGCCTCCCCCCTTGGCGTCATTGGTCCATCATTTTTTCTATCTCTAACATTATATCTACCATTTCTTGTACTTGGGAGCATATTCCTAGATCAATCAATTCCTCAACTGATAGATTAGCTAAACTTGGAACCTCCTTGCAATCTCTCATTGTATGGGACGGTTCCCCCATCTTGTAATTTTTCTTTTTGCGGCTTATGAATATAACTTAGCACTATTCAAAAAAAAATCCATTAGAATTTCGTACATTCAGATGTTTGGGGTTCTTGTAGGACTTCCAACTTGTTTGGTTTTCTGTATCTTTTAACATTTATAGACGATTGTAGTAGATTCATGTGGTTGCATCTCCTTAGGGAGAAGTCTGAAGTTCTGGATGTATTTGTCAAAATTTTCAGTGAGTAAAAATTCATTTTTGTGCTTCAATTCGTATTTTTGTTTCAATAATTGTCATGAGTTCACGAACCTTAAGTTTTCTCTCTATGCTTCTCATGGGATTAATCATTTGTTGTCATGTGTATATACCTCACAACAAAATGGGTTACAAAACACAAAATTCGACCTTTGCTGGAAGTAGTACGCACCCTTTTGTTCTAAATGAATGTCTCAAAATTGTGCTTGGGTGATGCCATTCTTACATCATGTTAAATTAACAGAGCACTGACTTCTGTTTTGGGAGGAAAAATTCCTTTGCAAGTGCTTAAGCCAATATGTTCCTTGTTTGATTTCCCACCCCTGGTGTTTGGTTCATTATGTCTTGTTCATCCTGTTGGTCCACAAAGTGATAAGTTGTCTCCTCGTGTTGTACAATGTATTTTCCTTGGTTATCCTTGTATTTAGAAAGATTATAAATGCTATGATCTTGCTAACAAAAGAACTTATGTTTCAATAAATGTGAATTTTTTTCAAATTACTTTTTAAGTGCCTCATTTGAGTCTCTATCTCATTCTATAGTAGCAGTTGAGTCCTCTATACTTCTTAAAGTTATGGATTGTCTCACTGTACCTTCCACTTTGGATTGTCTCACTGTACCTTCCACAAAGTGATAAGTTGTCTCCTCGAGTTGTACAATGTATTTTCCTTGGTTATCCTTGTATTCAGAAAGACTATAAATGCTATGATCTTGCTAACAAAAGAACTTATGTTTCAATAAATGTGAATTTTTTTCAAATTACTTTTTAAGTGCCTCATTTGAGTCTCTATCTCATTCTATACTAGCAGTTGAGTCCTCTATACTTCTTAAAGTTATGGATTGTCTCACTGTACCTTCCACTTTGATTCCAAAAAAACCTTTGCAGGTATACCAATGTAGAAAGGAACACACCAACATAGAAAGGTACAAAAGTAGCAATCAGTAGTGACATACAACATCAAGTTCCAAATATGGCCCTTTCTGACATGTTTGAACCATTTTCCTCTATGCCCCTCATCACCAAAAGAAAAGCTACACACTATCCTATAGCCAAGTATGTTTCTTTGCACAGTTTTTCTCCATCATTTAAGTTATTTTCCACTTTGTTATCTAGTGTTTCTATCCCTACTAAGGTGCATAATGCCTTGAGTTTGCATCAGTAGAAGAAAGCTATGGATGATGAGATAGATGCCTTACAAATTCCACAAACTTTGACCTTAGTTGAGCCTCCTATTGATGCTAGTTTTGGTTGTTGTTGGATGTATACCATTAAATATAACGCTGATGGGACAATTGAAAGATATAAGGCGCGATTAGTCGCAAAGGGTTACACCCAAACATATGGAGTGGATGTTTTTTATACTTTTTTCCGGTGGCTTGCATGGAGTACAATTGGAATCTTTGTTGAAGTATATATGGGTTGACCTTTATTTTAGCTTGACATTAAAATTGCCTTTCTATATAGCGATCTACAAGAGGATGTTTATATGGAGCAACCTCCTGGGTATGTTACTTAGGGAGAGAATGGAAAGGTTATAAACTACATAAATCCATTTATGGTTTGAAATAGAATCTAAGGGCCTAGTTGATAAATTTAGTAAAGTTTTCACTGCCTTTGGATTTGTGAGGAGCAACTATGATCATTCATTTGTTTTACATCGATCATCTGGGAGTGTGGTTCTCTTGGTGTATGTAGATGACATTGTGTTGTCTGAACCAAGGATCTTAGATCTCTGAATATTTTTTGGGGATTAAGGTGGCCAAGAGTAAACAAGGTGTAATATTATTATAGAGGAAATATATTACTGATATGTTACATGATTATAGGTTTTTAGGAGCTAAACTAGTGGATACTCTTATGGAGGTTGCTCGGAATTTGTAGGATAAGAGCACCCTTTATTGAAAGACAAGACTATGTATAGAAGATTGGTTGGCCAATTGATATATGCCACTATGACAAGGCCTAATATTGCCTTTCCAGTTAGTGTATTCATGTTAAAGAAGCCCAAAGGATTTTACAGTATTTGAAGGGAGCTATGGGAAAGAGGTTATTTTATACACCTCATGATCACCTCAAGGTAGAAGGATATTCAGATGTAGATTATGCTAGATCTAAATTGGATAGAAAATCTACCATAACTTTCTATGTATTCATCAGAGGCAACCTCATTAGTTGGAAGAATAAAAACAAAACATAATGGCACGTTCTAATGCAGAGGCAAAGTATCGAGCAATGACTCATCCCATAAGTGATCTCATGTGGATTTAGTCAGTGTTGAAGGAGTTGAAATTTACTTTTGAAGACCCAAGTGTGCTAATCAAACAACTATTTTTATTTTCAGTAGTCTTGTTCTCCATGAGATAATACAGCATATAGAAGTTGATCTTTACTTTGTGAAAGATGTAATGATTAGTGGCAAGGTAGTTACTCTGTATATGAGGGCCACTGAGTAGATTAGTGATATATTCACAAAGTCTCTTTAGAATCGAGATTTCAATAATTTTTGTACCAAGCCGAGATTATTTGACATATATCCTCAGCTTGAGTGAAGTCAGAGATATTTTAGTAATTTCATGTGTCGGTAGTTCTGTAAGATTGTAGTCAAAGTGGCCCAGTTTAGTAGTTTAAAGTTTGTGTGGTTTAACTTTAAATTCTGGATGCTTTAAAGCCTTTTTACTCTTTAATGTCTAAGTCCTCTTATTGGGGGCATTTTTGTCAAGATATAAAATCACTTAACTGAGATCAACAAAAGAGGATGGGGGTCGACTTTTCCCTCATCGAGTAGGCTGCACTCACAGACCTATTTGCTCCTCTTTTCTTCTTGTCTCTTCTCTTTTCTCTTTTCTCTTTTCTCTTTTCTCTTTTCTCTTTTCTCTTCAATTTCTCTTCCATCTATCTATTTTACAACTTTTATCTTCAGTTGAAAGGTTCGAGTGATGCAGTTATGAGTATCTGCTTGTTGATTTATTCTCAATTTTTGCTAGAATCTGCTTTTGCTTTTACTTTTTCATTTTCTCATTTTGTAGCATGAAAATGCTGTTCCATATGATGACCTTCCAATGATCGATCAGCATGCACTATTCCAACTTGGAAATATAATAAACAGTGTTAAAGAAAGTTACGAGCAATATCAATTCTACAAAATATTCCAGGTAATTCAATTTCTTCAGCATCTCTCGTGTATTATGATACTTGAAATCTTTAAACTAATAAAAAAAAGAAAAGCAAAAAGTGATCTTTAAGGAAATTTTGTTTCTATGCTCTAATTCTTGTGGGCTGAGTTCAGGCCACTCACTCAGTTCTTTCTATGCCTGTGGACTTTCATCTACTCTACATTCTTCATCAGGTCTTTCATGAGTGCAATGGTGGTTTCTCCCCTAATTTTCTTGTTTTCTTCTTTCCAGATAATACAGCGTTTTGCCATTGTATATCTGTCAAATTTCTACTTTGACGTTGCTAAAGATAGACTTTATTGTGGGTACGTCTTCTTTCTCAATTACCAAGATAAACACAAACGCTTTATATTGTTTTGCGATTTTCTATTTATCTTTTGTAGTTTATACTTTTATTCTTTTCCAGTGCGTCAATAGCACAGAAGTTGCCTTCTTGTTTCCAAATTTTCAAATTTGTTTTATCAAGTGTAAATTTTCTATTTTCATTTAAAAAAAAGGTATAAATTTTCTATTTATGAATGATATCACTCATGTTGGTTGGTAACTCAGTGGGGTAGATACAAGGAGAAGCTGTCAAACTGTTCTTGCCCATGTCCTCTCAATTTCAAGAATTATTTCTCCAATATTGCCGCATTTGGCAGAGGATGCATGGCAACATCTACCCTTTGAGCATTTGCTTGAAGATGGTTCTGTTGCCAAGTTTGTGTTTGAGTCAAGTTGGCCAAATGTTGATGAAAGTTGGCTGACCCTGCCTGTTGCAAGTGTGGATTTATGGGGAAAGATCCTCGAGGTAATGCCTATATTTCCATTTAAAAGGAATAGTTTTCATATCCATTGCAGAATTTCACTCAGGTTAGCAAAACTAGGTAGTAGCCTTGCATCTTAGGCATTTAATTTCTTATCTAGTATTCTAAACACACTTACAGAAGGACATGTTTATGCTTAAAACTATTAGATTAAATCTCTTAAACCTTGAGTTGGTGTTTACAAGAATTGTATAACCTCATTTCTGAGTCAATGTCATGTACAGTTGAGAACGGAAGTGAATAAGGTTCTAGAAACTGCACGCATCGCTAAGCTGATTGGATCCAGTTTAGAAGCAAAGGTTTATCTTCACTCAGAAGATACTGCTTTTTCTGGGGCTTTACAAGTACTGTCGGCCTCCAAGCATGACCCAGACAAGTTGCATCGCATATTTATTACATCTCAGGTGTGTCTCTTTGTTCTACATGTATTCTGTCTTTGGATCATTCGGGTGTAGATCACTAAAGATACTGATGATCAATGGCCTCCACAGGTGGAAATTCTCTCATCTCTTGGAAATGAATTAGCTGCAAGTGTTCCATACTCGGGTGAATATACAACTGATTTGGAAAGCAGAATTTGGATTGGCGTATCTCGTGCAGATGGTTCAAAATGTGAGAGATGTTATAATTACTCTCCTCTAGTTGGTTCATTTGCAGAGAACCCAACAATTTGTGGCCGATGCTATGATGTTGTCGGTTCCCCAGTAGCTAAAATGGCAATCATCAATTAAGATTATGGAGGAAGAAGAAAGGAACAAGAGGGAATTCATTATTTTGCAGTGGCAAGTCTACTGCATAGACCAGAATTAACTTTGTAGCTTGGTCAAGAATCAAGTGAAGCTCTGATAATAGCTTTTAATAAGCAATCATTGAAGTGGGAGGGAGAATATTCTTGCAGATTGTCAGAATTAGTATTAGCTGGAAGCTTTTTTGCCTTCTTTCATGTTCTTGAAATACTTTCAGTGATAACTGATGTATACAAAAATTGATTAATTTAATAATTGCCATTCCTTCCCTACTGTCTGTATTTGATATTGTCATATTATTACTTGAGGTGTTTGATTCTCATTTTCTGTTATGCCTTTAGGCTCATAAAAGACAAACAAAGAACGCAAAGAAAAACCCTGAAAATGGTACTAGCAATTCCATTTGTGCAAGTAATCAACATATCATGCACATAAAAAATTCAATGCAAGTATAAACACGCACACATCATAGGAACAAAAAGATTTTTTTTCTTGATGTTCCCTTAGTGGTAATCATTGCCGCCCAGGAACTCTTGCTTGGGAAATTTTTTATTATTACGCTCTATTAGCGGGAAAAATTACAAAGAAATTTTGACTATCTTTAGTCATGTTTAGCTCAAAACACGATTTTCATATAACCCAATTTCCCCAAGAGATTGTTATTAGATTCTAATTCTAGCTAGGCTTTTTTATCTAGATTATTATGTTCTAAATGAATCTTTCATAATATCATAAAAGAAAGGAAAAATTTACATCCTTACTTGAAGAGATGCTTCTCCTTGAGAAATTTCAAGTTTCCTCCTCCTTTGTAGTACATTGGAGAATGATCAAGGAGTTTGTACTATTACGCATGCAAGAATGATTAAAAAAGATGAAGGTTTTTCAAAAGTAGGATCACTCTATTTATCTCTACAACACTTTTGAAAGAGAATTTGCAAGATAACACTTTGTGGCTTGAATATTTGCCAATAAATGTTCATGTCTCTCTTTACTCATGGTTTGGTGGGGGTATTTATAACTCTCGAACTCAAACTAGCTGTTATTTGCCCGTAGCAAAAATCAGACCATTGATTGATCGATCACTGGTAAGTGACTGATCGATAAATTAATCATAACAACTACTTTTCTATCATACAATGACTTATTGATCAATGGACTGATCGATCAGAATGTTACTATTGCTCCAAAAAAATTAAGTTGATCAATCATTGCTAGTGGTTGATCGATCAATCGAGATTCCCTCTTGCTGTGCAATGCAAGTGTGATCCATCACTGTGTTTTCATTTGATTGATCTTACTTGAAGTCCCTTACTGGAAAGGTTCTGACTGATCGATCAATCTGGAGGGATGATCGATCATTTCATGTTAATTCAGCTTGCCTAGGCAGCCATGATTGATCAATCTCTGTGGGATGATCGATCATATGTTATAACATAAAATAACCATGTCTTAGATGATAGATCAATCGACTATGGTTGATCAATCATGCTTTATATTTCTGGCCTACACAATTCTTGATGATCGATTATAGTCAGTAACTGATCAATCATTCCAATGGCAGATAAAATTATATGTCTTAATAAAGTGGGAGAATCTCTCTCTAAGTGCTTTAACATGTTTCTAAGTGATGTGTGTGGTGATTCTAAGCATTTCTAGATGCAGTTTAATATCATACAGTTCCAATCTTCACATGTACTTAAGGAATAGGAGTTAAAATACTCTCTTACATAAATTGATTGAGTTTAACTATTTGTCTACTAAAGATTGAACCCGAGTATTCACATTGACTTCTTCCTCATGAGTGTTTATTCAAGAGATGTTCTTCATTTTGTGTTTGAGGTCTTCATTTTGGCTTTCAAGTTTTAGACCTTGAGATGTTCTTGAATGTGAAGTATCTGAAATACTAGGTTTGTAAGTTATTAGCTCAATTAAGTTTTGTTATAATCAAAAGCAATGTGTGAGTATGTGTGAGTAACCTATGGTCAACAATCTTCCCCTTTTTTTATGATGACAAAACCTAAGTTGGAAAAAAAAAGATACACTTCCCTAAGGGTTGGAGTTAAGTAAATATGCAATTATATCATATGCTCCCCCTTAATTTGTGCATAGTTTTTTTTGAACCTTTTAAGCGAAATTTTATGAGTGCTAGGTCATTTTGATCTAAGTTCCCTATATTTTCTTCTTCCCCTTTTTTATACTAAAAAAGATAATAAAATTGAATACATAGTATTAAACAAAATGGCCTAGTCATAAAAGATGTTCTATTGATTACAAAATGTATACAAGTATAAAATGAAAACATACAAGTATAATCATGTGCACATGAGTCAAAAGCATGGGTGGATCCTTTGGTCAACTAGGTTGAAGGCAGGAGTCGGTTGAGGATGATGTCAAACTGTTGGTCGATCCTCCGCAGTCGTGTCGTCACGTCATCGAAGCAGTAGATAATTGCTACCTGAGTAGCTTGAATATCATCAATGACATCTTCAATAGTAGAGAGTTGATCTGTAGATGATGATGCGCCCTCTTCCATTCTTCTGCTCTTCATGAATTCATATTGTTTCACGGGAGGCTCTAGACTCATTTCATCTCCGACAGTGGCTTGTCGGGGGCTATCTCTTTTGGTATCTTCTCTCTGTGGATTCATTGTCTATGCCACCTTGTGAACCCAAACTTTCCAACCTTTACTTCACCAATGGACTTCTTCTTTGTCATGTCTACAGACACCTCATCCGAAAATTCTACTCCTAATACGCAAAAGATAGTGGTGATCTCCCTAGCAAATGGGAAGTCGTCAGCTCAAGTACTAGTAGCTATGTCCAACATATGCCTTCCCATAATGTGGCCATAATCCAGTGGAATTCTCTTGATAATGGCCCAAAGCCAGAAGATGTCGGCTGTAATGAGGCAAACGAATGTGCCTTTTCCTCAAATTGAGGAAATGGGTCATAATCTTAGATTTGAGGGGTAGCTCGGATGAGGATTCGTAGTCCAACTCTCTTTGATGAATTTGGTAAGTCCCATAGACGTTGTCTAAAACCAAATATTGAGCTTACTAGTCTTGATAGATATGCAAGTATTCTTGACATAGCTCGTGAGGTAGAGGTTGCACGAAGAAACTTCTTCTACCTCCAAATTCGTGTAGGAGACCCTCACCAAGATTGGGTAAATGTCTTCTTCACATTTCAATATGCTTTTGCAAGCAGTAAAGATATTCTCAAAATCAGCAATCTCTTATGTGCAAAAGGAGAGATAAGCTTGCTAGGCTCAACTATACTCTTTGAGGTAAAGTGTTGGAGATACCTATCTTGTTGAGTTCGTGTGAGGAAGTGCTTCTTCTAATTTAGCATTTTCTCACAAGTATCTTTTGTCAGAGTGGTTCCGTCCACTCTTGTAGGCGGTAACTTTCCACACCTAACAGATCGGTCTGTTGGGCTGTATTGGTTAGCCGATGTCATGGTATCAGAGCTGGGCATGCCACGTCCCACGTTCGAATCCCATGAGAGGCGGTCAAGAATGAGCGGAGTGGGTGTCAGAGTGGTTTCGTCCACTCTTGTTGGTGGTAGCTTTTCGCACCTAACAGATCGATCTTTTGGGTGTATTGGCTAGTCGTTGTCATGGTATCAGAGTTGGGCATCAGAGCTGGGCACGCCACATCCCATGTTTGAATCCCGTGAGAGGCGGTCAAGAATGGGCGGGGTGGGTGTCAGAGTGGTTCCATCCACTCTTGTAGGCGAAAACTTTCCACACCTAATAGATCGGTCTTTTGGGTGTATTGGCTAGCTGCTGTCATGGTATCAGAGCTGGGCACGCCACATCCCGCATTCGAATCCCGTTTGATATTTTTCTCCTTTCTCTATATCTTCTTCTTTGCACTGATCTTTGTTTGTACCATGTTGCTTGGTTCGATTTTGGCAGAGAAAGTAATGAAATGAGGGTTTTAACCCCGGATTTGAAGAGAAATCTCTCCAAAACGAAATGGGAATGGAGATTTGGGACCACTGGAGCTCTGGAGAATAGTTGGATTAGGTTTTGGAATGATTTGTGATGAAGAGATGGGTTAAAAATTTGAATGTGGTTCTTCATCTTCGATGTTCGTGCCATGAATGATCGATCAATCGCTAAAGTTGATCAGTCAACCAATATGCATTGATCAATCAATGACTTTAGTAGAGTAACTGAAATGTGATATTTTGATATCCATTTCACTCTATTGACATTGTAACCGTGAGATGTGTTCGTTAAGCTCAAGGTTTTCAACAGAAGTGAATCAACGTGGGTTGCTCATGCCTAGCTCTCCTCGAAGCTTAGAGAAATGGTCAAGTCCTAATAGCTTTATAAAAATATACGTTAATTAATTTTCAGTGGAGACAAACTCAATTCTAATAACCTTGGTTTGGACTAGCTCTCTGATAAAATGATGTCTAATTTCTATGTGTTTTAACCGAGAGTGGTGAACTGGGTTCTTGCTTAGGCATATAGCGCTCATGTTGTCGCAATGAACTGAAATTTCTTTTTGCTCTAAGTCAAAATCGTCTAGTTGATGTTTCATCCAAAGAAGTTGAGTACAACAACTTCCACATCCTATGTATTCAATTTTGACAGTGAATAGTGCAATTGAGTGGTGTTTCTTGGAAAACTAAGAGACAAGCATATTTCCAACTAATTGGCAACTACCACTTGTACTCTTTCTTTCAATTTTGCAACAGGAAAAATCATAATCTTAAGTAGCCGACTAGATCAATGGCTGAAGAGTTTGAGTACCAAAGATCTAAATTGGTTGTCCCAAATAGATATTGAAAAATTATTTTTACTGCCACTAAGTTAGATTCTCTAGGATCGGTTTAATATCTAGCACACAGGCATACCAAGAACATTATATCCGATCCACTGGTTGAAAGGTAAAATAGGGATCCAATCATGTTTTTATACACTTTTTTATCTATGGCCCTACCGGAGTTGTTCGAGTCAAGTTTTAAGGACGAACTCATGGGTGTGCTAATTGACTTAAGATTTTCGATATTAAATCTCTGAAGCAATCCTTTAGTGTATTTGGATTGATTTATGAATGTGCCATTTTCGGTTTATATTACTTAAAATCCAAGGAAGAATGTGAGTTCACCCATTAATTTCAAACTCATTCTTCATTACACTATCAAATTATTCACAATGAGAGGGATTTGTAGAACCAAATATGATATCATCCACATAAATTTGAACGATAATCAAGTCTTGATCACGGTTCTTTGTAAATAGAGTTTTATTTACACTTCCTCTTATAACCATTCTTTTTCAAGAATTTGCTTAATCTTTTATACCACACTTTTGGAGCTTGCTTTAACGCATATAATGCTTTATGCAATTTGTATACATGGTCAAACTAACTCTCATCTTCAAATCCTTCAGGTTGTTCAACATAAACTTATTCTTGTATGTACCCATTCAAAAATGCGCTCTTTATCCATTTGCTACAACTTGAATTTCATGTGAGAAACATAGGCTAGTAAGATTCGAATTGCCTCTAGTCTTTCCTTGGGTGCATAGGTTTCTTCAAAATCTATACCTTCTTTTTGGTTATACCCTTTGGCAACTAGTCTAACTTTGTTTCTCACAACTTGATTTTCTTCATTCACTTTGTTCCTAAAGACCCATTTTGTTCATTTTCGGCTATAGATACTAAAGTCCAAACTTTTTTTCTTTCAAATTTATTCAATTTTTCTTTCATAGCCATAATCCAAAAGTCATATTTTTCAGCTCCGTAAGAGCATTTGGGTTCTATTTGAGAAATGAAAGTACAGTTTGCTATACTTTCATGAGTTGCTCTTCTAGTTGCAATTTTACCTTGAGGGTCTCCAATGATTTGTATTAGAGGATGATCAGCCATGAAATTATAGTTATTTGGCTCCATATGTGGCTCTTTTTGGTTATTTGGGCAATTGGGTTCTCTTCAAGATTTTGGTCTTGAGGTTGAGATCCGGAGGATGATTTGAAGGGGTTTCCTTCTTCATCATTATAATTTGGAGTTAGAGTTGGATTTGGTGAATCAGATTCGTCAAACTCAACATGAACCGACTCCTCTATTCTCATAGATGTCTTGTTGTAAACTTTATAAGCTTTGCTATGAGTAGAATAACCCAAGAAAATTCCTATATCAACTCTAGAGTCAAATTTCTTTAATTTTTCATTTGGTTCTTTTAATATGAATACTTTGCATCCAAAGGTTCTGAAATATGTAATATTTGGAGGGTAGCTTGTATACAACTCATACAGAGTTTTGTTGAGAAGTGGCCTTATGCTTACTCGATTAATGATATAACATGCGGTGTTCACAACTTTGGCCCAAAACCTATGTGGTATGTTGTATGCATGAAACATAGATCTAGCCATTTCAATTAAGGTATTGTTTATTTTCTCAATAACACCATTTTGTTGCGGAGTTCGAGGGGCTAAGAATTTATGGTCTATACCATGCTTTGTACAATATTTCTAATAAAGTGAATTTTCAAATTTTCCTCCATGGTCACTCCTAATTTTGATAATGTTATAGCCTTGTTCCTTTTAAAAAAATTTCATGTAATTTTGCAAATACTGGAAAAGCATCATCCTTGTGAGCTAGGAAGTCACCCATGTCAACCTAGAATAGTTGTCTGCCACCACTAGGGAAGCACTTCCCATTTAAGCTTCAGGTTCGGGTAGGTCCAACTAAATCCATGTGGATTAGTTGAAGAGGCGGAGATGTTGAAACTACATTTTTAACTTTGAAAGAAGTTTTAAGTTGTTTTCCAAGTTGGCAAACATCACAAGGTTTCTCTCTCACAAAATTTTGATCTGGTGGTCCTCTCACTTTTTCACTAATTTCTTCAGGGAATCAATTCCAATATGTCCTAGTCTCTTATGCCATAACCAATAGTCATCAATTTTTGCACCCAAATAGATGCTATTGGTTGAGGGTATATTGACCAAGTTAGCAACATAGAGATTCCTGATTCTATGTCCCTCTAGCACTAGTTCATCATTTTCATTTTTTACTAAACATTTGTCTTTTTTAAATGAAACCTTATTTCCTTTATCACAAAATTGACTAATGCTAAGTTATTCATGTATCAACCCTTCAACGTAATAAACATCGGATATGAAAGAGGTTGAGGTGCCAATTTCACCAATTCTTTTTAGGGTACCCTTGCTATTGTCTCCAAAAATTATATGACCTCCATCTTTGGGATTGAGTTCAGCAAACTTCTCTTTGTCACTAGTCATTTGCCTTGATCTATTGCTATCCAAAATCCAAACATTGTTCGATGCCTGGGCTCGAAGATATACCTACACCATGAGAGATTTAACCCTTAGAAACCCATTTAAGGGTTATTTACTTTGGGATAACATTTGGGGTGTTAGGTAATTTGAGCTTCCAAGATTGTTTTCCCAAGTTATTTTGGGTTACCACAACCTTTTTGGTTGATTTAGGTACCCAAGTTTGTTTGATGACGTTTTCATTCTTAACTTGCAAATATAAACATAGTGGCCCAACTCATTGCAATAGTGGCATCTAATGTGAGGAATGGGAAAGAACTTGTTATTTTCCTTTGTTTTGTTCTTCCCAACTTTCCTCTTGGGTGTGGATTTGAGAGACAAAAGTTTGACTTGTTGTTCTAAATCCAAACCTTTCTTCTCAAAAGCAAGTCTATCACATGATAGCTTTTCTATCATTCCACTTTGTCTTCAGACATTAATTATGTGGCTTTCATTTGCCTCCTTCTAGACAATTAGCTCTTCCTTAAGTTTTGCAATCTCGTGTAATCGAGCATTAAACTTTTCTTTGTACTTAATTCGACTATGAATGGATTTTTCCAATAGTAATTCAAGTGAATGCTCATAGTATAAGTCATTTACCTCTTCGGAAGTTGTAGACTCGTTATCATTTTCTTCAAAAGCCATGAGTTCTATGTCACTTTCTTCTTCTTTCAAGTGATTAGATTCTTCCTCCATTGCATCCCAAGTAGAGATTAAAATTTTCTTCTTGTTGTTCTTGGGATATTTGCTTGAAGATGGGGTTCTTTCTTCTAACTTAAGATATTTGTTCCTTCTATATCCTGATCCTTTCTTGAAGTTTTTTTTCTTCCGATAGACTCTTTGAAGATATTTAGTGATAAAGCTCACTTCATCTGCGTTCTCTTCACTAGAACTAATTTCAACACATGTTTTGGCCTTTCCTCTATATCTTTAGGTTCCATCTAATATGTGAGAAGAATCCCAAGTAGCTCTTTTGAGCTAATGTTTCTAAAGTTAGCATTGTGATGAATGGATGTCTTCCTCATGTCCCATGACTAGGGAAGTGCCTTGAGAAGCTTATCATTCTACCTATTTAAGGAAATTTCTCCTCCTAATATATTTAACTCATTTATAATATGAGTGAACCTTGATTTCATGTCAACAATTGATTCACCCGGTTTTATTTTAAATTCATCATATTGGGTTATCAAAAGATTGATTCTAGAGTCTTTTACTCTAGTGGTTCCTTCATGTGTAACCTCAAGTTTTTCTCAAATTTCCTTGTGGTCTTACTTGCGGAGACCCTATTGAACCTGTTTGGTCCTAAGGCACATAAGAGGAGATTTATAGCCTCAAAGTTTGTTTTGAGTTGCTCCTTATCTTCCCTAGTTAGTTTACTAAATTCCTTTGCAATCGAGATACCATTTTTAAGCTTTTTGTACTCAAATGGTTCATTCTTGCGTTACATGCCAAAAGTCCCAATCCATGGATTGAAGGAAGAACTCCACTCTTACCTTCCAACATCCGTAAGTTGTTCCATTAAATAGAGGTGGACAATTGTCAGATTGTCCTTCAGGAAGGAATAATTTGTTTTGAGATGCCATTTATCATTTTTCAAAATCAAGAAGATCTTAAGTTCAATTAAGTTTTTAGCCTACTCTAATACCAATTGTTGGTCCAGATGGCTTCTCAAGAGCAAAGGGATTGAGATATTCAAATTAAAACCAATTTGTGAAAGAAATCAAAATATCATTCATATAGGCATTCAATGTAAGTATAGACATGCACACACCAAAGGGACAAAAAGATTTTTTGTTCTCAATGTCCCCCCAATGGTGGTCACCACCCAAGAACCCATGTTTGGCAAAATTTCCACTATTACACTCTAATAGCTAGAAAAATAACAAAGAGATTTTCAGCCACGTGTAGCTCAATACACGATTTTCAGAGAACCCAATCTCCCCAAGAGATTGTTGCTAAATTCTAGTTCTAGCTATTAAAATCTATGATTTACATTGTTAGTAAATTTATTTTTATCCTATCTATTCATGATTATTTTTTGAGTTTTTTTTTATCTTGTCATTTTTTTAAGACAAAGTGATGATAATGGCATTGTTGTAAATTAAATGGTATACTTATAAATAGTGATTGTTTTTAACAGGTACCTTGTTACGATTTCACTCCAGTCACTAGCCCTGCCTTCGACATCCCCCTCCATCAACATAGAGGCACTTGGAGAGGAATTTGAAAAATTATTCTTTATGGAATAAGATTAATCAAAGTACTTTGAAGGTTTTTAGAGTAATTAGGTCATATACACAATGGCTGCCCATAAACCATGTAAGTTAAGTGTATCTAATTCTTAATTTTGAATCATTAACATTGCATTAAAGGTGATTCCTAATTTATTTTTATTCTGCATTGTCTTTATCCCATTAACCGGTTCCTAATTCGGTGGGTTCCATACCCGATTTCCCTCGCTAGAGAGTAGAGATGCGGCTGTATCTCTTGCGCATGCTTGGCCCGCGAGCCATCTGTGAAAGGGATCCGTCTCGTAATCCGCTCACGTTTTCTGAAGCTTCGACCGAGACTCGTGGCGATTCTTTCAGACCTGGTGCACATCTTGCGGTTTCGAGTCTGGGAGTTCGTAAAGCTCACTTCCGAGCGGAAGTTCTGAATTTCGTAAATTGGAAAAGACATTTTTAACTGGTAGTGCTGAGTTCCCAAGTGTGAAATTCTCTAAGGAGGGAGAGATGACAGAGGCGCAGGACATGGAAGAGCTGATATCGCGCGGCTTGCGCGAACGCGTTAACTATTTCAAAGAACAGGCAGAGTGAGAACCATTTCTTTTCGTTTGTTCTTCGTTTCAAATTATTTCCTTTTGTTCCCATTCTTTTTTTATTCCGTGCAACTGCTTTTGTCCACTCTTAGGGTTTTGAGACTAGTGACTGGTCATTCTTAGCTTTATGCTATTTAGAAGTTGTATTTCTCAGATAGCTCGTGATTTTTGTTATCTTCGAGACTTTGTGTGCTTCAGTAGTAAGTATCCGTCCTTTTTTTTTTTTTTTGTTGTGAATGAGTTGGTGGAGCGCTCGTTATTCGTTGCTTGTCTATGATTTTATATTTATTTATTTTCATAATATATAGATGACCTTCTGAACTTGAGAATTTATGTGGAGAATTCTGGCTTTTCTTGCGGTATGTGAATGATGAAATCAAATAGTTCCACTTATGGAGAAAATTTTCAGACCTGTACCATTAGTGATGCATCTTGGTAGATTATAGGGTTTCATAGTTTTATAAGGTTGTAGTGAAGAAGAGAGCGGAAAGAGAAGATAGTAAGAAGAGGAAGGGAGAACAAGGTTAGGGTAAGAGAAGGCTTGGGTAGCGAGAAGATGAGAGATTAGGGCAATTCAGGAGAGTCAACTCCCCCTTAGGTCCTGGGGACAATTCCAACCCAATTTGCGACTACAGAATGTTAGTATGCCTGTGAAATTTGTAAAGTAGCCCTTGTCTTGGATTTTCTTAAGAATTCTTTCTAATGCCAACCGTGAGACTGTTGGGGATGATGCATGACTTGACTATTCAAATTGACTGCAAAGGAAATATCAGGTCTCGTAATAGTAAGATAGATGAGTTTACAAAGCAAGTGCTGAAATCTGCCCACATCAACCTCTTGACCAGATTCAACACACAATCTACTGTTAGGATCCATGGGTGTTTTTACTGGTTTGCATCCAAGTATGCTGGTCTCTCTCAAGAGATCTAAAACATATTTCTTTCGAGATAAAATATTTTGCGGTTGGATTGAAGAACATCTATCCCAAGAATGTATTTCAGTATGCCCGAGTCTTTTGTGTGGAATACTTTACTCAGATCTTCTTTCACTTGTTGAATGCCCACAATGTTACTACCTATAATGATGATACCATCTACATAAACATCTATAAGAATCATGCCTTGGTTAGTTTCTTTAGTAAAAACCCGAAAGATCACCCTCACACCTTTTGAACCCAAATTGAAAGATTTCCTTGCTGAAATTTTCAAACCAAGCACATAGTGATTACTTCAGCCATAAATAGTTTTTTTTAAGTTTTTATACTTGCTCCCCCTCAAACACAAAATCAGGTGGCTATGTCATGTAAATTACTTCACTTAAGTCACCATTAAGAAAGACATTCTTAACATCTAATTGAGAAGTAAATCATTTAAAATTTGCTGCAAAGGAGATCAGAACACGTACTGAATTCAGTTTAGCCACTGGAGAGAGTTTTTTTCATAATAAATGTTGTAAGACTGAGTGTATCCCTTAGCAAGTGACCGTGCTTTATATCGAGCAATACTACCATTTGGATTATGTTTCAAAGTAAAGACCCATCGACAACCCATAGGTTTCTTTAGTGGTGGTACAAAAGTCAATCCCCAAGTATGATTGTCATACCTGGTAGCTAGTTCTTCATCCATGACAGCTCTCCACCTTGGATCATTTGAAGCTTCTTCATATGTTTGGGGAATGGAAATTGAAGACACAATTGTCAAAAAAGAACAACAACTCAAGGATAGTTTCTTAGTGGAAAGAAAATGAGCAATAGGATGAGATGTAAAGGGCAGTTTTTTAACACAAGATCGAGATTCTTTATGAACAACAAGAGGTCTGGTATCATAAGGAGGATCAAATATAACTAGTGAAGATGGTGGAGAACTTGTCTCAGGATCATCACTTGACTCCACAAGTAAGTGGGAGAGAGATCTTCTTAATCGAATCTGAAATTGGTGCGTCTGGTGGATATGAAATATGTTGATCTAATGGAACCAATGGTTTAGGCATCCCTACAGAAGAAGAAGAAGAAGAAGAAGAAGAAGAAGAAAAGCTAGGAGATGACTTATTAGAATAAAAGGGCTGATCCAAAAAAATTGTCATCTACAAAAATAAAAGTCTTATGAAGAATAGTTGAGTAGCACACATAATATTTTTGATTTTTTGAATATCCAAGAAAAATATACTTGACTGCTTGTTTGCTAAATTTATTTTGCATTGAGGATAAATTATGAACAAAAGCAAACACACCCAAACCCATGAGGTGATAAGGGAACTGGATAAACATCCTTGAACAACTATAAGAAGGGCGTTTTATCTTGAAGCATACTGGAGGGCATTTTATTAATAAAGAAACATGCAATAGATACAATATATGACCAATAAAATTGTGGCACATTCATAAATAACATTATTATCCGAGCAACCTTCAAAAGATGTATGTTTTCCTTTGTGGTGTATATACCCAAGATCTCTAATGAATAATGCCCTTTCTTTTATACAAATATTTTAATTGAGAGGAAAGATACTCCTTCCTTTGTAATGATTGAAAAACGTGCACCATTCTATTGAATTAACTCTCAATCATAGTGCAAAAAAAAGCAAAGATAGAAAATATTTTAGACCTATCTTTCATTAAATAAAGCCAAGTTATACGATTGTAATCATCCACAAAGGTAATAAAATACTTAGATATATTAATGTTTGGTACATAAACTGACCCCCAAACATTGAATGCACTAGAGAAAAAAGAATTGAAGAAACTTTATCAAGCTGGGGTAAAAAAACAGATTTATGGTGTTTTCCCAATTCACAAAACTCACAAGATAAACTAGTAAGAGAATTTAATGATGGAACTAGTGTTTTTAAAACAGGCAAAGAAGGATGTCCTAGCCTATGATGCTACTGAACTGCTTGTTGATTGGATGACACTATTGCTGAAATAATTTTGAGTGTCCAAGTAGTAAAGACCTCTTCTCTCAATACCTTCACCAATCACTTGTTTCATCTGGATGTCCTAAAAAATACAATGAAAAGGGAGAAAAAGGTAACAAAACAATTAAATTTCTTGGTTAATTGGTCAACAAACATGAGACTCAATGGAAATTAAGGAACAAATAAAACATTAGAAAGAGATAAACAAGAGATATAGTATAAGTATCAAATCCTTGTACATTTGTTTGGGACCCATCAACAATAGAAAGAAACCGATCTATAGGACAAGAAGATAAAAAGAGCAGTTCCCAATTCTACTTGTAAGATGTTCTGAAACCATGACTTCAATGATCCAAGATGAAGGGGTGGAACATGAGATGAAAGAAAACGTACCAATAGTAGTAGCCATGGCAGTGGGAGCACTTTGTGTAGAGGTCATCATACTCATGAGTTTCTGCAAGATATCATAATCTTCTTCTATAAGAACCACTTTGCCTTTTGAAGTGGTAGAGGGTCCCTCCTTTTGCTCTAGAGTTGATAGTAGTGATCTGATTGTCTTTGGAAAATTCTGGTTTGTCGTATAGTTTCTAACATCTCTCTACTACATGCTTTGATAGGCCATAAGTGCATGATCTAAAGGCTGAATCTCCACCACTCTGGCCTCTACCATTGTTACTTATGCCTTTGCCAAAACTACCACTCCCCTTTCTTTCGGATAATATAGCAGAGCTCTCAGATTGGTCAAGTTGTGGGTCTACTGCTTTAGTAGGAATTCAAAACATGGTTGAACAAACATCATCAAAGGAAGGTGTAGCTATGGAGCAGGGAAATTGTGACTTTGAAACACTAAGATAAGTGTTAATGAATAGTCCCATATGAATTAGTGAGTACAAAAATCTTTAGTTTATTAGTTGGGAAATAGGCTTTCTGACTTGCTAGTCATTTTAGGATGGGCCTTGGACCCAACTTGACATGTTATCAGTGCAGGTGTTGATACATGGGCCTCCACCCTAACTGTCCAAGTGTAGGAATCACAAAAAGGGCTTACACGTGAGTTGGGAGTGTTAAACAATAATCCCTCATGGATTAGTGAGTACAATGATTTGCAAATTTGGCAGCAGATGTGCTTGCCAAAGAGGGAGCTTTCCTGCAATCTCTTGTTGTAAGGGATTTGCTCCCTCCACCTTTGTAATTTTATCTTGTTAATTAAAATACATCTTCATAAAAAATAAAAAAATGATCTTAGGTTTATTAGTTGGGAAAGAGACTTTCAAACTTGGTTAGTCATTTTAGGGTGGGCTTTGTACCCAACTTCATAATAAGGCTTCAGATTTGCAAGACAGATGGTTGAAATAGGGCTGAGCAAGTTTCCATTCTTGTAGAAGTCCTCTGAACTGGCTAAAGTACTCATTGAGATTGTCACCTTAGTCATGTACATCTCTTGAAAAAATCATAAAGCTTTTGGATGCTATCAAATGTAAAATACAACTTAGCACATGTTTTCCAAATATTTTAGTTGTATTAAGGTGAACCTCATTGTTAGCAACAACTTTTTCAATGCTATTAATCAACCGGCTTATAACAAGTATATCCTCCTTAACCTATTTTTCAGCTTAATCTTCTTTATTGAGAGATGGAGGGGACTTAGTCAGATGTTCAGTAAGATCTCTAGGAATTAAAAAAACCTTTTGATGGACTGAGACCATGAACCAGTTAGTAGAGATACTATAGTAGTGATTTTTTAAAAATCATGCTTGTAGAGTTCAGGCACTGAACTCAATGCCTTTTGGAAATTCTGCCATGATTGATTAGAAAAAAACAACTTGAACAATTGAACTTCAAAGGATGGAAATAACTCACTTAGATGCAATGAACATCAATTGTGTGAATTTCAAAGAAACAAGTGTGTGAACTACACATATGGGAGTTATTATTCTATGTGTGGCAAAGTCCTGAACAACCATGAATTAGACCCGAAAATTCCCATGAAAAACATACTAGAAGATTGGCAAATTCAACACAACGTTTAAAGAGAACTCAAGCATAGAATGTGTTCAAACCCTTGCTTAGGGTTTCATAAAATCCAGATTTTATCCAAAATAAAAAGAGGATTTAGAGGACCTCATGAATTGTAATCATCCACCAAACAAATCCAAAAATTCAAACTTTAATCAAGGCCATGCATAAAACGCACAAAAAACTAGAATTCAAACTCATATTTTCTGAAAAAAGAGAGAAATATCAAGTATGAATGAAGGACTTGAACCTGAGACTAAAAAATTATTTTAAGGGGCATATATGAAACTTTCTGAACTAATCTAGCTAAGATGGCAAATGAGAAAAAAAAATAGCCTTTTGACAAGCCTCCAAGCTGCCCTTCTTTGATGTAAAATTTCCTTATTCCTTGATCTAAGTGATTACATAAACTTTTTGAGAGCAGCTTGTTTGAAACCCTAGAATTCCTGCTTTGATACCATGTTAGTTTCTAGGGTTTCATAGTTTTTTAAGGTTGTAGTGAAAAAGATAGTTGAAAGAGAAGAGAGTAAGCGAGGGAAGAGAGTACAAGGTCAGTGTAAGAGAAGGCTCGAGTAGAGAGAAGATGAGAGATTAGGGCAATTCATGAGAGTGGACTCCCACTTAGGTCATGGGGACGAATTCCTCTTTTTCTCTTATTGACAATGAGCTTGAAATATTACCAAATGTGTAAAATACCCTTATACATCCATAAAAAAATATAAAACTAAGAGAAGACAAAATTTACAAGCTATGCCATTGCACTAATATGTTCTATCTTCTTGAACACATCTTTAGTACTTGGTGAAGAAACTTTTCTAAAAAGACAGTTTCCAAGAAAAAATAGTCGCAAAGGAATTTTGAGAGAGTAGTCAGCTT
This sequence comes from Aristolochia californica, assembly GCF_029961685.1. Lineage (NCBI taxonomy): Eukaryota > Viridiplantae > Streptophyta > Magnoliopsida > Piperales > Aristolochiaceae > Aristolochia > Aristolochia californica. Next base: position 539,991 of record NW_027182268.1, read on the forward strand.
CTCAATTTCATAAGTTACTATTGAGGTTTTCAACATTTGTCTCCTTAATATTAGCATTAAAACAAATGAATTTTCATAAGCCAATAATTTAGTGGTTCAGATTCAGAAAAAAGGACAGAGCAATGATTCTTAATGGTTTAATGGTTGTGGAAAATGTGGCTTATCATCCCAAAATAAAGGAATATTTGGTACTCTTTTACCTCAAATATTACTCTTTTAAAAGTCTTAATTCATTTTTCTCCCGAGGAATTCTAAAATTGTTGTGAAACTCAAGAATTTGACTTGTTTTCAAGTGAATTTTCAAATTCATTTTTCTAGTGGCAATAATGGTGGACAGATTTTGGATGTGAGTGCTGTGCGGATTGAGAGCTAAGCTGTATTTAATAGAGACTCTTTCAACTACATGTGATTTGGTGATCTATAGGAAAGGAGACATTTGAAGAAGATTCTAATAATAGTGTAGATGTTGGATGGTTGTAGTGGATTCTTTTAGAGAGTTATTTGATATTTATCTGTGGAAAGAGGTGGAAGGCAACTTTATGCCGCAAGTATTAGACCAAAATTTTTTATGAAGAGGAGTGTCAGGCATTGGAGAAGCAACATATTCACAAGTGACAAATATTATAATATTGAGAATATTCACAAGGATCACTAAATAATGGAAGAACATTATGTTGCCCACTTAAAAAGTTGCACAAATAAATGAGAAAATAGACAGAGAACACTCTAAGATGCAAAACTTGTCAACAGAAGTGTTTTTTGTTGACTATCAGTGGATTTGACAGGGAATAGTATGGGGTGTTGAAAGAGAAGAAAATCTGCTTTGTAATGGAGATATCAAATGATAAATTAGAGTGGCAGATACTTTTATTTTTTTATTCAAACTTCTGCATAGTTAGGACAAGGGTGTTATGATGTTGATAATGGCTGGATATCTAGAGCCCAAAACATGGAAGTTACTGAAAATGCTGGAGAAGTTTTATAAAAAGAAACTTAGGGATGTGTCTAATGTGTTGCAGGTGGGTCAATTGGGTCTTAGCTTCTGTTTTGTCTGTAGGAAAGATGGAAAAGTGTGAATTAGAGATGTAGTTTAGTTAATATCTCGTTTGTCCTTCAAAGGTTGATTCACCTTTTATATCTGTATTCATGCATGTTTGAAGTGGACTGGATTATTGGATCCAGCAATGTCCCCATCGAGTAGATTCGCATGCCATGTTGAAGGATACCTTAGCATAATCTTGTGGTAAAGGGATGTGCACCCACATTTCATACAAGCATCAATATATGTGAAGAAAAAGTTTTAAAGAAAAAAGGAAAATAAGAAGCAACATGTTGAGCATCCTGTGCTGTTTGTCAGGGTCTCCAGAAATGAAAATTATTTTTGAACTTTTGACTTTGGGTATAAGCCAGCATGTTTTGATTCTTATACCTTTTAATTGCAATAGTAAAATTAAAACTTCATTTTTGTTGTTTCTTGTTTCTCTATGTTTCAGTTCATTGACTTTGGAAGGGGTTCGACGGGTTTTGGAGAAGGATCTTGGGTTGAAGAAATTTGCATTGGATATCCATAAGAGATTTGTCAAGAAGTGCTTGGAGGAGGTACTTTTACCATCCTCTGATGTTTTTTAAAATATATTGGTTGCATTAACTACTTTTCAGGTCATTTCTACTAATGAGCTGTTGTCTTTCTGAATGCAGTATTTAACTAGTAGACAATTAAGTTGCTTGTGTTCAAAGAAAAGGAAGAAAAACCTTGGACAAGTGCCGTTTTAAATTTTATAAAGTGGCTACTTTCAACTAAAAAAATGTCTTATTTTGGTTTTAATATGATGAACTTCTATGTGGAATAATTTTTCACATCCCACATCATTGTGGAAGAAGATTCATCCATGGATATTACTTGGCTTACATCATTCGGCAAAGCCTCCTTTGTGGCTTCTTCATTTTTATGATGAAATTCATTCTATTCTCAGGGAATTTTCATTTATTGGGGATCATGTTTTAGAAAGTGCTAATAGTATAGCTGATTCATTAGCACGGCCTGGGGTTTCTTTACAGCACTTAATTGTCAATGATTCTTTCATCAAAAAAATTGTGAATGATTCTTTCCCCTTGGATATAGGTTGAGCAATTTGCTCTTTTTTGTTTCTCTTTTGTATACTCCTTTTATTGACCTTTTGACTTTACTCCGGAAAAATAAATGCTTCAAACAATCAGTTTTTCCTTCACCAAAGTGTTTGTCTAGTTCCTATCAAGAAAAAGGTGTCTCACCTGTACCTGAAAGAACAAAAGGAAATTTGCGCTTCTTGTCCATGACTTGGAAACTTCTCTTTGAATAATTAATGCAGACATACTGCAAATTGCTCTTGCAATCTAGGTTTTGAGTGATCTGACTCTTTATATTCTATTGATCGTTGTCTTATTCTTTTGTCAATTACATAAAACTAGCGCTTTGCTAGTCTTGGTGATGAAAACTCCGCCAAGAACACAGGGGAGAATGGGGTACAAGCTGTTAGTGAACAGGAACAAGCTGAGGGAAGTGCTGAGGTTCAGAATGAAGAAAAGGAAAATAATTCTATAGATGACGAGAAGGGATCTCAAGCTTTGCATACGGAGACTAAAACTGAACAAGAAACAGAGGAAACAAATACTGGAGGCGTTATTAGTGAGGACACAGTAAAGAAGGCTGTGAATGACCGAGCTGCGTATTTCCGAAAGCATGCTGCGTATGTTACTTCATTTCCTTTTCATCTAAATGGGTCCTCTGTCAGTTACTCGTGGCATGATGGTAGTATTGTACAGGCTTGACTTAGGCCTGCTTCTTGTAGCATAGATTATCCAAAATACCTTTGAGGTTCAAGTAATCATATAATTATACCTATTGAATAATATATATATATATATATTTATTTATTTATATGTATGTGTGTGTGTGTGTGTGTGATATATAGAAAGGTTGTTCCACGAAGAGGGCTAGGTATTTACTTCAACACATGCAGCAGGCTTACTTCTTATCCTTTCTCTTTATGAGTTTGTAATTTACCCCTGAGACATTTGAAGTCCTCTATATCTCTAACTTTATGTCCATTTAGAATTTGTCATGTTATAATGTCTGTAATGAGTGAGGATAGTGATAATACTTATATGAGTAGAAGGTTGTCAAGTCCAATACTGACAGTGCTTAAACTAAGTTGATCGTGACAATGATACAATAAAAAGAAGTTAATGTGTTCTTACTGATCTATTAGTCAAGATGGGCAGGTATCTCATCTTCAAGAAAAAGAATGGACCAGCTTGGTAACAGTTTGGTTCATCTACACATCTCATTGTCTAGTGTACTTTCACAATTATTTTTCCATTTCTTCAGACTCGTTTGGTGTGAGGAGCCATCTTTCATATGTTACCTGAAAAGGGATCAGATAGTTGTCAGTTGCTCTTATTAGAGTGCTTAGATGTTATATTTGCTGCCTCTACAGAAATTTGATGATTTGTATTGTCTTGTACCACTCAAAATAATGCCTCATGTATACCCCTGCTATGTATTATTTACTACTAGAGCACATCATTATGGACCCCTCAAGGAAACTTTGTACACTATCTCACTGTTTTTTTTTTTTTTTTTATATTCTTTCTGAAATTTGCAGGACAATTACAATGGTCGGTGTTCGTCGGTTGTTGGAAGATGATCTTAAGCTTGAGAAGCATGCTCTTGATGCCCATAAAGCACTTATTAAGATGACAGTAAATGAGGCTAGTGCATATTATCCAGTGTTCTTTTATTTACTCAATTGGAAATAGCAGTTTTTAAAACTCTAGTTGCAATCTGTTTTGCTTTTTTCAAGGTTATTGACAGTACTGAAGCTGAGGACAAGGAAGTTGATAAAGGAGAAGGAAGTTCAGATTCTGAAGTCCCTGATATAAGTTCCATTGATGAGGCAAAAATTGAAGATCAGAGAAAGCCTAAAAGACCGAGGGCTGCTACAAAAGAAAAGGCTACAAATTCCGAAGGACAGAAAAAGCTTAAAAGGTTGAAAGGAGAAAAAGATGTATCTAACATCCAAAAGAATCAGCTGGTGACTTCAGAGATGCAGAAAAGTGATGATTCTGAGAAAGATAGCTCTCAAACGTCTGATGAAGATCATGTCAAGGTCTTTACATGTTTAACACTTTTGTTGACATAGATTGATGATTTTTTTACTATTAAACTGTTTTATTAGAAATAGATTTTTTGTTTCAATGCTTTAATTTTTAGTACAATCCAAACATGCGTGGATATAATGCAAAATTTTCATTGTTTATTACCTACTAGGTCTCTCAGAAGAAAAAGGAAGCATCAAATCAAGTGTACGGGAAACGTGTGGAGCACCTAAAATCAGTGATTAAAGCATGTGGGATGAAGTAAGTCATTTGTTTTTCCTTCCACCTCCACTCCACGTGCAGATTCTTGAAAAGTTAGTGCTCAATGGTTCTTAGTTTGTGTATGTTTAGGAGACCCACTGTTGTTCTGTCTTTTTCAGTGTTCCTCCGTCTGTTTACAAGAGAGCAAAGCAGGCTTCTGAAAACAAACGTGAAGGCATTCTTGCAAAGGAGTTGGAGGAGATTTTGAAAAAGGAAGGCTTGTCTACTAATCCTTCTGAAAAAGGTGATATTTTTTGTTTTCTCTCTCATTTTTTATAGGAAAGGGAGAATGCATCTTAACTCAGGACCCTGGTGCCTAGAGAGCTTTTATGTTCCTGGCCTGTATAGATTCTTCCTGTTGTTAATAATTTTTTTGCCCTGATTTCTAATCGACTCCCCACCCCAATAAGAATTTAAAAAAAGAAAAAAAAAAAGTGGCTTATTATGATCCCTTCTTAATATTATCTGCTTACGGACCAGGAGGGTAAGCCTATCCCCATGACCATATGACACTAGCATATTTTGGCAAATGTTCTATTAGCTTGGATTGGCTTGAACTTTTTGAGATGTTGTGTATGTTTAAAATTCTATAATGTTTATAGTGCTACTATTTTCTTAATAAAGTCTTGAATTTTCTTTTATTGACCTCATGAGTCTTTTAGCTAGAATCATTTTATGCTTCATACAATCAGTTGATATATGTGCAATATGGAATTAGTAAGTTTCTTTTCTCCCCTACTTTCAGAAATCAAGGTTGTGAAGAAGAAAAAGGAAAGGGCAAAAGAACTTGAAGGCATTGACATGAGCAACATTGTTTCAAGTTCAAGACGAAGGTCTTCAAACTTTTTCGCTATGCCACCACCACCGAAGGCCAAGATTCCTGATGAGAGTGTCAAGGAAGAAGAGGGTGATGAAGAAGAAGATAACGAAGAAGAAGAGTCTGAAGAAGAACATAGTGATAGCGGAGAATCAAGTGAGGAGTTTAATGAAGGTAAGATAGTCGGAACTTGAGAACTTTCTATTTACCTTTTTTTTTTTTTTGACAAAACATATTTGGTGAATGTAGGACTAGTTTTTTTTAAATGAATTAAATTTCCAGTATTGTACTGCTTAGTATAAGATGGTGATTGCAGTTAACCTTATAATTATTTGTTGGATAGTACCTAGATAGTTTACTCATAATCAGTAATATTTTGCTGTCCCAAAATAGCCCGTAACATTCAAGAATTTTGCAACACTACTAGGCATTAGAAAATAACAGGAATTTTTCCAGCTTTGTTTCCCCATCCTTCTCTTATTCAAACTTGGTCAGAAATAAAATTTCCAGGCCCCAGCTATCGGAAAAAAGAAAAAAGAAAAAGACCATTCTCTTAAGTTTTTAATCAACTGGAATTTTTTATTTTTAAGCACTGGTTCCTGTGCAATAGACACCTTAACTCCCATGAGATTGGAAAAGATATCATGTTCCCTTTCTCAAAAAAGAAAAAAAAGAAAAAAAAAAGGGGCTTTCTGAAAATTTAAAAAGATGTCATGTTACTTCGTGTTTCTCATGTTTGTTGCATGTGGCTGCCTGATGTCTACATTATGCCCCGTAGAATCCTTTTGTTGGCTAGAAAATTTTCTTGTCTATGAAGAAAGTGTTTTTGAGTTAAACATGATGCCTACGTTGCTGTGCAATTTTCGTTATGTAATTTAAACTTTTATGGATTAGTCCAAACTTTCCTATAGATGAGATTTACACCGACAAGAAAGAGAATGCGATGCTTACTTCATGTTTGTGATAAACCAGATGCTGATGATGTGAGCGACTGAGACTATTTAACTCCGGAACCAAAGCTAAGAGCTGCTTCTCTGTGGCCTGACCTGGTGACCTTAAAGAACAAGTGTATCGTAGTGGCTAGGTGAGTGATGAACACAGAGCAGGTAGATGTAATAATGTAGTATCTTATATTTGGTCTTGTGCCAGCCCTTGATGGGTATATGGGTGTGGTAGGCACTCTTCTTGCCATATGTTAGGGGTATAATTGTAGTTGGTTAGGTAATTGTAACTTTTGTCCTGCGAGACCCATTCTCTCAAGGAAATTTGTATTATTCATGTGAGGTGAGTCCCAAGTTCTTAACATTTTTGCTTCCTATAAAAAGAAAAAAATACATTTTTCTTGAAATTGGCTGAGAAACATTAGCCTCAAAGCCAGCTCGATTTCTGAATAAAGTCGGGGGATGTACAAAGTTTCAAAACAAGGCCGCTACCCTCTTTCTGGTGCTGGAAGGGTAGTTGTTATTTGCCTTCTTCTTTTTAATTAGCATGAATCCTGCACAGGAAGAGAAAAAAAAAAACAGTACTGAGAGATTGTTTTCAGATATTAGGTTCTTTCTAAAGTTTGGATTGGATGTTGATGTTTGCCTGTTGGGGGTGAATTAAGAATATAAAATAAACTTTAAGTACTTGAAGTATAGAGTCAATGTAAAAGATTTAAGAGAAAAACACATCCACAAGGATATCAAGGTTTTTTTGTTTACAATGTTCCCCTAATAGTAATTATTGCCCAAGAACCCTTATTCGGGAAAATTTTACTAATATGTTCTATTACCTAAAGTTTACATACAAAGAGATCTCCACTCTTTTTAAGCCAAATGTAATAACTGGTTACATAAGACAAATCTCTTCCAAGAGATCTTACAACTAGTTTCTAAAGAAAAGAGAAACTTATACTTTCTTATAGGAGAGAGTCTTCTCTTAGAGAGATCCAAAATTTCAATTCTTTGAGCTAAGAGATTTGAGAGAAAATGATAGATTGGGACATATTCAACCTTTTTTTCTCTAAAAGGGTCGATTGAGAATTTTAAGTGTGAAAACCTTTTAGAAATACTTCAGTATACTAATAAATGCTTATTTTTTAATTTTCTAACAAGTTTGGAGGCCTACTTATAGGATTCTACCAAAATACTCATTTTTTATCGTTTACAAAAAAACTATAAAAAGTGTTGACTGATCAACAAAAAAGTATGATCGATCAACCATGTATAACAGCTAAATATTTTAATTTCCTAAGCTTATTGATCGATCAAGACTTCAATCAACGAATCTTTAACCCTCTACAAAATTCATTGATCGATCATATTTTTTTGAACTTGCTAGGTAGTATTCTATATGATCAATTATACTATAGTTACAGGTCAATTATGCTTTATAAATTCTTCCTCGTAGCATTTTGTATGATCTATGATGCTTATGCAGGATGATTGGTTTTGCATTATAGACTATGCCAGATTGCGTTAGGGATGATTGATCATGCCTATTGCCAGTGTACCAATTTGAATTATAAGCATGATATAGGGTATACTAAGGGATTTAACGTTTTCAAATCATTTGTAGCTTTGTTCCTCACAATTTTGTTTGCCTCATCCGTTTTATTTCTAAAGACCCATTTTGTACCAATTACTTGTATTTTTGTGTCAAGGTACTTGAGTCCAAACTTGATTTCTTCCAAATTGATTAAGCTCTTCTTGCATTGTCATTATCCAAAAATTGTCGTTTTCAACTTCAACAAAGCTTTTGGTTCTAATTGAGAAATGAAGGCACTATTTGTCATGTATTCATGAGTTGTTCTTCTTATTCTAATTTTAACTGTCCAGTCACCAATTATTTGTTCTAAGGGATGATCAACCATGAACCAGAAGTTCAGTGGCTCCTTAAGAGGTTCCTCTTGGCTATTCATGTCTTATGGGTTCTCATCAAGATTTTGATCTTGAAGTTGGGAACCCTTTGATGATTCAAGAGGGGGTTTCTCCTCTTCATCATTAGATATTGGAGTTGGCTCATAAAATTCAATATGTACCTACTCCTCAAGTCTCATATATGTTTTATTGGAAATTAAAAGTTTTGGTATGAGAAGAATAACCTACAAAGATTCCTACTTAGGCCTTAAGTCGAATTTCCCTAACCTTTCCTTTGGTTCTTTGAGTACGAAAACCATGCATCCAAAGGTTCTAAAATAAAGTTATTGGGAAGGCGCCTAATGCTTACTCGATCTATAATGTAGCAAGTTGTATTTAGAGCCTTTTGTGAGGCATATTAGTGCATAACATAATGTTCTTGGGGCTAGAAACATGGATATTTTCGTCGCAAGGCTATGGGTTGTAAATTTGATATCTTTGATCTATGAATTGTAAATTTAGTATCGATTGATACATAATCTATAAATTTTCCAAAAATCAATTGATAAGGGACCACTAAACCATATGTTCAACAATGAGAAAAATAGAAGGAATAGAAAAATAGATCAAATCAATATTTATGATTATGATAGTTCATAATATAAGATTATAATAATGCATAATATTATAATGGTAATTTGTGAGGCTCTCTCGTGGCGCTGAGCTGGCGAACCAGACTCATTTAACAAAGCTCTCCGTCGAACTAGACAAACGGTGGGTTGAGGGTTGGTGTGAAGTCTCAAGGCGGTGGTGGTGGAAAACGGAAGGCGATGGGTACTCAGAAAGGGGGACGAATAATCTTGAAGTTTTCGGAATGGGGGAACCGGTAAATCGCTCTCAATCGCGGGGAGGATGTGACTTCTCAGACTTTGATTTGCCGATCCCACCCATTCCGATGATTTCTAGTTGTTTTCCCCCTTTCCTCTCGGTGCCTCTACAAAGCATCTCTTTTGATCCATCTTTTTCTCTTACATCTCTTTGTCGACGTTTTGTGCAATCGGACTCCTGATGGTAGATCCTGTTGTTCCGTGCCTCTTGCCGCTAGCTCCTCCTGCGCAGCTGCTGGAGTTCTTCTCTGTGTTCTGCCTTCACGCTGGATGCAGTTTTTTTTTTTTTTTTTGTCTTATTGAAACGACTGTATGTTTACACAATGATTTTTTTTATTTGTATTCGGTGTTGGATGTAAGTACATGGTAGCGATTGTCAACCCTAACTTCTATCTATTTTCGCAAAGGAAAGGCGATCCATAAGTTCACTGCGGGCTTGTTGTCTTCAGTCATCTGATTCCTCTTTCTTTGTTCTACCCTTGCAGATGCCAGATGGGAAGAGGGTTTTTGTCGAACTATTCACCAGGTCACCAAGAAGTCTAATCCATTCGCCAGCAGCCGGCCAGAAGGCGGTAAAACCTCTCCCATTGAAATGCCCGTATTCCACGAATTCGATTGTAGCCATCTTGTTATAAATAAATGATGGTTTCTCTTCCCGCGGAAGTAGTGTGGCTGATTCTTTCTCAATTTCGTTTTCCATATTGTCTGATTTATTGGCTCTGCTCGGTGGATGTGTTTGAAGATGTAACAGGAGGTTTGCTTAGGAGCCATTGGTCCCAAGTTGTTCGTCTTTCTCATCCAAAGCGGCAAGTTCATCAGGAATGGTCTCCCCCGGAAGTTGACTGCATCAAGCTTAACTTTGTCTTCTCCGACTGACTTTGGTGGTGTCTTCATGAATTCTAGTGGCATTGTTCTTGCTTCTTATGCTGGATCCCTTGGTATTTCTGATTGATTCCACAACCACCAATATTCAAACTCTTCGCCATGGCCTAAAGATTTTCAAAGATGGATTTGATGGAGAGCTATATGTTGAACGGGAGTCCATGTGTGGTAGAAGTTGGTGCTTAGGAAAAAAAGACCCACCTTGGCTACATTGGCAGAACTATGTCTGTGGTTGGAGTGATGTTCATAGGTCAGCAAATAATTTCTCTGTTAAGGCCTCCTTTATAATGTTGTTATTTGTGCTTGTGGCTTCATGAAATTGCTCCTTTCCTCTAGAAAAATAAAATTGAACTATATCTACCATGTGAAGCAAAATCTTTCCAGGAGGCAAAATGACCACATATAATTCAATACTCTTCTTGGGGGCTGGAGTGTATATTACAAAAGTCTCAATCTGTTACACAAATTTAGTAAACTTTTTACCTCTCCCACACTATGGTAAGCACAACACTAAACTAATCAAACTCTGTTTTTGCACTAAAATGAGTTACAACATTTTGTTTTTATCTCTTTCAGGTGAGCATAATAATATCTCAGTTTGTAAATAATCATGAGGATCATATATAAGCTGTTTTCTTGATGCTCCCAGCAATTCTTTGTACTTGTCTCTAAATGATCTTCTTAGGGTTTCCTCTGAATTGGCTAACCAAACTCGCAATAAATAAAATGTATTATCAAGGAGTTTTATTGCATAAATCAGTTTCCCTTTCCTTGAGCATTGGCCTATTATCTTCATGAAGATTGTGATTAACTCCTATGGGTGTTTCAACAAGCTTTTGTGTCCATTATGATACTCCTCTATAGCATCTCTTCCTTTGTCAATACAACCTTGCTTTACTTCTTGCCATCTCAATACCAAGTGCTCGAATAATCCTGAGTTTTGTTTGAAAATGTCTTCTAATGTGTTCCTTCACTTCTTCAATATTCTTTGCATCACTTTTTTACAACACTATGTCTTCCATGTACTCTATCCATACCACTACTCAAGATAGCTTCCTCATAAACAAAGAATGAGTAATCAAAGTTAAAACCTAATAAAAAACATGAATAAGCAATTTTGAGGAGCCTGGTCAACCCTAACCTTTTATTAAACAACATAAGTGATTTACAAAGAAAATATCCATCTTATTCATTGCGAAAAACTTAAGTGATTTACAAAGAAAATATAAAATGGCTATCTCGATCATTCGATCAATGACTATCTCAGTCGTACGATCATGATTGGATGGTTGAGATAGTTGTTTTACATGTTTCGTACTAAATAATTTTTTGTATTAAATCAATCATGTGTATATATATATATATATATATATATATATCAAACTCAACCCGAACTCCAAAAAGAGTTTGTGCACACAAATTTCAAAGTTCCGAAGTGCTCCTAAGTGTTTTCTCAAATGCTAGTGTCATAAAGTGCTCAAGGACTTCCATAGAGATTCTCACTGAAACCTAAGTATTTATGGATGAGATTTAATATCTAATTTGAGACTAATTTAATATCTACTTGGTTTATGATTTAGGAAATGTGCTCTTACATTGCCATATCATTACAAACTCTGAATTTCACTTCAATTGTCAATTTTTGAAATATTTTCCACATAGCCAGCATTAGTAATTTTAATTTTGTTATTACACTTATTTTAAACTCTATATTAGTATAGTTGCTCAAATTGTTGGTAGATTCACTAAGGATTGGGTGTAATCATTTTTTATATGTTTGATTTCCTTATTTGCCTAATAGGAGACTTATTTGTGCTTTGAATAAAAAAACAAGTCACCCTTGCAAATAAATCAATATAGACTCTTAAAAGCTGTTAAAAGTTGTTGATTGTAAGTCTCCGGTTCTTGTGCTCTTTGCTCTAGATGTCATTTGGTTGATCATAGTCGAATTTTTAATTTCTCTCTGGGAGTGGATTAGCAATCTGAAAAATTGATTGTGAGTAACTATAAAAATTCTTGGTGTAGTGGATAATGTTTGACTATCTTTGCTTGCAATCAATTTAATGGTCATAAAACTTGATAAACCTATTTACCCAACTCCTCTTGCTAATGTTTCTTACTCTCATATATGTGGTGGAGGAGTAATTTGTGCTAACCTATATCTCTTTCATCTATTCACTGCGTTCCCAAAATTCATATATTTTTCTAATATACTATAATTTTTTCTTTTTCTCTCCCAATGTCATCACAACAAAGGTCAAGAGGAAATCAGAGTTCATTGAGTTGGCAACTCATCTCGCAAGCAAACGGGTAAAATGAGATATTTCAAATTAAAGTTCAGTGTGCCAAATTAAAATTAAAGCAAATTTTAACACAAAAATGTTATATTATCAATGTTCCCCTATTGTTATTCACCACTCAATAACTCTTGCTTGGAAAATTCAACCAATTAGCTCTATTAGTCAGAATTTACATAAAACAGATTTCGACTCTCTTAAACGGCTGTGTTTTGATGGTAGAAAAATCCAAGCAACAATCAGAAGAAAGTTGGATTTAAAGAGTATATAATCAGACTAGGAGCATTACTAAGAGAATATGAGAAAATTGCTCAAACTTACTCCAATACCAGGTAGAGATTGAGCAGACTATAAAGAAGAATCAAACACAAGAAATCATACAATGATTACACCTAAGGATAAAATCATTCTAAAATACATTTAAACTATAGCATATTATCACTTTAAGAAAATCCACATTTAATGTCCATGAGTTGGATATTAGACCAACCACATACAACCTGATCGATGCCCAAAGATTTTCAAGAATCACTGCTAGCTCTTGCTAACCGACAGCCAGTCCTCAACAGTAGAGAGGTTTAAAGTTGAACAACTTCCGGCTGGAATAAACAGGTTCTGGAAAAGGATCCCACTCAATCCACAGTGAATTCTCATTGATAATCAAACAATAGATTACATTAAGAACAATTGCCAAACTTGATATTACAGGGTAACAAGGAATGAGCAGAAATGATGATTCCGATTACAAAAATGCCCCACTTTCCAAATTAATTTAGGGAAAAGCAAATTGGCACAATGAGATGCACATACGGCCATCAATGAAAACACACCTCAGTTACCTGTGCTCCCCCATCCACTACAATACTAGCACAATCACCAGACAAGAAAACAGCACATCAGACAATACAGGTAACGATTTTGTCAACGGAAGTGCATTAGAAGCACTGCCCAAGGGGCCGTTTGCAGGAGCTAATCCAGTAAAAATTGAAGATCCCGGAGTTGAAGTTTTGGGTATTGGTGTCCCTATACCACCTGATTGGAATGGGGATGGAGCAGGAGCAAGAGGCGATACATCACTGAGGGCTGTTGGAGGGGCTATGAGAGGAGGGAACTGGTGGTCACCTGCATTAGTCATTTGAAGAAAAGAACATATCACTCAGCACATAACAGCAGGAACACTGCAGCCCTTTCCCCAGTGAGATTTTAACCCAAGACACAAAAAAACCTACTAATTATTGGAAAAAGCAACAGATAACTATAAGGTAGCATATTTGGCAACTTGAGCCCGAAATCCAACAAGTTACCACATAAAAGAGGAGTTTTGGTAATAGTTTTCTTTGTTACCATATAATTCATAACCACCAAAATGATCAAAGTGGCAGTTCTATATGCTGGGTACATGCTCCTTGTGGAATAATACTACGTGAACTTATCAACAACTTAAAAAGTAGTAAAAAAAAATTCGTAATGAAGCCATCAATCTTGTTCTAAAATTTTTACCTGGGCATCGAGGTTGAAGAGATGTAGACAACCTGTCAAATTCAAAAACAAAGAATGAAAAAGCATTGGTGCTTGCACATATTACACATACAAAACATACCATGTAGAAGACATCGCAAAATGGAAAACATGCAAGTTAGAGACTCTCACATGGTGACAATCGTGCCATTTACATAACCACCGTAGCTACATGAAGTAACATTGCAGCCTGCACTGCTTGGTTGTGACGTAACATTCCCAAGCATGAGGTTACTGTTTTTACATTGCATGCTTGAACAGGATACTGCTAACATAGCAGGGGTACAGTATAAACTGCAACAATGAGATCAGAGTAAGAAACATAACATACTATACCACAAAGGAAAGAACCTAAAGAGAGATCGGGAAATGTTATCTAAAAGCAACTGAATGCCTGAATTGTGAATTACTTGAGATTCCCAGGCCCACAACTGCACTGAACGCAATGACTAGCTGTAATGGCATAACTGCCATTGGGCACAATCAATCCAAAGTCTGAAGAATATCTGGGAAATGATGCGGCACAGGCTGCAAAATATAACAAATTTTTCATGAATGTGATTTTACTTTGGTTAAGGAATTCACAATACGAATAAAAGAACAAGTTAAAGAGTAAAAAGTCTAACTAATGAAGCAGAATCAGATACAAACACGAATCTGTACTATAAAAGATGAAATGGAGATCAATGGTTACTGCATATCTACATGACCGAAAGCTTAAAGTTCGGATATAATAGAATAAGGAGACAAGCAAATCACCAAGTACATCTTGCGTGCAAGATTGTGACTGACGCCAAAGGAAAATCTGTAGAGATTTTCACTGTGTATTTGTTAGGGAAGCATCATGAGTGAGCAGAAATCCATCCAAAGTGATGTCAAAGAACCAAAAGACAACATAAACATAGATCCGATGTACAAATAGTTGAGTTACTCTACTAATGATATTTGTTTATTGCAATAGTTCATGCCTTTTTCTCTCTTTAGTCAAAAGAAAGCGACTTCAACAATTAAAAAAAAAACCGGCTTAACTGCACACATTTCTTGAAGAAGAAGTGAATCCGATTTCCAACAAATTGACCAAAAGCAATCAGAACAACTGAACAGAGCATCTCACAAATGAAGAATTAAATTCAAGCAAACGCTGCATGGAAGTATAAATCACCACCAGTATGTACGGTATGAGAGAAAGAACAAAAGAAACAGCAAAAACCCGCCAAAAGGAATACAAAGAAAATAAATTACCTGGCAGTGGAATAGAGATTATATCCCCAGGTTTCACAGTCATACTGCCCATGGCATTCACCGTCATTATATCTGTCACCGTAGTATAATACCTCGCAGCGATCCCCGCCACGATGTCCCCCGGCCTCACAACATACGACAAGTAAAGCGCGGGCAACAAATTATCCGTGGAGTTGAAACAAGTACAGGGGAGCGGCACCGCAAGCATGAGCCCCACGTCGAGCACCGTCGGGTCTGTAATCCCATTCGCATCCCTGATCTGCTCGGCGGAAACGAGGCCAGAAAAAATACCATCAGCAATGGAACCAAGCGTATCCGAGGGGCGCGTCTTGTAGCGAGTGAAAGACTTGCGGATCCCGTCCTTGCAAGAGCAGGTGATGGGAACCTTAAGAAAGAGCTTGGAAGGGAGGATGTGGTTTTCCAGGTCGGTGTAAGAAATATCAATGGCATTAGCGGTGAGAAGCGCGACGGGATCGACCTGGAAGAGGTTGGCCACTTCAGCGACCTTGAGGTCCGTGTAGAGAGAGTAACCGACCATGGCGTTGCAGGAATCGGAGACGGAGCAAGGTTCAATGGTGGATTTGCAGAAAGAAGTAGAGAAGAAGGAGAAGAAGAAGAAGAAGAAGGAGAAGAAAGAAACGGAGGGTTTTGGGTTAGCCATCTGTGCTGAGGTTTAGGGTTTTGGCCGGAAAAGGCAGAGTGCGCTAATGGGGGACGGAATGTAGGGAAGCCATGTGTAGAGGGAAAGTGACAAGAGTGAGAAAAACCAGAGCACATTAGGACAACAAGAGTCAGATTTCTTGACATTTTTATCGGACGGGGAGCCCGCTTCGATGTCAATTGACTAATATAACCCAGTCAAAATATAGAAATGACATTCCTCGTGAAAAGTATAAAAGGCAAGGCATGTCACGACGTTAGGGATAAATTAGTAAAGTTGTATTCAAACGCTTTTCTTAGGACCGCGGAAAGCCGAAGGCAAGTTGTGGATCGGTCGCTTGCCGACCCGGATCAGACTCTGTCGATCCCATTCGGACATGCTTAGACTGACTGGGTGACTTGGAAAGCGTGACTCGTCTTTGTGGGTCTACACGAATCCAGGGTCCTCAACCGAACCGGGATCCGCAAAAGCCATGACTGCTTTCCAGCTCAAATGATTGTCAAGAGGCGTTTCGATTGCTCCATCATTTAATCTCAGATTCTAGTTCATCTTCATTGGGCAATCTCAGTGGGCTCATTGGCTGTTCAGAAAGAGAAGATACCCAAGGAATCCACCGTTCGGCCTGCAGCTTCCATAGATGAAGGTTTTATCATCATAAAAAAATGGGAGATTATTGACCATATGTTGACTCTCATATTGTTTTTTATGATAACAAAATTTAATTGATCTAACAACTTGAAAATCTGAGTATTTCAGATATTTCACCTTCAAGAGTAAATGCATCTCATGGTCTAAAGTTTCAAGCCAAAATCAAAACCTCAAACACAATTGAAAAATGTCACTTGAAGAAACACCCACAAGGAAGAAGATAATGAAAAGACTAGAGTTCAAGTGTAATAGTAAAATGACTAAACTCAGTCACTTATGTAAAAAAGCATTTTAAACTCCATTTCCTTTAAGTATATATGTGAAATCAGAGTTTTAGGTCCTAATTTGCACTTAGACATTGTTTAGTATCATCATGTCTACAATATTGAACTGGCATTGAAATGATCGATCAATCACTCGTAATGATCGATCATCTAGAATTGTAAAGGTCAGAAATATCAAGCATGATCGATAAACCATAGTTGATAGATCCATCATTCGGAACATGGCCATTTCATACTATTACACATTATCGATCATCCTACTTGGATTGATCAATCATCTCTGTCCAATAAGCATATTTCTCATGAAATGATCAATCATCCCACTTGATCAATCAGTTATAACCTTACCAATAAGAGACTTAAAACATGATCAATCACAAGAAAATACATTGATCTATCATACTTGTATTGTATAGCTAGAAAGAATCTTGATTGATAAATCATCCACTAATAATGATCGATCAACTTAACATTTATGCAGCAACGGTAATATATTGATCAATGAATCCATCAATGATTGAGTCAATATCTGACCAAAAAGTAGTTGTTATTATCTCAAGTATCCTACCATTGTGATTAGCAACTTTTAAACATCGCTAATGCTGTGAATTTGTAATGTCCTTCTAAAGTTTGAGACAAAAATACAAGAGTAGTGAAGAGAGCTAAACTTCATTACATCAATGAGAGACGTAACCCTATATTTACCTTTTAGCAAATTACCCTTTTGAATTCCTTTGAGAAGCAGATGGAACCGAAACGCAATAAAATCCGATCGTAAGTAATTGACAGCGTAAAAGCCTCGGATTTAACAGTGCCATAATTTTGTTGTGTAGCTGTTAACAAAACCTACGACTAAACCCAAAATTCATTTGTTAGATAAAACTAAGAGAAGCAAATCTCTAACAAATGAATTTCACAGATTGAGAGAACAAAACTGAACGAAGGATTTCCTTTTAAAAGACTGAAACATAATCTTCTTTCGAATTGAGCATGAAAAAGATAAACAAAACAAAACAAAACAAAACAAAACAAAAAAAGCGAAAAACTCTGATTTTTCAACCTGTGCAATTTCCCATTCTCGTAGAAAAAAAAAATACCCTATCCTGCGCATGGAGAAAACCTTTGATTGAAAAAGCTGCCAGAGCTCGGTAGGGCAGAGCCACTTCACAAGAGGCTGAAGCATATCAGTTACTTATTGCCTTTCACTTCAAAAAGCAGAGGGAAAAAAGAACCCCACCACCCTCTCTGTTTTTCATTTCTCCACAGCAGCGGATATTGGTAATCCACCACTCTCATTGTCTTCAATCTCAATATCGTCAAAACAACAAAACCTTCAGCCATTTCTCCCGCTTCAAACTTCTCAAACCATGACAGTAGTAGGTATTACTCAAAACTCAGCTTCCGAATCTGATGAGCTCAGGACAAACGAAGTACCACCTAAGCGGTCCCCGTGTGATTCATGAAGTACATTGTTCAATTGTTGCAACCCTCTGCAGAGTTTAGCTGATGGCCTTAACTTCATGTACTGCAGAAAGTAGGAAAATAAAGACAGATTAGTATTGTATCATAGGTCAGCTTTTGATTTTGGTGGTCATTGGCTTCATAGATGGTAAACCAGAAAATGAAATAAAGGGGAGACACTCTCATAGAAGTTTACCTCTTCATAAAAGGCTTTAATCTCTTCCTCAGTCAGAGCTTCTTCCTCCCCTCCGTTTTCCTCCCATCCAAGTGATTTTAGGAACGCAGTCTCCTCTTCATCAGGACAAACAACATCTGAACCCAAGTTCTTCTCTATATCACCTGCAGGAAATGCCTCAGATTCCTCACAAGTATCACCATTGCCAGCCACATGATCACCGTTCTCAGAAGGCACCCAATCAACCTCAGAACCAGAAGTAACTACTGCAGGATCCTTTCCTTCAGGAACAGATGAACTATCCGGCATCTGGAACTCAGATTTCTCTGAGAGACTCGGTGACCCAAGTGAACTTGAATCTGAGGAAGCAGATGAATGCTTATAGTTTGCTGAAGAAACTTTCTTCCGCAACGAATTGAAAAAATCATTACGATTCTGAGCCTGAGATAGGGGTCTTCTATCTGAGACAGAGCTTTGTTTCTTGGCTTGTGCACCATTTGGACTCTTCAAAGGAGGAGCAAAAGTTCCAGGTGGAACAACACCAAGCGAGAGTCTAGAAGCATTAGCTGAGCTTGGGGCTTCTTTTGCCACTGCAGCAGGAGAGACACCATTTTTCTCTCTACCTTTGAGAACAAGAAGCTTACTACTGCTCGACTGGGAGAGCTTGAGAGCATCAGATCTCGTGGTCCCACGGTGAGTGTGGTTAACAAGCAGTGATACCTGCTGACCAACTTTTGCTACTGTACTCAATTCACCAGCTCTGGACACTTTTGGCTTTGGTTTCTCTGAAGAGCTCGCCTGACAAGAAATACAATATAGTGTCATCCACAAGTCCAAAAGTTTCCACTTGTTTATTTCTAAAAGAGCATTGATTATGTTATAAATGCCCAAACTTCAATACAAAAGAGAATAGAATAAAATAACCAAAAACATTCCAAAATAGTAACATTGATGAACCAAAAACCAACTTCAAAGGATTAGCAAGAATAAAGGCCTAAATGCTAGGAAGTGTAAAATATTATTAACAAATAAACCATATCAATAATGAATGCATTGTTTCTCTTGAAAACTTTAAAAGGTACATATACTAGAAGTGACACCCAAAGGAACATTTTTTATTCTCTAAGATGAATACATTTACTTTTTTGGTATTCTTTTCACTAAAAAGGCAAAAGCATGTGACTTTGCTAAATACAACTCACTGAGGACAAGTCATATAAGAGAGAAACAATAAAAGAAACTAGATAGACATACTTTATCGGGAGAGAAAATCAAAAAGAAAAAATTGAAAATGCACATTTGACAATTTTAATTTCTACAGGCCCAGACCCAAAAAACAAAAGCATTACCAATATCAAAAACTGGATCCAGAGAAAGACCCCACATCAAACATTTAGCACCAACTCCCATTTGCAATTTAAGCATTTTTCAGATTTCACATCCATCTTGAAGACAAAAAAATCATGTAAATAACTTCCACAACATCCAACAACAAAATTATGTATATTTGAAGGAAACAGGTTCTGCTTTGACTATATGTATGAATCATTTTTCTTTTCAGCTACAGTTTTAATTGCAAAAGTTCTTCTTGTACTGGTAATCAGTCATTTAACAAATAGCATCTAATTTCCCATTTAGAGGATTTGTTGTATAAGTGCCATAGATTTATTATCTAAAGAAAATTTTGAGAAAAACTGAATGACCACAAAAGGCATAGATTACAAATGAGCTGTAACCCATGAGACATGAACCTGAAAGAAACTCTCCATAAATAACCCGTTGACTTGAACATCTTAACAATATAGCAGAATCACTGCTAGAGCATTTTAGGATCCATTTATCAAGGAAGATAAGATTAGGTTCTATAAGAGCAGGTTACATAAACTCGTAAGTTGTTCCTAATGGGAAAAATCACTCCTTTAGCCACAGTGTCCCATTTAAATTGATTTAAACCAATAAGAAAACAAATTCAAAGAGTGTTTTTTTTAAATTATTCCAAATTCACAAGTGTGTGAATACTCAGCATAGATGAGATTGAGGTGTCAGACAGCTGTCATAGTTTTTCCCAATTGGTAATGGAATGTTTATTTACAGAAATCACCACACGGGTTCGTCACATTATCATCGAACTTATCTTTCTCACTAAGAGATAAAACAAAAACTAGATCCTAAATGAATAAAATCTTCAAAACCTAAAGTAATAGCTAACTATGTATCACATAAAAATATTTCATCTTCCATTCATTTTTGGGATATTAAAGAAATTACTTGACCTTGTCATACAAATGGACTGGAACATTCTTTTTCCTTTTTTTTCCCGAAATGGTGGTGTTGAATATTTTTAACTGGACAAAAAGTTTTTGCAGTTACAGTATTTATCACATAATGCAATGAGGCTTCTGAGTTCACTCTAGCAATTTAAGTATAATTGTTTTGATATTCAAAACTTGGATTGACCACTTTGTGCATGACCATATTTTGACTGTACATCTTCACAATTTAAGCAAGACTCAAACAGTAACACTAAGAATACAGAGTTTATTCCATTACATCTCTAAATTTTGAGTCCATCATTAAACTCAAAAATCAGAGTGACCTATCCAACCCAGTTAAAGCTCTAATGACAAATGGCAGGTGATACACAAGCAGCCTGGACATTCTATCCACAGACAAAATCAAATAGACCATTTATTTCAGCACAATAATTCTACATTCTTGATTGTGGATAGAATAAAAGCACAAGATTACAAACCAAAGCTATGGAAAACAACCAAAGGGTAATCCAACCAAGCATAGATGGCCCAACTTTATTCTATAAACCAACCTTCTGTTTGAACCAGTAAAACTATTTTGCTCAGAAAAGAATAAATCAGACAAAGGGGCATATGATAGTGAAATAAATCAAAATGCAGGAAGCGCTGGAATTAACCTACACATCAAGCTCTAAAATTTGTTCTCCAGATAAATCAAAATTATAATTGCAGCAATAAAAAACTTCATCTAAGTGGACCTTATATTTCCCATTTTGCTTGGCTTCAGGGCATGCAGCGGTAAGAAATTTCAGCATCTGAGTGGACCTTCATATTCATCATTTTGTTTGGCTTTATAGCATCAATATTCTAAAATAAAAAAAGATTTCCAACAATAGAAAGGATGAAGAACAAGGGAAACAAAAGGTATTCTTTTTTGAAACAGACATGGAGCATCAGATTCACTCAAATCTTGGTGCCATATTTAAATCAAAATATCAAATAATTCAATTTGATAATAAAAACCCATCAATAGACCAAGTAGGACAAAGGGAAACAATTTTCTAGGGGCACCTCAAGTTTCTCGAATAAATTTCAGAAAAATAATTCAACCACTTTCACAAGCCCAAAATGGGTTACCAATTGATTTTTTTAATTTATAACCACTCTCTAGAAGCAAATCATCCCTTTAGCAACAGTAGCCACTGGTGTTGTTAAATGAATAAAGAATAAATACAGATCTTTCAATACACATCAGAATAAGAAAAGCAATAAAAAGTTAAACTAAATAGGAGTTCCCTACCGAAGTCTTAGGCATTGAATGTGTCACTGGTATCAATTGTCTAGACTGTTTGATAGCCAACTCCTCTAGCCTTTGAGTCTCAACAGATAACTGCATAACCAAGACCAAAATTGTCAGACATAAAGCTACAACTCAAGAAATAAAAGTAACAAAAGCAAATATCAACTACCTGTGGTGCAGTCCGAGCCCGTGAAGGCGCCTGAGCCAATGTTTCAGCCATATTAAGACCTGTGCTAGTGCTTGGAGGTACATTGGTTGAACTTGCTGGAACAGCCTGTGGGACTGGTGACAGAATCGAACTCCCTCCAATTATAACAGGCACTTCTGCCAAAGCTGAGGTCCATCCATCTCCACCAATAACTGTTGAACTACTCATTGGAAGGCTTTGAGAAGCTGCTGTCAACCCAGGAGAAGAGACCCTCCCAACCTCTGGAACTGCTGGCTTTTCCTCAGCTCCAAGGGATGGAAAATCCCTTTCAAAATTAGACTTATGGATAGGAGTCAAAATGCTGCTGCTACTCATTCCAACGAGAGGCCCATTGTTTGTGTCATTCCCAGATTTTCTAGGCCAAACTTCACCCTGTTTTCCTGATACCATAGATCGTGAACGTCTCAAATTATCCTTTTCCATCCTATTTGTAAGAAGTGTCAAAGAATCAGAGAATTCACGATGGTCCCCCGACAGTAAAAACTCTTTCTCAAGGTCCTTCTCCCAGTCCCTATCACGATGGGTTCTACCAAAACTACTATAAGACCGTGTGTACGATGTGGAGTCCTTGTCACGTATTGAACCATTGCTACTAGAACTCCTACGGAAGTGAGACGAGGAGATTCTATCCGAGAAACCAGAAGAACGAGAAGTGTCATGATCACTGGAACAAACAGACAACCTGTTCCTTGTGGAAAGTTGGGTGTGAAGATCATCTATATCAGGAAAATAAATTTTAAAATCAGTAGAAAAAACATTAGCAACAAATTCAAAAAATTAATTGAATTTACTTCAAAAAGAAACGCATAGAAGGTAAGGTAATAAGATTCAAGTAACAGAGTGATCCATAGAGTTGATAAGAAGACCTGGTTGCAAGGAAGATGCGAAATGGTGGAGAGAACTCCCACCGCCTGTAATGCCTCCATTTGACCCCTTCAGCCATTCTGGCACTAATGCAGGCTCACTTCTTTCCATCACGATTACAGACCATTATAAAAGAAATCCGCTTGCTGATTTGATTTAAATACCCCTCTTACCTAATGGAATATTGTCAAATAACCTACTACTTGCTGTACAAATTAATCCCTAAACTCCTCCCGAAAGAATCATCACTTATCTTAGTAGTTCCAAAACCGTACTCCTCATGCCCGGCTATGCACTTGTTCTTTCAGAGATGAAACACCACCAAAGCCAGAAACATATTAGGCGGCCCTATACAAAAGTCCAAAATTTCCAACCGCCTCAAAAACCAAAAAATATGATTCTCCGCTGTACAGTATAAAATCCCACGGAACTAAATCAATAGATTGTTTTCAATTAAAGGGCAACCCGTGTCCACCCTCAAATCTTTGCAATAGAATGAATTCCAGATAGGGAAGATAATAGGCAATGGAGATTAAGTAATCAAACGGGAACTAACCCAAACAACAAGAGGTTGAAATTTCTTCTCCAGCCTTCCATCGTCGAAAATGAAAGGGTCTGGAACACACGACGAACTCACCTAGAAGACCTTCACCCTACAACACACTTCATCCACGCGTGCTACCAGAAAAAAAAAAACCCTAACCTTCTGATACTGACCAGTGCAATAAGAAATCCATCCGGACTGAATTGGAGACCATGCCAAAAGAAAAACAGAGAACCTCAAACCCTAAAAACTTAAATTTAGAATGGACAAACCGAACAACCCTAGAACCCCCAAAAGAAACAACAAGGTAAGGAGGCAAAAAATACCCCCAAGAGTAAAAGCGCTCTTGAAAATCAACTACAAAGTTTTAGGGCTGAAAGAGCTCAATAGATTAAGCGATAAAACTAAAGGGAAACCAAGTGGGGCACCCCACCGAAGGATCCACCCCAGAAACCCTAAAAGTTGGATTCACAGACAATCAGTTCCCCAATGCCGATAAGTTAGATAAACCAAACCCAGGAGATGAAAGCCAGAAGCGAGAAAGAGAGACCGAATTGCTGTAAGTCGGAAAACAAGGAAAGGGGCTTCCGCACTAAGGAGGTAAAACGGTTGTGCCGTGCAGGCACAGGGCAAATAAGGGGGGGGGGGGGGGGGGGGGGGGGGTTTATCCGCGCGTAGAGACAGAAACAAGAGCGAGAAACAGAATGCGAGAAGAGAGAGAGAGAGAGAGAGTCCTTGTTTGCTGAGTAGTAGTTGTTGAAAGAAAAACGTATGAAGAGAGGAAAAACACGAAACTGCTAAAGCCTTGCCTCAGTGTTTGATTTTCTCTCTCCAATTCGCCCTCGCCCTTCAAAAATCCCTATACACAACGGACTTGCCTTTTCCGCCTTTCTCCTTCCCCACACCCTCGTGTCCTCCTCTATAATCGGTCTTTCCTGGCCCCCACCAATCGTGAATTCATAGATAATATAAAATTTTGTATTATGACCTAAATTACTTTTAATAGCTAATTTTTAGTAAAATAAGATGTTAATTGTAATTGTTAATTAAAAAATGTACAAACTAAAAATGCTAAATTAACTATTCAACTTGACACGTTGTACATATCTAAGCTGCTATATATTAAAAAAATAGTTAGCTAATTTACTTTGCTCATTTTTTATCATCTTCGTCTTCTTTCAAATCCTTTTCAAACTCTACTTCATCCCCATTAACTTCTACCAATTTTTTTCCTGCAATCCCTTCGTTCGCATTCCTTCAATCTTTTCGACATGCAATGTCAATTTTCACTTAAAGTCTTATATCGGTATAGAAGTATTCAATCTAAAATTGCACTTCATTGTTTTCATATACCAAAAATACTCTCAATAATGCTTCTTAGTGATGAATGTTGATGTTAAAAACAATTTTGAAATATGATGGAGGATGATCTTTATCATATTCATTTATATATATCTAATTATAGTTATAATACCAAAAAAGAGCAATTTACCCAATGTCTACCTAGGCAATACATTCACGTGATATGAATTGGATTAATAAAAGGAAAACTAATTTTAAACAAATAATATAATGCGAATTACCTTGTTAAGCCTGTTAGGTGCATCTAATGCATGCCTCAAGATACAAGCAAGTATTGTTGATCCTTTCCACTCGCCCACTAAAAAAGTGGACACCATGTCAATATTACAAATCACTATTATATTTTTTCATAGAAATTGTTTTCAATTCTAAAATAGTTATTTATCTTTACCGATAATAATATGAGCATTAATGTAACTTCATAAATAGCTCCAATTAATTCTAAGATTTGCATATAGGACGTAAATATAACTAACTTTTAGTTGATATTGTAGTCCTTTACTTTGAAGTACTGATAATATTTATTGTTACCTACTATCTTTAGATGAACATTTATAACTAAAGAAGCTCGTATACAATCATTTTGCAATTTCAATATCCCATTCAATGCTTTTGTGAAATATGAACTAGTACTCTAAATTGAGCACCTGAATTGTTCTAGTAAGACCACATACCTTTGATACTAACCTATAGTGACCATAAACATAGAAACTTGTCATTCAACCTTGATGCTTGTACTGTCCAAAAGAAGTCTACTACTTCTTAACAAATTACAATGGTTGATGAAAGCTTATACTATATCCTATAGCCAAGTCTAAGCAATGCTCACCATGCTTTTAAATTAATTTATAAGTCTTCTCCACCTAGTCCAATTTCTCTAGGTGTAGATTTATTTTCAATATAAATTGATTTGTGACTACAAATATTGTTGTTATTATTAAAGTAGTAATATGCTCAAATTGCTAATAATCATGGTAATAGTAACACTTGTATATATCATAAAATGTTATACCATATTTTTAAAAATACCAATTACAAAATATATGCAAAATAACTAAAGACCCATAATTATATGAATGCAAAATACACAAAAATTGAAAATTCATTCATATCCATATGAAAATTCATATGTATAACTACAACACTCATTCTTATCATCAATATAAGGAATAATTTTTTTTAGATATAATGGCAACAATGACTCCGATATTGACAAACCAAGATGTCCATCTTTCTCCAATTACAACTTCCTAATCCTACTTTATTCATGTATAAACGTTAAAAACTCTTTAATTTTTTCAATACTATACTAAATGAATGACACTTTATTTTTATTTTTATCCAATAAAAGAGGGTTGTGGTGGTAAAGATTTGTATATGTTGAATTTCAGGAGAAGAAAAATAAGTCACTGAGTGTTTAATTTGAAAGTCATGTGAGATGGTGACCAAGAGTTTACTCTCATACATATTTTGATGATAAAAAATCTTAATAGAGCTAAAAATTTTAAAATTAACATTTCAGAGGTTTTTTCTTTAAAAGACACAAAAATCAAGGTCTTTGCAAAAGAACCTACATATACATCTCACAACCTCAAACTCCATTGGTGTGTCAAGTCATCTTGAAGAAGCATCCACAAGTGAAGAAGTGAAGTTTAGAATCCAAGTTGTCTAAAAAATCTCAAGAACTCTAATTATATAAGAAAGCAGCCCCAAATCTTCAAAATTGATGAACAAATGAACTTTTGGACTAATAGGCATATTGCATTCAAAACATGGTTTACCGATATATATCCAAGTTTTAAACATGTTGGAATAAATTTTTATCATGCTTTAAAGCCTAGATTAGGAACCTGGCTATGGCATATTCGGTTGAAAGACATCTTGAAGTGGCATCAAAGTAATTACCTTCCTCATGTCAAGGAGGCGGCAAAGGAGGTAGTCTTCAAATAAGGATGACACAAGGGTTTAATTATCTAAGATGATGTAGATATATTTATGTCTTTTCTTTTTCAAAGTTTGTGCCCTAAGGGCATCGTAGTCATTGTAAAATTCCTTCCACAACTATAACTAGAGCCTCAAGGTATGGGGCAGATCATTAAGTATCCCCACCTCTCTCTCAAATTTGTCCTTAGAATTGTCTCCTCTCCCAAGTTCTCTCTTATTTCTCTCTCCTCCTTTCTTGTCCTCCTTTTATTCCTCTCTTCTTTCAATACCTTGGTCAAGGTCCTCGTCATAGGATCCTAAATTCAACATGGTATAAGATCAATGGATTTAGGATCCCTACTTCAAAAGGAAAAATTTAAATGCTCCATTGATCAAGCTTCACATAGAGTTCTTCTTGTTGATGAAGTAATTTTTTCTTGAAGCTGTGCCAAGTTAAGTTTTTTTTCTTATAAGATTATTGTTAATAGATCTTTATCTCTAAAATATGGTTTATGGATGGGTTTCTAGTCTAATCTGAATGAGAAACTAGTGATATATTCTTGGCTTTGAAACTGGCTCACCCATAGTGATTATGCTCAGATTTTATTCCCCATGCAAGACCGATTGTGTTATTGCTCTCTTGTATATTATGCTGATGTTTGTGACTGAAATTTGCATCCGAATCAAGGTTCACTGTATCTTTTATTGGCATCCAAGTTTACTATGATTTAATCTTGTTATTCTACCATTTTTTTTGAGTTATTATATCGGTTAGTTGTTGCTCCTCTTATTTCCTCACAAAGAACTCAAAAAAAAAATTATTTGAGAGGGTGCTAAGGAGAATTTTTTTTATTAAGATTTCTGGTTTTTACAACTTTTTTTCTCTCTAGAAACTTACCTAAAATATTTGAGAAAAAAAGAGAGAGAAAAGGGCAAAGAAGGGATAATTCTATCATCCAAAGTTAGTGCATAATTAGAGAATGAAAGTTCCTTTCTTGAAGCCAGTTGAGTGTTGCTTTTTTAAGAAAAGAAAGTGTCATGTTTTGGTTGATTTGGAGTTTTCCTTTATTAAAATATTTAGTGGAATTTATTTCCTAATCAATTTGAGGAAAGACGAAGAAGTGATTGTGATATTTTATCACTTGCTAGGTGGAGCATTTGACACAGAAGGCAAGTTTACCTCTTTGAAAGATTTGATTTAATTTGATATTTGGATTTTGATTGGATTCACGTGTAATTCCATATCTGATTTGATTTGAGATAATCTCCTAATTGAGGAAGACTGTAATCCTCTCTAATTGGCATGAGCAGCTTGTGATTAGTATTCCATTCTTGTTTAAGTGCTTGTTTAAAACAAGATAGTATCTTACCTATTATATCTCGGTTAAAGATCCTCTCCAATCCGATTTTGAGTTCATGTGTGATAAAAGTATGTGATCGGCCTTCTATGAGACAACACGTGGGACTTCTCTTTGATAAAAGATTTATGATGCATACTATTTGAGTTCAAGTCGCTCCTCTCTTCTCAAAGTGATTTATATATTTGCCTCAGTTTTCTTCTCAAGTTACATGCTGGACTACAATATTGCAAATAAGAAGTTGTTTACTTGTTGATTATAATGGCTGAAGATTATATGGGCTCTTGAAATTAGTACCATAACCTAGAGAGGTTTATCAAAATCTCTGAGCTGGTCACAATCAGTTAGGAGGTTTCTCATTACTCGAAACCTCTTAGGTCACTTAACCAAACCAACTCTACTTATTAATGAAGAAGAGAGTTGTTATGTGAAATGGCTCAAGAATGACACCTTAGTCATTAGTTAGATTATTAATAGCATGAAGGAACATGTGGCCAACAATGTTGTTCACCTTGAAACTATAAAACAAATTTGGGACACTTGTGTTAAGTGGTATTGTAGTACGGAAAACTTACAAAAGTTGTATGATGTGTTCCAAGCCATGTTCAATACAAAGCAAGGGGACAATATTCATGAATACTTGGCTCAATTTAGAGGATTGATTCAAGAGTGGAAGATTGCTCAGCCCTACTCTACTAACATCTTAGTTCAAGAAAAGCAGCGAGAAGTCTCAGTAACTGCTATTTGTCTATCAAACATCAAGCCATATCTTGAAGTGGCTAATACTAAAATTCTCAGTTCCTTCGTACTTCCATCATTCGATGACATGTGCAAGATTACTTCGGATACCGAATCCTTCCTCCACCTCTCATATTGAAGTATTATTTGCTATGTAGTCAGTAAATAGGGTACATCTTCTACCACCTAAGGGCACGGTAGAAATTATAAAGGAGTCCGAGCAAGAGGTGGTAGAACCGACTCTGGTTTTTCAAGGTCAAATAATCATGTCTGACACTCATTGTAGTGGACTAAACCTTCTGGTGGATACCTATTGGAAGCTTCATGGCAAACTAGATTGGGTCACTGCCAATCAAGCCTCAGTTAAAAATTAGAAAAATATAGACAAATATGAGTCACAAAGAGGCAAGAAGACTATCATCAATGATAATTATGAATTCTTATAGAGGATGAAAACTTTGATGGTAGCCTCTCCATCTTCTCCTGCATCTTCAACTACTACTGCTGCCATGATTGCTTTAGGTATGATTTGCCTCTAACCATCTTACAGGTAATAAGAGTCTACTACATTCCATGTCTCCATGTTTACCAGACAAATTTGTTACCATAGTCGATGGAACTCAAACCAAAGTTCTTAGGAAAGGATCCTCCTCTGTTACACCATCACTTCTGCTTATTGATGACTTATTTGTCCCTCAATTTCCCTTAAATTTGTTATCAGATAGCCCGTTAACAAAACAATTTAATTGCTCCATCACCTTCTCACTTCTTCTTGTGCTTTCTAGGATCTAACAATGAAACAAGTGATTAGTGGAGGTCGTGAAAGGGGGGGGGATGAGGTGTTTATAATTTAAACTTGCCTCCAATCACTACGATTTCCATTTCTCACCTAGAGGCAAGATTATGGCACAACCAGAATTAGGAGATTATCTCAAATCAAATCATATCTGGAATTAAACTTTAATCAAATCATATCTGGAATTAAAATTTAATCAAATCATAATCCAGATCTGAAATTAAATCCAAACTTTCAAAGAAGGAAACTTGTCTTGTTTATCAAAAGTGTCGCCTAGCAAGTGAAAAATAGCTCAATCTCTTCTTCTTCTTTCCTTAAACTAATTAGGAAACAAATATCACTGAACCTTCTAATATAGGAAAGATCCAAATCAACCAAAACATTGACACTTTCTTTTCTTAAAACAAACAATTTTCGGATGGCTTCCCTTTCTTTTTCAAATTATGTGCCAGCTTTGGTTGATAGAATCATGCCTTCTTTGGCCACTTTTTTTTTTTATCTTTTTCCCTCAAATATTTTAGGTAAGTTTTCAAAGAGGTTAAGACAACCAGTGAAAGACCAAAAAATGTTGCAAAGACTAGAAACCTTATAAAAAAATCCTTCTCGATGCCTTCTCAAATAATCTTTTTTCGAGCTCTTTGGGAAGAATCAAGAGGAACAACAACTAACCGACATAATAACTTAAAAAACGGTCGAACAGCAAACTTAATATTGATTTTTCAGGATTCCATGGATTTAGCTCATGGAGAAAAGGAGAAATGACATATTGGGAGAAAAGAAGAGGAACAAAGAGGTTATGGACTTGTATCCTGACCCTCTCCCTAAGGCTCAATTTATAGATAATAAGATTATAATATTATAATAATACCCCTAAAACTTAAACTAATTATATTAATTGTATCTTTATGAGATGACTCTTTATTTACCATCATGCCACCCTTGCGTAGGCCTTCTCCTTAGTCTGTGGGCATTCTTGGGGTCATATTCCAACACTCCCCCTCACGCTAGGGGGTGGGGGGGGAGGGGGAACATCATGAACGCTTAGCTTGCTATAAATGGTCTATAGGATCTTCCTGTATAAAATGACAGTCCATCATATCTACCAACACTCCCCCTCAAGCTATTGCTCTCTTTGTTCTTTTTCAAGATACCCAATTGGCATAATATAAGAGAGAGTAAAATCACTCTTAGCCATAAAACATCGCTCTATACTCTAGTCAAATGGTCATAGTCAAAAATACTTTTCGCTCAATTTCATAGGCAGAAAAGTAGTCCTACTATAGGGCACAGAGTCTACCCACTTTCTCAAGGTAGCTAAAAAAACACCTCTTGGGTGAATAATAGACTTGACTCTTGTTGGATGTTGGGCAAACTCCTATCCTTTGAAGGTAGTGGGTCTATAGGCATTGCTCAGAAGTGTAGTAATAAACTCCTCCTTCACGGTGTTCCAACACAAAGCACCGACTCTTAAATGGTAGGAATAAAAATGCTAAATAAGGGGGTACAGGTAATCACTAGAAGATAATATTTTGGGGTCACAATGTGTTTTCTTCTTCATCAGAATAACCAATGCTGACAATAGTCAACAACCGAGAAGTCCTTCTTCAATAATAATATCTCATTTAGAGAGACACAATAACAACAGTTGAAATGGACCTAAGCCCAAATGACACATACCAAATAATTAAAGTCCGTAATAAGGACACATGAAATAATCCTCAGAGAGTCCAACCTTGAATAAGGATCTGAGTAATAAGCTGACAAAAAATCAAGATAATAATCCAGTCGGAGACAAGGGACTCACTCGAGCCAAGTCAGGTATCAGACCAATATAACTGAGTCACGAAAGAAATAGGTATAGATTTCAGCACTCGGACCCATATAACAGAGGCAATAAGCAAGTGGGCCGAGTCAGATTGATCAGACTGAGTTGACCCCGACCAAGTTGACCTAGACTAAGTTGACTTGACCTGAGTTGGTTCGAGTTGACTTGATCCTTGTTGGTGCGACTCGATAGCAGTGAGATGGGTGAGCTTGGTTTGTTGGGTTGACCCAGCAAGGTCTGGTCCGAGTTAGGCAGAATTGGCACTTGATTAAAACCAAGCTTCCTAACTAGGAGAAATTTTAATTCAACAAGATTCGTCATCTTCCCTGCTTCCGAACAGATCTTGACAACAACGAGAGGGATCGTCGTGGCCACCACCGATGAACCAGGGATCCCAGAGAAGTAGCTCTACAAAGAATTAGAAGTCTCCTAAAAACAACAGTAAGATCTTCCAAGAAACAACAACAATGAACGCGGGAGATTTTGACAGCCAGGAGGATCGTAGCGGTCGTCGATGATGAACCAAAAAATCTAGAGAAGCATCTCTACATAGAATCAGAAGTTTCCTAAAAATAGCAGTAAGATCTTCTGAAGAAGCAGCAATAATGAATGTAGAAGATTTTATAGCTAAGAGATACCCGGATTGACAACAACATATCTTTCGTAACTGATCACTAGTTCACTGTATTCTTGGCAAAGCAGAGTTATTATGGCAAATACCAAAGATTGAAGTCTGCTAGCATGAGCCATGAATCCGATCCTAGCTATAAATAGAAAACGATCTCAACAATCACACGTAAAATCCGTTGTAATCTCACATTCGATTCTAGCTGGTTTGCAACATATCCAGAAGTTGTTACGATGAATTAACAATGATAAGCAGTAGAGTCAACAACTTTCAGTCCAAAAAAAAAAATTCTTTGAAATATGTTGTTAACCGGCAGAGAGACAATGACGACAAGATGACTCGACGGATTGGTAGTCTCCGGATTTGGCTACACGATCATAGACCAAGGAGATTCCTCGTGTTATAGTGTGCTGGAATCAATTAGCCAACCAAGCTCCATTTAACCATGACTGATGGATGGAGGAACATGAACATGACAATAAGTGTTTCCTTTTTTGTTGATCGGACTAGGGAAGGAGACGAAGAAGAAGCACAAAGTGAGTCTATCTATTCAACTAGTGTGCTATTTGATTTCCTCCACTTGGCCTCGTTTCTCTCTCTTGCGCTTCGTCGCCAAATCTTGCCTCACCCTTTCTTAGTTGCGTTTAACTCCTTTGTCACTCACTTGGGTTTTTCAGACACCTCAAATCTCCTCGTCTGTTGATCATACATCACAGGTGGAGTGTACATAGGTTAATGGAAAATAATTTACTTTGGTAGCAGTCTATGCATGTCCAAGGCATGAGGCAAATGGACCATATACGATATGATGGACATTAAAGATGTTGTAAAGACGAGCATTCTCTCAAGAAGGTCGCGTTGAGAATCCAATATCAAAATATGGGCAATTGGAAAAAGTAAAAAAAAACAATATTGGTAGGCCAACTTTGAAGGATCAGTCGAGACAACAAGATAGAAATTCTAAAAAAAAAAATACTACGAGTCCTGAAAATTAATGTTATGATACCATGTTGATTTTTAGGACTCCATGGATTTGACTCATGGAGAAAAGGAGAGACGACATATTGGTAGAAAATAAGAGGAAGCAAGAGGTTATGGACTTGTATCCTAACCCTCCTCTGAGGCTCAATTTATAGATGAATAAGATTATAATATTATAATAATACCCCCCAAACTTAAACTAATTACATCAATACCATCTTTATGAGAAGACTCTTTATGTAATATCATGCCACCACTATTATTATAATATTATAATAATACCCCCCAAACTTAAACTAATTACATCAATACCATCTTTATGAGAAGACTCTTTATTTAATATCATGCCACCACTATTTGGGCCTTCTCCTTGGTCTGCGGGCTTGAGTCCATCTTCTACCTCTCTTGGATGTATAGACTTTCCTTGGTCTTACGGGCTTGAACCCATCTTCTAACACACTTGGCGTGTGGGCCTTCCTTGGTTGTGTGGGCTTGGGCCTATCTTCTAACACACAACTCATATTGAACTTGAATGCCAATAACAATTATAGTGAACCTTGATTCATACAAAAATTCTAATCACAAACATCAACAGAATATGTAAGAGAGCAATAACACAATCGATCTTAAATGGGGAATAAAAACTGGGCATAATCACCATGGGCGACCCACTTTCAAAACCAATAATATAATCACTAGCTTCTTATTCAGATTAGAAGAGAAAGCCATCCATAAAGAACTATCAACAATAATCTCATAAGAAACAAAAACTTATCTTGGTGCAGCTTCAAGAGAAAACTGCTTCATCAACAAAAAGAACTCTATGTGAAGCTTGATCAATGGAGCCTTTCAAATTTTCATCTTGATGTGGGGATCCAAGATCCCATGATAAGGTCCTTGGCCAAGGTAGTGAAAGAAGAGAGGGAAAAAAGAGGAGAAGAAAGGAGAATAAAGAAAGAATAAAGAACTTAGCTAGAGAGATGGAGCTCGAGAGATTGGGAGAGGAGACAATTATAAGGACAAATTCAAGAGAGAAGAGGGTAGGCTTAATGATCTAACCCATGCCTTGAGCCTCTAGTTATAGTGTGGGTGGAAGTTTACCAAGATTACAACGCCCTTAGGGCTACAAGTTTTGAAGAGAAAAAGACGTAAATAGACATACATTTTCTTAAATAGTTACACCATTGTGCCATCCTTACGAGAATACCTTTAGGTTACCTCCTTTGCCATGGCATTGACGTGGGAAAGGTAATTACTTTGATTCCACTTTGATATGTCTTCCAACAATGACTGTTTATGTTGACAGTATTAATATTATTGGGAGTGATAGTGAGGGTATTCAACAAAAAAAAAAAAAAATACTTGAATAAAGAATTTCAAACCAAACATTTAGGACTCCTCAAATATTTCCTGGGTATAGAAGTTTTGCAATCTAGTGATGGCATTATCTGGTCTCAGAGGAAGTATGTTATCAATTCATTAAAATAAATTGGAATGCTTGGATGTAAGCAAATTGATACACTAATGGAACCAAACAATAAATTGTGTGTTGAATCTGGGGATACAATTAATGATGGACGGTTCCAATGTTTAGAAAATTAATTTATCTCCCAGTCACAAGACCCAATATATTTTATTCTATGATGTCGTCAATCAATTTATGCAACAACCCCGACGGTCTCATTAGATAGCTCTACAACAAGTACTCCGGTATCTAAAGAAAACTAGGTCAAGGCATATTATATAAATGTTATGGAGATAGTAATATAGAAGGTTTGCATATGTAGATTGGGTTGGCTATCCCGATGACAAAAAATTAACTTGCAATTATTGTACAACTACGGGAGGTAATTTAGTCATTTGAAGAAGCAAAAAATAGAATAATGTGGCTAGGTCAAGTGCCAAAACAGAATACAGGGTCATGCTTCATGCAATTAAAGAATTGTTATGGCTATAATCCTTAATGACAGCTCAGGTTTAAGACAACTAACCCTATGCAAGTCCATTGTGACAACCAATCAATTATTCACATTGCAACCAATCCAGTTTTTCATGAAAGAATCAAACACATTAAAATTGATTGTCATTTTGTTTGAGAAAAATTGCAAGCAAGTGTCATATCCATGCAACATATTCCTTCCAAGAACCAACGAACAAATATTTTCACAAAATCTATTCCTACAAACTCCCTCTCTACTCCATGTACCAAACTGGGGATATTTGATATTTTTACACCATCTTGAGGGGGAGTGTTGAAGTATTATGAGTGGCATCTATTGTAATTAATTGTGTGAGTGGCATAAATTATAATTATGATAAATTTTATGTTCCTTTTTTCCCTCATGTACTAGGGTTTCTGCCCTAAAATTGTAAGTATCAAACTAAAGGGGAGGACACTAAAATTCATGCTTTAATTACTCATTTTCTCTGCCTCCTTTCTTGCCTCAGGTGCCTAACCTTCTCTCATAAACTCTCTTCTCTCCTTATCTCATTTCTCCTTCTTCTTCCCCTAAAGTCTAATTGTTCTAAGCATAAAACCCTAGAATCTAACATCCTATGAAGGAGACATCTTCATCCAAACCACAATTTAAGGATAATCCATATCATGCTCATGTCGTCCTAGAAGGTGGATCGACATTGGAGTACCTCTTCTATGGACCTCATGTTAAAGTCCTAGGCAAGAGTACTTCCCAGGAGGTCACCCATCTTAGAATTACTCTCGCCCAGGCTCGCTTAACTATGAAGTTCTGAGTCAGATACCTAGCCAATACAACCCGAAAAGACTAGCCGTTTAAGGTGCGAAAAGCTAAGTATCTAACTCAGAACACAAACTCTAACAAGAGTGGACGGAACCACTCTGACACCCACCCCGCCCATTCTGGAGCCGCTTCTCACTGGATACGAACGCGGACCGTGGCGTGCCTAGCTCTGATACCATGTTAAAGTCCTAGGCAAGAGTACTTCCCAGGAGGGAACCCATCCTAGAATTACTCTCGCCCAGGCTCGCTTAACTTCGAAGTTCTGAGTCAGATACCTAGCCAATACAACCCGAAAAGACTAGCCGTTTAAGGTGCAAAAAACCAAGTATCTAACTCAGAACACAAACTCTAACAAGAGTGGACGGAACCACTCGACACCTCATGCTCTTCCACAACATAATAGCAAGTCGTCATTAGACTCCACGTTCGATCTCCATCGCACCTTTCTATTTTTTTTAAAGTTGACATTTACAGAAGAATTATATTTTATAGTTATGTGCATAGTTTTATTATGTTTCTTTTCCTCCTCTTCTACTCTAAACTCTTTGAGGCAAGGAAGCTTAGAATCTAGCACCAAGTAAGTGTTCTCTATAATGACATTGTATAAAGACAAAAATAAATATGGTTAAATATGATTTATTTCTTCTCTCATGGATTCATGGTTGATAATCACTTTAAAATTTATATTTCTATTAATGTTAATAAACTGGAGATAATAGTATTAATATATAATGAGGTAATGACATTATGGTAAAAATAATAAGATAATAATATTTTTATAAAATGTCACATCTCTATGAAATTTTTAGACATGAGCTTAGATACCATAATTTAGATACCATAATTTTAAATTATGTTATATTTTGAAGTAAAATTTTTTAAAATTATTTTTAAAATTAAAATATAGATATTATTAATGTTTTTAAATTTTATTCTATTATCTGACATTAATGATATTACACATATTTATTAAATTGAATTACAAAATTTATCTAAAAATACAATTTAATCGGAGAATGGAGAATGGCGCAAAGGATGGAAATTGCAAAATAAGAATTTAACCATTATTACAGACGGATGCCATCTCGAGTGGTACGTACGAGTCACAGCTCTCATATTTTTTCTGTAAGCAACTGGAGAGTTGGAGACGACAGACCGACGAAGGGCTTCTCATTTGCCCATTCATGGGGTCAGCCGCTGTGGAGAAGACTGCCGAGGAACTTCGCAAAGAAATCGAAGAGCTTCAGAGACAGCAATGGGAGGTTAGTCGGCCTTCTTTTTATGTATTTGTTTGATTAGTTTTTTTCTCGTTCGCTTCTCCTTTCAATGTGAAAATCTCCTTTGTTTAACAGATAACCGAGCGACTGCGAGACCCGAGGGGCATACGTCGTGGGGTTTTGGCCGCCAACGGCATTCGTGGCAACGGGCCACGGCAACGTGGCGTTGTCCGACCCGTTAGTTTTCTCCTTTTTTTTTTCCTTAATCTTTTCCTACTTCTATTCCTATGTTAATTCTTCAACATATCAGGCTGATGGGATCGACCTGGAAGACCAACCTACACCGAAAAGGCGCCTGTCTTCTGCCGTTGTTAAGGTAATTGATTGTTTTGGCTACTTTTTTTTTTGTTTCTGTTTTCCTTTTTCTGCAAACTTAATTTAGCAGATCAATGTAAAACCTTTAACGAAGGTTGGAGACGGAGAAGTAGACGAGGGTGCAGAAGACAAAGAAGTAAAAGATGGGGATTTAGCTGCTGAGGGTGGCTCTACTGCAGAAACCGAGAACGAGAGAATTTTTTTCCACTCACGAGGTGGTTTTAGCAGAAACGCGAACCAAAGGGTGGTTAAAACTTCGGTGAGACAAACTCCAATGGTAATTCCAACAAGTTTAAGCTATGGGAACTTAATTTTGTTGACATTTTTATTTTCTTTTTCTAGGATGTAGAGTTTCTAGCACCGGAACATGTATCTCGGGTGCTTCCAAAGAACGAGGATCCAAGCTTGGTTAAGAGGAACAGAAGGATGTTGGGCCAGTTGTTGGGAACACTGGAGGTGCTTGTGATTTTAATCTTATTTTTCAGGCAGAAGTATTTATGAAATATTACGTAATTGCTGGATCTTCTATTTGATGCAAATCGTAAGGTAAAGCATTAAACATCATGCTTTACAAAGAAAACAGCGCAGACACATCATGAGTTTGCTTTGGTTGAGCCTCTAGCTGGTCTGTGAATGGTGTTAAACTAACGCTATAAAATAGTCAAGGCTAATTTTAAAAAGAAAAAACTAGTAAGGGCTCACAATGGTAGTGGTCTTACCTTTGCCTCGTATTGGATATTTAAGGGACTGCCATCTATTTGCAAATGCCAGATAAAGTCATTATGTAAAGCTTATGCTTCTTTATATTATGTAGGTTCTAATGATGATTGGTTTAACATTAAATGCCAGCTTCCTGAGGCAGTTCAGGAAGCTATCTTTTGGAACACTGGTGAATGAATTGGTGTGCCTTAGGTTTGTTTGCAAAGGTTCAGTTAACAGCATTATGAAAGTTTTATGTAAACACCTATTTCTTGAAGGTAGAAGAGGGGTTTTAGTTGTGAGAATTCAGATTCGTGAGCTCTAATACTTGTGAAGGCCTGATAATGGTGTTTTGAAAAGTTTAAGCTTCTTGTTTTATATTAATGCAAGGCTATCCTACTGGTAAGGTTGAGGATGATGAAAATTTCATATTAAATGCCTGTTTCCTAGGTGGTCAGGGGTAGTTAATCTTGGAACTCCAGTTAATGAAGCCCCATGTTTTGTGCATATGGCATAGCTATTTTTGAGTGGTACATTATGTGAATGCTTTTAGGGTTTGACAACTCCTCCCGCCTATCCTTTTGAATAATGCTTACCTTTACATTGTAGGGATTGCACTTGTAGGCCATTTAGGTACATGCTTGACTGTTTAGCGTTACGAACTTGAGGCATTGTGCAAATGACCTCATCAACTTAAGCATTAGGGGTAGTCTTCACTTAGCAAGTACCTACCCTTTTAACAGGTTGTTCTTGAAGAAAGCTTTCTTCGAATTCCATTGAATTTTTGCTGATTGGTGAATTAACACATATAAGGGTTCTAACAGACGAACATTGTCTGCACTTCTATGTTAGTAGGTTACTTATTACTTGGCTCTTCAGTTCACATGGTAATCTTACTTATGAAAGTGGATTAACTGCCTACTGATGTTTATATGTTGTAGGAGCAACAGATAGTATTCTGCCACACGTGTAGTTTGGTAATGTCTGTGGTAAATTGATATTCTTGTATAGTTGATGGTATGGAGATGGTGATCAAATAGCCAATACCATGTTTACAATTAATGGTCTAGCTATTTCTTAGGAGATATATTTTTTATTTATCCTTCATTTATTTGGTTGTAGTTATCCAATTTGAAGGTATAACGTCATACTTAAATTTATTGTCTAATCTACACTGTGTTCTGTCACTTTTAATGAACTTCATTTTGGGCAATCTACCTTTTTGCATCAGAAATTTCAGCAAGAAGACAGGAATTTGTCCACTTCAGAGGCATATATGCGTAGGTCAGATTCTCTTAAAAGGGTGAGTCTACTTACTATGTTTTAATTTATTCTTTATTGTGGTGATTGTTTCTTATTGGTTTCTAGTTGTTTTACGAGAGCCAGATAGTAGGTGTAAAAAGTGGATTTGGCTTTCCAAATTTTCTATTTTTGATCTAACATTATGGCTTTTGTTGTTCTTGGTTCTTTTTGTCCCATTTGATTTGTTTCTTCTGACTTACAATATTCATCTTTTTGTTGTTTTTTTAACACGTTTTCCTTTCTTTTACCTTGTGCACGTTTTCTTCTCATCATTCTCATCTTTCCCCTCTCTTCCACCTGTCTCCACCCCCACCCCAACCGAATCCCCAAAAGACTTGTAATATGAGTTCAGTCACATTATTCAATCTTCTTTTGAGACACTAAAGGATCTGGAATGATTTGTATTTGAACAGTTGGAGTTGTATATTGGTTTAATTAACAAAAAATACATTGGTCTAACAATATTAGATTTACTAAAGCAAAATTAGTGGCATAGAAATGGTAGTGCTCCATAATTATTGCAAGCTCCATAAGAGAGATGGATAAAGTTATGTAGATTCATTTAAAAAAAAGTTATTTAGATTGATGAAATTATTGAACCAAGCTAGGATTCCCTGTGGGATGTTATTTTTTGTATTTGTTTGCGAGTCTTTTAAAATGTCGAGTTGAGTGGCTCTTTCGTGAGTATGGAGTTGATTCTCTCCGGCAGTTGAGTGAATGCTACTCATTTACTGAGCCTGGCTGTGCTGTTCTATCAGTATTTCTCTTTTTGAGGCCTTCAAACATTCCTAGTTATTCATCCATCCTCAGAAATCGACCCTATCTTGGATGTGATGCCTGTCCAATATGACTTATAACAGTTTAAGCTAGATGATTGACAGTTCAAGGACCATTTCAATTGGCCTTAAATGGTTTATTCATCTTGTAAGATGCTCATCTCTGGTGAGTGCTTTAAATATTGTACTGTGATGCTTGAAATTCTCTGCCCTTTTTTATCAAAGAAGAAAATGTATTTATGTAGCTCAGTTTTCTCTATTATGTGGTAATTGGATGATTGCATCAATATTTAGGCTGAGGAACGGGCACGTGAAGAAAGTGAAAGGTTACAGCAGAAGGAGCGTGAACAACTTGCAGAAAAACGAAGACGAGATCTGGTGGGTTTGATGTGTGATATCTGTTGGTTGAGCTACAAGAAGTGTTGTTTCTTTCTAATCTGCCTTATCTAATTCATTTATTCTTTTGATGAGTGTAGACACTTCGTGCAAGAGTTGCCGCCAAAGCGGGGGAAAAGAAGTTGGAGCTGCTTTTTCTTCAGTGGACAGAGCATCATAAAAAGCTTTGCAATTTTCTAAGGTAGATAAGCTTCACTTCAAGCTCCAAGTGCTTGTCTTTCAAATTTAAACTCATGGTTTGTTTTGTTTGGAAAATGATAGGCTGTCTTTTCTTATGGTTTATTTATTTTATATTGCAGGTTATTTTTACTTTTGGTCCAAAAGTGTCCATATTGACGATTTTTAGTGACAAGATAAGTTTCTGTTCATGTACATAAGATTGGGCTTTTGAGAAGATCGAGACTGTGTTGCTAGCAGTATCTACAAGTAGGTTGATATAACTAATGTTTTAAATTCTGACTTCTGTTATGACTATTTGTTTTGTTACTCAGGACTAAGGCACAACCGTCAATCTTTTACCAGCCAGTCAAGCCTTTGGAAGAAGATGTGACTGTGGTTGAACAGCAAAAAGAACAGGTATGTTGTTGTTGTCATTGTTTTTTTTTTTTTTTTCTTTCAAAATATTCCCTTAGTTTTGACTAGATGGTTTTATGGTTTCTTGGTAAAGCATTTCAATAAAGAAACAGCTCGGACTTGTTCTCTACTTTTACACCATAAGTGTTAATGGTGTGCGGAACAGGGTGACACCACCCCGATGGCATGAAATTTTTTGAGACCTGTGCTCTTGTATCCACCAGATCCAGAGCATCTGAAGCAGGACTGGTTCTTGAATGTAAATATGCAAAGATTTGGAAATCGTAGAACATGTCTTGTTTGTGGAATATGCAAAAAAATGGCCTTTGAAGATAAGAAAGAAAATGCTAGTGATTGAATTCAATTTCTTGCACGTGTTTCTGGAGTCTTAGATTAAAACAGTGTTTTCCATTTGATGGGTTTGTTTCTGTAAAAGCATTTAGTTGATCTTCTTTAGTGTCTTACTGCAGGCTCTCCAAGAGTGGAAGTCTACTAGGAGAGAAGAGCTCTCAGAGTACCAAAAGCAGATTGGGGAACAATATATTGCGAATGTCGAAGCAGAGTTGGAGAGATGGCAAAATGCAAGGAATGCAAGGAAGTCGAATAATATGATTCTACAGGAGACGATGGATAAAGAACTGGAGACTCACAGGCTTGAGCATGGACCCAAGACTCGGAAAATTCCAGGAGGAACTGAGGATGATGAGGATGTCGAAGACATTGCAGGTGACGATGATATGATGGATGATCTGCTTGGTGTTGATGATACTAATAGGAGGATAGATGATCCGAAGCCTGAAACTGGCAACTCTAACCCTGGCCCTGAGGAGGATTTGCAGTAGTGTAGGGGTCTGTATTTTAGTTTCAGGAAGTCGGGCACCTTTCTGAGTCGATCCTTAGTATTAGCAAATGCAAGGGATGTTAGCCAATTGGGTTCTCTATTTCTATCTTTCAATACATTTATGTTCTTTTTGGTTTTGTTATGGAGTGGATTATGAGGAGACTTTCTCTCCTGTTGCCAAGTTAAATTCGGTTCCGTATCTTATTTTTCACATGCCGCTAACTCTTTATGGCCCGTTTATCAACTTTATGTAAAAAATGCTTTCTTAAAAGGTGATATACGTGAGGAAGTTTATATGATTCAACCACCTGGTTATGTGGTTGAGGTGGAGTCCATATGTCGCTTAAAAAAATCCTTTAATGGTGCTTAAACAGTCTCTTCGAGTTTGGTTTGATAAATTTTATCAAGTACTATTACGGTTTGGATTTTGTCGGTGTTCTGTAGATCAATCAGTATTTATTAAAGATACCTCGAAAGGAAAAGTATTATTGCCTATGTATTTTTATGATATTGTCTTAATTAGCAATGGTGCAAATAACATACAAGAAATAAAAAACATGATACGTCATGAATTTAAACCAAAGATCTTGGACTTCTTAATTATTTTTTAGGCATCGAAGTTCTTTAGTCCAAATATGGGATAATATTATCTCAGAGGAAGCATGTTTTGAACATTCTTGAAAAAATAAGAATGATGGGGTGTCGCTCAGGTGACACACCTATGGATGCTAATATTAAAGTATGTGCCAGTTCTGATGAAGATATTGATATTGGCAAATATCAAAGATTTGTGGGCAAACTTATCTACCCCACAGTAACAAGACCAGACATATCATATGCCGTAAGCGTGATGAGTCAGTCTATGCATAAACCACAACTTACCTATTGGTAAAGCCTTGGAGAGGATATTATGATATTTAAAAGGAGTTCCAAGAAGAATAATACTTTATAAGAAAAATGGCTAATTCAACATAGAAGGTTTCTCATATGCAGATTGGGCTGGATCAGATGATAAAAAAATGACATGAAGTCCACTTTTGGATATTGCACTCTTGTCGGAGGGAACTTGGTTACATGGAGAAAAAAGAAGCAAAATGTGGTTACGAGATCTAGTGCAGAAGCAAAATACATGGCTATGACTTACACAATCGGTGAATTATAGACCAAGTCCCACTTTATACGGGAGAAATTTCAAGTGGGTATAATCTCCCTCAAACATGTTTCCTCACAAGAGCAAGTAGCAAATATTATTACAAAATCAGTATATCTAGGATCCTATATTTTATATGTGACAAATTGGGTATTTATGATGTTTTTTCTCCTCCAACTTGAGGGGGAGTATTAAAAGATGGGTTCAAGCCCACATGTCCAAGAGGCGGCATCTTGGTAAATAAGAAGACTTCTCATGATGATGACATGAAGATATAATTACATGTCTATTTATGTCTCTTTTCTTGTAAAGATTATAACCTTAAGGGCATTGTAATAATTGTAACATAAACTCAAAAAGCTACAAATAGAGACCCTTGGCTAAAAGGTAGAACATTAAGTTTTCTTCGTTCTTTTCAAACTCTTCCAATCTCTCCTCTCCCTTATTTTGGAACCCGACTTCTAAACTCTCTCTCATTTCTCTCTTCTTCTTTTCTTTTTCTCCTTCTTTTCCTCTCCCCTTTGGCTTAAGATCAATATGAAGGAATCCTAAATTCGACAACTTTGATCATCAATAAATTGGTAATCAGGTTCTAAATTGGTGATCCAGTTCCGTCAATTTGACCATCAATCAATGTTGATGATCTAGACTATTTATTGGGGTCTTAATTTTGGCGATTGAATTTTCAATTCTAAAGCATTATAAACTAATATCTTAGAATTAAAGATTAAGTCTATTTGTCTATTACAAGTAAGTTGAAAACTTAAAAAAGTATAAAAAAAAATTTTAATCCACAATATGATCTGGTTCAATTCACACCCGTTGATCATATATAGATTTCGAAGTTACCTGAACCAAATTTCACAAATATTTTATATGAATAGATTGAAAAAAATATGTTTTAATTTTATACTTTCATAATTTTTTATACTTTAAAAGAGCTTGTCTTGGGCTTTCAAAGCTGCGCTTTGTGTAAATCTAGTGTCTAACAATCGCACCAGTTAACTTCGTGGAGACGATAACATTGTTCACTGTTTATGAAATCCGAAGAAGGAAAGTTATTATTAGAACAGCTAGTCTCGATTACATAGGAACAAAAGACGATGTGTAATAATTATCTTCTTACAGTTGGGATAAGAAAGAGAGGCTCTTTCTTCTGCAGTGTGACACCAAATTTCTCGTCCATGTCTAGCACGATAGGATTCATTTCAGATGGAAGGGACCATTCAAAGTTATGAATCAGGCAAGCCAGGATGAAGTGAACCAGCCTTGTCGCCATTGGAAGTCCTGGGCATATTCTCCTTCCAGCACCAAATGGTATGAATTCGAAATGATTTCCCTTGTAATCCAGTTCCGAGATCAGAAACCGCTCTGGTGTGAATGCCAGGGGGTTTGTCCAGGTCGTGGGTTCTCTTCCAATCGCCCAGACATTAACTTGCACTGGGGTATCTTTTGGAATTCCGTAGCCCATGATCTTGCAGTTCTCAGATGCTCGATGGGGTAGCAGAAGTGGGACAGGTGGGTGTAATCTCAAGGTCTCCTTTACACATGCCTGTGAATAGGGAAGGACAGGAAGATCGGATTCTCTGATTACCTTTTCTTTGATCTTGGACTCCAGCTCTTTGCGGACATTATTCATCACTTCAGGATTTTTAATCAGCT
Source organism: Aristolochia californica (assembly GCF_029961685.1). Lineage (NCBI taxonomy): Eukaryota > Viridiplantae > Streptophyta > Magnoliopsida > Piperales > Aristolochiaceae > Aristolochia > Aristolochia californica. The sequence continues at coordinate 584,630 of NW_027182268.1, forward strand.
CAGCCATGGCCCATTCTACTGTTGTAGTACTAGTGTCTGTACCAGCAGTAAACAGTTCCTGCCAATGGAGGATGCAGGTGGACATTACTCGGTTACTTTTCTCTTATACGATCAAACCGAGGGACAGTATTGGGAAATAAAGTAGATCAGGGAGAGGTCATACCAGAATTAAGCTGTTGATCTGATCATCACTGAAGTCATTGTCCAGCAAAACATCCAAGAAATCTTGTCGCCGTGAAGCATTCCCATCTCTGCCTTGTCTTCTTTCCTTCAATAAAACCTCCCAGACAGCAAACATGCTCCGAGTGCACTTCCAGGCTTTCTTCTTTAGTCCTTGCAGATCCAAACCAGCAAGAATCGGATAGAAATCACTAATGTTTGGGGTACTCCCCAACTCCATCATCCTCCAAATAAGACCCTTCAAACCTCCAGCTGCTCTTTCATCCTCCAAATCAATGAAATCCTTGGATAAAAGCAGGTTACCCAAAATGTTAAACACTGTGGCAAACACTGCTTCTGCCACATTCACCACCTCACCTTCTTTGGCAGCCAGATATTCCACCATTTCCATTACTTTCTTCTCTCGAATCGGCGATTGCCCATCTATGGCTTTGGGCGAGAACAAACCTGTTCTGCAAATGGTCCTGAGGACCTTCCATCGATCACCACATTCAGACTGCCAAACAAGTGATCTGTGTTCCAGTTCAGGTCCTGGGACAGGGGATACTTTGGGAACGTGTCTGGCAGAGAGGATGCGGTCATGGGACTTGAGGATCTCACTTGCCGTATATGGTGATGATCCAACGACGAGAAGCTGAGTGCCTAGACGAAGTGAGATGAGTGGTCCGTGGGTCTGGGTAAGCTCGGTTAGCTTGATGTGGGGCTTCTTTACCATATGGAGAAGGTTTCCGATTAGCGGCCATGGTTGTGGTCCTGGTGGAAGAGGGGGCCTTGAAGAAACAATTTGTGTAAGGTGCTTGAGAATTAGAAAGATCAGGGGAATCAGAAGAAGGAGAAGAAAGGGGGAAAGGTTGAGATTGCTCTCTCCGGCCATTAACGCTGGAGACAAGATTGTCAGCGGAAAATGAAACTCTGCAGATTCAGAAGAAACATTGGGAATAGAGTCATAATTCTCAGGGTGCTCGACAGCGACGGTCCACATAGTCCACTTATAACAAGTAGAGAAAGAAGAAATAAAAAATAAGAAGAATAGAGTACAACAAGTAGAGAAAAAAAATAGAAAATAAAGAGAAATATAATTTTCTTATTTTGGGTTAAAAAAATAGTAATATTTCTATATTTTAAAAATTAAATTTAAAATTAATAATAAGATTTTAAGTACGACGTGTAAACAAAAATTCATACAAAATCGTAATTTCAATGAAAAATAAACATTCACACTCCATGAGAGAAAGGAAAATTTTTGTTATCGATGTTTCCCTATTGATATTCACTGTCCAAAAACCCTTGCTTGAAAATTTTCATTATTTCAAAACTCTAATAGCTTGAATTTACACAAGGAGAGTTTAAACGTTTTTTACAATTATAATCTCTCCAAGAGATTGACTAGATTCTAACTCTTGCTAGCCCTTTTCTATCTAGATTGAATAAGTTCTAGATGAACTTTTCATAATTTTAAAATGAAAGAAAAGAAAACTTAGACCCTTAACTTGGAGAGTTTCTTCTCGAGATATCCAATCTTCTACTTCTTTTGCAGCAAAATGTATAATGAAAGAGCTTGTCTAATATGAAATGCAAGGAAATGAAGAGGAAAGAGTAGAGGATTTTTCAAGGCTGAGATTCTCTCTTTCACTTTAAAACACTTTTGAGAAGTTTTTTAAAATTGAGAGTCTAAAGGATTTACCAATAAATACTCATTAACTTCTCTATGAATGTTTGATGGGGGCGGGGTGGGAGGGGTGTAACTTCCCCATGCCAAACTAACTATTTTTTGCCCGTTTGAAAAAATTAGTCCGGAGATTGATCGATCATAACGTCTCTTTTTGTGTCAAGATGTGACTTATTGATTAATGGACTGATCTATCAATATGTTACCATTGGTCCTGAAAAGTTAAGCTGATCACTAATTACCAAGGGATGCTCAATCAATCAGAATTCCCTCTGGCTGTGCAATGCAAGTATGATCGATCATGCTTTATGTTCTTGATTGGTAAGATTTTGTCTGATCGATCAATTGCATGGGATGATCGATCATTCTATGTGAATTTCAATTGCTTGGACAATATTGGTTGATCAATCCAAATGGGATGATCAATCATGCGTTATACCATGATATGGCCATGTTCTAGATGATCAATCAATCGACTAAGATTAATCGATTGTGCTTTATAGTCTAGACCTGCAAACTCCTAGATTGATCATTCTAATGCTAGTTCAATTAAGTGGACTTTTAAAGCATGGAAATGACTTAGTCTAAGTACTCTAACATATTTTAAACGATGTATATGATGTTCCTAAACATGTTTATATGTAATGTATGTCCTAAAACTCCATGTACACCATTGTACTTTAAGAAGGCAATTAGGATAGTTCTCTTACATTTGTGACTGAGTTTTGACATGTGATATTTACACTTAAACTCTTGTCTTTTTGTTGTCTTATTCTTCGAGGGTGCTTCTTCACGGGATGTCCTTCAATGTTGCATGGGGTCTTGAATAGGCTTGGTCATTTTGAAGCTTTAGACCTAGAGATGCATTGACTCCTGAAGGTAAAATATCTGAAATACTTAGTTTACAAACTGTTGGCTCTATTAAGTTTTGTTATCATCAAAATCAATAAAGGAATGAACCTATGGTCAACATTAGTATGATTGATCAATCAGGTCTCGATGATTGATCATGCTTTATAGCTCATTCTAGAAGGATATTGATCAATCATGCTTTATAGTGCTTTTTAGACTGCACGTTGGATAATCGATCATGACCAGTAGTATGATCGATCATGCCAATTACCAGTATTGTGAAATGGCTTCTAAGCATGATAAAACTTGCCCTAAGGTGTTCTAACAAGTTTTAGACATTAACATGCATTAGTAAACACGATTTTGAAAGAATTTATCCTAAAACTTCAATTTTTTTGCTTATCTATTGGGTTGAAGGTTGACTGACTATTCTCATACTTAGCTAGAGTTCTCAAAATGTTTCTACTTGACTTGACTCTAATCATAAAGTCTTCAAGCTTCTTGTAGGTGCTTCTTCTAAATTAAGTTTTACTATCATTAAAATATGGATGGAGTCAACCTAGGTCAACAATTAGCTATTGATGTAATGAATGTCGAAGTGTGGTGGCATGTTGTAATGCAAGAACTAGAATCTTCTTCTTTTGTGACATAAAATTATTCATTTTACCCTTTTTTCTTCCCTTTTTGGCTTTGCTGGCTTCTACAATGGCTTGAATGACCGAATCCCATAAGTCGGATATGATTCTAGCTTCATCTGGCTAGTTGAACTGACTAGAGTTGTCATTGTCATCACCTTCTTCTTCTTTAATTACCTAAAAAAGCTAGCTTTTTCATATAATCCAAATATTTTAACAATATTTTTAAGGTTATTTCCTCTTTAAATAATTTTTAACCTTTTCAAAATTTATATGTTTTCTTCCAAAGATGTTTTTTTATCAACTTTTTATTTTGATAAAATTTATCTTTAATTTCTGCCACTGATTTTTATGGTCATAACTTTTCCTCCACATAACCTTGAAATTTCATCAAAATCAGCCTAAAATTCCCATTTTTAAATCTAGGGAAGCTCAAAATTTGCAGATTGTCCAATTCTTGAAGGAATTGTTTCCACTAGTGGTAGAACCAATATGTGACTTGATATTCAATACCAATCCCAAGATAAGAGATACAACATGTGAAAATGAATGTAGGAAGATATATTCTAAATTGTTTCTAGAAAAATAAAGTAGTGGTGAGGTTAGTCAAATCTAGTCAACTTTCCTAATTAAACCCCTTTGCCCACTTTATGCCGATTGAATTTATGGAAAAGAGAAAATCTTCATTGACTTCATTATTTTATTATAATCAGAGTACATGAACCTCTATTTATAATAGAGGAAGGTAGTAGAGTCCAATTAAAATAAAACTACATTTGTCCAATTCTAACACTTAAAGATAAGTCATAGCTTAATTAAATAACTCAATATAGATAAAAGACAAACATAACTCAAACTAGAACTCTTATAGGACGTGACCATAAGATAAAGATGCCTTTGTGAGTCCTTCTTGATCTTCCAACTTATGTGATAAGGATGTCAGCTCGTGGTAATCATGGTGGGTCCTACTTATTATGGGTTTGGGCCTCGTGGGACTTCCATGGTTGTGTGACCCATCTTATAATACTCTTAGATATCTGGGCCTTCCTTGGTCATGTGGGTTGGAGCCCATCTTCGAACACTCCCCCTCAAGCTGGGGATGAGAGAGCATCATGAACTCCCAGCTTGTTGCATATGATGTATTGAATCTTTTTGTATAAAATGTGTTGAATTTATGGAAAAAAAATGCTTCATTGACTTATTATAATCAGAGTACATGAACCTCTATTTATAATAGAGGAAGGTAGTAGAGTCCAATTACAATAAAACTACCTTTGTCCCAATTACACCCAAACTCTAACACTTAAAGATAAGTCCTAGCATAATTAAATAATTCAATATAGATAAAAGACAAACATAACTCAAACTAGAACTCTTCTAGGACGTGACCACAAGATAAAGATATCTTTGTGAGTCCTTCTTGATCTTCAAACTTATGTGATAAAGATGCCAACTCGTGGTAATCATGGTGGGTCCTACTTCTTATGGGTTTGGGCCCATCTTGTGGTCCTTCTTTGGTCGTGTGGCCTATATAATACTCTTAGATATGTGGGCCTTCCTTGGTCGTGTGGGCTTGGGCCCTATCTTCCAACACTCCCCTTTAAGTTGGGGGTGAGAGGACATTAAGAACTCCCATCTTGCTGCAAATGATGTATAAAATCTTTTTGTATAAACTTGCAGTCCTCCAATCTTCTAACACTCCCTTTCACGTTGGTGCTCTCTTCCATGAGACCCAGCTGGCCAATTCAGGGGGATATAACATTGATGTAATAATAAGTTCCTCCGTCATGGTGTCCCAACCGTTGACATTTGCTATTTTTGATGGGTTATTAAGTTCCTCCATCATGGAATCCCAACCATTGACACTTGGTATTTTTGACAGGGTATTAAGTTCATCCGTCATGGAATCCCAACCATTGACACTTGATATTTTTGACAGGGTATTAACTTCCTCCATCATGAAATTCCAACCATTGACACTTTATATTTTTTGACTGGGACAAATAAATAATCGTATGAGGAAAGATACAGAGGCCACCTCTTCTTCAATAATAATGTCTCATCCAAAGAAACATAATAACAACAACTATAATGTAACACGACCATCTTCCAACACATATAACACGAACCAAAATAATAACCCTTGTAGAAGGACCCATGAAATAATCATAATCTGATATAAATATTTTTTATTAGATGCATAAACTTCATCTTTTGTGCTCCCCCTTTTTTGAATATTTTGGTCACATAAAACTTATCCACAATATATGGAATAAAATATCTCTTCATTGTACTTCTTCTACTTCTCCCCCGTAAGCTTGGAGGTAATGGCAGTGATCCCAGCTTGAACCAAATATCATAAATGTAGCCCTAAGCCCAAATAACAGAGATGTATAGATAAGCCCTCAAACCAGGGAGAAGTGAGATATTTTCGTGATATATCAACTCAAAAAGTGACGCAAAACAATGGGCTTAACTTCGGATTTATCAATGCAACAAAATACCAGCATGACCTTTGTTTCTTCCAATGCGAATATATCTTTAAATATAGATCAGATTGACATAAAATTTTCTCCTTATGAAGCTATACTTAAATATATTTCATCCAAGTATAAATTTACTTCATAAAATATAATTATCAGAATATAAATAATCTGATATATTTCGATCTCTGTCATTTAACCGAACTAAGTACTGTTTCTTCTTTTTTTCTAGAATGACCATTGACTATTCCAAGATAAATATACCTTTATAAAAAAATCATACTAAAAATTTGATAAATAGGTAAGAAAATAGACTTACATATATTTCTTTTGATATATAATTCTCCATATAAAGTCTCTTTCTTGATAGCAAAAAATACCTCGGAAGTTGAAGTTTTCTTCTGTAGCTCGAACCTCTTTTTCAATATGACTTTTGCTACTTCCAATATCGATTTCTCTTTGTAGATAACTCAGAAAAAAAATTGGTTGAATAGTTAAAAGAATATACTTACATATATTTATTTTAATATATATTTATCCATATAAAGTCTAGTTCTTGATAGCATAACATACCTCGGAATCGGAAGCTTTCTGCTACTGCTCGAACCATTTTGCAATCTGACCTTTGCTCAATTAAATATCGATATCTCCTTATAGATAAATCAGATTGGAAAAATTCATTTTTTGTTGGAAATTAGACTCAAATATCTTTCTGAAAATATATACTTTTAAATATTAAAATCTAATTTTAGAGGTTAAAAATGCAAAGAAATTTATAGGTGTAGGGACTGAAAAAAATAACTATGAACCTAGACTTAGGGTTTAGATAAAAGGATCTCATTATCTCTGTGGGTTGACCAAGTCAACTCACAAAACTTGCTCTGATACCATGTTGAATTTATGGAAAAGAAAAATATTACATTGACTTATTATAATCAGAGTACATGAACCTCTATTTATACTAGAGGAAGGTAGTAGACTCCAATTACAATAAAACTATCTTTGTCCCAATTACACCCAAACTCTAACACTTAAAGATAAGTCCTAACATAATTAAATAACTCAATATTGATAAAAGACAAATATAACTCAAACTAGAACTCTTCTAGGACGTGATCATAAGATAAAGATGCCTTTGTGAGTCCTTCTTGATCTTCCAACTTATGTGATAAGGATGTCAGCTCGTGGTAATCATGGTAGGTCCTACTTCTTATGGGTTTGGGCCCATCTTGTGGGCCTTTTTTGGTCGTGTGGCCCATATTATAACACTCTTAGATATGTGGACATTCCTTGGTTGTGTGGGCTTGGGCCCTATCTTCCAACAAAATGGCACATCTTCCAATATGCCTTCATCTTCACCCACTCCCCCTCACACTATTGCGCCCTTCCATGAGGCCCTGCTAGCATAATATAAGTGAGAGTAAAAATCACTCCTAGCCGGTAAGATGTTGCTCCATACTCCAGTCCTAATGCAGGATGTAGGGTACATTCCGTCTTCTGTAGGTAGTGTGTCTATCGGCATTGCTCTGAAGTGTCCACCACCGTGCCCCTCCATAGGACAATGACTCTCAAGTGGTAGGAGTAATAAAAGCAATTACAAGGGGGGTAGTGGGTTTATTTATAATGGTGTCCCAATCTGAAGTCCGACTCTCATGGTATCTCAACCGTGATATTTTTTAGAGTTAAAATTTATCATGGTGTCTCAATCCGGGCACCGACTCTCATGGTGTCCCAACCGTGATATTTTTGAGAGTCAAAAAAATTATAGTATGAGAAAAGGTAATGAGGCCACTTCTTCTTCAATAATAATGTCTCATCCAAAGAGACATAAGAGCAACAATTGTAATGTAACACGACCATCTTCCAATACATATAATATGAACCAAAATAATAAACCTTGTAGAAGGACCCATGAAATAATCATAATCCAATATAAATATTTTTTCTTAGATGCATAACCTTCATCTTTTGTGGTCCCCCTTTCTTGAATATTTTGGTGTATGGAATAAAATACCTCTTCATGTACTTCTTCTACTTCTCCCCTTCAAGCTGGGAGGTAATGACATTGATCCCAGCTTGAACCAAATATCATAGATGTAGCAATAAGCCCAAATAACGTACATGTATAAATAAGCCCTCAAACCAGGGAGAAGTGGGATATTTTCCTGATATATCAACTCAAAAAGTGACGCAAAAAAATGGGCTTAAATTCGGATTTTTCAATGCAACAGAATACCAGCATGACCTTTTGATTATTCCAATGCTAATATATCTTTAAATATAGATCAGATTGACATTAAATTTTCTTTGTATGAAACTAGACTTAAAATACCTTTCATACAAGTATAAATTCTCTTCACAAAATATAATTATAATAAGATAAATAATCTGATAGAGTTTGGTCTCTATCATCTGGCCGAACTAAGCACTGTTTCTCCTTTTTTCCAGAATGGTCATTGACTCTTCCATTATCAATATCTCCTTATAAAAAAATCATACCGAGACTTGGTTGAATAGGTAAGAAAATAGACTTACAGATCTTTCTTTTTATATATATTTCCCCATATAAAGTTTCTTTCTTGATAGCATAAAATACCTCAGAAGTTGATGTTTTCTGCTGCTGCTCGAACCTCTTTTGCAATTTGACCTTCACTCATTCAAATATCGATAACTTTCTGTAGATAACTCCGATTGGAAAAAAAAAACGTTTTTCATTGGAAAGTAGAATCGAATATATTTCCCTCAATATAATATTTGCAATATAAAACTCTCATTATAGAGGTGAAAAACATCAAAACCTAATAGGTATAGGGACTGAAAAAAAATAACTACGAACCCTAACTACTAAAGATGATAAATCAGAAAACAGAATATCATTACCTCTGTGGGTTGACCACGTCAACTCACAGAACCTGCTATGATACCTTGTTGAATTTATGAAAAAGAGAAAATCTTCATTGACTTCATTAATTTATTATAATCAGAGTACATGAATCTCTATTTATAATAGAGGATTGTAGTAGAGTCCAATTACAATAAAACTACCTTTGTCCCAATTACACCCAAACTCTAACACTTAAAGATAAGTCTTAGCTTTATTAAATAACCCAATATAGATAAAAGACAAACGTAACTCAAACTAGAACTCTTCTAGGACGTGACCATAAGATAAAGATGCCTTTGTGAGTCCTTCTTGATCTTCCAACTTATGTGATAAGGATGCTAGCTCGTGGTAATCATGGTGGGTCCAACTTCTTATGGGCTTGGGCCTATCTTGTGGGACTTCCTTGGTCGTGTGACCCATCTTATAATACACTTAGATATGTGGGCCTTCCTTGGTCATGTGGGCTGGAGCCCATCTTCCAACAATGCCTTAGATGGTCTCTTCTCATGATAGATATTTTCGATCAAATATTTCTTGGACAATTTTATTGTCATTTTTCATGGTTAATCTGTCTCATATTGTTATTCATGGTTGTTGAGATTATTTTTATATTGATCTCCCTGTTTATGTTATTGTCATCCTTCTTGGTGTCAAGCTGGTCAATTCCTTCTCTTGAGTAATGAGTTTTATTTTTAGTGTAGGCAGTGAGCCTCTATTATTTCTTTAATTCATTATTTTTTATCACTTCTGACCAATGTCTATAGACCAGCTACTTACAAAGAACAGAAGTGTACCCAAAATCTTGCTTAAGTAAAATCTTTTATTATTCACCCAACTAGCGATCTTTTTTTATATACCCTTAAATTACCATGTACTATTTTTTTTCTTGCCCTTAAATTGGGCTTTGCTGCCTTTGAAATTGAGTGAGTATTTTTAGACTTAGACTATTTTGACTAATGTAAGGAGTTTTATTGTTTGGTTAGGAATGATTTTTCTTCTTTACCTTTATTTTGTCCAAACTAGGTCTTTGTTTTGTTTGGCTAGAATACAAGATGAAGAAGTTGCATCCTTAAAATATTTTTCTAGTCAGACTATTGAAGATGATGGAAGGTTGAAGAAAATGAAAACTTTCTTTTTAAGTTGAAGTTGACAACTCCTGTTCTAAGAGGAGTGTTGAAGAAACAATATGGAAAATTATTATGTGATTATCACAGAAAGTAATCTCATAGTAAAAGAATTAATGTGGTATGCTCTTACAAGAGTCTCACAGGGAGAAGTCTCATAGAAGAGGTATTTTAGTGTAATCAGTTCTTTGTATGTGGTATACACTTACAAGAGTCTCACAGGGAGAATTCTCATAGAAGAGGTATTTTAGTGTAATCAGTTCTCTATAACAATTACTCACCACGTTTCTTATTAGGATTTTTAATTTGTGTATAATTGGGTCATGGAAAGTTTACTTATACTCTAATTCTATATGTTCTGTCTATTATAAAAAGAACCGATCTACTCAGATTATAGTGAATCAATAAATTGTTTTCTCTCCTAAAATTTTAACACCCTTCTAATGTAATATCAATATTAAGAACATAGAATAAAGATATTGATTCAGTTTGAGTGTTTTGACATTTGAGAATCCATATGCAATGGGTCACATCTCCCATCACATGAGAGTAAATGGAATATTAGTCTCCAAACCCATAAGTGATTGGGATGACAATGACATTGTTAAGGTAAATGGCATTGTTATGACCATGGTACAATTACTCAACACATTGAGTAGTGATTTAGCTGATCAAGTTTCATCTTGCAAATCAGCTAACGGAATTTGGGACAAACTAGTCTAGTTACTATAGGATGATTGAGTGCTCAAAGTGCTCATTTAGGCACTTATGCTGAGTAGGTGAAATCATCTTAGAAGAAGAGAAGATTAGGACTGAGAGCATTGAGGAACCCAATGTGAACTAGTTATCGTTCTTGCTAGATGATTCAAGTAATGCCCTTAGGAGAAAATCTGAAGAAAATAATGAACTTAGGGTATGGCTTAGTGAGTTACAAGAGAAAATTATTTTCTTAAAATATGAGAGTTCCTCAGAATTAGAAGAGTTTGAGATAGAAAATCAGAAACTCTTATTCATAAGTGCAGAGCTATATGCCTATGAAGATTTGAGAGAATAATATAAAAATGTCTACAAAAATATACTAGAGCTCCAAGAAAAGAATGAGCTCTTAAAGTTATACTAACTATTGAGTCAAAGGAAAGTCATCAAGTAAGAAAATCCTCCCCAAGTAATGCATATGATTCTTCTTCTATTTTAGTTAATTTCCATTTTCAAATCAAAGAGCAAATAAAATTTGAAAATAAAGAATCATCAATTGAGATCCTTAAGGGCCTGAACTACTCTATAGTGAGTAAAATCTTCTACCTCAAAGCTTATTACTCTGAATTTAAAATTTTGACAAGCTTAACAATTATGACCAATGGGTTGATGGTCAGCTTGGAGAAAAAATATCCCAATCCTGACAAGATAACTCAAATTATAAAATCAACTTAATGTATGCTTAATAACTTAATTGTGTGAAATTGTGCTTATTTTGAGATTACTTACTTCACATTATCTGATTTTCATGTAGCAATAGATTTCAATCATACTTGATTGAGAAACTCCAAAATATATTGAAACCATATACTTGTAATGGTTAAATTTACTAGAGTGCACCTATTGTGAACTTTTGACATTGCACTTATATTTTCATATTTCTTGTCAAAAGTTAATGCCATACAAATAGCCATGCCCTAAACAAAGTGAATTTGACTTAACTTGGCGACGTTATTATCTTGTTGGTTTCTTTATGCATATCAAACATGAGTAGAAATTTGCCACATGTCCAAGCCTAGTAATTTGTCTTTTAAGCAAATTACATAAGTCAAATCATGGATCAAAAAATAGGGAAAGTATTTGATATTACATAGTACATTATTAGTCATCTTTCCAAGCTTAAGATGTAATACAACTAAAAGCCAAATTGAGTCTTGAGTACTTAAGTCATCCAATGTTTTTGACAAAATTAATTTGTGGCTCAAAATAACATGCTCTAGAATTGAAAAATGATGTTTCATCATTTTGATGCATGAACTCAAATTGATTCTCTAACTTAGAATAAAATTTGGAAAAATATATTCTTCCATAACGAAAACGAAAATTTGATCTTCATCTTCATCTTCATGCATCTATATAATCTTCATCTTCGAAATGGGTGTGTGTGGACAAGTTCATGTCTACTAGAAAACAATTTCCAGTGTTAGTGCCCCCAAATGAGGAAAATATAGAAAATAAGAGAATTAGTAACTTGTAAAGTATACTTAATTAAAATATAATACTTAAACATTAAATTAGGTAAAATAAACATTATTGCTGCACGAATAACTAATTTAATGTATAACTAAAATATATTAATGTACTAATTAATTTAATTATATATTATATTAGTTAAAGATTATTGTTTATTGTACATTAATACAATAATTACATGAGTCAATTAACTGTGCACATGATTAATCATAAAAAATAAATAAATAACGTTAAAAATAACATAAACTTATATAATACATTCAAGTTATTAATTTATTGAAAATATATGGTGTTCTTTAACATAAAAAATTCATGATTAAATTGGAAAAATCTATCAAATATTAACTTTAACACTATATAATTTTACATATTATTAATTAAAAATATTTTTCCATTAAATTTAAAACCATTCATTTTATTAATTATAAAAATGAGTTAATTAAACTCGGTGCTCAATTAAATTTTTCCTAACTTAGGAAAATTTGATGAACAGTGCTTCATCTTCCTCTTCCCAGCACCGAACAGTTCGGGAGATCAACTTCTTCTTCTCCCCGTCGCCTAAGCAGTATTCCGAACTAACTTGGACTAGGTTGAGGCGGCTCAGGCAGAAAAGTTTTTTCTGCAAGATGTCGTTGTCTTCGAACAGCGCAGGGTTGTCTTCTCTGAATGGCAACTCTGCAGGAGATCACGGAGAAAAGTGGCCATTGTCTTCTTCGGCAATGACGCCAATAGAGTCAGAAGCTCTTTGCCGAATGGGGAAATCAATGCCTAATCGAAGTAGAAATTACGCAATTGATGCCCAAATGTCAAAATCAAAGAAAATCGAAATCGAACTAAATCGGAAGATTGAGAGAGGGCGAGTCCAAGAGAAGACCGAGAGAAAGAGACCGGAGAAGAGAGGGAGCAGAGACGGAGGTCGGAGAGGACAACTCGAGAGAAGAGAGGGAGTAGAGACGTCGGGGGCGCAGGGAGACGAGAGAGGGGTGCGGGAGAGAGGGAGGAAAAAATAAAAATGAGGACGCGCGAGAGAGGGAGGTGCGAGGAGAGAGAGGGGGAAAAAATATCGCGGGTTTGAACCCCTGCGCGTCCTTCATCTGGATGAATGGCAAAAAGGGTCGAAAACCAGTTGAATTTTTTTATAACGTGGAGATGAAGGACCGCTTCATCCCCAATGTCCAGATGAAATATCATCTGCGCTCCACTAATGACTTCAATTGATGAAGGGCGTAATGAGGTTGATCTTCATCTCGGACTTCAAGTTGACTAACCCCCCCATAGTGGAATATTGATAACAAAATCAGCTATTAGTAAGGGTGGCATCAAATCGAGTCGAGCCCGAACCTGCCTATGTTCGAGTCAGACTTGATTTAAATATTTTGAACTTGAGCTTGAGCTCGCTCTAGAAATAAGAAAGGTGAAATTGATCTTCCCCCTTGCTACAATGTGGGACCCACCATGAGGACGTGAGAAGCCAAGAGAAGTCAACACACAAGCTGGCAAGCGTTAGTGAAATTGAATATCTAGTGTGACCCACACAAGATACCACGAGCTGATATCTTTGACACATGAGCTGGATGATTACATGGGACCCACAAAATTTATTACACAAGCTAGAAAATCTAGCTAAGAGATCACATCCTTATGGAGGACTTATAATTTAAGTCACAAGTTAAGGAAGTTAGAATTTGGGTAATTTCTAAATTGAGTTGAATTATATTAGGAAAGTGTATATAAATTCTATCACTCCACTATAAACAGAGGAGCTTGTATTCATAATAAATCATCAAGTCAAGGAGTTCTCTCCTCTCCCTCTCTCGTGTAGAGCTTCTTCTTCTCCCTCTTCTTCTTCTTTTTCTTCTTGTTTCACCTCTACCCAAGAGCACTCTTTCTCCTTCTTGGTTTTTCATTCTCTCTCTCACCTTGTTCGAGATATTATTTATGGGTCCTAAATTCAACATGGTATAAGAGCTACCAATTTAGGATCCCACGTCAAAGAAATGTTCTTTAAAGATATGATGAAAGATACTCATAGAAGGCTCTTCATGAAGCAAGATTAAAGCTCGTGAGATAAGTTGTCTTCTTCAATTTATTGATTTATGCTACTGGTTTTCGGATATTAGAAGATTTTTTTAAAGATGTGTTTATGATATCCTCATCTTATAAGATTGTGGAAATAGATGCATCTTGGATTAGAAGAAGTTACCAAGGCGGTTTTTGTCGGTTTGGAAATTTTTATCCGAGACCAGTGCATGTTGAGTTTTATGAGTGTGATTATTCACTCCACATGATTACTTAGCTTTTATGCTAAGCCTCTCCACTAACCGAGTTTGTTAAAGCCCTCTACTTGGTTTGTTTTTTATTGGAGACTTATATTTTTTTTGTGCCTTGCCTATTATGGCCAAAGAAAGCAAGAGTCACAAACATGACATACTCAGAATTAACATTGTACCCTTGTTCGGGGTTTCAAATTTTATGAGCTGGTTCACATCGGTTCAATGATTCCTTACCAAAAATGACCTCGTTGGTGATCTCACCAACCGTGGATCACATATTGATGAAAATTATATTTTTTATACTAAGTGGGTGAAGAATGATACGTTAGTTATTAGTTGGCTTATTAATAGTATGGAAGAACATGTCTCCAATAATGTTATTCATCTTGAGACGGCTAAACGAATTTGGGAGGCATGTGTGAAGCTGAATTATGCTCCAACAATTTATACAAGCCATATGATATTCTCTAACGGATGTTTACCACCAAACAAGGCGACAATATCCATGAATATTTGGCTTACTTTAGAGGACTTCTTCAAGAATGGAAGCTAGCCCAACCTACCTCCATGGACATCTCTGTCCAAGAAAAATAGAAAGAGGCCTTAGTCACTACTACTGACCAAGGCCGAGGCCGTGGCAGAAACTTTAGAGGAGGCCAAGGAAGAGGTGGAAGGAATGGTTATGGCAGAATCGATTGAAGAGAATGCAACAAATGTGGGAAAGTTGGCCACACAATAGATGCATGCTTTTCAGACAAGCAATGCCCATTTTGCAAACAATATGGCCACCTTGAAGACATGTGTTATAGGAAGGCAAGTCAAGTCTTATTAAGCACGACAAAGAAGGAACAACCTACCACATCAACAGACAAGAAAACCCTTCATGATGATGGGTATGAGTTATTCCAAACAATGAAATCACTATTGGATTCTACTCCAAGTTCATCTTCCACTACTACTACTACCGCTGTTTTAGGTTTGCTATCTGCCTCCTCTTCATCCTGGATAATTGATTTAGGGGCCTCTGAGCGTCTCACAGGTAACAAAAATTTACTACACTAAGTGTTTCCTTGTCTTTCACAAAAAAATTGTTACCATAGCTGACGCGTCTCAAACTAAAGTTCTAGGAAAAGGTTCCACTTTTGTTACACCATCACTTCCTCTAACTGAGATACTTTTTGTTCCTACATTTCCCTTAAATCTTTTATCAGTTAGTCATCTCACCAAACATTTTAATTGCTCTATCACGTTCTCACCCATTTCATGTGTTTTTTAGAATCTTATAACGAAACAAGTGATTGGTGGAGGCCATGAACAAGGGGGGCTCTACTACCTAGATGTGCCAAAAATAAATATTATTTGCATGAATGAAACTACGACCAGATTATGGCACAATCGGTTGGGACATCCGTCTGCACAATCTCTTGATCATATGTTTCCTACTCTCAAAGTAAGGTCTGAGTTCCATTGTGAAGTCTATCAAGTGAGCAAACATCAGAGGTCCACATACTCACCTCGTCCAGAAGTTAAAAGTGTCACTCCCTTTTCCTTAATTCATACTGATGTATGGAGACCCTTCAGCGTTTCCAACATTTCACAAGCTACATATTTTATCACATTTATTAAGGACTTCACTCGTACCACTTGGCTATTTCTATTTAAAGAGCATTCTGAAATACCATTGATATTTAAATCTTTTCATTCTATGGTACTCACTTAGTTTGGTCAAAAAATTAAAATCCTCCAATCTGATAATACCAAAGAATACACCTCCAAAGACCTTGATGCCTTTTGTCAAGAAAATGACATTAATCATCAAACATCATGTGCCTACACCCCTCAACAAAATGGTGTAGCCGAGCTAAAGAAAGGTCATATTCTTGAGGTAGCTCGAGGTTTACTATATGCCATGAAAGTTCCTTATTTTTATTGGCCACATGTTTTCTTATAAACTGGTTGCCATCTTCCATTCTTAGTAATAAATCTCCTACTTTCTATTATTACCCAATGATGATCCCTTTTCACTGCCCTTGAGTGTTTTTGGGTGTCAATGTTTTGTTCATATCTCTTCCCCCAAACACAGTAAACTTGATCCCAAATCTATCAAGTGTATCTTTTTAGGATACTCTCGCACACAAAAGGGTTATGTTTGCTATAAACCCACTCTTCAGCGTTTACTCGTGTCAAGGAATTCACATTCTTTGGAAACTCTCCATTTTATTCTGACAATGCTCCTCTAGGTTTATCTTTGAAAACTCTCTTCGACCACTTGTGCCTCGTGCTTCAGACACTACTCAGCCCTCTGACACTCCGGTTGACACCACACCTGCTGAGTTTATAGATCACACCGAGGTAAGTCCATCTTCTCTAGTTGTTTTTGGCCCACAATATGATACTCGTCCTATTGCCCTTAGAAAAGCACCCCGATTATGCACCATGCCCTCTACTTCTCATCCCATAACAAATTTTATGTCTCATCATCGTCTGTCTCCTGTATGTTGTCAAATTCTCTCTACTATTTCTTCCATCTCTGTACCACAGTCCTATCAGGAGGCTCTCACACATCCAGGGTGGAAGGCAACCATGGATGAAGAAATGCAGGCTCTTTATGAAAATTAGACATGAGCACTAGTATGCTTTTTTGAATGGCGATATAGAAGAGAAAATTTATATGCATCAACCACCTAGGTATGTGGTTGAGGGGGAGTCTATATGCCAACTATAAAAATCCCTTTATGGTTTGAAACAGTCTCCTTGTGCATGGTTTGAAAATTTTAGCCAAACACTTATACAGGCCGGATTTCAAAGATGTTCTAGAGATCACTCCATATTTATTAAAGATACACCGAAGGGAAAAATTATTCTGGAAATATATGTTGATGATATTATTATAACTGGTAGTGATCCCAAGGGCATCCAGAAAATAAAAGAAAGGATATATGCTGAATTCAAGACAAAGGATCTCGGGCTACTAAATTTGTTTTTGGGTATTGACGTATTACAATCCAAACATGGAATTATATTATCTCAGAGGAAGTATGTTCTTGACCTTCTAGAGGAGACCAGAATGATAGGATGTAGACCAACAAAAACTCCTATGGATCCAAATACAAAATTATGTGTAGGTACTGGAGAAGAGGTAGATGCCAGAAAATATCAAAGATTGGTGAAAAAACTTATTTACCTCTGTGTACAAGGCCAAATATTTCATATGCAGTCAATGTGGTAAGTTAGTATATGCACAACCCACATCCCCATTTTCGCTCCCTAATTCCCGAGAAGTCAATAACAAAAGATGAAGAGTTGAAGTCTCGAACTCAAGTATTCGAAGACACCTCCTGTCTCTATGCTCGGGCCCTCGTTAAGTTAATGAGCTGGCTCGCAAGCTTTTGAACTGAACCATGGTCCGATCAAGCTCGGCTCATTAACTTAAATGACCCTGATTTGGATCTCGAACTCAATTCGAGATCCAGATAAATCGAGCCGCTCGCGAACTTGCTCATTTCGATGCCACCCTCAGCTGTTAGAAAAGATAACCTTCGCTAGGTCTCTCCCCACAAATGTAAATGTGCGTAATATTGGTTCAAAGATCTCCACTGGGAAAATTTTAACGAAAAAAAATTAATTTACTAATTATGATATGCATTAAGTATGCATTATAGAAAAAACTCCAAAGGGAATTTTTTGCAGAAAATCTATTCAACTAGCCTTTGTCCATCCAATGGCCCATAGAAAAAGGGAAGCAGACAACTCATGAAATAAAGTAGCAACACCAACTAGACAAGCGGTTCATCACAACAAGCAAAGCCAGCAAAGAAGAGTTGTTTGATAGGACTGGAGAGGGAAAAGACTCTATGTCAAAAGAAGATGGAAAGGGAAAAGAATAAAAACAAGGCCATGTTATAAAGGCCATTCAACTGCTTGTCAGCCGATCGAAGGACATGAGAGTGAAACATTTACTTGGACGACTGAACAATCTGTTAAGTTGTGGAGCCTAATTAATGCTGCTATAAGGGTTTAATCATCTTAATCAGAGGAGCATCTCGAGTTGCAGCCCGAGAGGTTAGAGAGAAACAACTATAAGTGTGAGCTTTCTCTTGTAAAGTATTTCATCTTCATAGTGGATTACTACAGTGGCAAAAGACAGGACATAGTCTCACCTTGTGGCGAACCTGTATAAATCTTGTTGTGTTTTTTCGTGCTTGTTTTTCCCCTTCTTCCGTATTTATTATTATTACTCTCGTTAGTTTGGAATTAAGGTATCTAATTCCTAACACAACAAAGTAAAAACGACAATCAGAGGGGGAGGCAATGATGAATGATGACCTATCAGATTGTTATGTGTTAGATCTAAAGAGAAAAGGATAAAAACAAGGCCATGTTATAAAGGTCTTCCGATTGCTTGTCAGATCGAAGGACATGAGGCAATGATGAAGGCTGACCTATCAGATTGTTTTGTGTTAGATTGGGGGGAGAGAGTGTTAGCCCAAGTGGCTTATCAAGAGGGGGGTGAATTGAGTTTTGCGAGAATTTAAGTGAATTAAAATATCAAGTAAAGATAGATAAATTCACATACCATAAGTAATGACAAATATTTTGTTATTGATGTTTCCCTATTGGTATTGACCACCCAAGAACCCATCATTGAGAAATGTTGATTTTTAAGATTCCATAGATAATAACTTTAGGTAAACGAGAGAAGGAAGAAGAAAGAAGAGAAAAAGATAGGAGAGAATATGATACACGTCCAAGAGAGAAGGAAATTAGGGTTTTGGACTTAGGCCAAACAATCCCCCATAAGTTATATTTATAGGTATCTAAAGTATCAATATTATAAGTATATCATTCACCCTAATAAGAGTGAATAAGAACAGAAAACATAAATTAATTACATCAGTGCCACCCTAATAACATCATATCTTGCAACAGGAAATTCCAAAAGATCAGCTCTATTAACTTGAAATTTACAAGCAAGTGATTCTGACTCTCTTTCAAAGCCATGTGTATGCTCAAATACACAATTACAATATAATCTCCTTTGAGATTGGCTTGATTCTATCTCTAACAAGCCTTTCTATCTAGATTTCACAAGGTTCTAGATGAACGTATCAATGAAATGAAAAAGTACAAAACAAGAAAACCTTACACCCTTAGCAATTTAAGGAGAGAGAACCTTATCTTTGAAATGTCTAAGCCTCCAACTGTTGATGCACAAAGGTGATGATTAGGAGATTGACTATCTAAATGCAAGGAGTGAAATTTGAGAAAGAATGAAACGGTTTTTCAAAATTGACTATTTCTTTCGCAAAATAGCACTTAGGAAGGAATTTCAAGTATTTGAGAGTAGAATGTAGTAGGTATATCAATAAAAGCTCATTCATTTCTCCCCTAGTCAAACTAGTTATTTTTTTCTATTTTTCAAAAAAACTAACTTTACACTGATCAACCAGTGTAAAGTATTGATCAATCAATTGTGAGTAACGGTAATATTTTTGTCAAAAAGTAATTTATGATTGATAGTATGATCGATCAATATCCTTCTATTGGGTCTTATAACTTAAGTTAATTGATCAATGTACAAGAAATAATCGATCAATTAAAACTCTTACTGGTAGTGCATGCCAAGTATGATTGATCAATAACTTTGCTATGATCAATTATGCTTTATGTCCCTGGTAGGGAATCTTCTATATGATCGATCAATGTCATGAGATGAATCGATCAATTGGCATGATTTTACATTGCCTAGACAACAATGATCGATCAATCTACTAGGAATGATCGATCATGCTTTATAGTATGATTTGGCTATGTTCTGGTTAATCAATCAATCAACCCTGATTCATCGATCACGATTTATATTTTTGGAATGTGCACTTGTGGTTGATCGATCATTGGCGGATGTTGATCGATGAATCTAGTATCAGTTCACTAAGTGTATTTTAAAGCATGAATAAAAGTGATCCTAAGTGACTGTAATGTGTTTGAAATTTGTGTATGCCTTGGTAAAACATGTAGTAAAGCAAATATGACCTAAAGCTCCAAAAATTTTCATTGTACATCAAGTTTGGAAGGTTTGGGGCCACTCTCTTACTTAGACTAAGTTTTGTGATTTTCATGACTTCCTAAACTCTAGTCTACAATTCTTTGCTTCTTGTTGCTTAGGGTGCTTCTTCAAAAACACTTTCACATTGTTGTATAGCTTGAGGTCTTTGAGAAACTTGTGCCGGTTTATTGTATAGACCTTTGATTTTTGTGTCTCTTGAAGAAAATGCATATAAAATACTTGAATTACCACTGTTATATCAATTAAATTTTGTTATTATAATAATCAAGAAGGGAGTCAACACTCGATCAACAAAGAGAAAATCCACTGAAAGCATCTGTTCAATGAACCGTCTGAATGCATACCTAGAAAAAGAGGCATTTAAAGAGGGTTTTGAGATCGATCCATAGCCAACAACCGAAGGCAGTATACGAAGGTACAACATATACTACCTTCATATACTGCCTTCGGTTGTACCTTCATATACTACCTTCGGTTGTCTAGAGTAGACAAATTCCACTAAACCTTTTCTCTATCCTATCCAATCAATCAGATGACAGGCCGTCCAACAGGCTTTATTAATTCTTGGGCAGCAGTTCTTTCTTTTTACATGTGCCATTGGTCTTTAATATGTCATATGGTTGTACTGCCATTAAGTTTATTGGCCAAAATAATTCATTCAAATTTCATAATTAATTAGTAGGTATTTGTCATCATAAAAATTAACTTAATGAGGATCTGCCCGCCAACAACTAGAGCCCTTTTTCTCTGAGATGACAGCCTTTTTTTTTCAAGCTGATCCTTAATTAAAACTCTAATCAAGGGTTGGTCAAAAACAAATTAGGGTTTATATCCTTAAAAGAACCAACAAAAGGTAAAAAGATATAAATTATAGATCAACTGAGTGATAGGAATATAAAGGAAATGGTAGGAGTAGCAGGGAGAGGAGAGAAAGTAAAGGACTCATGGGACAAGAACCCGACAACTGACCAGATAGGTGGATTTTCTTATTCATTGTAAGGGACTGACAGGATTAAAAAAAAATTAAAAAAAAAAAAAAAAGGCTCAGAACAGACCAGGTTGAAGGATTTTCTTTTTCCATGGTTAAGATCTGTCAGGTCGCATAGCATTAACCTCTGTCCTTTGTTTTTCAAGTATTTAGATCTTCCAGTATGCTTACTTGATAACATTTAAAAAAAAAAATTTAAACTCTGAGAGAGATCCTATAAGAAGAGTTTAATAACACTTTGGGGACAAACAAGACAAAGAGAAAGCCCTAAATACAATGGATGAAAGAGGTAAGTAACAGCTTCAGAAAGGGATGGCTTAACAGATACTACTCACTCTTAAACAACAGATTCAAAAATGTATGAAACTGGTTTCCTTGAAACTTGGGGAAGAAAACCTTTTTTTTTTTTTTTTTTTTTTCTTATGAAATCTTTGTTAAAGCATAGATGTTATCTAATCCATTGGCAGATTATATGGAACTGTGACATAAAATCATATATCTTATACATAATTTTTTGAAATAGAAGGATAGTTTTGAATTCCAGGTTGTGGCCAGCCAAAGACAAGTCCATTTGAAACAGCTTACTATGAAAGGGAAATTCATAAATTTTTCAGCTAACATTGGTGAAGAGAGGAATGCATGCAGTTGAATATTTGAAATTGAACGGATATTTTGGTGTACTCTTTCTCTTATCTATTACTCGAATCTTTTTCCATCTACGGCAAACTCTGCCATGAAAGAGCTTTGAGCAAAAGGTGCTGGAATACAATGGGTGGGTGGGTCCCTTGGTGCCGCCCATTTACGTCCTACCTAATTCACAACTGTCCCATTTATTCCTTTCTCCCTAGGCCTCCCTATTTTATATCAAACCTTTGCAAAGTTTCCCTCTACATGCAGAAACAATTGCCAGAGAGTCTGTTTTTCATCTGGCAACCATGCTTGCTCTAGTCACAAGGTTTCTGGTTTCCTTTGGTCCCATTCAAGCCAAGGACTGTCCCCATTTCTTCCTCTTCTTCCTCTTCCCAGCCATCGTCGTCTTGAAACCAGAGGTCATCTCTTCTGGCGCCACCACTTTGGAGTCCATCGCCTTCTTGCTCGCGATCGTCGTCTACGTTGCGACAGTCTGGTACATTAATCGTCGTCGGTCCGTCCACATCGTTGATTTCACGTGCTACGATCCCCCGAACACTTGCCGGGTTCCGCATGCCGCATTCGAGGAGCATTCCTACCTTTTGTTCCACCGGGAAGAAGAACGTCACCTGGCCGATTTTCACATCCGGGTCTTGCACCTCTCAGGTCTCGGCGAGGAGACGGCGCTGCCTCCTTTGACCCACTATGTCCCACTAGACCCCACGTTGGACGCTGCTAGGGAAGAAGCTGAAATGATCATGTTCTCCTCCGTCGAGTGCCTGCTGAAGAAGACCAGAGTGCAGGCCGAAGAGATCGACGTGGTCATCGTCAATTGCTCTGTGTTCGCCCCGAATCCGTCGCTGGCCGACATGCTGGTAAACAAGTTCCAGTTTCGGGAAGATGTCAAGTGCATCAACCTGTCCGGGATGGGCTGCAGTGCTGAGTTCGTAGCTCTGGATGCTGCTCGGGCTCACCTCCAGGTGCACCATGAATCACGGGCTTTGGTGGTGAGTGCAGAGATCATCACCCCAATCTGCTACTCCGGGAAGGATCGTTCCATGATGGTTTCCAATTGCCTATTCAGAATGGGTGGTGCTGCAGTCCTGCTCTCCAACCGGTCTGCCGACCGGGCCCGGTCCAAATATTCTCTGAATCATTTGGTCCGGACCCATATAGGGGCAGACGACAACGCCTTCAACTGTGTAGGGCTGAGGGAAGACAACGAAGGCCAGCTGGGGATGATGCTCTCCAAGGATCTCCCACGGAATGCTGCAAAGGCCCTGGAGATAAATATCAGAATGTTTGGCCCCATTGTTCTTCCCATCTCTGAGAAGCTTCGGTATGTGCTCAACCTACTGGTACGTAAGCTGTACAACCCTAAACGGGCACCTTATGTGCCCAACTTCAAGCAGGTGTTTGATCACTTCTGCATCCACGCCGGCGGTGTTCCACTCATCGATCAGATAGAGAAGAGCCTCCGCTTGATGCCTCTTGACGTCGAAGCTTCCCGAATGACGCTATACCGTATAGGCAACACTTCATCGTCGTCAGTCTGGTACGAGCTCAGTTACATTGAGGCCAAGGGGAGAATGAAGAAGGGTGATAGGGTGTGGCAGATTGCCTTGGGCGGAGGGTTCAAGTGTATCAGTGCTGACTGGAAATGTAACCGTAGTATCTCTCCGGAAAGTATCACCGATGGTCCTTGGCCTCATTGCATACACAAGCTCCCAGTGGAACTGCACAAGATCCAAGGCCCGACTACTTAAAATTGTCTTCCAATTTTCATCTTTCTATTACTCGATTCTGAAAGTGTATTTTAATTTTACGTCGAGATGGAGTGAACAACCTCAACCCATCTCGGAAGAGGATGGTTGTGTGTATGTTAAAGAAGAAGGATTCTACCCTATGTAGCTATACATGTCGTAAGTGTAATTTTTACATATTTCAGCACTTAAGCGTATGGGTATATTTGTTCGTCTGTATTGTTTTCTCTCATTATAAATAAAGAGTAAGAGAGAGTGCTAGATTACGCAAGTAGGCACTCTCTTCTTTTGGTGATTATTTTTCTTTCTCTACACTTCCCTTCTCTAAACCCTAGTTTTTCTACTTCATCTTTCTTCTTCTTCTTCTCAACTCTTATCCATCTTCTCTTCTTACCTTCAAGATATGAAACCCTAGAATCTTACATGGTACCAGAGCAGAAGTTCTACGGTTTCATGGAGATGCTCTCAAACAAAAAAGGAGAAATCAAAAAAGAAGCAAAAACAAGCCTCACTCAAGGCATGTAAGAACAATTTGAAGGCAAAAAGATTCATCTTTCCATACACTAGCTAGATGAATACAACAGGGTCCTTGGTTTTTTCGAAAAATTTAACTTGTTTATTGAATCATTGATTGTTAAATTGAGTTCTGAAATTTCAAAATGTTTCTTCAGAGTTTAGCCTTCTAACTCCTACTCGTCTTCTAATTCCTTGTTTCGTGCAATCTTCATTCCTTCATAAATTTGTGATGTTTTATGTAAAAAATCAATCTCAGAAATTTGAAAACTGCCCTTGAAGGGTCTTCTAAAATTCATCTCAGTTTGATACATGTTCCTCGTTTTGTAGCATGAAACTCTAAATTATGATTTGGTGATATTTCTCTTGTTAGTTCTTCTATATCTTGAGGTTTTATACTTGTTTTTTTCTCGGCCAATATTTTGTGCCTCCCTAACTGTTCTTTTGTTGCTTAATCCTAGCTCACCCATGTTTTTTATATGTCTTTCCATATATTCAACTAAAATTCTAGTCTTAGTTGGCTGGTATTATACATGCACGTGAGTGTACATGTATGAATATTAGGAAAGGTTGCTGAATTCTGAAGTGTTTATTCACTATATTTGCTGAATTTCTTTTGCTCTTAGCTAATTGTTATCCTACTTTGTCAAGTATTCTATTTAATTTTCTAAAAGGTTTGAGAGTCTAGTCAAGCATGGCTGAAAATCCAATGAATGAATACCCAAGCAAGTCTCACAATTCTTTTGGTGATTTCAGAAAATATAATTTTTTTAAAAATCACTAATATTTCTCTTTAGGGTTTATCCAATTACCCTTCATGGTCAGAATCGAAGAAACATTTTTTGATTCCCAGATATCTTGGTGGATATCTGACCCAGTCACCTCCGCTTATTAGTGAAGAAGATTCTTCCTACAAAAGATAGTTGATGGAAGACGCTCTTCTTATAATTTGGTTCATTAATAGTTTGAAAGAACCAATTGCCAACAATGTTGATCACTTGGATACCACCAAGGACATTTGGAAAAGTTGTGCTAAATTATATTCCATACATGTTAGTCTTTAAAAACTTTATGATATTTTTAAGGAAATTTATATGACCAAGCAAGGTGACAATCTTAATGATTAATATTTACTCGGTTCAAAGGACTTTTCTAAGAATCAAAACTTGTTGAGCTTTATTCAGATGTTGCTACTCAAGAACAACAACAAGAAGCCCTTGTTACAGTCATCTACATTTGCCAATTTAAAGCCATACCTTGATGTTGCAAAGTCAGAAATTCTAGTTCCACAAACAAACCTTCAATTGATGATGTTTGTGCAACCATGCTCTGAATTCAAGTTGAAGGACCTGATTCACCACTTGAATAGTTAGAAAGTTACTGCCATGTTCTCCCAAGTGAAGGGGGGAGGTACTTATGGTAGAGGTAGAGGAAGCAGGAGCTGTGGACGGGGAAGAGGAACAAGTAGTGGTGATTCTACTTCTAGAATAGGGAATGGTAATGGCTCTTCCTCCAGAATATGCACTTATTGTGGTCTCTATAATAGTATAATAGAGAACTGATGGAACTTGCATGGCAAACTGGAATTTTTCAAAGCTAATCAAGCCTCTAATTCTACATATGAAGTAAACAAGGCCCTACAAAATCCTTCAAGAGTAAGGTAACTTTAACAGAAGAATATTATGTTAAAAGGTATGATGACTTCTTCCACTACTGCCCCTACTACTATAGTTGCCAGTACAAGTATATTTCTTTTTTTCTCATGTGGTAGTCCTTCATTTTGAATCATTGCTTTTGGAGCCTCTGAACATCTTACCCATAAAATTTGAAATTTGTCTTATCTCTCTCCTTGTACAATGAATTGATTTGTTTCCATTGTCGATGAATCTCAAACCAAAGTACAAGATGTGGATACATCCACCTTGAGTCCTTCATTATCTCTTTTGAATGTCCTATTTGTTTCTCGAATTCTATTAGTCTTAGGTCTCTTAGTCAATTAACAAAGAAACTCAATTATTTTGTAATTTTTTTCTGTCTTTGTGTTTTTTATGACATCCATACGAAGCTAGTGATTGGTGTAGTCCATGAGAGAGGAGACCTTTATTTCTTTGATAATTAAATAGGTTCAGTACAAGTCTTATCAAATCAATACGCAATATAATGCATAATCAACTTGGTCATCCCTCCTTGCCAAAACTATAATATCTTTTTGCTCCTTTAAAATCTCTCACAATTCTACCTTGTAAATTTTGTGAGTTGGGTAAACACCATAGAACAGATTTTTCTCCTAAAGTTCATAAATTTAGCACAATACCTTTTTCATTAGTACATTCAGATGTTTGGGGACCAGTTCATGTTAAAAATATTACTCAATTCAAGTAATTTGGTATATTTGTGGATGATTATTCTCGTGTTACATGACTTTAGTTGATGAAAGAATGGTTAAAAGTTTTACCCATATTTGAATCCTTCGTACTATAGTTCACACACAATTTGATATAAAAGTGTAAATGTTTTGATCTGATGATTCCAATATCTCTCATCTCAATCTAGACTCTTTCTAAGGGGAATGATTCAACCAATATCATGTGTTTATTCCCCTAAACAAAATGGTGTGGATGAAAGAAAAAACAAACACCTATTAGAAGTTGCCCGAGCACTTATATTGTCCATTAATGTTCTCTAGTTTTATTTGCCATATACATCTGTATATCATGCTTTCTTATAAATTGTATGCCCTCTAGTGTTGTCAATGGAACAACTCATTTTTTCTAGTGTGGATCCTTCCCCTTTACCTACTCGAGTATTGGGTAGTATATATTTTTTGCATAAGTTATTGTTGAAGAGGAGATATGGAAGAGTCTCACATGACTCTCACAAGAAGTCTCATAGAACCAAAATTAATATGGTGAAGTGCTACAGGAGTCTCACAGGAGGAGGTCTCACAAAAAGAGTCTCAATTAAAAGTATTTTAGTTATGTTAGTCTTTTATTTATGTTTAGTTGTTCAATTATTTTAGGACTTATCTTTTAGTGTTTAACTTTAGGTGTAACTAGGTAGTTTAATTTTAATTGGATTCTACTTGTTTTCTCTCTTATAAATAGAGGTTCATAGTACTCAAATTACATCATGTCAATGAATTTTTTTAATTTTTCAATAATTACATCAAATAGGGTTCTATGACTTGACTCAGTTAACCCACAGAGATAATGTGATATTTTTCTGATCTATTATCTTTAATAGCTTAAGTTCGTATTCTATCTTTTTTCTTTTTATCATGTCCCTGTACTCGTTGTTTTCTTGGTGTTCGTAACTCCATAAAAAACTTTTCATAGTGTAAATTATATATTGGCAGAAGTATCTTTGATTCTACTTTCCAACATAAAAAGAATTTTGGTAATTGGAGTTTTTTACAAAGTGAAATCAATATTTGAAGCAGCAAAGGTCAGACAACAAGTGAGGTTCGATCAGCAGCAAAAATATTCTACTTTTGAGGTATTTTATTCTATCAAGAACGAAACTTTAGACGGAGAATTGTATGTCCAAAGATAGATTTTTAAGTATATTTTCTTACTTGTTAAACCAATTCTCAATTTGAGGTTTATAGAGGGAGATATCAATATCGAAAGAGTCATTGGTCATGTTAGCAAAGAAGAAAGTGTACTCAATTCGGCCAGATTACAAAGTATGAAATCTATCAAATTCTCTCTCAAAAGAAGTATATTTTATAAAGAAAAAATATTCTAGAATGAAAGGTATCAATCAAAGTCTAGTTTCATAAGGAGAAAATTTTATGTCAATCTGATCTATATCTAAGGAGATATTTGCATTGGGGTTCGCAACTACCAAGCAAAAAATAAAAAAAATAATGAGGTCATAAAAGATTCAAGAATGATGCTTTTTATGTAAAATTAGGTATCAAACTAAATCTCTTTGAGTCTAGTTTCTTAAGGACAAAACAATTTGTGATTCTGATCTATATTGTGGGAGATATTTATATGGAAGTACTAAAGGTCAGTTCTGCCAAAAATCTCTCCTTTTCCTATGATCTTTCCATGCATTGGTGTGAATTGAGTTTTCTTTTCTCCTAGAATCCTAGTTTTTTAGCTAAATTTATCTTCTAATCGGAGAGTTTTGGTCAGAATTAATTACTCAAAGGAAAAGAGAAAAGAGGAGAGATGAAGGGAGAGGAGAGGTGTTAGGGGACTAATTTGTGAGGGGAAAGAGAGACAATAGAGACTTTGGAAAAGGTTTGATGGATTTTTTCTTCAACCAATACCCCTATTTATACTTTTTCTAATGCATTATTTGGGAAACTATTCAATCTATTAGGGTTCTGTAATTACATAAATTAAGAAGATGTCCTAGGAGATTGAGAGATTACATCAATCGAAGAGAGATTCTATGAGTTTAAAAGATTACATCAATCAAAGAAAAAATCTTTCTATTCTAACAATATTCCATCTTCTATAAGAAAGGCAAGTATGACTCCAACTTTGATTAGCTCCTTGAGGGGCAAATTTATCTTGTTACCCTTGAGATCCTATTTTCTAGGACTTGGCACCACTTTCTAATTTTTGGGTAGCGCTACTTTCTATGTTTTTCTTCTTCTTTTCGTTTTCTTCTTCTCTTGTTCTTCTTTTCTTCTCCTTCTACTTTATTGGGGGTAATTTTGGATCTCTATCAGGATCAAATAGACTCCCATTGATCACGCCATAACATGTATGTAGTGTTAGAAAAGTTAATGGAGATTTGTGTTATAAAGAGGTTACAAACACATAATAAGTGTAAGGAGAGGAATTGACAAGTGCCATTTGCACGAAAAATTATTCAGGAGGGAAGAGGTGGGTAAGAGAGGAATGAGGGAGCACCAATGACAGAAAATTTTAGAGAAAAGGAAGAATCCATAGAGGATAGGAATGCCCAAGGAAAGATTACTTACCATAGGATCTAGATACCATATTGAATGATAATTGAAAGAGAATTTGACTTTTTAAATAAGTTTTTCTCTCTTATCTTGGATTTATACAAAAAATTACCAATGTCCTTTAGCTTAGGAGATGTTGAGGAATTTGACTTTTCAAAGATTTGCTCTCCTTAATTTTGGGTAATGCCATCGTAAGAACTCCTAAAATTTTGGCATAGATTTTCTCCCTGATTAGCTTGAGTAGGAAAGTGTTTGAATTATATCTTTGTTTGGATTTTTAGTTGTCTATGATCATATTTTACTAGCTTTTTCTTCTTCTTTTTCCTTCTATTCCATTTCACAAAGACCCTTTCAGGGTTTTGAGATGTACTGATTGAAACAGTGAAGTGATTGCATTATTCCTTACATATTGTCAGTCTTCTAAATTAGTGGTTACAAGTCATGAAAATTTTGAGAAAACAAAATCATTGTGTGTTAGATTTGAACTATGAGGATTGCATATTACTATGGCAATGATTCCTCAATAGATTCACACTAATACTCGCTTAGTAGTGTGAATGGATTGCATATTACTATGAGTTTGGGTGATTGATGTTGAACTGGATATTTGGGGAAACTCAAAGTTTTGGATCACTTGAAGTGGTTGATCATTTAGAGGGTGATACTCAATCAAATGAAGAGCATTGATCGATCAATTAAAAAATGATGATCATTCAGAGAGTGTTAGAATGTGTGATTGATTATCCAAAGGGTGGTGAGTCAGTGTGTTAGTACATGATCAATCATTTGTGCTTAAAAGAGATTCATAAGCTCTTTTTGTATAAATTAGTAAAATTTTCTTGAGTAAGGGTTATTGGGCAATGACTACAAATAAGGGAATATCGATAAAAAAAATATCTTCTATTCTGGTTTGTGCTTATTTATCATTTTCCTTGTTTTCAATTTTTCATATAAGTGCTTAGTTTTAATTATAAAAATACCAATTCACTCCCCTCTTGAGAAGCCATCTAGGCCAACATATGGAGTCCATATGAGTTGTTCGTTGTAATGTTGTTTACAAAATATTAAAGGATTTGAAACAATTACGTGGGAAAGGATTAGAGTATAAACTTAATAGAAATCTTGAGATTAAGGGTTTTCCTGATGCTGAATATATTTTCTAAAGTAGACAGATGGTCTACTAGTGGTTTTTGTGCACTTGTTGGCGGGAATTTAGTTACATAGAAAAGTAAGAAACAAACAAAGGTTTCTTAGTCTAGTGTAGAAGCAGAGTACATGACTATGGCTCATATAGCTTGTGAGTTTCTGTAGGTAAAATCTTTAGTTGAGGAGTTTGGGTTCTCAATATTAGTGCCAACGACAATGGGCTGTGACAATTAAGCTGCTAATCTTACCGTAAGTAATCCAATGTTTCACGAGAGAACTAAACATGTCGAAGTAGACTGTCCTTTATTTGAGATGCGGTATTGAGTAACAAGATTTATATTCCATGTGTTATATCCTATGAGTAGTTGAGTGATTTATTTAAAAAAAAGTTTTTAAGAAGGTTTTTAGTTATTTATGTAACACGTTATGGTTAGTTATTTATTGCACAACTTGAGGGGGAGTTTTAGAGTAATTGCTATATAAATCAAGGGCATTTATATAATCTTTCCTGCGTAATCTTAGTCTAATATAAAGTGGGTTAAGGGCGTCTTTCACACTAACACGTAAAAGCCTCTTTACCTTCTCTTCTATGTCAATTCTATCTACTAGGGATTCTTGTTTTTCTTCACGATACAAGGTAAGGTTATTCGACAGGCGGACCGTGAATACTAACCTGACCGGGAAAGAAAAAGTTCTCCGTTAACATCTTTTCCGGACATTTCTGGTTGATATGTTGCTATCTCTCTAGCGTTCACAGTACTGATAAAATATCCTGCTCTTTTATGGATACGTGTGATATTAGCTGGGCAAGCATGTGACATGTTGGCTGTACAGATTCTGCCATTAATCTGAACAAAACATCTTTCGGCAACCTGCCTGCTACAGAAATTTCTTAAACAGAGAACGTCGATATTATGAATGTCTAAGATGCCTTCCCATCTCCTATATAGTAATCAAGTACATGGTCTTAAACCTCTTCTCATCTTTCTTGAGTTCTTGACATTTATTACATTGTGACGGAACTGTTTTGGTCCGAGAGGCTGCAGATCCTTCAACTCCAGAAGACTTCGAATTCCCACTGGTCGAATGTGAGAAAGGAGAGAAAGACATCAAACATAACACGAAACCCATGTTAATTTCCTTACGTTAAGTCCATATAATTCCTTTCATGATTAATATGTTGTGACGAGTCACTTAGTCCAGTCTATTTTTTGCACATTCTACTACGGAAAGAAGATACGACCATGCGCAGTGAGATAGTGAAATCTTATAAATGCAAAATATCTCTGCAGATGACTGATCGGAACCTACTTCTGCATCAAGCCTGCTCTTGTCTGTTATAGTCTTGAAGGCGTTTGTAAATAGCGAGGGGAGAAGAAAGCAGCCGTCCTCTCTCTCTCTCGTCTGTGTCTCCATTTCTTTGTGATCTTAAATGCGGATGGAAGCAAGTTGGCCTAGAATTACTCTACATGTCTCTGTCGCAATCCGTAGTCTCGTCTATCTCAATTAATAAGACAATAACTACGATGAGAAAAGCTTGGATCAGATATTTGAAAAACTAGAGCCCGGAAGACAGGAGCAGAGACAGCAGTACAGCAGTACAGCCAGAGAGAGAGAGAGAGAGTAAGAGAAAGAAACCAACGAAGAAGCAACGGGCTCGAGTGTTTATCTAGGAACTGTAATTTTCTTGTTCTTCACGAGCATATAGATTCTAGGGCACTGATGATTGAAAGGGTAGATCTACCGAGAGCAGAGCCCAAAATTTTTACTGAATAGATTAAAATTAAAATGGTGAAAATATAGTTTCCAATCTAGCTAGAAATCGGATCGTCTTAGCGGAAACAAAAAGCAGTTGTAGAGGTATTGAAGTTTTTTTCAGGGTAGCTTCCTGAACATTAAATATACCATTTATTTTCTTATGCAGATAGGAAATGTTAGCTCACTGTAATAATAACTTGATTCAAAGCTAGGCAGTAGGCACACACACAAGCAAAAACAAAACTTTATTCAAAGATGGCATACTTGTAATAATTACGACAAAGTCTTTCTTTCATATGTATGTAATAAGAATGGATTTTCAAGTACAGAAGTTTTCCAGTTTTCATCTCTTAGCATCTAACCCTAATTTCCCTTTGTCAAACCAAAACCTCAATATGTTGTATATGTGGATTAATGAATGCAGTTACTCCTAACTTTTTTATTAATTTTTCAGACTACGATCAAGGTGGCTATTATGTCTGAGACGTCTCAGGTTTTAGGATTCCTAAACACCCAGCCCTGACTAAGATGATAATGATCATGGAACAAATAAATAGCCTATCAGATTTGGTGGCAACCGACATATTTGAAATAAAAAATGAACTTGGACAGGTTGAGTAGGTGCGGCAACGAATTAAACATAGGGTTCACTTGGGTCTACACAGCTTGACAAGCATTCAGAACAGGGGGATCTTCTTCTTTTTGGATTGTGACCGTGAATCTGAAGAGTAGAGAGAAGACAGCCTCACTTTCGGTGTGAATGCTTCAGTTTATTTTAAAACCTAATCTATGGTCATATTGGTTAGGTGGGGAGCAGTTGCTTCAGACTACTCTTCTCTCTTTCAGATTCCATTTCCACATGATACTACTGGACCACTCTAGAGACAGAATAGATATTGCTGCAAGGAAAAGAATCTTTCCTGAAGGCATCTTAAAAGCTGCCGTGCAAAATGGTCCAGTAAAAAGAAGAAATATAGCAAATATTAAAAAATGTATTCCAATAAAGGATGAACTAAAAAAAAAACTGGACTGGCATCAGACATATAAAAGTCCACATTAAAAGGTCGAACTATTATTTTCAGTAGAACCGGGTGTCTAGATTGAAACAGGCCATTTCTTTTAGCGTACTATGTTAGTCCCCTCCACTACCAGAGGCATGTGACCACATTAAAGAAGACTAATTAAAACATGACTTGTTGTAGGGTTTATATGGTAAGCTTCTCGTTCAATGGGGGTCCATCTTAAAAAGAGGGCTTCTAGTCTAATCTTCTGTTAATCCTATGGAAAGCTATCGGTTGGCCTTATAGAGAATAGATCAGTTGTCTAATGGATGTTTATATGTAGCTTTGGCAAATAATTAAGTGATGTTCCGTCATTTAAATGATGAGTTTCGGAAAGCGAAACATAACCAAAAAAAATTTAAAAGGAATTTTGGACTTTGAAAATTTTTCTTTTCTGCCAATGAAATACATGACTAATTGTAACATAAATCTTCTTGAATTTATTTAATCATTTAAATTTATTAGAGAAGAAATATACACTCCCCAAAATAAGAGAAGAGAAAAGGATATATATATAGAGGCACGGGGGATGGTCAATCAAGGTTGTGTATATATAAATATAATATATATAGGCATGATCGGGTACGAAACCTGGTTTCGAGTGAAAACGGTATTCTGGCCATCTAATTTTGGTCAACGGTGAAGGCCAAAGGTCATGCTCCCCACTCGTCTCTCATTCCCTATTCTTTCCCTCTCTTCTCATTTTGCCTAATCGCTCAACCTGCTCCCATTTGCACACTGTTGTCATCGTCGTCGCCTCATCGTCACCATCACCATCACCATCACCTTGTTGTCTTTGTCGTCATCATCGTCACCTCTCGTTCTCAATGAATGTAAACGGGATTCAAACTCAATAACAACTTCTTCCAAATCAAGTCACAATTGCATATTGCTCTTCAATCCATGAAGGGGAACATTGGAATTCAAGGCTGAGGGTTGGAATTACTAGTATAGCAGGTACATCAATGAATAATGGATTTGGACAAGGTCGGGTGGTCAACCAGGTGGACCGACATTGGGGATGGTCAATCAAGGAGTTGCATCTATCAAGGTTGTGTGTATATATAGAGGCGTGATCGGGTACGAAACCTGGTTTCGAGTGAAAAAATGATATTTTGGTCATCTAATTTGGTCCACGGTGAAGGCGAAAGGTCACACTCCCTGCTCGTCTCTCGTTCCATGTTCTTTCCCTCTCTTATCATTTTGCCTAATCGCCCAACCCACTCCCATTTGCACACCGTCGTCATCGTTGTCGCCTCGTCGTCACCATCACCATCACCTTGTTGTCTTTGTTGTCATCACCGTTACCTCTCGTTCTCAATGAATGTAAACGGGATTAGAACTCAATAACAATTTTTTTCCAAATGAAGGCACAACTGCATATGGCTCTTCATCCATGGAGGGGAACATGAGAATCCAAGGTTGAGGATTGAAATTACTGGTATAGCAGATACATCAATGAATAATGGATTTGGACAAGGTGGGTGGTCTACTAGGTGAACCGACATGGGGGATGGTCAATCAAGGAGTTGCATCTATCAAGGCTGCAATAGGATCACCTACTAATCAACTATCTTCAGATGGCATAGGTATGATGTTAAGTTGTGGACTCTAATCAACGCCCTACGCTGAATCAATCAACGATATATTAACTGTTGTTACATTAAAGGCAATTTGGAAATTTCACTCTTGTAAAGCGGTTGCCCTAATTTTCTCTTTATAATGGGGGGTTGTTGCTATTAGGGCTTTATCATTGATCATCACCGAGAAGGAGTTGGATTTGCAGCCCAAGAGAGGTTAGAGAAAACACTTGTAAGTATGTACGATTTCTCTTGTAAACTATTTCATCTTTATAGTGGATTACTGCAGCGGCAGAAGACAGAATGTAGTCTCACCTTGAGGTGAACCTGTATAAATCTTGTTGTTTGTTTTTGTGTTTGCTTTTCCTTTCTTACGTAATTATTATTATTGTTATCGTTAGTTTAAAATTAGGACGTCTAATTCTTAACATAAGATAAATGGGGATACTTCTTCTTTGTCTCCTGGTCCTTATGCATTTAATAGGGGAAGGAAATGTAGTCGTGCAGTGGAGAAAGTTGTTGAGAGGAGACAGAGGTGAATGCTTAAGAATAGTGAATCAACTGCTCAATCACATGCTCATAAGTAGGTAAGTACACTACTGAATTTGGACTTCATTTTGTTACATGGATTTTACTCTTTCTGAGGCTTCAGCCTTTTGTTCTTTATTTTAGTTCACTACTTTTGGGTTGAACCAAGCATATACGATGGAACTGAAAGTTGTGATAGAGATAAGGATATGGGTTGATCTAGTTCGAGACAAACTCCAACTCAAACTGTAAATCTTGTATCCAGCTACAACATGTAGCTGAAGAGTTATAATCTTTGTAATCATACGGTCTCTGTTGTAAAGGTACCTTATGGTCTCTATAAATACCTTATTCCTCATCAATAAAAAACATGACAATTACTTCCCTATTCCGATTATTGTATATGGTATCAAAGCTCTCGTTCAAGAATGTTTTTTCCCTTCTTGCCGTTGAAAATCTTCAAAGCTCTCCGAAGTCATTGTCATCGTCACTGCATCCTTTCTCCCCATCACAAACCTTGATCTAAGCCTCGATTAATCAGAAGGCTTACTGTCATCAGAAATTGCCACAGTAGCTGGACCCCAAGGGTCGTCCGAAGCCACGGCAGTCATCGTTGCATTTGCCACTGTCGAAACCTGGTATTTTTCTATACCTTTTCTCCATCTCTCTAAATAGCTCCCGGTTTCCAGTAAAACCTTCACCGAGGTCGCAGCCCACCGCCGTTAGCTCCAACGACAACCACTCACCACTACTGCTCAGACTCCCACACCCCCGCATCGTCTTGGCAGAACCACGCCAAGGCGACCTAAGTTCTACGTAGAAATTATTTTCCCCTTGTGCACTGCCTTATTTTTTTAACGCCCATGCAAACTATGTACAAATTTTGCTAGTGCAAAAAAAAAAATCTGCTTCTCGAAGCCTCGGCTGATGTTTTACTCATGGCTCTAGTAGAGACTCAAACTACTATTTCCAATGCCCATGACCCAAAAAAACCTCTTACGGTGCTCAACATCCACAATTTTTTTCAAATTCGTACCCACCAATTATCTTTGTTGGAAATTTCATATGGAAGTCATTTTTATCGGTTATGATATATACAAGTTCATTGATGGTTCTCATGTTGCGCCCTCAGCTACAAAGACTATCAAAAATCTCATCACACCCAATCCTGAATACTGCACATGACTTCATCAAGATAAGTTGGTTTTTGTTGCTCTTGTCGACTCTCTCATGTCATCTCTCATTTTGCTTATCACTCAATCAAGGACCTCTCATGAAGCCAGGAATACTCTTGCCCACAATTATGCTCAACCTTCGTGCATTCACATCAAGTAAATCAAGGAACAACTCAAGCATGCTACTAAGGAATATAAATTTATTATCAATTATATGTAGTTTATTAAAACATGTGTTGATGAACTTGCGGCCCTAGGGAACACCTATGGATGCAGAGGATCTTACTAAGAAATTTTTGGATGGACTTGATGATGATTACAAACCTCTCGTCGATATTATCAATGGTCATGACACACCAATTTCTTTTGAAGAACTGCATGAAAAACTCATCAACAAGGAACTCTCTCTACGTGTCCATCAAGTTCACTCCTCTCCACTTCTAGCTTCAGCAAATCCAGCTAAATCTCCTCCAATTCCAGCAAGTCAGGTAATCGTCATCAAAGACAACCTAGGTTGTCCTCCTACTGCCCACTGATAGCTCCAACCTCCGGTCTCACCAACATCGTCACACAAAATGGTCGATATTGGCCTTGACCTTGCCTTGGTCATTCTCAGTGGTGTCATGAAAAAGGACATATCATTCCACAATGCCTTGTTTTTCGTCATATGCAACCACTCTTGGCCACCGCCCCTGGTTCCTTGCCAACCTCCTCTCTAGCAAATTCAGCACCATAGGAACCACAAGCTCATCTTGCAACCGCCAACCGTTCTACTGGTTTTGTTTGGCTTAAGGATAGTGGAGCATCATACCATTTTACCACTGACTTGAGCAATCTCTTTATTCACACTCCTTATGACGGCATTGACGACATTGTGATTAGTGATGGCATGGGTCTCCCTATTACTCATACTGATTACAAATCTCTCTCTACACCCTCACATCAATTTTCCTTAAAATAATATTCTTTGTGTTTCTTGGACACAAAAGAATCTTATTTCTATTCCCGATTTTGTAAAGCTAACAATTCTTCCATTGAATTTTTACCTACTTCTTTTCGTGTGAAGGATCTTTGCATGGGGGCAACACTTTTGCAGGGTCAAACTAAGGATTATGTGTATGGATGACCATCATCCTCAATCAAGTCATCACCAATGAACACCTTTTCTAGTGTCAAGACCATTTTGTTTGCATGGTATCATCATTAAGGTCATCTGTAGTCTACCATTCACATGCACATAGTGTCCACTTTTTAGTTAGATTTATCTCACCCTTTGAATTTTAATTTCAATTGCAATTCTTGTCAATGCAATAAGAGTCACAAATTATCATTCTCACTCTCATCTTTTGTCTCTTCTTCCCCTTTTGATATTATTTTCTCAGATGTATGGACCTTCCCATTACTTCTATTGATGATTTTAGATATTATGTTATTTTTATCGATCACTTTTAGTAGGACAAAAATGTTTGGTCTTCCCAATGCTAGGACTAACAAAGTGTAGAATCCAAGACATTGATGGGCTCTTTTCGCATTCCCACTTGTCAGACATTGGACTTTCTAGAATAGGTTTATGTTCTACTCCAATCATGCATTTTTTCTTCCCTTTTTTGATAAATAAAAAACCAAGTAGAAGTTACCGATTCAAGGCAATTTGCACCATCTAGTTTTACCATAGTAATTTTAGTGGTAAATAAATCATGACTTCAAGTCTTAGATAACATTTTCATAATTGAACTGATTTCTTGAACCATTTCATTAGTTTCACTAGAATCTGATTCCATCAACCCCTAATAACGACACATCTGAATAAAAAACACAAAGTCCAAACACACCAACAAGTTGGACCACCAACAATCAAACCAAAAAAAACACAGTGGAGACCAGAAATCAAACCACTACTCGCATCAACAGTAACCACAAATCAGCACTTAAGTATCTGAAATTTCTCGAGTCTGTCATATAAAATAAGTCTCTTCTAACAAGTACTCAGAAAAATCCTAATAAAAACTCCACACATTCAAGCGATGCAATCATCCAAAAACAACTTCTTAATAATCACCTCAAATTTTTGGTAGAATGAAAGCACTTCAACTAAATAAGATGTTGGTCACAAAACATGGACTGGACAATTTTTAAACCAGCCGCAAGGATGGTCAAAAAAGAGAGAATAATTATCTTCTTCCTACTATTCAAAATAAAAATACTACACATAAAAAAACTAATGAATTTCTAATTATCCAAGAACAAGAAGAAAAATGTGAGTTTTTGATTACCTGAGGACAAGGAAAAAAGAGAGATAAGTGATAAATACCTCAACCAAAAATTCACCTTTCCTTCTACTACTCTAGTATTCATGCAAAATTCTAGACAAGATAGCTTTGGGAGAAGAAAAACGAAAGTGAGATGAGGGTTCCTTCAAGAGCCACATAAAATATTTAAACAAGGAAGTTTGGCATGCCCAAATAGTGTCTCTTGTTAAGTCATACAAGTATAAACCTAAAGGGGAAGGTATATGTGAATAGGTTTATCCAGATAATTTTTGCTCTCACTTAAAATAATTCTATTTAACACACAAAAGTTGTACTTTAAGTGAAAAAATCAATCAACCACAATCACAGTAAGATTTTTAGTAGTTCACAACCCAAAATCAAGTTGCCTCATCCACTCCCAAGATGTTTTCACTTCAAAGTTCAATCCACTATGAATCGACCAAACAATGTCCAGAGTAAATGACCTCAAAAGTTCTTAATGACAGTGATTGCCCACTTTTGAGACTTACAGCAATAACGAACACACTAGCCTAGGCCCACAAAGAGATTTTCAACTTCAATTTAGTTGACACATGTAAATAGATAGGATTTGTAATACATGGTCACTTGCTTCACAGGTATTACATACAATTGCCTCTAATTAGGCAGATTTTCAAATAATTTGAATAGAAATGAATGCATCCAATTCTAGGTGATTCTACCAAAGCAAGAACAACTCAATCTTATTGTATTTTAAGATTCATGACTTCAGATGATTTTCAAATGGAACTCCCTTGTTTGAAGACCCAAAGATGCATGAAAATTTTATTTTCAAGTAACCAAGCACACATTCAACAATCAAGGCCAAGTATATTACAAAAATCAATGCCACTAAAATAGTTAGCTCAAGTGACATAGATTATATGAAACGTCCTTCTCGCAAGCTTGGGATGTCCAAGAGATTTCAAATCAAATAGGTGTGCTTGAGAATAGCCAAAGTCACTTAGCAATTCTTAAATTTTGTTGACCTAGGTGGTTTCTCAAGATGGGGCTTGTTAAATTTTTGGAGAAGAACAATAGTTCTCTTACCTGTTATAACTAAATACAATGAGCCTTTATTTATAATATAATAAATAAAAAAACCATATTACAATTAAACTATTGATGTCCCAGTTACGCCCAAAGTCAAGTCTTAAAGATAAGTCACAAAACAATTAAACAACTGCACATGAACAGAAGACTAAATAACTAATACACTTTTTAACTTAGATTCTTCTATGTGATTTCCTCCCATGAGACTCTTGTAAGACTCTGCCATATGAATTGTTGCTCTATGAGACTTCTTACTTTGAGAGTCATGTAAGACTCCTCCATACCAACTATTCAACACTCCTCCTTAGGTTGGAATTATAACTTCAACTTGTAATGAAAAAGATTTTTGGTCTTCAAGAAAAAAAATTATATTGTACTCCCCCTGACTTAGATATTCTGGTCAAGTAAAAAATTTGATTACCATACACATGCAATTCTGCAAGGTAGCTTATGTCACCTACCTCATCCTTCATACCTATTTTTTTGTTCTCCCCATCAAGTTGAGTGGTAATGGCAATGATCCTAGCATGAAAAAAAAATTATAGCAATTATCTCCTCCATCAAAGTGTCCCTAGGATAAGTACTCAGACGGACTCATACTCTTAAAAATATAAAAATATGGGTAATAAACAAAAATTCAAAACGAACCTCAAAGGATTTAAAAAAAAAATAGTGATAATAATTAGTAAATAAGGTAATGTTTGTCCCTTAAAGGACAATGATAAAAATCCACTTAAGGGTTCCAGTAAAAAAAATCTCAATAGACTTAAAAAAACCCATATGTAAAAAAGATGACCAAAATATGCAACGCACCAAGGGGTTGACCTAAAATGGTACACGAGAGTCAAAAAAGGGTAGTAGGAGAAAGGCAATTGACTAAAACGGTTATGGGGGATGAAAAGTAAGAGAAAAATAATTACCACGCAATAAGAAGGAGATTGTAACGGTAGAACTAAAATACCTTAACAAACCAGTTGGATGAAGTATGACCTCAATGGAATTTTTGGAAGGTGACCAAAACTCTTTGGGGTTGACAATGTGGAAGATATGCACCGATGCAAAAAAAATAAACCAACACTAGAGAAGAGACCCCACGCCATATCAGTTTGTGCAATCTTCCCGCACAACCAAAAATAATTAATTTATTACTAATGACCAACCAAAACAACAGGCTTAAGGCGTACAATCTAAGGTGGAGTCCACGGTACACAGACATCAGATAGCTTTCTTTGTTCAAATGTAGCAAACGTTGAAACTGACGAGCAGAAACACCATGAAACAAGAATCTGGTTCAGAAAAGTCAGGATATGCTTAGTTAGAGTCCTTCGCCTTCAGTGGCTAGGCTTCAACCAGGATTATTGTTCTCGATCTTATATCACTAATGAATCCTTCTCACAAATCATAGGTTGTTGCAGCTATTTTAGAGTCCTTCACCAACAAGGACTACCGTTGTCGTCCCTCACCAATGGAGATTGTTGCTGTTATCTGCTCAGAAATCCTTGAGCAATAAGGATCCGATTTTGAAAAAAAACATAGAAAGCACCAGGGACGAGACTTGTTACTTTGTGGAGGTTCTCATCAAGTGTAACCTCATATCTCTTGCTGATGTATCAGAGGCT
Organism: Aristolochia californica; assembly: GCF_029961685.1. Taxonomy (NCBI): domain Eukaryota; kingdom Viridiplantae; phylum Streptophyta; class Magnoliopsida; order Piperales; family Aristolochiaceae; genus Aristolochia; species Aristolochia californica. The sequence goes on from NW_027182268.1 coordinate 626,055, forward strand.
GGCTATGTAGGACCGAACTGAACCCATTGACTGGATGCTGGATAAGGAGGAGAATGAGAGGACTTAGACTGAGTCGCACATGTAGTTTAAGGGTCAGTTTCTTCTGAGCATATTACATCACATCAGTCGAAGGAAAAGTCATGGCACATTATACCTCTCATGACGATCTGGTGGCAGTTTGGGAGATGAATTAAGACTAGAATAAGACTCGATGTACCACCTAAGGTCAGATGCCAAAAACAAATAGACAATAAGATAGAGACAGGTTTGGCCCTTAACTCAGAATTCAAGTTTGACTTGGAGTCATCCGACACTTGGGTTATGATGCTATCTAATGGCCTCGAATGCCCACATGCAGCTTTGATAGACAGCTGATAAACCTCTTTCTATCAAATACGAGATCAAAGACAACAATAAGGGATAGAAAGCCGGGGCCCTCAAGGAAGGCATGAAGCACAGCTATATGAATCAATGTGACTACATCATCATCTTCAACACTGAGCTATCACAAATCTTTGGGCTAATGCAACAAAAAAATTGAAGAAAGATAGAGACACATGACAATAATTGAACCAAAAAAATCTCACTGTTAAAATTTGAACACGACAAGAGATAATTATAAGTGTATACGAACATAAAAAAGAATAATGAAATTTATTCTGAAAAAAGTAAAATAGAGAAGAAGTAAAAATTAAACTACACTAAAACCTAATTGGAAGAGAGAAACACATCATCTATGTAAATTGGTGTTGTGTCAATTTACAAACCATGCTCTGGTACCATATTAAATTTTTGGAGAAGAAGAATAATTCACTAACTCATTGTAACTAAGTACAATGAACATCTGGTTATAATAGAGAAAATAAGTAAAATCATATTATAATTAAACTATCAATGTCCCATTTACACCCAAAGTCTAACTCTTAAAGACAAGTAAGAGAACAATTACATTATTAAACATAATTAGAAGACTAAGAAAAAAAAAAAAACACTTCTATGAAACTTCTTCTCAAGAGACGCTTGTCATACTCCCCCATATGAAGTTTAGCTATGTAAGAAAACTTGTTGTGAGAGTTAAGTAAGACTCTTCCATATTTGTTCTTCAAAAGGGGTGAATTGATATTCTAAATTAGAAATTAAACGCTTAGTATATAATAATAAACTATGAAAAATAATTAAAATGCACACACCACAAGAAGACAAAAAAAATTGTTCTCTATGTTCCCCTAATGGTAGTCACCCTCCAAGCACCCTTGCTAAGGAAAATTCCTCTAATATGCTCTATTAACTTAAAATTACAAAGAGATTCCAGACACGTTTTAAGGCAAGTGTAATCCCACATTTACATAATTTGATCTCTCCCCAAAACTATATTCTAGCTCAAATGGTCGCTCCTTTTCAAGATTTCAGGATCAAGAATGCCAATTCTTCAAGTTTTAAGATACTAGAGAGCCTCTAACAAAGAAAATTAACATACAAAAGAATACTCACAACTTTCTTTTGGAGAATAAGCCCTTCGCCTAGTGAGAACCAAGCCTCCAAATATTTAAACATGAGGGAAGATGTAGTGGAGCTTGATGGAACTTTGAATAAAAATAATGTGAAGAGAAAATGGACGACTTAGGCAAATTCAGAGTTTTTTTCTTCAAAAGGATAAAATCAAAATTTTAAGCCAAAAACTATTCTTCCAAAGGTTTGGTATGCCAATGTAAGTTCAACTCTTTTTCCTCTATAAGTTGGGGGGTCTATTTATTGTTGTGGCTTCTAAAGAAGAGTGGGGGGCGAATTGAGCTTTTACAATTTAAAAAACAAGCAAGCGTGGAGAGTTACTACTCGTGCATGCAAAGTTTGGAAAGCCACTCTCTCGTGCTTATTATGATCCAACCTTGATATTTTTTTGGTTTAAGAAGATGATTATGTTGGATACTTCTTCCTCCCTTGATGCTTATTTGGAAAGCTAGTTTTTTTTTTTTTTTTTTTTTAAGAATCGAGACTCTTGATTGTTTTGATTCAAAGCCATGAGTTTTCATGGAATTTCTTCTTCTTATTGCATAGATCCCCACTTGAAGATAAGGTTGGGAGATCAGTTTACAAAAAAAAGATGCAAAGAAAAAGGAGTTCTAGATGTTATCTTGGAAAGACCAAGGTGGTTCAACCTTTTTTTAAGAAAGTTTCTCCTCCAAGCAAGCTCAAGAAGACAGTCTTTGGATTGCCAAGCCTAATGTACTAGTTTGGTAGGTTTTTTTTATTGCATGAATATTATATTTTTCCTCCCTTACGTTGAGATCAGTGGAAGATTAATATTTCAAGAAAAAAAAGGCAAAGAGAGGTGTCTTCTTTGGTTGCTAAGTTGGCGTCAATTTAAGGAGGAAACTACCTTATTACAAGATTGTTTTTCAACCATGAGATCTTCTATTCTAGCTGTTTGAGATCTTTTTTTTTTTAAGATTACAAATAATTTTATTTGGTATCCTTGCCTAAACAAATTAAGGCAAGAAAAGACAAATAATTTTGAAAAGTGGTTGATTTTATGGAAGATCTTCTAAAGATCATGATTTGGTGAATAAATTGACTATCACCTTTTTTTTTAAGGAAGAAGTCATCTTCGGCCTCTCCTTTCTTACTTAGTGGATGGAACATTGACCTAAGCCCAACATTAACTTGGGCTAGTTCAATTGTCCAAGGTTTGGACATTACTTTTGGACATCTTTCCCCCATCCTTTACAAGTAAGGTCTCCTACTCTCTCATTGGTTTTTGAAGAGATCTAAACAGTTTTTTTTCCAATGGCTGAAGAACACATTGATAGTAAGAGTGATATCCTCAAGATCGCCACTATACCCTTGAGAGGGTTATTCAATTACTTGAGCTGGTCTAAATCGGTTAAAAAGTTTCTTATTACCCAAGATCTACTAGGTCACTTAACCAGACTTGAACCACCTATGGATGAAGAAGATAGTACTTACAATAAGTGGTAGAAAAATGACACCTCGGTGGTTAGTTGGCTCATCAATAATATGGAAGAGCAAGTTGCCAACAATGTTGTCCACCTGGATACAGCCAAACAGGTTTGGGACACCTGTGTCAAATTGTACTCTAGCACAAATAGTTTATAAAAGTTGTTTGATGTCTTCCAAAATATGTTTAATATCAAACAAGTAGACAATTTACATGAGTAATTGGGAAGATTCAAAGCCCTTATTCAATAATGGAAGCTAGCCCAACCAAACTCCACTGGCTACTCTATTCAAGACAAACAAAAGGAAGCCTTAGCAATCGCTATCTGTTTAGTGAATATTTAGCCTTATCTTGAGGTTGCTAAAACCCAACTCCTTAGCTCCTCCACTATTCCCACATTTGATGATGTATGTGTCACTTTACTCTTCATTCCAAATTGTTCTTTCCCCTCTCTTACTGAAGTATCATCAGTTATGTACTCCGATAATAGGGATACATATTATACCAACCACGGCCATGGTAGAAGTTATAGAGGAGGCCGAGGAAGAGGTGGAAGGATTGGTCCTTCTAGAACAAATAGCAAGGAATACACTCACTGTGGGAGATTCTGCCACACCATTGAATAGTGTTGGAAACTTCATGGCAGACAAGAATGGGCCACAACTATTCAAGTCTCAGTCAGTGGCACAAATGAGGACAAGTGTGCACCACCGTCAGACAAAAATACTCTCACTGACGATGAGTATGACCTATTCAAGAGGATGAAAACTTTGATGGTCTCTCCTCCAAGCTCTTCCACTACTGTTGCTGCCACGATCGCTTCAAGTATGCTTTTTGCCACTACCTCCTCTTCATCCTGGATTATTGACTTAGGGGCTTCCGTGCCTCTCATAGGTAACAAAGGTTTACTGCATTATTTCTCTCCTTGTCTTTTCAATAAATTTGTTACCATAACCGATGCATCCCAAACAAAAGTTCTCGAAAAAGTATCCAACTCTATTACACCCTCACTTTCACTTAAAAATATCCTCTTTGTTCTTATTTTTCCCTTGAACCTTTTGTCTAAATATTTTAATTACTCAATCACTTTCTTACCCACTTCTTGTGTGTTTCAGGATCTAACAACGAAGCGGGTGATCAGTGGAGTATTTGGCACCATTTTAATTATTTATAATTTTTTGGATTCTAATTGTTTGTTTTTCTTTTCTTTAGGTTCTCGCCCAAAGGGGGGTATGTAGTATTAGTTTTTCACCCAATAATTCTACAAGTATGTTTATAGATGATTTATATCATTAATAGAAGTTTGGCTTGGATTGCATTAAGTGGGAATTCATGGACAAACTTGTAAATTTCGTGGAGTTATGGCTTTAGACTTTTTGTTAGTAACAGGAAATGCATGTTGCTTGTTGTTGTTGAACATGGTAAACCTATGGAAATTTAATTGTTGAGGCTTTCTTCTCCATTTTGAGATAATATTGCTCATTGTGGATAAATATAAGTGGAATTAATATATAGAACTCTAGCGAGGTGAAAATTTTACCATGATACCACATGGGTCTTTTTCGTGTTCCCAATTGTTATGAGTGTGAATAGTCAACAAAGTATAATAAACAAGGATTTGTGACATTTACTTTGCGCTTTTCTTTTTCTTTTTTGACCCTTTTTATTTTCCATTGATTTTGAATTCATGGCAAATCTTTCTTTGCGGATAGGCATATGCTATCTAACATGTCCAAGTTACTTTGAAGGGTAGAGAACAAGGATGACTATTCATAATGCATATCTCATATGAGGATCAGTCTAAGAGCAAAAGTTGTGGTAGTCCCAACTCAACATAGTTTGCAAGATAGTGAAGATGACAGAAAAAAAATGTTGAAAGTTATAACTTTACGAAATTGGGGAACAAGTTCCAAAAAAGTCACACCAATTTACAATTTATTATGCATTTTGTGTCATAGAATCGACAATTTATTATGGTTTATGTCTAGTATAATTGACAATTCAAGTATTAGCTTTATTCAATTTGGAGAATCAATTCTAGAAAATGTCATAATAATTGACAATTTTATTTTGCATTATGTTTAGTATAATTGACAATTCAAGTATCTTGGTAAAAAAATGTCAATTCAAGTAATCCATGTGGAGGTTGCACATACTTTCTCTATCTTCTTGGCATTTAATTGTCTTCTTATGATTTTGAGAAGATGATAAAATTTGTTTTTTAATTTAAAATAATTTTCCTAATTTATCTTTTATGTGACATATTTAGAAATTTCACATAACTATTTTCATAATTTCAATTGTATATAATAATTTTTGTAATTTACATTATTTCTGCAATTCTTTATCAACTAAAATATATTTTAAATTATTTTTATTCATTTATATTTTATGTGACACATTTAGAAGCTTTAAATAAAAATTTCATAATTTGAATTATTTATAATAATTTTCATAGTTAAAATTAATGATGAAATTTATTGGAATAAGATCCTTATTGGATCTTATTGAATTTATTTGGATATCCAATCAGATAAATAATGATTTGGGTTTGATTTGTATTTGAATAAATTCAAAATTCAAATCGTTGAATTTAAGTGTTATATGGGTAAAAATCTTTGATCATTGACTTAACCATCCTCTCTAACTGAAAAGTGTGTTATTTAGACGATTGCCTATCTATTAGCACCATAGCTGCAAACCGTTGTCAGACCAAGCGCCCACGGCCTCGACGGTCCGGCTTCATTCGGAGTTCGGAGTCTTTGGAATGACAACATGCTGGCGTGAACCCAAAACTGAAGTCCACTCTCTTGCCGGACCCATTCAGCAAAACAGCATTTGCGCCGCTCCAGCTAATTTTCGTTCATCTCCGCTGCTCCTGTGAGCTCTCTGTCGTGGAGGAAGGTCCTCATTTTCTTCTTCAATGGCGCAGATTCCCAATCTGGACAATGCACCCTTAAATCTTACTAGCATTAGGTAGGCGTAAATGATACCATGGGCAAGTGCAAATTCCCTCAAAGTTTTAATCTTTTGCTTTTTCATTCTCGTTCTATATCAGAGACCAGTCCCAGAAGGATCTTCTCAACATTCTCAAAAATGTGAGTTCCAGATGTCTTTCCAGCAACAGTTTGGGGTGGACTTGTCATGAATGAATTGTTTCTTCTGATCAGGTTCGTGGAAAGAAGTGTCTTGTCCTCGATCCTAATCTCAGTGGATCACTCGCTTTGCTCATCCAGACGTCGGTTCTCAAAGTAAGTGTAGTGCTCACTGTTCCCTTGATTATCGTTCTGTAAGAATTTTTATTGAAGATGAAACTTTATACAAAATGATTTGTGGGTAACTGCTGACATATTTAATATGGTAGCAGAATTGAAGTCACTTTAGTGATGTTTTAATTAGTTCATGATGGGTACTGAGCGCATGAATGTGAAGTCCTTTCATCAATGTCACATATTTGTATCAGGCCTCCCATACTCAGATAACACGCTGAGTACCAATATTACATGATACTTGGAAAATTTCGAGGAGAGTAGATTAAAAACAGTTATTTGTATGAGATGATGAAGTTTAAAGTGGGGATTCTGATAATAAATGTGTCCCTCATGCTTGTTAAACAGGAACATGGCGTGGAGCTGCGTCATCTTTTAGCTGAACCTGTTCCCACGGATTGCACAAAAGTGCTTTACTTAGTTAGATCTCATCACAATTTGGTGAAACTTATTTGTTCACATATACAATATGATATTTCCAAGGGAGTTCAGAGGGAGTACCATGTTTATTCTGTTCCACGCCGCACAGTTGTGTGTGAGAAGGTAGTTTCTTTCTTGGTTGCCATTTTTGGTGAATATCATTTTCTAACTTCTATTTTATAGGTCAAAACTTGTTCCTATTTGTAAACTTAATTTTATGAATTATTGGAATATGCTGACTGATTCTGCAATGATATTAGGTTTTGTTATACTGGTATTTCTTGTATTTTACTGAAATATAAACTCCATCTATTGAACAATGGTAAGGGAAAATATTGGGCTTGGCTGCTATTGTTTTGAAAAAGTGTCGAGCAAGCTTGAGTCAGAATCTCCAATACTATAATAACATCTAAAAAACCCTTCTATGTATAAACTGATGGTATTGCTAAAATAAAAGTATGAAGAGTTAGTGTCTCAGTGAAAGAGAATAAAGTTGACCTTCAATTGAAGTCTTTGCATGTTCATTTCTTTTATGTTATTGCTTTTTGATTCTCAAAAAAAATGGCTTCTTGCTTATGTCAATAACTGCTTAGAGTTTATGATGGTTGGTATCGCTTGTTAGTGTTTGTGTTTGTGTTGCCTATTTCAGTTTATGGAGAAAAAGGTTCAGAGAACTATATAATATATTGAGACATGGATTAAAAACTTAAACTGTTGGCTTTTTTTTTTTTTTTTTGAAAAGGATGTATATATTAACAAAGAGAATTACAAAGAACCCAGGAGCATATCCCTGACAACAAGAGATTGAAAGGTTGCTCCTGACTTGGCATCATCCTCTATAATCAGAACTTGTTTGATACATTGCTTTTTATTTTGATGTCCAGTTTATTGAAACTAATATCAGAGTTGGAGCTGCTTGGCTGCACAAGAAATTTGACTTTTGAGTCTTTCCTCAATACTTTGTTCATACCCCATTCCTTTTGCTTGAAAAATTCTTTATCTGATTAAGGCCCTTGTACTAATAAATCTTTTTACTGTCATTGAATTTTTATATTTTAAAGACTGTTGATGGTTGGAAGCTCATTGTTGTGGCTATGCTGTGTTAGATATCTCAAGCTAGTTATCTTAGAGTGAGCAAAGTTGTTGTTGGTGAAATTTCTAGAATTTGTTTGGCTTGGAAAGATCTTGTGATTATTGGCTTGGAGAAGGCCTCTAGCTTTGGCTAGTCCTTTTGGAGGAACTTGCCGATCTTCAGCATTGTATTTGAGCAAAGTGATGGCTGTCTAATCATTCTTATCATTGTGTATTGTCTTTGTTGCCTGTTGTATATATTCTTCACATAGTACACTAGCTTGTGTTTTTTAGGGCTGGACGTGAGGGTAATAATTCCAACTAGTCTCAAGTCTCATCTTCATATTGTTGCTTGGACATCCCCTCCCCACTTTCTCCATAGTGGCACCTTAGATTGAACTTTGACAGCTTCTCCCTGGGGAATCCTGGTCCAACTGGGTTCAGAGGACTGTTTCGTGACTCACAAGGCTGAACCCTCTCCACACATGCTGGTCGATGTTGCCTACGTCGTTGGTGTTGAAGTTAGTGGTCTGTCTTGCTGCCAGGTTCTGCACCTCCCCTGTGATTGTTGAGGGAGACTTGGCCACAATCATTGCTTGGGACAAAAATAGCTCTTCCCCCTCATGAAGAGTCACATGTTCGAGGAAGTGGGTTCATCTTATTGATGCTGTCACCACTAAATGTACACATTAGTCTTTGTTGCTCTCTAGTTGTTTTGATTTGTTGTAGTATTTCTTTTTGTTTCTTTCCTTCTATTGTAATTGTGGGTGTATGTCGTGTTTAGGCATGGTTTTTGTTCTCCCCTCTAATGAAATTCTTTCACTGTTTGAAAAAAAAATTCCAACCAATTTGTGTTACTGGGAATAACCCACTAGGTGAATGTCTGAAAACTTTTTGTGGTTATTATTTGGCAAAAGGTCTTCTAATTTCAGCCAGTCATTTTGCAATGGAGCTAGACACTACTTCAAAATGGTGCTAGAGCAGGGTGTTTGTTGTATTGAGCCTGGTTTGTGCCCCATGTATGTTGTCTATGCCTTAGGCTTATCATTTGTGTGTTTAGGTCTGAAAGCAAGAGGGAGTGTTAGATTAAAGTCTGGAAGATCTTGTTGTTATTTGTTGGGAAAAGACCTCACATTTTCCACTAGTCATTTTGGGATGGACTTGTATCTAACTTTAACACTAGTATGAACACATGCCAGACATCTTAGGTGAGTTATCTCCAAGCGAAAAAAGTTGTGGGAGAACAGTTCCACATTAGTTTGGGCTTGGAAAGAGATCCTGTGCTTATTAGTTGGAAAGAGGTCTCTAAACTTTTTCTAGCCATTGTGTGAGGAACCTGCCTGATGTCAATAGACAGATTTGCTTTGTGTTGATTTTTTATTTTATTTGAGAAAGATGTGTTTATTATATTAATGAATATATTTGGTTTTGGGGCATCAACATAAATCGATTATATCTATTTCCTCGAATTTTTAAAGGCTAAAAAGATTTAAAGCATTGAATGAACTGAAAGGAAGAAGAAAAAAGGACGTTTTACAGTACAACATGGCCCAAACTCCTAGATACTAATAATGTTATGATTGTTTTGTCTGCTTCTAGAACTGTTTGTGTTTGTGATTAGTTTGTTCTGGTTTGTGCAACAATATTGTTAGCATCCTCAATGTTGTCCAATAAGTTCATCTGTTTCTCATCATTAGACTGACTTATTTCATACTAAATTTCCTATCAACCTTTCTAGAGTAATATTATTCTATGAAGCTTCTTTTTTATGATGAGAGTAAAGATACATTAAAAGAGATCCCAAAAGGAAAGAGTCCAAACAAGGAGAGCAAGATACCAAACATTGAATTAGAAAACAACAGTCTAGAGTAATATAATCATATGAAGCTTTAGTTGCATGTTCTTTTTGTTTCTTTTGGTTTTGACAAATTATTAGATCTTTAATGTACAAAAGTTCATTGTCTGCAGATCTTTGTGAAAGAAAAGGTTCATCACTTGTTAAAAATCGGGGATTTCCCTCTGTACATGATTCCACTGGATGAGGATGTTCTTTCTTTTGAACTTGACTTTGCTTTCAGGGTACATTAAATTTGGGATTGCTTTAATATAATCAGTTTGTTTTCATTTTGAGTTTACAATTAATGCTGCTTATTTTCAGTTTATAATTACTTTTATTTATTTTGAATATTGTTGTTTCATACTTATAGGAATGCCATGTTGATGGTGATACAAGCTCCCTTTGGCATATTGCAAAAGCCATCCACAAGCTTGAGGTATTTATTCTTTGAAAGTGGAAAATGAGAGTGTAAAAGTTAAGCCTTAAATGCTTAAAATAGAGGAGATCTTTAAATGATCTTGATATCTTTATCTTCCTTGAAATTTTAGCCCTAGAAGTAATCAAACTATTATGATTTTTTGAAGTTAGTCAAATAATTTATTAAAATGAAGAGAGTATTCCAAGAAATCAGAACCTTATTGGAGGTTGGGTCAAATATTTGATGAAATCTTTGACATTATTGCCTCTCGAAGTATTGCATTCTCCCATGTTCCATGTGGGGCTTACAATTGATCAGATGTTCTAGCAAAAGATGGAGTATCTCAAACATATCTTGCTATCAGGACCTCTATAATACAGGGATTTTGTCCCTTTTTATCATGTATCTATATTCTATCTCTAAGTAAAGCTATTACCATTTTCAAAAAAAAAAAAAAAAAAAAAAATGGAAAGGAAAGAAAGACTATAAGAATTTCAAGAGAGTCAAAAGGGAGAATGGAGAAAAATAGTAGTAAGAAACATTAACTAAAGTAAAAGAAGAAGCCAAATGGCTAGAGTCCTGATTTCCTCCTTAGTGATACAACACATTACAATGTGGAAGATCTAGATGAGGAATATACAAGGACAAGAGATCACCTCAAGCCATTCATATCTATGGAAGAAGGAAGGGAAAGATTCAAGCAAAAATGGCTGAATTTCCTATTTTAGGACAACTTCCAAGAATAGAAAGTCCTAAATTAGAGAGTTTCTGTAAATAGCACTTTCCTATTTCAAGCTTTCTTAAATTAAAAGTTTTATTTGACAAGCAACTTACTAAATTTATGGGTAACATCTCCAAGAGCAACTTGCTATTTTGGTTAAGAACTCCAATTGGAAAGTCTTTTCAATTAGTAGTTTCCTGTTTTTAATTTGGGTCTTTGTTTTGAAATTAGGGAAGTCTAAAGTTAGAAGCTCTAAAGGTTGGAAACTATTTCCTTTTTGGAGTTTCTTTTTTAGCAAGTAGAACTAGATTTAGTAAGTCCTAATTAGAGTCTATTTCCTAGAATAGACATCATAGGAGTTTCCTAATTTGTGGATTTATATGCCTTAAAAAGGCCTTCTTATACAAGATAGAAATTAATCTTTTTCTATTGAGTGGGGCTTCAGTTTTTGTTCTCTCTTGGATAATTATCCTTTGTGTTCTTTTCTCTATTTGCTGTTTTTCTTATAGGTGCAGAAAACCTTCCTTCAAGTTTTACCCATTAAACTCAAACTTAGATTAAATTTTTCTTAGTTATTGCTGAAATCTGGGTTATCCATATACTAAAGGAAGCATTTAACTTTGTTATTCCTTTGATCTAAACCATGTGCTGCGTCACTTAGCCTGCTGGCTCATGGTCCATGGGACTTTGCTCATCTAGGAACTTGTCTCTCTATGGTATCCAACCTTAGCAAGATCAGCATGAAGTTCAGAGATATGGCATCTGACTGTCAAGGCCAATCTTCTTCTTTTGAGCTCAAGCTAATCACATTTTCGAGGCACATTCTATCATAACTGCCAAGAGAGATGTGATTGTTAATATTCCAATTCATTCAAAAGAGCAATTGCTCTTGCCTAAGTTACATCAATTTGCAAGACTGGTTCGTAATACAAGGCTATTGTTAGACATTTGTGGTATTGGCAAAACCCCTTTGTTACTTTCCTTGGATTGCTACAAGAATTGCTGTAGAAATCCAATTCCAGTGTTGAAGTTGGGATTGTTCCTCTCAAATATGAGCCAAAGTTGACAACCTCCATAAGAGAGGCTTTACCAATCCTGATAACACCTGCCCTCTCTGTGGCGTGTGTGAGGAGTCTGTTTAGCATGTTATTCTTCACTGTGACTTCTCTTGGCAAGTCTAGATGGCGATATTCCAGAAAGTTGGTATCCAAGTGGGACTCCATTAGGATCTATTTTGCACTTTCCAGATGGTGTTGGGGACTTGTCTTCCTAGAATTGCCAAGTTGCTCCTCTCTGCATGCCTTGCTCACTTTCTGTGGTGCCTGTGGCTTGAACGCAATAACCGAAGATTCAACTCCAAATCCGGCAACCCGGAAAGTACTGCCTCTTGCGCAATGGGTATGATTTCTAGTTGGTTGCACACCGAGAAGGAATTTGCCTCTCTAGCAGGTATGTCCCTTCGCTGGAATTGGAGTCTACTGGCCCATATGGCTGGTCCCCAAAAGATGCCGGCCATGGTAGTGTGGGAGCCTCCCCCTAGTGACTGCATCAAGCTAAACTTTGACGGGAGTGCTTTGGGATGCATCGGGCCGGTGGGTGCGGGTGGAGTCTTAAGGGATTGCAGAGGAAAGATCATTCTCTCATATGAGGGGCTAGTTGGTAGGGCCGACTCCAATACCACTGGAGTGAGTGCCCTCCACTATGGGTTGAAAATTTTCAAGGACCGTCTTTACGGGAAACTGTTAATTGAAGGGGATTCCAAAGTTGTCATCAGTTGGTGTTTCAGCTTCAGCTCCCCACTTGGCACTAGTGGCCAATCATTTCCTGTATTGCAGACATTGTATCCTCAATTTCTTATACATGGAATCACATTCCTAGAACAACCAACTCCTTGGTTGATAGGCTAGCTAAATTTGGAACTTCCCAATAATCTCTCATTGTTTGGGACCGGTTTCCCCCTTCCCCCTCCCCCCCCCCCCCCCTTGTAATCTTGCTCTTTTGAGCCTTTTAATTTAACTTAGCACTATTTCAAAAAATAAAAAATAAAAAAATAAATATATATATATATATATATGAGCCAAAGTTAGGAACCCTTTGTCCAATTAATGAGCATAGGATCTTTCCCACCCTCATTTCTTCTACCTGGAGCAATAACGACTTTGAGCTGCTCCCCCTCCTTGATTGAGCAACACACCTCCTTTTTCAGCCACCGAACATCTTAGTACTGCCATCAACTCTGTGTTTCCAGAAATGGACCTCCCCTCTTTCCCCCTGTGCGGCAGACCTCTCATTGCAACACCCAAATGGAGTCTGATTCGGAGTCATCGTGCTCTGTCACCAGCTAGCACAGAGAGCTTCTGACGCTCAATTTCCAATTGAATCAGCCTGAGGATCCTTCGTCTTCTCTACTAGCAACCTACCAAAGGAGGCGTCGTACTCCAATTCGAAGACCCCTTCCCGGCGAAGGCACAAGACTTTGCTACGGATCCAATAACTGGCAACTTCATTTTTTTACCTCTTAATGACCGAACTCATGAGCTAATCTTGAGTTTATTAGCTGGAAAAGAGGTTTCCTAAGTTGGCTAGTCATTTTGGGACGGGCCTTGGACCCAACTTAACATGGTATCAGAGCAAGTACTCATATGTGAGCCTGCATCTGAAAACTATTTACTTGTAGAGACACAAAAGTGGGCCTACACCTAAAACTATCCACTTGTAGAGCCACAAAAGAGGGCCTAAACCTAAAACTGCCTACTCCTAAATTATCCACCTGTAGAGCCACGAAAAGAAGGTCTACACATGAGGGGGAGTGTTAAGGAATAGTCCCACATGGACTAGTGAGTACAAAGATCTTGAGTTTATTAGTTGGGAAAGAGGTTTCCTAAGGTGACTAGTCATTTTGGGAAACCTCTTTTCCAGTTAATAAACTCAAGATCTTTGTACTCAATAATCCATGTGGGACTATTCCTTGACGGTGTCCATATTGATTGGAAAACTGTTGACGCCAACGATCTTTTGGGTGGAATTTTATTAATGTGGAACACCAATATGATTAATGTTCTGGATTGCATTGCTGGATCTTATTCCATTGGCCTAAAAATTTATGATTCTTTGTTGGGCTCCACCCGGGTGCAGGCTGGAGTCTACGGTCCCACCCGTTACTGTGAAAGAAGCTTATTTTGGAGGTATTGTTTGATCTCATTCAAGGATGACAGCTTCCTTGGTTTCTTGATGGGGACTACAACACCATCAGATTCTGCGTTGAAAAGCAACCCCGTGCCAACCGTATCACCTCCTCTATGTGAAAATTTGTTGATTTCATTGGAAGCTGTGAGTTTGAGGAGATCAATCTTTCGGGTAAGACCTTTACTTGGTCGAATGAGCAAAGATCACCAATCCTCTCCAAGCTGGACCATTTCTTTGCAAACGACGAATGACTGAGATAATATGAAGACACTTGCGACATGGTTCTGAAGCGGGCTGGCTCTGACCATTGGCCCATCCAGCTGAATACCAAATTTGGTAAATGTGGATAGGCTCCATTTCGGTTTGAAAATTCTTGGCTCAATCGGACTCATTGCTGATTGGTGGGCTGATATGAGTGTCAACAACTATGATGGGTGGATTTTCCCCAAAAACTCAAGTTGTTGAAGGGCAAATTATTGAGTTGGTCCTTGGATTGTCACTGCATTGCCAATGCTAAAAAACTCTCTTATCTCCCAAATTGTTGAGCTCGACTCTACCGAAGAGTAAAAGTGCCTTACTTCCTCTGAATTCTCTAACCACATTGATATTCGGAATAAATTTCAATCGATTGTCTTTGGCGAGCGGGTGCGTTTGAAGCAAAGGGTTAGATTTAAATGGCTAGCCGAAGGAGATGCGAACACTAAATTCTTCCATGCAGTCGCTTCCGCGAGGAGGACTAACCGAGTTACCTCATTATCCATGAAGTAACTTCGGATAGGGCCTCTATTACTAATGCATTAATCAATTTATTTGCAGATCTCTATTCGGAAGAATGCCACACTAGGCCGAAGCTCATTGGCCTGCCCTTCCCATCGATTTCCCCTACGTTGGCCACTTTGCTTGAGCTTCCGTTCTCCGACATTGAGATTCAGGAGGCAATTCTTGGTCTCCCCAATGACCGGGCCCATGGACCTGATGGGTTTAATGGCGAGTTCTATAAGCATTGCTGGCCGGTGATCAAAGACGATAGCTCCTCCATGGTTCGAAGCTTCTACAAGGATGGTATTATGTTTAAAAGTGTGGGCACCTCTCTCATTGCCCTTATCCCTAAAAAGACCAACGTTTAACTTCCAAGAGATTTCCGATCCATCAACTTGGTCTATAGTTCCTACAAGATCATTGTTCGGATTCTTGCTCATAGGCTCAAGGTTGTCCTTCCTGTGGTTATCCACTGCAGCCAATGCGCCTTTGCTCGTGGGCGCGATATTTTGGATTACTTCAAGAAATCAGGGCTGCCTAGGTTTGTCCTCAAGCTTGATCTTGAGAAGGCTTTTGATCATGTTAACTGGACTCTCCTTGATGACATTATGTGTGCATATGGGATTTGGAGTGAAGTGGTGATTGTGGATCCATAGCTACATCTCTTCTGAATCCTACTCCCTCCTTCTCAATAGTACTGTATGCAATTACTTTAAAGGCACTAGAGGCATCAAACAGGGGGATCCGCTCTCCCTCCTCCTCTTTAACTTCGTTGCGGAGTATTTATTATCTCTGGTCTATTCATAAAGAGGGAGTGGTGGATTAGTGGGACTGCCAAACAAGAGGAGTTTGATATATCACTGCTGCAGCTTGTCGATGACACCATATGCTTTGGAGTGGGGTACCCTTGAACAAGTCCTATGGTTCAAAGCTCTTCCTCTTTGAGCTCACCTCGGGACAAAAAATCATTAGAGCAAAACTGCTATTCTTAGATATCACATCGACCAACTTTTCTTTACACTATGGCTGACACTTTGGGATGCTCTATTGCTACTCTCCCTACTACTTATCTCGGGCTTCCTTTGATTGACAGTGCACCGCGGAGGGAACTCTAGGCTCCTGTCATTAAATCGTCTTGATAGACGTCTGTCCACTTGGCTGGGAAGACTTTTATCTAAGGCGGGGAGACTAACCCTCAACTCTTGCATTGTGGGTTTGCCGAACTATTTCATCTCTTTCCTACCTGGCCCTGCCTCCATTTGTCGGCGCACTGATATTATCTTGAAGCGATTCTTATTGAGAGGAACCGGCTATGAATTCAAGTATCACCTAGTGGGATGGAATGATGTTTGTATGCCCAAGATGTTTGGTGGCCTTGGTGTTCGTCAAACCAAGGATATGGGGCAGGCCATGTTACTCAAGTGGCTTTGGAAGATAAATTTTGTTTCTACTACTATTTGGAAACCCATGGTTCTCTCAAAACTTTGGCCTTCTAGGTCTCCGTGGATTCTTGACGGTAGACAACGACGCTTATCCCCAATTTGGAGATCTATATTCAACCTCCTCCCCATATTCCGCTTGGCAATTAAATTCCTTGTGGGTAATGACAACACTTTGGAGTTCTGGTCTCACTGGTGGTGCGGAAATGTCCCCATTATCACCTCATTTCCACCACTCACTACCCGACGTAATCTGACGGTGGATAAAGCGTGGGGCACTGGTTCTTGGGATCTTCATCTCCGCAGAGGTCTTTCTGATGATGAAGCTTTGGCTGCTTGTAGCCTTATTGAGGATCTCAACAAGGTAAAAATCAGGTCTTATGCTCAAGATAAAATGATTTGGCTGCCTAAAACCAGTGGAAGCTTCTCAGTGTCTTCGACTTACTTGTACTTCAAAGGATGGACGGGTCCATGCAGAGATAACGATGTTGCCTTTATTTGTTGCCTTATGGTCCTTCATAAAGTCAAGTTCTTCTTATGGAGTTCCTGCCTCCATAAAATCCTTACTGCAGACAACCTTAGAAGAAGTGAAAATGCAATCTTCTACACTTTATGCCCCCTCTGCAGCCTTCAAGAAGAGAATGTTACCCATTTGCTCTTCCATTGCCTCGTTGCTTGGGAAGTTTGGACCTCTCTCCTGGGCAAGTTGGGTCTCCATATTTGCCCCCTCTTGGGGTCATTTAGCTTAATTTTGATGGGAGCGACTGTCCTGGGATTTTGGTTATGGCAGTATATTACGTATTGCGGACGGGACCACTATTCTATCCTACTTCGGGCCTCTTGGTGTGACGGACTCCACTACTGTTGAGCTATCTGGATGCCTCCATGATCTTGCCCTATTTCGAAACCGATTTAGTGGACCCCTCATCTTTGAAGGCTACTTGAAGGTCTTGATCAGATGGTTCTCCACCCCTTCAGGACCCTCCATGGCGGCATTGGGATATTTTTTTTGACATTTCAGAAATTGTAACTTTTCTTTCTTGTACTTGGTCTCACATACCCAGAGCAGCAAATGCCGCTACTAATTCTTGTGCTAAACTTGGAACCTCCCTGCAATCTCTTGTTGTAAGGGGAGCACTTCCCTAGTTTCTGTTGTTATTCCTTTGCTCTTAATAAAATCATCACTTCTTCTTAAAAAAAAAAAGCATAGGATCTTTCCAAACCTAATCAATGTCTGATGCTTCTTCCACATGAACTTCTCTCTTTCTCTGACAATTAGCATGAGACATGAATTGCATGTATCATTCAATGGTTTAGTAAATCAGTTGTGTTAAACTGTACAAACTGAATTATGAAGCATCCAATATGAATTTTACTGTAATATGAACCACTGTATTGAGTTTAGACTGAGTTGTCTTGTATCCAAGTCTAATTCTCAAACTTGTCCTGAAATTCAGTAAAATCTGAGAGGGCTTGCTCGAGACATGAGTCAACTTGTCCAGATGGCAACCCTAGCTTGATTGGTCCATGACAGGGCACATCTCATATCAGCCATCCAGTTTCTTTGCTAGCCCTGTCCAGTTACCCTAGATTATCTTACTAATATGAGTGCAACTGTTCATGTTAGATCCTTCTCTTTTTTAAAAATGTTGCTGTGGAATTCATGGCCTAAACGTTTACAAAGTTATGTCCTTCTGTAAAATTAGCAGTTGACATGCATATGGTTATATTCTCAGCTGCTTTTTCTCTCTTCTCTAGGACATTAGAGACTTCTTTATGTGTTTGCAGTTCTCCTTTGGAGTTATACCTAATGTCAGAGCCAAAGGCAAAGCATCAGCAAAAGTTGCTGACATTCTAAATCGCATGCAAGGGAAAGAGCTGGTGAACTTGTCTGATGTAATTTTAGTTGATGACTTTTTACTGTGTCCATCAATTGTTTGTTTACATTCTTCATGGATTTATAGATGATGTCTATAGTTACATCATGGTGCCACAGATGGGTGCTCCGGAGATAGATACATTAATCTTGCTAGATCGTGAGGTACACATGAGGTTTCACTTCTTTAAGTTTATTTAACTTTTTTGCATCATTTGACATCTGAAAACTTGATTGTCGAAACCAACTAGTTGGTTTTACTTTACATGCAATTTTTCCTCAGATACCATAGCACACTAAAAGAACATTTTATGATATTGTGAAAATTCTCAAAATAAAATTGTAACTTATAGGAGAACCTCATTAGATTCTATGAAAGTTTTGTTGTTTCAGTATGTAAGTTTTTCATACAAAATTTTAAAACAAATATGTCATTATAATGGAACTGTGATGCAGTCTAAGGTGAGTGGACATCTTGGTTAAAATTGCTCTGCAGATTATAAGTCAGAGGTGTCTGACTTTGTATTTTGTTGGCTTTAGGTGGATATGATCACACCTATGTGTTCTCAGTTAACTTATGAAGGTCTTCTGGATGAGGTATGTGGCACTCATCCAATTTGTGGTCACGATCACTTTAGTGCTCTGGGAACAAGAGTTTCATTCCTATAAATGAGATAGACATCTCTATCATTGTTGAACCAGTTAATTCTTTTAAAATCTAACTCTTGCTATGACTTACCTACGATTATTCCTCCACAGTTTTTGCATGTTAACAATGGTGCAGTGGAGTTTGATGCATCTATTATGGGAGCTCAACAAGAGGGGAAAAAGATGAAAGTTCCTCTTAATTCCAGGTAAAGTTAAGAGTCCTGTGGTTAAGTTTCTCTGTCTTTGCTGGAAAAATTTCGTTACCAGTGACCAGTGTTGCAGTCTTTGTATATTCAAAGTGAGATGTTCTTTTTCTTGGATTTTTGCTTTAATTTTTAATTAAGATATAATCTATGAACTGTATGATTTACCAATGTGGCCCACCTTATTCGTCAGTCTTGTCAATGAGTTCCTGTAGTAGCAAACAAGGTACCACTTCTATCTGGTCTCATGGTAAGCACCACCTTAGGGGGGGTTAGTCCACAATGAAGTGGAAATGAAGTGGAAAATTGAATTGAAGTGAGATGAATTGCTTCCACTTCAACTCATGTTTGGGTGTTAGTCCAGGCCAGTTGAAGTGGCTGGAAAACAGATTCTAGTGTTAGTGCTTGGAAAACAGATTCCAGTGTCCTTTTCTAAATAAAGAAGAGAATGAATACATAATTAACCAATTAATGATTACAATTCATTATAAATTAATATACTAATTACGTGTGACTAGAATAAATTATATAAAATTAATAAAAATTAAAAAATAACATAAGGGAATATAATAAATAAACATAATGGTTTAATTAATTATAGCAATTGGATAATTAACCAATTAATGATTAAAATTCATTATAAATTAATATACTAATTATGTGTGACTAGAATAAATTATATAAAATTAATACAAATTAAAAAATAATATAAAGGAATATAATAAATAAACCTAATGGTTTAATTAATTATAAAAATTGGATAATTAAACCAATTAATGATTACAATTTATTATAACTTAATATACTAATTACGTGTGACTAGAATAAATTATTTAAATTACATAAAACAGTTAAAAATAACATAAATGAATTTAATTAATAAATAAATTATTTTGTAATAACATAATATATAGTATAAAAATAATTAATAAATAAAAATAAAACACGTGACAAAAAGGTATATAATGACAAAAACTTTCCTTGCATCCTCAGCATAATGACATTTGCCATATGCATCGATAAGACTATTTGTGACATAAACATCAAACTCCAACCCCAATTTGATAGCATATGAGTGGATCTCTTTGCTCGCATCAATTAATTGCAAGCTAGCAATTGATTTCAGAATAGTGGACAATGTTGTCTGGTTACAGTTAAACCTTTCTTTTTGCATCTCACAAAAAAGTGATATGGCTTCTTCATCATTCAAATTTTGTACGTTGGCTGAGATTATAGAATTCCAAGAAATTAAATCCTGCATAGGCATCAAATTGAAAACCCTTCTTGCATCCTCCATAAGACCACATTTTGAGTACATATCAACAAGTCCCACACAGACAAATACATCAGTATCAAAACCCACTTTGATCAAATGTGAATTAATTTGCCTGCCCAAATCGATCATTCCCATGCCTGCACAAGCTTTAAGAATACTAGATAGAGTGAACATGTTTGGAGTTGTGCCTAACACTTTCAACTCTTGCAACAATTCCAGTGTTAGATCATGGAAACCATGAAGAGCACAACCTGCAATAAGAGTGTTCCATGAAACAATATCAGGTAGCAAAATTTTCTCAAAAACCATCATAGCAGCTTCAATATCTCCTAATTTAGCATAAATATCAACAAGTGCATTGGCTGAAAAGGAATCAGCATCATATCCAAGTCGTATCAAAGATCCATTAGACATATGCAACCTTTCCATACAACATTTACTTGTTCGCTCAATTGGCTATGCAAAGAAAAGCCTTAACTAGTTCACTGAACTGGCTATTCACAGAAGAGAAGACCTTTTACAAGGTCGCGCTGATACACTTTAGCTATCAGGTACAGCAACTGTCTTCAAGCCAATTTATAAAAGACTTACTGCTTAGTTCGGTTTATGATTCTACAATAAATTCAAAAACAAGATACTGATTTTTATGCTATATCTTCTAAAGGAACCATACTGACTCATGTAAGTCAGCATTGATAAAACTTCTGGATCTATTCTCACATA
This sequence comes from Aristolochia californica, assembly GCF_029961685.1. NCBI lineage: Eukaryota > Viridiplantae > Streptophyta > Magnoliopsida > Piperales > Aristolochiaceae > Aristolochia > Aristolochia californica. The sequence continues at coordinate 646,857 of NW_027182268.1, forward strand.
ATAATCTCCGCTCTGTGGTCTTCCAAACCTCCTTTCAGTGAAACACTGAATGCCACTCTACTTTACCTCAAGTTTATTTTAAAATCGTGAGAATTTCATAGAAACAGTTCCAAGAAAACAAAATGCAAAGAAGTCAGCCTTTATCTGATGGGGAGACCGCCTAGCGTTTACTTTTACCTAAATTCAACCACACAAATACGACACAGAGAAGTCATTCCTCATTTCGAGCTCCCATTTCTATAGAATTTACTTTTGAAATATATTCAACCATAAAAGGAGAAAGAAGTGACATTTTTTTATAAGAATTTAAAAAATAAAATAAAAAAACTGACCATGAGTCGAACTATAATTGTTTGCAGCAATACATAACAAAATTTTCTCAAAAACCATCATAGCAGCTTTAATATCTCCTAATTTAGCATAAATATCAACAAGTGCATTGGCTGAAAAGGAATCAGCATCATATCCAAGTCGTATCAAAGATCCGTACAACATCTAAACTCATCAGGCATCACTCCAAAACTAAACCCTAAACAAAAGCTACTCTTCAAAACTAAGCCTTAGACCTTAAAACCCTAAAAGTCCCAAACCCCAACTCTAATCCCGAAATTAAACCCTATCAACACGAATTTGAACCCTAAATCCCATAAACCCTAACCCTACATCCCAAAATTTGGCCACAATCAAGATAAATTACGCACGAAAATTCAAATTAACTCAAACACAACACTAAATTAGTTAAAAAAAAATTAGGGTTTTGGATTACCTTCTGATATTTGGGGGAAATCACCACCGAATGGGGAAATGTAAGCCCAATGGAAGAAATCGACGCCTAACTGTCGAAAATCGAAGAAGATTGAAGGAAATCGAAGGATATCGAAACCGGAATAGGTTAAATCAAAGGAAATCGGGGGAGGAGGAAAGAGAAGAGCGAGAATGAGAAGGAAGAGGGAGGCCGAGAGTGAGAAGAGATGGAGGCCTAGAGGCAAAAGAGAGAGGGAGAAGGAAGAGAAAGGCCGAGAGAGAAAGAGACGAGAGAGGGAGATGGGGCGAAAACGAGAGATAAAGGCGAGAGAGTAGAGGGAGCAGAGACAACAGAGGAGCAGAGAACGAAGACGAGAGCCGAGCGAGAGGAGCAGAGGGAGCAGAGAGCGAAGGTCGGGCGAAAAAATTCGTCGGGAGACGAAGGCCGAGCAGAGGAGAGGAGAAAGAGGAAATGAGAAAGGATTTTTAGTTTCGGGGGGGGGGGGGGGGGGGGAAGAAGCGATGCCTTCGCTCGTGGTAAGTCGATGATTTGAAAAAACAGGCGGAATCAGGTTTTCGTCGTTTTTGCCTGAGGAGATGAAACGGTGTTATCTGGCTTCAATTCAATTCATTTTGCACTAACACCTTATTTATGATGACCTAGGTAATGTGGGGGGAATTCATTCCACTTCATTGTGGACTAACCCCCCCTTATTCATCAGTCTTGTCAATGAGTTCCTGTAGTAGCAAACAAGGTACCACTTCTATCTGGTCTCATGCTAAGCACCACCTTATTCGTCAGTCTTGTCAATGAGTTCCTGTAGTAGCAAACAAGGTACCACTTCTATCTGGTCTCATGTTAAGCACCCTACATCTGAATTTTTGTTCTGTGCCAGACCTTGGGGATGAAGTATGCACTAGTCAAAGTTCAGAAATCAAGTGGTGATTGGGATCTAGGAACTTACCTTAGATACTGCAAAGTTTGTTAGGTGTTGAAATAATAAGGAAATGTATATCAATGTCTGGAACGAAGAAGCTCACGTGAATGAAGATGCCAGGCTAATATTTTGGGTGATCCATTTATTAATAAATTGTGATTTGGAGTGATGAAGTGGAACAGAGAACAAAAGAATGGTGCAAGGAAGTGTTCAAAGAACAGAAATATGAAGGAAAAGTTGAAAATTCATTTTGAATGTCCTACAAAAAAGAATGAAAAAATAATAAAAAGAAAAAAGAAAGATTTATGATGATCTATATAAATATTGAATTTATTCTGATTTTGGAAGCTGATCAAAAGTTCATAATGGATTGAATCTGATTCTGGAAGCTGATCAAAGGGTGATGTTGAGTGTCCTCCGCCTTGGAATTGTCCAAGACAAGTTGGAGACAGTTGTGACTAGATGGGGCCTTTGTAAAAATTAGAGTTTAGGGATTTGGAAGAAGAGAGAAGTGAGAGGAAGAGAGAATTTGAGAGAACACCAAAAAAAAGTTTGTTGACTCTATTTAAGTATAGGGTTTGAGTAAAATTACAAGAATACCCCTATACATACAATAGTGTTTATTCTCCTTAAATCTCCCTAACTTTGTATCCTTTGTACATGAAAATTAAACCATAGACATAATTCAATGCATAGAACAAGACTGCATATAGAAATTTGTAATCTAGCCCTTTTGAGTCTATTAATATAACTCAACATCATTCCAAAAAAAAAAAAATTGCATATAGAAATAAAACTATGAAAGTAGTGAAATAACCAAAATACCCCTTGAAATATTTTCTAACACTCCCCCTCAAGTTGGAGCGTATATATCCAAGAGTTTTAGCTTGTCACAGAAAGATAAAAGTTCTCGCTTGCCTAGAGCCGTGGTGAAGATATCTCCTAGCTAGCTGATTTCCAGATCAGATAATGGGGTAACTACCACCTTCATCATAGCATCCCGAATAAAGGGACAAATTATTTCTATGTGCTTAGGCCTCTCATGGAAAACTGGATTGCTTGCAATGAAGATAGCAGCCTGATTATCACAAAACATACTCATTGTTTCACTATAGTAGAAACCCACTTCCTATGAGATGGATCTGACCCACTTCAACTCACTCACTATGTGAGCCATTGCCTGTATTCAACTTCAGCACTAGATCGGGCCACAACATTTTATTTTTTATTTTTCTAACTAACAGGTTGCCTCCTAAGAAAACACAATACTTAGAGGTTGACTTCCTATTCAGTTTGGTACCAGCATAATCTGCATTAGAGAAAACAATCTTCATATAACCATTGGATCTAAAGAAAAGAACCTTTCCTGCTGCTCCTTTAAGATACCTTAAAATTCTTTGCGCAACTTCTAGATGTATTTTTTGAGGATGCTCCATAAACTTACTCACTATACCCATTGCTAATGAGATATCAAATCTAGTAACTGTGGCATATACGAGCTCCCACTAACCTTCGATACTGTGTTCTGTCATTTAATTTTGCACTCTGATCATAGAGATCATGTCCCATTTCCATTGGTGTATTAGCTGGCTTTGCTCCCAACAACCCATACTGTTGGATTATATCAGTTATATATTTTCATTGTGTCATCACAACTCTGCTTTTTGCCACTTGAATGCCTAAAAAATATTTCAACGGCCCTAAGTCCTTGATTTGAAAATGTGCAGCTAAATGGGACTTAGTGTCCTCTATACTAGAAATATCACTCCCAAATAGAATAATGACATCTATATAAATCAGTAGCACCACAATTCCCGATGACTTCTTCATTACAAATAAGGAGTAACACAATGACTCCTCGAGAATCCCATAGATATCACAACTTGGTTGAATTTTTCAAACCAAGCTCGCGGACTCTGCTTTAGCCCATAAATTGCCTTTTTGAGTTTATAAATTTTAAGTTTCTCCCTTTGAGCAACATACCCTTGAGCTTGCTCCACGTATACCTCTTCTTCCAAATCACCATATAAGAAAGCATTTTTTATGTCCAATTGACATAAGGACCCATCTTTGGTTCACTGCAACTGAGACCAAAATATGAACAGAAGATAACTGGGCAACAGGTGAAAAGGTCTCAAACACATCTATGCCCTAAGTTTGATTGTACCATTTAGCCACCAACCGAGCTTTATACCGCTCAACTGAGTCATCAACATTATATGTTGCCTTATACACCCATTTGCAACCAACAACTGTTGTGTCTGAAGGTAAATCACACAGTTGCCAAGTGCCTTGATCTATTAACGGTTCCATTTGAACATCCATAGCTTGCTTCCATTAAGGGGATAAAAGGGCTTCTTGCACTGATGAAGGAATAGTGTAGGTAGAGATGGACAAAAACTAACTTTTTATAGTTGTCAGATATTGAACCAAAATATACAAAATGAGACAAGAGATACCGTGTACCTTTTCTGACCCCTTTCCTGAGTTCAATAGAAAAGTATAAGTCACTAACCTCAGGATCATGGGATGATTCAGAATCACGGTCTAGCGTGAGAGAGGAATCTGGAGCCTGAGATGAAACTTCTTTCTTGTGCCTATACACCTGCAAAGGTTTCTCAACAGTGACAACATGTGAAGGTCCAATGGGTTTATCAACTGGTATAAGAATAACAGATCTAGGTTCCGAAGATACAATAGGAGTTGAGGATAAATGAGCAGACATAAAGAACAGAACATTCTCGAAAGATGTAACGTCTGCAAACCCAAATGTTTTCTAATGGATGAGCAAAAACATTTGTATCCCTTTTGTGTTCGAGAGTATCCCAAAAATACACATTTAATAGTTGTAGGTGACAACTTAACCTTGGAAGGTCCCAATACATGTGCAAAATAGATACAACCAAACACTCGAGGAGAGGAAATAATGGAACTGATGGTAAAAGGACTTGGATAGGGATTTTAACTTCTAAAACAGATGAATGCATTCTGTTGATAAAAAAAAAGCAATATGTACAACATCACCCCAGTAGGACTTGGGTACATTCATGTGTATCATCATTGTCCTAGTAACTTCCACTAAGTGACGATTCTTATACTCAACTACTCCATTTTGCTGAGGATTGAACACACAAGACGTTTGATGAATAATTCCTTGACTTTGACAAAAAAATATGAAATTTATGATTCATGAATTCAAGGCCATTGTCAATACGTAAAATATGGAGTGAGGCAACAAACTAATTCTTTATTTCATTGTAAAAAAGTTTGAATACATAAAAAAACTCAAATTTTTTCCATAGATGTAAATCCAAGTGCATCTACTAAATCATCAATAAAAGAAAATAAATACCTATAACCAAACTGACTAGTCACATGACAAAGACCGTGGATGTTAGAGTGTACAATCTTAAACAGACGAGTAAATTTGTGAGGTGAGACTAGTGGTTGGGTGATGGCTCTCTTGCCTCATCCTACCCATCGCTTCTCCAGCTCTCCACTTTTCGTGATCTCTCTGTCTCCGATGCTTTGGGAAATGGCTCCTTGGATCTTCATTTGAGGTACGACCTTACTGATGAGGAGGCCATTTCTGTTTGTGGCTTGATTGACGGTCTTGGTAGTGTTAAGATTTGTCCCCAAGTGGCTGACCGGATGATCTGGCTACCTGATGACAGCGGGTGTTTCTCGGTCTCCTTAGCTTGTCATCATCTTATGGGTTGGTTCTGGCCTCCCGATGGCATCTCTTGGCTCCTCCCAAGGTGAAATTTTTTCTCTGGAGTGCCTGTCGCAACAGGATTCTCACAGCCGATAGCCTTATTAGGCATGGCAATATTGCTCCTGATCTCTACCTACATCAGCACTCAAAAAGAATTTGCTTGTCTCTCATGTGCTCCTACCCGCACCAACTGGAAGATTATTACTCAAATATCCGTTCCTTCTACGCCATGTCAGGTGGCTGTTTGGGTGCCTCCTCCCACCGAATACTTTAAGCTTAACTTTGATGGCATAACCTTTGGGAATTCGGGTTTGGGTGGCTTTGGTGGGGTTATTTTTGATCCCAGAGGCTCAGCTATTATATCATATTCTAGTCCTCTCGTCGTTGCAGACTTGATTATAGCTGAGCTCTCAAGTCTCTTTCATGGCCTCCGCATTTTTTAGGATCGCTTCTGAAGTCCGCTTATTGTGGAAGGAGACTCCAAAGTTGTCATTGGACGATGCTCCACTGCCTCCTACCCTCCGTGGCATCACTGGCAGCTTAAAAGAAAAGCTTCCTCCAGAGTTAATCAGTTCTTTTGTTGATGCTGCATTAATTTTTTTAAAAAGGCAGATTTTATGGCAAGGCCCGAGGGCAAAGGACAACAAACAGAAAACTTAGGAAGGAGTCTCTGATTCATCTGAAACTCATCTTGTTGATGTTGCATTAATAGCCAAGTGTTTTAGATTTCTATACTTACTATTCAAGAAAATGGCCATTTTTTTGGGAAGTGACAATAAATACTAACAGATGAACAATGTGAAGTGTTGTGTGCTATCTTTTCTAGCTATTCCGTTAATTTTCTACTTCCATGCTTAATTGTCATTTTTCGAGTAAAAATTTAAGTTTCTTGTCATGAATTAATCAGCTGAGATTGTGATGAGTAATTTATTTTGCGGTCTTGAGTCTTGCTTAGATTGCCTTTGTTTCTGTTTGCTTGTTTCAGTGACAAGCTATTCAAGGAAATAAGGGATCTCAACTTTGAAGTTGTTTGTCAGGTTGATCTATTTCTACTTTTCTGCTAGGTTTGCATGTGATTTGTGTGTTTGTGTGTGTGGGTTTGGTGTGGGCTTCTTACCATTTATATATGGGTCCTACACCCAAGTTCACTGCATATTTTTTACCAGCTTTGTTTTTTCTTGGGTACACTTTGTCATTGATCTTCATAGTTTCATTATCTCTAAGTTGGGAAGAGTAACTAGCAATTTTTCATTGTTGTTAGATTTCCTTTCTTGTATGTATATATAGTTATTCTCTGCAGTATTGCTGCAGGTCCTGCGTCAAAAAGCAACATCAATGAAGCAGGATTATACTGAAATGACAACAACTGTAAGTCCGTAGACTGAACTTGAGAGTTTTTTTTTTTACTTGCTTTTAGGATGATATGTGGAAAAATCAGAATCAAGAAAGTTGAAGTTTGTCGCAAAGAACAGTGATTTCAATAAGCTCTTCTATTATGTCAATTGAGATTAAGTCTTAAGTTTGATTCCAGTCTCTAAATAATTGTTGAATGGGAAAAAGTTCTATATAGAAAAATGAGAAGAAAAGTTAATAGGTTATAAGGTTGAGGAATATGTGGCTAGTCCTTTTGGAAGGAAACCATGCTTAACTCAAAAGAACCCATCAATAATCAATCAACTTAAGTTGTTTACAGGACTCAAACACCTTGGATTTGAAGCACTCTCTGCAGAGAATGAGTTCAATGAGTAAACTGCTCTCAACATAAAATAAATTCTCGAAACATGAGATGTAATTAGTACCCCTGGGCCTTTATTAACACCGCTAACAACAGAAGTATCTTTTCTAAAAGTTATATGTGGAAGAGGAAAACATATCTCTCTGCTCTCTCTTCCTTCTCTTTTCTGGTTCTCTCTGTTCTGAAATCAGTGGATACACTGGTAAACTGCAATAATGCGGCAGTAGCCTGTGGGATTGCCTGTGCATGTTTGAGTAATAGTTGAAATAGACCTAAATGATGATAAGTGATGATGATCACATATGTTGTTGTTGATTTAAATGGCTTAAGGAGGGAGATGCCAACACAAATTCTTTTCATGCAGTAGCTTCGGCTAAGCGGAGGTCCAACCGTATTACCTCTTTATGCATTAATAATGAGGTAACTTCGTGTAGGACCTCGATCACTAATGTGTTACTCAAGTTTTTCACAAATTTATATTCGGAGGAATGTTATTATAGACCGAAGCTTCAGAATATCAGGTTCTCTCGCCTTTCTCCTGCAGTTGCCTCTTTTCTGGAGTTGTCGTTTTCATTGGGAGAGGTCGAACGTGCTGTATTAGGCATGGAGGGTGATAGGGCACCAGGCCCTGATCTTCGTATCTTCAGAGATAAATGTAGGGGACCTCTCCACATTGAAGGTGACTCCAAAGTGGTGATAGGTTGGTGTGAGAACGCATCTTCTCCTCCATGGAGGCATTGGGATACATTTAAAGAAATTTTAGATATTACCTCAATTATTCCTTGTATTTGGTCTCACATTCCGAGATCCGCAAATTCGGCGGCTGATGTGCTTGCCAGGCAGGGAGCTACCCTACAATCACTGGTTGTAAGGGACGTGCTCCCTCAAATTTTGTAATTCTCTTTCGTTTTAATAATACATCTTCTTCTTCAAAAAAGATCACATATGTTACTGCCTTGTTCTATCACGCTAATGTGCCACATGTTTTTGTCAGTGGTAGTTGATATTTGCCTTTTCTGCGGGTATGAATGTCAGTGACACTTTTGTGGGTGAGTGAGCAAAGCAGCGGTATTCATAAGGAAGCTAATTTTACTTTGTCTAATTAGTAAAATTCCTCAATTGTCCAAATCATTTATTATATCTCTTATGTGCAGTGATCTCAGGTAGCGCTCCCTCTAAAAAGTACAAGTTGAGGTCTTCTAGAAAACCAGTAACATATTAATGAGTTATCAAGAATCTTGCCCCTATCAAAATATGATAATAAAATATGGAACTAAACAAACTTGTAAAGGACAAAAAAATCATTTAAAGCATTAAACAGAGAAGAGATGATACGTGTCTAATTCGAACATTTTATCAACTTATTGTCCATTTCTTTATATTTGATTGGAACTTTGAGGAAATCGGGGATTTACAAGTGTTGGCTGAGTTACACAGCGATCTAAATTCTAGTTCAGCAAGAACAGTAGATGATTTTTTTTTTTACCCAGCGATCTAAATTCTGATTGGTGGATTGGACATTGTAGCCTCAACAACAGCTATGAGTCAATCTCAAACTTGGCAAGAAACATTGATGCCTCTATCTCAGACCTATTGAGACGGGGGAAGAAGCCATGGTGTAGTCAGACACCAAGGCCGAAGACTGTACAAGTCCAGTGCACAGCAATAGCAGCGGCGGCCAAGGCCAAGTGCAAAGGCACGGCCCAGAGGGGCGCACGCATATGGCGGGCCCGAAACCAGCTGCAACGGAAGAAGACACACTTGAGCTTGCCAAACGGATGGCCAAGCAACAAGGTGCACAACAACCCCAGCAGCCAGCTCAGACACAAGGCAGCACGCCAGCAGACACTTTTGGTGGGGCGAAATGGGGTTGGGCGCGACCAGGAATCCTAGCGGGGCGAAATGGGGTTGCTGGCGCACGGCCAGGACTCCAGGCGGGGCGAAATGGGGTTGCCCGTGCACGACCAAGCTTCTAGGCGGGGCGAAATGGGGTTTCCTCAGGACGCCAGGAACAGGCGCGCGCGCGGCAGGACTCCAGGCGTAGGCGCCCGCGCGCGAAATGGGGTTTCCTGGCTACCAGGTCGCCAGGCGCCCGCTTGACCAGGGCGCCCCTTGATGCCAGAAACCGAATTTTTTGGATCTGACGGTTTTCTGAGCGTTTTTAGAGATTTCAAAAGGCCAGGGGAGAGACTATAAATAGAGAGGCCTCTCCCATTGTAAAAGGGTCGAAAAATCCTTAGCCTTCTTTACTCTTTTAGTGTATAGAGAGAGTTTTTAGCCTTGGCCTTCAAGAGTGTTTGGCCACCCTTTGTAATCTTGTATTGTCAATACAAAGTAGGTTTTTCTCTTCTATATCTTGGTCTTTTCATTGTCCCATTTGGCTTGTAACTTCTTGTGTGAAGTATTGGTTGGAAGATCCGAAGCTCAAGGAGGCTGACTAGTTCTTGGGAAGAGCTAGGCCGCACGGGGTAGATATTCCGCTTGGCTAGACGGACCTAGCCCAAATCTAACCGCGTGACACCTATGGTCTGAAACCGGAGGCTGGATTTTAAACCTCCAAAGAGCTCTTTTGAATTCTGAAGCCATTCTGGCTTCTAATCTCCTCATCAGTCTCTCTACGGTAAAACCCCGGACTCTGCCTGATACATTGATCTGGACCCCTTGTCCAAAAGGTACCTTTTCAGTTGCCTCACCTTACAACTTCCTCAGTAACCCCAATTCAAACCAACTCCTCCCCCCCCCCCCCCCCCCCCCCAACCACGTGCAAATTTTTTTATCTGGAGCGCTTGTAGGAACAAAATTCTCACCTCGGATTCATTAATTCGGCACAAAACCCCAATCCAGGACCTCTCTTGTCCCTTTTACCAAAATTCTCCAGAAACTACCAACCAAATACTCTTATCTTGCCATTATGCCCATGCTGTCTGGACTAGCCTCCTAATTAAAATTGGGTTTCAGTACTACTCCTCACAATATCTGACATACACTATTCTCTCAATCAGCAGTGCTAGACTCCCACAGCTTGGAAAGCTGTTACTCTCATGCTGCGTTGGGCATATCATTTAGGCTCTATGGAAGGAAATAAACAACAAAAAAATCAACTTTAAATCTACCCCTACTGAAATTTTGATAGATAATATTACGAGTCATGTAACAACTTGGCTATTGACCTAAAAGGAGTTTAGAAGTTTTAGCGGTTCCAACCTCAGAAGAAACTGGCAATTAGTAGCTGGGTTGACATAGCCTTCTCGTCCCCCGACTATGGCTATTTGGGCCCCTCCACCGGTGGGCCATTACAAACTAAATTTTGATGGAAGCGCTCTTGGCTGTCCTGGTCCTGCGGGATATAGTGGAGTTATCCACGATGCAAACGGTTGTGTCCTCTTCTTCTTTGCTGGGCCACTAGGAGTCTCCGACTCCACCACTACAGATCTCTCTGGCCTGCTCAATGGGCTTCAGATCTTCAAAAGCCGTCTCATGGGCCCCCTTTGAATCGAAGGGGATTCAAAAAATTTCGTAGATTGGTGTGCAAAGTCAATCCTACCTCCTTGGCGGCATTAGGATATGTATTTTGATATTTTTAATTTAATTTCTGTTATAGACTGTAATTGGAAGGTTTGTAATTTTTCTTTTTAAATACATTCACACATCCTCTCAAAAAAAAAATAGACTGTAATTGGAAGCACATTCCTAGATCCACCAATCATTTGGCAGATATTTAGGCTAAGTTGGCTATTTCGCTCCAACACCTTGTTGTGGAGGAAGGCCTGCTTAGCTAGGTTTGTTGTATTCTTCTTTCCTTTTTAATAGTTTATACGTCCTTTCTATTAGACTCCACTAGATTAATCCTCTTTCTTTGAGACTTGTTCATGTGAGATTCTTATAATTGCTCTTCAACACTCCCCCTCAAGATGAAGTTTGTAACTTCTACTTTCAAGGAAAAAATTTTTGGTCTTCAATCTTCTTTAGCTGAAAAAATCCTTCATAGAAGCAAAATCTTCATTTTTTGTTATTTCCCTTGAATATTGTGGTCACATGAAATAAAATACTTCTTTCTTTGTACTTCTTCTAATTCTCCTCCTCAAGATGGGGATAAAAAGGACAATAAAGACCGACCTTGGACAAAACGAATATGGGAGAAGAAAATCACTCTTAGCTACACAATAAAACTCCGCGCACTAGTAAAATCGGTCCCCGTCCTTTCCTTTCTACATCAACCCCTTCACCTCCGCCGCTCCTCGATTCCCGAAACAGTACCACTCGCCTGCCATACGTCAACCTCTCAGTCCACATATCGCCACCCACCCATCCTTTCATTTTTAAATCCCTCCCCTCCCCTCCGCCGCCTAAATCTTTCTTCTCCCAAAGCCGTACCCCTCACCTGACATCCCCGTCCCGCAGTTTCTCTAACTCGATAAATCCCCTTTCCCTCCCACTCTCACCCACATTCTTGGCTCCTTATCGAGGATTACCCCCTGCGACCCCCCCTACCTCAAACATTCCACATCATCCATCCCAACATCCCGCACATCATCCATCCCAGCATCCCGCTCCTCTCGGCCACCCCTCGAGCCCCGCTAAGCCCATCCCTCCTCTCTAATGAATCCACCTGGGATTTCGAACCCCCTTTTTACTCCCCTCCCCCCTTATATATTCACTCTCCCACTATCCTCTGCCCCACCCCCCTTCGTATTATCTTCCCCCACTCGGACACCATGGAAAACCCAACCCCCAAAACTTTCACCCCTCCCCTGCACACCAATACTGGAAAACAAATCGCCAACACCCCTTTTCGGTATACCTATTCCAAAAAAAAGGAAGCAGGGAAAAATAAAGCCAAATTCTGCAACCCTGCACCTTCCGAAAAAAACATTGAAAAAGATACCCCCCCCCCCCTTCAAATCCCCCTCCTGTCCTTCCATTGGTATTTCCCCCTGATTGGTACGATCTCCCCCCTGCTTTCCCCTCTGGAATCCCTCCAATTTGGTCCGACCTCCCCCCAACTATAACCTCTGAATCTACCCTAGCCAAGACCTTCACTCCCAATCCGCGGGATGAGCTCCTCTTGTTTTTGCTGAAACAGGAACAAGACTTTCCACGAGAGGAATTTTTAGAAATGACGGAGCTTGCCAACATCTTTTGTGCGGGATACTCTGAAGCTGGCGCCGTGGAGCGAAATATCAACTCCCACCATTCCCCATGATCGTTCTATCATGGAATGTTAGAGGTCTCGGCTCTCTGGCCAAGTGTGCCCTCGTCAGAGCAACGCTTTTTGATGTTAAACCAAAAATTGCTATACTTCTTGAAACGAAGATACAGTCTTTTGATTACTCAATTGTGTGTAACTTATGGTATGACTCCAACCCAGCGTGGGCGCATGTGGGTGCAATTGGCCATTCTGGTGGCATAATTGTCATTTGGGATCCAACTGCTTTTGATGCTATTTCCGTCATTCCGGGGCGACACTCAATCGGTCTCCAACTCTTGGATCACAACCTCGGTACTTCTTGGGCGCTAGCTGGCATATATGGGCCTACTCGTTACCGTGACCGAGCATCTTTCTGGGAGGAAATCTTTCAGCTTGTCCAATTGTGGGACCTCCCTTGGCTCATTGGAGGAGACTTCAATGCGACATTACTTTGCTCTGACAAAAGTCCTCCTGCCTCCCGAACCTCATCAACCATGAGAGCTTTTTCTGACTTTATCAATAGCCTTGCTCTCTCCGAGGCTCCTCTCTCGGGGAAAAAATTCACCTAGACAAATTGTCAGAACCCCCCTATTTTGTCTAAATTGGACAGATTTTTTGCCAATATAGAATGGAACCTCCTATTTCCCAACACCTCTGGCCAATTCCTAAACAAAATAGGATCTGAACATTGGCCTATCCAACTCAATTCTCGGCCTGTTACATGGGAAAGATCTCCCTTTCGGTTTGAGAATGCCTGGTTATTAACTGAGGCTTTCATCCCTTCTTTGAAATCGTGGTGGCTCGAATTGGAAAATCATCCGAACCCGGGCTGGGCCCTCCCTCGGAAACTCAAAGCCCTCAAGACAAAGATCAGAATGTGGGATAAAAATCACCGAATTTCTGCTGCTTCCCAGAAAGATTCGATTCACCGCCGCATTTCTGAGCTGGATCTACTGGAGGAACAGAGGTTAATCTCTCCTACTGATTTTTTTATTAGAAATAATTTAAATATTGAATACCTTACGTTTCTTCGTTCTGAATCTGTCCGTTGGAAACAACGTTCAAGATTTCGTTGGATGGCTGAGGGTGATGGAAATACAAAGTTTTTCCATTCCATCGCCTCGGCCAGGAGGAGGACTAACCGTATCACTGCTCTCTGTAACGGAGACCAAGTGGTAACGGATAGTGCCTCCATTTCTAACCTTTTGGTGAAGTATTTCTCAGAGCTATATTCAGAAGTCTGTTTCAGAAGACCAAAAATCCATCAGCTCGACATCGAGCGCATCTCAGCTGAAGACGCTGCTGATCTTGAAAAACCATTCTCCTCAGTAGAAATTGAACGGGTTGTGCTTGGCCTTCCTAAAGATAAAGCCCCCGACCAGATGGCTTTAATGGTGAGTTTTATCACTGTTTTTGGGACCTGTTAAAAAATGATGTTTGTGCCTTCGTTCACAATTTTCACCAAGTGGGAATTACTCACTCTAGGATCGGCGCATCTTTTATTGCACTTATTCCTAAAATAACAAATTCGGAGGAGCCTAAAGATTTTCACCCTATTAGTCTCACTTCCAGTTCATATAAAATTATTGGGCGTCTATTGGCTAATCGGCTAAAAGCTGTCCTTTACAAGGTAATTAATCCTTGTCAAAGTGCTTTTATCCGAGACAGAAACATCCTGGACTCTTCTCTAACAGCTCATAAACTTCTTGATTCTTTCAAAAAATCTTCCCTTCCAAGGTTTGTTCTGAAAATTGATTTTGAGAAAGCTTTTGATCGGGTTGATTGGAAACTGGTGGATTATCTTTTTGACCGTATGGGTTTTGGTACAAGATGAAAATTTTGGATGAGGAGCTGTATTTCCTCTCCTTCTTATTCTGTTTTGGTAAATGGGAAACCCCGAGGATATTTCAAAGCTTCTAGGGGGATCAGACAAGGCGACCCCCTTTCTCCATTTATTTTTACTCTCGTTGGAGAATACCTTACCTCTATGATCCGGTTGGCTCTGTCCTGTTTTTTCTGATCCAATCCAAGACGTTCCCATTCTGCAGTTTGCAGATGATTCTATTTTTTTTGGAGAAGGGTCCATGAGACAAATCAAACACATGAAAGCAATTTTGAACATCTTTGAATTGACGTCTGGTCAAAAGATAAGCTAGGAAAAAACAACAATTTTTGGATTTAATATTGATGCCTCTATTCTCAACTCAATGGCGAACTATCTGGGTTGTAAGGTAGCATCCGTTCCGAGTACATATCTGGACTTACCTTTGACTCCGTTCCTGCCTTCGAAAAACTCCTGGTTTCCGGTTGTTGAGAGGCTTGAGAAGCGTTTGGCTTCTTGAAAAGGAAAATTTTTATCCAAAGCTGGTAAACTGGTTCTAATTAAATCATGCCTTCATGGAATTCCATCCTATTTTTTATCTGTGTACCATTGTCCAGCTTCTATTCGGGTTAGAATTGAATTTTTGAAAAGAAGATTCTTATGGGATGGGCCAAATGGGGAAAAAAAGTTTAATCTTGTAAAATGGGTAGATGTTTGTAAACCAATAGTAATGGGGGGCCTCGGGATTCGTGACGTTGCTACCACAAACAAGTCTCTGCTCTTAAAGTGGATTTGGAAGTTCAACATGCAACCCAATCTACTGTGGCGCCGAATGGTTGCAATTAAATCCGGAAAAGAGAATGGCTGGTGGACGGATGGGGGAAGATTTTACAAGTTATCCCCCGTTTGGAAGAAAATTGCCAAACTCTTACCTACCTTCAAATCTGTCGTCATATGCTATATTGGGAGTGGTACAGATACTCTATTCTGGTCGGATTGGTGGATAGGGGCTAGTTGTTTAAAGGAAAGTCACCCTCGTTTATTCCAACTGCCAAGATCTCGTAGCTCAATGATTTCTGACCATTGGCAGTCTTCGGGTGGTTGGAATCTTCATCTCAGGCGAGCATTAAATGACTCTGAAGCTGTTGAAGCCACCGGTCTGGTCAATTTACTTTCTGGTGTGGCCTTAAAAAACTCTGCCGATACACTCATCTGGATGCCCAATAAACAAGGTATGTTCTCTACAGCTTCAACGTACCATCATATGATTTCATACCCGCCTCTCCACGTAGAACATCCTGCTGCTTTTGCATGGTCGCTCCCGATTCCTCCTCGCATCAAGTTTTTCATCTGGACGGTATGTCGAAAGAAAATCTTAACTTCTGATGCTTTGCAAAGACGAGGCATTAATACTCCCAATCCAGAATGCCCATTTTGCAACACATCTCCTGAAACAGCAGATCACACGCTTCTACATTGCGAATATGCTCATAAGATTTGGACCGAATTAATGGACAAAATCGGTTTATTATATTGCCCTTCGCCAGATTTGGAAAACACTATTTTAACTTTGGTTAGCTCTCGTCTTCCCAAGTTGGGGAAAATCTTAATATCTTGTTGTGTTGGGCACATAGCGTGGAATTTATGGAAAGAAAGAAACAATCGCAAATTCAATCAGAAAGCTATTCCTCGGAATATTCTTTGTGAACAGATAGTCGGTCAAGTTAGCTCTTGGGTTCTCCTTCGCAAAGAATTCTGTGATCTAAGAGCAACAAATATGAGGGAAAATTGGCGAAATGTTGTGAATATGTCTCTTCCATCGAAGGTTCCTATTATGGTAGAATAGACTAAACCTCCTCCTGGATACTTTAAACTAAATTTTGATGGAAGTGCTTTCGGGTGTCCGGGCCCAGCTGGATTTGGCGGAGTAATTCACGATGATCAAGCGAATCTTCTCTTCACTTATGCGGGTCCAATTGGAGTATCAAACTCTACTTGTGCGGAATTACATGGCTTGCTCAACGGACTGAAGCTCTTCAAACAAAAAAAGGACGGTGCACTCTTGGTTGAAGGGTTTCCTCAAGTCATTATAAACTGGTGTTCCAAGCCATCAAAACCTCCTTGGCGTCATTGGAAGATTTTTGATGAAATTTGTAATTTAACTTCTGGTTTATTATGCACTTGGAAACATGTTCCAAGATCCGCTAATCATTTAGCCGATGTTCAAGCGAAAAAAGGCGTTACCCTCCAACATCTTGTTGTGGAGGAAATGTCTTTTTAGTTTCAAGGTTTGTAATTTTTCTTATTAAATACATTTACAACTCTTCTCAAAAAAAAAAATGGGTCAAAGTATGAAAACGTTCCTCTCAATTTCGAAGGTAGAAAAAAGGTCTAATTTTAGGTATGAAAAAAAGACTACTCACTTATAAGGGTAAGTCAGAAAAAATCACTACTTGGGTAAATAAAAATACTTGGCTCATGCTGAATATTGGTGCACTCCTATACTTTGCAAGTAGTGGGTTTATAGGCATTTGCTTTGGGGTGATAAAAAATAAAAGATAATAAAGGGAAAAAGATACTAGAGGAACAAAAAGATAGTAACATTTATATATCAATCGGAAGGAGGCTACAATGCAACACTCATACTTCCAAAAATGAGGTCCTCGTCAAATTAATAAATTAATGAGAGTGATTAGTCTTGACAAAAAGAAGGAATAAAACAAATTAGAAGACCATATTTCTATCATGTCTTTTAAAATTTTCTTAAAAGGAATGAAGTAATAGTTAGTGGGAGCAAAAAGTTTACCACAATTGACAAAAAAAAAAAATACAAACTTTGGGGAAAACTCAATGATGCATAAGGGCAGTAAAGGGAATTGAATTTGCCGAGCCTGGACGTCAATGCAGCAAGTTAATAAAATAAAATAGTAAACTAATAAAAAATGAGAAACAGACCCTTCTTCTCCCTTGTTTCTCTTTTAAAACAACCTCACAGCTTAATTTAGGGTTTTATGTGGGAGACAAAGTTAATTTTGTCCAGCAAAAATGTTTATTGAAAATGGAATTTCAAAGGAATTTTCATCCATATAGGAGTGAATTTATGGCATACAAATTGAAGATAATGGCAGGAGAGAAAAAAGAAAAACTTTGGCATGCATGGCTGCTACATGCGACATGCAAAACAGGATTTTGATAGAGAAGAAAGGACTATGATGTGCATGCTTGTAAATTGATGAGGCATGCAATTAAAAAAAAAAATCTTGGGAGTCTAGAATTTATGTACTCAAAAGAAAAACAAGCAGAATTGAAACACAAACTTACTTTGAGGATGGAGTTTAAAATTCCAATTTCAACATACTTCCAACATAACCTTTTGAGTCTTCTGATATTGATCTCTCTCTAGAAATATCAGATTGGGAAATAGTTTATTGGTTCAGGAACTAGATTTATTGAGCTTTCTTTTGAGATATAATTCTCATATAAAATCTCGTTATTGATAGCATAAAATGTCTTGAATGAAGCTTTATGTTGTCACTCAAACCTTTCCTACTACTTGACTGTTGCTACTTCATATATCGATTTCTCTTCGTAGAAGACTTTGATTTCAAAAAAAATCTTTTTGCGTTTGGAAAATAGACTCTAAAGAGCTTTTCGTCAAAATATTAATTGCAATACGGAAAGTGCAGTATACAGGTGTGAACTCCAAAGAAAAAATGGGTGCTGGGACAAGAAAACATCAATGAAGAAGAAAAAGATAGAATACAAACTGAAACTAATAGATATGACAAATAAAAAAAGTATCACATTATTTTTGTGAGTTGACCGAATCAATTCACAAAACTTGCTCTGATACAATTAAATTTATAGAAAAGAGAGATAATTCATTGAATATTGTAATTTGAGTATATTGGGCCTCTATATAATAGAGGAAATACATAGAATCAAAATGAATTAAACTACCCAAGCCCCAGGTACATTTAGAATAGAACTCGTAATTATAATTAAATTAAACAATAATTAAAGAGAACTAAAATAACTAAAACACCTTTGAACTATTATGAGACTTCCTCCCATGAGAATCCTGTTAGACTCTACCATATTAGTTCTCTTTCTTTGAGACTTATTCATGTGAGAGTCATGTAAGGCTTTTCCATAATTGTTCTTCAACATGGGGCATATTTTGGCAATTCGGCCTGCAAGGGTGTTCCCAGCCTCCTTTTCTGAATTTATGCAGTTGAGAGTTTCACAAAATTTCTCAAAAGTGGGACTTGATCTCTGGACTGTTGCTATGGCTGCCGTCGTATGGCATTTATGGGAAAAAAGAAATAGCAGAACAGTTCACTATTCAGCATAGCATCCTCCAAAACAATCCCGATTGACAAAATATTTCGAGCAACTTTTACTTGGAATAAAGTTTATAAGTCTCTTCCTTTTATACCCCTCTCATTGATCTGCAAATATTGGAGGATAATATCTTCTTTCAATGCCCCCATCCCCCGTGTTGGTTCCTTGGTCCTCTTCACCCATGGGCTCCATCAAACTTAACTTTGATGGTAGCTCAATAGGCAATCCAAGGCCAGTGGTGTTGGTGGTGTCTTCTGAGATTCAAGGATCGATCCTTCTGGCTTAGGCTGGCCAGATTGGACACTTAGACTCAATGGAAGAAGTTCAAAGCTCTAAGGCAGGAAGTGCTGCTGGTCTCCCAAAATCTTTCTGGGCCTCTCATCATCGAAGGGGATTCTGCCTCGATTATAAGCTGGATGAAAAGGAGAGCCAATCCTCCATGCAGATTCATCTTTGAGGAAATTCAGATTTATGCAGTCCTTTTGATTTTTCTTGGCAGCATGTTGTCAGAGAAGCCAACTCTATGGCTAACTCTCTTTTTTTTTTTTAAACTCTCTTGCCAAAGATACTGTCTCTCGCCCTACTCTTGTATTTGGGGGCTCCTGCCCTATTGATTGAAAGGTCCCTATTGTCTTGTATTATTTCTTACTGATTAATAAGATATCCCCATTTGAAAAAACAAATGATTCAGCCTGACTACTTGTCATTCATCATTCATTAACTCTCTCAGTTAATTCTTTTGAAGTGAAAATTAGGGCATAATGCTGCTTTTGCTTTTATAAAATTATTACTAATTAATTGAGCTACTTGTCTGTAATGCAGTCCTAATGATATTGCATGTCTTTTCTGGATATGCACCACTTAGCATTCGACTTGTTCAACATGCACTTCGATCTGGATGGTGAGATCTAAAGTAAATCAGCATTTGGTTTAGAATATAACTAGACTTGCTTTTGTTAAGATGTTTTTCCTCTTGTTGGTATATCAATTCCTTTGTTCTCCTAATAAAATTGATGCTCAGGCGCCCTATTGAAGAGATTGTGAAACTGTTGCCTGGACCACATTCTGAATTTAAAAGAGTAAGTTCTTTTCCTTCTCATTTGCTCCGACATTGACACTACACTATTTTGTGATTCAAATGAACACCTTGTATATTTTGTATGTTCTCCATCAACAGAGTGGATATTCAAGAACTTCTTCATTAGATATGCTACAGGGTACTCCTGGAAACCTTGATAGGTAAGCATTTCGTACCACAAAAAGAATTTCTTTAAGCTAATATGGACAGTTTTAGTTTTTGGTTGTGCAAAAAATGCAAAACCATCCCAGGAGCTTGAGTTGCCTTTATTTTATTTAGATGGCTTGGCTGATTTCGAACTTGAAGACATTTCATTGCAGCATGCTGAAGCAAAATAAAAACTCCCAAACAAATCCTCTAAAAACTTGTTTTTATATTTATTTATTTATATGTTTGTTTTGGCTAAAGGGATGGATTGTGGTCTTTATGATGGGATGGGACAATCATGCTTTGAACATCAACGAAGTTATTTATTGTCATTCCTACTTTGTTGCACTTGGCTGCATGAATCCCTTTCCCTCATTATGATCTATTAAGTGCTAAATCCATAGTCTTGTGGGTCTAGTCATTGATGGTTTCCATCTTTCTCATTTTTCATCCTTTCTTTTCTTCTGCTTGTCCTTGAACTAGCACATCTAAACCTCCTCCAGGGGCACCAAAAGGTGCATGTCAAACATATTAAAAATGATTCAAGTATTCAAAAGTTCATGATCCATATTCAATGCTTATACCTCCCAAAACAATATTTCGAAAGCTTGACTTTGTCAAAACATGTATATTTTAGTGCTTGCAGAGGATTTCAATTTGCTCACCATTTTTTTTTTTTGAAAATGATGTATATATTAATAGAGAAAATTACAAAGGACAGAAGAGCAAATCCCTAACAACAAGACATTGAAGAGTTGCTCCCATCTTGGCAAGCACATCTGCTGCCGAATTAGCAGATCTCGGAATGTGAGACCAAATACAAGAAAATTGAGATGCAATTTCAAGAATCTCCTGAAAAGAGTCCCAATGGCGCCACGGGGGAGAGGATGCATATTTGCCCCAACCAATTACCACCTTTGAGTCCCCAATGTGAAGAGGGTCACTACAATTGTGTCTGAAAACGCGGAGCCCATTGAGAAGGTCTTGGAGATCAACCGATGTTGAGTCAGCAATGCCTAATGGGCCAGCAAACGAGAAACACTGATTTCCGAAGGGATCGGAGATAACTCCCCCAAAGCTAGTACTCCCGGGATTACCGAGGGAAGAACCGTCAAAGTTCAACTTTAGGAAACCATACTCTAGGGGGGGGGGGGGGGGGTGGTCCATTCTTTCATGACCGGGACCTTGGTTCCATACCTCATCTTTGCCATGTCGTTTCAATTATCGCGGATAGAGGAGCCTAAGAAGGAGGAGAACGCTGAGATTTGGCCCGACACACGTTCAACAACTCTTGCCGCGGAATCACTTTTAGCATGAAAACACATGCGGTTGTGCTCATTCCAAAGCCCCATGGAATGAAACCAATACAAGCAGAGATCGTAAGCTTTCCAAGCCCAGGAAAGGGAGTACCAATGAGCGACTTATTGAAAGAGATCAGATCTGCCGACATACATGTTATAATCTAATCAGAGTCTTTGGGTCATTTGAAAAAAATTGGATGTAAAGTGCAGAAAGATAGTCATTTAGTGAAAAATCAACATTCTTCTATAAGTCATTTGTGTGCTTGGTTTGTACTGCTAGCCTTCTACTTTAGTTGGTTTTATGTCAGTCATTTTTTCAAAATAGTGAGAAATTCATTACAAAGAAGAGAAGAATATACAAAAACAAGCTAACTAAAAAAATAAAAAATACATCAAGTGGGACCGAGTAACTCCAGCATGAGCAAGATTCTGTGCCATGGAGTCGGCACTCCGAGGGGCATGCAACTATTAAATCTGTTAGAAGTTAGGGGTTTCTGTAATTTCATGTGTGAATAGTTTAGTAATATTGTAGTCAAGATGGTCCAGATTATTATGGCTGCTGTGATTGAACTTGTAAATTCTGGTTGCTAAGGTCTTTTTATTCATTTATTGTAAGTTCTCTTATGAGGGGCATTTCTGTCCACTTGCAAAGTATTACTTAAGTGAGAGTCAAATAAAAGAGAATGGGTCAACTTTTCTCTCCCATCGAGTAGGCTGCTCAACACAATCTTCTCTTCTTCATTCTGCCTTTTATTTCTTCTTCTTTCTTCTTAGTTCTTTTTCAGTCAATCTATTTTATATGGTATCAGAGCATTCCGGTTTGTAAATCGAAGCCTAAAGTCAGAGTTTTTTCCTTTCTAAAGCCTTCGACCTCTCTCCAGGTTGGACTTTTCAATTGCCTCTGCTAATAGAACTTAAAGGTTAGTTCTTTATCTACTTATGTGCCTTAACCTAAGGGCTAATGCCATATGCTGCTATCTAAGTAGTTATTATGGTGCCCTTTTTTATCCTATAAGGATTTAATGAAGTCATGAGTACTCTGAAGTTTTCCTACCCCCATCAACTAGTTTGTGACACAGGTATTTCTATGCAGACCTAATTGGACTCTTCTATGGTGTTGTTTTTTATTAATTAATGCCATTGGTATTCATAAAAGACTGTTGAGTGTCAAATGCGTTTTTATATAGCCTAGGTATTTTTGTGAAGTGTGAGGCCCACAAGAGTCTCTGCACACCTTCTTGGGTCTGATAGGTGTTGTTTATAAGGTGTTTTGTGTAGTTAAGGGGCATCAAAGATGATGAATCGGATGAAGTCAGCACCCTCCTCTTTGACCTGAATGGGATGAGATTTAGATCTCAAGCAAAGGATGGAATGATTTGGACAATATTTAACAAGGAAACCTTTATCGTTCAATCTGCGTACAACAGACTGATGCAAGGGAGAAATGCCCAGTAGCATGTTGTGAGCATCACTAGGGAACTCTCTGAGTAGCTGAAAATGCAATTGTTTCTCTGGAGTGCAATCCGGAATAAGATCTTGACCCAGACTGTTGAAACTTGGGATTCCATGATGTATAATCATAGTAGAAGAGGATTGAGGGGTGATAAGAAGAAGAAGAGTTGTAGAGAAAAGGTTTTAGGAGGTGAAGAGGAAGAGTGACAAATTTGGAGAAAAGAGGAGGAAGATTAGGGAAATGGACTTGTCCAAACCCTCCCCCTTAAGTTGTATTTATAGATATCAAAAATACTAATATTACAAGAATACCCTTTACCCTAGGAAGAGTGAATAAGAGACATAAATCACAAACTAATTACATCAGTGCCATCTTTATGAGATGACTCTTTATTTACCATCATGCCACCATTGTGTGGGCTTGTGGGCCTTCTCCTTCGTTTGTGGGCTTGAGCCCATTTTCCACACACTTGGACGTGTGGGCCTTCCTTGGTCGTGTGGGCTTGGGCCCATTCTCTAACACTCTCCCTCAAGTTGGGGGTGAGAGAACATCATAAACACCCAACTTGCTGAAAATGGTGTATAGGATCTTCTCATATAAAATGACAGTCCACCATATCTTCCAACAATCCCCCTCAAGCTGGTGGTCTTTTTTTTTCTTTTCCAAGAGACCCAACTTGTTAGGAATTAGACGCCCTAATTCCAAACTAACGAAAGCAATAATAAAAATCGAAGAAGAAGAAAAAAGCAAGCACAAAAATACAACATGATTTATATAAGTTCGCCTCAAGGTGAGACTACGTCCTGTCTTCCGTCGTTGCAGTAATCTTCTATAAAGATGAAATAGTTTACAAGAGAAATCGCACACATTTACATGTGTTTTTTCTCTAACCTCTCTCAGGTACTCAAGATCCTTCTTCGATGATAAAACCCTAATAGCGGCGCCCCAAATATAAAGAGAAAACTAGGGCAACCGCAATACAATAGTGAAATCCCCAAACTGCCCGTAATGAAACAACAGTCAATATACCGTGAACCTTTCGGGGACTCCTCCCCTGAACCCCCGGGAGGGGGGCTCCCTGCTCCCCTTCCAACCCCCATGACAACCTTACCACGAAGATCGATCCCCATACCAATTCAGCATAAGCCGTTGATTAGGCTCCACAACTGGCATAATATAAGAGAGTAAAATCACTCATAGCCGTAAGACATCACTCCATACTTTAGTCAAAAATACTTTCCGCTCAATTTCACTGGCGGAAAAATAGCCCTACTGTGGGGCACAAAGTCTACCCATTTTCTCAGGGTAGCTAAAAAAAACACATCTTGGGTGAATAATAGACTTGACTCACGTTGGATGTTGGGCTCACTCCTATCCTCTATAGGTAGTTGGTCTATAGGCATTGCTCAGAAGTGTTATAATAAACTCCTCCATCTCGGTGTCCCTTCACAGGGCACCAACTCTCAAATAGTAGGAGTAAAATTGCCGGAAGATAATATTCTAGGGCCACCATGTGCTTTCTTCTTTATCAAAGTAACCAATGCTAACAACAATCAGCAACCGAGAAGTACTTCTTCAATAGTAATGTCTCAATTAGAGAGACAATAGTAGCAGTTGAAATGGGCTTGGGCCCAAATAACACGTACCAAATAGTTAGTTATATAGCAGCGGATAACCAGTAGGTAGTAAAAGTCCTTAAAAGCAATAAGGACACACAAAATAATCTGCTGGAAGTCCATCCTTGAATAAGGAAGCTATGTACCAAGTAATAAGTTGAGGATAATCCAAGGTAATAATCCAGGGTTATAATCAAACCGGTAGCAGATAGCATATAGCAAATAGCAGATTGTAGCTTGAAAAGTAAGTGAGTGAGTCAAGCCGAGTAATAGACAGCCAATAATAAGTTGAACCAAGTGTTGTTTGATAATCAATAAATCAAACAATCTCCAATGTACTCATCCTTCATACTTCTCCTTCTATTAACTAAACGAGGTATGGTGGTCTATAATCCTCTATGATGCTTTTGTGGTTCTATTGAAGAGAGTGTTAGCCACCTCCTGCTCCACTGCTCTTTCCTGATGGGTTTGGACACATTTCTTCAAGAAGATCGGGTTAAGTCTTTGTTTTCCAAACAAACTCACGGAGCTGTTTAATCTTGGTGCTGGAACTGATTCCCTGAATTTGACAAGGCCCTTTTCTTGGCCTACCTCACTCACATCCTTTGGGGACTTCGTCTGGAAAGAAATGGGAGGCGATTTTGTGGTTCTATAAGCTCTCTTGGCAGCAATATTGAATTCTTTGCTGATATCATTACTGGTATAGTTGCAGGTTGTTGAGCATCACTATGGCAGATACTAGAGAAGTAATCCATCCCATTAAGAGTTCTGAGCCTGCAAAAAATAAAAATTGTATTCAAATAAAAGCGTCTAAGGTAAATGGGTCGAATTATCTGAATTGGTTACATGCTGTTAAGAAATTTTTGATAGCTAAGAGGAAAGCAAAGTGTATACGAGAGAATTCTTTTGATATTTTTTTTGAAATAAGGTGTGAATATATATTGCAAGCTGAAAAAAGTATACATACCTTGCTAAAGAAGGACTTCCTTCACAACAAGCTGTTGGAGGGAAACGCCTTGTTCTGCTAATCATTTAGTAGATAATCAAAATTCTTTTGATATTGTAATTAAAGATTGGAAAGCAGAGGATCATGAAGCTTAAACTTGGGTGTTGAGTTTTATGTAGCCATTTGTCAATAATCAGATAGTTGCTGTTCCAACATGCTTCCACAAAATCTTCTCAGACTTTGGCAAAGGTCTCATAAAGAAATCTAACATGAAATCTGGGAAAGAAGCTGGAAAATAGAAAGTGTATCCAATTTTTTGCAAAACAGCGCTCCATATAGCAAAGTTCACAGACTTTGGCAAGGGTCTCATAAAGAAATCTAACATGAAATCTGGGAAAGAAGCTGGAAATAGAAAGTGTAGCCAATTTTTTGCAAAACAGTGCTCCATTAGCAAAGGAAAACAGCAACTCAAAACAATGTGGTTCTCAGATTCAAAACAAGAGCCACAAAACTTACAATTAGCATTCCCAATAATTTGGCCTCGACACATTAGCTGATCAGTAGTAAGAATCTTACACTTGGAAGCACACTAAAGAAAGCGCTGAACTTTTGGAGGGATAGGAATCGACCACATAAAAGAAGATGCAGGATGGTTGAATACATTAGAGTCTAAAACATGTGAGTAAAAAACGAAGAGACTGAGAAAACCCAGGAGCATCCATTTTCCAATTCAATTGATCAACACCAGAGGGGATAAATAATAGTGTGAGGAGAGAAAGAAGCTGACTAAACTTATTCGTTTCACTATCCCTCACACCACCTTAAAAATTCAAATCCCAATTCCCTACATCCACTGTCTGCTTCCATCCAGGACAATGATAATGCTTCCTGCACTAAAGGAGAAATAAAACAAGAAGATAGGGACAAAGCAAAGGTTTTGAAAGAACTAGATAGCGAGTTGAAGGACACAAATTTAGAAATAGGATGTTTGAGTACATGTACGCACACCCTTATGGATAGTAATAGGAAGATCCTGACCACTTACCATAGGAACCGCCAGTGAAGAATAAATTGCCAAGGGTAGAGAAGAAGAGGCTTTGGCTGGCATCTTTGGAGTCTTTCTGTGTTGGTACACCTCCAATGGTTTTGGCCTTGTAGAAATAAATATAGCACTAAGAACGTCCTCGTTGGAATAGGGGCAACGACATCAACATCAAGTAGCCAGGGGTGAGAGATTTTGTAGATTCTAAAGAATAAGGAATATTTTTAAGGAACATGGTATCTATGGAGATATTTGTCTTTTGTGGGGAAAGACAATAACATTCGTACCCTTTTTGAGTATGGAAGTACCCAAAAAAAAACACATTTGAAAGATCTTGGTGACAATTTGTCATTAGATGGACCAAAAACATGAACATAGCAGACGGACCCGAAGACCCATGCACAATTGTTGCTCTGATTGCACTGGTGGATTGAGCCTGGTTCTGTCATAAAATGACTAGTCACTTAAAAGTTTTATTGTTCAACCTTATAACTCATTAACTTTCTTTAACACTTTTCAATGTGGGACTTTTTTCCCTCTCTATAATCTCCCTCACGTCCAGCCTTACACATAATAGGCCTGAAACATGGGTATCAATGGAGCACAAACCATACAGATTGTAACTTGGGGAGCACAACTTAGGCTTTGGCACACGCTTGCTTTGATATACCAAGTTAAAAGATGGGTTCAAGATCCATCCCAAAATGACTATTCACTTAGGAGGGCTATTACTCTATCTTATATCCCAAATCAATTTTCTTTACATTTCTCAATGTGAGGTTTTTTTTCACTTAACACCCCTTTTGCAAGAGAATCAGCTAGTGCATTGGCTTATCTTGGAACATGTATCCAAGAAGTACCCAATGAACAAATCAGGCCAAAAGTCTGGATGAAGTACTGGTCGATCTCCAAGGGAGATCTGAAGAGCCCCTACCCCAAGAAACCACAGCCAAGGAGTCACCTTCAACAACCAACGGAAGAGAGAAGTAATCTCTATAAAAGCTTGAGGCTTTTGAGGGCATCCCTCACTTCAACCATCATCGAATCCGCTTCGTCAATAGGACCTGAAAAATAAAGGAGAATCTGGTCTCCGTGGTCTCTACTAGTGCCATCAATACATCCTGGCCCCAGATTGTCTCTTGAGCTTTCCATCAAAATTCAGCTTTAAGGAGCCACCAGGGTGGTCATCCGTCCAACCAAGCTGACGAGAGGAGCAACAGCTGGCTATGATCGTCTGATTCTGCCTAATGCTAGCAAAGGAGTATTCACGAAAGTCTTTAGACAAATGGGCCCATGAAGAGTGAGGTGGATGAATTTTTCAATGACAGTAAGAAAGGGAGTGATTGGAGAAAACTGCTCATTCCTCTCCAGCCTAATGCTCCAAATTACAGCCATACCCACAACGTGCCAAAGGGACTTGCCTAGCTTTGGAAAGGGGGAAGGAAGAGAGCTCGCCCATCCACTTTCCAATCCCTTTAGGGAAGCCAAGGGGAGAGGCTGAAACTCCTATGGGGGGATCTCCAGGTTTCAGCAGCAAAGGAGCAGTGGAGAAAGGGGCAGCAGCATATACCAAGTTAACGAATCACATAAAGAGAAATCCAGTGTTCTAAGGCGCTGCCCTCCTTTAAGCAGGACCCTGGATCAATCTGCGCCAGGTATCACTCATTTCCTCACAATAGAAAGCAATTGGATAATCTGGCTGGGTTCATTCAACTCCAAGGTGTTGGCAGACCCAACCCGGTTACTTCAAATCCAAAAATTAAATGAAGGCCTTGGACTTTTGGGAACTTGGACCCTCAATGAGTTAATCTTAATATAACCTACCATACCATTACCAAACAACTAGCTTCTGGAAGTATTACAGATGTAAAACTTTGCTATGAGTTTAATTGATTCCCTTGTTTTTGTTTTATACTTTGGAACTTCTGTAACTAATAAATAATGAATGCTTACCTAAAAATAATATGTTAGGATAGAGATTTGATATTAGGATAAAAACTATGCTAGCTTATTTATAGCACTGGCTGTGGCACTGTTTATGTGGATCCATGGCCTTGCTGTTAGTGGTTTGAAAGACAAAACCCCATGGTTGAATTTGGAGCTAAATGCCTTATACTTTGAAGTAAAATGCCACCCTGTAGGCAGTGACTCGTACCCCATGTCAGCTCTCTACAAAATGAGCATTTAGAATCCTGAAATAATCATTTGAAAGGAAACAAGCAAAATTCATGCGCATGAATTGTAAAACTCACGTTCTTGGAACCTTAACATTAAACCTCCAAGCAGGTTTACTTTCAGCCCTGCCTCACTATTGCCTGTCTTTCCAATATATTCAACTATCTTTACTTCGACAAATCACACTTTGTTTCCCCTCTTTGAATGACTCTTTGGGATCATCCTGTGTTTTTTAAACCTTAGCGGTGAATTGCCAAAAAGAAAAAGACCATTTTTCTTTTCAAAGTATATTTAGTTATTGCCTATTACTGGTGGTAACCAGTGATTCATTTCTGGAAATTTAACAGGTTAGGTGATGGAAGACGATCACTTGTACTGGTTGTTTTTATTGGTGGTGTGACCTTTGCAGAGATTTCTGCTCTCCGCTTCCTCAGTGCACAGGTACGTCTTAGTTTCTGATTGCTGTTTATAGTCACTTGTATTTAACTGCGGAAATTTTAGAGCAACTGGAAGTTATCATGAAAGACAGGGAAGGGAATATAACATAGCTGTGATGTGTGCCACCAAGAAGAATCAAGTGGGAAATTTGTAGTAAACACATGCTGTCATTGTTCTTCACAACCCTTTGGTATAGTCAGTGCTATTCTTGGAAGGGACTTTAAACAGATAATTAAATGTTAAAACCTGGCAGTTTTAAGTAGCACTGGAAAAGTTGAAATGCAGATATGAATTCTAAACAATTGCTAGTCTTCTCTGGCTCTTACTTTCCTGACATGCAACTAAATTATAGCACTTGTTCATGGGTTGCAGGAAGGAATGGCCTATGACTTGATTGTTGGGACCACGTTGCTTGAGTCATTTACAGACAATCTAACTTAAACAGGCATGCAGGTGGCGCTTTCTTCATAGTTTGTGTGTGCAGAAAGTGGGATCATGTGATGTCTTACGAGTTCTTGGTTTTGCCAAGTTCTTTTGATCAGGTTGTGGGTTCGTTTCTCAATGTATCTATAAACTTCAGTGGGATTGTTGCACCAGTGGAATTCTCAAAATTGTAAAGGAGTTCATATTTTGTTAGGATTAAAAATAATAATTCATATGCAGTATTTAGTATTTTGTTCTTGGAAATCACATTTGAAAGGAGCCTTTTTCTTTGTTTTGGTTAAGAAATCATATGCAGTTTTTTTTTAATCAATAACAGAGTTTCTATTGGGCATGCATCTAAGTGTTCTTAGCTCTCAATCTCGAACGCTACATAGACTTGTAATGTGTGATCTGATGTTTATACACTGATGGGGTTTACCCCGTATTTGCTCTCAGTGATTCCATGGTAAAAAGCCCTACATTACCCAAAATGTGTTAAGAAACTTAATACCAATTCCATCACTTCTTTAAAAAATACCACGACAGCTCAGGAGTACACCTATTCACGACCTCATAATAATTATTCGGAAAACAACCCAACCTTTGTGCCAACTTTGTTGGCAAAAACACCATACATAATAATGAATAAGACACCACATTCTGAAAGCCAGAAAGTAATTGCAAAAAAAAAGTTCATGAAAATGCACCGAGTACAGTTTAAGTTACGAAACAATGTGGGACCAACCATGGTTGCGGGAGTTGGTGGGACCCACAATGAGAATGTGAGATGGCATGATAGGTCATCACACAAACTGACATGAGTTAGAAAATTTGAAGATCAAATGAGACCCACCATGATAACCACGAGCTGGCATCCTCATTATAGGATCACGTGCATCATAGAAGAGTTTGAGTATGAATTATGTTAGTCTTCTAATTATGTTGAATTATTTAATTATGATAGACTTATCTTTTCAAACTATACTGTGACAACTAGGCAGCCATCCACATGCTTCAAATCTAGTCTTTCATGAGATAACAAAACACATTGAGGTAGACTATCATTTCCTACGAGAAAATTTTCAAACTGAAATTATATCTCACAAACATGTTTTATCTTAAGGGCAAGTAGCATATATCCTTAAAAAGTTGGTCCCTTTCCTCCCTTCTTAGGGTAAAGGTCATTGATGTAATTCTTGAGTTATTCATTATTATAAATACATGTTGAGGGAGAGGAATAAGCACATCACTTAATCCAATCCTCCTTCCCTCCTCTGTCTCACTCTCTCTTAGCCGACCACAATTTCTCTTCCTCACGTCCCTCTCTCTCTCTCTCTCTAGAGGAGAATGAGAGACAGAGAGAGAGAGAGGGAGAGAGAAACAGAAGATTTATTTCTTGAAATTTGAATTTTTTTCAAAGAAGGGAAGAACATGGAGGCAAAGGAAAACATCCAACTTTAAAAATTATATATTTCACTTACTAAAGACTTCTAACATGACCTTTACTTTTTCTAATGTCAATCTCTCTTTCTAAAAAAATCAGATTATGAATTCATTCATTCGATTAAAAAATAGACTTATAGATCTCCTTTTACATGTAATTCTCTCTATGAAATCTCATTTTTATGCATTTTTTTTAATTGAATTTTTTTTCTACTTGCAACTTTCTTACTGCTTGACCTTTAGTATTTTAGGTGTCAATTTCTTTATATAAAAAATTAAGATTTTTAAAATCCTTTTTTCATTGGAATCTAGACTCAATTTTATTTTATTTTGAAATATATCGTTTGTAAATTTTTGAGGATGATAATGCAAAAATTGAAGAAAGATTGGTCTAATATGAGGAAAAAACACCGCATGCAAAAGAAAACTTTTTTTCTCTTCTTCATCTCCTTCCTCTTCTACTCCATCTCCTTTTCCTTCTCCATCTCAGGATCGACGCTCCTTAGATACTATGTTAAACTTTAGAACATGTAAGAGAGAGACAAGGATAAGGGAGAGAAGAAAGGAAGCAGGAAAATGTTGGATGAACATTATATTTTCCTCCCCCAACATTCTATTTATAAACACTTATCACACTTACAATCATACATGAACTAGAATACCTGTGTTCCAAGTACACCCAAATATAACTTACTAAATTAAACATCAAGAGACACAAAAGTAATTTAAGAGTGAGGTACTTACCTTCCAAAGGTTGATGTAGAGGCTAATTTGGCAATTTATGCTAGAATTTAACCATGTGAGTAGTGTGGTTATCCTTTCCTCTGAGCTGATAGAGGGAAAGGGAAGTAGGAGAGACTCTCTATCTATCTCAAGGAGCAAGGAGATAGGAATCAACTTCTTAAAATGAATATTAATCATCAATCTTAAATATAAATTACAATTAGCATATTACGTGTTAGAATTAATAAATTTTACTTCGTTATTCGTACCTCTTACCTGCCTTCCCCTGAGCCGCATCTCTCGGTTTCTGCTGGTGAGGGCATGGATTTCGCAGACCTGTGGGCGATCTTCGGCCCCGGCGTCGCCGGAGCCGTGTTCGGGGCGGGATGGTGGTTTTGGGTCGATGCCGTCGTTTGCAGCGCCGTCAAAATTTCCTTCATTCATTATTTGCCTGGTACTTTTTCGGGTTCTTTTCATTCTCGTCGGCATTCCTTTGATTGGAATTTTTTTTTTTTTTTTTGTTAAAACGATTAATTCTGCAGGAATTTTTGCTTCTCTCGCGGCTTTGATGTTCAATTGCGTTAGAAAGGAAGACATTGATTACTCCCCCTACGAGGAAGGCGAGTGGAGGTTAGGTTATTTTCTTTTGATCAATTTCGGCTATTGTTTCATGTTTTGCTCAAAATCCCGTTTTTCAATAAACTTGTTAAGTATTTACCCATAAATTTATTGCTTATTTTTGTGAAACGCATGAGGGTCGAATCGAGAAGGAAAAATTCTAGCGAGATTGGTAATAATGGACAATGCTTGCTCGAATCTGATTCTTTGATTTTGAGTTTGAATTCTGTATAATCATATGCATAATCTACCCAAAAAATATAATGGGCGCGTTGAGGTATTTGCTCTCAAGGGATGTTCTGCTTGCGTCATTAATGTAAATCTACGTAGTAATTGATACTTCAAGCTAAAATGTTGGCTTTGAACATGGACCAGCTAATGTTGTGAAGTGTACTGCAAGTAATTACTTAATGTCAGGTGAGATGAACTTTTTTTTTGAATAATTAAGGTGAGATGAACTTAATGTGCTATTTAAGTATAGTAGCGTGTGTTATGAATTCCAGGCAGTCAAATTTTTCCAAGTGGTGTGTGGAATGCTGCTTTAAGTGCCACATATCTACACTGTATGTGAGAATGCTTAGGTTGTGGTTATTCCATATGGTTTCTACGTCAGTTTATAAGAGTGATTTCCAATTGGACGTGTGTTCGGAGTATTTCTTTTACCTTGTGTAGACATTACTGAACCATATCAAACTAGAACGACCAATTCTGTTCACACACAACACTCCACAGAAGTTTACCGCTCTGTTACCAGTTTGGATGATGTTAGGGGTTGCCTGAATTTTCATTGATTTTCTGTTCCTTTTTTTACTTTCTTAGGGAATAAGTGATACGTGCAGAGATGTTTCCTACTTTTCTTTTGAAGAAATGTTTTCTATTTCTCTTTTTGGCTGTGATGGACACTCACATTGCTGGCCAATGTAGCTCAGGTCAGCCATTCATACATTCAACTGATGCCAAGATAAACATTCAAATTGTCTAGTTCTCTTTCTTGTTCGGTAGCTGTGTATTTCATTTGTCCTATTAAATACTCGAGAAACCTTTCAGGAATCAGCAGATTCTGGTAATTGCACCCAATACCTGGTGCTACATGAGATGTGGATAGGGGTAATCTATCTTGTCTTTTTAAGAACTTTGGTAAGGTGTTGACCAGGACTTGGTCCCATGATGTGCATGGTTTCCATTCAAGGGGATCACTGAGCAATCCAGTTTCAAACGAAATCATGGCATGCCCTGACCCTTTTTGCCCCCACTTCTGTTGTTTGCTGTTGTCACTGCAGAAAGTCCTTCAGCATGTGAACTGTGTTCACCAAATGCTACTAACTATGTGCTTCTTGTTAAACATCAGGGTGCTGAAACTTTTCATTGTCCCTATGTACCTTCATGATCATGTTTAGGGAGTGGTGTCTCCGACTAGATTCTTTTCTAGTATACACTTACTCATATTACTCCAGATGCTAGTGTTGATTTTGGTCATATAATATTGGCTTGTGACATCCTCAATCTCCCCTTTCCATTTGAATGATTAACGTGTATTAGGTGATCAACCGCCAGATGCATTTTATACTAGGAAAAAGGCCATATTACAAATATATTTTTGGGTTTCACATGAGATCTATTTCCAGATCTGAAAGTTGACCAGATTCTGGTTCAGATCCTAGAAACATTAATTGGAATTAGGTTATGATTTCATTTGAAACAAGCTGTTTTCAGCCTGAAGACTGTTGATGTGAATTCCTGGTATAGACTCGTAATTGTCAATGTCCTAGTATGCAGCTTAATGTTTGACATGGTATTTGTTTATTTTGTTTATGCAACCTCCATGGTATTTTCTTTGAATTTGTCATCATTTATCTGGCATATCTAGGCTTTTTGGGTAGAGAGAACTTTTCTCTTAGTCTCATTGGAGTTTCTCTCTGTTCAGATTAAAGCTCTGGCTGTTCCTTGCATATGTCGTTTCCTTTGTTTCTCTAGCTGCATCTGTTGGTCTACTGATTCAAGATGCCCTCACCACATCTGGTCCTTCAGCATGGACAGGAACTGCTGGCGTGTTGCAATGTGTGCTTGTATTAATCAGGTGTGTCTTTTTGGTTCCAAAGCATTAAATTGTGCTGTTCTGATAAAACACAAAGTTATATTTCTTATTAGTGCTTATTGAACTCTGCGGACTTATCTTTTGATCCAGTATTAAGAATTTAACCAGCCGCATGGCTGAACTACCAAATCAACTGCTGCTAACTAACAGTTTTTTGGAAGAACTGCTGATATCTTGATTATAGCAAACAGTTAGAAAATTTTATTTGCATAGTGATTAACTCAATTGATTTGCTTTGTCGACGACTAGACAGAACTATGAAACCCAGGTTTAGGTAATGCCAACCTTGCTAAGTCCATTGCAGTTGCACTGGCATATCACCCAAACATGGCAAGCATACTTATGTTTTTCATACTTACCCACCAGCCTAGAAGTAATAATATATATCCCTGGTAGAATTAGAAAACTTTAAAACTTTACTGTGGCTTCTCTTAAGATTGAAACATGTAATTTTCTTTTGTTATTATTGTAATCAGCAACTGGAATGTTCAGAACACTTCATTTTCTATCAAATTGAATGACCTCTTAGATGTTTATGAAGAATGGGGTAACTAATAAAATATGTGAAAGTCCTTTCAGTTAGCTGTGTATGTTGATGCAAGAATTCACATATTGCAAGTTACTTTTCTGGATTAACCTTTTTTTTCGTTGGGGTTACAGAAAGCCCGTTTTTCATAATTCACGCTTAATTATAGGTTTGTGTCACTTAATTCATGGAACTAATAAAAGTGAAATTAGCAATATTTTGGATCGATTTCCATGTTTTCATTCTTTAGGCTACTCTTTTAATTTTTTGCATCCACTAAAGGATTCCATTTCTTTCATGCAGTGGGTTGATGTATTGGACCTCTCATTCAGACTGAAATTTTGGAAGAAGGAAGCGGAACTTGTACAAAACTGAATCAGAAAGATACCCTGTGATGTGTGTAATTATTTCGACTAATATTTTCAGTACGGGTGGCTTTGTGATCATCCTTCGTCTAATCAATTGTGGAAAAACAGAAAAAAATTGTGTCTATACACTTGAAATCTTTTTAGTCTTGAGAAGCATGGGGTCCATTGTCTTTGTTGTTTAAGGTATGCTAGTCGACTATCCAAATCCAGTCCAAAATCAGTATGTCAAACAACTGATTGCTAGTCAATGTTAGGTATATTGCAGATGTTCGGTTGACTGATGAAGCACGAAATCGAAGGAAAAGCCAAATATTCATAGTTCAAGCCAGACCATGACTGTAAAAGTCTGTTTGGAATCCCATGGAAAATAAAAGGAAAAAAAATGAGAATTTGATTATTATTATTTTTAAAATAGTTAGCAAAAAATAATGGATTATTGTCTCATTTTTATTAACTATTTTTTGGAATAATAATGATCAAATTCTCATTTTCTGTTCTTTTCTAGGGGTTCCAAACAGACCCTAAGTGGTTTCATTATCTCATTTTCACTAACTATTTTTGGGAATAATAATTGTTAAATTCTTATTTTTTTTTCTTTTTTTCTTTTATAAGAGTTTTAAACAAACCCTAAATGGTTTCACGCGGGAAATTATGAATTTGCGGTATTTATGATGTTTTAAGAAAATCAAACATGGTTATATTGCAGCTACTAAAATGATGCTTGCTAAGTTTTTTGGAACAAAATGGTATCACGTCTTGGCAATTATTTGACATAAGTTTCAACATATAGAATCAATAGTTGCACATTACACCTTACGAAACCAAACTTGATCTTGGAAGGTATTATGAAAATAATTTCACAGTTATTTTTCAATCGTGAAAAAGAATAATTTTCAGGGTTGTTATTAGACAACTGGTGTCACAATGAATGGCGAATTTCAAGCATGGAGGTCTGGATTTTGTGATATGCATGTAAAGAGTAAATATTTCTTTTCATTTGCATCACATTGTGGCCACTAATCATATTTTAACATGAAAGAGATTGTATGTTGCATTCTTATTAGCAGTTCATAATTTGAAAGAGATTCTCAAGATCCCATTAGGTTGTATTTAGAACATAGAAAGTGAAGAAAAAACTAGAAGAGAAAGAATAAGAGAAAAGAAAATAATAAATGAGAGATGCAATAAAAGAATAAAATATTTAAAAGTTTTCTCTTAATTTTTTTTCTTTTTTTTTCTCTCTAAATTTTATCTTTTTGTGGGAGAAAATTTATTAACTAAGATAGAATACCATATTAAAAAAAAATATTATTTAATATTAAAGAATATTTGAGAGGAATTCTATGTCATTTATAATGTTTTCCATCTTAAACCAAGAGAAGTAAAAGAAAAAGAAAAAGGTAGAGAAAATTTTATCAAGTTTATTTGAAATATCAAACTTGACCAAAAAATTTGTACCCTCCCTGTGCTAATACGATCGCCGATCTATAGACACCTTCGTTTATTTGAAATTTCAAACTTGACCAGAAAGCTTGTATCCTCCTTGTGCCAATACAATCGCCGATCTACAGACACCTCCATCACCTTCTCCCTCTCTCCAGCTTCTCTCCCCTCCTCCCTTTCTCTCTCTCTTCTCTTTCCCCGATCTACAGACACCTCCATCACCTTCTCCCTCTCTCCAGCTTCTCTCCCCTCCTCCCTTTCTCTCTCTCTTCTCTTTCCCCCTCTCAAGAAAGATTTTCAAGTGCATACTTTCAATATTTTTCTTTTACAATAGAAAAATTAAAAATTTGGAACGTTGAAAGTGGGGAGAAAATAAAAGGAAGAGAAAAGAAAAAAAAAAGAAAAAAAAAGAGGTTTATTTTCTCTTGTTTAGATGCCCATGAAAAATGAGAAAAAAATGGGAATTTCTCTTATATGGGATACATGTAAAAAATGAAAAGAAAAAAAATAGTAATATTTGAAAATTTTGAAGGTTACATTTTTCTCTCAAATTTCTATTTCTTTTTTTTCCCAAAATTTCATCATTTTGTGAGATAATTTTTATTAACTAGAAAAAAAAATGATTTTTTATTTTATTTTATTTTTTCTTAATAATTCTCTACTGTCAAACCACAAATAATAACTTTCTTTCCCCTTTTATTTTCTTTTTATTTTATTTGGGTTCCAAACAAGCCTTAGGAATCAAAAGTTGATCAATAGGTAGCAATTAAATTACTTTAGTTGATTATTTTCAAAATATTATAAAAATTGTTTCTCTCCAAACTTTATAAAATTTATCATGAATTATGTGATGTTTTATTTCCTATAGTGTTTTTATAATTCCTTTAGCAGTTTAGAGGTGTATTAATATGATTGGTTTAAAACACGTTACACTACATCAAAGGAAATATGTGGAAATCTACCAAGGAAAAGTTTCCGGGAAATAAAAACGAGAAAGCGATCGACCAGAAGAACATAAATGAAATCCCTCTCAACCTGCACAGAACGTCGACGTTCGACGTTTCTCTCTCGAACAGAACGAGGCTCTCACTCTTCGCTCGATCAGAGTCCAAATCCAACCTACGAAGACATAAAAACTAAAAACCAAAAACGAGAGAAAACAATCCGAAATCGAAACCCTAACCAACTCTTTCTATTCTGTCTTCTGTCCTCTCTCAGGCGAATGCGACCGTGAAAGCTTCGTCTAGGGCTAGGCTTAGGGTTTGAGCTGCGACATCCATGAACTGGACCGTCTAGGGTTTTGTTTCTCGACGCGGCCATGATCAGGAGGTACGATGATGGGCAGAGACCTATCTACCTTCTCTTCGAACCTGGATTTCTTCGCGCAGGCTAGCAAGGCGCTGTCCCACCAGTCGCCCTTCGATACCGAAGAGGCTCTCGTTAGGGTTCCCACTCTCCCTGTCTCTTGCTCCCTCTTTTTGTCTAGTTTCACTGATGAGCGCAGTAGGAAGCAGAAGAAAGTTCAACAGGATCTCTCTGCGGGGGCTAACCAACCGCAGGTTGGCCCGAGGAACATTTGGGCGGAGTCTGAGGATTACTTCCGACCTCTCACTATCTCGGACGTCGAATTCTTGTCATATAAGGCCAAAAATGAGAGCTCTGACGATCCGTGTTTCCGAATTCCTTCCCTGCCAGGTGGGGATGGGGCTAAGGATGCTCCTCGAAATGTGGACGAAGTCGTTCCGGAGTCGGAGGAAGTTCAGGAAGTGGAAATAGATTCAGTGGGTCCGATTCAGCTATTACCACTGAAAGAGGAGGATAAATTGGAGTGTTCTTCTTCGTCTTCAATCGGGATAGAGTGGTTGTTGGGTGCTAAACATAAGGTGCTTCTCACTTCGGAGAGACCTTCTAAGAAACGGAAGCTACTAGGGGAACACGCAGGTCTAGAAAGATTGTTTGCTGTAGGTGACGAGAACCAAGGAGGTGATATCGATTCAAATTCTAATTCTTCAGTCTGCCACGTATGCTCTTTACCGGATACCGGTCATGGTTTGAATTGTTTACTGCAATGCGATTCATGTAAGGTACCGGTGCATCAGA
The DNA here is from genome assembly GCF_029961685.1 of Aristolochia californica. NCBI lineage: Eukaryota > Viridiplantae > Streptophyta > Magnoliopsida > Piperales > Aristolochiaceae > Aristolochia > Aristolochia californica. Next base: position 685,278 of record NW_027182268.1, read on the forward strand.
AGTGTTACGGTGTGAAAGAAGTTACTGAAGAGAAGTGGTTGTGTTCATGGTGCAAACAGAATGCTGGCACAGTGGTGAAGAGGCCTTGTTTGCTTTGCCCAAAAGGAGGTGGGGCTCTGAAACCTGTTGGCAAGGACTGTGCTGGACAAGAAAACTTTTCACATTTGGTTTGTTGTCAATGGATGCCTGAAGTTTATGTTGAGAATTCTGAAACCATGGAGCCTGTATTGAACATCGAGGAGATAAAAGATACCAGGAGGAAACTAGTTTGTTGTTTGTGCAAAGATAAATATGGTGTGTGCATCCAGTGTAGTCACGGTATGTTTCAATGCTTACTTGCTTTCTGTGACATTTGGGTCTATGGTTGGCACCTGTGTAGTCCATTTTATTGGAGGAAACAAACTTTGTGTCTTTGAGTGTTTCAATTGCATCATGAGCTTCTGGTTTTCTTCAAATGCTGTGGGCAATTATATATTCTTTCTAGCAACCTCAGTTTTGTCTCGATCTTGTGAGTTTTGGATGTATATTGGTTTTTTCTCTTGCAAGGTTTCTGTAGATCCCTTTTCAGTTGGATGAATTTATCAGTTTAAAATTTTGCAAACAGATTTCCAACTTTAGATTTAAAGGCTAGTGAAGAATCCCTTGGGTGATTGAGACATGTATTACTGGTTAAATTGGGCTTTGGTATAACAGAGAGGAAGCAGATGTGTTGTTGTCCTATGCATATCTTGTGTAAAGTCAATAGCCAATCATGGTCAACCAGACTACTTAAGTTTTAGCTTTGCAGAATATCCTATTGTCTTTTCTCTTCCTTTCAGAAGAGACAATTAGTTTCATGGGGTGTTAGAATGATGGAATGACTACATCAATTGGCCGAGAATAGAGTATTGGAAGTTCATGTGAAATTTGGAACCCATAAAAGTGATGACAGATATGGTCGGTTTAAAAGAACAGAAACAACTGTGGCCAATTTCTACTTCATAATATTGAAAATATGTTGTTTCTTTCATTCCAAATGATTGTGGAGATTAAAGAGGAAGACATTTGCAGGATTATGATGTTATAGCTGAGCATACTAAAATAGTATTAGGAGCCAAAAAGATGTTGTTTACATTGTTTTTCCATTAGTCCTGGTACAAATTCTATTTGAAGAAAGTGAATTAGAAACATGGGAGGGGATCTATGACAGTCATTTTGTTTAACAGCTTATCACTGAGAAAATAAATCATCTTAAATTTTGTGAAGCTTCTTATTGTGTTCAAGGATTTTATTTTTTGTTTGAATTGTGAGATAGAGGATCTGTATTGGGAATACCCATTTCTTTGATAGCAGCTGCACTGATATAACTTGGGAAGTGTTCAGTGGCCAATGTAATCAAGAAGATTCTTTAGTTGAAGACCTAAAAGCAAGTGACCAGAACATTGTGAAGAGTCGTTGATTTCTCGGATGGAGATGAGCATATCTCTTTGTTGTCTTCTTTCAGAATGTTTAGGAATAGTGGATATGAGTGTGATCTACTACAAGTGCCGCACTCTTTTATATCTTTGTTGGATGGAATTTTTCTCTATGGCTTCAGTGAAGAGTTTGAATTAAGCTTATGATGTGGAGATTAACTGTAGCAGTTCCAAATGTGTTTTCCTTAATGCTTAACATTATGAATTCATTCATATGAAGTAAAAGAATCAAAGGTGCATGAAAAATGAAAAGTCCCAATGAATATTTCTCTTTGAGTTTGGCTGTAAAAATGCTTCATAGTGATTTCATGTTTGTATGCCTCTGCCTCCCTTTTAGCTAATAATCACTGTTTTTGCAACAAAAAAAAACACACGTTAACATTTTTTTTTTCTTTTTGAAATGGTGCTGAATTTTATTAAGACAAAAGCTGAAACAAATAGATTACAAAGGGGGGAAGCCTTCCCAAACAATGAGAGATTGTTGGGAGGTTCCAAATTTTGCCAATTTATCAGCCAAAGAATTGGCTGATCTAGGAATAAGATTCCAATTACCATGAATAGATGGCACAATGTCAGCAATACAATCAGTGATGGGCTAGTGGCGCCAAGGGGTGAGTTATCTTTTGAAAACCAACTGTTAACATTGAAAATATAATCATTGAATTATTGCTTCTCCCTATAATTTAAGAAAGAGAATTACATGATTGTTGAACATGGAATTTTTCTTACTGGGGTAATGCAACTAAGGTGGAAACTCTTAAGGTCTGAAGACTAGATAGTGTATCAATTATTATTGTTCAAAGAAGAATGCTGTCATACTTGTAACTCTGCAATCTTGTCCAAGCTATAGCAGGAATTTTATCTAGAGTGTTAAGAAGCTGGTCAGATGGATAACAAAAAGCTGCAATTTCCTTATTGGGCTTGTATTTGGAGGCTCCAGACAATGCTACAAAAGTGTGCATTTTCTCTGATTTTAGGGAATGGATTGACACTTGTAATATTACCTTTATTTTCCTTCTAAAGTTCTCAAGCTTATGTTCAAAAGCAGGAGAAAAAATCTGTAGCAGTAAATGCTGTTACACTATTCTTTTCGAGGCTTTGCTACCAATTCGGCTTATCATTGTAAATTTTTGTACTTTGTTCCACAAGTACAAAAATACAGTTGCCCTGTCATTTTTATTAGTCCCAGAAGGCGGTACTGGGATTTTGCTGTTGAAAGCTACAAATACAGTTGATTTTTTCTTGTTCCTGAAGAGCACCTTGTTTTCTGAATGATTTTGCAGGAACATGCAGAAATTCTTTCCATCCTATATGTGCAAGGGATGCAAAACACAGAATGGAGATATGGGGAAAATTTGGATGTGATAATGTAAGCTCTTGAGTGCAGCAAAACGTTTTTTCAAATTTCTCTAGTTTTATTGCTTTAGGCGTGATTTCAAGCTTGTTTAACACGTTCTCTAGGTTGAATTGAAGGCCTTTTGCTCAAAGCACTCAACTTCTGAGGACACAACTGCAGTCCTTCCTTCACAAAATCAAGTTCCTCTTTCTGGCAGTTGTGATTTTGCTTTACCCAAGCTTTTGCCTGTCCCATTACCTGTTAATGGATTACACAAGTTGAAGCTTGAACAGGAAGACAAGGTAAACAACTAAGAAGCCTTTTTTATTGTTTTGATATCAACTCAGAAGCCAGTTGTGATAAAGTGGGAAAAATGAGATGGAACTGGAACAAGATGCACCTTTGCTAGACTAATATCAGAATCTGGGCATTTCAGGAATATGTCAACATGGAGACACATGGAACTGTTACGAGGGATAATGTTGGGGATTCTCATTCATCTGATTCGCTTAATGTTCCACTAGTTTTGAAAAAGGTACTTCAGTACACTTCTTTTGCTGATACTGCTTTATCACTTTTCTGAGATCTTACCTTTTTTATCATGGCCTGTGCATAAAAATGCAATACTTTGATCTGGTCGGTGAATCTTTATCGGTTATCTACTGAGGTATACCAGCCCTCATTTTGTACAGATATAACCATAAATCTGTTAACTTCCTGTTTTAGCTTTGCAGTTAATTGATCAGGGGAAAGTTAAAATTAGCAATGTGGCAACGGAGATGGGTGTTTCTGCTGAGTCTCTTGAAGAAGCACTTAAGGTGATTCTTTTTATTGGTTAGATTAGCTACCTATCATAGATTTACATTCTTTTCCTTAAAAATAAAATAAAATCTTGACATAATTCACTAGTATTATTATGGAAAAGCTTATGTATTAATTTTTCAGGGTGACCTTACCTTGTTTCCAATCGAGTGGAGGATAGGAGTAATCAAGTGGCTACGAAATTCTGCCCATATGGCTACCTCTGTCCAAAAGTCAGCGCTTCAAAGTCATGATGGCCTTGCAAATACTGTTAACGTGAGGGCAGAAATGGGGGCAAATGTAAAAGATATTAATGAGACAACTCTTTGCTCATCTGGGGTTCAAGAGAATGGTTGTCCTGGTACTTTTGTCTGTCAGAATTGGACTTGTGATAGTCATGGATTATGCGAGAATGATGAAAGAACTGTGGACCAAGATAGTGTCTCTGAAGCACCAGAGTATATGGGAGAGGTATTGATATTTAAGATACAAATACTTTCAAATGAATCTTATGATCATTTCAAAAAAATAAATAAATCTTATGAGATACATGTGGTCATCAACAGTTTGAATGTTTCTGTTTGACTTGTGGATATTTCGACGTTTCTTTGTATCATTGATTTCTATTTTTTTAAAATAAATAGTTGATTTTTTTTACTTATAGAAGCTGGATTCATTTTTCCGATTAAGTAGATAATGATTTGCTATATGTACCTATCATTAGCTGTCTTCTCCCTTTTCTTCTTCCTTTTTTTCCCTTGGAACAAAAGTTGGTTTCATCTTCTGACCATGTTCAGCATGCAATACTTCCTGTCTAACTAGAAGTATTGCTCTTTTTCTTACAATATTTAATTAGTAGGCTATGAATCCACGGTATCCCTGACAAAATTTAATACCCTAATTGTTCTGAGTTGTGGATATCCAGTTTACACTGTGAATCCTGATTTTAGTTTCCGAACTTAAAAAAAAAGCTTTGCAAGTATTTCAAAGTTCGTCATTTGCCAGCCTCTTATTTGACTGTACTTCTCTGTCATAATGAAATAAAAAGGAACTGGAAGCTGGACAGACTTCAGCTGGTCTTTATATGAGATGTAGCAAACCAGATTTCAGCAACTCAGACTCTGAATATGCATCCTAAGAAGTTACAAAGTTATCTGGATAAGATGAGAATGTGGATATGGACATACTGCAAAACAAGGAGAACAAAATAAAAAAATGGTGTCTTAGAAAACACTTCAGAGTAGCACCTGTGATTGAGAAAAAATGAGAAGAAGTCATTTGAAATGGTTTGGAAATGCTACGCTTTAGCCCGCTACTACCCTGGCCAGTGGGACTTGGTCGACGTGGATATAATTTGTGAGGAAAGATTTGATTTGTGGCTGACATAACAAATTATAGATAGAGTGGAGGAAAAGGATTTACACTTCAGCATACTGGGAGCAAGGCTTTGATGACAGTTACAAATAATTTTCATAATGGTTTTGATGACAATGATTATGATGTCTCTTCTCACAGAAACCTACAAGTTCCGGTTGTGTTTTATTGGATTTTGTTCTATGATTGTGGTTAAAATGAGAAATAGATTCCTCCCCTTGTAATGCTCATTTGAGCTTTTGACTTAGCAGAGTTTGTTCTATGATTGTGGTTAAGCTGAAAAATTGAGTGGTTTAGCCCTCTAATCTTGAGCACCCTTTTGAAGAGGATCTTGTAGGTTTCCTGACACTCCTGTCATTGAGGTGACTGTGGCCTTTTTAGAGGTGATTAGGTGATATCCTAATGCCTGGACAATTTCCCAGTAACCATTATTTCATTCGTCATGGGTGTTGCTCCAGAAGTTAATACTGACCTCCAAGGTTTTAGGATATTTCTAGGCAACTTGCTTTTATTAGTTTCATATGCCTAGCTCTTGTTTATGATTAAATTGCTGACTACTAGTTCAAGAAGGCCCAAGTTTCTGTGATTATTAGATTTGGTTGGTTTTGCTGGCAGTAAATGAGGAACTATAAAAGATATCTGATATGGTTGACAATTTTGGCCCACAAGTACACACAGTTAGGAAGGAGAGAACATGTACTAAGAACATAATTTAGAGGTCAAGAGTTTTGTTCATATCTCTTTCTTGTGGAAGGTTAAGTGTAAATTTTTTTAGTTGGACTTGTAAGACATATGTTGATTACACAAAAATGCAGTTAGAGCAATATTTTCCTTTTGTTATTTGTTCACCGGGTTCTTCCACATTAGAAAGCTATTCTGCAATCCAATAACGGCTTAAGTATTTGATAGGTTAATTTGATATCACTTCCTCAGCACTTTCCTTAGTAATTGATGGTCATTCATGGTTTTCTTGAAGAAGTCCATATGAGATAAAACCATGTCAGCATGAGTGGTACCCTTTATGGGGATATAGAATTTTAGTATGCTTGTTCTGGTTACTTTCTTTCACTTTTTGTCATCTGGTGTTAGTTGATGTGGTATCTTTCTGCAGCTGATTTGTCTCGTACAATGTAGCTTTTTTGTGAACTCATTGGAAGGCTAAACATCAAAATTAGGCAACTTTTATAATTCAGAATTATTCAGTTATCAATAATTGCTGTTTGAGCTTGCACCTGACTTTTCTTTTACATTTTCTGGCAGATGGCAGGGTCTGCAGGTGAACGAGTGTTGAATTCCTCCCTACGTGAATCTCCCAATAATGAAGGTATTTGTCTTTTTCATAAATTAGCTTTTAAACTGAGTTTATCATTTTTGATTTTTTATTTCTGTAATGATCATTGTGTTTGTGTCTTTCTAGTTCTCAATAGATATTTGTTGTTGGCCAAAGTGGCTTACCAAGAGTGGGGGGGGGGGGGGGGTTAAATCATGCAAATTCACAATTTCAATGTAAAGTAAATAAGCACACACCTTAGGAGACAATTTTTTATTTATTTTTATCAATGTTCTCCTAATGGTATTCACTGTCCAAAAACCCTTGGTTGGGAAATTCCATTATTTCTAAGCTCTAATAGTTAGAATTACCACAAAGAGATTTTGGATCTCTTTAAGCCACATGTAGCTTACACACTTTTTACAATAACAATGTTTCCAAAAAATTGGTCGTAGATACTAGCTCAAGTTGACCCTTTCTATCTAGATTGACCTTTCACTAGTTAAAAATAAAAGAAAGGAAAACTTACACCCTTTACTTGGAGAGTTCCTTTTCCTTGAGGGATCCAAACTTCCACTTCTTTAATAGCACAATATGGAGTGAGGGAGCTTGTCTAGAATGCAATGTAAGAAAAAGAATAAAAAGAGTAGTGAATTTTTCAACTCTTTCATTCTAAAGCACTTTTGAGAAGTTTTTAAAGTTTGACGAGGTTTTGTCAATAAATGCTCATTCACTGACTTTTTTTTTTTTTAAATGCTCATTAACTTCTCTATGTGTGATTTTGTGGGGTATTTATAATTTTTCTTAGCCAAACTAGCCCTTTTTTGTCTGTTTGCAAAAACCAGTACATTGATAATCAATCATTGTAAAGTGATCAATCATTGTCCGGGGATGATCGATCAGTCAGAATTCCCTTTGGCTATGCAATGCAAGTATGATCAATCAATATTTTTTTTTTTATCGATCATGCTTTATATCCCTGATTGGTAAGATTCTGTCTGATTGATCAATCGTGTGGGATGATTGATCATTCCATGTAAAATTTGCTTGCCTAGACAGTATTGATTGATCAATCTAAATGAGATGATTGATCATGCGTTATAGGATGATATGGTTATGTTCTGGATGATCGATCAATCGACTATGGTTGATTGATCAATTGATTATTGCTGATCGACCATGTTTTATAGTCTTTGGCCTTTACACTCTTGGATGATCGATAATTGGCAGAGGTTGATCGATCATTCCAGTGCCAGTTCAACTAAGTTGACTTTAAAAGCATGTGAATGACTTTGTTGAAGTGCTTTCACATGTTCTAAAAGATGTCTATTTATGTTCCTAAGCATGTTTATATGCAATGTATGACCTAAAGCTCCTTATTCACTATTGTACTCAAAGAAAGGAGTTGTGAAATCTCACCTATATTTGTGACTGAGTTTTGACATATGACATTAGATTGTAGTCTTCTCATTGTCTTCTTTTTTGTGGGGGCTTCTTCAAGAGACATTCTTCAATGTTGCTTGAGGTCTTGAGTAGGTTTAATCGTTTTGAAGCTTTATACCTTGAGATGCATTGACTTTTAAAGGTAAAGTATCTGCAATATTTAGTTTTTCAAATTGTTAGATCAATTAAGTTTTGTTATTATCAAATCAAGAAGGGAGTCAACTTATGGTCAGCAATCTCTCCCTTTTTTTATGATGACAAAACCTAACTTTGGAAAAATAAAAATATGCATTTCCCTAAGGTTTGGAGCAAAGTTAATTTACAATTTTGACATATGCTCTCCCTTAATCGTTGTATAGATTGGTTGCGAGACTGCTTTCTTATGTACTCCAAAATCAAGTTGTACCTTCTAAAAAATCGCCTTCATCTAGAAGATGTTTGCGGTAGTAAGCTTTGAAAATGTGCCCTTCCTCGAATTAAGGACCTGCGTGATGATCTCCATAATCACCCATTGAGGCATGCCGAGGTCCTTTATCTTGACCTCGTAGGAGCTCTCGGTTGTCTGGCTGAACATTCTTGAATATTCTGCGGGAGGTTTGGGTGAAGATCTGTGGGCCAATTCTCCTTCATGTATCGAGTCATGCCCATGAAGGATGTGCCAAGGAGGTCATTCAAGTTAGTAGATTGAATGGATATCGTCGTATTTTTCATGTATGAAGAGAGCTTCAAATTTTGGGGCCCAAGCTCCTCCATCTCGAGATTCAAATAAAATACTTTTACAAGGATGGAGTAAACGAGTTCTTCTCTCTCCAATAGACCTCTATAGGGTTTAAGTAATCCCTCAAACTCTTCAATCTCTCTGTCACAAAAAGATACATGTACTCTACTCGGTTCCACAATACTCATTGAGACAAAGCACGAAAAATACCTTCCCCTTTGTTACAGTGTGTGAAAATGCTCGCCAATTCAGCATTTCTTCACAAACATCGCTCTCCTTGATGGGGGTTTTCTTCTTAGCCACCACCTTTGTCGACACCATGCTTGAAAAACGAGTTTGGGAGAGATTTAGGCAAAAATGAGGGTTTATCTTCTGAATCAACAGAAAATGGGTAAAAAATCGAAAGAAAATGGAGTTTTGGAGCTTTGGAGCTTTGAGGATTCTTTGGAATAGGGTATGGGAATGATTTGGAGTGAAGAGATTAGGTTAAAAATCGTTTGTCTCTTCAACTCCTCAGTCCGCTCCCTGAATGATCAATCAATCATTTTTTTTTTCTTTGAAATAGTGCTGAATTATATTAAAAAGTTACAAAGTGCAGAATTAAATGGTGGGGGGACCGTCCCAAACAATGAGAGATTGCTGGGAGGTCCCGAGTTTAGCTAATCTATCAGCCGAGGAGTTAGCTGATCTAGGGATATGATTCCAAGTATAAGAAATGATAGATACAATATCAAAAATAGAAACGAGGGTGGACCAATGACGCCAAGGGGGAGAGGCAGAGCTAGAGCACTAACTGATAACAATTCTGGAGTTCCCTTCAATGAGTAACTTTCCATGCAGACGGTCCTTGAAGATTTTTACTCCATGGAAAAGAGCAGTCATTTCTGCGGTGTTGGAGTTCGCAATACTAACCGGCCCCGCAAGGATATATTAGTCTCATCTCTGTGATTTATGTAAACTCCCCCTGCACCCTCTGGTCTCGGGCACCCCAAAGCGCTATTGTCAAAATTTAGTTTGTCGCAATCACTAGGAGGAGGAATCCATTCAACCATGGTAGGCGCCTTTTGGGGACCTGCCATATGAGCCAGAAGACGCCAATTCCAAGGAAGGGAGATACTTGCGTGGGGGGCAAAATCCTTCCTGGTGTGCAGCCAAGGTTACTAAACTTGAGGTTGAAGCGATAATTGTTTTGCTCAAGCCACAAACACCACAGGACGTGAGCGAGGCAAGCAGAGATAAGCAATTTGCCGATTCTAGGTAGACGAGTTCCCAAAATCATCTGGATTGTGCCAAAGAGGTCCTTGTGAGGGCCCAATTGAAAACCAATTTTCTGAAAGATGGCCATCCAAACTCTTCAAAACTAGTTGCAGTGGAGGAGAACATGCCGAACGGACTCCTCACAAACACCGCAGAGAGAGCAGGTACTATCAGGTCTGGTAAATCTGTGCTTGTGATGGTTATCTGCAGTGAGGATTTGTTCTCTAGTGGCAGTCCATAAGAAGAATTTAATGTTGTTCGGGACCGAGAGTCTCCATGCAACATAGGCCTTGTGCTCCGGCACGTTCAGGTCTTTTCCACTGATGTGGGAGTAAGCAGAGGCAACCAAGAAGATACCGTTAACACTAGGCTTCTAAATCGACTTGTCATGAATCCGGTCCTGAATGATAACACTGCTGAGGCTGGACAAGAGCAAGCAAAAGGCAATGACTTCCTCATCATTCAAACCCCGACTGAAGATGAGGCTCCAAGACTGATTGTTCCACGTATCGGCCACTGAGCAGGACAAATCTGCAGAAATCCTAGGGAGCCCGAAGTATTTGTCAATGAGAGGGTGTGGGCCGCACCACTCATCAGTCCGAAAAAAGAGTGTCCTCCCATTCCTAGCATAGAAGGACGTTGTAGTCTTGAAGGTAGGGAGCAACTTGTATACAAATTTCCTGATAATTGGAGACAAACGGCGGGGAGTGGCCAATGAGCTGAAGTGAAAAGATCACCATACTCCTCCACAGGCCGCAATGTTTGGTATTGAAATTCCAGATCCATTTGAGGATGAGGGCACATTTCATATCTTTAGTAGGCCGAATGCCTAGACCACCATGGAATTGAGGGAGACAAGCCTCCTTCCAACTGGCAAGATAATATTAGAAGTCGTCTTCATAACCTCTCTAGAGAAATTGCCGACGAATAGAATCAATCTTAGAACACATCGAGGCTGGACAATGCGTTAAGGATAGAAGGTAGTTAGGCAGGCCCGCCAAACACGTTTTCAATAAAGTAAATCTGCCTACAGTGGATAAGATCTTGCTCTGCTAAGTAGCAAGCCTCTTCTCGAACTTTTCAATGAGTGGGGACCAAAGAGTGGCAGTGGGACGAGTATCAAACAAAGGAAGGCCCATGTATGTAGATGGCGTGCTGTTTGGAGTGCATCCCAAAAACTCGGCCATATCTTAGGGAAGCGTGCCATCAATATAATAACCAAGCAAAATGGTTTACCTCCAATTTATATTTGCTCTGAAGCCAGCTCGAAGAGGCCAAAAATGACCTTTAGTTTTCTGAGTTAATCCATAGTGCCCACGCCGAAATATATGGTGTCATCTGCAAACTGAAGAATCGGGATGTCAAAAGCATCATGCTCGGTTGTAGGGAGGAGCCAACCAATCCCTTTGGCCGAATACATCAAAGAGGAGAGATATTCAACCACCACGTTGAAGAGCAATGGGGATAAAGAGTCGCCCTGACGGATGCCGCAGGTTCCTTTGAAATAGCCACACACCGTCCCATTAAGGAGCACAAAATAACTGGCAGTGGAGATGCAACTTTGGATCCAAAAATGCCATTTTTCTTTGAAATCCCGTTTGCCCAATAGAGTGTCCAAAAGACGCCAATTAACCCTGTCAAAAGCTTTTTCAAAATCCAGTTTGAGGATAAACCGAGGGAGTTTCAAGGTCTTGAAGTAGTGGAAAAGTTCGAGACTAGCCATTGTGGAGTCAACAATATTTCTCCTTTTGATAAAAGCGCTCTGGCCCTGATGAATGATAATAGGCAGGACCGCCCGAAGACGGTTGGTGAAAAGACCACCCGGTGAATGATCAACCAATAGGCATTGATCGATCAATGACCTAGTCAGAATGACAGAAATGTAATCTTTTGATTTCCTCTTCACTCTTTTTGCACTACAAATGTGGGAAGTGTTGATTTGGGTACCCAAGTTTGTTTGATACCATTTTCATTCTTAACTTGCAAATGGGCATAGTGACCCACTTCATTGCAATTGTGGCATCGAATGTGAGGAATGAGAGAGAACTTCTTCATTTACTTTTTCTTGTTCTTCCCAACTTCCCTCTTGGGTGTGGATTTGAGAGATAGAAACTGACTTACTGTTCTACGTCTAAGCTCATCTTCTCAAATGCAAGTCTATCACATGATAGCTTGTCTATCAATCTATTTTGGCTTGAGGCATTTGCTATATGACTTTCATTAACCTCCTTTAAGACAATAAACTCTTCCTTGAGTTTTGCAATCTCGTGTAATTGAGCATTGCATTTTTCTTTGTATTTTCTAAGAGTAATTCAAGTTCAGTTTCATGGCAAGCTACTTATTGAAGGAGACTTAAAGGTTGTCATTGGTGCTTATTGACCTATCACTGATTGTATTGCTGACATTGTGTCCTCAATTCATTGTAATTAGAATCTCATTCATAGATCAACCAACTCCTTAGTTGATAAATTGGCTAAATTCAGAACCTCCCAACAATCTCTCATTGTTAGCTTTCCCCCTTTGTAATATGCTCATTTGAGCTTTTGATTTAATAAAATCCAGCATCAATTAAAAAAAATAAAAATAAAATAAAAAGCTTAGTTTTGTAACCCGAGTCACATACCTCTTCAGAAGTGTGAGACTTATCATCATTGTCTTCAATTGCCATGAGTCCAACATCACTTTTTTCTTTTTTGGAGTAGTTAGACTCGTCATTCATAGCATCCTAAGTTGAGATCAATACCTTCTTCCTTGTTCTTGGGATCTTTGCTTGTGGATGAGGTACTTCATTCAAGGTTTGGACATTTGTTCCTTCTATATCCTGGTTTCCCACACTCAAAACAAAACCCACTTTCCTTATAAGATTTGCCATTTTGAGTTCAATGTTGGTCTTTTCTGAATTTTTTTTTTCCTATAAAATTCTTTGAAGATGTCTAGTGATAAAATTCATTTCATTGGAGTGTTTTTTTCACTAGAGTTGCTTTCAACACTCATCTTGGCCTTTAGAGCAATGATTTTCTTTTGGGTCGCTCTTCCTTTCCATTTCATATGTGAGAAGGATTCCTAGTAGCTCTTCCAAGCTCATAGTTCTGAAGTTTGTATTCTCACGAATGGCGGTCTTCCTCATGTTTCATGACATTGGAAGTGCCTTAAGAAGCTTGTCTTTAATAAAATTCACCTCATTGGAGCTTTTTCCGCTAGAGTTACTTTTAACACTCATCTTGGCCTTTGGAGCAATGGTTTTCTTTTTGGGTCACTCTTCCTTAATTTCTTGAGGTTCCATCTCATATGTGAGAAGCTAGTACCTCGTCTGAGCTCATAGTTCTAAAGTTTGTATTCTCACAAATGGTCGTCTTCCTCATTTTTTCTGATTTTGAATGTGCCTTGAGAAGCTTGTTGTTTTGTCTATATAAGGAGATCTCTTCTCTTAGAATATTCAACTCATTTATAATATGAGTGAACCTGGAGTTAATCTTAGCTATTGATGCACTCGGTTTCATGATCGATTAGTGAACTTCCTATGATTGATAATGCTTTATGTCCCCGACTGGTAAAATTCTATTTGATCGATGAATCGTATGACTTTTACATTTAAACTCTAGTTTTCTTGTTGTCTTCTTCCTTGTGGGTGCTTCTTCAAGAGATGTTCTTCAATGTTGCTTGAGGTATTGAGTAGGCTTGATCATTTTGAAGCTTTAGACTGTAAGATGCATTGACTTTTGAAGGTAGAGTATCTAAAATACTTAGTTTTGCAAATTGGATAAGAGTAAAGAGAGTGTAGCATTGAGAGTTGTGACCAACTTCCCAGGAAATTATGTGTTGGTAGTTAGCATGCAGATGTAGCTAATGTCTTTTGCTGACATCCTTGCCTGAGGTGGTGCTAACCTCAACTTCTTATGTAAGAAGTACCATGCCTCTTGGGGAAATTATGTGACGTTTTCTTTTTATGTTTTTTTGGCCTTGTATCTTTTCCTGTCGCTAAAATTTCATTCTTCCAAAATATGTGGCTAAGTGATAAGCTTATCGTTTTCCAAAAAAAGAAAAAAAATAGTGACAAGTTAATGAGCTAATAGGAGTGGCCGACAACCTGGCTTCTAAGCTTGCTAGAATTTTGATATTCTGTTTGTTGGCTTTGGCACTTGATACACTATTAATGAGTACAGTATGGGTGCATACCAGATAACTTGTCCTGTTGCTAAAATTTCATTATTTCAAAATATATGGCTAAGTGATAAGCTTTTCGTTTTCCAAAAAAAAGAAAAAAAAAATAGTGACAAGTTAATGAGCTAATAGGAGTGGCTGACAAACTGGCTTCTATGCTTGCCAGAATGTTGATATTCTGTTTGTTGACTTTGGCACTTGATACGCTATTAATGAGTACAGTATGGGTGCATACCAGATAACTTGTGGTAAGGTCCAGAAGTATTACTTGTACAACACTGATAAGAGTGAACTAACTGTTATTTTGTTAGGTTCACCTAAATGGAGAGGAAGCTATTTGATTATTCGAGACAGCAACCAACTCAGATTTGTCGTACTACTCACGGTACAAGGAGATCCAAAGAATGTTATTGAAGTGGGCTTCCTCAGTATCTTGCTGTGGAGGCCTCCCTGTTTCTTTGATTGTTAAAAACATTAACTGAGCAGTCTCAATTTTTTTGTTAGAAATTGTACTCACTGTAATGTTTTAGTGTGGGTTATACCATATCATTGTGAATTCTCTTTGTTTTGTCCTTCAGGTCTCCATTATTTGCTTTTTTTGTCCCCATTACAAGACATTACCCATCCACCTTTCCCTTCCCATCCCACCTCTTGAGAAAAAGGGCTTAGGTGTTGTTTAAATTGGTTTTTTATTGTTCATTTCTCATTAGAAACAGGAGCTGGAAGCCAGTGAAAGAGCTGATGTTTACCATTTTATTGCATTCTCATAAGAGTTATGGTTATGCTATGAAAAGTTTAGTCAGATGTATCGGAGGAATGTTGGCTGAAGTTACTGACTTTGTTAGTGTAGGTGGTTTTATTGGCTTTGGGAGTTTCTCATGATATTGTTACGTAGTGTAAGTTTTCAGGAGTCTTAAGGTAGAATATCTCCCAAGTTTCATGTAAGGATGGAAAGGATCCTGTTTCTCACATATTACATCTGACCAAATTCCTGATCCACCAGAAACCTGGTTAATTCATTGTCAAAATTTTGAATCTACATAATTTTTTTGGTTTATATGTTGATCGGCATGTTTGACATTCCTCCGAGAAAATTATTTTTCTTGTGACACCTAGAATGGTTTATTGTAGATACGCTGGATGTTGGGATACACACTGGAACTAAGGCTGAGCATATTGAACAATAAGAAAACTAACATATTGTGTATTTGCTCGGGGTCAATCTGTGTATAGTTTCTAATGTACTACTTAATTTGCATAAAATTTTTGGGTTTCTGGTGGTGTAGAGAGAGAGAGAGAGAGAGATAGAGAGAGAGTAGCTAAAAACTTTCCACTTGGTCAAACCTTCAAAATTCTGAAGGCTACAAATAAGAGAGTGTGGTGCTTGTGGTGGTAGATAGCTATTTTGAAATCTTTTAGAGTGTGAATATGTTGCCTCTTGATTTGATTTAAGAGGGATAAGGAGAGGGAGAATATTTGACTCCACCTGGACAAATCCTGCAAAACTCTGAGATGAAGGGGACAAATGTCAGAGAGTCTGCTGCTAGATTGCTATTTGAATTTTTTGGAGTGTGAAAAGGGATGATTAACTATATTTCCTCTTGATTTTGATTTAAAAATTTCTAATTTTGAAATGTTCTTGGTGCTAATTTGCATGTCTTGGACAGGGACTTCTCTTCCTCTATCTTTGCCGGTACCCATTAACGGTCAAGCTGATGATGCTATAGCAAGTCCCTTGGTGAATTCTAGTAGAGAAGATAGAAACATCAAGTAAGCTCTAAAGGTTGTTTTATTTCTCTGACACCTACTGAAATGGTGTTTTCTAGATCTCTGGAAACATTGAATCAGTCTCGTGTTTTAAGGAAAGTAGCCTCCTTTACAAAAAAATTCTACTCTCTTTGATGTTAGGATAGACTGTAGTTCTCTAAAGGTAAAAGATTATCATGTATTGTACATCATGATGATTCATCTCAGAGCAGGGTGGATTAATGTGAAAATGTTTGTATTAGTACAAAATTCATGAATTTATTTATTACCGTGAAATGTGCGCACTTTTTTTTTTTTGAGTAATAGTTGTAAATGCTATTAAGAAGAGTGAAAAGTACAATACCTGGATAAAAAGGTCTATTACCATCTTGAAATATGCGCTCATGATTGTTAATAATTACTCTGAAGTAATGGAGAAGGAAATTGTTAAATAAAACTATACCTGGAAAGTCTCATTGTTTTTTCAAGTTAGGGTTTGCTTTTACCATCTGTGCACCATTGCAGATCATCATCATAGGGTCACCTATATGGAACATCATTCTTCCTTTTGCTCCATCATTTACTAGGTTCTCTGTTCGGTTCTCTTGAAGTCTGTCATTCTTCTCTCTTTTTTGGTTTTCTTTTTAACAGAAAACCAAACCTACAAATAGGACAGACTTTCATTTGTTACACAAGCATCACTATCTGCAGTCCGAAAAGTAAATGTTTATAAATGTCAAGAAAGTGCGCAAGGAGGTAATGCAGCAACTTGATAGGTTGGTCAAGATGCAAGATTGTATTCCTGCATATGATTGGTGGTCACGATGCAAGTTTGTATTCCTGCAGATGATTGGTGGCAGCCTTTTTGTTTGGTCTTTCTTGCTTTTAGACTGTTTAGCTTCTCATTTTGCATGATTTTCCCATTAAAACTATTCTGGATTCTGTTAAAAGCTTTCAGAATAGGAGTGTAATATGTGCTCAAAAAAATATTAATGCAATTGGAAATCTTTAGTCACACTGCTTTAGTGAGCTCAAAAACTCCTTTGATGCAGCTTCTCTAATCTGAAATGCTCAACAATGTGCAGTGGTGGGCAGCTACCTCTGAGTTCTTCTATTCATCCATTCATCAGCATTAGGCTGTTGCAGAGACAGGACCATCTCTTTACTGGGGAAAGAATGATTCTGGACTGCAACGGTAAAGTCCTTCTTATGTCTTTTTCTTGAATTGTGTTGATCTTGGTGACTATTAAATAGTTTCAAGTGCACTTGGTGGGCAGGTCAGGTGGAGAAAGCTACAGAGGCAGCCTTTAGTGCCGGAACTGGTGGGTATCACCATTTAACTTGTAACGACCCAAAGGACACTAGCATCTCAACATTGGGGGAGCAGATGGCTAATTCCAAGAATATGGGAATCTTTGATCTTTCCCCTGAAGATGAGGTTGAAGGAGAAATTCTTTACTTTCAGAATAAACTACTTGACCTAGCTATGGCAAGCAAGTGTCATTGTGGTTGGTCTCTTTCTGTTTGTTTGTAATACACATTGATTTAAGTCATTGGTTCTGTTTATTTACTTGTACGGTTTAACATATTTCCTGTTCAAGATATTCCTCAATAAATCCATGAAGACTTAATAACAATCTGCTGCTGATTATTCTTTTTCTTCCTTGTGTACTCTCGGCAGAATATTTGATTCAGAGAGTGGTCAGGAATCTACCTCATGAGTTGGATGCGTTGAGGAAGCAGAGGTGGGATGCTGTTATTGTGGATCAGTTTCTTTGTGAGGTCAAGGAAGCAAAGAAACAAGGGAGGAAAGAGAGACGACATAAAGAAGCTCAAGCTGTTCTTGCTGCTGCAACTGCTGCCGCTGCTGCATCTTCTAGGATCTCATCTTTTAGGAAAGATGTGCATGATGTTGTGGCTCCACTTAATGAGGTTTTAGTTATCTTTTTGATATTGAACTTTTGAAGAAGTTAAAACTGCTGTCATTAGGCCTGGCTCAACTCTCTGAAACAAGCTGTTTTTTTTTAAATTTTAATAATTATTATTGGTTTTCTTCTTCCTCCTCCTCCTCCTTCTTCTTCTTTTTCTTCTTCTTCTTCTTCTTCTTCTTCTTCTTCTTCTTTAAAGAAAGAAAAGAAAGGGTGAACATGCAGCTTGAAGCATATGTTAATCTTTGGTCTTAAAAATAGTTTAGTGAGTGGCTAGTTAAACACTTGCAATCTCCATCATCCCTTTTCCGTTTTCTTGAGAATTTATTAAAAAGCCAAGAAAAAAGAGAGCAAATCAATATGTGAAAATTATGGAATAAGAGGGATTGAGAGAGGAAGGAGGAGAAAAGAGAGAGAGGGAGAGGAGACGGCAGCAAGAGAGATCAGTTTCTCATGATTAGGGTTCTGGTTGACCCGTGATCTTCTTTTATAGCTTAAAAATTTCTACAAGGACAATAATGCCCCTACTCACTTTAGCTCACTTAAACACTTATAACTCCTACATTATGCCTCCTAATTACATGAAACTTGAACTACATAAACTATCAAACATATTGAATAAGATAAGACTATTCATAGGAGGTGTAGACAATGAAAAATTACCAAACTACCCTTCTACAATATTTTCCAACATTCCCCCTCATGTTGGATCATAAATATCCATGAGCTCCCGCTTGTTACAAAAGTTCTGAAATTCCCTTTTGCCTAGTGCCTTGGTGAATATATCAACAATTTGACCACTAGACCGGATATAGGATCCTTCTTCATAATTGCAACTTTGACAAGGTGACAACCCACTTTTATGTGCTTGGTTCTTTTATGAAAAACTAGGGTTTTCATTAATGAAAATAGCTGTTTGATTGTCACAGTACATAGTCATAGGCCCACTGTTTTGTAGATTCAATTCCCATAAACTGATCTCACCCACATCGGTTCATTGGTTGTATGAGCCATAGCTCTATATTCAACTTTGACACTGGAGCGGGCCACCACATCTTGTTTCTTACTTTTCCAACTTAATAGGTTTCCACCTAAGAACACTTAGTAGTTGGTAGTTGATAATTCTGTCCAGTTTAGACCAACATAGTCAACTTATGAGTACACTTCAATCTTAAGATGATCATGAGGCTTAAAGACCAACCATTTTTAGGAGAACCCTTTAGATATTTTAGTATTCTCTGAGCGACTTTAAGATGTATCTTTTGTGGACGATCCATGAATTGGCTTACCACACCAATTGAGAATTATATGTCAGGATGGGTAACTGTAGCATAGATTAATTTTTAAACTAACATTCGATACATTTTTTGTCTTTGATTTCATTATTGTCCTCACTATGAAGGTCATGACCCACTTCCGTAGGAGTCTCTACTAAGTTTCGCTCCTAATAGACCATATTCCTGTAACATATCAATGACATATTTTCTCTGAGTGAGTACAAGTCTTGCTTTGCTTCAGGTTACTTTTATGCCAAGGAAGTACTTTAGGGGACACAAGTCTTTGGTTTGAAAATGTTGGAGAGATATAACTTTACTTCTTCAATCCCTTTTTGATCACTTCCAGACAGAATAATGTTGTCCTCATACACTAGCAGGTCAACAACACCCAACACCCTCTTCATTATAAACAGAGAATAATCACAATGACTTCGAGAGAATCCATATGACATAATTACCTGATTGAATTTCTCAAACCACGCCCTTGAACTCTGTGTAAGTCTATAAAAGCCTTTTTGAGTCTACACACTTTCCAAATCTTTCCCTGAGCAATGTACCCATAGAGGTTGCTCCATATACACCTTCTCATTGAGGTTTTCATACAAAAAGTCATTCTTGATATCAAGTTGAAATAACAACCAGTCTTGGTTAATTGCAATAGAGGCAAGAACACGTACTGAAGACAGACGAGCCACAAATGAGAAGGTCTCAAAAACATACACTCCATATGTTTGTGTATTGCCTTTGGCTACCAGTTGTGCCTTGTATTGTTCAATAGAACCATCAACCCTATATTTAACAGTGCATACCTTGCGGCACCCAAAGATGGTAGTTCTGGAGAGTAAGTCACATAACACCCATGTGCTTCTATCACATAATGCCTCCTTTTCAGCATTCATAGCTGCTGTCCATTGAGGTGATAATAGAGCCTCCTGTACAAAAGAAGTAATAGTACATGAGGACAAAGACTTGGCAAACGTTTTGTTTTGGTAAGATAAAGAATCAAATGAGACCAAATTGGACAATGGGTGTCTAGTGGACTTACAAACACCTTTTTGGAGGGTAATAGGAAGTTCCAAGTCACTTACCTTAGAATCAACAAACGAAGAGGACTTTTGGTTTGGCGAGAGAAGAGTTTGTGTTGGGCGCTCGGAAGTATGTCTTCTATAGTACTCTTGTAGTGGTTTCTCTATAGGAACTGCTAGTGAGTGGGTAAGACTATCTTCTACAGGAGTTGGTGCAACAACTTCCTGATTTGGAGTGATAGGAGAAGTATCTCTAACATTAGTAGAGAAGAAGGGAACATTTTCAAAGAATGTCACATCAGCGGATACAAAAGTTTTCCTTATGGATGGACAAAAACACTTGTATCCCTATTGTGTACAAGAGTATCCCAGGTAGACAAATTTCAGTGTAAGAAGATTATTTATATATGGCTGAACCAAAAACATAAATCAAACATGCACATCCAAACACTCGTGGGGTCAAGGTATGTATGGAAATTGATTGTGCAAGCAGTTGGATGGGAATTTTTCCCAAGGACATGAGAATGCATTCTGTTAATAAGGTAGCACGTAGTCAATAGTGCATCACCCATATAATGTTTGGGAACATTCATATGAAGGAGCATAATATGAGCAACTTCCAATAGGTGGTGGTTTTTACGTTCAACTACTCCATTGTGTTGAGGAATGAATACACTAGATAATTGGTGAATAATTCCATGAGTTTGGCAAAATGTATCAAACTTGTGATTCATGTACTCTAAACCGTTTGTCAGTGCGAAGGACATGAAAGATGCATTGAATTGAGTCTTTATTTCATTATAAAAGTTTTGGAATACAGTGACTACTTTAGATTTCTCCCTAGGAGATACACCCAAGTACATCTATTAAACTCTTTAATAAAGGAAAGTAAGTATTTATGACCAAAAACATTAGATACAAGACAGGGTCCCCATACATCTGAGTAGACAATTTCAAATAGACTTGTGCTTTCTGTTTGACTCAAGGGGAACGTACCCTGATGATGCTTGCCTCGCTGACATGTATCACACTGAAATTATATACTGGACAGAAAATCTAGAAATAGCCGAATCAACTTTGCTGAAGAAGGATGTCCTAACCATAGGTGTCACTGAAGTGGTGGTACTAGAGTCTGTAAAACATGTAAAGGAGGTTGTGAGTGTCCCTTGAGATGATAAGGTCCCCTCCTCTCACACCCTACACCAATCATCCTCCTTATCCCGAGATCTTGAAATACACAATAAGATGGATACAAGATTACTGAGTAGTTCATGGACTTGGTAAGCTAACTAATTACTGAAGTAGGACGCACATGGAGCTAGACATACTTGAATTAGCTAATGTAGCTATAGGAGTGGAAGATTGAACTACAAAGGCTGTAGAGAAGGTAGCAGTCAATTGGGCCATGTGCTGAAGCAACTGTTGTATTTCATTTGATGTTCTAGGTACAATATTCACTATAGGTTTAGGGGGTACATTAGTACTTCATGAACACGAGAGTTGACCCTTGTGGGTTTATCAGATTTTACTCAACACTTGTCAGAAAAACGGTTTGTGCGGCCACGATGAGCACATTTCTTGTTCGACCTAGCATTACCTCTTCGTCTACCTCTCTCTTGACTATCTCTTCCTCTGGCTTTAGTACTTCCACCTGTTCTCTTGGACAACTCTAAGGAACTCAAAAGTATTTAGTGTTGATACAAAAACACTAGTTACATCTTTACTTCCTTGGGCTACAATAGCATACTCTGCATGCAATATTCTGCTATAAGCTATGGATAAGGATTGAACATCTTCTGAGGCCAATACTTGGTAGCGGCAAATTCTGGCCCTAAGCCATCTAGAAATTTTGCAATGTGCAATTGGCCATGCTGTTTTCTTGTTTCCCTTTCATTAACATTATTGTTTGGCTCCTAAACAGAAAAGAATTCAAAAAATCCAGTGATTCGAACTTCAGAGGAAACTGGCAGTCTATTGCTGGGATGTCTCTGCCCTCTCGCCCCCCTACTATAGCTACATGCCCCCCCCCCCCCCCCCAACTCAATTTTGATGGAAGTGATCTTGGCTGCCCTAGTCTAGCGGGGTTCGGTGGTGTTATCCATAATGGAAATGGCGATCTCCTCTTCTCATATGCAGGTCCCCTCGGCAACTCAGATTCTACCACTGCAGAACTCTCTGGTCTTTTGCATGGGTTCAAAATCTTCTCTAGCCACCTCTCTGGTCCCCTGTTTATTGAAGGCGATTCAAAAGTGGTCATCAATTGGTGTGCTAACCATGGTCAACCCCCGTGGCGCCATTGGGATATGTTTAATGAAATTTGTAATTTATTTTCTCATTTAAACTGTAAATGGAACCACATTCCGCGCTCTGCTAATCACCAGGCAGACTCTCAGGCTAAGGCGGGTGTGTCTCTCCAACACTTTGTTGTGGAGTCAGGCTTCCAAAGCTAGGTTTGTATTTTCCTCCCCTTGTTGATCAATATACGCACTTTTATCAAAAAAAAAAAAAAAAACATTATTGCCGCCATGACTATGCCCTCTCATGTCCCTAATATGACAATGCGGTCTCCCCTTCTCCCCCCCCCAGCCACTTCAAGTTGAACTTCAACGGTAGTGCCTTTGGCTGCCTTGGACCTGTTGGCTTTGGTGGGGTGATTCACAACAAAAACAGGTGCCTCCTCTACTCCTTTGCGGCCGTGTATCTGATTCCACAACCGCGGAGCTTGCGGGGTTGCTTCATGGCCTCTTGATCTTTTGGGACCTTCTCTCTAGGCCCCTAATCATTGAAGGTGAGTCCAAGGTTGTCATTGACTGGTGCGTGAAACAAACCTGTCCCCATGGCAGCACTAGGATACTTTTTTTTTAAATCTGTAATATATCTTCTTACCTAAATTGTAAATGGACCCACACACATAGATCTGTCAATCACTTGGCAGATTATCATGCTAAAAGGGGTTCATCTCTCCAAAGCTTCGTTGTGGAGGATGGCCCATCACGTTAGGTTGTCTATCCTCCTTTTTTTTTTTTTTTTTTGAATAAACATTCACTCTTTCCATAAAAAAAAGTAAAGTGATGGAAAAAACTTATCTCTTGTAGTATACCAACCAACTCGTTGTAGTATTCCGTGATTGACTTTTGACCACTTTTGAGGCTAAACATTTTGGCATAGAGTTCATAAATACACGACAAGCTGCTCTTCTAAGCATAAACAGATTCTAAGGATATCCACATGTCCTTAGCAATGCCACAATTCATAAATTGATTTCTTAACTTGGAATCCATGCTGTTAACTAGCCAAGTCATAGCCTGATTGTCTTGGGGTTCCCAGTCGTCATTCAAAGGAGCAGGATGGTCATTCCTAATGAATTTAGACTTCTTTTTAGCCTTCAAGTATAATTTGATTGATCTTGACTAACTCAGATGGTTTCAGCTGTTCAGTCTCTCAGAAGTGATCATAATTGTATCTTTCCCTTTTGAGTTCCCAGAGTCCTTTGAAGGGGCAATAACATAACTGGAATCAGCCAATCCAATTCGACCTTAATTTTACTTTCCACACACTTCTACAAATCATAGTTATATGGATCCCACTTCGCAGATTAGGTAAGTGCAAAGATTGTTGCACCAACCATAAATATTCACACATTCCATAAAAAAACCACAAATATGAATTAATCAAGTTCTTATGCAATTAAAATTGCAAAAAGACACAACCCCCCACCCCCCCAAAAAAAAAAAAAACACTAGGGCTGTTGTCAACAGGGTCCAAGATGACACAGGCAGAGAACCCAATATGGGGCGTGCACAATGCAAAAAAGAGTGATTTTCCACTCAATAAACCCTGGTGGGGTAGTAAGTCATAAAACTGCTCAAACAACAATATAAATCATTGACCCTAGGATTATGGCAGAATAAGAACATAAAAATTAAGGTTTTTACCAACCAGTTAATGTAAATTTCGAAAAATCCCCTTTCTAGGATGTGGCAGGCTTCAATGGAAAGAATTGGAGAAGAATAAAGGCTTCCAACCAAGATCTACTGCTCTGATACGATGTGAAAATTATGGAATAAGAGGAATTGAGAGAGGAAGAAGGAGAAAAGAGAGAGGGAGAGGATACGGCAGCAAGAGAGATCAGTCTCTCATGATTAGGGTTCTGGTCGACACCTAAAATTTTTTTATAGCTTAAAAACTTCTTCAAGGACAATAATGCCATTACTCACTGAAACCCTTATAACTCTTACATTACGCTTCCTAATTACATGGAACTTGAACTACACAAACTATCAAACATACTGAATAAGATAAGGCTATTCCTAGGAGGTGTAGATAGTGAGAAATTACCAAATTACCCTTCTAAAATATTTTCCAACACACCACGAGGGGAAAAAAAAAAAATCTTAATATGAAAAGCTACGAAGGTTATAGTCTCGGATGAGCAGGTCTTTCTGAAGTCCAACTGATGATGAGTGTCAAGCTCCCATTCCAGAAAAAAAAGGGACACAGAAAGAACCACCAGGGCCATACCCGCTTCGTGTGGGCTACAACTTGGCTTCTGTAGAATCATAATGAGGTGAATGTGATCAGGATGTTGAAAATCATTAAGGATGGTGAAAATCATTATGGATTACTCTTTTTCATTTCCCATGGGGAGTGAGTATAGAGATGTAGTGTGAGCTTGTATTTGTCTCAAATTATCTTTTACTTTATTTTTTATCCATTCGCAGAATGTTTCTGACAAAAATAATGAATTGCATCACTATATGTAGTGTGTGTCAGTGATGCAGCCGTTTTACTCTTAATTATTTTTGGCTTATTTCTTGCAGAGCCTGCACAAGACAAACATTACTAGCTCGAGAGTGGGGCTTTATTCTCAGATAACATCACAACCCAAGGACTCTAGGATGGCTGTCCAGAAGGCTTCTTCAGAACTTTCAGTATTTCCAATAGATTTTAAAGACCATTCTCGTGTTTGCGACATTTGCGGAAGGGGTGAAACAATGTTGAATCGCATCTTAGTTTGTTGTAACTGCAAGGTTATTACAAGTTACTCTGCATTATTGCTTTAATTTTTTAAATTTTTTTGTGAATGTCTACTGCCTTTTGATAATATATATATTTGCTCTTGTTGTTAGAACTAGCTTGCGACATTAGTTTCGTTAGAACCAGACTGTATTGATGTGTGGAGGTGGGTTCAGCTGGAATTTTTGTTTTGAAACCAGTAAAACTGGGAAAATAAGAGAAACCAGATGATCTGGCTACAGATTAACTCGCCAGCTGGGGACCGAAAGAAAAAAGGTGGGTGGGGTGCACACTCTTCCTGTTTCTATCGCAAAATTGGGCCCCCACCCTCCCTGTCATAGCCAATGTTCCTCCCTCTCTTAAATATTATACATGATCTTATGTTAATATATAACGTCCCTAAAGTATTTATAACAACTTGGTTGAACTGGTTTATTGATGATCTGTCCTTTTTCTACAACATTTATGCCAATTAGTTCTGGAGCTTTGCATTAGTTGATATAAAGCTCTAATTCTAAGATTTGCTTTGACAGGTTGCTGTTCACATTGTTTGCTATCATAGTCTTAAAGATCATGTTGGCCCATGGTATTGTGAGCCATGTGAGATGCTCTCACAGTTGAGAAGCCCAAGTGTGCCACCTGTAAATAATAACGAGAGGTTCTGTAGCTTATGTGGTGGGACTTCTGGAGCTTTTAGAAAGTCCAGTGATGGGAAGTGGGTTCATGCTTTATGTGCCGAGGTAATTTCAACAGTGAGATTATTTAACTCTTGGATTTGTTTATTTCAGATTTTCACTTTAATTCACCTTTTTCTTTTTATGAAATTTAGTTTACCTATTTGACTGTTCATTTGTTGTAA
The DNA here is from genome assembly GCF_029961685.1 of Aristolochia californica. NCBI lineage: Eukaryota > Viridiplantae > Streptophyta > Magnoliopsida > Piperales > Aristolochiaceae > Aristolochia > Aristolochia californica. The sequence goes on from NW_027182268.1 coordinate 710,943, forward strand.
CTATTGCTATTTTAGTGGTTATTGGAATCAACATTCAGAAGAGGACAACCGAATCCTGTTGAAGGGATGGTACGAGTATTTTATTGCTGTTCCCTTGTCAGTTTCTCCTAGGATTCTTACTGTCATTGCTTTTGCAGAACTTTCTTCCAACATAATTTCTTCAGTTGGATGTGACTATTAAGAATTTATTTATTTTTCTTACTTTTTGGTGCCAGGATGTCCTTCTAACAGAAAGAGATACTTGTTATATTTGCCATCAGAAGTTTGGTGCTTGCTTGAAGGTTGGGAAGATTATATCTTCTTTTATGTATTCCTTTTGGCTTCGTTTCCTTCTGTTTATATAACTCTTGTCTCTCTTGTCCTGCAGTGCAGTTATGGTCATTGTCTGAGCACATTCCATCCCACATGTGCTAGGAATGCTGGCCTTTACATGAAAGTAAAGATTGGTGGGGGCAAGTTCCAGCATAAGGCTTATTGTGGAAAGCACAGCTTTCAGCAGAGAGAAAAGGTATGTCTACAGTTCTTGAGGAATATTCATCTTACTTGACAAGATGCAAGATTTTATCTGTTGGCTTCAATCAATTTGTGCAGGCGGAGACTAGGTGTGTATTGGAGGAGCTTCGAAGAATTAAGCAAATACGGGTCAGTATATCTCTACCCTGGACCAAGTGATTTTTTTTTTTTATAAAAAAAAGAGTGGTTTCTTGTTGCAGTTTGCTTCTAGTCTGTTGAGTTTTTGTCAGAAAACAATCCAAACCCAAAAACTTTTCTCTAGTTTAATGGGAAAACCTTTGGACACTTTCAGGAAACATCTCAAAAAACAACTGGAAATTTGAGGAAACTCGTACTAAAATTTTATGAAATTTAGTTTGAAAATTTTGTTTTGTATGTTATATATTTAATTAAGATAAGAGATTAAAAATGGAAAAAAAGAATTGGTCGATCAAAATAAGTTTGTTTATTAAGTATTATGTATTTTATTAGGTAATAAAGTTTAACTTTATTTGATGATTTTTTGTCACATAGAATTACCATTAATTAACTACTTAAATATTTTTTCACCAAATTCATCAGATGTTTCTTGTTCTGTTTTTATCTTTTTCATATTAGTTTCTAACTTGTTCATTGGCTTAATGTCCCATAGAAGTTGCTCAAATGTTTCTTATCCATCTCTTTACAATACATGTTCTACATTTTTTTTTTTGCTGGATTTCCTGTTTCTGTTTTTTATTTTGTGTCCTGTCGCCCTCTCCAATTCCGGTAACCCTGTTCTTGCCCTGGCTCTTGGTAGCCACTGATAGTTTAATTCAGGTAGCTTATCAATGTCAATATTGATGTGTAATTTTGTGGTTCATCATGTTTTCTTTCTTCCTCTTGTTATTCATTTTATCCCCTTTATATATCTATATATATATATGTATGTTCTATTTTTCTGTTTATTCTCTAACCCGAAAAGAAAATCTTGTGAAGCTCTTTTGATTGGGAGAGTTGTTTCTTTTTCTTGTTTTTCCTAGTGAATGTCTTAAAAACTTGGTTATCAGAGGTTTTGTCATTTGTATTATGAACCATCATTAATCAGGATGGCTGTCTCAATCCTAATGTTTTTGTGATTAGCTACTCCATCCGTGTGGTTGCTTCATGCTTGGGTAGTAATCTCAGAATCATAAGCCTTTGTATATTTCTGAGATTCATTTTGAGGCAGGTCGCCCGTCTGTTCCCTATGATTGCCCAATGTACAGGCGTGCATATGGTGCTTATATCAATTATTAGTCCTTATCAAAATTTAGTTTCATATTCTCATTTATATGCACCTAAGTAAGAAGTACTAGTTCTTTTCAAAAAAAAAAAAAAAGAAAAAAGAAAAACTTATTTAGGGTGTGAATGCCTTTTTAGTGTGTTTTCTTATGTTAAAGGTGCATAATTCTTTTGGTTTTCACTTGCATGTCAGGTTAGTTATATGTATAATCCAGTTTGAGGATAATAAAACACACACATGTAATCATGGCAGTAGGCGAGTTTGGAGTTTGTAATCATGGCAGTTTGGAGTTTGGAGTTTGGAGTGCGTTGAATGCCACTGGATGGGGGAAAGAATTTGACCTCTTCTCTTATTTCTCACTTAAGTGACTTAATATTTATTTATGTCAGTACTCCTCATTACTCAAGACTCTATAACTCACTAATTACACATTATAATAACATGCAATCTGGATTATCAACTCCTACCAATCCCCCAATATATCCGTCACTTCTATAGAATGACTTTTTTTTTTTGAAATGATGCTGTTTTTTATTAAGACAAAAGCTTAAAAGAGCAAATTACAAAGGAGGGAAACCTTCCCAAACAATGAGAGATTGCTGTGAAGTTTCGAATTTAACCAATTTATCAGCCAAAGAGTTGGCTGATCTAGGAATGAGATTCCAATTACAATGGATAGAAGATATAATGTCAACAATACAATCTGTGATAGGCTAGTTGCACCAAGGGGGGAGCTGTCTTTGGAACACCAACTGATGACAGCCTTCAAGTCTCCTTCAATGATTAACTTGCCATGGAGATCTTCCTTGAAAATTTGGAGGCTGAATAGAAGAGCACTAACTTTAGTATTATTAGAATCAGCAATGCCCACCGGTCCAGCATAAGAAAGAATAGAGTCTCCATTGTGACCTCTGAAAACACCTCCTGCTCCAGGACAGCCAATAGCACTACCATCAAAGTTGAGCTTAATGCAGTCGCAAGGGGGAGGATCCCAGATGGCCATAATTGGAGTCCTACAGGGGCCAATCATATGAGCGATCAAGCTCCAATTTTCCTAAAGGGAAACACCTGATAGAGCGGCAAATTTCTTCCTTGTATGAAGCCAGCTCGAGATGACGCCAACGTCATGTGAAACCATTTTGTTTGGGGTGCAAGTAGGGGTGGCTTCGAACCGAGCCGGCTCACGAGTGGCTCGAGCTCGGCTCTGTTCGATTCGGTATACCTGGATCTCAAACCGACTTCAAGATCCAGCTACGGCTCGTTTGAGTTAACGAGCCGAGCTCGACCGAATCAAGGTTCGACTCGAATGCTCGCAAGCCGGCTCGTTAACGGGTTCGTGAGTTGCCGGATCGGGAGGGGGGACGCCGAGTCCCTCCTGTCCGCCGCCTCTGTCGCCGTTGACAACTCCTCGCCGGTCGCTACATCCCCTTCCCTCTGATTTCTTCCTCTTCCTTCGATTTCTTTGCCTCTGTTTCCGTCGTCGCTGACGACAGGTCCTTGTCGGTGCCGCTTCTTCGCTCCGTGTCGTCTCGGCGGAAAACCAATTTCTCTGAGACCTAAGTTGGGAGAAATAATTACCCCCCCCAAGTGACGACGATTTCGCATGTGTGAAAGTCACACCTGTGAGATCATAAACAAGTAAAAAAAAAACTCTTTGTCCCTTCCTCATGCTCTTGAAGAAATTGAAAAGACATTTTAGTAGAAATACATTTCTAGAGACTATTAGTGATTTTTTTAATAAATGTTGAAAAGACATTTTTAGTAGAAATAGAGGGACTATTAGTGCCTCATGTTTTTTGGAAACATTTTTATTAGAAAATCATATAATTTTCTAAGTAAGATTTTCTTGCCAAGATGAGCTAGAAAACCGTATAGAAAAATTTTGAATAAGTATTTGACAATTGATGCTATAATACTTTTAGCATGAGGCAATTTTCACAGTAATTGTGTTTGACATTTTATTTGATTAAAAATCTATTGATAAGTATAGTAATATAGTAGATTGATTATTAATTTTTATTTATTTCCCTAGAAGAGGCAATAAGAGATCCATTTTAATTAACTAAGAAAATTTTAAAATATTTCTTGTAATTTTCTAGTAAGTCTCTAATAGTAATAGGATTTTATTTAAAGTTTTTTTGGAAATATGTATCCTAAGAAAAACATTTCTAGTTTTTCCTAGAATATAAATTTTCAACCAAGGGCACGAAAGAGGCCATAGTAAATTTATGGCCAGATTAAAAAATTAAAAAATAAGCTAGACAACATTTGGGGTAAAAAAGATTAATATTGGTGGGTTCTAATCCATTATCGAGATTCAGTCCCGAACTTTCCCTATCATTCTTTTTTTAAAAATGTATGCATAATTTTATAGATAATTTATTTGACATATATTTTAGATAGAATATTAAATGTAGGTTAACCTCGAATTCGGTTAAAATTATTAGGCTCGAGCTCGATTACAATTTTAGGCTCGAGGCTAGGTCGGCTCGAGTTCGAGTTTGAATTCTTTAAATCAAGTTCGGCTAGAACATAGGAAGGTTCAAACTCAGCTGGATTCGATGCCACCCTTATGCCCAATTTTAAGTAGAGGTCATACCCAATTTTATGTAGAGGTCATGCCCAATTTTATGTAAAATGTATGTATAATTTTATGTAAAATGTATATATAATTTTATGTACAATTTATTTGACATGTATTTTTTGAAAAGTTTTAAATGTATGTTGGAGCTCGAACTTGAGACATGTAATTTTTGAAAAGTTTTAAATGAATGTTGAAGCTCGAGCTCGGCTCGAACTCAGTTAAAATTATTGGGCTTGAGTTCGATAACAATTTTAGGCTCGAGGCTAGGCTTGGCTCAAACATAGGCAGGTTCATGCTCGGCTCGATGTCACCCCTAGGTGTAAGTTTTGGAGTTAAATCTCCGGTTATTTCGCTCGAGCCAAATGCACCATGGAGCATGTGCAAGACATGCCGAAAGTATTAACTTGCCCAATCAAGGAAGGCGAATCCCTCTTACCATCTCAAAGGTGCTGAAGAGGTCCTGATGTAGCCTAATCTTCTGAAAAATCTTCATTCAGATTTGCCAAGAAAATCCACATTGTAAGAGGACATGTTGGACTGTCTCATCGCACTCACGACAAAGGGGACAAGAAAGATCAGGGGCGGTGAAGCCTCTTCTATGAAGGTTGTCAGAAGTAAAGATCTGTTCTCTGATGGCCGACCACATGAAAAATTTGATATTGTTTGGCGCTGAGAGCTTCCAAGCCAGATTTGCCTTGTGCTCATGTATATTGTAGTCTTGCTTTCTGATATGAGAGTAAGCAGAAGCAAAAGTGAATCGACTATTAATGTTGGGCTTCCAAATTAGCTTATCAACTGAATGCTCCTTGATAGTAGTACTACCGAGTCTGGTAAGGAGAGAACAAAAAACCGAAAATTTCTCATCATTTAGTCCCTGACGGAACGGGAGACTCCACAACTAGTCCCTCCATGAATCAGCCACTGAGCAAGAGAGGTCTCTAGCCACCCTATACAGCCCTAGGAAGTCTTCCGAGAGGGAGCGGGGGCCACACCATTCATCCGACCAGAAGATTAGGGTCCTTCCATTGCCTGTGTGAAACTGCCGATGGATAGCATCAATTTTGGAGCAAACGGAGGCAAGACAATGCATAAATGATAGCAGATAATTTGGCAGCCTTGCCAGACAAGACTTGAGGAGAGTGAGACGCCCTGTTGTAGATAAGAGCTTACCCCTCCATGTGGCTAGCCTCTTTTCAAATTTCTCAATGAGGGGGGACCACAGTGACGCTGAAGGTCGAGAATCAAAAGTGGGCGCACAAGATATGTAGCTAGCAGATTTCCCACAGAGCATCCCAATTAGTCAGCCATATCCCAAAGCCCAACTGAATCGATGTGGTAGCCAAGAAGAGTGATTTTTCCCCAATTTATGTTTTGACCAGAAGCCAATTCAAATAGTCCCAAAACAGCACACAATTTTCTTATCTGATCCGTAGTACCAACCTCGAAGCAAATAGTATCATCTGAAAACCGAAGGATCGGAATATCAAAGGCTATGCAATCTATCGTGGGAGGAGCCATCCCATGTTCTTGGCTGAGTAGATCAAGGAGGATAGATATTCTACTTCCACATTGAAGAGCAAATGACCAAAATACCTCTATTTGATATTTAACACTCCCTTAAGTTGGAGCATATATATCTAAAGGCTTCAACTTGTTATAAAATATCCCACACTCATGTTTAGCCAAAGGCTTTGATAATTATATCACCTAGTTGGTCGCCTAATTGAATATAAGGGGTAACAACTTCTTTCCTCATCACAACATTTCAAATGAAGTGGCAATCAACTTCTATATGTTTTATTATCTCGTGGAACAATTGCTTACAATAAAAATTGTCGTTTAATTATCACAATATATGGTCATAGATTCTGTAATAGGTAGATTCAACTCTTGGAGAACATATTTGATCCACATTAGCTCACTTATTATGTGAGCTATTGCTCTATTTTGTTTCTGCACTTGAGCGGGCCACCACATTTTTCTTCCTACTTTTCCAGCTAATTTAGTTTCCACGCACAAATACACAACACTTAGTAGTAGGCTTTCTATCCTTCTTTCACCATGCATAATATGTATTTGAGAAATCCTCTATCAGCAAATGACTGTGGGGCTCAAGAAATAATCCTTTTCTAGACGTCCTTTTAAGTTAAATATTTTTTGAGCAGCTTCTAAATGAACTTTACATGGGCACTCCATTAATTGACTTACAACAAACAATACATTGGGAATCTTCATAAAAAAAAACAAAAAAAAACAATACATTGGCATGTGTAACTGTGATACATTATTTTATCTGTAAGTTCAATAATTACTTTTGTCATGAAGGTCATAACCAACCTCCATCAGTGTGTCTACAAGTTTAGCTCCCAAAAACTCATAACCCTGTAGCATATCTATAATGTACTTCCATTGGGTAAAGACAACTCCTACCTTACTCTCGAGTAACTTATATCCCAAGGAAGTACTTGAGTGAACCTAGATCTTTGGTTTTGAAAGTGCTTAGCCAAATGCTCCTTGGCTTCTTAATTCCCTTTGTCATTTCGTGACAAAATAATATCATTAACACCACAACTCTAGATGATCTTTTCATGACAATTAGTGAGTGATCACAATGGCTTCTTGAGGAACCAAAGGACATTCCTACCTAGCTGAATTTATCAACCTATTGCAGTCCATTAATTGACTTCTTTAATCTACACACTTTTCCAGTCTCCTCTTATGCAACATGCCCAGGAGACTGCTCTATATGCACTTCTTATTTTTGTTATGCATACAAAAAAACATTCTTGATGTCAAGCTGAAACATGGGCCACCCTTTTTCACTTCTAGAGACAAGGATTCTGATTGAGGTCAATCTGGCTATAGGAGAGAATGTCTCGAACACATCTACTCCATAAGCTTGAGTATTCTCCTTGCCTATTAGTTTGACTTTATATCTATTGGTAGATCCGATTGCTTTATATTTCACAATATGTACCTAGTGACACCCGACAATTGCAGCATCATGAGGTGTCATAAGACCCATGTACCTCAATCATGTAGAACCTTCATCTCAACATCTATAGCTTGTTTCCACTAAGAAGATACCAGGGCTTCCTATATTGAAGAAGGAATAATATTGGAGGATAAAGATAGTGCAAACTTTTTGTATTGATCAGGGAGAATCAAATGACACAAAATGGGAGAGAAGATGTCTAGTTGACATTCAGACTCCTTTTAGTTGAGCAATAGGAAGGTCTAAATCATTCATCTCAAGAGCCACAGAGAAAGAGGATTTTGACATAGGAGGTGGAGAGAGAACATTAGTTGGTGTTTTGAAAGGCTTATGTCATTGAGAAATTTGTATTGGCTTTGGGATAGCAGTGTTGAGTATGTGGTTAAGAGCATCTTCCGTAGGACTAGGAACAACAATACCTTATCAACAAGGAATGGAATAGACAATTTCTCTAACCTAGAAAAGAAAGAAGCATCCTAAAAAACTGTTACATCAACAAGTACAAATGTTTTCCTAGTGGAAAGACAAATACATTTAGATCCCTTATTGTGTACGAGAATAACCAAGAAACACACATTTAACAGCTCGAGAGATAATTTATCAATAGAGGAGCCAAAGACATGTATGAAACACACATCCAAAAATAGGAGGGCTGAAAGAAAACATGTCAGCCTTATGTTTTAGTATTTGGAAGAGATTTTTCTCTCCAAGTACAGATTAAGGCATCTTGTTTAAGAGAAAACATGCAAAACTATTGCATAACCTTAGATAATAGTTTGGAGAAGTATATGAAGTAACATAGTAACAACTACCAAAAGATGAAAATTTTTCTTTTGTGCCACTCCATTTTGCTGTGGAGTGAACACGCATGATGATTGGTGAATTATACCATGAGTTTGACAAAATGAGTCAAATTTCTGATTCATAAATTCTAGCCCATCATCAGTGCCAAAAATTGTGAATAGAAACAACAAACTGAGTTTTTGTTTTATTATAAAAATTTAGAAATACATTGAGGACTTCAATTTTCTTGCATAGGAGCTGGAATCATAAATAAAGAAAACAAAGTAATTATAACCAAAACCCTAGGAACTGGACATGGTACCCATACATCTAAATTTACTTTATGGAAAAGACTACTACTATTTGTTTGACTCAAATGAAAAAGAGGTGTGATGATGCTTCTAAAGTTGGCACTATTCCCATTGAAATGATGAATTAGATGGTAAATTTGGAAATAACTAAATCAACTTTGTTGAAGAAGGATGCTCTAACCCCAGTTGCATCTACCCCCTTAGTGTCATTGCTATCTTGAGATGTTATTGATGCCTCTACGCACATTACACTATTAAATGCTTTGGAAAGTGATGGAGTATCTAAAACTATTCAGGAATTTTGTTACATGGATCTACCCTTGTTGTATCCTGGGCTCTTTTTCATATATGGTGAATGGATAAAAAATGATAATCTCTTGCAAAATGCTTTGTGACTCATTATAGTAAAAAGTCTCTACAACTCACTATAGTAATCAGTTATTATCCTTTCACCTTTACTAAGGCTCAATAATTTTGCATACAGTTCATAGATTGTAGAGAGATTACTCTCCTATGCATATAAAGCTTCAAGTGATAACCATATTTTCTTTAGCTGTTTCACAATTCATGATTTGACTTCTCATCGTAGACTCCATACTATTGAGCGACCAGATAATGACTTGACTATCCTCTGCTTCCCAATCATTTGTAGTAGGAAACGTGGATCATCTTTAATATATTTAGATTTTCTTTTAGTCTTGAGATAAATCTTAACTGATTTTGACTAACTTGGATAATTTTGAGCATTCAGTTTCTCTGTAGTTATTATCCCAACTCCCAACTCTCTCGTAGGAGTAATTATTCCAACTCTCTTGTAGGAGTAATTATCCCACCAGAATTTGTCAAAGAATATAAATATTATGAACACAACAGTAATAGACAGCAATCACAACTTGATGCTTGCTTAGAAGTGTGGGTCCCACTTCAACGATAGGGTTTCCAATTAAAAAGTCCAATTCGAGCACAATCATTCAAATTCAATCTCAATAAGACCAGTTAGCACTATAAACAAGTGAAATTTCTCAAAACATTGGCTGACATCAGCCCTCTTATACATGATGTAGGCACCAGACATAGGATTGGGATCTTACGCACACTCCAATTGGAAAAATCCCAAGGCATAACCCTCTTGTGGCACAAGTTAAACATATAATTGCTCAATTGATAGTACAAGCCTTCACGTTAGGGTTATGGCACAAAAAGGAGTTGAAAAAATCTAACTTTGACTTCCAATTAGTAGTGAATCCTGAAAATTCTCCTTTCTTGTAATGTGGAGACGTAAGAAAAAGAGGAATATACTTTGTTAAAAAATGTAGAATAGGAGAAGAGAGAGGAGGAAGAAAGAACTCTGAATTTGGATCTTATTGCACTGATACTCTGTTAAAAAATGTACAATAGGAGAAGAGAGGAGGAAGAAAGAAGAAAGAGAGAGAAATGAGGGAAAGAGTCCGTTGAATGGCACTCGATGGGAGAAAGAATTCGACTCTTTTATTTCTCAGTGTAATGTCTATTTACATAAATACCCCTCACGATTCAAAACACTTTATCTTACTAATTACTCATCAGAACAACATGTAATTTGGACCATAGATTCCTACCAATCACCCGATGTCTCTGCCACTTTTTCAAACTAAGATATGTAAAATGACCAAAATACAATTATTTGATATTTAACATTTTGGCAATGAAAACTTACCACCTTTATTTATTCATTTATTTATTATGGTTATTATTTTTTTTTAGAAAGGATAGAGATTGCTCGTAATGGCTGGTGTTCTATCATCCTTCATGTTTGGAGCCAAGTTCTCTGGGTATCTCTTTCCTTTCATCTTCTCTCTGATCTTTATCGACATGCATTTGTCTTAGCACTGTGTATCCAAGCAACAAGTCTCGCGTCAGTAAATTTGTGCCTTTAGTGTGCTAGGTTATTTGAGCCAACACATTATGGCTATGTATAAATGCACAGCGAGCTTGTTCTATGTGAATTTATTGTCTTCTGGTGGCGTCTGTTTTTTCCTTTCGTTTTAAATTATTGTTATGATTTTTTTTTATGGTTTGTTTTCTTAACCTGGGATCATCCAACAAGTTTTTTATGTATGCATATCATATGTAGACTAGGTTTTCTCTCTGATTTATTGAATATTCACACACTTTCCTTCAAAAAAAAAAAATGTAGACTAGGTAGCCTGATGGGGTTGTCTGTATGCAGGTTGAATTGGAGAAACTACGCCTTCTTTGTGAGCGTATCATAAAAAGAGAAAAACTGAAGGTGAGTTACAACCATGAATTGAGGGGAATTGTTCTATGCTATTATCCTCTTATCATGTTTTCTTTATTTTTAAAAGTTAGTATGTGCTCAAGAAATTTTTCTTGAGTTTCTTGGAGAGCTGCTTTCCTTGTTGTGGTTATGGCTGTAGCTTCTCTCTCATATACATTATAACTGCTGATTTACTTTGATTAGGATGGAACTGGTAATGGCAGCTACTATGTGCTAGGATTTACTGCTAGTCTTAAGAAATGATGAGACCCCTGTTATTTATCTCTATTTCTAAGTTTGTTTCATTTGGCTAGAGTTTTTATATTTTTTTAGTTATTTTTTAATCAATGGAAAATTTTATGAAAAAGGAAAAGGAGGGGACAGGTCCAGATTTTAAAAGCAGCCCAAACCAGGCTGAAACCCAAAAAAAAAATATACACAAAGAAACAAATAGAAGCTAATAGTTATTTCAAAAAAACAAATAGACACTAATTACAATCTGAGGGAGGATTTTCTTGAGGTTAATTACAATCTGTGGGTGAAGATGGCACATTTTGGCGAAACTATTGGCCAAAGAGTTAGCTTAATGGTGAATGTAACCATTCAATAGCATAGCAGCAGCAAGGTCTTCAATCTAAAGGAATTGCTGTGATGCTTCTAAGCATCCTGCGGATCCCCTGAACCCAGGATAAGATGGTTTTAGGGTCACCTTTAACAATGACTGGGTAGGAGAAGTAGCACCTATATAAGATCAGCCCATGGAGAAGGGAAAATCTTCCACCAAAGTAGAGTCCAGAATGCCAAGGGGATTGTAATAGGAAAGGAGGAAGCAATTTGATTAAGATGAAATACTTGGGGAATGCCAAGGGGACTAATAGGAAAGAGGGGAGCAATTTGATTAATATGAAATATTTTGGGCGGCTACTAAGTACAAGGATAGTTTGCTACTATAAAAAATTATGGGGCTCTTGTTGTTTCTTTTATTCCTGCTTCTAAGATTGTTTCATTTGTTAAAAGTTTTAACATTTTAACTTTGTGTCTATGAGATGTAAGTTCTTCGTGTTATGTGAAACATGCTTTAATGATAAATTCAAGCTTTTATTTTGCAGAAGGAATTGGTGCTTTGCTCACATGACGTATTAGCATCCAAGAGAGATTGTGTTGCCTTGTCATTTCTTTTTCGTTCCTTTTTCCCTCGTCATGATGTTAGTTCAGAATCTGTCACCACTTCTCTAAAGAGTCATCCAGAAGACAGTAAATCCTGCAATGAAGCAGTCCAACAATCAGATGACATCACAGTGGACAGCATGGTTTCTCGGAAACGTAGGGTTAGGTTTCCTCAACATTTGGATTTTGATAGGAAGATTGAGGACAGCTCCACATCACAACAAGCCTACACAAGGAAGCCAATGGAGAGGATCTCATCATCTGGAAAGCAGCTTCTTCACAGGACTGCTTCTGTAATATCCAGGCACTCGGGAAGTGATGGGGAAAAAATTACTGAGCCAAGGAAGGTAAATGGTTCTTGCATCTACTAGCAGTACTAATTTCTCAGCTCTTATGCATTGCAAGTCAACCGAATTTAGAATTGGATTTCAAATAGATAAATGAAAGAAGAAAACCAAAAAGATTTACCTACTGGGTTGGGAAATGTTCTACCTGGCTTGGTTAGCTACTGTTTTGTCTCTCTATTAGGCTATCTTTGGCTATTGATATGAACTATCTTTGGTTATTGATATGAAGGGGTTACTTAACCTATCTTGAAGTATCAGGCATGAAGATATGTTTTTACCTTCTTGTATATTCTTCCCTTTTCTCTCTTTTTTGAGAGTTTTTACATCACATGCAATGAGTTTTTGTGGTCAGTATAATACTTATCAAAATATTAATTAATATTACAAAGTTTTTTATATTAGCTCTCTAAAAATTTCCTGAATGCTATTGTTATTTTTGCAGCATGCGGAGATGTTTCAGAAAGAAATGGTAATGACATCTGATGAAGCTTCATTGCAAAATCAGCGGCTACCTAAAGGCTTTGCTTATGTTCCTATAGACCGTCTTTCAAAAGAGAAGCTTCAGCAGGATGGGTAAAGATTGAAAGTGAAAGTTTGAATCCCAATACTTGATCTGGCTTGTACACCTCCGACGTGAACTAGTAGTTCACAGAAATGTAGTACTGTCTCATTGGGGGCTGAGATAAGTTTGCATATGTGTGAGGCAATGGGGAAAGATTTGAAGATGGGCTGGACCTTCATCTTTGTGATACATCATTTTTGTAAAAAAAGCCATTTGGAGGCAATTGTACAAACACAGGCTGGGTGGATCGTCTACTTTGTCAAGTGTAATATCAGCTGGGCTTCGCTGTTGAGTTTCCTGATGAACTGGGCTGGGTCCAGTCTAGTGAAGGGGAATGTGGAAGTTGCTTCTTCTCCCTGTAACTGTATATTGGAATTGGAAGATATCTTTTTTTGTTGCCGCTTCCTGTAAAGCTATAATATTGTAAATCCTTGACATGGCAACCCTCTATAAATGCTGCTAGCAATATCAAATGAGCCACAGAGCTCTGATTTGACTCTTCAGCTGGGTTTCTACTCTCAACAATTCCTGACATTTGAAGCATGTTAACATCTGTGTTCAAGTAATAAGTTAAAATGCCAGGTATAATGTCATATGTTGAGTCCTATTGGTGTTACCATTCAGTCTATTGCAATTTGTGCGACCCAAATCTACCTTGGGGACCTTAACATATTTACATGTGGAATTAAGATTCCTAACCTTTGTATGATTCTTTAACTCCTGAAATGAAAATCGCTCTCTGGTTGGTGTGCTTTTGTTTCTCTTTTCTCATGTGTCTGTTTGGCAGGTGGTTATTTGCTTGTAGGTGGTTGGAGACTGTTCCTTGGAAGTGGAAGCTATGGAGTATTGAGTAGAGTTTTGATATGTTCTGTTAAATGTTTGGCACCTTTCTTATTGCACTTTTTTACATTAATGAGCTAGCTCTGGAAATGCATCCTTTTGTAAGAAATTGAGTAATGGGTATCTACATGGTGAGAGATTTACATGAATCTTTTGTGGTTAGATCTTAGTCTTTTTATAGTTTGCTCTGCAACATTAAATGACAGTATTTTTATTTGGGAGAGGAAAGAAAAACCACTAGAAAAGCATTTATTTGATGGACAGAGTGAGGACTGGAGTTCAAGTTTTGGTTCACCATTTATTTATGTCTTTTATCATTTAAATAGTGTTCTGTTTTCTTCGTATCTGATTTTATGATAAAAGACCAACTTATTGTCTCTCTTTTCATTTCAAATGGTAAAACAAAGAAAATGACTGTTGTATTTATGGGAAAGTAGCTATCTTGAATGACATTTGGAATGGTGCCAAGGTTTGTTGCAGCCAACTAAGTCCAGTGCCTTCTCCTTTCTATATGTAATCTTTACTGCATTTATTTAGTTTGATGTTAAGAGTTCTTGTTAGGGTTAGTAGTATCTGGTATGAAACTATAGATACCCATTATTTGGTACGAAACTATGGAAACCTCTTTTCTTTTCTTTTCTCTTCTCTTCTCTCTCTTTTCTTCTCTTCTTTTTGTTTTTCTCTCCACTCTGTGTTCTACACAACCTTAAAATATTACTAGTTTTTTTTTTTTTTCCATGTGTATCTAAACAAGAGACTATATTTTTCTTTTATTTTCTTTTATTTTCCATTGGTATCCAAACAAGAAAAAAAAACTCTTTCTTATTCTTTTTTTTATTTTCTCTTTTTTTTTCTCTCCATTTTTTGTGTTCCAAATACAACCTCAAGGACCATTTGTGTGAATATAGAAAACAAAATGGTGAGGAAATAATTTTTTGAGAGAAGTCAATATCCTATTTCTTTTACAACTAGAACATAAGAAACAGAATCAAAATCACAGGAAGGGGAATGATGTGGTGTTTGAAAATTGTTGAATTTATGAAAAAGATAAATACTTCATTGACTTGTGGTAATTTGAGTACAATGAACCTTTTTTTATAATAAAATAAATACGTAGAATCTAATTAAAATTAAATTACTTTTATCCTAATTACACTCAAAGTCAAATACTAAAAAATTAGTCTTAAAACAATTAAACATTAATAGAAGACTAACATAACTAAAATATTTTTAACTAAGATTCTTCTATGAGACCTCATTCCATGAGACTCCTCTTAGACTCCACTATATTAATTCTGACCCAATGAGACTTGTGGGAATCACGTAAAATTCTTCCTTAATTGCAATTCAACAAAAACAACTATATGGTAAGAGTAATTACTGATTCAAGAAATGAGTTTAGTCGGGGGATAAGTCTAATTAACCATTGGGTTAGTTAATTAGTTACATATAGCATTATAATATAGACATAAATATCCCTTAGGTTTCAAATTAATATGAAACTCATTTAGAAGCTACATTATTTTGAAAAAATATGACAAACATTTTAAAAAATTTATTTGGCAGATTTCACATAATTTATAGGCATAAGATTAAAGGATATATCAACCATGAGTCATATTATTACTTGTACAAGAATGGTTCGGGCTTTCTTCATTCTAGAGTTAGAGCCAAGTAATGAATCCTAATGTAAGGGTTATGAATCAAAATACTGCCGGCTCTGCACTTTCTGCTGTCATTTAAAACTAATTTAACAAACTATTTTTCGTTAATTTAATCAGTACTCAATAATCAGTCAAAACCTGTTTGAGTAGAAAAATCAGATTTGTACGAATATG
Organism: Aristolochia californica; assembly: GCF_029961685.1. NCBI lineage: Eukaryota > Viridiplantae > Streptophyta > Magnoliopsida > Piperales > Aristolochiaceae > Aristolochia > Aristolochia californica. Next base: position 726,383 of record NW_027182268.1, read on the forward strand.
ATTGATCCGCAATTTTCAATGTTAATGCCGATAAAATCTTGAATTTTTTTTTTTAATGAGGCAAGAGAATAAACAAAAATGAATTGGAGGAACATTTTACAGTCATCTCCAAACCGATCGATGATCCCTGGAATAATCTCTCTCTGTAACTTATGTTAGACGGAGGTGGCATTAGAAACTGAATTCGTCTTGCAAATCACTCTTTGTTGCTGCAGTTTGAGACCTTCGAGTTGAGCCCCACATCTCCTTTTCCACAGATTCACTCCATCTCCGTTCTTGGCAGAATGTTTGGTGACCGGCAATGGAGGATCGAGTACTTCCAGATGCGGAGCTGGAGGCCGCGGTGGAGGACCATGTTGATGATCGAATCGGATGATCCTCACCACAGTACTGTAATTCCGATCCAGTTTCCCGCTCTCCTCTCGTCGGAAACTCTTGCTAGATAACATCTTCTTCAGCTTCCGGAACCTGTTCCCCTTGGCATTCTCCGGCAGACCCACCTTCTCCTTCTTGATCTGGCCCATGCAGCCCACCCTCGGGGACACCGGATCGGCGATCTCCTCGGAGACATCAGCTTCCGGCCGGCGATGAGCGCAAAGGGCGGTCTCGTCGCATTTCTTGCCGATCTCCCTGGTGGAGTACCGGAAACAAAAGATGGGTGTGAAGACGGAGACCCGGTGCAGGTCCGGCTTCATGGTAGGCGAGTTCAGTTCTCTGTAATTCCCGGCCATGGTAAAACACCCCCAGCGAGCAGAGAAAACAAACGATCGATCGACAACAAAAGGAAAGCCAAAGCCGGACTTCTTAGTTTCCCAAAACGGGTTAACTTTCTGCAAATATATCGTCAAAACCAATGTCCGAAGTCATGAATCATTGAGGGAAGAGCTCAAAAAACAATGGCGGGCGTCAGTGAATGATGATATAGACTTGAAACAGATGAGAAAAAAACAGGGTAGAAGATGGAAGAAGATCTCGGGAGATCGGGGTGGTGGGATTATAACTAATAATGGAAGGGTGAGTTGTTTTATGAGGTACGAGTTGAGATTCGACAGAGAGAGAAAGAGAGAGAGGACTTCTAAGTTGGACTGATTAGACGAAATTCATCTCCGGCTTTAATGAGGGAGAAGACGAAAAGAAGACAGCATGGACGCATGAGACAGACAGGAACAAGGAGGAGTGGTGATAAGCATGTGAGTTGCACGTGGGACCACTCGTACCAATTTCGGAAAAGGTGCAAAGGAAGAGGCTACATAGTTCATGGATGAAAAAATAACGGACACGTGGTAGCACATAAAATTAAATATTTAAATTATTTAAAATAAAATAAAGTATATGATAATTGAATTACGCATTAAATAGCTATTTAAAATTTGACATGTATATAATTACTACAAATTTCATGAGTATTTTTCATTTAAAATTTATACTTATTAGTTTAAGTACACATAAATACAATTTTTATATTTTTTTATATATTTATGATATTTTAATATTTAAAAAGTAATCGGTGTGATCTTTGACACAAAGTTTAATTCAAAATTGTACTAAATATTCTAATATATTAATATTAAATTTAAGGTTAATTTTAATTTAAATAATATCTAAAATTAATTGTTTTATTTTATTTAAATAAAAAATCCAATTAAGAGTCTTGATCTTTAGTTGGTTTTTGGTATAGATTGTGTAAGATTTTTCAAGTCTGGTAAAATCTATTTTCCCTAATTTGTATCGTCTATAGATCTGATCAAAGTCAAAAGATTTTTCACTAACCCTTTTATTTTATAAAAATAAACTAAAAGTTGAGTAAAATAAAATAAAAATTGATACCTCTATGGGACACATGAAAGGAATCAAAATAGAATCGATATGCAAGTTAAAAACGGAGCCGACCTCATCTGTTTTCATCCCTAACCTTACTATGAAGTTGGGGCTCGACCTTAGCCTTTTTATCCTTCACATTTTGAGTAATAATATAAATTTAAAATACCAAGTCAAATACTTTTAAACAAAAGAAGGTAAATATAGAAAAAAATTACTTGCATTAAAATTATTTTTATACAACAAAATAAATGAATGTATAAAAATATTTATGTGGTACAAAGTATAGGATCTAAGTTTTGTGAACTCTGCTCTCAACTTGACCTAATTCCTTGTGATATTTGTACAAATAGATGTCATTTTCCACATGACTCAACTGGCTCTTTTCTTAGTCAAATGTTGTAATCAAATTACTATCACCATAATGCAAATTGAGACATATTCCTATACAAAAGTCTCAACGATGTGAATCATACATAAAATATTTTAAAGTAGTTTTGTCCTATGAAAGGACTCAATTCATGGGTCAATTGCATGCCACATTTATGATTTTTAGACTTTACTCTTCTACTTGATTTGATTTGAAGATAAATATGACATTCTATGTCAGATTATGAAGAAGAAAAAAAACTTTCTTACTTGTTCTTGCACAAAACTTTTCTTATTGAAGAAAAATAAGAGTGACAAATTATGAGAAGAACAAAGATTATTGGCCTCATATGAGAAAAAATGTGTAGGCATACAAAGGTGTGATCTCTTTCTTCCTTCTTTTTTTTTTTTTTTTTTATTTCTATTGATTTCTTCTAGAACTGTACAAGAGGGGTATTTGTGCACAAGAAAGAAAAGAGATCTACCCATTCCAGGTTTGAACTTCTTATTTCCCATATCCTTTATTGTGGCCTATGATTTATGAATTTTTTATTCTTTCTAAAACATACTTGTGAATATTTATCTGTAGGCCCCAAGTTTATTTAATTAAGTTACTAGACTCATGACTAGGGTTTGATTTTACTATTATAAGTTACTTTTATCATTATTACTTCTAAAAAATGGTGGTGTGGGATTACATATGAATTGATAATTTTGCCCTTTTTTACATTACCTTGTTAAAATAAAGTTAGTTTAATATTCTAAATTTTTTCTCTTTGAGTCAATTGGCATAGGCCCTTATTTTAAGCAAGATAAAAGCTTTCTAAATGTATTTTTAATGTTTAATCACAAGTTATTGGTTTATCAAAAAAGCCTAAGCATATTCACTATATTGCATTTATAGTTGTGCTTTTGCTTATTCTTGCTTGCTGAAATTAGGACAACATGGTCTCAAAAAGTTGCAACCACTAAATTGAGTAAGATTGACAATTTCAATGGGAACAACTTCTTACTTGGGAGGAGATTTATTCGGCACATCTTCCTCGAAGATGGAATAGATCATGTTCTTGATAAACCGATGGTTTGTCCTCTGTTAGGAAGTTGATGAAGTTATTGAATTGGCCTACGAAAAAACTTCTAGAAAACTAGGTCAATCATGTTAACTTTCATGGATCCATATGTGGAAATCCTATTTGAGTATTGAAGATAATACATGGTGGTTAGATCATACTGCATTTAGACATGTTGCCAATTCAAGTGAACTATTCACTAATTTCAAAATACTAAAAATTGATGAGCACAAAGTTTAAATTCAAATGGGTGTGCATTGTATCAACAACTTCGTACAAATAGGTTTGTTCACTTTCATGCCAAATTTTAAATTCTTTTTGCTCATCCTATGCATGTTCTCACATTTCGTGCATTTTATTTAGCACTCTTAATTTTAAACTTATTGTTCATGCAAACATAATTAATCATAGAATGAACACACAAATATTTATAGGGTTTTAATTCTCATTTATGTTTCAAATTTACCCCATAAAAAACTTTCTAAAATTAACTAATCTTGGAAATTTACTGAAGAAAACTCATTGTTGAAAATTTGAGCCAAGAGTAAGAGGCTTGAATATTCTACCTCATTCCTTAATGTTGTATTTATAGTCGAATGAAAGCATTTATAATGACTATAATACCCTTAAGGTTATATGTTTCAAAAGAAAAAAAGACATAAGAGGATATACACCAACTTATATATTTACAATTTTATGTCATCTCCATAAAAAAAAAATCTTATTTACTAGCCATGCCACCCCTACATACATGGGTGTCTTTTAACACGGTGCAATGTGAATAGAGACATGGGTTGATGAGAACCAAAAAAGGGCATAGGGGGGGTTAGTCCACAATGAAGTGGAAATGAAGTGAAAAATTGAATTAAAGTGAGATGAATTGTTTCCACTTCAAGTCATGTTTGGGTGTTAGTCCAGGCCAGTTGAAGTAGCTGGAAAACAGATTCCAATGTTAGTGCTTGGAAAACAGATTTCAGTGTCCTTTTCTAAATACATTATTATAGTTTATTATAAATTAAAACAATAATTACGTGTGACTACAATAAATTATATAAAATTAATAAAAAAATTAAAAATAACATAAGAAAATATAATAAATAAACCTAATGGTTTAATTAATTATAGCAATTGGATACTTAACCAATTAACGATTATAATTCATTATTAATTAATATACTAATTACGTGACTAGAATATATTATATAAAATTATTAAAAATTACAAAATAGCATAAGGGAATATAATAAATAAAAATAATGGTTTAATTAATTTTAGAAATTGGATAATTAACCAATTAATGATTAAAATTCAATATAAATTAACATAATAATTACGTGGGATTAGAATAAATTATTTAAAATTAATAAAAATTTAAAAATAACATAAGGGAATATAATAAATAAACCTAAGTGTTTAATTCATTATAGCAATTGCATAATTAAACCAATTAATGATTACAATTTATTATAAATTATTATACTAACTATGTGGGATTAGAATAAATTATTTAAAATTAATAAAAATTTAAAAATAACATAAGGGAATATAATAAATAAACCTAATTGTTTAATTAATTATAGCAATTGCATAATTAAACCAATTAATGATTACATTTTATTATAAATTATTATACTAATTACGTGGGATTAGAATAAATTATTTAAAATTAATAAAAATTTAAAAATAACATAAGGGAATATAATAAATAAACCTAATTGTTTAATTAATTATAGCAATTGCATAATTAAACCAATTAATGATTACATTTTATTATAAATTATTATACTAATTATGTGGGATTAGAATAAATTATTTAAAATTAATAAAAATTTAAAAATAACATAAGGGAATATAATAAATAAACCTAATTGTTTAATTAATTATAGCAATTGAATAATTAAACCAATTAATGATTAAATTTTATTATAAATTATTATACTAATTACGTGGGATTAGAATAAATTATTTAAAATTAATAAAAATTTAAAAATAACATAAGGGAATATAATAAATAAACCTAATTGTTTAATTAATTATAGAAATTGCATAATTAAACCAATTAATGATTACATTTTATTATAAATTATTATACTAATTACGTGGGATTAGAATAAATTATTTAAAATTAATAAAAATTTAAAAATAACATAAGGGAATATAATAAATAAACCTAATTGTTTAATTAATTATAGCAATTGCATAATTAAACCAATTAATGATTAAATTTTATTATAAATTATTATACTAATTATGTGGGATTAGAATAAATTATTTAAAATTAATAAAAATTTAAAAATAACATAAGGGAATATAATAAATAAACCTAATTGTTTAATTAATTATAGCAATTGCATAATTAAACCAATTAATGATTAAATTTTATTATAAATTATTATACTAATTATGTGGGATTAGAATAAATTATTTAAAATTAATAAAAATTTAAAAATAACATAAGGGAATATAATAAATAAACCTAATTGTTTAATTAATTATAGAAATTGCATAATTAAACCAATTAATGATTACATTTTATTATAAATTATTATACTAATTACGTGGGATTAGAATAAATTATTTAAAATTAATAAAAATTTAAAAATAACATAAGGGAATATAATAAATAAACTAAATTGTTTAATTAATTATAGCAATTGCATAATTAAACCAATTAATGATTGAATTTTATTATTAATTATTAAACTAATTACGTGTGAGTAGAATAAATTATTTAAATTACATAGAACAGTTAAAAATAACATAAATGAATATAATTAATAAATAAATTATTTTGTAATAACATACTATATAGTATAAAAATACTTAATAAATAAAATTAAAACAAAAAGGTATAAAATTACAACAACCAATATAATTAGAGTTTGTGAGTTTAACATCATCAACTGACTAGTTTAGTAGATACGAATGACAACATACATGTTCAAATGCAATAAAGTACAACCACTAATAATCACTCCACATGCTAGTTGCTATGGCATCTCGAAATTGTGCAGCTCTAGTGGATTCTAATGCACGACGCCTCCGCATTGTTGTTGATAGGTTGCCTTCATCCCCAAGATCATCGCTATCATCGCTATCTCCATCCAAATTTTCACCAGCTAATCGGACCTCATCACCTCCTCCACCTACCTCATCATCGGAATCATCATCTTCCAATTCAAACATATCATTGTAATCCTCTTTACGTATATAATTGTGTAATATGCAACAAGCTATTACAATTTTCATCTGGATCTTATAAGAAAAGGGAGGAGCGACTTTCAACATTTGGAATCGAGCTTTTAAAGCACCAAAAGTTTGTTCAATAGTATTTCTCAAAGATGAGTGTCTTCGGTTGAATAGCTCTTTATCATTTCTAGGAAGGTTGTCTCCAAATTCTTGTAGATGATAACGAGTTCCTCGATATGGAGCCAAAAATCCTGACATATTTGCATAACCAGCATCGACTAGATAATATTTACCTACAATACAAAATATTTTTCACATAAGATAATTGAAAAAAAATAAAAAAAATACTACATAACAATATATTATTTACTTTCAGGTACACAAATTCTATTTCGGCGAGTCAATGCGTCCTTCAATACACGGGAATCAGCTGCTGATCCCTCCCATCCAATAAGTACATAAGTGAATTGCATATCAAATGTACATGCTGCCATCACATTTTGTGAGAGATAGCCTTTTCTGTTCCAGAACCTTTGTTGTTCTTCAAGTTGGATGTTTGCTTTGATATGAGTTCCATCAACAGCCCCAATACAATCCTAATTATATCATTTCAATTAATACAAGTAACTCTAAATATTAATCTAAAATTGTTCATTATATGTCAAGTGATGTTACCTTAAAATACGGATTAAACATTGGATTGTTTAAAATCTTCGAGTGAGTCCGTTCTGAAGGCCGTTTGATGTAATCAGGCCGAAGTTTGATAATAGCATTCAACACCTTATTGAAATACCTACTTATAGTCCAGTTTGATCTATCAAACATCTCTGTTGTGACACTATACGCTTGTCCTTGACCAACAGTTAAGAGAAAATATGCAAGTTGTTCTTCCACTGAGATGGTCTTTGTAGGTGATAAAAATCCTTTGCTATAAAGTATCTCTGCCATTTTTTTAAACACAATTTGATTCATCCTGTAAACTTTTCAAAATTTAACAGGTGATTTCGCTAATGCCTTTTGTAAATAAATCGGACCACCAATCCCATGAGGACGTAATGTACGTCTAGACCTATGGTTCATATAGTATATTCCCATCATGTACATAAGACATGTCAATAAAATCATCATTGTATTCCTATTTTCGTCTTCCATGGAAACCTGCAAATACAATCACCACAACCATAATAACGACTTCAACAATAATTCCTGTTTCTTCATAATATCATCAACACAAAAACATACCATGTTCTTCAATCATAACCTATTTTTAATCACACCTATATAAAATCATCTCCAATCACACACCCACAACATTCATCCACTCAATAAGAACACGACAATCATGAAAACCCAAATCTTAACCATAATAAAATTCATAATCTATCAATGATACGTCTTATAAAGTCATAATTAAAAAAACATAATTAAACTTCAAAACAATCGTCCCAAATTACATAGTGTACTTCAAAGTATTGACTATATTTCACCAGCACAATATTTAAGCCAATTAATTCGCTCTTCCACTGGCAGCTTCGTAAACATGTCCTTCTTCATTGGTGTATCTAACAATATAGGAGCGCGAAACTTCATCTCTACTGATAGGTTCGGGATTTCTGTGAGTGCTTCATACCAATTTTCTCTGGTGACTTTATCATTTTTAGCTTGTAGAGATTGCAATAGGGTGGCAATTCTTGTCATTGTATCAGCGAACATAATACTATCATCAGTGGCCATTTGTGGTCTCTTTCTACGACGACTTGAACTTGACGGGTTAGTACTTGGAGACTGATCAGGTGCCGACTCATTTTCTGTAAAGAATGGCGAAGGAGATTCTCTACCTAAATCGACATCCTCGAGCATATCCACGTGCTCATTTTCTTCCTGATGTTGGACATCATTACACATGTCTTCGTCAGTTTGACTTGTTCTCCCCATGGCTATTGAGTTTCCCACTACCAAAGCCAATTTTTCATAAAGAGGGCAGCCTTGTTGTCTGTACTTTTCAGCTTCTTTATGCTCCTACAAGGATAAAACATCATTTAGACAACTTGGCATAGAGTTCTAGTAATGCGGAAAACATCATTTAGACGACTTGGCATAGAGTTCTAGTAGTGCTATGAATATATGAACAAAGTGGATCAAGACAACTCAGTGTGAATCATCTAGACAATAAGAAATGCCTAGCTTGTACAAAATATGATGATGATGCAAATCATCAAGACGATATGCAACTTCAGTTTTTAGAACTTTGCAAACCATTTTCTTCGAGGATTTTAATTCTCATTTCTCTTGAAAATTCACCCCATAAAAAGGTTTTCTAAAATCCAACTAATCTTGGCAATTTACTCGAGAAAACTCATTGTTGGACATAAGTTTGTAGAGTCAAACCATTATTCTACTTTCCTACATTTAACTCCAAACAAATACACATTTTAAACTTACTAAACATCTAAAAATCTTTGTTTGACTTCTTCACAACAACAGTTCTTCCATTTTGGTTCAAAGGCCATGCGAGTTGATAACATATGTAGATTTACAATTTGATATCCTAAACTTTTGTTTAAAAATAAAGCATTATTCAATTTTTACCCAAAAACCACTAACTTAAAGAAAATTAAAAAATAATCCACTCAACTCAATCATTAATCAAAATAAATAATTACATAAAGTGTAATTACTGTTAGTGTTACTTTACCAAACTATTTCATAGATCTTGAGGTCAATATATCCATTGTGATCATAATTTGACACTATGAAGTTCAATAAGATTCTTAGATTTACGTCTAGTGAAGGTTTTTACACTTCTTTTCCCGTAAAAAAAACCAGGACATACCTTCTGCACATTAAAGAGTTTAAGTTGGTTTTGCCATCTGAAAAGAGTCAATAGTAGGACCAACCCCTGCTTGGCAGTTTAAATGGAATCAATTCATGGGTCAATTGCACGTTTGCAAGCCAAGATTGTGATTTTTAGACTTCTATCTTGTCCATTTTTGGTTGATACAAACAGCACACTGTCTTTCGTCCTCATTTTTATTTTGTCATGCTCCTACTCTTCAATTTTAATCCAACCAAACTCATCTCTTTACATAGTCTGTGCCGTGGCCCTGCACCATAAAATGATAATGGGGCTTATTTCTAAGAATATTAAATTGCCCTTTGTTTACTTGCATCTCTTAAACATATTTTGTGATAACTTGGCCTTATGCTCAGTGGATAGCCAAACAACTTTTCTCTAAGCAGAAGACAAATGGAAATACAGGCCAAGAGCAATTAGTCAAGATATTTGCATAAAAAAAGTTTTGAAGCTTGGACATGTGTGCTCTCATAAAGCCATCAATCGGTTTTCAAAATTCCAAGAAATATAAGCCAAAGTTATCATGCTGGAAAGCAAAATTTTACTTGGAATTAATATATGAATGACCAAAACATTCGGTTAAAAAATACATCTAGGGGTACTTTGGTTATTTTACCTTCCAGGGGTATTTTGGTTATTTCACCACCTCTGTGGTTTGATTTCTTTATGCAATATTATTCCACGTGTTGAGTTATGTTAGTGGTTAAATTTCATGTACATAGGATACATAATTAGGGAGATAGAAGGAGAATAAGTTTTATTAAGAGTATAGAGGTATTTATGTAATTATTAGCCAATGAGCCTTCTCTAGCACTTCTCAATTTCTCTTTTTTCTTTCTATCTTTCTCTCTTTTTCCCCTCATTTTTCTCCTCTTCCTCCACCAAAATTCTTACTTTTCGCATGGTATCAAAGTAGTAAAATCATTGTTGGGAGCATTCTACTGCAGATCTTCATCAATTTTGAAGAGGACGACTTCTAGAGGAGTTCTATAGGTTCTTCGATCAATGATTCATCAAAAGTTAAGTTTTTATTTTTTTGATCTGCCATAACCTTAGGGTTAATGGTGTCTATTGATCATTGAGGAATTCTCTAATTGGGTTCTATTGTGATTTCTTGTGATGTGTGTCACCCATCCTTATTATTGTGCCTACATCATCATGAAATTGTTGATGTCAACCCTAATTGAGAAGTATTTTGCAGGATTTTGGTTGAGATTGATTCATTGTGCTGGTTTTTTACTTGCTGAGGTGTGCATATCCTAATTATGTGCCCTAGCGCTAATTCTGCGAGTGGGGCCTACTTTGGTGATAAATTTGGAAATTTCCTGGAAGGTTTCATTGGTTATTTTGTGATTCTTTGTCACTAATATGGCTGAAACAGGAGAAGTTTACACTCCGTCTAGAGAGAATTTTGGATTTGATGGAAAAGATACAATCATGATTACATTAGAGAAATTGATAGGGCTTAATTATCTAATTGGACTAAGTCTATCAAAATGTATTTGAAGGGCAGAAAGAAGTTGCAGTTCATTAGAGATGACCCTCCAGTTCCTCATGATAATGATTGGGAGGCAGATGACAACTAGGTTATGACCTGGATGGTCAATAGTATCAACTCAATATTAAGAAATCAAGTATTGAATTGTGAGACATCAAAGACTACGTGGCTGTCTCTAGAGTCTTTATATGCTCAAGAGAGAAATCTATCTCAGGTTTATAGTTGTATACCGACTTCTTTGGATTAAAAAGGGGAAACAAAATCGTTACAGAGTATTACAGTGTATTCCTTGGCATATGGCCAAAGGTTAATGTATATCACGCATTTACTACTGATGAAAATGAGTTGAGAAAACAACAAATAAACTGTTGGTTGCAATATTTCTTGATGGATTAGGCATTGATTTTGATGTTATTAAAGCTCAAGTTTTAGCCTCATATGAGATTCCTACTCTCTCTACCACTTTTAATCATATTATGAGGTACCCAAAATAGGTAGAGGTAAGATAGACTCCTCTTGAGGTAGTGGTAGAGGCCGAGGTAGAGGGGGATCGGGTCAAGGTAGAGAATGCAGTGATGGTAAGTCAGAAAGGAAATGCATTCATTGTGGAGAAAATAATCATTCTTCTGATAGGAGTTGGGTTAAATTTGGGAAGCCAGCAAGGGCTAACTCTACAACTCCTGATAGTAGAAGTGGGAGTTTAGATTCCTCTATATTTTTTACACTAGGTGCTCTAGAGGAAATGCAACAGTTGATACAACAACAACAACAGATTGCCCAGTGGATGGGTCAGATCTATGTTGCCTCGCCCTCTACATTTTTAGCTCATGCTTCCATCCCAGATCCTAGTTCTACTAATGTTGACTTAGGTGTGACGGCCTATCACTCATCACCATCCTAGGTTCTTAACTTAAGAGCCCCAGAGCATATGTCAGGTATGTCATCACTCTATCCGATTTGAAGGAGTCTTTTGAGTATAAAACATGTTAATCTTGTTGATGTTTCTACCTCTCCTATTCAAGGAGTAGGCAATGTTACTCTAGTTTCTTTTTTGTCTCCTTAGTCAACACTTCTTGTCCCTAAGTTTCCTTTAAATTTATTGTCCATTAGTCAGTTAGCTAACTCTATGAATTATTCTCTCACATTTTATCCTACTCATTGTATTTTTCAAAATCTCGCGATGAAGAAGATGATTGGTTCTGCTCGTAAGAGAGATGAATTGTATTATTTGGAGAACCATCGATAGAATAATATCCAAGAATTACATACCGTCGATTCTCCTCTATAGTGGCATTTGGGGCTAGGTCATTCATTTGCATTATATTTAATGGTATAAACCCATCAACAACCAACTTCGGCTCCTAACTGTAAATCACATAGTTGCCAAGTGCCCCGGCTATCAAAGCCTCCATCTCAACATCCATAGCTTGTTTCCAATTAGAAGATAAAAGAGTTTCTTACACTAAAGAAGGAATTTAGAAAATGAACTAAAAGATACAAAGTGAGAAAAAGGATACCGCGTACTTTTCCTGACACCTTTTCTAAGTGCAATAAGAAGGTGTAAATCACTACTTCCAAGATCCTTAGATGATTCAGATTCATGGTCCGATGAGAGAAACAAATCCGGAGTTTGAGGCGAGACTTCTTTTCTGCGTTATATACCTGTAATGGTTTCTCAAGAGTGACAAATTGTGAAGGTCCAACGGGCTCATCAACTGGTATAAGGATAACAAGTGTAGGACCAGGTGATATAATAAGATCTAACGGTAAAAATGTAAAGGAAAGAATGACACACCCTCAAAGAAAGTAATATCAGTATACACAAATATTGTTCTAGTGGATAGGCAAAAATATTTGTACCTCTTTTGTGTGCTAGAATACCCAAAAAAAATATATTTAACTACTCTAGGTGACAACTTATCCTTGGTAGATCCCAACATATGTGCAAAAATGACTCATGTCTTTCCTAGCGTTTCCTTCAAATATCATGTATTTACCCCTTAGAAAAATGGTGTAGCTAAACGTAAAAATCGTCATTTAGTGGAGGTTACTAAGACAATGATGATACACATGAATGTACCCAAGTTCTACTGGGGTGATGTTGTTCTTACTGCCTATTTCTTGATTAATAGAATGTTTTCATCTGTTTTAGAAGGCAAATTCCCTTTGCAGGTTTTTTAGCCATCAACACCATTATTTCTTATTTCTCCCTAAGTGTTTGGTTGTATCTTCTTAGGAGGCAACTTGGTCTATTTGAGAAGTAAAAAGCAAAATGTTGTGGCCGGTCTAGTGCAAAAGTTGAATACAAGGCAATGGATCATACAATGAGTAAGTTAATGTGAGTTAGATCAGTCTCATGGGAATTGGGTTTCAACCAGGCTGAATCAAGAGTATATTTTGTGATAATCAGGTCGCGATCTTCATTGCAAGCAATCCAATTTCCCATGAGATGACTAAACAAATAAAAGTGGGTTGCCACTTCATTCGAGATGTTGTGATGAAGGGTAGTTACTCCATTTGTCTGATTTAGAGATTAGTTGAGGTCTTCACCAAGGCCCTTGGCAAACAAAAGTTTTTATCATTTTGCAACAAGTTGGGACTCGTAGATATGTATGCTCCAGCTATAGGATAGAAAATACATCCGAGTGTACTTTGGTCGTTTTAACCTCCATGGGTATTTTGGTTATTTTACCATCTTTGTGGTTTAAGTTCTTGTTCTACATGTTGAGTTATGTTAGTGGTTAAATTTTCATGAACATAGGATACATAGTTAGGGAGATATAAAGACAATAAGTTTTATTAAGTGTACAAGGGTATTTTTATAATTATCAGCCTAAACCTATTATTTAAGAGAACTGCTCTGGCTCTCCTCAATTTCTCTCTTTTCTTTCTCTCTCTCTTTTCCTTTCATTTTTCTCCTCTTCCTCCACCAAAATTCTTACTTTTCACACATTCTAAAAATATAAATTGAAAGTGACAATTGAAAGAAGTACCACAAGAATCAGCAAAAGCAAATTAGTAACGTCGCCTACCATTTCATCCACACATATTCTTTCTGACAAAAGCATTTCTGACTTTGTAGTTGCCATTGTGAATCATTTTTGCTGTAGGTTACTAAGTGTTCATATTGTCATGAGGCGTATATTGAAATTATAAATCTACTTAATTAAAATAGGGCAAAAAAGCGTTTTTGCTATTCCTTTTTTTTTCCCTCCAAAAAATGGGAATTTCTGTACAATCCTTGTCAACCAGAAACACATCATAATTCATACTGTGTGCCAATAGAAAAAGGACCTCTCAACAGTAGGTCTACCTTGTATGCAGCCGATTCTCTGACATAGAAACAAGTGCATTCCTCAGTTCACCATGATCACTTTGATCATAAACTGTGCAGAGTCTCTTCAATTCCGTTACAGGATCCCTTTGGCAGCGAAAACCCAAAAATTAACAGCACTCTACCATGTAGCCAGCACTCGGTACATAAAAAGCATCAGCACCCTACTATAAATAGTGCACATCTGGGAGAAAAAAACTAAAGAGAGAGAGAGAACTGATCAACATATTCCATGACAGAAGCTGTTTTGTATAGAGAAAGCCTAACACCATTTGGAAAGAAGTTTAGGAGAGAACAAAATTCAAATCATTAGAAGATTTGAGAGCTTCAAAGACCTTAATATGCTATTATTAGTTACAGTGTAGAGTTGCAGTACCTCCTTGTTGAAACTGTAAGCAGCCACAAGATAGGAAAGACAAATAAAAGCTCTGCAATAAAATTGCTCTGCATGAGTACAGTAGAAGATAAAATCATTTTTCAGTCACAAGAATGCCTCACATGAAATGGCCAATCTCAGACTTGAGAATAGGCATATTCTTTTTTTTTTAAACGGTGATTATTTTATTTCAAAACAAAACAAGAAAATACATCAAGGGAAGCCTCCCCTAACAACAAGAGATTGAAGGGAGGTCCTAATTTAGCACACAAATCAGCAGCCGAATTGGCATATCTAAGCACATGAGACCAAGTACAAGTAATAGAAGATATAATATCCATAATGTCAAGAAAAAACTGCCAGTGACGCCATAGAAGGAAGGAAGCAATGGAGTATCATCCAATGACAACTTTGGAGTCTCTTTCCACAATAAGCGAACCTCTGAAACGATCCTGAAATATGTGAAGGCTGTGAAGGAGGCCCGAGATCTCAGCAGTAGTCGAGTCTGAAACGCCAAGAGGACCAGAATAAGAGATAATGGCTGAGCTACCAGGATAAAAAATCACTCCACCAAATCCAGCCAAACCCGGATTCCCAAAGGCGCTGCCATCAAAGTTAAACTTAAGTAATTCTTGCAAAGGGCAATTTGAAAATCAGGAATTATTATAAACAATGCTACATAAATACCAACCACATGGTAGAAAATTAGAAGGTTGCCATCCAAAGCAGTTATTTTGATTTAGGCAGCTCCTTTAGTATTTTAATCAGTTCATATGTCCTCATGTCTCGACCAGAGTAAAGACAGAGATCTAGTGGAGTTAAACCAACCTGAAGCACAAATAAAGGCATGAGTTGGCAATTTTCAACTTAATGAAACGGCAGAACTATTCAATATGGGTTGAAAAGAATGTAAGAGGTTGGAAGAACAAAAGAAACTAGCAATTAGAACATGACTTACCCAATTCTTCACTGTCTTATCAGCTCCCTTGATCAACAAAAGCTGAAGCACATCGGTTCTCCTGGTTTGTACAGCAAGATGTAGTGGAGTCCAACCTTCCTGCAAAGGAGGAGAAAAAGAAATATTTTAAAGTTTATTTTATTGTATTTTCATTTACCAGCAAATTGTAATCAGAGATGTCATCAATTAAAAAGAAAATTCATACAAGAGATCAACAGAAATTTAGTTGTTTACCTCATCAGGAAGATTAACATCCACATTGTACAATATAAGAATTTTGATTGTCTGAATGTTTGCAGCTCGAACAGCATAATGCATCAAGGTAGCCCCCTCCTTTCATAAGCAACAAACAGCAAGATATTAGCACCTTTTTGGATAGGGTTGTGTTAATAAAATGTTCAGAATTTCTGGTACCCACACATGTATTTCAGAAATATAGACTAACAGTTCCTAATACCAACCCATAAAAGGGTAAAGAGGAACAAACTCAGAAGCATAAAGAACTGGACCCACATCAGACACTACCCCCCATTAAAAATAACCGGAAGTAGTAAATGGAACGAAATTCTTATTTCCTTGCGAGTAGTGAGCCTCTTGTGCTCAAAGTTGAAGATATTGCCAACATTATAGAAGAGCATCAACATATAAAGCAGATAATATGATGCCCCAAAGAATGGAATATAGTTTTATAGTGAAACAATGAACTCTGCCAGAAGGAATGTGAAGCACCCGAGTGAGCGAGATAGGAATTAAACTAAAAGGGCTCCACCTTGGAATGCCGATTTTCTAACGTCATTACATGTCACCTAGCTAAGAACTAGCCCATGAAAAATAAAATACCAGCAATTCTATAGGGGAATCTTCTTTTCCTCTTCAAACAGCACTGCTTGAAACAAGATCTCCATGGAAGGATGGGATTCCTTTCTTCCACTTTCTGTTCTTACTATGGGCACAATAACACTGAAACCTAAGAAGAAAATATGTTCCTACTACAGTAGTTTACTAGACCACTGTCAAGGTCTATTTTATTATTAGAATGAGTCATTCAGAAGAAGAACCAGTGCTTCCCATTCCTCAGTTGGAAGTTCTACGGGAATTGTGGAGAAACAAGTTCATTAGGCTTATTTAAATTGACTGATATATATATATATATATATATAATCTACAGAAAATACTAATAATGAAATGAGAATACACAAACCCAGACACAACAAGAGGAATGTACAACAAGAATCCCCTCACCTTATCACGAACAAAAGGATTGGCTGATTCTCTTAAAAGATAATTTGCAATAGCCTGCTTCTTGCAAATGATAGCTCTATGAAGCGCAGTCAGACCATCCTAAGGCAGATAAAGATTATTTGATCAATTAAAAAGTTGAAACACGAAAGAAATACAGAATTTTTGTAGTGGAGTAACAAAAATTTTAAGACCAAGCTATAACAGTTCACCCAAAAATGAGAGATACAGAGGGAAAGAAATCAGAGGAAACAGCAAATTACAGAAGCATAAAGAACATGAGATTAGCCATCAAGGTGTTACCTTATCAACAGCATTAATATCAACATTGTGTTTAAGCAGTTTATCCATGAGGTAAAACTCCCCTGATGCAGTAAGAGTGTGTAGAGGGAACCATTTGCTCTAAAATGACAACAGGAGAACGGTAAAATTATGTGTCAGAAATAACAACATTCTACGTAAGAAGCATAGCCAACAGACAAATCAAAGAACAAACAAACTATATACAAGGGACTTCCTAGTTACCATATCTCTAATATGAATACAGTTACCTAGAAGTTGAATCCAAGAATATAAGTGCCTTGAGTTTGTGCAACAGGATCTTATTTAAATACAACAACGCACACTGTTGACATGAACAATGAAAAAAGTAAATAATAATACCATTACTACTTTTGCCAGAAAAAACCAGGAGAAGCTTCTTTTGGGACAGGTAAATTCTCAAGGCACAAGTCCAAGTCCAAGATGCTTACTGGATATTTGTAACAACTTAATCATATGCCACAAAATGAAGGACGCTTTAACATTTAAAGCTTCAATTACAAATGAAAAGAAAAAAAAAAGACATCTTGTGCAGTTTAAACTGTCAACTGCTCTATATTTCTTTAAATTACATAAGAAGAGATGTTGTCAGTTTAACTTTCAGCTGCTCTACAGCCCTTTTTTATCTACTCTGTCATTCTTTAAATAGAGACCTCGATGTCGAACACAGGAACAGTAGAAGAATGTATATTGTCGAAGCATTTAATTTAGACAACTTACTGAGTTAGCAACTAATAAATTAGGACTGCGCCGATTCAGGAGAACTTTTTCCTCCTTTGTGAACAGCTTACGTGGACCTACGCATGAAGAGTAACTCAAAACTTCCAATGGAAGACTTAAATATTTCAAGAGGAAGAAAAATAAAGGAAAATGTAAAGGAACTAAAGTTAGACAGAAAAATGAACTTCTCATGAACATCCATGAGTGCAACATTAGAAGACACTAGAGAAATTCAATTTCCACGTTGCACTAACAATACCTTCAGACTTCTTCCTGCCATTATCTCCCGGTTTGTAATCATCACTCATAAATAACTGCGAAATGTCTTCCAAACTTCCATTGGCAATCGTCTCTGATTCTCTAGGATTTTTAGGCACCACCCTCCCACTCGAAGAACCAGCGGGCTCCTCCTCGTCTTCGCTATGTCCCCGACTACCATCCTTGGTCACTTTCAGAGGCTCCCGCGGCTTATCAAAAACCACGTGCTTCAACTGCGCCAGCTTAGTTCCCTGGTTTTTTGCGCCAGCTTCAACGGGCGGTGGCTTTTTGGGCTTCTTTGAACTTTGACGGGATACAGTTTGAGGGAAAGAGTCCTCGAATGCGCCGTCTTCGAAAACGAGGCAATCACCAATGACATGCTCCTTGTGTCGTGCTGATTGCGAAAATGCTTGAGAAAAGGAGGTGAGTTTGCAACAGCAGGAGGGAAGCGAATTAGGCACAGAAAGAGCAGAGAAAAATGGGAATTTGGGAGACGAGGAGAGATGGAAAGAGGAGAAAGAGAGTGGGAAGAACTGGATCGGAGCACTGAGAAGGTAGAGAGGCATTGTCCCGTTGCGACTGCGGAAACGGCACAATGGACTTGTATAGCTCCGCGCCGATAATGATGTCTGTGCGAACTGGAATCAGCACCCAAAAATATGAAATGATAAAATATTTGTTTCACTACTCCTACTCTTTTACTCATTTGCCATCTTTTTGGGCTTGAAAAAAAAAAATTCCAGAAGGCTGCTGGAATGATTTCATCGGAATGTTTGTATTAAAAATCGACCTCGTCACCAAAACCAATAGAGTGCAGAGAATTTTACCCAAATCATCAGGGAAGACGAAGGGAGCACAGAAACTTACAGTTTGAATCTCAATTTTAGCTCTTTTTGAAAAAACCGGTCTGCAGTAAGAATTTTATCCATCCTGCACACATTTGGCATCAAGGACGGAGAGATAATTACATGTTTCAGAAGTCTCATCATCTATATTAAGGCCCTTCTCTAGTTGAGATCCCAACAGCAATTTCCTTTTGTGTGAGTGTATGACCTTTTTAGATTGATATTTAGGAGCGCAGACTGTCATATCTAAGTCAAAAACCTCTTCTAAGTTGCTCCAACAGCCTTCCTATAGTAACCATTTTTCTAGTGGAATTTGACGTTGCAATATCACAACAAGCTTGTTCATAATATGAGCCGTTTACAAGCTCAAATTAAACATAATGATCTCTCTGATCAATGGCCTTGCACAGGTCACTTGTTAGAGAAAGCAAACAGAATCTGTCTCATCAGAAGCCGCTTCTTTTGTGTCATTCAAATTGTACGCCAGGGACCCGAGATATCATAGGACATGCAAGAAAATCGCCTTTCTCGTAATCATCTCCCTCTCATTGATCTGACTCAACAGCATTCTCTATTACGGTAGATGTCTTTCAGCCCTCTGTCGAAATCCCTTTGCCTGTGAACTTTGTTTCCATCCTAGTATCAACTGCAAGTTAAAAATGAAATGCCAACAAAGTAGCTCTGGGAGCTACACAACAAACACATAATCATTCTGTACTTTCCAATCGTGATTGCACTTCCTCCTCTGAATGTTTCACTGTTTTGTGTCCTGAATTTCCACGGTTTGACTCAGAATCATCCGTATCTGTAGGTGACTCTCTGTTGAGTTCCTCCTCAGATTTCTGAATTACCTCGTGCTTCTCATTTTTGTCCTCTTTGGAAGTCCCTTCATGTTCTTCTTGGGGTTTTTCCTGAGTTTCTGTAGAACTCACTTGAACGGATTGACCTTTATGTCCCAACCCTTTAGCAAGACACACATACTTGAGAACTAGTTGTTTGTAACTATTGAGAAGTGCTTCTACATCTTTGATTGTTAGATCACCAACTTGAGCATACAAAAAGGGGTACTTGAGGAAACCGCTACGCACCTCATCCTCCTTTAGAAGATCAGATGCCCCTTTATTCTCTAGCTCAGATACAGATGGCCTGCTTGTTATAGAGTCGGGTTTGTCATCTATTTCCTTGATCAACTCAGTGTTCTTTGTAGATCCTTGATTTGGAAGTGGAAAATTTCTCTCTTTTTTAGCTTTCACAGCTTCTGATTTAGAATCCCTGATTTCTTGATCAGTTTGATAGCTAACACTATCTAAATTATTAGACAGGCCTGAGAGAAGTGCTCGTGCAGATTTCATGCTCTTTTCAAACTCATCCTCCTCCACTGAAAGGGACTTTGCATCTATGTTCCAGATGAAGGACTCTGCAGAGAGTATGTTTGTGAAGAAATATGCAGTTTCAGATACTAAGCGTGATTGACGTCGATACCGTTGTATGTATAGCAGGTTCGAGTGCAGCTGTGGAGGGTTGGCCTGCAGTAAATTAATATAAAATTATTGATTGCATCACCAGGTGAAGATTACAATGTAAGATATGAAAGCTTAACAGTGAACATTCCAATTATCTAGAAGATGCACCAATACATCTTAGGTAGCACCAGTTACCTAGAAAAGTGCACATTAAGATATGCCATAACCATTAACTACAAGTTCTTCGGAAAGTCTAACACAAGATTGAGAACATAAGAGAACTTTACCAAATAAAGGAGAGAGAAAATTTTAAAAGCCTTTCGTAAAATGAGCATCCACTCATTACATTAGTCATAACAGAGTTTAGATAAGACATGCTCAAAATAAAGAAATCATTATGGTATTTTTGGTGGAGAGTAGTTATATACAATCTGTAACTAAAAAAAGAAAAATTCAATGCATTTCTTGTCGAGCATAGAATCATCAAACATGTCACAGCAAATCATGATTAAATCAACAAACAACTAAGACAAGTAGTTGAATGGGATACCTTTATCGTGACATAAATCAATACAGGAAGGAATTCGTCTGCTCCAGGAGGATTTTCATTTGACACAATGGAAGCATTTAACAATAGGTTGTTGATGACCTTACAACAATTAAGAATGCACACAAGCTTGTCTCTAGGTGCCTTGTGCATATTTATCTTCTGCAACTCTTTCTGCGCAAGCTACAGAAGAATGATAATCATCAGAAAATAATAGTATTTGAAATGTAAGTCATAACACAGAAGTTACATATAAGAACTAAAACATAAGAGAAAATAGGTTCTACTCAATGAAAACGTGGTTTTCATTGCATGGATAAATAACTGAAAGGCAAAAACGACATGTATCCCAATAATGTACCAAAATACTCGCTATTCAGTCCGATACAGTTCATCAATTGCATATAACGGCCTCATCATTGGAACATCACTGATTACTGTGGTTCAGAGATAAGGAAAAACACAAATTCTATAGGTTCAGATGATTCACATGTTAATAAAGGTTTTTCTGTGGCTAGCCTCTCTGGTTGTACTTGGCTTTGCAACCAGAAAAAGTGTAAAAGTAAAAGGTAAAGTGAACAAAATCCCATGCTGCAAAAATACGATGGGCAGTAGGATGAAAAACTGAGTTAACTACTATAGAGATCTCTGACCTGTTTACATCTGCTTATGATTTTAAGGCAAAAAGTTACAAGATTGTAGCATCCAGACTGAAACACCATTTGAACTCCTAAAATTACTTAGAGAAACAATATCGCTAACATGAACCTAAGTGAAGATACAAGGACAACTACACCGAAGAAAAAGCAATCCTACATTAGAAGTATCATGCAAATATTTAATTTAATAAGTAATTATGAACCTCAAGACACTTCTTTTATGAGAAAAACCTTCTCAAGTGAAACTTTATGGTAAGTTAACATCGATTTGAAGTTCTTTTGGGAAGCTGATTTTACCATCTAGAAGTGGCCGGATGAAATCATGCATTAGATATTCCATTATTTTTTATATGAAAGATCACTATGAAATAAAAAGTAATGCTTGAAGACTGCTGCTCCTGAGCCACACAATAGGAATAGGCTTTTTAAATCTATATACTCCTATGATGGGAGCTCTCTGTTTAGCGTGTCTCCATATACAAAAGACCTCTTCATGGGGACCAACATTTCATGTTCTTCACTTCAAGGAATTATCTCAGCAATAGTATGCATCAGACAAATCAGGACAGTATCTCAGAAAATGCAGGATTGCACCCCCAGTGTTTCTTGTCGGTTTACTGTTTATCCTCAGTTTCACATGAGTTTCCTCCAGAAAAATTGAAAAGAAAAAAGTGTGATAATACAATTCTCCAGCAATTAATATTCTTGCATTAATGAAAAATAATTTCTCCGTTGTTTAAATATAAGCCAATACTTCTGGGATTTGCAGTAATGCCTAAAACTCCAATCATAGGGTGCCAATATGTTAACCAAGAATACCCTCAACTGCTCAATTATACTTAAATATAACATGATAGGCCCTGAAGCACTTCAAAAGTAGAAAAATCATAGAGCATGTAAATAAGGTGAAATTTACAAAAAAAAAGGCAGCAGGTAAAATTTCTCCTATGTACAGTAGCATAATCTAAATATGGTAAATTTTTCTGCAGTAGAATAGTAAACTCTGAACAATAATCCACTTACCAGCAGAGCTGTTTCATTTTGAAAATCTGGCTTAATGTCCAAATTTTCTGGCTTGATGAATTGCTGAACAAGAGCCATCTTTTCATAAAGTTGTTCATCGTGTTTCACATCTTCAGGAAGAGATGCAAATGCACGATTATATAATTTAGTCATAACATATTTCTCCAGTCCCTACAAACAAATAAAGAAAGTTTAACTTACTAAGGAGAGGAAAGATAGGTACAAACAGTTCACTATCTGCTTTTAAAAAAAAATATATATCAAAGTGGCTGTTTCTACAATCTATATGTTTGCTCTCTCATTTTTCTCACTCAAATACTAATAATTTACCTGATCCAGGTTGCTTTAATAGGGAAACATCAATTAATTAGCCACCACAAGATAAAGAACTATGTGGTTCCAATATAGCAAGCAAATACAGTTAGCCTTAAGTAAATCTATGACAAGATCATTAATAGACAAACAAAACAACAAAATGCTATTAGCTCCTCCAGAAAAGAAAATACATATGAATTTGCAAGAAGGTACATATCATTCATAAAAAAAAAAAAAAAATATATATATATATATATATATATGTATATAAAAAGATGATTTGACTCGGGATTTTTTGTAGTATCTCTCTATCGAACCCCTTTGGAAATAGGTGAAGGAAGTGTTTGTAACGCAGCACAGTGGTTTAGATTTAAAGAATAATAAAGTTGGATGCTTCCTCTAGAGTGTGGGTAACCTAGATTGTTAAGTTGTGGAGCCTAATCAACGCCCTACATTGACTCGGTACAAGGATCGACCTTCGCGGTAAGGTCGTCGTGCGGATTGGAAGGGGGGCGGGAAGCCCCCCTCCCGGGGGTGTGGGGGCAGAACCCCGCCCGGTCCACGATATATTAACTGTTGTTTCATTAAGGGTAATTTGGGAATTTTACTATTGTATCGTGGTTGCCCTAATTTTCTCTGTATAATTGAGGGGCACCGCTATTAGGGTTTTACATAATTGAGAAGGAGTTGGAGTTGTAGCCCAAGAGAGGTTAGAGAAAATACATGTAAGTGTGCTCACAATGTGACGTCGGAGAAAACCACAACGGGAATGATGAAGATTCTATCCGACATGTATGAGAAGCCTTCCGCAAATAATAAAGTACATCTCATGAAAAAACTCTTCAATTTAAAGATGATAGAAAATACATCAGTGGCCTCGCATTTGAATGAGTTTAGCACGATTGTCAATCAATTGACATTCATTCAAATTAAATTTGATGATGAGGTTTGTGCTTTAATTCTTTTAGCATCTCTGCCAAATTGTTGGGAGCCTATGAGGGTTGCGGTCACCAACTTTGTAGGCAACAAGAAGTTGATTTTAATGATGTTTGGGATACCATTTTTGCTGAGGAAGTTCGCAGCAAGGACTCTGAAAAATCGTCGACATCTAATTATGCCCTAAATGTTGATACTAGGGGCAGGAACTTCGAGAGGAATTCTAACAATGGCAACGGTAGAGGGAAGTCAAGGAATGGAAGAGCAAGTCCAAATTCGGAAGGAATGTGGAGTATTGGAATTGTGGCAAGTCTGGTCACATAAAAAATAACTGCAAAGCACCAAAGAAGGATGGAAAAAAAACAATGGTGCAAATGCGCTGACTGAGGAAGTACAAAATGCTTTACTCTCTTCGGTTGATAGCCCTATTGACTCTTGGGTGTTAGATTCAGGAGCTTCTTTTCACACCACCGCACATCATGAGATCATGGAGAATTATGTTGTTGGAGATCACGGGAAGGTGTATCTTGCTAATGGAGAACCTTTGGATATTGTCGGTATTGGTAATGTTAGTTTGAGGATGTCAAACGGGTTAGTGTGAAAAATTCACAAAGTGAGACACGTACCAAAACTTATGCATAATCTGATTTCAGTAGGGCAGCTTGATGATGAAGGTCATAATGTGACTTGTAATGCCTAGAAAGTCACAAAGGGAGCCATGGTTGTTGCACGAGGAGTTAAAACTGGAACTCTTTACATCACTTCTAGTTGCAGAGACACGGTTGTAGTTGTTGATGTTGTTATTCTGACTTGTTTTATAGGCTCGATCACATGAGTAAGAAGGAAATGAAAGTGCTTCAGTCCAAAGGGAAGTTACCAGGGTTGAAAACTGTAAGGAACATTTTGTGTGAAGGTTGTATTTTCAGTAAGCAGAAAAGGGTTAGCTTTTCTAAGGCTAGAAATAAGCAAAAAAAAGCAAAATTGGAGTTGGTTCACACAAATGTGTGGGGGACTTCGCTTTTACTTCCCTTGGTGGTTCTAACTACTATGTAACAATTATTGATGATGCAAGCGAAAGGTATGGGTATATTTTCTGAAAAAGAAATTTGATGTTTTTGATACCTTCAAGAGATGGAGAGATTGGGTTGAGAATGAGACAGATTTGAAGGTGAAGTGTCTGCAGTCAGATAATGGGGGAGAATACATAGATGATGATTTCAAACGGTATTGTGTTGATAATGGAATCAAGATGAAGAAGACCATTCCTGGAAAACCTCAACAAAATGGTGTAGCTGAGAGGATGAATAGAACTTTGAACGAGCGTGCTAGGAGCATGAGATTACATACGGGATTGCCAAAGATGTTCTGGTTTGAGGCTATTAGCACCGCTGCCTATTTGATCAATAGAAGTCCCTCAATACCATTGGATTGCAAAATACCAGAAGAGGTCTAGATCGGCAAAGAGGTAAACCTTTCTTTCTTGAAAGTTTTTGGTTGTGTTTCTTATATTCATATTGATTCTGCTGTTAGAAAAAAATTTGATGTTAAATCAAAGATATGTTTCTTTATTGGCTATGGTGGTACCGATTTTGGTTATCACTTATGGGATGACCAAAGTCGTAAGGTTATTAGGAGCAAGTACGAGATCTTCAATGAAGGTGCCATATATAAAGACAGGTTGAGAATAGAGTCTGAGAGCACAAGTGATGAAGTCAAGAAGTCTGAAGTGATTCAGTTGAGAGATCTTCCAGTTATTGAGATGGAGAATTTCGCTCAGGAAGACCAAGAATGGATACCCCCAAAAGTAAATTAGGACATTCCTGTGATTGAACTCAGGAGATCTGCCAGAACTAGTAGATCCCTTGTACTGAATTATATTTTATTGAATGATAAAGGTGAACCAAAGAGTTATGAGGAAGCCGTGCAAGTTGATAAATCAACTAAGTGAGAGTTGGCCATGAAGGACGAGCTCGATTCATTGTTATCCAATTAGACATGGTAGTTGACCGAGTTACCAAAAGGGAAGAAGGCCTTGTAGAATAAATGGGTGTACCGAATAAAAGATGAACATGATGGCAGCAAGCGGTACAAGGCAAGACTGGTGGTAAAAGGCTTTCAGCAAAAAGAAGGCATTGACTACACTAAGATTTTCTCTCCAGTAGTAAAATTGACTACTATTAGAACAGTGTTTGGACTAGTGGCAAATGAAGACTTGCACGAAGAGCAATTGGATGTAAAGATAATCTTTCTTCATGGTGATTTGGAGGAAGAAATTTACATAATGCAGCCACAAGGTTTCAAAGTATAAGGAAAGGAGAAAACGGTCTGCAAACTTCAAAAGAGCTTGTATGGTCTTAAACAGGCTCTGAGACAGTGGTATAAGAAGTTTGACACCTTTAGGAGTAGTAATGGTTTCTTGAGGTGTCAGGCAGATCATTTTTGTTATGGAAGAAGCTTGATGACTCATATATCATTCTACTGCTATATGTTGATGACATGTTGATAGCAGGTGCTTGTAAACAGGAAATTGAAAAGTTGAAAAGGGAGTTGTCCAAGAAGTTTGTAATGAAGGATTTGGGTGTGGCAAAACAAATCCTTGGGATGAGGATTACTAGGGACATTGATGTCTTGAAACTGTCACAAGAAGAATATGTGAAGGTGTTGAGCAAATTCAACATGAATGATGCAAAACCAGTAAGTACTCCTTTAGCTAGTCACTTTAGGCTATCTAAGGAACAGTCACCTTCTACAGAGCAGGAGCGAGCCCACATGGCCAATGTGCCTTATGTTTCTGCTATTGGTAGTCTCATGTATGCCATGGTGTCCACTAGACCAAACATAGCTCATGCAGTGGGAGTTGTGAGCAGATATATGAGTAATCCGGGTAAACAACATTGGGAAGCATGAAGTGGAATCTCAAGTATTTGAGAGACACTGCAGACTCAACCTTATGTTTCAGAAAGTCATACTTGGGATTACAGGGTTATGTAGATGCTGACATAGTTGAAGACATTGATGGCAAGAAAAGTAGCACTGGATATGCATACACATTGGGTGGTACAACAATTAGTTGGGTCTCTAAGTTGCAGAACATAGTTGTTTTTTCCACTACTGAAGCAGAATATGTTGTTGTGACCGAAGCCAATAAAGAGATGGTATGGTTGCAGTCTTTCTGGGAAAAATTAGGTCTTAGGCATGAGAAGAATGTGTTGTATTGTGACAGTCAAGAGTGTTATTCGTTTAGCAAAGAATCTCATTTAACATGCCAAAACAAATCACATACAGGTGCGTTATCACTTCATCAAATCGGCTCTGGAGGATGGAGTGTTAGCACTTTGAGAAGATTCAAGGAAGTCATATGTTGACAAAGATTGCTACAATTGAGAAACTGAAGTTGTGGGCAACTTTAATTGGATTTCTCTCTGAGGATTGTGATGTTGTTGCCGTTGCAAAGGAGATATTGATGATGCATTAGTCTCCAAGTGGGAGATTGTTAAGTTGTGGAGCCTAATCAACGCCCTACGCTGAATCGGTACACGATATATTAATTGTTGTTTCATTAAGGGCAGTTTGGGAATTTTATTCTTGTATCGTAGTTGCCCTAATTTTCTCTTTATAATTGAGGGGCGCCACTATT
The DNA here is from genome assembly GCF_029961685.1 of Aristolochia californica. Taxonomy (NCBI): domain Eukaryota; kingdom Viridiplantae; phylum Streptophyta; class Magnoliopsida; order Piperales; family Aristolochiaceae; genus Aristolochia; species Aristolochia californica. Next base: position 753,812 of record NW_027182268.1, read on the forward strand.
AGGGTTTCTTCATCACCGAGAAGGAGCTAGAGTTGCAACCCGAGAGAGGTTAGAGAAAACACTTGTAAGTGTGTGCGATTTTTCTTGTAAACTATTTCATCTTTTTTTTTAATGAAAGTGTTTATATTGATAAACAACGGGGGGGGAGAATTTAAGTGTAGACCTTCTTTCATGGCTCTACAAGTGAATAGTTTAGGTGTAGGCCCTCTTTTGTGGCTCTACAAGTGGATAGTATAGGTGTAGGCCCTCTTTTGGCTATACAAGTGGATAGTTTAGGTGTAGGCCCACATATGAATACCTGCTCTGATACCATGTAAAGTTGGGTCCAAGGCCCATCCCAAAATGACTAACCTACTTAGGAAGTCTATTTCCCATCTAATAAACTCAAGATCTTTGTACTCACTATTCCATATAGGACTATTCCTTAACAACCATAATGAGGAGGGGGTCCCAAAAACAAAGTCTCGCTCAGATACACTTTGACAAGACCTCTCTTAGAAGAGGTCCTATCAAATTTTATTTTATTTGAAATGAGGCCCTATCTAATTCATCCAAGTGTTGGGGAATAGTGAAAGAGGGAGGTTAAGTTGCTGGAAAAAATTTGGGTGAAAGTGATTCTAGAGAAGATGAGGAGGTTAAAAGAAAAGAAGGAATAAAAGAGATGGTGAAGTCATGTGAGGAGATGGAAATAGAGAAGGTTAGAGAGATTGGAAGTGATAATTGAGAGGGAGAGAAATTAATTATGAGAGCCTAAGAAAAGTAGTGAGTAAATTGAGGGAAGAAGAGCAAGAAAAGAGTTGAGAAGGTAAGAGAAGAGGAGAAGAGATTAAGCTCTTAAGGGAGAAGAGATAAGGGGAGAGGTTAGATTTACAGGACAAGTAGGACGAGAAAGTAGAGAGAGATCCAAGGGAGAGAAGGCATAGGAAGAGAGAGAGAGAGAGCACGTCTAGGGAGAATGGAGAAGAAATTTGCAATGCTTTGACTCCTTTGTTCTTAGCCAACCTTCCTGTATTTATAGTTTTCCTCTTACATTGATTGGGAAACTCCTATTTCAATCAGGATCTCCTAATTACATGGTTCTAGGAATTCAAAAGATTAATCTCCTAATTACATGATCCTAGGATTTCAAAAATTACATAAATTTGGAAACAACCTTTTGGGCTTTAAAATGAATTGGAAACTACTCTAACTCTCTAGTTTAGCAAAAGTAGGAAATCAAATCTCTAACTTTGACCAGCCTTCACTACTCTTTGAGGAATTCCATATTTACCCTAAAGCTGGCGACCTTTTTTATTTTTTTAAAAATTCCTGAATTGCCCTTGAGATGGGCATGCTCCTTTTCATGGTTGGTGCCACATTGTTTCTAATTTTTTTGGGTATCCTATCACATCCACTGTAATTGTATGAGGCAAAGTATGCATACGCCTAATTACCAGCACTTTTTTTTTAAATATAATTACCAGCACTTAACCACCATGGATAGATCACAAAAATATTTAAACGACTAATCTCTATCATATACTCTCTCTTACAGGAATACCAACCATAATATTCTATGCATTTCTCAGATTAAAGCAGACTCGTGTTAAGCAAAGTTAGCACAAGACCTAAATGATCAAGAATAACAATTATCAATGTTGTAAATGGAAGCTCACCTCACCAGCACTATCAAGCTCTTCCTCTGAGCAACCAGCAAAAAGCTGATGAGCCCTAAAGGCCCCTTCCATATTGGCAAGAAAGTCCTGAACAGCAGCACTATCCTTTTCTGGATCAGGAACATTGTTTGAAAAGGTCACAATAAAGCTGCCACAAGAAATGTTGCTCCTATAAATATTTTTGCAAATGACAATGCTAGGATACATAAAGAGAAGAGTCAAAAAAAGGCACCATATGAAACTACGAACATAGGCTGGTTTACTAATGAACAATGCTCATTAAGACTCCCTATTCTATTCCCGGGTGGAAATTACTTTAAGATTGCAACTTGCAACCAAAACTACTATTTTTTTAATATTAAGTGTATAGGTAAACAACTTGTCATAGAGAGATCACAAAAACAGTAAAGATTCAAAAAGACACAAAAGGGAGCAAATAGAAATAAATTGGATGAAATGCCTATTTGATGCAGTGCAGCAAGCACAAGCCTACTACGATCATCTTGACAGATCCAAACCCAAGAAGAAGAAATACACATTGAAGCGTTTAGGATATCTTGCTTATAACTTATGATTCTTGAATATATAACTGCTGTAACAGTTCTCTAATATTTTCCCTTCATAATAAGCATAAGAGAACTACATCAAAAGGAAAGTACTCACAAAAGAAAGGATGAGAAAAGAGGAAGAGAGAATCTGCTATTGCTAATGCTCTTGTCACTCTGCAACCAGACTCCAAACTCCAAATTTCCATCATATTTCCCCTATTTTCTGAATATTTTCACAATAAATGGTTTCAGACACTTTTACCATCCTAAGTGATTACAGTTATTTTAATCCTTTTAAACATGTTTCCTTTTAGGATTGTAATTGGGGTAATCAGTGAGTATAAAGGAGTCCAGTGGCTATATTTAGCATTTTCTACTATCTTTTTGTGCACTTTAGGGTTTCAGCTAGGAAATTCTCAAGTTTAGAAGATTTCGTCTTAACCAGTACAAACACCTCACAAACCCTGGAGCATGCTTGCGATAAAGCTATTAGGCAACCTGTAGGGAACCTAAAAATTAATATTTTACAAGCCATATGGCCGATACAGCCCCCAATAAAGACCTCTGAATCCAATTCATGTGCCCAACATGAAATTCATGTCACTGTTTGAAATGAACCAAAAGTAAGTAGTACTTGTTAACAAGAGATATTTAATAAGACCCAGTGTTGCAAAAATGCTCATAACTTGGCCTTTTCATCATGCAATTCATAAAACCAACCCAACTTAACTGGATCAAAGTGTCAGTAGGACACATTTTTAATTATCAGGTCAGATCCATGGGCAGGACCTGAAACAGGAGATGCAACTACACAAGATGTATAAATAATCACATATTATAACAGATGCTATATAAGGCATAATGTCATAAATTTCATAGCTACGTTATTATAGTTAAAGCTCTATAATTTTACCTAGTTATTAAGAAACACACAGCTAAAAATTAAAACAAGAAACAAAGTTTACTGCTATGATTGTAATCTGAGAGAACTTCATTTTTATATTGTTGAAGAAAAAATATGGAAAATTCTTACATGTCTCTAATGGAAGTCCCATGGGAAGAATCTGCAGCCAAGGAAGAGTTTTAGTATTATTATAGTTCTATTTATGTTAGAGTTGTTTAAGTGTTCTAGGATTTATCTTTAAGTAGTTGTTCACTTTGATTATGATTACCAATTCTATTCTAGGTGTAACTAGGATTTGGGTAGTTTAATCTCATTATGGTTCTATGTATTTACTCTATTAATAAAGGCTCGGTGTACTCAAATTAAAATAAGTCAATAAATTATTTCTCTTTTCATAAATTTTATTAACATGGCATCAGAGCAAGTTCTATGAGTTCACTTAGTCAACCCACAGAGACAATGTGAGCCTTTTTTTATTTGTCATCTATACTCTTTTCTTTCTCATTGGTGTCCATGTCCCAATACCCGCTTTTTCCTTGGAGTTTGCACCTCCATACTACACTTTCCATATTACAAATTATATGACCGAAAGGTCTTTGAGTCTATTTTCAAACTCAAAAAGAATTTTGGCAATTGGAGTTTGCTACAAAGAGAAATCAGTAGCTGAAGTAACAAAGGTCAGGTAACAAGGAAGGATCATGTAACACAGAAGGCTTCATTTTTCAAGGCGTTTTATGCCATCAAGAGCGAGACATTATATGAAGAATGATATCTCAAAAAAAAAAAAAAAAAAACACTCTATGAGTTTAGTTTTTGACCCAACAAACTGTTTCTCAATCAGATGTTTCCAAAGAGAGATATTAATATTGAAAGACTCAAAGGTTATGCTGGAAATATGTTGCTTTTTAAAATTAGAATTTTAAACTCCCTCCTCAAAGATAAGTCTTTGTTTGAATTCTGGTTGATTTTTCTTTGAGTACATAAGGCTCCAACGTTTTTTTTTTAATTGCATGACTCATCAATTTACAAGCATGCACATCAGAATCCTTTCTATATCAAAATTTCGTTTTGCATGTACCATATAGCAGCCAAGTATGCCAAAATTTCTATTTTTTCTGTCCGACCATTACCTTCAGTTTGTATGACATAAATTTACTCCTGTATGGATGAAATTGTTTTCGAAATTCCATCTTCACAAACATTTTTGTTGGACAAAATTAACTTGTTTCCTACATGAAACCGTAAATTAGAACTTGAGGTTGTTTCAAAAGAGAAACAAGGGAGAAGAAGGGCATATTTCTCACTTTTTTCTATTGAAGTTTTTTATTTTACTAACTTGCTGCCATTGACTCTTAGGCTAAGAATGTTTCTTATTCCACTCCCTTTATTGCCCTTATGCATCATTGAGTTTTCCCCAAAAGTTTCAAAAAGACATGATAGGATCTGGTCTTCTAATTTTTTTATCCTTTTTTTTATGTCAAGACTGGTTACTCTCATTAATCTATATTTGATGAGTGCCTCATTCTCTTCTGGAAGTATGAATGTTGCATTATCGCCTCCTTCCATTTAGAGTATGAGTTTTATTATCTTTGTGTTCCACTAGTACTTTTTCATTTATCGTCTTTTATTTTCATCACTTTTGAGCAATACTTATAGACCCACTACTTGCAAAGAACAAGAGTGAGCCCAATTTCCAACTTAAATCAATTCTTTTATTCTTTTTACCAAAGGGGCATTTTTGAGCTACACTTACAAAGTGAGTACTCTTTTTTATCGCCCTAAAATTGGGTTGGTCCACCTTTAAATTTGAGCGGCCTTTTCAAACTGATGTTTAGAGTTTGCCATTAGGCTAGGGGTAATTTTTCATCTCTCACATTTATTTTGTGCAAGCTAGGTCTCTTGACAAAGAAAAGAGTGATCTCCAGCTTGAGGGGAGAGGTAGAAGAAGAAGTACCAATTTCCAACTTAAATCAATTCTTTTATTCTTTTTACCAAAGGGGCATTTTTGAGCTACACTTACAAAGTGAGTACTCTTTTTTATCGCCCTAAAATTGGGTTGGTCCACCTTTAAATTTGAGCGGCCTTTTCAAACTGATGTTTAGAGTTTGCCATTAGGCTAGGGGTAATTTTTCATCTCTCACATTTATTTTGTGCAAGCTAGGTCTCTTGACAAAGAAAAGAGTGATCTCCAGCTTGAGGGGAGAGGTAGAAGAAGAAGTACAGGTAAGACATAACCTACACTAAAGAATTCCACTAATTGTGGTAATCAAATTTTATGTAATCAGAATATATAAGTAAGTGGCAAAATAAAAAATAAGGATTGACATCTATAAGGATTTTTTTCAGACAATGAATATAGTAGACCAAAATTCTTTTTATTTGCAAGCTAAAGTTACAAACTCCAACTTGAAGGAGAGTGTTAAAGAACAAATATGGAAGAATCTTATTTGACTTTGATGGAAAGGAGTCTTATGGGAAGAAGCTACAACTAAGGAAATGTTTTAGTAATACTAGACTTCTATTTACATTAGAGTTGTTTAAGTGTTTTAGGGTTTATCTTTAAGAAGTTGTTTACTTTAATTATAATTAAGAATTCTATTCTAGGTATAACTGGAATTTCGGTAGTTTAATTTCATTATGATTCTATGTATTTCTTCTATTATAAATAGAGGCCCAATGTATTCAAATAACAATAAGTTAATGAAATAATTCTCTCTTCTAAAAATTCAACATATATTTCTAAGGTTTTTTTATGGAATGATGGCAGGATAGTCAGTGGTGTAGGATTAGGATTTTGAGGTAGAATGGATGTAAAGCATGGAGTGCTACAAAAGATAAGTTTGCTGCTTCCAAGGCAGCAACCTCCTTGACCAATGGCCATGAATGACATTCTAGTCTCTTTTACTACTTTAAGATTTATAAATACAGTACTCAAAAGTTTAAAAAAAAAAAAAAAAAAAAAAAGGGACTCATAGTGACACCCTTCCCTGCCATTAGCCCAGTTACTCTTGACCCTGCAACCCATAACGCTTCAAATTGCTTTTAATTTAATCAGTAACAGTACATAATATTTCATAAAAGTTTCAGTGAGGCCCCATCCAGACTTTATGATACAAGTAACGCGTCTAAGTTGGTCCTGTCATCTCGACCCACAGTTGCATCCCAAATGAAGGAGATAAAATAGTGGTTTAAAGGAATAAATTCATACCACTAAAGCTCGTAAGCCCTGCAAATTGTTATACATTTTACAAACCATATTATCTTTCTTCACATAAAACAAACAAAAGCAGAAGATTTCAATTTTAATAACCAAATTTTTAACTTGACAATTCCCGCCAACCTCCCACTCGCCAAATTAATTTTTAGAATGTACTATAATAAGTCTAATTGATACTTCAAATCAAAAGAATCGCCTTTGAGAATTCATTATTAGGAAGAAGACTTCTTCGCCTGTAACTGCAGGTGATTTCTAAATTTAGGTCTATGATAAATTTATTCGCCTGCTTCCAACTAATACAAACAACCCACATTAGCAATTACAAACTTAAAACAACATAAAAATTAAATAAAAATTAATAAAAAAGAAAAAACAGATTCAGCTGATTCTACATAACGAAATGATTTTTTTACCTACAGAACAAATAAAAAAGCAGAGGTAGACAATTGTCCAGGCAGCATTCCTTAACATCACGGGGTAAATATAAAATGAAAAGCAGAAAATCCTAGGAAGTGGAGAAAAAGAAACGAAATTCCCAACCTTTTGATAGATTTAACGAAATCAGCAGCCGAGGGTTGGCGCATGCGCTCCAGAAAGTCGTGCCATGTGAGAGGGGCGGTGGACGAACCAAATGCATCCGAATTCTCCATTATTAGTGGCGCAGTACGGTCTATAGTCTAAAGGAATGGAACCAACGGGTCAATGAAGCCGACGGTTGAAAGCAGAGGCCGGCCGATCGGATCGCGAAGAGAAAGACGCTCTCCGTGTCTCTCAAAGTTTCCGACAACCGGCCAAAGCTGTGTTGTCTATTTGTTTAGTGGTTACATGGCCTATCAGTCTGCACCCAACTGCAAATTTTAATTAACGAGGGGATCCGGGATCCGTTAAGCGACGGCAGAGAAAAATTAATTTTATTTTTATGTTTAATATTTTAATATTTTAATTTTAAAATTTAAAATCAAATATATTTTTATTACTAAAATTATAATTGAATGATAAGTTTTTGAGCGTAGAGATCAGATGGAAATGAATACGAAGACTTCTATTCTAAAAGAAAACTCAAATGTTTAAAAAATTTTAAATAAAAAAATACTCAATAATTTATTATAGTTTATGTAAAATAATTGAATTATAGATACTCAAATTATATAGAAAATATACATGTAAACAAAATAAAAAATGTATCACTATACTCAAGAGGTTTCACCAATCACCTTCCTTGCTTTACACAACTTGTAGAAAGATCTTATGCACCTCATCTCATCGTGTCGAGGCTATAGAGCTTCTATTTGAGTAGATCTCCCCTCATCTCACCACATCATTGTAGCAAGATCTAGGACTAAGTATAATGTACTATATTGTTGTATGGGTCTCAAGGGTATCGAGTGCATTCACTTATTTCTCCATTGCCTAAGGTCAAAATTATAATCACACTTATATATGCATCCTCATATTCAAAACTCCTCTAAAACGTCTGCCGCCACCACTGATAAGCAACAAAGACATATTAACATACAAAAACATGTACAAAAGGATACATTATTCCAAGCTATACCAAAGACCACAAATACAAAACAAGATCAAGCTCATACAAAAGGTGGCCAAAGGATCAAAAGGGGATACGTCGTGCAAGGGAGACGTACCTCATCCACACAATGAAGGATGTCCCCATGCATGGTTCTAAACAAATTCATCCCTAGAATCTCTCATATACAAGTCCCCTTACAACCTTCCAAAGCTACAAATCATGGTCAATCTACCAAAATCAATCCATGAGACAACTTATCTCAAATCATTCAATCAAAGGAAGAAGATCAAACTCTAACTCAATCAACTAGATGAAGGAGATCAAGATCCAAAATTAATAGGAAAAGAAATGAATGATTAAACATTAATTTGTATTGATCTATGTAATTTTATCAAGACATCTAGATGACACCTAGTTAGAGGATGACCATGAGATTTTATTTCCCAATTAAGGGTTTTGAAATACCTATGTAAACCCTTGTAACTTTTCTACATTCATTCATTCAATACATAAAAAAATTGTCTCCTTGCCTTAGCTCTCTCTCTCTTGGGTTTCAGTCTTGAATGCATTGGAGCTCTCTCATTCCTGCATACCACGAAAGATTTAAAGTTTTTCTTTGAGGAAAATAATTCCACTTTTTTGTCAACAAAGGTATCTTTACCAACAAAAATAAAATTTGCCATTCATGAACAATCATTTTGGTTTGGTGCATTCAAAGACTGCTCTACTCCTTAAGAGAGAGAGAGGGAGTAGTTCTTGCTTAAGAAGACTTGATGGAAATCGCCATTTGGGTTGGTCCAACCAAGAAATAAAGGGATGCACCCTTTTGAACCATTTCTCTCAAATAAGTTTTTTCATGACTCTCTCCTCAAGGTATAGTTTGAGTTCTGGTTAAAACTTAGTTAGTAAACGAAAAAATAATTTCGTAGAGAAAACTCAAGAATCTTCTTTGTTAGGAAAAAAAATTGGGGATCCGGCCCATTCTGCATCCAAGAACCTTTCTATTTTGAAGTGATTATGGTTTTTATAGAGAATCCCTTTTCCTGAAGATCCTTTCAAGTATTACAAAATTCTTTCTAATACTTGCTAATGAGTAAGTTGTGGTTTATGCATGTATTGATTTACCACACTTATTGCATAAGAGATATTTAACCTTGTTACACATAGATAAATAAGTTTCTCATAAGTCTTTGATATTTTCCGATATTTACATTTTCTCAATTGTCTTCAAATAATTTTGTATTCGAATCCACGGGGGTTTCTACTGGTGTACACCTCATCATTCTCGTCTCCTCAAGTAGATCAAAGACATACTTCCTTTGAGATAGTATAATCTACTGTAACACTTCAATACCCAAAAAATATTTAAGTAGTCCAAGATCTTTTATTTTGAACTCTTTACATATCTTTTATTTGGTTTACTGAATACCCTTGAAATGAAGACCTAAATTCATAAAATTAGAAACTTCTAAAACAGAAAAGTGACTTTATCATGTAAAACCAATGTCAATAAGCAAATAAAAAATCTCTAGTATTAATTATATTGATACTAATTTAAAGAAAAGAATGTGGGTTTAAAAGGAATTCATCTTAAGATAAAACTAATGCCAATAATTAAACAGAGAGTGGGCCGGCTAGTCTTTAATCTTTTGTCTAATAAAGGAAATACCAGCGTCACTTGCGCGAGTCACGTTGGGTCGTCTTCATTATCTAGTTTACAGTCGAGAAGATAGTGAAAAAACTGACCAGACAATATTGGCTATTAAACAAATTACAGAGCATCGGAAGAAAAACAGTAAAGAAATTATAGAGCAGCAGAAGCACGAAATGAAACAAAGCAGAGAAAATTAAATAATCGGCTTTGGAAGTGATAGAAAAGAAAGCAAGCCAGCAGTGGAGTAGGAAACAACTTACCTGTGTTTGTGCAGCAACGAAGCAACGGCGATCTAATCAAGAAAAAAAATTAATAAAAAAATAATTTAAAATTCAATAAGACATGGATTAATTAATGGATTAGACTGAACCGGGTCCTTTCCAAAGTTTTATTAAATCAAACCAGAGGACTGGACCCAGTCGAAAGAACCCAAAGGCCTCCTCTCCCTCTCTTTCCTCCATTTGGAAGAACCAAGAATAAAATTGAATCTCGGTTCACCAATTCCAACCATGAAACTTGACCAAGACATTTTCGGTATTTCAAGTTTTTCATATTAGATAATGCTCCTCGATGACTTTCCAGTAATTTGGACGATCGAATCATCCTTAGGTTCAACCAAGAATCCAGACAACTGTTGTTGGTTATACGGAAACCCGACAACAGGCGTGGGAAACGGCCAAAGACGGCGATGATTGTGACGGCGTTACTCAAGACCACAGCGGTTGGCGACCCGGTTAAGTCGTCAAAGTTGACGGCTCAACGCGGACAGACCGAAGAAGCGTTGTCCTTGGTCCCTTCCTCCTTTCCACCACACTTCCCCAATCTCTCGTTGTCTGGCTTTTCTTCCGTCCCTCGTTGGTCACGACGCAGACCTCTCTAGAAATTATTCTCTGCGGAGAGGAGGTGGAGGAAGAGAAGCGGTAGAGGAGACGGGGTTGACGGAGGAAGACACTGAAATGATGCGGGGGCGGAGTCATTCTCAGAGGGTGTCCGGGAAATGGATCGTGATATTCTGTATCGGTAGCTTCGTTCTCGGGATGCTTTTCACTAACAGGTTTTTGTTTTTTCCTCTTAATGTACATACATCATGGGTTTCACCTTTTTAGCTGGTTTCAGAACAGATGGACCCTTGTGTTGTATCTGTCCTGACATTCATTTTAACTATTATGAGCTGGTTGTAATGTATTGATGGGCTTGTTTTTTTTTTTTTTTTTACTCTAGTTTCGTTTTGTAAAGCTCCTGCTTGCGCTTCGTTTTCCGTTCTCTGCTAAAATGATTCATTTGTTCTGAACCATTTTCGTGATGGTTTTTTCTGTTTCACACATTCCGGCAGTCCCTTTCGTACGTTACACGGATTTCATGCTTTCAGTTTCTGTTCTGAATAACGTTTTGGATTCTGGATCATTCTCTCCTCTTCTCCTTGCTTATTGGGTGATTCATATGACTTCTGTTATTCCTTTCCCTGTTTTGTAGTATAAAAGCACGGACTATGAGGGGGTGTTGGGTATCCTAATCATGTGTTTTCATCCTGTCTGGCTTGAATTTTCTTCTTAATGTTCTTCGAAAGGCTCGCATGGTGATTCAATTGGGTCAAAGCGAAATATAAGATACCAAACGATATTTTAGTTTGACAAATTGAAGGAAAATGTGTCTGCTTATTTCAGATGGTTGGCTCCTAATAATCAGATTACCACTCAACGAAGCGCAGTACAAGAATCAAAAGTTGTAGCAGAGGATTGTGAGACGAAAAAGGTTAGTATTGGTCTTGTGAAATAGATCCAATATGGTGATGTTTGTCATTCGTCTTGTGGAGATCGCTCATCTTTTCTCTGTGTCTTCTAGAAGCTGGGGAAAGAAAAGAATATAATGGAGGAGGTTTACAGGACACACGAAGCCATACAGTAAATGCAATGTCTTACTGAAATAATATCCTTAAATTTATTTGCCCAGTTGTATTTTGCTTCTTACAGAATTATGCATTTTGGAGTAATAGGGATTTGGATAAGACGATATCAACACTACAGATGGAGCTTGCTGCCACTCGAAGTGCCCAAGAGATGACGAATCCTAAAGGTTCACCTTCTATATCTTCTTCTCGTGAGGGCCCACCAAAGCAGAAGGTATTTGTGGTGATTGGAATAAATACTGCCTTTAGCAGCAGGAAGAGGAGAGACTCTGTCAGAGAGACCTGGATGCCTCAAGGTGATCTTATAATTTTTTTTTTCTTGGCTTTATGAACTGAATGTGTCCTACTATGCTTTTCATGATCCCCTCATTATAAGCAAGACAAGACAAGACATGAAGAACAATGTGGGATAGAGTTGAGATTGACATGTTGCAGTGTTAAATGCTTTATTTCTGTAATTTTTTTTCCAAGTGGCCTATAAAACTTTTGCCTCTGCAAATATTTTGGTGCCATGTCTGTTTACTTGCAGAAGCAGCTATGTCCTATGTAGAGTTTGACAGATCACCTACTCCAGTTTATGCTATTTCGGGATCCAACAATCTTTGTTCAGTTGTTGGTGTAATTATTGCTTTACCTCTACTAAATATACATCTTGAACATCATCATCATCATCATATGAAGCCTTGTTTGAATTTTCCTCCTCCTTTCAGCTCTTTCATTTTCTAACTTTGTTACTGGGTTGCCTTTCTTCAAGTCTCACTTCTCTACAATGGCCTTTTGCCTACTTCTTTCACTCCATCAACCCCCAACTTTTTCACAATCCTTAAATGCTTTCACTCTCATAGAGAACTCTCTCTTATTTTCTTGTCGGTAGTACTATGCATAAGTGTTTTCTTATATATTTATTTGTAATTTTGTTTTCCTTGTTTTGCTTCACACATCTGAACATTCTCATTCCCACTACCCTTCATTTTTGTAGGTGTTGCTTCTTCCCTGTGCAAAATTCTGTTCCAAAGCATTACACTTTAGCCTATTCTAGAGTTGTACCTTTTTGCTATTTCGTCATTGTATCTATCATCTAGCACCAAATGCTAGTCATCACTTTAGCTAACCAATATTTCTTTTATGCATTGCGACCTCCACTTTTTCTCCTTACTGTTGAAAGATTGAGTCTATGCAACAGAAATATCGTTTTATGAGGTTTAACTTGGTTTCACTCTGCTTCATATCATATTTGGTTGATTTTTCAACTGAAGTTATGAATCTGACAGTCAATGGTCTACAGAATTTTTGGTAATTTTAAAAATGTTATTGTAACCCCAGTGGTTTCTTACCCAGAACTAGATTTTCAAGGTAATATTTTGAGTCTCATTTCTTCCTGAACTTGGTCAAAGGTAGATGTTGTGAATGATATTAAAATAAAATTTATTCCTTCAATATGTTTACTGATTGGAATTTCTTGAGACTGCTCAACCTCATTTGCTGTTATTTCCTTGCCATACCATGGGTCTGTGGAACTTCTCATCAAGCCTGCCTCATTCTCCTATTGCTGCTTATGTTGCACATTCATCTAGGATTTTTGAATGCTTGACTCTGTCATTCATTCTTGTATAAAAGCAAGATAACTCTTCCATTTACACTTCCTTAAACAACTAGTATTCTTCTCTTTTCACATTTTAGGTAAAGATCTTATAAAGATCGATTATATATCATGAATTGTTCTCATGATTAATGTCAAATAGCAAATTTAGTGCCCAATGAACAACCATTTTTATCAGCCTTTGAGATATTTAAAATAGAGTATTTTTTTTTTTAGTGAAAGGTGTGAATGTTTAAAAAAAGAGTGAAGATTACAATACCTGGCTAAGAAGGACCTTCCTTCACAACAAGGCGTTGGAGTGAACGCCTAATTTAGCCTGCGTATCTGCTAGGGTAATTAAACTTTTGTTATGGCGGTAACTGTTTTTTTTCCCCCAGAATTTTATCATTTTCCATGGGAGCGTCAACCTAAAGAAATATAATAATCACATCAAGAAAAATTCTCTCACATTTCGTTGGCCTTAAAATGAAAAAGAAAATTATTTGGTTGGCCTTGAAAACTATTGTTTTCATGATGCTTGATGAGGGAAAAAATGTTTGGGCGTGTCGATTTGCCATTTTGGAGGAAAAAGAATATTGGGACCACCCATAAATATTTATAAGGAGTTTGTCAACCTGAATCAAAGGGAAGTTTAAGGCTAAAGACATCAAAAGTGCCCGGCTAATATTCAGTCATGCAATGCCTTGCAGAGTTAAAAGCATGGTTGGCTCCAAAAGCCTGTGCCCTGCTGTCAATGGCACTTGAAGCTGGAACCTACATAATGAAGTTGGGGTATTTGCTTATTTTATGTGAAGCTGAAAAGCACCATTTCATACCCAGGTGTTTAAGTTTGATTGGACAAAGTTGTTTGCTATTTTAGCAGTTTATGGCTGCTTGTATTATACATGTCGGCTTACAATGAATCCACATGATTTTTGAATTCTTTCAGATCCTCTTGGTTTTACTCAGATGTATCCACATAAGTATAATGTTTATGATATCTTTTTGTTTGCATCTCTGGCTTCAAGTTTGTCAAACTATTTTGCAGTTTTTGGAGTCTAAGCCTCTTTATTTTGTGTTTTATTAGGTGAGAAGCTTCAGAAACTAGAGAGAGAGAAAGGAATCATTATCCGGTTTATGATTGGTCACAGGTACTCTCACTTTAACCTGATCCTAAAGTTATAGGGCCTTGTATGTTTAAGTTCCTTCCATATTGATCCTTTAAATCTGGGTTGGTACTTGTATTATTTTTATTTTTTTTGAGAAAGTGATAATTTTATTAACCAAATAAGCAAAACAAAAAACTAGGGAAGCACACCCCTAACATCAAGGGATTGGAGGGAGGTTCCCTGCTTAGCAAAAGCATCAGGTAAAAAATTGGCAGATCTGGGAACATGGGACAAAATATAAGTAATGTGGGGGAGAATGTCTAAAATAGAGTAGTAAACATCCCAATGGCACCATGGCGGAGAGGAGGGAAAGGAGAACCATCCAACAATCACCGCAGAGTCTCCCTCAATGTGGAGTGGACCGAAGAGGTGCTCGTGGAAGATGATGAGACCTCTGAGGAGGGCCTGAAGTTCAGCAGGAGTGGAATCGAAAATACCCATAGGTTCAGAATAGGATATGAGCTGGTTGCCAACAAAATCATGAAAGACACCACTAGGTGGGATTGTAATTTCAGACCTTGGTGTTGTATTTTCATGTGTACTAGCATTTGCCCAAGTATGGTTTCCAAATGTTTTCTAACATTTATCTAAGTAATGATTAGTGCGTCCACAATGAACACACTTGCGCTCAGATTTACCATCTCCTCGGCCTCGTCCTCTACCAGAATTATCTCTACCTTTGCCTTTACCAGCCCTTGTACGTCCCTTGGACGTGTCAATAGAATTAGATGTTGTAGCCGATGTATCAAGGGTTGTAGCCGATGTATTAAGGGTTGTAGCTTTAACCGCTTTAGTATCTTTTCCAGCTCAAGGCACAATAATCTTTTCTGCTCTCTGTATCCTATTAAAGGTAGTAGAGAGGTTAGGTATTTGATCTGAGGCCGAAATTCGTGCCTTTATGCTGTCAAATTCAGCACCCAGTCCATCTAGAAATTTCGCTACAAGGAGTTTACTCTGGTGATTTTGAAGTTCCCTTTCATCCGAAGTAAAAGGATGAAAAACATTAATTTTCTGCCAGATACTCAAACAAGAATTATAATAGTCAGTCACAGTTTTATTACCCCTTTTCAAGCCAAAAACTTATGTATATCATAAACCCTGGAAATATTGATCTCTTGTCCATAAAGAGCTTCCAAGGAAAACCACATAGCTTTGCAATTTTAAAATTCATAACTTGGGTCTTGATATTAGATTTCATGCTGTTAACAAGCCAAGTCATCACTTGACTGTCTTCAAGCTCCCAGTCATCATTCTGAGGAACAAGAGGGTCATCTCTAATAAATTTGAACTTTTTCCTACCCTTCAAGTGCATTCTAATAGATCTAAATCAAGTAAGGTAGTTATCACCATTCAACCTATCAAAGGTGATAGTGATACTATCTTTACCATGAGGATTATATGACCCCTTTGCTGGAGTGTAAACCTTGCTAGAGTCAGCCATATCAGATATAGAAGATCAAATAAACCCTTAAAAAATTCCAAATCAACCAGTTCAAGTGGGCCCCACCACATAAAAAACCTACAATTAGGGCAGTATAAGATGTGCGCAGATCAAACAGTCCAAAAAATTCAACAAAGGGATTAAATTCAGAAGAAAAAGTGCACTACACCTGGGCTGATGTCAGCAAGTGCACAGATGACATCAGCAGTTACAGTTCTTGAATTTTGGCGCACACTTCCATATCATCAGAAAGAGCTTCTTTTGGCAGTTTAGAACATTAGAATATGTTTTTAAAATAGTAAGACCAGTAACCCTAGGTTATGGCAGAGAAAAAAGGAGAAAAAATTGAATTTTTACTAACTAGTAACCAAAAACCTGGAAAAAGATCTTCCTTTATATAAATTTTTGTTTCAAATAGGAGAAAAAACTCACGAAGATCCTTCCTAGATGCGATCTACTGATCTGATACCATGTAAGAAGTAAGAAGAAAAAAGGTTGAAGAGAGAGAATGAGAAGGAGAGAGCTTGGAGAAGAGAAATTGAGAAAAAAAAACTGAAAATTCGTGGCTGGATTTCCTCCAGCTTCTATTTATAGATTTAGGGTTGAGTAGGTAGGGTCAATTTACAACATTGCCCCAACTTTAAGTGAAAACCCTCATTCTTTATATCTCCTATTCTACGTGTCCCCTTTACATGAAATTTGGTCCATAGACATTATTTGACATGTAGAATAAGATTATATCATAAAATATAAATAACGACAAGGTAAAATGACCAAAATGCCCCTATTCTTTTTTTTAACACTTTTTTTTCCAGAAAATCTCCTATGATGAACTGATATCTTGATCAAGGTAAAGATACTTCCTACTTCTGAGATATGCACTTACCAAAACAAGACTTACCTTTCTTTACTGCTGCTCAATATGAGGAAATTATTTGCTGCTGCTCTTGCTCTCTTCTTGGCTCCAATAGGTCCACCTCTCCAAGTCTGATCTCAGAAGTTTATTTTCGGATAGTTGCTGTTATTACTTCACAAAATTCATAAAGTTTCTCAAGTTCTATTCATGGAAAGTGGCTGATTTTTACTTAAACAAAATCTGGAAAGTATCTCAAACTCTATACTTGGAAAGTTGTTGTTTTTTATCAACAATATCAAGAAAGTATCTCATAATCTACCCTGGGAAAGTTTCTTTTTGTTAACTAACAATATCTTGAAAGAACCTTTAGAAGAATATCTTATTTTCATAAATTTTTCTTGATTTATTTGTCAAAGAGAAGAAGTGTTCCTATTCTGAATTATGGCAACTTCCAAAAATAGTAGTTACTTGATTTAATGCTGCAAATTACAGAAGTATCTATGGAAGGAGATTCTGATCTAGGACAGAGTCAAAATGTGTGTTTCTTGTCTGGTTATGAGAAATCTTTGCAGCATATTAACTGCATATTGGAGCAACAGTCTGTGTACTTATCCCCTTATGAAGTGAGCAGCCTTGTTCAGCTTATCACTTGGTGAAATCCTTTCAAGATATAACTGGTCTAGCCTCAAGTTTTGCCTTCGATTTTTTATCTTGCCTTTTTGAATCGGTTTCATTTTTTAATTATATCTCTAAGCGTGGACTATATTCAGAAACATGACACTTATGTCATTGGCTGCTAATTAGTTGGTTTAATGTGCCTAGCTCTTGGGTTCTATGGAATGGCTAGCTCTCGGTTTGGTGTCTGAATTAATCACTGATGCAGTAAGTGTGGAAGCAACATCCATTACTGTTTTATTCACTCTTTTCTGCTTTTTAGAAGACCTTGCAGCTACTCTCGGAACCAGTAACACTCTCAGTTCAGTTATTCTTATTATTTTTGAGAAGATTAACAATACTCAGTTCAACTTATTGGCACCTTATTACTCGGTTCCAACGTATTATTTGGTACACATCTTCCTTATTCAAGGATGGACTTGCTGCAGATTATCTCATGTGTCTTTTATTACTCTTTAAGGAGTTTTACTATTTACCAATTATTTGCTGCTAAATAACTATATATTTGGTATGTGTTATTTGGGCCTTGGCTCATTACCACAACTTCTATTGTGTCTCTTTTATTGAGACATTATTATTGAAGAACTCTTTAGTTGATTGCCTTGGTTCATTATTTGTTAACTGTTGTCAGCATTGGTTCATATGATGAAGAATTTGAATTACTTCAAAAAATAAAACACATGATGTGCCCAACTTCTTCATCTTATCTTCCTATTGATTCCCCATTACCCTTTTATTATTTGGTAGTCTTTCTCCTACGATCCTTTATTTTACTCTCGTTTACCTCCTTTGGCCAACCCTTTTTGGTGCATTGTAATGGTTGGTCCTTTATATATATGGGTGTTTTTAAGTCCAGTGTGACTTTTTATTTGGTACCATTGGGTGTTTATTGCCATCTTGTGAATGACAGGCATTACCCACTTTAGTGATTATTATCACTATTTTTGTTTGAAATCCTTTGAGGTTGGTTTCGACTTATGTTTTATCACCCGTTACTATCCTTTGAGATTTTGTGTCCAGTTTCGTACTTATCCTTGGGACATCGTGATGGAGGAGAAGACCCTCATTGCTCCTGGTAGCAGAAGACGGAAAAACGGAAGGAAATCAAACCAATCTGAAGCTCCTTGGACAGTGTTCTGCAACCACTATCAGAGATAGCAACGTCAAACTATTTGAGGAAAGTCTTACATTCAGTCACTGGAATAGAAACGAAGGCTCGTTTCCCAGCGTTGCAGATGGTGATTCAAATGCATGTCCTATGCGATCCCGAGTGCAACTGATCGCTAAAGTCGAGTCGCTGAACGTAAACGAGGACCTGTTTCTAGCTCTTCTATTAGTTTTCCTAGCTCAAACAGTCATCCAGCCACTTCCGTCGCGTTCTTCACCCAGATTGGTTCCTCTATAACCATCGCTGTGTTGCTGCGTATTGAAAGGACCCTCCTTTCCCGTCGCACAATCCCGAACCGAGACATCAGGACAAGGGATCCCGGAACTAGCTTCTCCCTTCTTGAAACGACGGACATCTCCACCATTCCGAGTGACTACACGAGGGGGAGGGGGGAGACGTGTTATCTTCCACCCTATCAACCCCCTTCCCTGCAGAAAACCTCGCTGGATTGACATCCGAGTTGCCATTGAAGTCGTTGGAGATCGTCACCGGCTGTCGACATTCGCGGGAGGTGCTTGCGACTCCCTGAGTCGTCCAGTCCCCTCTGTCATGCATCGCGAGTTGGATTTGGGTTGGTTCTTGTATTAGGAACTATCTTGCAAAGATTAGAATTGTTCCAGAGTTTGTTATTTCGCTTGGTTTTCATGGCCTTGTAGCAATTGTCATGGCTGCTATACTCTTGAAAATAGTTAAGTATTTGAGCAGCACGGATAAGAGTTGTCCAGGAACAAAGTTATAACATGTTTAGGAAAATATGATCAATGGAAGATTTTTTTCTTTGGATATTAGGAAAAGGAAGATTTAAATCATAACCTGACCTTTAATGGAGCTGTATCAAAATGGATACTTATCGCCACAAATGCCATATAGATACTGTATGTTAAGGAATGTGAAGACAATTCAAAATACTGTTTTTCATATATTAGGATTCAGTTCCAGGCTTGCTGTAATTTTAGGATCCTTTGATGCTATTGCTACCTAATAGTTTAAAATTCTGTTCTTCCATCTCAAAATCTATGCTTCTTGGCATGTCTCAGGCATGCAATTTGAAAGCAGATTTTTTATTTATCGATAACAACAGAAATCTATTGTAGGAGTAAAATTTTAGATCTCATTCCAGAATCCAAAGTCTGAAGTCTTGGGCTTATGTGGTCATGTACTTGATATAAGGTGGTGAATGGTACACTTGCTCCATGAACACAGCCTCAATGTAACGGAACTTGACTAACATCTATCTGAAAGAGTTGTAACCTGACTTCTCCAGTTTTGAGATCATTGTACTCATTTTCTGTTGAAACTTTTGTATTTTTTGAGGTTGAGCTTATGTGCTTTTTCCAGATTTGTCTTACACAATGTTACATTTCATGATGGGTCATATTATGGTGTCAAATTTCTGCTTTTCTTGAAATAGTTGCAAATTGCCATAGTTTGTATATGAGGTGATGGAATGGCAATAACTGGAAATTATTCATGGCAACTGGGATTTATCGGTAGTAATGATGATCCACAGTGCAACATCCAACAGCATTTTGGATCGAGCAATTGATTCGGAGGAGGCACAGCATGAGGACTTTCTTAGACTGGTGGGTGGAATAACTTCTCTGGTCAGGTTCAAGAAAATTTTGAACTTGAGATTAAGGTTCGTGATCATAATTTTGTTTTCTGTTTGTACTCGACAGGATCATGTTGAAGGGTATCATGAATTGTCTGCAAAAACAAAGATTTTCTTTTCCACTGCAGTTACCAAGTGGGATGCTGAGTTCTATGTCAAAGTGGATGATGATGTCCATGTCAATTTAGGTTTATACTTTTCAGCTTCCTGTATTAGATGAAAATGTTATTCTCTAAAAAAAGGAAATGAATTACCAACCATGGAGGATAATGGATTATTGAATCTCTAAGATATCTGGGGAATGCAGGTATGCTGGTTGCAACACTTACACATCACCGATCAAAGCCTAGAACATATATAGGCTGTATGAAGTCTGGGCCAGTTCTCTCTCAAAGGTAATTATCTTCTGTGAGCTACTTGTCAGAAACCATGAATATTGAACTGCATGTGATATTCTGATACTTTATATGAAGTTCTTTTATAGGAATGTGAAGTATCGTGAACCTGAATATTGGAAGTTTGGAGAGGAAGGAAACAAGTACTTCCGACATGCAACTGGTCAGATTTATGCCATTTCAAAAGACCTGGCAACATATATTTCAATCAACCGGTTGGATTTTCTTACTTATTTTTGTCATTGGTTTGGAATTTGAGTTTTGGCAAAGATGAATGAAACATTTGCTGCTAATTGTGGCTGCAGTCACATATTGCACAAGTATGCTAATGAAGATGTATCCCTTGGTGCTTGGTTTATTGGCCTTGAAGTTGAGCATATCGATGAGCGCAACATGTGTTGTGGAACCCCACCTGGTAAATGGATATAGCTTTTGCTGCATTCTTTGGACAATGACAATGTTATCATTTTCCCAGGGAATTTCATAGGTTGTTTATTTTCTCCAGATTGTGAGTGGAAGGCACAGGCAGGGAATGTTTGCGTTGCCAGTTTTGATTGGAGTTGCAGTGGGATCTGCAAATCAGTGGAGAAGATGAAAGAGGTTCATGCAAGATGTGGGGAAGGAGATGGAGCTGTTTGGAGTGCGTTATTTTGAAACAAAAGGAAGATTCTGTGACGAATTTCTTGGAGTGCATGAGTGTCCCAGCAGTGGCTTAAAGTATCTCTTGACGAATGTCTTGGTGAAGGTAAAGATTCAGTGATTCAGATAAGTATGGTATTTCAGCTCGAAAATGGGTCTTCTACAAATCCAATCATAACATTGATTACCCAAAAGGGTTCAAAGTTGAGAAAGCTGTTTGAGCATGGCTGCTCTGCGGGACTGACATAAGCTTCTCAATGGTGGGATATTTGTTTACACAGATTTGGTAGAAACATAGTTAATTATTCTTTCGAGGATACGGAAATCCTTTTTAGGATATAAAGGAGCTTAATTCTTCTGTTTTTTTTTTTTTTGTTTATTTATTTATTTGTAGAAGGGCCTTGTGCCTACTGGCCTGCAGCCCCATTTACACATTGCAGAATGTGTTTTTGAATTCAGTCCCCAGTAGTCTTCTGAGAATCTCTATCTTGACTAAATTTTGGTTACATTCTACATTCTGCATTTCCCCAACCTTTGCACATTTGACAACATTGCAAGCCTAAAACCAAATGGCCCAAAATAAAAGACGACTCATTGCCATTACAAAAGTTTGGTGTTTCCTGATTTTCCTGATTCCTGCATGGTTGCTGTTATTTAAGGCCTTTCTTCTTCCACTACAATGAGGAGGAGATTCAAATATTGAAAACTTAAAACATGGAGGGTTGTTAGACATGGTGGGTCAAGTAGTTCATTCATACGACATTATATGGGTTTTACTTCTATCTCCAATTCTTTGTCGAAGGAGAATAGCTTTTCATGGTTGGCCAGTTTTTTGGTTTTTCTCATTTGGGCTTTCTCCGGACTCCCACGCCAATAAACCTTTGGTTATTCAAGTTTCAGACCTTCGCACGTGAATCCAACTCTTTATTGTCGTTTTTTTTTTTAAAAAAAATAAAAAAATAAAAAAAGTCGAATCTAAAATGCTTCATTCTCTCGCGCTCTAGAGAAATTGAATTCTCACCAGACAACAGGGCCCCACGATAACTTTCCGACATTTGCCCCGAGAAACCCGTCTAATCTTCCCGTCATCATTATCCCATAATTGCCTCCCGTGGGACCACTGTCTCGAATCTCTCCCCGCCACGTGGTTTTCGGGCCCATGCCTCTCGCGCCGTACGCGTTCGCATTAAATTCCAGCACGTGGCGTGTCCGTGCTGACAGAGACGTGGGGGAAGCGCAGCCGTCTATCCGACGCGTCGCCGAGTCCGATGTGGTTGAGTTGACCTGAACCGGGCCACAGGGGCATTAAATCGGTTGACAGGGAGGAGGGTTCGAAGCGTCCACGTCGGCGATTAAGTCGTCCTTGGGTGGGCCCAAAAGCCCGACTCCCTCGTTACTCGGGCTCCCTCGGGTCCCGATCCCTCCGCTCCCGCTGACACAGACAACGCCGGTCGCCGGTCCCTCCCTCATCTTCCGTCCATCCGACGGCTCGGATCGCCACCCGCACACTCGCCGGTCGTGTACCCCGGAAGACAAAACCAGGTTTTTTTCAAAAATTCCCCCAAAAAATGGAAGGGAAAACCAGCTTTCACTGTACGGAAGGTGAGGAGGAAAATAATAATAAGGTAATGATGGAGGATCGGCATTGAATGAAAAAGTTTGTTTGTCCGGTTGCGGGTGACCGGAGACAGGTGTAAAGTTGACCGTCTGCAGCGGGTAAAAAGGAGAGGGACCTGGGAAATGAAAGAAAGATTCAGGTGAAGATCGACGAAGAAGAAGAGAAAATTAAAGAGTTTTTACAGTACAGTGGTCTGGACTTGTCTTTCTGGAATAGATTAATATAGTGAAGGGTGCAATTTCTTTTGACAGATGGAATGTTAACGAAACCCTAATTTGAGGCCTGAGGGTTGCCTTCATAAACCACCCACACCCTCTCCATTCTCCTCCACTGCTTTCTCTTTCTCTCTTTCTTTCTCTAGAAAGGTTTTGTTGGGGGGAATGTTGGCTGGCTCGAGGCGTTCTGATGGCAAAGTTTGAGAGGAGAAGGCATCGGACCAGGCTTCATTCCTCTCAACGCTTCTTCTGTCTCCTCCTTTCTTCTCCTTCTCCCCCTTGATCTCCTCTGTCAGAAATGTTCGTTTGATTTTGATCTTCTGTTTGGTTGGTCAGGGAGCGTGTTTTTGTTAATGTTAGGTTGTGGGGAATGTTGTCTGGCTCGAGGTCATGTGGGTTTGTTTTTGTTTCCTCGGAGTTTCAAAGTATTGAAACCATGACCTCGGACCAGGCTTCATTCCCCTTAACCAGCTTTCGCCATTAACATCCACCTCTTCTAATTCTTCTCTATCTCTACATGCAATTTGAGAGCCGAAACATGTCCATGCACTGTACGGGAGTAATCATCTTTTTCTTCTCACTTCTGGGTTTAACCGATTTATGTTACAAGTGGTCATTGACTTTCTGGTTTTGAAATCTGGGTTGATCTTCTGGGAATCGCCTTTTGCTTTCCCCCTTTTTCTTATTCAGACTTTTGCATGTCAAACTGTCTCTTCTTCTTTTGATCTTTGTATTAAGTTTCTGCTTTTGACCTTTTTCTTTTCCTTTCTGTTTTCTTTTTCTTTTTCTTTAGGAGTTTCCTACCTGGGGTTTACTCTTCCATGGAGCAGGTACTTGCTGCTTTTAGTATAATCAAAGCATGGCTTTCTCTGCATGTTAGTGAAAACAAACCCATTTGGCCTTTAAGGTTTTCTCTTGGCCCTTGACTTTGCACTTCAGGAATATAGGGCATCTCTCAGAGAACTGTTCTTTCATTCAACAAGCGAATGAAATGAAGAAAGCCGCAATACTGCTCCCTGCAACAGGTAACAGTGAGGAAATGCACTGGCTATTTTATCTACTTTTTTTTCATTAGAAGAGGCTTCACTTGGATAGAGTGGAAAGGTGTTCCATAAGCTTCCTAGTTTGTCAGTTTGCTCCTTCACTCATCAGTTTTCTGTAAATTTATGCTTTCTGAGATGAACACTGCAACAACCCAACTGGCCGTTTTTGTTTTCAGAAGCATTTTTGGTCTTTCAGTGGAGAAACATTTTAAAGCATGATTAAAAAGTTCCCGAGCGCAGCTGATCTAATTTTGCTCATTGACTGATGATAATTTCTAATATCTGGTGGTGCATTCTTCGTAAACATGACGAACGCAGCCTAAATTGGTGATTTGTTTTGAATTTTCATGAAAAAATCTTTGTTTGTTTCAATATTGCCGAGGCACTTGTTTTTGTTCCATGAGAAACTTGTTTCTCTCCAGTGGATGATGATTTTCCTTTCCAGATAGAAAAAAACTAATTCCCGTTCTGCTGCTGAGGTAAGCTGTAAAGCATAATCAAATTAACAGTGTTTTCCTTTCCAGAAAGCACGTTTCTGATTTATTGGTCAGAAAGTTTTAAGTTTTGGTAGCCATATTTCTCTGCGATTGCTCCTCATTTTCATTTATTAAGTTCAGAGATTGAAGAAGCTTGACGGTTGAACATTGTTCCTTGTGAGAAACACAACTATCCGAAGGTAATCAGACGTCGTTTACCTATCAAAGAAAACAGGAGAAGTAAATAAATGAAGTCACAAGTCACTTCAGAAATGTCTGTTTTTGTGAGTTTTTCTTTTCTTGCAACCTCAATATTTTTCTTTTTGATTTCTTTTCACTTGCCATATACATGAAATTTTGTTGCTAACAGGAAAGAGAGAAAAAGGATAGTCGCTCATGGTGGGAAGCAACCCCACAGAGCAGCCATTGAAGTCTTGAAATGTAACTTCTGAGACATTAAGGGGTTTGTTTTTTTCCCCAGATTAGGGATTGAGGTAATTAAGGCACTGACATCATTGACATATGAGAGGTGAACGGAGATGCCATTGATAGATTTTAACGAGAAAAGAGGGGATTTTGCCGATGGCCGGATTTCTCTCTTTTTTTTTTTTTTTCGTATGTTGTTGTATGAAGAAGACCCAGTTGCAGATGAAGCCGTGAAGCGTGGTTTTGCATTCAATGAAGCTTTAATGGTGATTGAAAGTTAGTTTCCATTAACGGCAGCTCCTGAACAGGGTGGCAGCGTTTCCAGAACAAAAGCGCCATCTTATTGGCTTTTTCGCTTTTCCAGTTCTCGTCATTTATCTTCAAAACAATTCAGTGCAAGAAATATGAAAACTGTAAATGAGAGAGAGGGAGAGAGAGAGAGATTCTTTTGTAACTTGTAAAAAAATAAATAAATTTGAATGACGAGGATCAGACTTTTCTCGGAAAATGAGAGGAGGCATCGGGCCGGAAGCGACCCTCGCCTTTTCTCTCCCCAATTTTGCACATCCATTCACGTCATTTATTACCATCAAATCTCAGCAAGAAGGAATCCCTCTGCAATAGTTTTTCTCTCTTCTCCCAATATACAGGCAATAGTTTTTTCTCTCTTCTGATGCAAGCATGACCTGTCGGCTCCATTTGTCTCCCTTTTTTCTTTTAAAAAACAAGTTTTGTTCTTCCAAGTCGGTCTGATTACATGGATGTTTAGATGAGATGGGTCAATCTTCAAACTATTATATATTCGTCTAATCTCTGTCCAATTCTGATGCATGTTTGTCGTACACGAATGGTTTGAGTTGGTGGTGAAGGAGAAAAAGTCACGATAGGCTATACTAACTTAGGGGCTACAGCCATTTACCTGCGGATTTCACGTAAACATGTTTCTGACTCTTCTCTCTCGCTCTCCTCTTCCGTGACTCCCATCTTGTTCTCTCACATTTTCTTTTGCGTTTCATCAAACAAGCAAAATACTATCTCAGTTACGGAACAGTGTTTTATACATCAAAGAGAAAAAGGAAAAAACCCCATAAAAAGAAAAAAAAAAAGAATTTGATCATTATCTCATTTTTATTATTTTTAAAAATAATAATAATAAAATTCTCATTTTCTTTTCTTTTCAAAGGGTTCTAAACGTACCCTTAATTTATTTTTCACACTGTGTATGGATTTTCTGGAACTGTATAGCCACATATATGCTTCATTAGCTGGGGAGAGGAAAAAAATCATTTTCTTTCAGGTGTCAAACAGTCAGACATGTAAAAAAATTGTGATGAAGCATCACTGTTTTTCCATATCCTATTCTTTCAAGGAAAGAGCCTTCATATTTTACAAATTATGACGAAAAGTATGAGCCTCGTGCGACTCTGAGATGTGTCCATAGCTCTTCAGAGGAGGACATTTCCCTCTGAGGGAATAATCAGTAAGTTACATGGTTATGTAAGTTTATGCTTCTTTGCCTGTATAGTAGAGACAGCTTACAAAAGTTTAAAAAGTAGCAAGAGGAATGGAAGATAGAGACATAAGGCTAGTAGAATCCAAAGGAGAGTGAAGAAGGCATGCACTAACATGTTCACAGGCTGAGGTAGAGAATCTCAGTCATTAGAAAAGATGAGGACTGGCTTTGGTATTCTCGTCTCCTTATCATCTTCCATGTGATTGCTTCCAATGAATGGCCCTGAAACTATTTTCGGAAGAGAATTCAAAACTGATGCTTGCAGTACAGTGACAGAGAGTTTGACAAATGCTACAGTAATGGGTTTACTATGGAAAGGTGAAAAATTACCTCCCTGAAAAAGCTCTCTTGGGCTAATACAAACCATTTCTTTCAGACCGCATGAAGTTTGAAATCGGTCCCTGACTTGTGAAAGCAATTTTTGGGTCTTAACTGATGCAACATGACGTCTTATGCTCCCCAAATCTGCTACAAGACGATACAGACAAAAGCAAAATGCCACAGGATTGGTCCCTGAATTGCTGAGCAATAATGCCCACCTTTTCAACGTCCTCCTCGTAGGGGTAAATCACCACTGTCGATAGGAATCGTGCTTGGAAATCAAATTTTAGATTTTCTCGTCTTCAGTAGGGTTGCGAATTTCGCCAAGACAGCCGCGTCTCTGTCGAGAGCCATCTCAGATTTTGAAGTTCATGAGATCATTTTCCGGACGGAAGAGGAGAGAACCCCCCATGGAGGGGTGGAATCCCCTATTCTCACTTGAGTGCTCCTTCACTCTTTCTACATGGCAAGGAACCGAGTTTCCTTTTTAAAATTTTAAAAATAACGGGAACCATAGCGTCCAAATTTTCTTGTATTTCTGTTTTTTCACTCGCTTGTATGTTCACAAAGCCTAGGGCAACAAATTGGAAGAAGAGGAAAAGTTAACTTCAGATCAAAACTCGGTAATTTATTAAAAATGGATGAGAGAACATTACCAGGCTTCTCAGGTTGCTACACACTCAGCCCATTCCGGAAACCCCGTTTAATTACTGTATCTGTTATTAAATGGCTAAGGAGCCTCTTTTGAGGGATATAAACAGGCCTAGTTTTTGTAACAGGAATTATATCCTCGAACATGACACCATGAAGTCTAAACTTTTTTGTAAAACCATAATTCTAGAGCTTCCCAAAATTGTTCTACATCAGAAGTTCCAGTTTTTTCTTGGTCATGCCTGCAATGAGTAACAACCCGATCAGAGGACCTTACCTTGTCACACCTTGGTTAATTTGCCAGAATACATGATTGGCACCTTTCATGTGTGCCACTCCAACTATTAGTGCCAAACAACAGAGAAGGACAGAACAACAAAGTGTAGAAAGTGATTTACCTTTCGGTACCAGGTAGAAGAAGATCAGCTTCTTTATCACCAATAGAGGGTGCTCTCAGTGTGCCACCTCTTATGTGCGAACCGGGCAAGGAGCTGACAGAATCCGGTTTATGGGTGACCGAAAGCAGGCTCCTTGATTGGCGGATCTCTTGAGAATGTCAACACAGTAACAGGGGACCGAAGCATAATAGTAGTGGAACCTGGAACTTTTTTGCCATATTTAGTTAAAAGAGGTCCAATTCCTAGCTCTTCAAAAAAAAAAAAAAAAAATCCTAGTTGTAAGAAATTTGATTATATAGAAAGCAGTAAACAATCACGAGAAATAAACAGAATGTTTAATCTGGTCATATGGGAGTATTTCTAGACTTTGTTATTCAAGTCAAATCAAAAGAACAAAGATTTCATGACCACACTCTGGCATGCAGACAAAGACTGAGACAACCATCTACTCTTTTGTCAAGGATCTCACATGCTGTGGTCACACAAAGCAAAGATGATTAACCTTGTAACATGACACTTGGATGTAGGACATGGCTCTATGTGGAAGATGTTATCAAATTGAAGATATATAAAAGAAGGAAGAAGAAAAGATAAAAGTAAAGGACTGAAATACAGCTGTTTTTATTTCAGAAAAGTCGCTATTTTAAGAAAGTACTCCACTTGTGCTTTCTATCTAAGGAAAGTGAGCATGCTTCCACTTTTAGCAGTTTCCTTTAGGAAAATCTTTGGCTAGTAAGTCTTGTCAATATTAAATTTGGGAAGGTTCCGAAGTTAGTAAGTCCATTCATAGTTATTTCTATCTAAATTAGTTGCAAGAATTCTTTCTCAACAGCTGATTTCATTGTAGAAAGTAACAATTTAATTGTAATGAGAATGTTTAATTTTAGAAAATTTTCATTGTGGGATGTTCCTTATTTTGGCAAGTCTTTGGATGTTTTTTAAGTCTATAAATAGATGAATTTACCACAACTTCCAACAAGTTTTGAAGTTTTTTTTTTTTTTGGTAGTTGAAGCTCCATTGTTTCTCTTTCCTTTTGCCAAGAATAGTTTCTTGTACGAGCTACTGCTACATCTTCACAAACTGTACTCGCCGTGTCTTCTTCTCTTGAACTTTGAAACCGGGTATTCCTTAAGAGTTGAGAAGCTAGCAGTGGTTACTCATATTCCTACTCCAACCTTGTCCTTCAACTTTTTTTTTGTAAGGCGGCAATCTTTGATATGAGAGCTAATGTCTAATCAAGGCTAGTGCCAAGACTCTAAATCTTGAAGAATCAACATTGAGAGCATGTCAAGATAAAATTTTGAGGACTTCAAAGCTAACATAACAAGCAAGTTTGAGCAACTCATGGAATAATTTTCACAAGCCACTACAAGTACTGCTGCTTATATAAGAGTTGGCAATGTGGGATCTTGAGATTATGAAAAAGACAATTTCATGGAACCTCAGCCCAGGGACACGCCTTTGTTGTGAGACCACAAATTCCACACCCAAGACGCCTTCAAGATCATTCTACACCAAGGTAATACTGCTGACGGGAGAGTGGAATTAAATTTGAGGTTTCTAAATTTAATTTACAGTTAAGGGGACAAACCGCTATATGGTAGTAAGCCACAACATACAACTGAAGCCAGCTCTTTGAACCCAAGATCACTATATGGCAAGAGATGAAGAGGTAAACCGTCGAGCCTTGTATGAAAGACTCACAAACTTACACAAGGTACATAATCTGTTTTCCAATGCACTGAAGGTCTACAAATTGCTAGTAATGAACCGGTTGGGGTAGACACAAGATCAATTGGTTTCTGGGTACACAAGTGCATTGAAACCATCTATCTCTAAGCAATTATGTATGCTTACACTTACTTTTATCTCAGCCTTTATCGAAACTCAATATGCTGAAGAAGATGAAAAGGCCTCCTCTGTTAGAGCACTGAATTATCAGTCTTCCTTTCAGGCATTTAATTCACCAACAACTTAAAAATACACCTCTTAATACAACTCATCCATCATACTCATCCTCAAAGTAGACCTTGAGCTTTTAGACCACCCCAAAATAAACCCATGAGTGTATGTTTTAAGTGTGGGAAGGCAGGTCATCACAAAGCCCAATGTCCACAAGTTAGCAACAACTCTTAAGTTCATAAAGATAGAAGTGAAGAAAAGAGAGTTTTTTATAGGAACCCTCACATTTCTAAAAAATCAAGGAAGAAGGAAGAAGAAGCAAGAGAAAAGGTACCACACATGTGGACCCGTGCACATGCATGAGCACGGGCACAAGGGCAAGAGAGGAAAATGATACTCAAGGGCAAAAGTGGAAATAAGGTTAAAAGTCAAGGGTAGAAATGAGAGTCCCACCTTCCTTCTTTTGATGGATTCTTAGAATTTTTAATTTCCTTTGTTAAAGAATCTCTAGAAGAAAAGATTATAATTGATTTAGAAGTTTCCTAGATTCTCTCCTTTAATTTTGTAATCTCCCCTTGATTGATGTAATTAGGGAGCCTAATTGATTGAGGAGTTTCCCTAAACATGTAATGGAAAAAGTATAAATAAGGGTCTTGGTTGAAGAAAAAAATGAATCAAGGCTATTCCTCAAGTCTCTCTTGCCTTGCTCTCCTCTCTCTCTCTCTCTATCTATCTCTTTCTCTCCCTTGCCTAGAAGAGCCTTAATTATTTCTTTGGAACCTTGAAGAGGTTCTTACCAGTTTTATATACTATTGAGGATTCAGATGAAAATAGAGGTAGAAGAGTAAGATATATACTATTGAGGATTTAGGTGAAAATACAAACTATTTGGATGAAGAGGAAGAAGCTAGTGCTGGTATAACCTTTAGGGCCGAAGACTACTGTTCTCGATTATCTTAACTGGGTAGGTATTTTTTCACTCCTAAGAAGGATCGAGAGAATTGGTTACATCACAACATCTTTACCAGCACTAGTTCTCTTGGGGGTCAAACTGTCATATTGATTATTAGTTATTGATTTAGAGAGCCGTAACAATATTATTTTCTAAGCATGGTTACCAACCCCAATTTGAAAACAAAAGTTCATCCCCAACATTACAATGGTTAAATACTTTAGTTGAGTTGTCGGTTCCAAAAAGAGGTTTTGTTACCTTTAACATTGGAGATAAGGAGAACATAGGTGTGATGTGGTTCCAATGGATGCATGCCTCCTTTTACTTGGAAGACAATGACAGTATGATAGAGAGAAACATTTACTCCTTCCTTCTCCAAGGGGAGTAACTCACACTATTGCTAACTATGGAGCCACATGATCATGAAAACTCCAAATTTGTTCTATGCCTCCGAGGCAAATTTTGAGAAGCACATCGAAGAAGAAAAGATGGGTCTTGGTCTTGTTTCTACCATCCAACATGATGGGCAGCAAGCTGAAATGGATTTACAAAACAACCATACATTCAATATCACACATCTATCACCATATTATAGTGAACACAAAGTTGAAACTAAGAATTAGAGGATGAGTTGTTTTGAAGAGAGAGTACATGGTTCAATTGTGGAGAAAAGATGTCGTCCAAAACAATTGAAGATATATAAAAAATAGGAAGAAGAAAGTAAAAAAGAAAACTGAAATGGAGCTGTTTCTATTTTTAGAGAGTTACTATTTGATATCTAGGGAAACAAAAGTCAGCATGTTTCTACTTTTAATAGTTTCCTAGTTTGTCAACAGTCCCAATTAGGAGAGTTTTCTTTTTCGTCTTTCGTTGGAAAATCTTCTTTATTAATAGTCAATTTAGGAAAGTCCCAATGTCAGTAGGACCTTTTGTAATTTCAATCTAAATTAGTTGCTGGAATTTTTTCTTAGCAGCTGATTTCATTATAGAAAATCACATTTCAATTGTAATTAGGATGTATACTCTTGGACATTTAATTCGTGGAGATGTTTTCGAGTCCATAAATAGTTAAATCCACTGTAACTATTAACAAAGTTTTGAAGATTAATACATGTTTTTCTTTTTAGTTGCCAGTAAACCATTGTTTCTCGTTCCTTTTGCTGAGCATAGTTTCTTAGTAACTTTTTTTTTCTTGTACTAGCTACTACTAGTTACAAAAACAGCACCTGAAATTTCAAGTTCTTCTCTGTTTACTTTGAAAACCAGGTACTCCTTAGAGTTGAGAATCTGGTAGTTGGGTAACTCATACTCTAACCTTGTCCCTCAATTTTATTTCTGTAATTTCGTGCCATTTTGCTTGTCATAACCATCCCATGCAACAGCTAGGATTTATTCACCTGTCTCTATTTTTTAACATCAATGAGTACCCTCCTTGTGTCAACCCATAATGCAGCTAGTACAATGTTGCTTGCCCAGCTACCTGAGTTTTGTAGATAGATTTATCAATGCACAATGCCATCTGATCCATGTCAACATGTCTTAGTCAAGTTTCATAATACCAAGCTTGCTAAGTGTATTTACTACCTTAGGCTCAAAAGTGTTCTTGAACTGGAGATATCCTTACGCTACATCATGAATTGCTGCCCATGCCAATTGCTCGAGGCAAACAAGTCACCACCATTTCAAAGTTCAAATTATTGTAGTTTTAAGAATAGGTGCAATTAGATCAGGTCCTAAGTATCAAAGGCAGAATCCTTCTTCTAACTAGCTTGGTCCATTACTTCACTAAGTATCCTCTTTGTCTTACTTAGCCTTTCTCTGAATGTCAAAACTTGCTTTCGAGCCTTTGCGCTCATGTATTGCCCACCAGATGACCAGTGCCCCTTGGTTTGATCTTTGTGCCTGTGCACACTCCATGTGAACTACGCCCCCAGATTGTGCCTAAAGTTTTAGCACTCCAGCCCATGAAGTAGTCAGTGTTACAATAGGGAAGTAGAAGCAGTTGGTTGAAGGCACCATAGATACATTACTAACTCATTCAACAAAAACGAGATCATCACTTTAATAAAGGGTATGAAGGTTGGATCTCTTCCTGCAACTCTTGGCTGGAAATTTTCTCTTTGAAAAGTTATTAATGTACAAGATCATCACTTTTACATCATACTGTAATATTGCCACAACCTTTATTTTTGTAAGAACGGACCTCGTTATCTTCATTTTTATGTTTTAAAAATAAACTGTTTCTGCATTAAAATTCTAAAATAATTCAAGTACGAATAATAGGAAAAAAGAAGAATGTACAATATGGTGAGAATAAAGCAACTAGATCCATAGACTGGCTAAAATAAACATGCGTGCATGTAACTTACAAAGACTGGTTTCCATACTCCTTTTTATCATATGTAAAATTATAAATTTTGAAAAGAAAGTAAGTCATGGCCAAGGCCTGATCTTGCCAGATGGAAATTTGAGGACCATGTCAATAGCATGAGATATATTTGATGATTAAAGATATAGAATTTTGATACTGTACAGGCACATGCTTGAAATGGTAAAGAAATATTCTATATGAGACTTGAAGCAAGACCAAAATGTGAAGAAAGATTGTACAGTTTAAACTAGCCTCACCGCATGGATGAGAGAATTGGTCCAAATTAAAGCATGATTCACAGAAGAAGAGACTGGCTAGTGGCAAATAGAGTAATACAATTAAGATGGGATGTGCCGCAGTATACAATTACTTCAATGGAAGAGAAAACAAGAGAAGTTCATCTGAGTTTGTCTATAACATATTGTGAAATTTAACGACAACAGGCATAAAAGACAAGAATATGCAAATAAAGTTTGATGAACAAAAAGGGCAGATCTTTTAAACCTTTAGCTATTGAGAAAAGAAAAAAAAAAGTCAAACCTTTAGCTCAGACTTTCTCAAAGTCTTTATAATGAATCTTTGATCTTGTGAGAGGTATAATAAAGAACCACTTTTCCCAGGGGATGAAAGCTCTCGAAGACCATCAACACCACATAATGACATCATGTAATCAGCTGCATCTATCTCGAACATTTCCCTCAGATTCCTGGAAAAAAAGTAACATAGGATAAAGAAATCCAAATTTACTACAAAAAAATACCTCCTAGTGTGCTGAGTCAGTCAAGTCTTAGTACTAGTTAAAACTTCCTTTTTACATCTGATTTCAGTGATACTATGCACATCAGCCCAGAAGAGTGAAACCAAGCAGGAGTAGCTACCTGAAAAACCATTGGAGAATAATCCTTCCAATTAAAGTCAATGGAGTTGTGTGCAGGGGTATATAGTGAACCCTTTCTTGGAAAGTACATGCTTATTCTAGCTCGAAGTCCAAAAGCAGAGGAACGCACTTCACGCATGAGAACTGGAGAAACTAGAAAATAAGTTTCTCAATTTTTTTGGAAAATATACTTAATGATTAGAAAAAGGAAAACCCTTTGATGCTGAATGTTAGAAAAGATATTCATCATCTACAACGAGAAAATGGATGCATTGGACTCCACTATCTGAATGCTAGCTACCAGACAACTGCATTGATAACCTCATCTACAGAGAATTAAAAATTTCTAGCAGTAGCAGACACGACGAGAGGGCGAGAGGAGCGTCGAGATAGAGTGAACAAAAGAAAAATTAGAGGGATCAAGACGGGCTATTTGATGACATGTTAGGCGACATATCGTTAGACTGTTTGGATGCTGATGATACCACATAAGTGATCAAACATGTCACCTTTGACTTTGATTATATAATCAGTCAAAGTTGAATATTTTATATTAAATTTACTTGTGTTATTATTTATAAAAAAGAATTAGGTAGACATTGTGAGCTTAACTGCTATGCCTGAATTCAATGAACTCGTCGACTAAAAAATCTACGTGTGTCACCAGCTTGCATTTCAAAGTAAACAACGTATAGATTCAAGCTTGCTTCTATCCTTGTTTAAAGATTGAACAGTAAAACTTGAAAAGAATGGGTATACCTACTCACTGGTCGCCTGATTTGGTAATCGATGCCCTCCTAATTAAATGTGATCCTGACTTCAAATTGCTTTTTTATTTTATAAACCATGAGATGCTATGGAAATCTACATAAAACATGAACTACCCAGTTCTCAATTTGACAATATTAATCTTCTTATACCGACCCAAATGATAGTAAGTCTCACCTGCCGTACTTCTGGATTCCATGCTTTCAAAAGCTTCGTCGAGAATATGGATACCCCACTTAATTGTGTTAGGATTATCCATCGTAGATGCCTTCTAATACTTGCTTTCAACCAAATGATTCTCCCTCTGTAAAAAAAAACCATTTGCTTGCCTTTTATTCTACTGCAACTGATCACGAGTGCTTCAGTGCTTACTGCTTGCAATTGTTTGAGGTCTGGCTTGTGTTTTTAGGTGAGGTGGGTGAGAGTTAATTTTCTAACTGCGGACTTTTCGTTAGGTGAGGTTTAGAGGTCTGAGTTGGGTTTTAAAAAACTCAAAGCCAATCTACAGTTGGATGAGGCAGGAATCGGAGTCAAGGGGAAGGGAAAGGGGGTGCGAATGAGATTGTTTTCCAACCCTGGTTTGTTTTCTGAGTTTGGGAATAGAGCTCATTGTTCAGGGGTAATTGAGTGCCCATTCCGTGAAAGCTAGTATGAATTCTTTGACATTCTTGTTGAAAGAAACTTTGGGGGCCAAGACCAACCAACGCTGGGCTCCAGCTGTATTAACGGGTCACAAATGGACCTTGGACTGAGTCTTCTTCCTCCTTCCTTATATATTATTTCCTAGGATTATCGTATTGATCAAGTTGCATTTGAATAATAGAAATACCAGCCTTATTTTGGGACGTTATTTGAATGGCAAGTCCTCTATAAATTGATGAAGAGTCCCTCTCTTGCACCTATTCGGAAGAAGAAAAGCAGGCGAAGTGACTACTGCCTCCATTTTCAGCATGGGTCGGCTCTCCGTCTTTTCTTCTCTACCAAGAAGGTAATCTCTCTATTGCTAACGACTGCATTTCCACTGATTTTTTCCTGCTCGATCTCAACTGATCAATGTTCATCGTCTCCGATCATCATACGCTTAGGTTCTTATGAAGGCTGGTTGGTGCTCCGATCGGTGTTAATACAGTTGGAACAGGAAGGGTGTGTGGAGGAGATAATATCGTTTTTTAAGGAATTTTTTCAATAAATTAACCGCCGGAAAGATATTGTTTTCAGTTCATGTATCTGTAATTAACAATATTTTCCCGCGTTGAATCTGGCTAGAAATATGCTTTTTGCTTTAAAATTTGCATGATGACCACCGATTTTCCCGTAAATTGAAAGCGTCAACACGTGTATGCAGACTAGAAGGGAAGATAGCACTGATCACCGGCGGTGCCAGCGGCATCGGCGAGTGCACAGCGAGGTTGTTCTGCCGCAGCGGTGCCAAAGTCATCATCGCCGACGTCCAGGACGAACTGGGTCAATCCGTTTGCCGTGATCTAGGACCCGAAAATGTCTCCTTCGTACATTGCGATGTCACGGACGAAGCCCATGTCCAGGACGCTGTAGATTCTGCCATAGCAAGACACGGGAGGCTGGACATCGTCTTCAACAACGCCGGCATCACCGACGACCTCCATCCCTCCATTGTCGACAACAAGAAGGTTGACTTCGAGCGTGTGGTCGCCGTCAACCTCACCGGAGTCTTTCTGGGCACCAAGCACGCTGCCCGAGTGATGATCCCCAACCGCAATGGCTGCATCATAAACTCCGCCAGTGTCAGTGCGCTGGTGGGCTCGACGGTGTCCACGCATGCGTACACTTGCTCAAAGCACGCGGTGGTGGGACTGACAAAGAACTCGGCTGTGGAGCTGGGACGGTTTGGAATCCGGGTTAACTGTGTGTCGCCGTTTGGGGTGGCAACGCCCTTCTCGCAGAAATATGCGAAGATGTCGATGGAGGAGATTGAGAAGGCGATGAGCAGCATGGGCAACCTTAAAGGGGTTTATCTGAAGCCGGAGGACGTTGCAGAGGGCGTGGCTTTCTTGGCGAGTGATGATTCCAAGTACGTGAGCGGGCATAATCTGGTGATAGACGGTGGCTTCACCATCAGCAGCCCCTCACCTCCCATGCCCGAAACTGAAGTCTGAATCAGATGGGACTCTTGTGTTTGATAGAAACAATAAATTTCTGCAATTCTATTAAAAAAAAAAAAATATTGGTAGATGTAATCTACAGCCAGTTTTCTCCGTGATCAGTCAATTAAAAAGATGGAATTTTATAAAACAATTTAGTGCGAGTCTCTCGAAGTCTTTAATTCCCTGTAATTTTTTTGACGTCCATCTTTCATTATCTATGTATATATCAATTTTAATCGACTATTGGATGAATCTAATTTAAATTAAATTAAATAATGTATAATAAAATTAAACAACATTCAATTTTTGAAAAAGAGAAAACTTTCACTACCTCGATGTAATATGAATACATGAACCCAAGTAGTAGACTCTAATTATAATTAAATTATTCTTATCCTAATTACACCCAAAATTTAACATTTAAAGATAAATTCTGACATAATTAAAGAGGTACGCGTAAATAAAAGACTAATATAACTAAAACACTTCTTATGTCAGACCTCCTTCCATAATAATTTTAACTTTGTAAGACTTTTTATTATGAAAGTCATATAAGACTCTTCATATCTTCTCAGCAACACTCCCCCTCAAAGTAGAATTTATAACTTCAACTTGCAATGAGAAAAAATTTTGGCTTTCAATTTTTTTTTTGGTAAAAAAATATCTTCACATATGCAATTCTTCATAAATTCAAGAACTTCATCGTGCTCTCCCTGTTTTTTAATATTTGGGTTACATAAAAATTGCCACAACATGTGAAATAAAATATCACTCAAGGATGATGATAAAAACCCACTTAAGGGTACTCATAAAAAAATCTCCATAAACTTAAAACACCCATATGTATATAAAATTAAAAACCAATTGAAGCAACACACGAGAGGTTGACCCAAAGATGTATACAAAAATCAAAAAGGGATTATAGGAGAAAGGTAACCGATAAAGAGAAAGGTAAATAGGGAATGAATCGAAGGAAAACTAACCACTTCGATAATAACAAGGTGACTGTAATGATAAAAAAATAACTTAACAAAATTGACCGAAAAGTTTAAAACAAGTTTCAGCTAAACCAACTCGCAATTGAACAAAACCTAAAACAAGTATCCACCGGAAAATTGTAAGGACGAGGATCAGGTGAGGATTTGCAAAAGAAGGAAAAAGTTCATGGTAGGCACATTAGACGGAGGGAGACGAAAAGAACAAAACCTGCAACTTTCAACTTTTTCAAAAAATAAACGCTGACAAGGTGTTTTAAACGGAGAGATTTCGATTTATTCTATGAGAAAAGGGGAGGGTTTTAGCTGGGAAATCAATAAGGACGAGGCGACGAGGGTTTAGGTTTTGGGACTTACGAAGAGAGGAGACGGAGGGAGACGAAAAGAACAAAACCTGCAACCGGAACTTTCGCTCTCTTTCTGCACAACGAACCTTAGCCTTGATCACCTTGATCGCCTTTGTACATGGCGCTGTTCATCCTGATGTCTACAAACTCACGGATTCGGTACGTCCCTACGTTGGTTGGCAACGGGATGTACCCCCTCTTCCTGGATGGACGAGAAAACAAGTAATTGGTGGCCTGCTGACAGTTATTTCTTTACAGTGCTCCGGCTCTGCCGTCCCCGGCGGCCTTTCTAATGGCTACTGTGGAACAGGAAGATGAGCTCATCTGAATCGTCTTAGCTTGATCAAAATGAGTCAAACTTATTGACAGGAAGAACAGCTTATAATTGCTGGGTAACAATATTGCCCTGAATGCGTGCCAACTACAGTTGAATTTCTAGATACGGAGGTTGGAGATGAAGCAAGAAAAGGTGGAAAGATGGTCAAGTGATAAAATCTGAATCAGTCTATATCTGTCTACATTGATAAGAAAGGTCACAAAACTGTAATCATGCCGGGAAAAATTGTAAGAAAAGGTGTATGAAAGTTTCGTGAAATTTTCTTAAAAATGCAGCAAAAATGAAGGAAAGTAACAAATTGGCATATTCACATTACTCTATTTGCAACTATCACACAACCTAACTATTTTTACCGCAAAAAATGAAAGCAAAATGCTATTCAAAAGCCATACATCAAATTAGTAAGCAACAAGTTCGCTGACTGGCAAGTAGAAGTGCAGGTTTCATGGTCGTCTGATTCCAAACAGATGATGAACAAGCAAGCGAGCTTCACACTTTTGCTTTCACCTGCTCACGTTCAAAGACATAAATACTCAGAAAATTCACCTCCAAAATTTCTCGGTACAGCAATGACGAACAAACAGAGCTTACCTGCAGAAGGCTGATGCTGAAGATGGCAAACACAGCTAAATATCAAAATTTGACTCGGCCAAACTCGGCCTATTACCATCCATAATTGACTCGGCCTCCACCTCCACCAAAATCCATAACTGGGTTGCTTTTTACAATTCCATTGTCTTCTATCATCTAATTACTAGCAAACCAATCTAATATCTGCTAATCAACATAATAGCCATGTGCATATCCCCTATCCATATTTTGCTCAACAACCATCATAGAAGCATATCACAACTATGACTCTCCGACTACTGGAACCACATTTTGCTCAATAGCATCAATTAGCCACTCGCCTATAGAAGGAAACTTGTAAACTGAGATGGAAATATCACGATCAGAGGTACCCTGCACCCATTTTTTGTACAACTTGGGCACTACAACGTGTAATATCTACAATAATAACCCGCAGAAAAAAAATGAGATCGGTTTGTAATGAAGCAAACTGAGATTCAAAGATTTCCCCCACGATAACAAGGCCAGTGCACCTGTGATTGGCAATATATCCAAACTGAACTTCCTTGCTCAGAAAAATTTCAGAGATACAATCAAATAGTCACAATCCATTGAACAAATATGAGTAGTTCAAGACCTGACCTCATGATTTCTGGCTATGACCGTCTCTTGTTGTAAGGGGAAGCAGAACCAGAACCTGGCAGTGACCTCTTGACAAAAGGATGGTCTAGCAGCTGGGAAGCAGTAAGCCTTTCATCCGGCTTAACTCTTAAGCATTGCTGAATAAAGTCTCGAGCATCCGTTGAAAGGGAATTAGGAATTGTAGGTGGTTCACCACGACCAATCTTAAATAATGCTTGAGTCTGTCATACCACAGATACTTGTCAAGTTTATCAGTGTAGAGCAATATTATTAGCAACAGAAGAAAGACATACAACAGCTTCAAATGTAGTTCAAAATAAAGTATATAGTCCATTTTCTGAAAAATAAAAAGAATAACAGAACTTAAAGCCTTAATTTCATCAAAATAATATGCCAACAATTCCCAAATCTGTACAGTGGAAATAAATAAAGTTTATGATCTTGGAAGCAAGGTTTATACAAAAGTCAAATGCCCAAGGATTGAGATACAAAAAATTTCAGTGAAACATATTTAAAAATACAAAAGACATTGAAAATTCACCACAATGCCAAAACCAAAAGATAAAGATAAGGTAGTCTGTAACAAAATGCAGCAGAAAAGTATTTATATTAATAAGTACATCTGTCTTCTATTGTCATGTTTAGCTACATAGAGGAGGTCAAACTTTCATTGCCTAGCATTTAAAACGTTGACCACAACAAAGGTAGGGAAATTTTGAATAAATGATTTTTTTATATCAGTGAGAAAGAAAATAGCAAAAGAATGGTAAGAAATTGTAAGAAAAGGAGAGAGAAGTGAGAACAATAACCCAAATCAAAAGAATTTTATTTGTTCACCAAAATGAGATTGAGATGTGAGTACATTGCATATAATTCAGTGCAAACTCCAGAGAAAGTTGCTGAGTTCACCTGTATGGAACTTTTACTGATGATAAATAACATATTGCAAGACGAGGCATACAGAAAGCAAGAAAGAATAGGTACAAGAAGATGAAAACAAGAAACAGAGAAGGGAAGAAACAGAAAGAGAAATAGTACCCAATAAGAACAAATGTAAGTAGCAATCAAGGAGGACATAAGAGAGCATAGCATAATATCCATTTATACTCACCCATTCCAAATTGGAGTAAGGAAGCTGATGAGTTAGCATCTCCAGAACAGCACAACCAAGGCTCCAAATATCAGCCGCGAGTCCATAGCCCTTCCGAGGATTAACAACCTTCAAATCAAACAGCAAATATTCTTTCATAACAATGAGAAATAAATTTCATTAAGAGAAACTCCCTAAGGAGATAAAAAATCAAGAACATGAACAAATTGGTCGTGCTAAAAGAGAAGGGAACTGGAGCAAATAAGTTAATTGAGAGGTAACATGAGCAAAACTGTCCAATTAACAGGTTGAAGTCAGAAGAGGTGCATTTGCCATTCACAGCAAGGAGATTAATTTAATAGCATTATTAAGCGAATTTTTTACCTTCAAGGAAAAAAACTACTCTTTCTTTTATGGAAAAAAAAAATTACTCTTTGATATAATATAACAGTTCCAAGTGGGTGTTGAAGACAGTGGCCAACAAAATATGTTTATCTTTTATTTTCACAAGAAAAGATACAAAATACCACATGCTCATCCATCTAAAGATAACAAAAACAGGAAGAGAGAGAGAGAGAGAGGTAACCTCAGGAGCCATCCAGTATGCACTGCCTTTACTAGATTTGTGTGCACTTAATTTGCTTGTCTGGAATGACAAGGAACGACAAACAT
The DNA here is from genome assembly GCF_029961685.1 of Aristolochia californica. Taxonomy (NCBI): domain Eukaryota; kingdom Viridiplantae; phylum Streptophyta; class Magnoliopsida; order Piperales; family Aristolochiaceae; genus Aristolochia; species Aristolochia californica. Next base: position 795,066 of record NW_027182268.1, read on the forward strand.
TTAAAAACTGATATAAACATACTTAACATGGAATGGAACTGAATTTTACCTGTTTTGCCAACCCAAAATCTGCAAGCTTTACAGACCCAGAAGCATCCACCAATATATTTGCACATTTGATATCTCTGGAAGACCAGAAAGCATGCTATTCTTTAGTTCAATATACAATCAATATATCAGGACATAACTATAGAAAATTAGCGGAAGTCAAATTAGTGTCAGAACCAAAGAAACAGAGAAATATTCCGGTAAAATGCTTCAGATGGGGCATATGTTGATTCTTTGGACATCCTACATAATCACAAGAAATCATATTTAAACATTGAGAGACAAGCCTCCTAAGGTGGCAAATGGCTGATCATTTTGAGAAGAAACATGCCCACTTAAAATAATATAAGAACAGGTTCAAGGGGCCTTCACCAATAGCTGAGCCTCCATCCAAACTAATCCATATATTTGGAGCCATGAAGGTGGACAACATATGAAGAGTAATGAAAATAGCCGAACATTGTTTATGAACTGATCCACAACATAGTACAATAACTTGGGTTTGGCCTCTCTATCCATGCTTAAGCTTTCGATGTGGATACATTTCTTCATCGTATCAAGGCCAAGTTCAGCTAGTCTGTCTATTTTGTGCCTCATCTATGTAATCCATGTGCCTCCATCTGTTCTATTGGGCTTGGACATCATAGGGAGTGTTAATGCGAGTAAGGGTCACACATTTGTTATGACATAGGATCCTGTTGGGTAATAAACTTCCTAAGGTTGTAAGTCATTTTGGAATGGAATCAAGCTTAACAGTGGTTTATACAGAAATTTTCCACTTTATGGCATTCCATTAATATTTAAACAAAAAAGAAAAAAAAAGAAAGGAAAAAGAAAACCCAAGAGGATCTTGTCATGCTCTCTGCTGAACTTGCTGCTAGTAGCTTATGCATTCCAAAGAGAGTAAGTATTGTGTGTCACTCCAAAGTGGATAAGAATTAAATCATACACGATGATAGAATCCAGCTGGAAGACTCTTCAGTCTTTCCTAAGAATGAAAGGATAACAAAGAAACCAGCTTATCCTACCTGCAAAAGCAAACCAATATCCAAAAGCAGGTCATAAGAACACTGCTATCACTTAGAAAACACACTGATGTCACTGAGACTAGACCATCTAACTCTAAACCTTATAACCAAGCCCAACCTCCTTTCCCTCTTCCTCAAAGGAGAAAAGGAGTATGGACCTAAGTTCATATACGCTTAGGCACACCTAACTTTCATTTTTACCATCAAATTTGAATAGGACTTAAATATTTATTTTTTTGTTCTATATTTATTTATTATCCAATGTATTCATGATGGTGTTGTTTTGAAAAAAAATCTTATTTTTATCAATTTTCAATGATAAAATTAAAATCATGGTATTTTTTTAAATAAGATGAATTAAATGGCATTCTTGTAAATAAGGTAGCTTTTCTAAGGAAGAAAACCATTGGGTGCAGCCCCCAGCCTCATTTTGGTCATGCAGGCAAATGGCTAGTTAGTGGCTTAAAAAATGGGCTAGTTGTGGGGTTTCTCAATTACAAACCAATGAAGGAGCAGGAAATAGTCAACAGCTAAGTTACCTGTGTATGACATCTCGATCATGAAGGTATTTCAGACCATTCAGGATCTGCCTAGTGTAGGCAGAGACCTGAGAATCACGCAAACGATACTTCTGATAGAGGAATGCCAAAGAACCCTGTGTGGCTAGCTCAAGAAAGATGTACAGTCTAGCTTCTTCCTGAAACAATTATTATTTAAGACAATTTACAATTGGCATAAAAGAATACAAACTACACAAAAAAGTATGGTTATGAGCATTACCTTGTCTGTACCTAGATATTGAACTATATTCTCATGTTCAAATTGACTTAGAAGAGCAATTTCCTGAAACAACACATGAAAAATTAGGAATCATACAAAAAATATGCCAGTATTAGAGTAAAATCACAACATGTAAATAATGATAGTTATAGCTATTTTTGCATAACAACAATTTCAAAGAATTAAAAAAAATGATAAAGAAAGAAGAAGAATTAAAAAATTAATAATAATAATAATAACAATAACAATAATATAATAATAAACAGAGAGATGAAAGAGTACAGAGACAAAAGGACAAACTTAGATCATCATTACATCAATGCACTAATATTCAACCAACAAAAAATTAAGAAATAAATATGCATCTGTCTATTTCCAACCAAAAGACCTATGATAAACACAGGTGGTGGCAGAGAGAGAGAGAGAGAGAGAGAGATGAAGAAGAAGAAAAAGAAAATTTTGAAAAAACAATATTTGATAAAGAAGGGCAAGCTTGGTATTTCAAACCTGTTCAAGTTGAAAGATGCATTGTTGGGCCTTGCTACCTTGGTCGAGTAGAGAAACTTCTTTAACCGCAAAAAAGAACCCATCGCTGCACAAGAAAATTAGAAAGAGCATAGCTAATTCACTGAGTAGCATCAACTTCTTCTATCCAATCATATATTAGTGTATTTATGTAACTAGTTATCTACAACCAATGAGAAGAATATGTAAATGACAAATGACCATGGTAATTTGGGAATTTGAGATTAGAACAGTTTGCCAAGTGTAAACCCAGATTTTTCTAACATGATTCCACGTCTTTAACAGAATTAGCCAGCCTAATATGTGCTAAGCTAATATTGAATTGAAAAAAAGTGCTAATTTTTTGTCAACTACTCACCTTTTTTTGAATTTAATGATTTATTTATAGATGAGACCAGGCAAAAAGAGATCCAGTATGAGGTATCTTCCATATAAAGCTATCTTGGATCTGATGTCTTAATATAAAAAAAGGTGAGTATATCGACAAGAAGTAAGAACTGGTTCTCACACTGGATAATACCTCAGAGATACGTAAGAACAGCACAGAAATTTTCCATATAAGATTTACATATGAAACCATCTTGGATCTGATGTCCTAATTTAAGACCTTGAGTCCTTCTCTCATCACCTATATGTTTTCTCCTTCAATTTTTCATTCGTTCACCTTTCTTTTATATTTTTTCTTTCCATTCTCAACTTGCAGGACTTCTGTCATTAGCTACAATAACAGGCACCATAGCACAGTACTTCAGAATACCTCTGCAGCGCAATACACCAACATGTCTATTACAAAAACGAAAGAAAATGGGTTTTTTTATCCAACTTATTCTGGCCATTTCTTTCTTGTTCTTACCTTCTCTTCTTCCAACCATTTCTTACTCATTCTTACCTTCAATTCAACTGGTGTTTCTACCTTAATCTTCATCTTTCTGGAGCACTCTTCATTCTTTTCTTTTATCTTTAGGGTTTTTATCCAAACAGGAGACAACTTTAAGGAATCTCAAAAGAGAATATGACTTTTTGATTTTATTTCCTAAAAAAGGATTGCGGTAGCTGAGGTTTAAGTCTCCTGGGCACTTAAACCATTCCAGCCTGCCCTCACAGATTTCAAAATAGTAGTTAGAGCTAACTTGATTTTCTATCTATATATATATATATATATATATCTGTGTGTATGTGTGTGTGTGTGTGCATGCACGTCCAATCAAACTCATGTAGAAGTGTACAAGAAGTCTTCTTCACCTTGATGTACCTAAGAATATGACTGCTAAACAAGTATATATATACAAAAGATTTCAGGGATATTTTACGTTTGCCTTCACTCCAATCACAATAATTGGCGCACCACAGACACTTCTCAATAAAACCACATTGCCAAGAAGACAAGACGAACCTCAAGGACTCTAAATAGTCAATGTGATTAATCTTCATTGAACCCAGGACAAAGACCATAACAAAACAGGCAACGGTCATCACTTTTCAAGACACAGGAAGAATTATTCTTAACAGGTTGCTTATATTCTAAAGGCTGGAAATGAGTTCAATGTGAATAAGAAGTGGATGTGGAAAACGTAATCGAGCAGTGGACAAATAAACTAAATGATCTGAATTGACATGGACTTACTCACTGATCCCTTCGTAGACAGTCCCAAATGATCCACTCCCGAGGCACGTGCCACGTATCCACGACCTGATGGAACGCCTAAATCTCCCATTTGGCGATATAGTAAACATCGTTTCTGTAGTCGTGCTAGAATCATCATCATCATCATCATTAGACGTGGAAAAGGAACAAGACCCTGTCAATTCAGCGGTCTCTCCCAGTCCAAGTTGCCTCCCATCATCTTCCAATCCACCAATTTCTTCGTCCTCCTCACTTTCCATCTCGTCTTCAACCCGCAAGGACATTACTCCGTCGTCCGGAGCTAAAGACCTCACTATATCCCAGGTCGAAGACATCCTATCAAGAGCCGGGAGAGACATTGCTGGCGGAGGAGTAAGAAGGGGCGGGCGGACACCCTTAATCCCGCCGCCCACGCCCAAAGGACAGGCATTTCCTGAAAACCCATTTTGAGCCGCGCTCCGAAAAGAATCCTCCTCCGAAATCCAGACCCTGCTGGCAAATTCCACCAAAACACCGGGATCTTCTCCTCCTTCACTATCAGGCTGCTCATTTCCGCGTTCTTCCGCATCCTTCTTTGCAGCGACCGGACAATCAGATGGCTGGTTCAACCGCGATTTGGGCAACAATTCTGTCGACGACCTCGCTTTCCTCGCTTCCCAAGCTGCCGCCGGAATTGCAAAGTCCTCAGGTCCGGACAGCCCCAGATTCCGGCAAATCCTCTCGAACTCCCCTTCCACGCCATCAATGCGGAAGCTCGTCTGACTGGTGTAGGGCGGCAGGTCAAGTAACCGAGTCCTCGGCCCTAAGACAGTGGAAGAATTATCAGGCGACGGAGAGGGGGAGCCACCGTCATAATCAATATTCTTCACCGCGTTCCGCCTCTCCAGCCTCGGCTTCCGCCGCTTGTGCTTGGAGTCCATTGCCCAGGACCTATCACTCTTCAAAACCCTGGGAAGATGCATGGCCAATTCTCGCGACTAACAAGGAAGGCCTCTCCATGGAAAAGGAATAATACATAAAGCAAAAAGCCAACAAGGCGTAAAGAGAATCTAGGACCCCAGTAACGCTTTCGCTTGGCTGGCTTCGTTTGTTTGTGGGCGACTAATTGGAAATCCAAGGCGAGTCGGCGAATGAGAGAGACTATTTTCTGGGGTGCGTTTGTCCTCGCTTGGCTTTTTGGGGCAGAAGAAGAAGAAGACCTGGGATGATTTTTTTTTTTTTTTTTTTTCTCTCCTGCGTGTTGTCGTGTTATGGTAGTGAAAAGGCGCAGGCTCAGCTAGACAGCCGACGCGTGCTTCGGTACTGTTCACAGTCTTCACAGAATCACTTAGGAGACTGAGACGAGCGAAGATGGTCAAGTTCATTTGACTCTATCAATGTGGTCAAGTTCATTTGACTCTATCAATGAACAGTGCTTCACAGTAGTCGGGCCTCTGGCTCCCGCGTCTTCCTTCAATCTAGACAGGTGGGTTGGAGTTGATTTTCCGACGATTGAAGGGCATATCTTCGTGACGGAAAGATTTTACTTTGTTCGGAATCAAAAGGACCAGAAAAGTTTTACTCACAAAATTTTCGGTTGCTTAGGTCTGTCTGGAACCTATTAAAAAGAAAAAAAATTATAATTATTATTTTCAGAAATAATTAATAAAAAATTATTAACTATTTATAGGAATAACAATGCTCAAATTCTTTCTTTTGTTTTTCTTTTCTTTTATAGGGTTCCAATAAGACCCTAGGGGGAAAGGTTGAAAATAAGGGGGCACACTTGGGCAGGTTGAGAAGAAAGAAGTAGAGAGAGAGAGAGGGAGAGAGAGAGGGAGAGAGAGACAGAGAGATCTAGAAGGAAAAGAGAGAAAAAAAGAGGCGAAAAGAGGGGAAAGATTTGGAAAAAAGTAGGGGAACTCATTAATCAACCAGGACTAGATAACTCAAGGGAAGATTTGTGAAATTAAAAAGATTACATTAAAATAGGAGAGATTCTAAAAATTGAAAGATTACATCAATTTGGGAGAATCGTTGAAGTAATTCATCCTCACGTGTCCCAAGTGGCACCCACTAGATTTTCTAAAAAATTAAATCAAATTACCATGTTTACCTTAAGGTGGTGCCCCATAGACTTTTTAAAAATAAATGCCCCCAAATTATAATTTGTACCCCTCCCATGGCTTCGTACATGTGAGTATTTACATAAATTTTGGTTTTACCACTTCTCCCCTCTTGGAAGATCAACCTTGTCCTCAAGGATGAGGTACTAAGAAAGCATTGTAAGAACTAGTCTTCAATCTCCCATGTATAATTCTTGTTAAGTTCGTTTTGCTTAAGCTCGTGTTATGTTGAGTTGTTGCTTGTTGAGTGGGGAGTTAGAACTAAGTGCAATCAAGCTTCATTTAGAGCTATAATGTTTTGTCTTGGACAATGGTGGGTAGTTATGTCAATTGGGGATAGATAATACATAGGTGGTGCATGAGGGTGAGGGTTTGGTTGTTAGTATGAGTGACAAATTTCTTGTTGGGGCAAGTTAAGGTTTGGTTTTGGAAAGTGATTTGAGTTGGGATTGAGTTGGAAAATAGGAACGTAAAGTGTGGTATGAATTATAGAAGAAATAGGGTGAGGTTCATCATGGGGGAAGGTAACTAGATGAGTAGTTTGGTGGAGAGGATTTGTTCAAAAAGGAGATGAAGGGGATGGGGAATATGAAGGAGTTGGGTAGATTGTATACTAGATAGAACATTGGATATTTGAATGGGTTGGGGTGAGGAGGAAAATAGTAGGGGTTGTTTTCTTGAGATATAGTGTCAATGATTATATTCAAGAGTTTGTCTAGAGGATGGCCAAATTGAGACTAACACTGAGAGTAAGTATTTTGGTGTGTGGAGAAGGTTTGAGCTATTGTAGTATTAAGGTAGGTAGTGGTGAGGTGTATGATGGTGTTTTTAAATTGATTAAGTTGGTGTGGTGAAATTGTAGATAGAGAGGGTAAGATTTCATTATTAGGTGTAAAAGTATGAATGTATAAGTTGAATTTTTGGAAAAGAGAAAAACTTCACTCACATGTTGTAACCTGAGTACAAGAGCTCCTATTTACAATAGAATAAATTAGTAAAGTCCAATTACAATTAAACTACCCTTGTCCCAATTACACCCAATGTTAGGTGCTCCGACCATGGATCGAGTAACCCTACGAGAGAGGAGGTCTTCGTCCAACTCTGATTCAGCACCCGAGGAACGTGGTGCACCTGATCGACCTATGATGCCCTATTTTTGAGTGAAGAAGGAGAAACTGAGAGGGAGCGTGAAGGAGAATCAAGGGGAAAGAGGGATAACTCGACTCCAAGGGAGTCTGAAACCTGGGTTCCTTGGAGGAGGAGAACACTGACCCTGTTATGGATAAATCATTCTTGCCCTTTTCATTTCCTGAACTCCTCTTAAGCCATTCACGATACTGGCCAAAGAGTCATCTTACATCTTTTACAAACCTGCCATTCATGGGCTTACATGCTAAGTTAGGAAATAAATTGACATCACGCATACATAATTACATATATGTGCTCACGCTAACCTTTTGGCTTGCATGCTAATACAAAATTACATCCATATGCTAAAGTTTGAATTAAAATAGACTTCTGAATTCTATACATCTGACCCTGCTGATCTTGCAGTTCCAACTAACCCGCATCGCCTTTGGATGACTCGTCCTGCTATGGTGTCCCTAACATCACTCCCCTGCGGTAGAAAGGGTTTGTCCTCAAACTCAAATGGAGGGTAAGTGTGCAGGAAAACATCTAGATCGTCCCAAGTGGCTTTGGTGGCATATGTGTGGGGCCACTGGACTAGGACCTCTCTGCGCTTGTCATGTTGCCTAGCACTCAATATTTTAGCAGGCATGAGAGAAATCTTACCATCTTCAATTGGTGGCAATGCGGGAATAGATGGAGGGGTGGGGCCCTTGAGCAGCTTGAGTAAGGAGACTTGAAAAACATGATGGAGTTTGGACTCTGCAATGGAATCTTGGCTGTAAGGGTGGAGGCGGAGCCATACTAAGGCATCCGGACTGTACTGCACATCGCGGTGTCCCTAATCATAATAGTGTTTCATGCGGGCTTGAGCGGACCGGAGGTGGTGTGCAGTAGCTTTCAACAATTTGTCGCTAGTGAGAATGGTTACCACTACCCATAGAACTGATTTGCCCGAAGCTTTTCGAAGCGCTTCAATGAAATGCATGGAAAGGTCTGCCCATACCTGAGTGGGAAGATGGAGCGGGTGCAAGGTGCCGACTGGATGCAAATGTTGAGATTGGTTCCGTTGACACACCAAGCAATGAGCCACATATTGTGCAATGGTGAATTTCATCCCTGGCCAATAAAAATCATCCTGAAGGCGCTGAAGTGGTTTTTGCAGTCCCTCGTGTGTTCTGTCATGATAAGATGAGACGGCAACAACAATCAATGGAGAAGTGGAGGGCAAGTATATATATTGTTTATAGAGAATAAGGTGGTCTTGAACCGCCCATAGTGCTGATTTGGTGCCTGCAGCAATCTGGTGGAACAACGTCTGTAATTCTGGTTGGTGCTGGTTAGCCTTCCAGATGGAATCGAGTAAAACTGGAGTGGGGTGACTGATAGCAGCCAGCTTTAGTTGTTCTTCCGTGGGCCGAGAGAGTGCATCAGCGGCTTTGTTCAAAGTACCTGCTTTATGTTCTACTTGAAAATCAAAGCCCATTAATTGGTTCAGCCATCCAGCCTTCAAACTGATCCTATGGTCACAATGACGTAGTGGGGGTAGAGAAACCAGCTCCTGAAAGAGGTCCTTGAAGTACTCAAGCAAACTGTCGAATTTGTTGGATGTTGTTGTAGCCCGTGTAATTGGATTGGCCCTTCACATGTATGGCCCTGGAAGGTGACCTTTTTGTGGTCAACGGTGAAGCTCATTGTCAAGGATGCAAAGTCCCACAAAATGGGCCCCAAAGTTTAGAGCCACTTAATTCCCAAGACCATGTCAAACCCTGTCAAGGGGAGTATAAAAAATTCAGCGGAGAAGTGTTGATTGTCAATCACAAACACGACCTTGCTAACCCCATAGCTAGGCACTTGTTCCCCATTTGCAACAGATACGGAAGCTACTGGTCGTGGTTGAATTGGGAGCTATAAAGACTTGGCTGTGGTGAAACTCAAAAAATTATGAGTGCTGCCGGAGTCCACCAAACTGAGGAGGGGTTGTTGATTGACTAAGGCAGAAACATGCATTGTGGGTCTGGACTGAAGCCCGGTGATGGCGTGCAAGGAAATGGCGGGCTCTTCGACCTCTGGTTGTTCCGGTTCAAAGTGTGCTCCTTCTTCCTCAGTGTCGAGTTCTAACCAGAATAATTTCGGGCACTGGTGCCCAAATGTATACTACTCATCGCAGTTATAACACAACCCTTTCTCCCTGCATGCTTCCATTTTAGATCGGTTTAATTGGCGGATAAAGGTTGGAGTAGCTGGAGCAGATTTAGGGGTTGTAGACGTAGGGGCAACAACACCCTGAGGGGGGTGGGGAGTAGCATTGGTTCTCCATGGCTGCTCTGTGCTAGGAACTGGCAAGCTAGTCTTTGCCCCTGGCCAGACTGACCGTCTATTCTGAAATGTTTGTTTGGCTTCCAATGGGCGGGCCAAATTCATTGCTCGGAACAGATCTGTGGGCCCAAGGAGCTTCACTTCCAGACGAAGGGACTCAGTGAGGCCAATTGTGAATAAGCTGACGTGTTGGTCTACCCGTACCACCTTACTAGCTCGTGCCAATTTGTCTTGGAATTGTTGTTGGTACTGGGCTACACTACCAATTTGGCATAACAGGACTAAATCGCCCAATGGATTGCTATGAGACGGCAGTCCAAACCGTATGGTGCACAATTCCTTAAATTCTTCCCACTCTATGCCTGGATGTTCCAATTCAAGTTGATGTCCCCACATTTGTACTTCATCGAGCATATGGAATGCGGCCAACCCAACCTTGTCTAGCTAAGTCATTCTTTGATTGGAAAAAAAAATTTACAGCAATATAACCACAGTAAAGGGTCGTCTGCCCAATTAAAAACCGGAAAATCTAGTTTGGTGTACCTTGGAATGGTGCCATTACTTTGGCCAGTGTCTGGACGTCCCCCATTCGGACTGAAACGTCCCCTGCTCAGAGATGCTCTGTCCCTTCTCTCAGAGTGGGTGTGCGGCCTGAGAGTTTGTCATAGACTCGATTTGTAATTTCTTCAACTTGCTAAGAGACTTGTTGAGAGACTGTTTGAGAGATTCGACTGTCCATGAGGGCTACTAAGCGTCCCTTTGTTTCTTCTTGTCGAGTGTTAACCATTTCCATGAATCTTGTTAACAACTCTTCCTGGTTTGAAGTCTCCCCCATAATCACCTGCTTTGATACCAGCGTGTTAGGTGCTCTGACCATGGACCGAGTAACCCTATGGGAGAGGAGGTCTTCCTCCAGCTCTGGTTCAACACCGTGGGAACGTGGTGCCCCTAGTCGACCTATGATGCCCTGTTTCTGAGTGAAGAGTGAGAAACTTAGAGGGAGCGTGAAGGAGAATCAAGGGGAAAGAGGGATAACTCGGCTCTAAGGGAGTCTGAAACCTGGGTTCCTTGGAGGAGGAGAACACCGAACCTGCTATGGATAAAATCATTTTTTCCCTTTTCATTTCCTGAACTCCTCTTAAGCCATTCACGATATTGGCCAAAGAGTCATTTTACATCTTTTACAAACCTGCCCTTCATTGGCTTACATGCTAACTTAGGAAATAAATTGACATCACCCACACAAAATTACATCACATACACGCACACAGCATTACATATATGTGCTCACGCTAACCTTTTGGCTTGCACACTAATACAAAATTACATCCATATGCTCACGTCTGAATTAAAATTGACTTCTGATTTCAATACATCTGACCTTGCTGAGCTTTCAGTTCCAACTCACCCGCGTCGCCTTTGGATGACTCGTCCTGCTATGGTGTCCCTAACACCCAAAGTCTAACACTTAAAGATAAATTCGAGCATAATTAAACAAGTGAGCATAAATAGAAGACTAACACATTTTTAACTGAAACTTTTTTGTGAGAACTCCTTCCTTCCATAATAATTTTGGCTCTATAATTCTTTTTATTATGAGTCATGTAAGACTCTTCCTTATATGTTGTTCAACAATCTCTCACTAGATTTTTTTTCATTCGCTTTGTTCCTAAATACCCATTTTGTTCCAATGATTTCTTGATTTTCGAGTCTAGGTATTAGAGTTCAGACTTTGTTTATTTCAAATTGATTCAATTCTTCTTGCATTGAAAGCATTTGGGCTCTATTTGAGAAACAAAAACATTGTTTGCCACAGTTTCATGAGTTGCTCTTCTAGTTGAAATTTTACCGTGAGGGTCACTAATGATTTGTCCTAGAGGATGATCAGCCATGAACTTATAGTTCTTTGGCTCCATAAGTGGCTCTTCTTGGTTATTTGGGTCAATTGGGTTTTCTTCAAGATTTGGGTCTTGAGATTGAGATCATGGGGATGAATCAGAAGGGTTTCCATCTTCATCATCAGAATTTGGAGTTGGAGTTGGATTTGGCGAATTCGATTTGTCAAACTCAACATGAACCGATTCCTCTACACACATAGATGTCATGTTATAAACTCTACAAGCTTTGATATTAGTAGAATAACCCAAGAAAATTTCTATATAAGCTCTAGACTCAAATTTCCCTAATATTTCATTTAGTTCTTTCAACATGAATATTTTGCATCCAAAGGTTTTGAAATATGTAATGTTGGGAAGGTGCTCGTATGCAACTCATATGGAGTTTTATTTGAGAAGTGACCTTATGCTTACTCGATTAAGTATAACATGCGATGTTCACAGCTTCGGCCCAAAACCTATGTGGCACATTGTAAGAATGAAGCATAGCTCTAGCCATTTCAATTAAGGTCTGGTTTCTTCTATCAACAAGACCATTTTGTTAAGGAGTTCGAATGTATGGTTTATATCATGCTTTGTGCAATGAATTTTCAAATTCTCTTCCATGGTCAATTCTAATTTTTATAATGTTATTGCCTTGTTTCTTTTGAACTTTTTCGCATAGTTTGACAAAGGCTGAAAAAGCATCACCCTTATGGGCAAGGAAATCTACCCATGTCAACCTTGAATAGTTGTGTACCACCACTAGGGAGAAGTGTTTCCCATGTAAGATTAAGATTCGAGTATCTCCAACTAAATCCATATGGATTAGTTGAAGAAGCCTCTTATGCCATAATAAAGATTCATCAATTTTAGCACTCAAACAGATGGCACTAGTTGAGGGTTTATTGACTATGTTAGTAACATAGATATTCATATGTCCCTCTAAAACTAGTTCATCATTTTCATTCTTTATTAAGCATTTGTCTTTTTCAAATGAAACTTTATTTCTTTTATCACAAAATTGACTAATGTTAAGTAAGTCATGCATCAACTCTTCAACATAATAAACATTGGATATGAAAGAGGTTGATGTATCAATTTTACCAATTCATTTTATGGTACCTTTGTTATTGACTCTAAAAGTTACATGACCTCCATTTTGGGGATTGAGTTCAACAAACATCTTTTTTGTCACCAGTCATGTGCCTTGAGCTCTGCTATCCAAAATCCAAAAAAAAATCGGTGTCTTGGCTTTGAGACATACCTCTTCGAAAGTTGTAGACTCGTTATCATTTTCTTCAAAAGCCATGAGTCCTACATCACTTTCTTCTTATTCGGAGTGGCTAGACACTTTCTCCATTGCATCCTAAGTTGAGATCAAGAGTTTCTTCTTCTTGTTCTTTGGATCTTTCCTTCAAGATGGGATTCTTTCTTCTAACTAAGGACATTTGTTCTTTTTATGTCCTGGTTTACCACACTCGAGACAAACATCATTTTTCTTTTGAGATTTGTCAATTTGAGCTCTGAATTGGCTTTTTCTTAAGTTTTTCTTCTTCCTATAGACTTTTTGAAGTTGTCTAGTGATAAAACTTATTTCATCTTAGCTATCTTCCCTAGAACTAATTTCATCACAAGTTTTGGCCTTAAGAGGAATATTTTTCTTCTTAGGTTGCTCTTCCTATACTTCTTTATGCTCAATCTCATATGTGAGAAGAACTCAAAGTAGCTCTTTTGAGCTTATGGTTCTAAAGTTAGCATTCTCACGAATGATTGTCTTCCTCGTGTCCCATGACTTTGTAAATGCCTTGAGAAACTTATCATTTTGCCTACACAAGAAAATCTCTTCTCCTAAGATATTCATCTCAGCAATTGACTCAATCGGTTTCATCTTGAATTCGTCCTATTGGGCTATCAAAAGACTAATTCTAGATTCTTTTACTCTAGTGGTTCCTTCATGTGTGAGCTCAAGTTTTTCCCAAATTTCCTTATCAGACTTACATGTGGAGACCTTATTCAACTCATTTGGTCCTAAAGCACATAACAAGAGTTTTATGGCCTTGGAGTTTGTTTTATGTTGCTCCTTGTCTTCCCTAGTTAACTCACTAAATTCCTTTGCAATCCATATGCCATTTTCAAGTTTTTTGGCTCAAATGGTCCATCTTTGGTTACTTGTCAAATGTCCAATCCATGATTTGAAGGAAAAACTTCATTCTTACCTTTGAATATTCATAATTTGTTTCTTTGACTGAAGGTGGACAGTTGGCCAATTGTCTTTCGGGAAGGAGCAACTTTCTGGAGCAATAGCAACATTTTGATTGATTAATCCATGGATCAATAAGTCACTATCTAATAGAAAAGTAGTCGTTATGATCATTCAATCAACTATGGTTGATCGATCATGCTTTATATTTCTGGCATGCACAACTTTGGATGATCAATCATAGTCAGTGATTGACCAATCATTCCAATGCGAGATATAAATGTATATATTTATAAAACATGGGAATTTCTCTCTAAGAGTTTTAACATGTTTCTAAATTATATGTATGATGATTCTAAACATGTCTATATGCGATTTATATCCTAAAGCTTTGATCTTCACATGAACTTAAGGAATAAGAGTTAAAATACTCTCGTACATAAATTGATTGTGTTTAACCATTTGTCCATTAAAGCTTGAACTCGAGTCTTCATGTTGATTTCTTCCTTGTGGGTGCTTCTTCAAGAGATGTTCTTCATTTTGTGCTTGAGGTCTTCATTTTGGCTTTGTTGTTTTAAACCTTGAAATGTCTTCAAGGTTAAATATCTGAAATACTAGATTTTTAAATTATTAGCTCAATTAAGTTTTGTTATCATCAAAAGCAAGGGTGACTGAAAGAATAAATAGACACCTTCTTGAAGTTGCCCTTGCTCTTTTACATCATATAAATGTGCCTCATTTTTACTAGGATGATATGTGAGAAGTCCAATAGCTAGTAGCTGGTTAGTTGAATTTTTTGTTTAGAATTTTGAAATTAGAGTTAGGAATTTATCTTAGGATAAGGCTTTCTAAGACAAATAAGGACGTATGTGATGAGACTTGATTTGAATTTAAAAAATATGTGACAAAATCTCATTAAGGTCTTGTATTATAAAAAGGATAATGAAGGCTTAGTGATTTCTCACCCAATCTAGCAGGGTAATATTAAGGAATAAATATCAATAACTTATTTTGATTATACTCTTTTTGAGTTAATTAAACATGAAATGCTCAACAGGAACTTGGCATTCTGCTCTTTCTTTAAAAATCTGATTATGATAAAACACAAAAGGTGGATGCCAAATGGAAGCCATCTCCGTAACATGACTTGGTATTCCATACAGAAATTACAAAGGCTATGTGTGTATACATACATAGATTTAAACATACAATTACAATATCCTTTGGCTCCCAAGGCATTTCCGAATGGAAATTAAAGAAAAGAGTGAAAATGTAAGCAAATTAACCGACCATTCATCACATTAAATTCTTGAGAAATAAAAATGGGATAGACAACCACACTAGGAAATAACTCCTAGACAAATCCTTTTTGTTTTTTCTTTCTTTTGCAGGTGCTAATCCTCTGACCTATGTGTGCAGTTTGTGCCTCTCTCAGCTCACATCTATCACTGATCTTCTCCGACTTCTCCGCCGTCTCCGACGTTCAGGCCTTCCCAACCCGATCATCCTTCCTCTGCTACTGGCAGACCTGTCCTCCAAATCAGACGCATCAGAAACGGTAGTCCCACTGGAAGAAGCAATGGGTATAGGTGCTCTACTTCCATCCCCTTCCAATGCACGATAACCACGCTCAAGCCTCCTCAGACGTGAACTTAGGCTTGCACTCCCTGATGGACCAAATGCTTGCAGAAGTAGAAGGACATTAAGCCAATTACTATCATCTATGCTCACATCGAAATCTCCATGATCATCATCATCATCATCCATATCAAACCCATGGTGAGGCGCACCTTCAATAACATAGTCCCCTAAAACCATTGCTCCTGGCATAGATGACCTGATTGTGCTGATCACATCTTCCCGTTCCCTCTCCCGCTCTAGACCTCTCCATTTCTGCTGAAGAATAGGATCCACCTTGCGGGGCTGAGCGGATGGATGTACAGCTCTGACGTGCTTGCGCAATTCCTTGTAAGTTCCAACAAATGAGCAGTCATCCTGCATGCAGCTTCTCTTCTTGGCGTTGAGATACTCACGAGCCACTTCAACAACTGTCCAACCTTTAACTTGCCCTCTGCACAAGGGGCAAGCAAGCTCTGTTACTTTGTACTTCCCGCTTGGCCAAGCCACACCTACAGCAAAATCAGGGCTGTCTGCTGATTCATGAAAAAGGCCATCTTGAACTTGGCCTTGTTCATGAGATGGTGACATTACCTTCGTATAGGCCTTCTTGAACTGATCAAGACAGTTGGAATAGCGATAACTGGTCCCACACATGTAAGGTCGGCATCCCTTGTCATGCGAAGAGCAGAGGAGGAGGACACAATTATGAGGGTACTCCATGCAAACAGAACATACTGCATCCTCCCAGTCCTTTTTATCTATCAGTTTGGACTTCATGTGGTCTACCTCCATGTCTAAACACTTAGGGCTGCAGGATGGCAGGGAGTAAGGTGTCGGCCTGAACTGGCGAGAAAAAATTCGGCGACGGCTCCTGGTACCTCTTGCCATTTTCAAGCTAAAACTTCACATAGGCAGAATAATTAATTAATAGAAATTTAAAATAAGTGCACTGAAAAACACAGTACGACTGTTTAACGAGACAGTAATTAAAGGTAGGTAATCTCTGCAAATTGGTGTAGTTTTTCTCATAAAAATTATTTCTTAGTAATATACAAACATAAAACATGCAACAACAGAACAAAAGAAAAGAGACAAATTAAAGTAAAATAAAAATAAAAGAATGATACTTTCATTATAAACTGAAGGCTTAAAGAAATAGAAGTCGATGAGGAGTTAAAATCTCATATAGTGGAAGAGGCAGGCTAAAACTCAGTCTTCTCAACAATCTCCACAGAACATGCCATCAACCTATTTCAAGTCACCACAGGCTTATAACTTCCTGCCTGTTAGAGCGCTTATATGTGCAAGTGGAAAGTACAACTACATGTCAAACAAATCAGTACTTTTTTTTTATATAAAGTAAACAAATCAGTATTGCAATGCATAAAAAAGCAAAGATGTTTCATTAAGGAAATGTTTAGAAATGTTCACAGGGTTAATTAAAAAATAATGTATAAGAAAAAAGAGAAAGTTTGCCGGGTATATCTTAGGGCATCTACTGTTTCCCTAACAAGAATGATCATTGAGTTAACTCAAAATATAATTAAAAGAGGAAGTTTGCCAGGTATTGTTTCATTACTTGGGCATCTATTGTTTCCAACACGAGATTTTTTAACTCAATGAAAAAGAGCTTATATTAATGACAAAGAGCAGGAGGAGATCCCTAATGGAATCAGAAGTATTAGAGCAATAAAAAGCCTTAATGATCATAATAGCAGTCCCTGCAAAAAGGTGTTGCCAAGAAGCATTTCTCCTAACCAAAATCGTGAGCTAGGCTACATTGCACCAAATGATGATCACAGAGTCAGAGGTGTCCTCAGTCTCATAAAAAATGAGACAATCAATTCCACTGTCAAGATTGTACTCTGTATTCCATCAAAACAATCAGACAATCCCACTAATGGAGTAGAAGTAGATCTTAATGGAGTCAGAAGTACATATGACACCAAAACAGAACTGCCAAAAGGAAATGAAGTACATAGAGCAATAAAAAGCCTAAATGATCATAATGACAATCCCTGTAAAAAGGTGCCACCTAGAAACATTTCTCCTATCCAAAGTCATGAGCTAGATTGCATTGGACCAAATGATGCTCATAGAGTCGAGGTGTTCTCGGTCTCATAAGAAATCCAACAATCTATTCCACTGTCAAGATTGTGCTCTCTATTCCATCAAAACAATCAGACAATCCCATCACTGCCACTACACCCAAAGAGAAAGAAAGACAAATGCAAACTTTAAGCAACCAGGTTACAAACTCAACAATACTTTCCATGTTCAAACTCGAAATATCCATCAAAGGACCTCAAGATTTCAAAAGGTGTACAATCCTGCATATGACTGGAAGTTCCCAAAGACAAAGTATGGACTTCACAATGTCAAAAACCAAGTTCCACCATCAAGTCACTCTCACTGAGAACGTTGCATCCAAACATGTAGAGAGACTTAAATACCAATACAGATGCTGCTCCATGTATCATCTTGTAGAAGACTGTCCAACTCCAAAAACATGACAAGAGCAAGTTAAAACCGTACCAAACACAAAGACAAACACAAAGACATACACAAAGACATACACTGCCATACCAAATGCACTTTGTCAAGGTACCTGAAAAAGGCGAAGCTATGCATGTCTCTTCTTCCAAGTACTGTATTTTGTTCAGTTAGAAACATAAGGACACTGAAAATGAGAACACACATTTCTTGGAAAATCAGTTCAAATTACTTAATCCTCTGATGAAGAACAGGCATAAGAATTGTCTCAGTTTCTGATCAACCATTTCATATGCACAAATTATATATCTATTCTCTACAGCCGCCAATGCCACTGAACCAAACTGCTTAAACACCACAAGTTGACTAATGAACAAAAAACAAACAGAAAAAACATTGATAAATAATTCTAGTGAATAAAATAAGACGTTACTTAAATTATGCATTGGCATGTACCTGATACCAAATAAGCACTTCTTTGGAAGATTTTTGCAGTGTTGGCTAGAAACACTGCAAGAATAGAAAACAGAAAACAGTAAGTGAGATTAACAATAATATAATGAAAAACTTGGGAAGAATTATAAAACTTTAAATTCCAAGTTCTGGCAAATGTTCATAATTTTATACAGCTACCTTCTATGCTCAAAAGAGAAAGATAAGCTCAAACTTTTTTTTATAAAAAATTAAAAAATAAAAAAATAAAATAACTTTATACTCAAGACAATTGCCTATTGCCTGGAAAAGGAAATTAGGTGAGCAGATGGCCCTAGAACTGAAGATCGTAAACAATGGAGCCATATTCCATTGCAACATATGATAAAGAGAATACTCTCTGCTAACATAGTCTGCATATCGCCTGAAACAAATCTGAACCCTTTTTTTGGAAAATGAACAAATCTGAACCTCTCAACAATTACATTACCATGTCTCCCAATCAGACATCCATAATGGTTAACAACATTATTAGAAAAGTCAACAACACTAATGAGTCAAGATAGTACTTATACTGCCAGCCAAAATACCAAATTACCAAGTGTGGGAAGCACTTTGTTCACTGAAAGGTGTCAATCTTTACATGCTGAACTCAATACAGCCATGAGATATGCCAACTTGAGAGGGCTGATCATACCAGAAACTTCTAGTGAAATAATCAGGCCACATTGCATGTCAAACTATGTAAAGGCCATAGGGCCATCTTACAAACAACTCTAGTTAATTGGCCTCATAAAGGAAGATGCTAAGTTAAATTTCAAAACAATCTGATGGCTGGGACTGCAAGATTGCATTATAACTTGACAATGGCCAATACAAAATACAACTTTCTGACCAGCCCCCATGACTGCTAATGTGAAAATTGGATATTCTAACGGCCAGTGACTTGATCAATTTGCAATGTGCCTTCAGAAGTAACAGGTCTGTTAATTTGAGACCAAATTGAACAAAAAAGAAAAAAAAAAAAAAGAAAGAAGGAAAGATCAAGACAAACATCAAAACCTTTGACTTTCAGAAAATGGAAGAGTCCATAATAGCCAACTGGTGTCCATAAAATATGGATACAAATCCAATTCAAACTCACAGAAGTTCTTTTTAGGAAAAACAGAATGATTTATAAGCATCACACAATGAACTGAGACTTTACTAGGGTGTCTTCAGATAGCTTCATACAGGCATGTTCGTTCAAATGATCTAGCATTGCAATCATTAACAACAAAATCATGTTGGATACTCTATGTTCTGAGATCCGCAATCACTCTCAATGGTCGACACACTGCTGATCTCTTCAAAAAAAAAATTCAAAAGCGCATTTCAAACCTAAAGTACTACCACAGGTTGCAAGCATCGTAGAGAAAAAAAAGAGACAAAATGTTCGCTTTATGCATTTCAAATGGACCTGCTACCAAATTTCCATCTTGCACCAACTGGAAGAAAAATAACACAACTCGTCATTGTTTCATAGAAACCGGTAAATTGGAAATACAAAATTCCGCCCACCGAGTAACTCATCACCAAAAATAAACAAATACCACGACAGTTCTCCAACAAAATACATCTAACCTCACCTACCTTCCCACCAAGCGCCACAATCCAACGACAAACTAATCACGACCGAGACGCAGGATCATTTCCAGGATAAAAAGCTCCGATTTTTACCACCTCGAAGACTCGAGAGAAAACAATCCCCTCACCTTAGATATAAACTTCGAGGAAGGTATCAAGAAAGTCACTGAACATGATGATGACAGAATACATCAAGGACAGTAGGGACACCAAATTTTAATACCCGCACATAAAATAAAACCCAACCCACATGGGCAGCTTTGAAAATTATATAGTTCTTTTCAGATAAATCACATGAAACCAATTTAAAAAAAAAAAAAAAAATTCAGAAAATGTTTGAATCCAGTAATGGAAAAAACGGAAAAAAAAAAGGGGAAATACATGAACGAAGGCGTACGTACCTGGCCAAACATTAGATATGTGCGGAGGAGAGAAACTAGAAACAAAAAATTGAGAGAGAGGAAGGTAGGGGTTAGGGTTGGGGCTATTAGATCGGAGCGGAGAAGCCGAGCATAGATCAATTTCTATTCTCTTCCGCTCTCTCTCTCTCTCTCTCTCTATATAGACTCTCCTCGATTTCGGAAAAATCGCAGAAGCAAAAGTGCAGCGCCTCTGGTTTTATACATTTATCGGATTAGTCGAGTAAATGTAACGCCATTGTGACGCCACTCGCTCCGTACCGCCAAACACAACCGCATTTTTTAGACCACAAAATGGACCAGAGCCGCCTGCGTCTCCCAGTGGCAAGTCGAGTAAATTTATAGAAACCCCCTCAGCTATGGTCGATTTTTCCAGTCCGGATGGCGAACTCAATAGAAAAAAGAAAGCTTTAAAACTGCGGAACACGGATATTGGGTTGAGAGATATGTTGGAATGGGATACGGTATATTCGTTGCTTGCATATAGTCACGACTACCGAGTATTCCCCACTCCTTTTTCATTTTTTATTTTCTCCCCAAACTTCAAATAATAATTACTGTATTATTTATATAAGAGAAAATTATGAATTTAAAGTTCAATTCTATATTTATTTTAAATTTATATTCTTTTATTAATTTCTTTTTTTATGCTACAATTATATTTAAGTATTTTTATTAACTCCTGAAATTGAATAGGTGTAAAAAATTTAAAGACTACAAATAATAATAATAATAGTGTAGAGTTTCAGGAAAAGAGAAAAATTTTACTGACTTTATGTAATTTGAGTACATGAGTCTTTATTTATAATAGAGGAAACAAGTAGAATCTAATACAATTAAAAAAAAGTGTTATCGTATCGTAACATCTCACAGAGAAGTTGTGACCTATGATGGGTAACTCTTTTTTGTTTTTTTTTCTCTTTCTTTTGTATCCCATTTTGGAGTTATGAATAATGATACATAACAATATGTATTATAGTTTGTTTTTGTCATATTTAATCCAATACTAGATGCTACAGTTTTATACTTGACATAGATTAATCGTTGCTTGTAAGATTTTGAGGGCCTCAATATAGTACCCAATACTAAGATGCTTAACTTAGGAATATTTGCATTGTCGAGTTATATCATCATTGCATTTTGATTTATGTTAGCTACAATGTGACACTTGAAATCGTTGGCCCAAGTGTGTTTTTTGAGACGGGTGAATTAAGAGGTAAAAATAATTTTTTAGTGATTAATGATAAATAATATAAATTATAAAATAACAAATCACACACAACAAAAGAACACAATTTTTTTGTACTCAATGTTCCCCTATGAGTAATCACTGCCCAAAAACATTTGTTCAAAAAAATTCCACTAAATGCTCTATTAGTTGGAAATACGATTACAAAAAAATTCATGTTAGCAATTAGACGCCCTAATTCCAAACTAATGAGAATAATAATAATAATCATAGAATAAAAAAAATAAATAAGAAAATACAACAAGATTTATACAGGTTTGACTGTTAAGCTATTTATAAGTTTTCTAACCAAACTAATCATTATTTAATCATTTACAAAAGGTTGACATACATATTGATAAATCACGAGAAAGCTATGATCAACTGATCGTATGTAACGACTATATTTTTATGACTCCTTAGACTTCTTAATTGATCAAGGCATCGATCAACAATTTTTTATACCTTTTAAAAAATCAAGGTTCAATCCTACCCGGTCGATCGATCGGGCTTTTTAGCCTTGACTATGTAGAATCAATATGATCAATCAAGTAAAGGGGTACGATCGATCATGCTCTATATCCTTTTATGACATACTTCTATTTAATCGATCAAGCTGGTTGGTACGATTGATGAAGTTTTATAGTGTATTATGCATGGACTTAGTATGATGGATCACTTTAGTTTGGATGATTGATCATGTTTTATAGCTCATTCTAGTAGGATATTGTATGATTCATCGAGCCATTTAGGTCGATCAATCATACTTTATTGTGAAATTATACTTTGGATGATTGATCATGACCAATAGTGCGATGGATCATGCCAATTGCCAGTATGGTAAAAATGCTTCAAAGCATGATAAAAATTATCCTAAGGTGTTCTAGCAAGTTTAAATCATTAATATGCATTGTCTAAACATGATTTTTAAAATTTTTGTCCTATAGCTCCAAAAATTTTTGTGTACCTTTGGATCGAAGGTTGGTTGATTGCTCTCATACATTTCTAGAGTTATTGAGACATTTCTACTTGAATTGATTCAAGTCTTCAAGTCTTCAAACTTATTGTAGGTGCTTCAAAATGACTTGACACTTCTTTGAGTTTGAGGTCTTGAGATGAATTTGGAGGATGGACTCAAGTTCACAAACTAAAGAGAAGGTCCACAACATAATGGTAGCGTGGTGGTAAATAAAGAGTCATCTCATAAAGATAACGTCGATGTAATTAGTTTAAGTTTAAGAGAAATTATTATAATATTATAATCTTATTCATATATAAATTGAGCTTCAGGGAAGGGTTAAAACACAAGTCTATAACCTCTTTCTTCCTCCCGTTTTCTCCTAATATGTCGTCTCTCCTTTTCTCTATGAGCTAATCCATAGAGTCCTACAAATCAACATGATATAAGAGCATTTATTTTCAGGACTCATAGTTAAAGTTTTTTTAGAATTCCCAATTTTTTATATTGGGTGCATGACTTCGCGTTATCTCCTTATTTTTGTTTCTTTCTTCAAATTCTTGACATGAATCTTTTTTTTTTCAATTGAGATTGTGGATTCCTCTATCATTCCCCGAGGGCCGTGTCTTAAGATTATTCCCCGAGGCCTCCATAATGTGCCAACCACTCTCAAATGGTAAAAGTAAAACTGCTAAATAAGGGGGTAAAAGGTAATGACTATTTTGGGGCCACTATGTGCGTTCTTCTTCATCAAAGTAAGGTGAATCTATAAAAGCTAAATATGTTAGAGTAATTTCATATAAATTCATAAATTTTAATATTATATTTGAATACTGAATTAAAAGTAAGAATTTATATATTGTAAAAGTAACAATTTGATTGAATAATTGGATATTATAAAATTAAATATATATTTTATTATTTTATTTGTATGTATTTAACTAAATAAATAATTTTTAGTTTAACTTTTTTATTTTTATTAATTTAAACTAGTGAAAATCAATCTTAGTTTATTAATAGAAAAGTTCAGTAAAATTAGCTTATAATAGTTAAATTTACCAAATGTATTCCATCCTTATACACTTTACATTAAAAAAAATTCTTTATACTCCACTTTTTATTAGATAATTCACGGTAATCCACTTTGAATGCCCCCCTCGTACCGTTCTTATTTTCTCTTCTCGACCAAATCCACCACGATCAGTCTCCCCATCGACCTTTCCTTTCCGCTTCACTGTTGCCAAGGCACACTGTTAGAATTATGGTTTCAAATAGATAATTTATAAAATAAATTACCATGATATTAGAGGCGTGGGGCCCACTTCTAGATGTTGTCATTGGATGTTCAGTACAGGGAATAATGACCAGCACATCCCCCTGTAGAGGTAGATTAAATGGGTACATTGACTTAGTGGACACATCCCTCGGGACTAAGGAGATATGTCTCTCTTGAAGGGATGTATCCCTCCTGAGAGGATGTATCTCTTCTAAGAGGATGTGTCCTTATGAAAAGTCATTAGTGCACCCTTTGAAATTCTATATAAACCTCCATGGTCTTACAAGTGAGGCTAAAGCTATATGCACACCCAGTCTGGCTGAACGGGAGCAAGCTTATCACTTGTAAACGAAGTATAAAAGATTATCTTGTGCACTTCAAGTTCTGTTTATATTCTTCAAGATGAAAGGTACGCTCTCTTTATTCTTCTTTTTTCAATTCTTTGATATATGTATGGTTTTCATGATAATGGAATTATGGAGGATTTAATATCTATTTTCTATGATGTTTATATTATTATTATACATCAAGTCTAACAAATACAAGTGAATAATGCCTCTGCTGGTATCATAGAGATAGATTATAGGTTTCTATATTTTTCCATAATTTTTTTGGAATTTTTGGCTATTTATTAGTGAATGAAAATAAGCCTAATTTAGGCTTATTAGGTTCTGGCGCCGCAGGCGGGCTTGTTGTGCGCGGGCTACTGTGCGCGGGCCTGCTGCACAGGCTAATGTGCGCGGGCCTACTATGTGCGGGCTACTGTGCGCGGGCTGCTGGCCACGGGCCTGCTGGTGCAGGCTTGTGCGGTCCGGTCGGTGATGACCCAGAATCATAAACCAAACCAGGTTTTTACTAATATAATGAATCAGAATGTGTTTTAAGGTTTATTATTACCCAGAATTGTATTTTGAATAGGATTTCCATGTTATTTGGCTATTTGAAGTATTTATAATTAGTGTTATTGCATGTCTTGTTATATATTTATGTATTTGTATGTGAAAATTAACTTAATTATATAATTTGCAAAATCCCCAAAGGGTAATGCATTTTGTATAAATTAAATTAATTTTATGTGTGTTTATTTTGAGTATAATTTGTTTTATGAGTTATACTAATTTTATTATATGATTAGCAAAATCCCCAAAGGGTAATGCGAATTGTATAATTAGATTTGTATGTTGTAAATTAATTCATATGAATCCCCAAAGGGTAAGTATGAATTAATTTATTTGTTTGTTTGTTGGTTTGTGATTGTTGGTTGTTTATCATGTGTGGAATGATTTGCCTAGTAACTCTCATGAATCCCCAAAGGGTAAATGGGAGTACTAGATGGTTGAAATGATTCTATAATTATGTATGTTCTCCCAAATATTGAAATATTTTCTGGATGACAGGAATATCCAGTAGTGGACATAATTTTGCTGAGTCCCTAAAGAAAAATGTACTTGATGGGACTAATTATGTGAACTGGTCACAACGGGTTGACTTAATGCTACGAGGCTATAGGTTTGATAAGATTATCAAAGTGGATACTCCTCCTCAAAGACCTTCCCAAATAAACTACCCTGATAATCTGAAACAGTATAGGAAGGACCTTAGAAAATTCAAGGAATGGGATAATGCTAATGAAATTTCTAGGTCACATATTCTTGGGGCTCTAAGTGAGACTCTCTTGATGACTTATTTTCATGTCCCCACTACAAAAGAGATTCTCGACCAGATTGAGGCTAAATATGGTAAAAAGTCGTCTACTCACATCAATAACTTATGGCAAAAGTTCACTCGTGCCAAATGGGAAGAAAATGCTGATGTGAGAAAACATGTAAATGGCATGCTTGCCATGGCAGATGAGTTACAATATCATGGTAGACCAATGGATGAAGAAACTAAAGTGGTCACCATTATCAACTCTTTACCCAAATCTCTCAAATATATTCAAGACTTTTATTCTTTGTCCAAGACAAAGTGGACTATATTTGATTTGGTTAATATGATCGACCACCAGTCCGAAAGACTCAATCCAAGTATTGAGTTAAATAAACCTTCACCTAGTGCTAACGTAGTTTTGAAGCCGAAGAAAAAGAATTTTAAGAAGAAGGGAAAGAACTTTCGATTTCAAAACTTCAAGGACAAAAAGGTCAATCAACAAAGGGTTGAAGTACATGCAAATCAACATGTTTGCTTCTTCTGCAATAAGCCAGGACATATAAAGAAGTATTGTAGGGCTTTGAAAACCATGCAAGAAGGGCAACAGGAGAACACCAGTGAGTCCTTATCTCTTGAAACTTGTACTATTTATATCAAGCCTTTTAGTTGGTGGGCTGATTCTGGTGCAACTGTTCATGTATCGAATGAGTTGCAGGGTTTCAAGGAGCTAAGAAAGATTGAGGACAAAACAAGCTTTATTTACATGGGAAATGATGAAAAGGCCATTGTGGAAGGCGTGGGCACTTACCGGCTAAAGCTTGTTGATAATAAGTTTTTTGATTTAGAAGATTGTCTTTATGCTCTTTCTATGAGAAGAAGTCTATTATCTGTATCTTGTCTTGAGAAACTTGGATTTACATTTTACTTTGGAAATGGAAAGTTTCTTATGTTACAAGATAATAAAGTTATTTTGAGAGGTTTTCGAAATTCTGGTCTATATCAATTGCAACTTAGTGGAAATATGGTGTTCAATGTTTCTACTTCTTTGGATATTAAAGAAAATGAATTGTATTTGTGGCATTTACGACTAGGGCATATAAACAAAGATAGAATTACAAGACTTGTGACACAAGGATTATTGAAAAATCTTTCACATAATGATTTTCCTATTTGTGAGTGTTGTATATATGGGAAAATGACAAAGATACCCTTTCCATCCAAAGGCTCAAGAAGTTCTCATGTTTTGGATATTATTCATTCTGATATATGTGGACCTATGAATGTGAATACTCGTAATGGTCATTCGTATTTTATCACATTTATAGATGATTTCTCAAGATATGGAAGAGTATATTTACTGCATAGAAAAAATGAGGCCTTAGATTATTTCAAAACCTTCAAATTGGAGGTAGAAAATGCCATAGGAAACAAGATCAAAACATTGCACACCGACAGAGGTGGAGAGTATTGTTCGGAGTTATTCTCTGAATTTTGCAAGTCAAAAGGGATTATCCATATGTTTAACATGCCTTATACACCTGAACAGAATGGTATTGCTGAAAGGAGAAATCGAACCTTACTAGAGATGGTAAGATCTATGATGGCACTTGCAAATTTGCCAATATCCTTTTGGGGCGAAGCATTATTGACAGCTACCTATATCTCAAATAGAGTGCCTTCAAAGTCGGTTGAGAAAACATCTTATGAGGTATGGTCAGGCAAAACTCCTAGTCTTAACCATTTTAAAGTATGAGGATGTATTGCTCATGTTTTAAAACTTGATCCTAAGGACAAATTGAAGGCTAAGACTCGAAGATGTTTATTCGTTGGGTACTCTGAACATTCGAAAGGATATAGGTTATATGATCCCAAGGAGAAGGTGATTATTGAAAGTAGACATGTAAAATTCATTGAGGATAGATTTGATTGTGATGAAGATTTAGGTATGAAGTCTCACTTGGAAGAATGTGTTGAAATGTCTTCTTCTGAATCTCCTTCTAATATAGAGAATTATACCCAAATGGATATTCGAAGAGGGACTAGAGAAAGAAAACCTAGTCAACTCTTATCATCTTCAGATTTTTATACCTATGCTGGAGAAACTTATGAAAGAACAAAGTTGAATGAAGATGTTACTGATCCTGACACTTACGAGGAAGCACTCCTTGATGTGGATTCCGACAAGTGGAAGTCGGTAATGGAAGAAGAGATGGACTCTATGTATAAAAATGAAGTTTGGAAACTTGTTGATCCTCCTACATCGGTTAAGCCCATTAAGTGCAAGTGAATTTTTACAAGGAAGAAAAATGTTGAAGGGAAAGTTGAAAGATTCAAAGCTCGTCTTGTTGCCAAGGGTTTTACTCAACAATACGGGATTGATTATGATGAAACATTCTCTCCTGTTGCAAGAATACAGTCTATTCGAGCTCTCTTGGCATTGGTAGCATATTATGACTATGAGTTGTTCCAAATGGATGTTAAAACCGCTTTTCTAAATGGAAATTTGGATGAGAAGATTTATATGGAACAACCACGTGGATTTGTTAGATCTGGAACTGAAGCAAAAATGTGTAAGTTGGACAAGTCTATTTACGGTTTGAAACAAGCCTCAAGATTATGGAATATCAAGTTCAATAAAGCAATTACAGCGTATGGTTTTACTCAGAATCCAGAAGATCACTGTGTTTATATAAAAACAGTGGGAGATCGCATTGCTTTTCTTACTTTATACGTAGATGATATTTTATTAGCCGGGAATGATATTCAGTTACTCCAAGGTATAAAGACATGGTTGTTTAAGACATTTGATATGAAAGACTTTGGGGAAGCTTCTTATATTCTTGGCATTAAAATTCTACGGGATAGATCTTTGCGAAAATTGAGTTTATCTCAAGAGAAGTATATCGACACTCTTCTGGATCGGTTTCACATGTCTAATTGTATACAAGGTAAAGTACCTTATGATAGCACTAAAAAGATGAGCCATGTGGATTGTCCTTCTCACCTCAAAGATAAGTTGGACGAATCTAAGTATCCATACGCTTCTGCTGTGGGGAGTTTTATGTATGCTCTTATATGTACAAGACCTGATCTTGCTTATGCTGTTGGGATTCTTAGCCGGTTTCAGGCTAATCCAGGTTTTACTCACTGGGAAGGGGTAAAATGGGTAATGCGCTATCTAAAAAGAACAAAATCATATGCTTTGACTTATCAAGCGGACAAGTTGGAATTGGTTGGTTATTCCGACTCAGATTATCAAGGATGTGTTGATACAAGAAAATCTACTTCTGGTTTTATCTTTATGTTTGGAGGAGGTGCTATTTCTTGGAAAAGCAAGAAGCAAGATTGTGTCGCGCAATCAACCATGGAGGCAGAATATGTGGCTATGAACTTAGCTACAAGGGAAGTTGTCTATCTTCGCAAATTCTTGCGAAGTCTTCTAGTGGTAGACTGTGTGGAGCGACCTATTCCTCTCTTTTGTGATAATGAATCTGCTATTGCTATCACGAAAGATCCGAAGTGTCACTCCAAGGCTAAACATATCGAAGGCAAATACCACTATATACGAGACATGCTGAGGAAGGAGGAAGTTGTTCTTTATAAGATATCTTCTTCGGATAACTTAGCTGATCCACTAACCAAGTGTCTTCCCGTGACCAGTTTCACTTTCCATGTGGGGAACATGGGTTTGATTTGTTTATAATTGATGAGACCAAGTGGGAGAACATTGTTTTGTATGCATTGTGGTCTCAATGATTTGTAATACTATGTATGTCATGACATTGTAATTTATATTCCATGGAATGATTTTGACAAAATGCATATGCTTTTGTGTGAAAATATGAGTACTCAGTGTATGCCATGAGATTCAGCTTCCCTATTAGGTATGCACTTGTACATGTATATATGAGGGTCTCGATAGGGAATGACGGTTGAGTCTCTAAATTGTCCAGGCCAATGGGACTGCATAGGCACAGTTTCCTTTACGGCTAATACTCATGCTGGTATAGAACTTTACCCTGAGCTCCTCAGGTACTGAGTATGCTATGGACGGTGAGATGCCTTGATGTTCAGCTTTTTTATTAGGTATATACTTGTATGTATATACGGAAAGGTCTCAATAGGAAGGTTGGGTTGGATGTCTAAATTATTCAGGCCTATGGTACTGATTAGGCACAGTTACCTTAGTGGCTAATACTCGAACTGGTACAGAGCTTTACCCTGAGTTCAGGTCCGAGTATGCTATGAATGGCGACCGCTGAATTGGCAAATTTGACAAGTATGGATTTGGTTTATTCCCCAGCCTTGGATATCTAAGATATATATTGTGTAGGCCCGGGTTAACTACACATGTATATTAAAGTGTTTAAGGTAATGCCTATGGTCATGGTATGGTTTTATGTGTCAAAATTGATTTTTCATGTTTTTTTTAAAATCGGAATTTGAAATGGATTTGAAACCAAGTGGGAGTTTGTTAGAATTATGGTTTCAAATAGATAATTTATAAAATAAATTACCATGATATTAGAGGCCCACTTCTAGATGTTGTCATTGGATGTTCAGTACAGGGAATAATGGCCAACACATCCCCCTGTAGAGGTAGATTAAATGGGTACATTGACTTAGTGGACACATCCCTTGGGACTAAGGAGATATGTCTCTCTTGAAGGGATGTATCCCTCCTGAGAGGATGTATCTCTTCTAAGAGGATGTGTCATTATGAAAAGTCATTAGTGCACCCTTTGAAATTCTATATAAACCTTCATGGTCTTACAAGTGAGGCTAAGGCTATATGCACACCCAGTCTGGCTGAACGGGAGCAAGCTTATCACTTGTAAACGAAGTATAAAAGATTATATTGTGCACTTCAAGTTCTGTTTATATTATTCAAGATGAAAGATACACTCTCTTTATTCTTCTTATTTCAATTCTATGATATATGTATGGTTTTCATGATAATAGAATTATGGAGGATTTAATATCTATTTTCTATGATATTTATATTATTATTAGACATCAAGTCTAACACACACAACCATCACCCGACCGAGAGTTTTGCAGCTTCCGTTGACGACGGAGGTAACTCTGTATGTTCCTATATCCTATACATCATCTCCCTGTTATCGTATATATAAAACAGTTTAAGTGGAGGGCATTATTGTTATTTCTTAAGGTTATATCTTACGGGACTATACGAGAGAAAGGGAAAAATCGGGAGGACTCTGCCGTGTAAGAATAGTTTGACATGGTATCAGTGCGGGGTTCATCGTTTTCAATTTTTTTTACCTTTCTTGCGTTTCCGGCGCCATGAGTTGATTTCGGAGGTTCTTGCGGCGTCCTCTAGGTTCTGCAGTGGATTTGCAGAAGAGATTTGTTCCAGTTTGCAGCGGCTTTCGTTGGTTTCTCACTCCGTTGGGGTTCCGTTGGCAAAGAGGTTGGATTTCGTTCATTTGCAGAGGATTTCGTTAGGTTTTTCATTCCGTTGGGGTTCCGTTTGCCGAGAGGTTGGATTTCGTTGGTTTCTGCTGGATTTTGTCGTTGCCGAGGTTGGAATTTGTTGTTGGCCGAGAGGTTGGCCTTTGTCGTTGGGTTTTGCCGTTGGCAGAGAGGTTCGATTTTATCTGTTGCAGAAGTTGGATTTTTTGTTGCAGAGGTTGGATTTTGTAGTTGGCCGAGAGGTTCGATTTTATCATCTGTTGCATAAGTTGGATTTGTTGTTGCTCTTTACTCTCTTTGCTCTCTTCACATCTCTCTCTTTACTGTCTGTATACATCTTTCTCTTATGTTCTATCCCTGTTTCTCTCTGTTTCATCACCAAACCTGTTATTTCTTTCCCCAATTTTCTCATTTTTCCCATGTCCCTGGCTGCTTCTTGCTCCACACTTTTCGTGTTTGTCTTTCTGCTTTCTGCTTCTTGTTTTATGCTCTTCGGTTTCTCGTTAACTCTTCTGTTTGTTCAACAATGTACATTTCAGACAATTTTGTATGTTTTTTTGCTTTGGTGCGGCATGAATCTGGACGATTGGGCTGCATTTCACTGACTCCTTTGCTTGGTGGTGGTGGTTTTTTTACAGATTAGGAAGTTTATCTTTAGGATTTTTTAGAATATCATATTTTTCTGTTTATTTTGATTTCCTTGTCAAGTCTTGGAAAGTGGTTCCCTTTTTGGCATTGGTATGGTTGTTGTTTATGTGTCTTTTGTTGCTTATCATCGTTTGCTGGAATACTTTACCAATACAAGTTTCTTGTCTCTTTGTTGAGTGCATTGTCTTTTTGTATCTCGTCCTATCTCGTGCTTGGTCATGTCTGTGTTAACTGTCACGGCAGTGGATATGAAAAGGTAGAACAGCACTGTCACCCAGAAAATCCCTCACAATTCTGGGGCCAAGAAGAACTCTTTTTGTATTTATCCTCTGAGGTGGTTGGGGAACAGACTAGACACACCTAATGGAAGAAAAATTACTAATGACCTTGTTGACTCAACTCCTCTTGTGGAAACTTACGATAAACATCATAATAGAAGATGGGAGTTGTCATAATTGATCTTTTTCATAGGTGGCAGAGAGAGGATTAAGTTCTTCTGCAGCCGCTGGGGAGAAGTTAGGGCAGAGGAAATGGAGGGAATATATCATTACCTGTCAAAAAAAGCCTTCCTTGCCAGATTTCACTCGAGACGATATTAATGGAAACATACACCTTGCTGAATCCTTGGTTAGGAGTGAATTCTCCCTTCAATATCTTTTAATGGGAAGCTTCTAGCCACTTGATTAGTTGTATTACATTCTATCTTGCTGTTCATGTGTATCTCC
Organism: Aristolochia californica; assembly: GCF_029961685.1. Lineage (NCBI taxonomy): Eukaryota > Viridiplantae > Streptophyta > Magnoliopsida > Piperales > Aristolochiaceae > Aristolochia > Aristolochia californica. The sequence goes on from NW_027182268.1 coordinate 827,211, forward strand.
TCTGCTTGTTTTGCTGCACTTGTCCTTTCAACTCTGTGTACATTTCTCCTGTGTGACTTCGTTACTTTTATACTTTCTGATCAAATTTTCTTGCCCATTCATTTTGATAAGCTATTCTGCTGATTTGTTTGAGAGAATTTTGACAAGCTGCTGGGTCTAGTTTTTTTCCTCTACACCATTTTTACATATGTTAGTTGCTAGTTCTACTGAAAGTTTTTACATGCACCTATTTCACTATGTTGCTTTGTAGTTTATTTCATCTCTTTTGATGTCTTTCTACTGTTATAACTTTTCGTTTGACTGAACCAGTGTCAGTTGAGCATCGAGTAGAGTCAAAGGTGGCAACTGGTGAATCCAGCATGTCTTTGATACATACTTCTGAAATTTAGCTTCCCTTCTATGAATTTAAAAAAAGAAAAGTTCTTAGAGTTGTTTACAAAGCCAAAACCTACATTGTGAAAAATTATGATCCAAAGCAGGTAAGAAATAGACATATCTGATGAAAAAATCTCTTCTGGGATTTGGTATTCATAAGAAACTTAGGGACCTATTTTCGTCAGGAATTCCCTAAAATAACATAGAACCTTCGGCACAAAAGCTTAATCCAGTCTGCTTTGTAATGCAGGAATTTGCTTGCTTTATATTGCTTAACAAATTAAGTTTTTATAAGAGCAATGATGTTATGAAGGAAAATTCAAATCAAGTTGTTTAGTGTTTCTGGCAATTTATAGTACCTGAATGATAAACCAAAATGATTTATTATAGCAGTAACAGGACTCTAATGCCCTGACAGCATATATTGGTTGAGATAATGCACATTGAAAAGGCTCTAGAACCAAATAATTACTGAAAAAATTTCTGGACCAAAGATTGAACAACAATCAACCTGTTCAATCTGGCAGGCGAAAGTTGGGGAGAAATTACTCAAAAAAAAAAAAAAATGTTGGGAGAAAGAATAAATGGTGAGTGGGAACTCATGAAAAAGTCTGGAATGGTCACCATTAAAAAAAAGAACGGAAACATTAAACAAAAGATGATTTTCAACAATCCTGTGCAGGAATACATTCTAAATGTAAATATTTCAATCTCTTATTGGAAAGTCAGGAAAAAGAATAAGCTACAGGAGAAAACTCAAACTTGACAGAGCAAGAAGATAACTTCTTAACATCCACTGCAACATAGTTAATTAGGTTCAAAGAGATTAGAATATAAAAGATAATTATGATAAAAAGCAGCTACTGCATTTGAGGAGAGCAGGAGCTTCTAATAAGTATGTGGAAGTTGTTACTCTTCTAAAAGATAATGGCCAAATAGCTAATGCAACAAACAGTTGGTACAAATACCTTTTCTGAACAACATCTGATATCAAATAGGGAGTTTAATTGGATTTAAATCATAAAATATATATTTTTTTGTCCTTTATATTTAAAAGGTTTATATTTTGTCACTTACTCTCTTATTAAACTCCTTTCAAATCTTAGCAGCTAAAAAAATGAGAGGCGTTGGAAGGTTTGCCGCACCTAGCGCTGCTAATAAAAAACCCCTTGTCACTTCCTCTCACTTCTCCACCTTCTCCAGCTCTGGTGGAAGAGGACGTGGCCGAGGCTCTGGAAGATCAACTGAAGATCCTGATTCCAGAGAAGATGATGCCACACCCGTTCCACCTGGTCTTGGTCATGGTCATGGCAAACCAATGCCATCAAGCTCAATTCTCCCTTCCTTCTCGTCCTGGATGTCTGGTGTTACTACTCCTTCAGCAGGTCGAGGTCATACTCCACAAACTGATTCTGAATCTACGAGTTCCCTCTCCAAGAAGCCCATTTTTTTCCGTCGTGAGAATGACTCAGCTCAACGAGAAATGCAGTTTGTTGATTCACCACCAAATAAAGAAAGTGATGCCGTCCTTCCAATGGGTATTTCTGGTGGGGTCTCTGGTGCAGGGCGTGGAAAGCCCACTAAGAAATCAATTGTTGAGCCTAAGTCTCAAGAAGAAAACCGTCACATTCGACGTCGGCCTGTTCCTATGCAATCCAACAGGGTTGGGATTAGTGAAGCAGGATTATCACAACGATTGACCCGAGATGAGGCTGTAAAGAAGGCAGTAGAAATCTTAGGACGTGGTGGAGAAGGTGGAAGGGGAAGAGGAAGGGGGCTTAGGGGAAGAGGTGGTGGTCGAGGTAGAGGGTTTAGAGGGCGTGGTGCGCGAGGTGGTGTTGGCAGATCTGGTGATGTAGATGATGATTTTGCTACAGGACTTTACCTTGGTGATAATGCTGATGGTGAGAGGTTAGCGAAGCGTCTAGGAGAAGAGAATATGAACAAATTGACTGAGGCATTTGAAGAGATGAGCTGGAGTGTGTTGCCATCGCCAATGGATGATGCTTATTTAGATGCTCTTCATACAAATAATTTGGTATGAGTTATTTCTTTTCTGAAAATTTTAGTTAATCTTGTGAATATGGTATTGATTTATCTTTTTTTTTAATATGTAGATAGAGTATGAACCAGAATATTTAATGGGAGACTTCGAATCTAATCCTGACATAGATGAGAAGCCTCCAATTCCTTTAAGGGATGCACTGGAAAAGATGAAACCATTCTTAATGGAGTACGAGGGAATAAAGAGTCAAGAGGAGTGGGAGGTAGGTTCTACCTACTATGCTTTTCGTTGTTTCATGTGTGTAGTTTTTGCTGCATTTTTTTCTAGGTAAATCTTGATTTGGTGCAGTAGATGGGAGTAGAATCAGATGTTGATGTGTCATGATCTCCAAGTTAGGAAGTCTTCTTTATGGTTAAAAATTGTTCAAGACTTATTTTTAGTGCTGTCAATGAACCAATTTAATGAAGTTTGAATCTATCACAAATTGTATGGATTTTTGAAAATATTAATTTGAGGTTAACAACAAAGACGATTAATGTTAAAGTATGAGAAGAAATGATAAATATAGTCTAGAACTGAGAGATTTTACTTTTGAGTGCCTCGAATGTCAATTATATGATTATTGAAATGCAATTCCTATTGGCTGGTAAGTGGCAAAAGTGGCAGGACCTCTTATGGCCCTTTGATTGGTAGTTGTTCACTCTTTTCTGTGCTGTCACATGAGTTGGAATTTATTATGTATATCTTTCTGTTATCATACTTGTTCTGTGTGGCGACATTTTTTTTCTTTGAAATGATGTGTGGCGACATTCTTGATACTTATATTTTGTGAAATGATGTGTGGCGACATTCTTGATACTTATATTTTGTGAAATGAACTGGGAAATTGATCTTTGTTCTTTCAATCATTGGGATTTTGAAGGAACAAGGAATTATTAGAATGACTATTGGCAAGCTTAATATGAAGAGCGATTAATGTGCTTCTGTCAGAAAAAGGAAAATAAAAAAGCAACTAATGCTGCTTTCTGGAATAATGACATAATTCTGGGCCCCATGGTGGAAACTATGTAGACGGGTACGACAAATGAAGCCTCAACAAATTGATAAGATTCACATTGCAAGTTCTGGAAAGTGCATATCATTTCGTTGTATTGGTTCAGTCCTCTTAAATACTAAAGAGATACTTTGAGCTTCATAGACTTGAATGAAGTTTGAAGTAAAGAGTTTATTGAGAAAATTAATGTGATAAATGTAAGAGAAGAGTAGAATGGGAGGGAGAAGGATGGGTGCAATATGTTAATTAACTTAAAAGGAAGTCACTATACTCCTTATCATTATAAGGACAGAAACAACTAAGGGGGCATAAGACAGGAAAAGTATATATATGTGTGTGCGTATATATATATATATATTATACATCAATGTTTACACTCACATGGCCATTGAGCCAAAGGCCCAATTCACAAGAAGCATATTCTTTTAGTACTTTGTATATGTTCTCATAGTTTACTCTTCCTAGCATGAAGCCTTTATCTTGGGCAAACTCAAATGAGTTTTGTTTCTTGATGGAAAAGAGCGGGAAGTGCTTACCTATGCTACAATTGCTCAAAACTCTTCAATCGAACTACTATTTGTAGGTTTTGGGCTTAGATTGCATCTAGCTAAAGTTGACTTCTAATGTTCCTGAGGGCATGGCTACTTGTGAATAATGTAAGACCTCACTGAATGCTCTTTGTTAAAATACAAGTCCAGGGGTATTTTGTTCTTTTCCCATATTTTCCACATAACATTTTTCTCTTATAGTATGACTATTAAATAGAAAATATCTTATTTTATCTGTAGTTAAATTTTCATTCAATTTAGACATGTATTTTAGGAGATGCATAATTTTGAGTATTAAGAGGCATTTTTGTCCTTTTGTAAAATTTCACTTAAACCCTGATTATAAAGAAGCTGGATCGGCCTTTCTGGCTCAAATCCCTAGGCAGCAAAGTTGCTCCTTTTCCAAAAAATTTTTCCCTTTTTTATTCTCTCCCCAAATCACATATTTTTTCATGGTATCAGAGCAGTAACGCAAGTCTTGAGTTGGAGTGCTAAAATACAAGTCCAGGGGTATTTTGGTCTTTTCCCATATTTTCCACGTTACATTTTTCTCTTATAGTACGACTATTAGATAGAGAATGCCTTATTTTATCTCATCTTAAATTTTCATTCAATTTAGACATTTATTTTAGGAGACATGTAATTTTGAGTATTGAGGGGCATTTTTGTTCTTTTGTAAATTTTCACTTAAACCCTGATTATAAAGAAGCTGGACGGCCTTTCTGGCTTGAATCCCAAGGCAGCAGAGATGCTTCTCTTCCAAAACTCCTTTTCCTCCTCTATTCTCTCCCCAAATCACATATTTTTCACTTTCTATACCGGCTTTTGCAGGAAAAAGGTTGTTTGATGTAATTGGCCTACTTTAGTTTGACTCCTTTTTGAAAATGGGTTTGAATACGAAAAGTTTGATTGAAACTTATATGTCTAGCTGAGTTACCTTTTTTTTGTTTTTTTTTTTTTTTGTGAATGTTGATTACAACACACAAAAACTCTAGTTGAGTTATCAATTCTTTTATTATCTGTAACAATTAATAGTGTTTCTTGATGATGTGTTTCCAGGGGAAAAAAATCAAAATGAGGGTGAATGAAACACTTGAATAATGAAAAGAGAAAAATTATTTTTGAAAGATTCCACACTTATCAATCTTTTGTTGTAGGCACACTTATCCACACTTACGAATCTTAATGTCTAAGATGCCATTTTCTGTTATTTTTGTTGTTCAGACCTTGACTGTGTATCATATGGGTCCAATATGGTTTGACCAGTAATAGACATGCACAGTCTGTTCCTGTCATTTCAGAATTCAATAACATATTACCCTATATACACTTTGTATCAGCAATACAGTGAACCATTGCTCAGATCTTGGAAACTGAAGTATTAATTGCAGTTTTGAAGAAAATTTTCTTTTATTTTTTATGATACAGAAAAAAGATTCTTTGTGAAATATTGAAAAAGAAAAAAAAATTGGAAGAAGAAAGTGAGAAAGAGAAGAAGTAGAAGAGAGAGGAGGAGAAGACGTTGAAGAACACTTACTGGTTAGGGGAAAGGCTGACCCCTAACCTCTTTATATTTGCTTTAAGTAATTAGAAGAGGAAAGGACAGAAATGCCCCTACTCTAGCTCTCCCTCTTACAGCCACCAACAGTAATTAAACGAAGTAAAAATTTCATTGTTGAATACTTCTAATTCACCTCTATCTAACTATAACTTTAGAACACAATATCCTAAAATGAAATTACCCAAATATTCCTGACCTTTAACATTCTTATATCTCTAAAAAAAATATATCAGGTAGTCATTATATGCAATTACTGATTGCAGAGTTTATCCATTATGGAGAAGTGTCTGGAACTCAATATCTTGCATTTGTGTTTGAAACTTCATATTCCACTTGATTCTGCTATAAAAATGTTTTGCATATTAGTGATTCACATAATAATTATTTGGACTAATCTCTCTCTCTCTCTCTCTCTCTTTATCTCTCTCTGAGTTTGTTCCTTTTAAGCAATCGTGATTTAACACCTGGTTTTTCTTTGAAATCTTTGTACAAGGTCTTATTGTTTGGAGTTTGAGGTTCAAAGAAATGTAGAGTGTTGCTATCTGCTTTTTTTGGATTCACAATGAGATTTTATCTCAGGCACAAGAAGCCTTTTCTTTTGTTGAAATACTATGCTAGATGATCAGTCAAGGGCTCACCATTTTTTGTTATTTCTGTATAATTTATTTTCAATGACTGTTTTTACCTTTAAGTGAGTAAGTCTGGAGTATTTGAGTTCATTGTAGTTACTACCTTTTAATAGTGACTTAGGGAAAGAGATCTCATTATGCTCGATCCACCTTTCTGATCTCTCTCTCGCAGCTCATCTCTCTCTCTCTCTCTCTCTCTCTCTCACACACACACACACACACACACACACACAAAGAGTAATAGGATTTCATGGGGTTAATGTAGAAAGTTGATGGGTTTGATACTTGTGAAGTTGGGTCCAAGGCCTATCCCAGCCTATCCCAAAATGATTAGCCATTTTAGGAAACCTCTTTCCCAACTAATAAACTCAACATATTTGTTTTCACTAATCCATGTGGGACTATTCCTTAACATTCCTCCTCACATGTAGGCCCTCTGGGCTCTTACGTGTAGATAATTTGGGTGGAGGCCCACATACAAGAACCTGCTCTGATACCATGTGAAGTTGGGTCCAAGGCCTATCCCAAAATGATTAGTCATTTTAGGAAACCTCTTTCCCAACTAATAAACTCAACATATTTGTTTTCATTAATCCATGTGGGACTATTCCTTAACAATACTGACTTTAGAAACTTTCAGAGAAGTCCAAAGTATAGGTCAATGAACACCCTCATTTGCCAAATATCTGGCTTCATGTTGGTCTCTATCACTTGGACTGACAGTTACTGAGAGAGTGATTTCTATTGATGATTTATTCAATTTGAAGGTTAAAACAGTTTCAAGCTTCTCAAACAGTATGAGGTGGAGAAAGCTATGTCAAACTATCTCTTTCCACCAGATCCAAAGCCGATTTAACTGATCTGACAACATGTTAGTCTAACTATTTGAAGCTAAGAGAATTTCATTCAATGCTCCAACTATATGCCATGCCTGTGACCATAATGAGTGGATCAAGCTTTGTGGTTTGTTTAAGCTGCATATCTCTTACCTGATTTAAATGATACATTTTCATCTGTCCAGCTTGCTCCTAAGTTATTTTGTATACTTTGTATCATACCTCAATAATTGCTGCTGTTTTCTATATTGTCATCTTGTTTTGTTAATTTTCACAAATTGCAGGCAGAGGGAGAGGAAGTCATGCTGGTTCTTAGTTATTTGTTTGACCAGTAGCCATTTATCTCCTCTTAACTTCATTGACAGTTTATGTTTGTTGCTTTTTGGTTCTTTGTGTTTTTCCCCCTTCTTCAAGTAGTTGCAGATAAGATTCTTGCCTTGGAAATAGATTCTTTTGTGGTGGACCTGGCACTTTCCAAATGGTTTCTAGTGATCACCTCTCTTTTTTACTTTAGCAAGATAAATGAGTCTTCAACTAGGCACTACCTTTCACCAGGAGTTGGAGTTAGATATTTTTTGAAGCTGATTACTTACAGCTTCTGGGTCTTGTGAAGAGTGACCTCTTCCTATGTGTCTGTGCTTAATTTACTTGATGATACTGCCTGAGAGGCTTTATGACTAGAGACACCATGGTATTTATATCATTTTAACATCATTGTCTGTGTGCATGCTGAGGAATTTTCTTCATACTAAACCATAATATATGTCTCTCTACCAGGAAATCATTGAAGAATTAATGGAAAGGTTACCTGTTTTCCAAGAACTTATTGATTATTATAGTGGTCCGGATAGAGTAACAGCGAAGGAACAGCAAGAGGTGCTGGCACAAATGGCAAACAGTATTCCTGCTCATGTACCTTCTTCTGTTAAGAGATTCACCGACCGTGCTGTTCTTTCCCTTCAGGTTATTATCTTTATATTTATGGCTTTTTTGTTCTTAATTTTCATCCATGCCATTTTGTTTAGGATATTTTTGTTCAACAACTATTGAATTGCTCAGAATCCTAGAAAGAGTGAGTCTTTTATTAAAAAAGTTTGCAGCTTTGAGTGCGAGTTATTTGTTGTTGTTTGCTAATTGCTAGTCACCTTTTATGCATCTTCACGCTTTTTCTATTTTGTCCTCTAAAATCTCTTATGAGAATTTATATTGATAGCTGTTTTGATAAAATTTATGTTAGTAGCAGCCTCCATCGTGAAATTTGCCATTTGCTGTGCTTTTTTTTACCTTTCCTTTACTCCTCATTATGTGGTACAGTCATGCCCATTATTTAGAATGAATTGTCACATCTGGTCCTGAATTAATAACTACTAGCTTGACGTGGTTTCCTGAAAAAAATAGGTTTTTTTTAGAATGACTAGTGTGCCCCCTCTTAACCTCTAAACCCATCTAAACTGTAACTTACTGTTAGCACAGTGCTAGTTTAGTCTTCAACATACTATATTGTTACAATTTTAATCTATTATCTTATTAACCTTTAACATAATATTATGTTAAATACGTTGAAGAATTATAATATATTGTCAGTAAAATCCAAATTGAACCTTGTGTTATGTAACCTAGTTTTATGCAAGCCTAGAACTTGGAAAGGTTATACCCTTCAATAAAGTGTTATACTAGGCTGTATTCAAATATTATAATACTGTATTGTAACTTACTGTTAACATAGTGGCAAGTTAGTTCTTAACGTAGTGTTGAGTTAGAGTTGACCACAGTGTAACACTAATCTTTAACATAATACTATAAGGTAGTTTTTTACTATGACAGTACGGTGGAACCTAAACAGGGGCATTCTAATCATTCTAGGAAACTTCCTAGAATATAAGCTAAGTTATTATGCTGCTGAATTTCATATAAAAAGGTTTCTTATTGAAAAAACGGATAACTGATCAGTAAAATTTCCGGACAAGACAAGAAAAACTGGATGTGGTTGTTCTGCATATCTTTTTACTGTTTGGTTTTGGCTGGATCAGCTCAGATTCGTAAAATATCGGATATTGTTGGTGGGCAATCACTCTCTTGTTTTCTCTCTGTGGGATTTTAAGTTTTAACACATTTTATGCTTGTCAACCTGATCACTTTCCTGAAATTTATGATGCAGAGCAACCCGGGAATGGGGTGGGACAAGAAATACCAGTTCATGGACAAGCTAGCACACGAAGTTCGCCAGTGTTACAAATAGAAAATCAGTGTCTGGTTCTTGTGCAAAATATCCAAGGTTTTATGTGATACTTGGGAAGGCTTTCTGAATTTCAGGAAAATACAGTCCCTGAATTTTCAACCGAATACCAAATATAATAAGAGATTCTATCATCTTATAGGTCTTTGTTCACTTGCAATGGCTTAGAGTTTTGCAGAATTTAGGTTTTTTCTTCTGCCTCTGAGGTAAACTACTCAGGTGGATTTTTTTTCTTTTTCTTTTGAGTTTATTGAAGAGAAGCAAAACTTTCGGATGTATGTTGTTTCTGACATTTGGTTCACAAGTTCCCTCCAAGCTGAAACTGAAGTGCATCATTTCATATGCTGCCACTTAATTGATTCTCCAAAAGCATTCATAGATTTGGACAGATAAATTGGAGATTTGCATCAGGATGTTGTGCCACAAGGACGTGTCTTATGAGGTGAAAGCAAAAGTTTCAAGGAATTTTTACTGAGATTATTGAGTTTTAGGCAATGTATGATGACCGGTCTCCCATTCAGAGAGGTCACTGAGTCTGGTTGAACCAGGTTAACTGGTTTCGACTGTTTGGTGTCATTTTTATTTTAAATATAATATTTGTTGAAATAGAAAATCTGGTTAGGGTAGAAATCTCTCTCATTTTTCAGGAACAGAGAAGGGAACATAAACTTGCTCCTCCCTCTTGCTGATGAGTGGGGAAGGTAGGGGAGCTTCCTGTCGGTAAAGGATTTGCCGACCTCCATTTTGTTGATGTGGTGTGGTGTCGACTCTTGACTAGAATGGCACAACAGAGAAATTCCTCATGTTCAACTCTTTCCTAACAGGTTTTGCAAGGTGGAACACTTTTTCTCTCTAAACCACTTTTTGAAAGTGAATTTTTAAGATAAAACTTTGTGGCTTGAATATATGTCAATAAATACTCATACTTCTCTTTACTCATGGTTTGATGGGGGTATTTATAGCTTCCCCAACTTAAATTAGCTATTATTATTCTTGTTGGTGAAAATCAGACCGTTGATTGAGAGATCTTTGGTAAGTGATTGATTGATCAATCGATTAAAACATTTACTTTTTTGTGAGACAGTGATTTATTGATTGATCAATATGTTACCATTGTTTCAAAAAAGTTTAGTTGATTGATCATTGCCCATGGCTAATCGATCAATTGATATTCTTTTTGGCTGTGCAATGCAAATATGATTAATTAGTATATTTTTATTTAGTTGATAATGCTTGAAGTCCCCTAGCAAGGTTTTGATTAATCAATCAATTTGGTGCGATGATCGATCATGCCATCATATTTCAACTTACCTGGACAGTTATGATCAATCAATCTTTGTTGGATGACATTATTGAAATTTTTTTGGGAACTATGTCTAATTTTGTAAACTGAAGAATGTAAATGGCATCAAACAAAGGTGGGTACCATAAACAATTGATAGGGCTGAGGCAACCCATAAAATCATTGGTCAAACAAACTTGGATGTCCAAAACAACTAGTGGAACAAGTGTTTTCTCAAATGGACCCTACTTGAATGGGATTTTTAAACGATAATCTTTTTTATTTTGTAGGGTTGTCTCCGAGACAAGACACCAAAGAAGGTATGGATTTGGATAGTGGGTGTTTGTCACACATGACCAATGATAAGAAGAAATTTGTAGAACTTACACTAAAAGACGGGGGTAGTTCTAACTCTTTCATAGTAGATGTTTATTATGTTGAAGGGTTGATTCATGATTTACTTAGTATTAATTAATTTCGTGATAAAAAAAAGAAAATATCATTTGAAAAGGACAAATACGTAGTAAAGAATGAAAATGATGAAACCTTGTTAGAGAGGTAAATGTTATTGATTTATCATCTACAAGTGTAATTTGTTTGGGTGAAAACATAAATGAATCTTGGTTAGAGCACATGAGGTTAACACATAGGATTATACTCTTTGAATAAATTACAAAATAAAAGCTTAGTAAGAGGACTATCAAATTTTAGGTTTATAAGAGCAATACTTGGTGATGTTTACCAACTTGGAAAGCAACACAAAAATTCGTTGAAGTAACCCTATGGCAATGTCAAGTTGGGTTGGGGTTTGGGTTTTGGAACATCCATCTTCGTACTACTATCACATCCCTACTTAGTTTATAAATTATAAATAAAATAGAAATATGTGCATTATTTACTATGATGTAATATAAAACATCAAAATGTGCATATGAAAACACATATCAAAATTTGAAGGACCCGATATAATATAAAAATATTTAAAATACCAAATAAATATATAATGATTAATTAAGTATTAAAATATAATAAATTATATATATGAATGTCCATATCATACCAAATATAGAATATATTAAATCAAAATGTTATACTTTTATGTATTTAATATAAACCCTAAACCTTAAACCCTAAAATCTATATAAAATAACAACCATGATATATCATAAACAACATATTTTTCATAAAATGAGGGACAACAATTTTATTTATATTATATAATAATCTAAAATAAATTTATTAATTTATATTAAATATAGCAAGGTTGAAGCCTTGAGGAAGAAGGGGAGAGGAGATGCCCCCACCCCTACCCTTTGTCAATGCAATAGAGTGAGGGCAGGGGACAGGGATGCCACTGCCCCATCTCTCCTTCTCCTAGGACGGTAATGAAACCCCACACGAGGAAGAAAGGAGAGGAAGGGTTGGGGGCCACTAGCCTCCTCTCCCCTTTCTTCCTCATTCCAACTAAAAAAATGGCATCCATTTGCGGGACCTTGCCACATTTGCCACATTGGTGGTGAAGGAAGGAAGGCTAACATAGCTGAAAATATCTCCTAGAAAATAGGCTAACATTTTTAGATAAATGTTTTTAGGCAAATATACCTTTTCAATAAATGAATAAGCAATATAAATCAATTTCCACCTTAAAGATAGTTTTTAACAATTTGTTATAAAAAATGAGCTGTTTTTGCATTTTGTTATAAAAAAATGAGCTTCTTGCTGTCTTCTGATATTAATGTCTCCGAATTTTTTATTCCGAGGCGCTTGAAAGAAGGAACGTAGAGGAGCATTTTAAAAATCCGCACTGCCGTAAATCTCTGACTCTCTGCTGCTCTGACCTGGCTTACAGACAGGCGCTCCTTCGTCTCGTTCTCTTTCTTTACGTTGTCTTCTCCACCTCTTTCCTCATTTAGTCTCCTCTGTCTCTCTCACTTTTTCCTTCTACCAATTCCTTCTCTGTACCGCGGAAGATGGCGTTTTCTGGGACAACCCAGAAATGCAAGGCTTGTGAGAAGACGGTGTACTTGGTCGATCAGCTCACAACTGACAACAAAGTTTATCATAAGGCTTGCTTTCGATGCCACCACTGCAAAGGAACTCTCAAGGTAGAGATATATAGCAATCATCTTTTTACTGGACTATAGCATCTTAATCAGGACGTGGGTATATATATATGCTTAGATAGATTTTGGCATAAACTGTATGACAATTGATGAGTTTTATTCCCTATATACATAGTCATCACGAACCAGCTTATCTTATTTTATTGATGGATTGTTTCTAGTTTTGCTCACTCCATTGAATCTCTCGTGTTTCAAGGCGTGGTTGTGCTACTTTTTTCGAAGCTTTGGATGGCTTTCCTCTATTCTTAGTGGAAATTCTACGTTTTCGTAGTGGATTTTTCCTTCTTTTGATGTTTTTCTGCCTTTGGGCTTGCTATTCGGCATCTTGCACGGAATTGTTGGATAAGTGTGCTTCGATTTACTGCAATATATGTGTAGCTTTTTTATCGTTTCTTCCATTTCCCATGTCCTATTAATACTTTCCAGCTTCTAAGGGATATATGTTTTACAATATTTTGGGAACACTACAAAAAGTTGTGTTCGATTGTTGTTCTAGGTGTGTTAAGGAATAGTCCTACAATGGATTAGTGGGGACAAATATGTTAAATTTATTAGTTGGTAAAGAGGTTTCCTAAGATGGCTAATCATTTTGGGATAGGCTTTGGACCCGACTTCACATGGTATCAGAGCAGGTACTCATATGTGGGCCTCCACCCAAATTATCCACTTGTAAGAGCCCAGAAGGCCCACACGTGAAGGAAAATGTTAAGGAATAGTCCTACATGGATTAGTGAGAACAAATATGTTGAGTTTATTAGTTGGGAAAAAGATTTCCTAAGATGGCTAATCATTTTGGGATAGGCTTTGGACCCAACTTCACACTAGGTAGTATGAATATTCAGGAAGTAAGTTTTTGTTTCCTTTCATTGAAATTGTGCTTCTTGGTGGCTCTTAATTGCTGTTACTTTTTGTATTCCAATAACCTGTCATATTTTAGATATTAAAAGACCTCCGCTTGGTTCTAGATCTTGCTGGACTTGGTGCAGAGATTTTTCAATTCTTAGGATCGCAACAGCTTACTATGGTTACTGATCCTCCAATCAGTGAATTATTTTGATTCAGTTGTTGAACGTTGATCCTATATTCTTTTTATGCTTAGGTGAAGTTTTAGTCTATTTCAAGTAAGAAAGATTTAAAATGGTTTTGATCTACTAGCTCTTTGGTTGTTTCGTATTTGTTCCAGGTGCCAAAAGCTAGGATTTGCTCTAGTACCTATTTTCTGATGGGAAGTTTTATTGGTATAATCATGAAAATCTTTTAGGGTGTTAATCAGTCCTTGACAAGTTATGCTCTCAACTCTTCTTCTTCTTGCATATAAATATTTAGGAATGTTTTAGTTGATCCAGTCAATGTGTTATTTGCCTGAATCATGTCTTTTTGTGAATTATATTCCACTATAATTGCATTTATCCTTGTTTTGGTTGAGTCTAATCCATTTCCAAACTGATGACATTTTGCAGTTAAGCAACTATTCTTCATTTGAAGGTGTTCTATATTGCAAACCACATTTTGACCAGCTCTTTAAGCGCACTGGCAGCCTTGATAAAAGCTTTGAAAGTGAGTAGTTGTCAAGTGATTTATTTGAGCTATATTTTCAATCATTTATGTGCCATACAAACTAATGTCATGATGCTTCTTGCAGGCATTCCAAAAGCCGGTAAAGCAGACAGGTCCATTGGCCCTGAGGTACATTATTAAAAAACTGATTTTCCCTGCTTTCACTACTGCTTTTTCACTTTTATTTTCTGAAAATCTTTTTCAATTATCTTCCTGGATCATATTTGACAGGTTAACACAAACAGCAAAGTTTCAGTTTTGTTTGCTGGAACTCAAGAAAAGTGTGTTGCTTGCAAGAAAACCGTCTACCCTCTTGAGAAGGTAACTTGATATCTTTCATGCTTTTACTATGAACTTCGTAAGATGCTTGTGGTTCTACTTTGAGAAGCATTTGCATTTCTTACTGTTCAGGCACCAATGTTGACTAGTTGATTTCAGTTGCATGTGTTAAATTGGTTTAAACTATAAATTCAATATTCATCTTCTATACAAACAAGCACAACGACTATCTTTAGACATTTCAGTTCCTTATTTCATTGGATATTAAGGGTGGACAGATGGGTAACTTTTAAAATTACCATGTTAAGAGAAAGCAAAAGTTGCAAGAGCTATTGGGAACTAAGCTATGAGTCATGTCATGAAGTTATGGGAAAGTGCAAAAAAAGAGGTTTTAGATGGCTTAGATTGTAGCAGAAACAGTTTTCTTATATGAGAATGACACTGAAAATGGATGGGATTTTTTCTTTTACACAACTTTAGGTTCAATACAACGACATGTTTTTTGTTGATTAGGAGAAAGTAACAGTAGAGTACCTATAGACTGATTGGAGGTATTAAGAAGAAATAATATTCTGAGAGGACAACTTTGTTTCCAAAATGAAGTCTTGAAAGGATATATTGATGGAATTGATGTTAGTTTACTTTTTTTTTTTTTAAATAAAGAGAAATGCCATACCCAGCATAAATGCTGGATCTAAGAAACTTCTGCAACATAGTGATTAGGTGAACCATGTTGTCTGGCGCAGGATGTTGTCAGTGAAGAAGCAAGTTTAAGGAGGATGAAGCTGGTAGGATGAGTGTTAAAACCGTTTTCAACAAAAAATTGAGGTAGATCTATAAAAAAAAGACATATTATGGAAGAACCAGTTAGAGAACATTAAGGAAGGAGTGACACTGAAAGCAAAGAAAATAAGAGGGTGTCCCTTAGATGTTTTGGCATGTTTGACAGAGGTCTGACACCCTACCAGTGACAATGATTTTGTTGATGTGGTTGCTGTACTGGCAAGAAAATGAGGAAGACTGAAAATGAAGTGGGGAGAAAATATTTTAAGAAGGTTGACTTAGCTGTGGAGGTAGCAAATGATTGAGAATTATGAAGGAGAATTTAGTCTGTCCATGACATAGTTCAATAATTGAGTGATGATGATGATACTTTATTTTTTGGGTAATAAAACTATTTATTACAACTGGAAAGCGGAAACTGATATCAAATATTTATTAAATCATTTCCTTTGAATTAGCAGTCCTTTTGTTGTCTATGATATCAGTTGTCTTAGCTGTTTGATAAGTCACGTATTGAAGAGCTACACATAACACACTTCATCACTTAGTATTGAATTTCCTTAGCTCCCTGCGGACCATGGATTACTGTGTGCAAGTAGTCCAGTGCCTATTTTTTTAACACTGATTACACATACACAGACTTTAACCCAAGACCTCACAATAGAAATCCCCATTGTGACCATTGAGCCAACGACCCAAGTCAAGTAGTCCATTGCCATTGACACAAGTAATTCCTCTAAACCTCCATAAGGTAATTAGTTATGTCCTTCCCAGGGATGACTTATACTCCTGAGCTTCTCATATTTAGTTGCTCCATAGCATCTCCCTTTGTTGAATGCGAATCTGCTACATCCTAGATGAGGGCTTACTCCACTGTTCCACTTTTAGTTATTTTCTTTTAACATTTGAATTACCTGTTCTCTGAAATGCTGTGTCTGTTTCCTATGCCAAATTTCATTGTAGTAAAACTTTCTTTAACAAATATTTTTTATACTTTTAGTGAAGTGGAATTAATAGTATTTAAAGTTCACTGTCAAACAAGAAATTTCATTGCACATGAAGGTTGCAGGGGACTATATCACATTGGATCTTTCACTTTGCAACAATTTTCTCCCTTGCAAATTTTACCCTCTGCATGGGAACCTTTTTTTTTTTTTTCTCTCTCTCTCTCTCTGTACCCATAAATCCAACAATTCCAAGCTAGAAAAAAAAGTAAAGAGAAAACTAATTACAACTCAGGAGATAAACACAGAGTCCGGTTAAATTCATGCGAAAAGACATTTTGTGAAGTTCTATTCAAATATTGGAACTATTTTTGGACTTGGTTCTTTCTTCTTCCTGTTTTCCTTGGCTTGTTTAATCTTCAGTTGAAGTTGTGATTACATTGACCAATTATTTCGTAAGCCAGTCGTATTAACAATTCACAGCCTAGTTCCATTTGCAATCCAAAATTGATGGTTTTTTTATGTTAAATGTTGGTAATTTCCAGATTGCAGTGGACGGTACATCTTATCACCGACCCTGTTTCAAATGTTCTCATGGAGGTTGTACTATCAGCCCATCCAACTACATCGCCCATGAGGGCAGGCTTTACTGTAAACATCACCATTCTCGGCTCTTCAAGGAGAAGGGAAACTTCAGCCAACTTGACAAGCATGAACATGCCAAGGAGGTGACTGAGAACACAGTGGTGGAATCCAGTGATGCAACAAACTTTATGTTTTTTGAAGAGTAAAATGGCCTTCTCTACCTCGCCTGGTCCTCATGGAGTTTGGAGACAGATATGAGAATATATATATGACCAAAAAAGACATAATTTTTCCTTTAGTGTAATCTCTATTCAGTGTTTAGTAGGAAGTTTTAAAAAATTGAGGAAATGTGAGATATATTTTTATAGTTTTTTATATTATGATTAATAATACAAAGGGTGTCGGTTTTTCTTCTAATAAGATGATGTAAAGTATTTGTGTAGAAGTTTGAGTATCGTAACACTTGATGACATAAAGTGAGGTATTAGCAAACTTAGAATGAATGGGAAAACTTTAGTGTCAATAACATGTATATCGTCATACTACATGAGGTGAATTAGTGTATTTATCTTCTAGCTTCCACACCACTTGATGACATAAACCAAGGTATTGGCAACCGAACTTGAATATTTGCACTAAACTTGAGTATCATAACAATTAATGACAAAAACTGAGGTATTGGTAGCCAAATTTGAATATTTGTGCATAGCTTGAGTATAGTATCATGTATATTGTCATAGTACATGAGGTGAATTAAAGTATTTTTGAATTGTATATCTTCAAGGTTGCATTATGTTGAAAAACAAATATAGAAGAGTCTTACATAACTCTCACAATAAGAAGTCTTATAGAGCAAAAATTATTATGGAAGGAGGTCTCACATAAGAGTTTTTAAGTTAAAATGTGTTTTAATTATGTAAGTCTTCTATTTATGTTTAGTTGTTTAATTATGTTAGGACTTATCTTTAAGTGTTAGACTCTGGGTGTAATTGGGATCTCTTTGTAGTTTAGGTTCATATTTTTATTTTTTATTTTCTCTTTTCAATCCCCAAGATCCATTGTTTTCTTGGTGTTCACACCCACATATTGAGTTTTTCATATTAAAAATTATATATTCACAGAAAAATCTTTGAGTCTATTTTTCAACACAAAATTAAGTTTGGCAATCGGAGTTTTCTACAAACAAAAGTTGATATTTGAAGCAACAAAGGTCAAACTGCAAGAGAGGTTCGAACAACATCAGAAAACTTCAACTTTTGAGTTACTTTAGGCCATCAAGAATGAAACTTTATCCAAAGAAATATATATCAAAATAAATATCTATAAACATATTTTTTTTACCTATTCAGCCAATTTTCAATCTAAGTTTTCTTTAAAGAGGAAGAGTCAATGGTCAAGCTGGCCAAAGAAAAAAGAATACTTAGTTCGATTAGATTATAGAGTCCGAAATTTATCAGATTTTTAATCTCAAAATAAATATATTTTATGAAGAGCAGTTATGCGTGGATGAAAAGTATTAAATTATAATTTCATAATGAGAAAATTTTATGTCAATCTGATCTATATTTAAAGAGATTCACATTGAAGTTGGTAAAGATCAAGCAAAAACACGAAGACAATCAAGAGGTCATAAAAGATTCAATAACAAATCATTTTTTGTGTCACATTAGGTATCAAATTAAAGCTCTCTGAGTATACTTTCTTTTAAAACAAAGCATTTGTGATTATGAGCTATATTTGTGAAGATATTGATATCAAAAGTTCCATTGTTAGTTTTTCCAAAAGACTCATTTTTTTCTATTTCTCTCATATTATCTCTCAGGCATTAACGTGAATTGAGTTTCATTTTCTCCTAAAATCTAAGCCAATTTTTTTTTTTAATTAGAGATTTTTGGTTTGACTTCAACACTATCTTCTTTGTATAAGCCTTTTTTTTCGCAACAATCTCTTATCTTTGGAAAACCTAATTTAGGAAAGGGCTACTAATTCAAGAAAGTCTATCATTGGAAAGTTTCTATTTTGATTATGAAGAATTTGGAAAGTATTCCTGATAGGAATTAGTTGAGCATTTGATTATAAACTTTTCTCATATGGACTGATCAATGTGAAAATAGAAACTTGTAAGTTAAGTTATGCAATTATCAAAGTTTTCATAGTCAATCTTGTTTTCAACTTTTGTGTTTTTGTTACATGGTTGTACATCTTCTGCATTATCAACTTTGAAAATTTTTGCTTACCCTCATGAAATTATCTTGAGGTCATACTTTGTAAAATTTATTAAGTTATTGTTTCTATCGTTATAGCCTCCTTCTTATTTTCGGGTTGCTTATTTTTCCTTCGTTACATTTCCCACATACCCATTTTTATCAGTTACGTTTCTCCTACTATCCTTTTTTGACTCTCGCATACCCCTTTGGGCCATCCTCTTGTGGATTGTTTCAGTTGGTTTCTCTTTTTATATACATATGGGTATTTTAAGTCCATTATGACTTTTTTATGAGTACCCTTAAGTGGATATCTATCGTTGTCCTTTGAGTGATATGCATTATCCTTTTTAGTGATTATTATCACTACTTTTGTTTAAAATCTTATTAGGTTGGTTAATAATTTTTTTATACATACATCACCCATTTTAGTTTTTGAGAGTTTGTGTTTGATTGTGTTCTTATCCTCGAGACACCTTGATGGAGGAGATAATAAATACAATTATATTTTTGTTTCAAGTTGGGATTACACTGATACCTTCCAGCTTGAGGGGGAGAAGTACAAAAAAGAGATATTTTATTTTACATGTTATGGTAATTTTTATGCGACCAAAATATTCAGGAAAGGGGGAGCTCAAAAGATGAGGTTTTTGTATCTATGAAGAATTGCATTTGTGAAGAATTTTTTTTCAGCATAAGAAAATTGAAGACTATAAATCATTTTCCTTGCAAGTAGAAGTTATAAACTCCAACTTGAAGAGGAGTGTTGAAGAGCAATTATAGAAGAGTCTTACATGACTCTCACAATAAGAAGTCTTACATAGCCAAAATTATTATGGAAGGAGGTCATACGTAAGAGTTTCAGTTAAAAGATGTTTTATTTATGTTCATATTTTTTTATTATACTAAGACTTATTTTAAGTGTTAAACCTTAAGTGTAATTGGGACAACGGTAGTTTAATTATAATGAGCAGAGGTACAACCGAACTTGACCATCACATTATATGTAATGAACTGAGGTACAATTGGACTTGGAAATGCAAAACTTGTCACTTGATGGTGAATCATATTGTTCATTTAAAGGCGCTGACCTTATTTTAGTGAGACTAGTTCTTTACTCGTCATGTCGTTTTTCAATCATTCAATGATGTTGGTATTTTATTTATCATCCACATGGTATAATTTAAATGTTGATCACCTCTTCTACCACGGACGAGTTTCACAAATTCCTGTTTTTCCATGCTTAGCAAGATCCACCACATGACAAAACACCATTCCGTCATAACAAAGCACAATTATCGACCAAAGCCAACACAACAAGAGTCCTCATATCACCTCTTAACAGGGCTAATTAACAGTATCTGATAACAAATAAGAACTTCAGTTCTGTACAGAGGAAATGGAACCCGAGGAGGCTTACATAAATAATACTGGAGAGTTGCATAGATATATATATATATGACACAAAAGGAGTGTTTTATTTACATAGGAAACTGATAAGCAATTCCAAGGGTCTTGTTGTTGGATTCTGTTCATAGCAAGAAATACCAGAAGCCTGCCTATATTCCATCATAATAGCCTCCAAATGTAATATTTGCTCTTGTCAAGGGAACTCCTCTGAGTGCCTGGTTCAGTTTGGAGGCGTGGTGAACAACATCCCTGATCCTCTGCAGTCAGTCATAAATGAGTAAATCCTGTGATCATTTCTTTTAATCTACCCGAACATGGTGAATCTGAACACGGAGGGAAATCATAAGATTGTAGTGAAGTTGAAACTAGACCTTGTCATCCGAGTAGATCTGAAACCTAAGCTTTTGATACTGATTCTGTTGTTTCTGCCTCTGCCGGCTCCCTATTGTGAATATGCATATAGTAGCAGCAGCGACTCCTATGGAGCAGAGAGCTCCTATCCCCGTTATCCTCCACTTCCAAAAGGTTACACCACCTCCACCCGAACAGCGCTTCTGTTTCTTCTCTCCTTCCTCTTGATCAGCTATCTTGGAGGCCTTGTATTCACCTGAACTCACCTCTTCTTTATCCTCGAATTGAATCGGACCCATCTCCAGATGAGGTATGAGTCCTTTAGTAGCAGACTTTGGCGAGCCAATTTTCATGTCGTCGAATTCAGTCTCCTTCATTTTCTTGAAGAAGACTTGAGAGAAGCTATCCTGCTCCCCTGCGAAACTGGGTTTGATCTTTTCAAATATCACCGGGGGGATCATGCTGATTTCCACGACAGGAACTTCTGCGATCTCTTTAACGAAATCCCCATCCGACTCCTTCTGCCCTGACGATCCCAACTGAATTGGAAAATTCACATCCCCTGAATCGTTCGACTTGTCTACCGATTTGAGACAATTATAGGAAGTCGGGGAAGGGCATACGAAATAGTTCGTCTCGAAAATCCCATTAGGGTTGAACTTGGGCGGCTTGGGGAATTCGGGGAACCCATCTTTGGGGAGGATCTCCCATTCCCCCCAATCCATCTCAACCGAAGCTTTCTCCATGGACAGGAAGGTTGTTCAAAGGAGAGGTAAAAGAGGAATGAAACATGAAATCGGATACAAGTCTGGTTTTATTCCCGGACACTAGACAAGGCAAGATTGAATTATTGGATCTAAGGAAGGAGGTTTTTACCGGACTTGGGAAGACTTTGGTGGTATTAGCAGATGGGCAGGCCTTTCATCTGTCCTGATGTTCATGGAAGGAAAGATTTTCCAAAGAAGACAGTAAACAGCGGAGGCTTATCCTCGCAAAAGATGACGAACGGAGATGGTCCCTGGGACCCACCCCTTATCGAGGATTCCCTTCCTATCCACGTTCCGGGGGGGGCTTGCTAGATCTTTCTTTTATCTTGAAACCAAGTAATTTTATATTTGCTTGTTTTTGCTTTGGGTGGAATCCATGTTTCCGATTTGCTTCTTTCACGGCTCATTTTCTCCGTTCGCACCCAAACAAGAAAACGAAAAGAAATAAATGAGTTGAGAGCAACAGGGATGCATATTTCCGGTGGAGATTCTTCGAACAAGAGAGTGTAGGT
Organism: Aristolochia californica; assembly: GCF_029961685.1. Taxonomy (NCBI): domain Eukaryota; kingdom Viridiplantae; phylum Streptophyta; class Magnoliopsida; order Piperales; family Aristolochiaceae; genus Aristolochia; species Aristolochia californica. The sequence continues at coordinate 849,252 of NW_027182268.1, forward strand.
TGCTTCTGGTTCTGAATTAGAATGATTTGACACGGAAAGAGGCCAGAGAGAAGAAGAGCCGCGGGAGAGAGAGAGAGAGAGCCAAAATGAAAGCGAGAGATGTTGGGTTTTACTGTACAGCTAATGAAAGATGCTCGCGCTTTAGACATTACCGGCAATATGTTAAGCTCAAGTTAGAATTACCATCAATTCTTGTACGAAAAATGGTAGTCAACCAAAACAAAATAGGGCTACAACAAATGGGTCAGGTCGGGTCAGTTGGAGAGCCATAAACGATCAAATGTGGGTCAGGTTTTAAAACTTTTGACCCAGACATTATTGTAGATTGGATCAGATTAGGCTAATTAACAATTTTCATTTATAGTTTTAAATATAAGAATCCATGAGAGAACAACAAAGACATTTAAACTACATTAAATCGATAGTTTCAACAAACATAAATAAAAGTATTACACGCTCCCACAATTTTTCTTTTCGTCGTCTATAGATAAAATGAGATTACTCCATGCATAGAAGTCGAGCACTTCAACAGAGAATTAAAAAAAAAAAAAACCACTAAAGTAAAAAAGAGTCAACCACTAGAAACAATTAGTTGTTAATTTAAAAAAAGGGTCGACCCCATTAATAGGGGTGAAGGAAGCACAAAAGTCTAGAGGAATCGACCACACTATAAGGAGTCAACCCCTCAAAAAAGTAAGTTATTGAAATGAAGTGCCTCCTCTCAAGTTTTATCCTTGTAAGACTTGACATTAGTATCATAAAATAACTTAAGCAATCTCCTCCCACTAAATTAAATTAAAAATTGTAGATAGCTACATTTATATGCTACAAATCATTAAATTAAATTAAAGCATAATTGGAAAAAGTATTAGGATATATGACAATTTAGAGGTGTAGTAACCATTTATTCTTGCTCCAAAGCATGCAAACAAATTATCAATATTTTATATATACATTATAATAAAATAATTATCAGGTTGCATTAAATTTTTTAGATCCAATCTAAGCCATTTTAATTTGAAGATTAGATTAGTTTGATTCAGGTTTTGTTTATAACATATCCACATATTGATCCACATTGTACTATCAACTTCTAGAATATATAAAGAACAAAAATGACGAAGAGTTATTTCATATTAGTTACGAAGATATCCAATATAGAGAAGGTTAATTTTGTGAAATCTAAACATCTCTGTGCTAGACAAAACACTCTCCTCGTATAATAAATTATAATACATGATTAAATTGAAATTATTATATACTTAAAGATAGCTTCATATATGTCTATATTAGTCATTATATATATTTGTAATACTTGATGTTATTTTTTGCTTTGAATAATATTTTTATAATTTTATATGCATTCACAAAACCTTCGATATTGGTATGTCCATGCATTTACAATAACCCTTTACTTGGATTTTTTTAAAAATATCGGAGTACTCTCTCCAGTTCCATCCAATGAGACTGTTGGGTTGTTTTTATGAAATAACATATGTCTAGTCTTGTGACTTTGAGATAAATTAATTTTTCAACCAAATGTTGGGAATGTCCAACGTCAGCTATATCCCAAATTTAGCACACAGTTTAATATTGGGTTCCATTGGTGTATCAATGGGTTTACATCCAAGCATTCCAATTTCTTTTAATAGATCAAGGACATACCATGACTGGATTGAAGAACTTCTATTCGTAGAAAATATTTGAGTAATCCTAAGTTTTTGGTTTGAAACTCTTCAAGATAATGCTATGATTGGATTGATGAACTTCTATTCCCAAAAAAAATTTTAGTCCTAGGTTTTTGGTTTGGAACTCTTTATTTAAATTCCCTTTTGTCTGTTGAATACCTTCAGTGTCACTCCTAGTAATAATAGTGTCATCAACATGTACAAGATGTGATTGGGTGCAGTCTGTACATGGTTCTTGGGATTTCGCAGTTTTGATCAGGAAATTATTTGTTGTTCTTTCTCTATGTTGTTTTATTCCAAGATGTGATTGGGTTGAAATTGGAAAAACTTTGACCGGAGCTAGCCTTCCCAACCTGGAACTGTAGTCAACAGCTGAAATTTTCTGTCTTTTTAGGGATGAGTTATCGAAAACTATATGCTATCATCACAGCACTTTTCAAACAAAAATAGGCTACCATCCATGGCCAGCAAGTTTTCACATATTTGCTTCTTAGAGAAATCTTGCACCAAAGCTAGTTTTAGACAAGCTTCTCCGATCTCATACTTGTATTTTCTCTCTTTCTTACACATAATTAAGGTCTGTTTGTAGTAAATGGTTGAAGAAAAAACACAGAAAAACGATGAAGTCCTCATTATCTGGAAGTTGTTCCTTCTGTAGGCTACTGGCTGGTGAAGTTAATACGTCGTCTTCTTCGAAGTTTCCTTCATTAGTTAGAAACAGTGGATCTGGAGGAAGCATCTTAAAATGAACTAGTTTATCTGATGATGGTCTGACTGTTCTCGCTAAGGGATGTACTAGATTGGAAAAGCTAAGGTTGATCTGGTGTTCTAATGTGACCAGTGCTGGATTGAAAAGAAGAAAGGAAGTTCAGTGGCACAAATTAGAGGAATGAAATAGATCTCAGTGCTCGACGGAACAAAAAAAAAAGTAAGAAATCAACTTTCCTTTTGCTTAATACGAATCACTTGATGTGGCTGGATGTTCCTATATAGCAGTATGGGTCTAAAAGGTCTGTAGACGTGGTAATATCTATCTCATTGTAGCTGATTTACTATGCGTAGATGTTTCTAGTGCTGGTGCTTGTCTAGTTGGATGTCTCCAATGGATTCTTATTTTATATTTAATGCCCTTGTCTTGCCTTTGTCCTTTCTTTGTAACTTTTTCTTTCAAAACATTTTAATTCTATTCGTGTTTATTTTTCTCTCTTTGAAAGGAGCTCATATAGAATTGATATTAGCTTCTGAATTTTGACATTTTTTTGTATATTGTACTTATGAAACTCTGTTTGTTCATGTCATGATTTTATTCATTTGTCTATCTTGATCTTCTTATACATGTTTTGCTTCCAATTTGTTTCATGATGTTGGATTTGATTGTACATATTAGCGATTGGGAGCGAACTCTAGATCCTAAAAAGTACTTTGTTCAGTTCATTCGAACTTTTGAAATGTAAGTCCTGTGTTTGCATTTGGTTTTTTTATTGATATTTGCTAGTTTAATTCCTTCTTCTGGAAAGTTAATGTGTAGGTCTTTGAAATTATTGTCCACATTTTAAGAAAAAAGTCTGAAATTTAGGAATTGAGAATAATATTTTCTGTGATTTTCATTGATGACGAGACAAGTATTTATAGAATCACAACAATGACTGTAGAGATTACAACTCTTCAGAGTTTGAGTTTAAGTCTATTTGGTACTTGTATTTTGATCCTTATCCTTATCTCTATCAGTTTCTGGGTTTGAGAATAGATTTTTTCATGCAAATGGCATTCAAGAAGATGATAATTAGTAGTTGGTGCAAGGAAAATGCCTTAGAAAACCCAGATTTAATGGTGTGCTCGGTCCCACGAACAAATCAACTCAAGAATGATACGATATAGCAGAGAGATTTTTTTTAAAAAAAAGGAATTAAAAATTGGTTTAATGTCATATATGGTCGATGGTATTCTCCTCTTTGCAACATATAAATTATCAATAGGCATACAACAAAGAAAAAAGCGATATCTATTGAGATTGATAAATGAGGCAGAAGGAGGTTATTTGGGAGGTTTGTAGATGTAACCAATAAAAAAAGAAGCAGAGTTTGGCTAGAATAAGAAAACTAAAGAATTAACAAAGAAAATTGAAAATTAAGACCTCATTGGAATAAGGCTCCATTTTCTATGTGGGTTGATTGAGTCAACTCACAAAACCTACTTTTGAAACTTACACCCAAAGTCAAACACTTAAAACAGATAAAAACTAAAGTAATTAACCAACTAAATATGAAAAAAAGACAAACATAACTAAAACACACTTAACTAAGATTCTTCTGTGAAACCTTCTATCCATGAGACTTCTCTTTATACTCCTCACATTAATTCGGCTATGTGAGGCTTCTTACTATGAGAGTTATGTAAGACTCTCCCATACTTCTTATTCAAAAAAATTTCATAGATGTAATATTTGATTTTAAAATAGAGTTACAAGAAGAATACTCATTACATCAATATAAGTCTCATCATCAAACTAGGGAGAGTACATGATTACAAAATGAGGAGCTGTTCATAATAAATGTTGGATATAGGATCCCATCATAAGGTCCTTGACCAAGAGGATGAGTGAGAGGAGAGAAAGAAGAAGAGGAGAAGAAAAGGAGAGGAAGAAGCAAGCGAGGAGAAAGGAGAGAGAGGGACGACTAAGGAGAGGAGAAAGAAAGAAAGGGTTTGAGAGAAAAGTCTAAGGATGAATTTGAGAGTGGAGAGGGGAGACTTAATAATCTATCCTTGTCTTGAGTCTCTATTTATAGTTGAGGAAGGAAGTTTACAATGACTATAATGCCCTTAGGACTACAAGTTCTCAAAAGGAAACAACATAAGTACACATACATCATCTTTTTTAATATACCCTTGTGCCATCCTTATGAGAAGACCATTAAATTACAACTTTTGCCACCTCCTTGACGTGGGGAAGGTATTTACCTTAATGCCACTTTGAGATGTCATCCAACACTCCCCCTTAAGCTAGTAGAGAGAAAACATCGTAGATAACCAACCTGCCACATATAGTGGTTAAGATCTTGAATGTCACTAATTTCGTAAGAATGTCTGCCACATGCCCTTGTGATGAAACGTGTATGAGAGATAAAATACTAGCCTGAAATTTCTCTCGTATGAAGTGGTTGTCTACTTCAATGTGTTTTGTCCTATCATGGAAGACATGATTTGAAGTGATATGAATGGCCGCCTGGTTGTCACAATATAATTCCATAAAAGCTCCTTTATAGAATTCCAATTCAGTAAGAAGGGATATGATCTATAGAAACTCACTGATTGTGTGGGCTATAGCTCAGTACTATACTTCTACATTGGACCTTACAACAACATTCTGCTTTGTGTTTCTCCTTGTACCTAGGTTACCTCCAACTAAGGTATAGTACCCTGAATTGGATTTCCTGTCATCAAGTGATCTAGCACAATCTGCATCTAAGAAACCTTATATGTTGAAGTGGGTATGATTCTTATAGAGAAGCCCTTGTCCTAGAGCTCTTTTTAAATATCTTAGCATCCTCTCCAAGGCTTGCCAATGGGTAAGTTGTGGTTTATGCATATACTGACTCACCACACTTATTGCATATGATATATATGGTCTGGTCACTGTGAGGTAAATAATATTTCCCACAGGCCTTTGATATTTACCTATATCAACATCTTCTCCAGAGATTGCACATAGCATTGAATTACAATCCATAGGAGTGTCTACAAGTTGACTCTCAACATCCATGTGTCCTCTAGTGGATCTAAGACATACTTTCTCTGAGATAATATAATCTTATGCTTTGATTGGATTACCTCAATTCCCATAAACTATTTTATAAGTAAAAAATCATTTATTTTAAATTTTTGGTGTATCGTTTCTTTGACTTCTTTTATGTTGTCTACATCACTATCAATTAAGATGATATCATCCACATAAACTGCTAGTATATACTTTTCTCTTTAAGGTATTCTTGATAAAGACGGAATGATCTACTGAGCATTGGCTGAATCCAAACCATAACATTATTTGGCTAAATTTGTCAAACTAAGCATGGGGAGACTGTTTAAGCCCATATAGAGACTTTCTCAACTTGCATATCTACTCCCCTTCAACCAAAAAACCAGATGGTTGATGCATATATATCTCTTCTTTTATGTCTCCATTCAAAAAAACAATTTTGACAACCAGTAGATATATCAACAAAGAGGAATTAGTAGTTAGAGATAATAAGATGCATATTGAGTTTAATTTAGCCACTAGGGAAAATGTTTCCTCATAATCCACTCCATAACACTGAGTGTATCCCTTGACAACTAGCCAGACTTTGGGGCAAGCAATAGAACCATCTGTTGTGATATATTAAAATGTATATTAAATATAATTTATATTCATAATTGTTGTATAATTTGGGATATGTATCAGGGGCTTAATGGGATGAGGGGGTATTGTCTTGGGCCCATGGGCCATTTTGTAACAGGAAAACCTAAAGGATAAATACTTAATGAAAGGGGGAAAATCCCCAACGGAAATAATTTTGGATTGATCTTCGTGTGTTTCGTTTCGCTGTGAAACCAGAGAGCTACGCTCTCTCTTGTGGATGTTCCGTTAGTCCCTTGATCTTGTTTTGTCATGGTATCAGAGCTCTGAAGAGTAACCGTCCGACGACCTGCGTTGTTCGACCATTTTTTTCTCTTCGCTTTCGGCATTGATTTCGGGCGCTATTGGAAATACTTGTCGGATGGTTCCGTTGTTGGACCAGTTATGGAGGTTCCGTTGCCAGGAAGGGGGTTCTTGCCGGAAGGGGAAACGAACGGCAGAGGGTTCTCGCCGGAAGGGGAAACGAAAGGGGTTGTCGGAAAGTATTCTCCGAGCTCGGAAACGTTGTGGTTCCATCGTCGGAAAAACTCCATTGGTGGTTTCGTTGTCGGAGAAGCTACAAGGGACGGGGGTTGTCGCTGGGACACTCTTCGGAAAGGGGAACGAAGGTAAGATTTTTTTTCTCCTACGCGTTCCTTTCGGGTGATTATTTGGCATATGGTCATTTTGCAATTTGAGAATCTTTGGGGGCCGCTTTGCAATTTTTGAAAGTTTGGGGGGCCATTCTGGAATTTCTGAAGGTGCGAGGGTGCTTTTCGAATTTCTAATAGTTTGGGGGGTTTAATTCAAATGTCTATTAACCTGGGGGCAACTCTTGGATTTCTGCAAGAGTAGGGGTCTATTTATAATTTCTGAAAAGTGGGGGTATATTTGGAATTTCTTATCTTGCGGGGGTACATCAGGAATTTTGCTAGATTCAATTTGATCATGTCAGTAGATAAGTCCGATTTCGTTCCTATTCGGTTCACGGGCAAGAACTACGGTACTTGAGAATTTTAGTTCCGGTTATTTGTTCAGGAAAGAGGTTTATGGGGTCATATTGATGAAAGTGATCCGGCACCTGGCGATGCTGATGCATTGTCAAAATGGATCATCATGGATGCTAGAGTCATGACTTGGATACTTGGATCTCTTAAGCCTCACCTATTCCCAAATCTGAAGCCCTAAAAAACTACCGCCGATATGTGGAATTACCTCTACAAGGTTTATCGTCAAACCAGCACGACCCGTCGATTTCAAGTTGAATATGAACTTGCAAATTTCACCCAAGGCCGTCGTTCGATTGAAGAATATTTCTCGGGCTTCCAAAATCTATGGGCTGATTACACAGACATTGTTTACGAGGATGTCCCAACTGCTGCTCTCTCTGCTGTGCAAGCTGTCCATGACACCAGTAAACGGGATCAATTCTTGATGAAGCTTCGTCCCGAGTTTGAGATTGCTCGATCACATCTGATGAATCGTCATCCGGTGCCGTCCCTAGATGCCTGTTTGAGTGAACTTCTCCGGGAGGAGCAGCGCCTTACTACTTAAGCTGGCATGGACCTTCGCGTTCAGGCTGATCTCTTGGCTCCTGTAGCTTATGTAGCACAAGGAAGGCCTCAGGGTCGGGACACCAGTTTTGTTCAGTGCTTCCACTACAAGGCTTATGGTCACTTTGTTCGGGACTGCCCCAAGAAGTCGGTTCTATTCTGTAGCTACTGTAAGAAGCCAGGTCATCACATCACCGTTTGCCCTACTTCCTCCACGGAGGAAGCCTACAGCTTATCATGCATCCACCAGTACATCTAGTTCTGCCACATTGTCGCCTGCCGTTTCGGTCCCTATCATTCCTGTTCCACCAGCACCTGCCAGTTCCACCACTCTTACTCATGAAATGGTACAACAAATGATTATTTCTGCCTTTTCTACTTTTGGTATCTCAGGTAAACAGAACCTTTCTACTCAACCATGGTATTTTGATTCTGGTGCCTCTAACCACATGACCAACAATGTGCTATCTCTTTCGAATGTCCGAAAGTATGATGGCAATCTGCACATCAACACTGCTGATGGCAGCACTCTGTCTATCAATGCTGTTGGTGATCTCTCTCCATCTTTAGCTGATGTCTTTGTGTCTCCTGACTTGTCAACAAACCTTTTGTCTGTTGGTCAATTGGTTGATAAAAACTATAATGTTCAATTTTCTCGCTTTGGCTGTGTTGTGCAGGATCAAGCGTCGGGGAAGGTGATCGCGCAGGGGCCTAAAGTGGGTAGGCTATTTCCACTTAAAGTTTTTCTATCCACTGTTATTCCACGTTCTCCTGTACTTTCTTTTGCTTGTAATGTTGTTGGATCTGGCCCTCCATTGTGGTATAGACGTCTAGGCCACCCAAACTCGGCTGTACTTCGTACATTATTTAAATCGGGTTTATTAGGCAATCAAGATTGTACTTCTCGTGACACGTCTTTTAACTGTTCATCATGTAAACTTGGCAAAAGTAAAACTCTATCATTTCCGCATCATGCCTCGCATGCCACCCATTGCTTTGACCTTATTCATAGTGATGTTTGGGAAATTGCTCCCGTTATCTCGCATGCACACATTAAGTACTTTGTCACCTTTATTGATGACTTTAGTCGATTTACCTGGGTCTACTTCCTACGAGCTAAGTCTGACCTTTTTGTTGTTTTTAAGAGGTTTGCATTCATTGAAACCCAGTTCTCCGCTCACCTTAAAGTACTCCGCTCTGACTTTGGAGGTGAGTACATGTCGGCAGAATTCCAAGAATTTCTTCAAAACAAAGGCATTATCTCTCAACGTTCTTGTCCTTCGACACCCCAACAAAATGGTGTTGCTGAGCGCAAAAATCGTCACCTTCTTGATATGGTACGCACCCTTCTCATTGAATCATTCGTTCCTCCTAGGTTTTTGTGTGAAGCTCTCTCTACCTCCGTCCATTTAATTATCCGTCTGCCCTCGCCTGTCTTGCATCATGTCTCTCTCTTTGTTAAATTATTCGGTTATTCTCCGTCCTACACAAATCTTCAGATGTTTGGTTGTGTTTGTTTTGTGCATTTACCTGATCATGAACGCCATAAACTTACAACTCAATCCGTTATGTGTGCATTTCTTGGGAATATCGGTTCTCAAAAGGGCTATGTTTGCTATGATCCTCAGGCGCGTTGAGTCCGTCAATATTACTTTCTCTCTCAAGTTACACTTCCGTCTACCTCTTTGTCTAGTTTGTCGAGCTTTGATGAGCCTCAACCCACTGCTTCACTGCCCTCTTCTCCTTTTGACCTAGTGCTTGCTCTTGATCCTCCCTCTGCTCCTGCTCCCCTCCATCTTCGCAGATCCACACGTAGTTCTCACCCTCCTGATCGGTATGGTTTTCCCTCCCCTGTATCTCTGGTAGCTACTTTGTCTTCTATTTCAATTCTTTCTGGATAAAAACAGGCTATAGCCCATGCGTGTTGGCAAAAGGCCATCCAAACTGAATTACAAGCACTAGAGGAGAATCACACCTGGGACATTTTGGCTTGCCCTCCCACTATTCGGCCTCTTGGAAGTAAGTGCGTCTTCTCTATCAAAATGCGTTCCGATGGATCATTGGATCGGTAGAAAGCCCGCCTTGTGGCCCTGGGGAACAGGCAAGAATATGGGATTGATTATGAGGAAACTTTTGCCCCAATTGCCAAGAGGACCACAATCCGTACTATCTTAGGCATTGCAGCCTCTCAATCTTGGCCATTGCATCAGATGGATGTGAATAATGCCTTTCTCCACGGTGATCTGCAGGAAGATGTCTATATGAAACTTCCCTCGGGTATGTCTACATCCTCTCCTGATCAGGTCTGCAAGCTACGACGTCCTTTGTATGGGCTTAAAAAAACCCCCGGGCTTGGTTTGAGAAATTTTGTAGCACCCTTATCCTCCACCGGTTTACCCAGAGTCAGTATGATTCCTCCCTTTTTATCATAAGTCTATTGCAGGCATGGTCATTCTCTTGGTTTATGTGGATGACTTCATCATTACTGGCACTGACTCTGGACTGATTACCACGCTTCATACGGTGTTGCATGCCACTTTTCATATGAAGGATCTTGGACGCCTCACTTACTTCTTAGGGCTGGAGGTCCATCACACACTCAAAGGTATTTTCTTAAACCAACATAAGTATATTCAAGATTTTATCATACTCGCTGGGTTGGAGGACACATCTTCGGTGGCTACCCCTATGGAGGTCAATGTCAAATATCAGAAAGATGAAGGGACTCTTCTTGATGATCCGACTATCTATCGACGACTAGTCGGGAGTCTCATCTACTTGACTTCTACTCGCCCGGACATTTCCTATGCTGTTCATAAGGTCAGTCAGTTTATGGCATCTCCTCGACACCTTCATCTTGCGGTCGTTCAACACATCATCCGCTATCTGCACGGCTCCCTTGCTCGTGGTTTATTCTTTCCTACTGGCTCTGTGCTACATCTGGTTGCCTACAGTGATGCTGATTGGGCAGGGTGCCCCGATACCCGTCACTCTACTACAGGCTGGTGTATGTTTTTAGGTGATGCACTGATTTCTTGGAAATGTAAGAAACAAGATCGAGTGTCCAAGTCATCTATCGAGCCCGAGTATCATGCTATGTCTACTGCGTGTTCGGAAGTTATTTGGCTCCGTGGTCTTCTTGCTGAGCTCCAGTTTCCTCAACCTTCCTCTACATCGCCTCATGTAGATAATACAAATGCTTTACAGATTGCAGCCAATCCGGTTTTTCATGAGCTTACCAAGCATATTGAGGTTGACTGTCACTCTATCCGTGACACTTTGGAGCACCGGGTAATATCTCTACCGTACATTTCTTCGGATCTTCAAGTGGCCGATGTCTTCACCAAAGCATTGTCTCAATCCCGACATAATTTTTTGGTTGGCAAATTGTTGCTGGTTGACTCACCATCATCAATTTGAGGGGGGATGTTACGATATGTTAAAATGTATATTAAATATAATTTATATTCATAATTGTTGTATAATTTGGGATATGTATATAGGGTTATTTGATTAGACTTAATGGGATGAGGGGGTATTATCTTGGGCCCATGGGCCATTTTGTAACAGGAAAACCTAAAGGATAAATACTTAATGAAAGGGGGAAAATCCCCAACGAAAATAATTTTGGATTGATCTTTGTGTGTTTCGTTTCGCCGTGAAACCAGCGCTCTCTGTTGTCGATGTTTCGTCAGTCCCTTGATCTTATTTTGTCACCATCTAGATTGTGTTTGATAGTAGAAACCCATTTATAGCCCACATATTTCTTGTCGAGAAGAAGAGGAACAAGGGCCTATGTCTGATTCTCATATAAGGCATGTATTTCTTCTTCCTTGGTCACCTTCCATCTTGGATGTCTTAGAGCCTCTTGATATGACTATGGAATAGAGAAGGAAGAAATAGATGCAAGAAACTGATAGCATGAAGAATACATTCAATGGTAAGAAAACAAAATTTGATATAGGAAGAGAAGTGGAGGCCTAGTGCATGTCTGAGGCTCCTTCCATAGAGTTATAAGTCGAGTATTGAATTGTGGGACAAATACAATAGGGGAAGACGGGCTTACCTTGTAGGAATATGCAAGCTCCACAGGTGTGTTTTTGGCCGAGTCTTCGGGGGGCTGAAGTAGAATTGCATCAAGTGGCACAACGGCCTTTGGAGCTACCTGAACTAGTGAAAGACCTGGAGGTGCATCTTTTGAGGAATAAAAAGATGTGTAAAAAAAAGGTGACATCCCTAGAGACAATTAACTTATGAAGAGAAGGATTATAACAGACATAACCTTTTTGGGTATGAGAGTAACCCAAAAAGATACACTTAAGAGACTTAGGCTCAAGCCTACTCTTTCGAAGGGATGTGACATGAACAGAACATGTGCAACCAAATACCTTCAAAGGAAGGGAGAAATAGTCTTCATCTGAAAATAATAATGAGTGTAGGGATTTATGGCTAATTATTGAAGAAAGTATCCTACTAATAAGGAAGTAGGTTGTAAAAATGACATGAGGCTAATAAAAGTAGGGCACTTTCATAGAGTAGAGTAGGCCATGAGCTACCTCAAGGAGATATCAGTTTTTTCTTTCAGCTACATCATTTTGTTGAGAGGTATAAACACAAGATGTTTATGAATAATACCATTATCGTGACAAAAGTATTGAATTTCACTAGAAAGCTACTATTTGGCATTATTTGATCGAAACACTTATATTTGTTTTTCAAACCGAGTGGATACCATAACATGAAGGGATTTAAATATGAAAAAAAATTCAGACTGTTCTTTAAACAGAAATAGCCGTGTGACTTGAGTGAAGTCATAAAAAAAATGTAACAAATAATTTAACTTGAAATATGTTTGAGACACTTAATGGTCTCCATATATTTGAATGAATTAATGAAAAGGGAGCAACACCTTTTAGTTCAGTTCGAGGAGAATATGTTGTCCTCTAGTATTTGCTCAACTGACAGACTTCACAATTGAAAATTGATAAAGTTTTTAAAGATGAAAATAAGTGCTGAAGTGGTGTTGCTGATGGATGACCAAACCGGTTGTGATATAACCTTGTCATTGTTTGACAAGAGGCAATCGCAGTGACTAGAGGCAAGTTTAAGTAATAAATGCCCCCCTATTCATGACCACCACCAATTACCTGCTTCATTGTTTGATCCTGGAAAACACAAGAAGAAAGTAAGAAGGTGATGGAACAATTAAAATATTTTTTTTAACTTGCTAACATATAACAAATTTAAGGAAAATTGAGGGACAAATAGGATATCAGTAAGAGGAAGAGATGGTGTAACAAAGGAGTATCCCTTCCCAAGAACTTTGGTATGGGATCTATCGTCTATGGTAACAAACTTTTTTGGTAGACATGGAGATAGGAAATGTAATCAATTCTTATTACCTGTAAGATTCTCGAAGGCTCCCGAGTGGATGATCTAGGATGAAGAGGAGGAAGTGGCAAAAATCATACCTAAAACAGTGGTGGCAACACCAGTAGTTGAAGATGCTGAAGAAGATGGAGGGATGCCATTAGAGTTTTCATCCTCTATAAGAGTTCATAATCATCATTGATGATAGTCTTCTTTACTCTTTGTGACTTAGATTGGGCGACATTCTTCTCATTTTGAACTGAGGTTTGGTTGGTAGTAACCCAATCAAGTTTGCCACGAAGCTTCCAATGGGTATCCACCAGATGGTTTACTCCACCACAATGAGTGTAGATCTGGTTGTTTGACCTTGAAGGACCAGAGCCACTTCGACCACCTCTTGCTCAACCTCTTCTATAATTTCTACCGCACCTTCAGGTGGTAGAAGATGTACCCCTATTTCTTGAGTGCATAGTATATGATACTTTAGTATGAGAGGTGGAGGAAGGATCTAATATCCGAAGTAATGTTGTACTTATGTCATCGAATGATGGAAGTGCGGAGGAGCTAAGGAGTTAGATTTTGGCCACTTCAAGATATGACCTGATATTTGACAAGCAAATAGGAGCTGCTAAGGCGTCTTGCTGCTTTTTTTTAACCGATATATCAATGGAATAGGTTTGAACAATTTTCCACTCCTGAATCAAGTCCCTAAACTTAGTCAAGAACTCATGCAAGTTCTCTCCTTGTTTTTTAGTAAATATGTTTTGAAACACATCATATAATTTCTATAAATTCTTGATGCTAGTGTACATCTTGGAATAAGTGTCTCATATCTGCTTTGCATTCTCAAGGTGAACAACATTATTTGCCACATGTTCCTCTACACTGTTAATTAGCTAACTAATGAAAAGTGTGTCATTCTTGAGCTATTTAATATAGGAACTATCATCTTCATCTATGGGTGGAGCTGATTTTGACAAATGTCCTAAGAGATCTCTAGTGATAAGGAATCTCTTAACCGATTGAGCCCAACTTAAATAATTTGATAACCCTCTCAAGGTATAGTGGTAATCTTAAGTGAGACACTTTTAGTAATATTCATATATTCTTCACCCATCACTAATGAATATTCAATGCATTTTATCAACCAACCAATAAGAGAAGAGGGGAAACCAAGCAAGCCTAACCGAGCCAAACCTAGTCAATCAACAATTCACATTAAGCCAACCAAACTAAGCCCTTAATCATGCACATAATCAAGGAGATTTTGACTCCACATGCTAATCCGAATTATTTAAAATTGATTTCAAATATTTCTCGATTAATAAAGAATTATAAAGGCAAGTGAAATCTCAAGGATTCTTGGACAACTTATAGGATCTTCTAAAGAAGGAAACTTTCCTACTATGTCACTTGCCCCAACTATTAAAAAAAGATCACAATCTTTGACTTCCTTCTTTCCTAAATGATTTAGGAAAGAAATTCCAGAGAATAATTTAATATAGGAAGCCTTTAAATAGATAAATCACAACACTTTATTTTCTCCAACTTTCCTTTTGGCAAGCTCTAGAAGAAAGAATATTTTCTTATATGCAAAGAGCACCAGCTTTGTAATTTAAATCACAGCTTGATCTTATCTTTTCTCCTTAATTTGTTTATGTAAGATAATCTAGAGGTTAGCACAAGCAATGGAAAGTAAAAAATCATGCAAAAGACCAACACTTTTTAAAAATAAATAAATTTCCTCTTGGTAATTAGAAAACAGGCTTCATCGAGCACATTTTAGAAAGTAAACATACAAACATCAACATAAGCCAGTCTTGAATGAATTTAATCATGTTTTGATCATGATAACCCACATATAGTAAGAGGACAAGAAAATCTTCATCCATCATATGTTTTTCTAGGAGAGAAAATCGAACATATGATAATCTAACATATGCTTAAACGAGCATTTGACATTCTCTTGGTTGATTCAAAGTAAACCCAACATAAGAAATCTTCTATGAGATGGAACACTTATCTTTTATCCAGAGAAGAATCAACCAGTAAACCTCTTGCCGAGATGATGACATTATCAAAATCATCTCATGAAAGGTAGAAAAAGAAAAAACTTTTCTTGTATGTCGAGCCTTTGCTTTACCAATAACAACACATGAAGCTTGATAAAAGTTACTTAATCACCACCTTAATGTCAGGGTCCTAAACCCATTGTTCTGATACCATGTTGTATTTAGGATCCCATGATAAGGTCCTCGACCAAGAGGGTGAGAGAGAGGAGAGAAAAAAGAAGAGGAAAAGAAAATGAGAGGAAGAAGGAAGAGAGGACAAAGGAGAGAGGGTTTGAGAGAAAAATCTAAGGACGAATTTGAGAGAGAAGATGGGAGACTTAATGATCTACCCCATGTCTTGAGTGTCTATTTATAGTTGAATAATGAAATTCACAATAACTACAATGCCTTTAGATCTACAAGCTCTCAAAAGGAAAAAACATAAGTAGACATATATTATCTTTTTTAATTATGCCCATGTGCCATCCTTATGAGAAGATAATTAAATTACACCTTTTGCCACCTCCTTGACGTAGGGAAGGTATTTACCTTAATGCCACTTTGAGATGCCCGTCAACAAATAAAAAAAGGTCAGACCTACTCCCAAAGTTATTTTTCAATCAAGTTCCTCATCCTTCACTTAATTCCAAATGTTGCTACTTTTCTTCTCTTCCCTGTGAGGAATTATAATCATTCACAATCGCTACGAGTTTTAAAGTCCATTGGTTCCACAAACATTAGAACCTACATCTCCCCCTTTGCTTGAGGAGTCATTTTTTTATTCTTCTTCTTTATCTTCGGCTTCCTGATCATTTTCACTGTTCTGCTGATTAAAATTTTTAGTGAGTCTCATCTATTTTTTTCACTTTCAGCCTTACAAGTCCTTGTGAATGCTGTAATACGTTGGAATCTGCTTGAAAATGCTAGGAGCGAGCAGTAATCTAATTTCAAAGGCCATGCGAAGTGGCCAATTATAAAAAAATTACAGGTTAATTACTAGTTACCATTTTTCTCTAAAATCAATCTAAAGCTACTTGAAATCTTTAAACACAGCAAACCCATTCATCAATCTGTCAAATTATCTATATCACCTACGTTGTGTTTGTCAGGTTATAAATGAGAGATTTAATATCTTGACATAAAATCGGGCGTTGCAAACTATCTGAATGAGAAAAAGTCTATGGACTTAGCTTGATCTGTTGTTTCCTCGAAACTGAAAAAGCCACTCCAAGTTCTTCCGCAGAGATCACATAGTAAAGGAAGATAGATCACCGAAAAAGCAGCGTGTGTTCGAGGTTTGTTTTGCTCCAGTCAAAGAGGACAGTTTGGTCGGTGAGTCGGACGTGAAGACGACCAACGGAAGGACCATGCGCGCCCCCATTGTTACCAGCATAGACGAGAGAATCTCATTAAATGGTCCTAAGTACGAGAGAAAAAAATGCTAGAATTGGACGGACTCACGCGCTCCATTATATCAGTTTTTGTAGATTTTATCAGCTGCAGTAACAATGGCGGACCATCAGATAAACAATCACTCCGGCTTTGGGTTGAAGATTACACAGCAACTCCGTTAGGAGATTCTGTTAACATTCTCCCCCAGTGGTTGAAGGTAGGGTAGTAGCAAATTCCATCCCGTTGCAAGATACTAGACCTATACGATTGCAAACAAAAAGCCAGAGACAAAACAATATCAGTCCCGGCCCCTTGCTGCTAGTAGCAGAAACAGCAAATCCTTTCTGACGGATTCCGTAACAAAGTAAAAAGAGAGAGATAGGAGACGAATTAAGGTGGTAGGTAGCTCGTTAGTTTCTAAGTTTTTTTGCTTAGAAGAATGGTGATCATATCTATATCACCAAAATGGAGATTCTTTGCTCTCAAATAGCCGGCCAAACGACATTAATAATAGGAGAGAAAACAACATTATTAAGAGAGAGCAGCTGGTAGCAGTAACTTGACCGACAAAGAAGCATGTGCTCAACCCGTCTATTTGATCACTCTGTGGGCATCTTCCCTCCATTAATGGTCATGGAGCCAGTTTCAACCTCGAGTTCAAATTAAATATTATTTGCTGCATTCTGGCATTATGGATTTATCTGTCACTATTAATGTTTAAATTATGGACAAGAAAATTTTCCGTTTCATTCATCTTTGAAGTTGGAAGAAAAAATCGCGACAGGAGAGAGGCGGGATGATCACTCAATTTCATCTTCATCCTTGTTACTTTCTTTCCTTCACAGTTTCGTTTCCATTATTTTAGTTTTCATATTCTTCCCTGTATCCAATCAGTTCATCTCTCTTTTCCCTTTCTTTCCCTCCACTCGTTACCCACCTCATAATCTTTTCTTTTCTGCCTTGAAAGATCGAGTGAGAGAGAGAGCAAGAGGGAGCATTACATAAACTGCTCTGAGTCTTCCCAACCCAACAAAACCATGTGATTTCATCAGCTTTTCGCCCCTTTAAGGGCCCTTTTGTAATTTCATAAACTTCTTATCATTTTCAAGAACTTGATGTTGAAGACTTAATTATAGATATTTAATGTCACATCGGATACCATTCTATGTTGCACGTCTAATTTCAGAAGTGACAGCCATTTTCGGTGGGGCCGAAATGCCGGGCCCCACTAATCCAGTATCTAGTGGGCCAACTGGGTTGCGGGCTACGATAATAATAAAAAAAGAACGATTCTAATATTTCCACGTAACGAGTTCTAACTTTCCAGGAAAAGATGATTCTATTTCCGGACCGGGTCGACAGTGATGCTTAATCTAACACTTAAATTACAAAACCACGCCACTGGACCGACTCTCCGTAACGGAGATTTTTTCTGTACCATCTCAAAACTTAAATAACTGTGACTGGAAACTGAACAGAGAAAGCTGTTTCCACCTCCGCCTTCTCTTTTCTTTTCGTTCTTCAAGCTTCATCTCCACCCCGGAAACCTTTCTCAACTCCGATTATTCATTCGTCTGGGTTGTTCGCAGTTCCTCTCTCTACTGCCTTTTAATCACATCGATTTCATCCTTTTATTCTTCTCTCTCTCTCTCTTCCCCTGTGCAAATATAAACAGACATTCCCCCTCTTCTGCTTTACATTTTGCACTCGTCTTTTTTTTCTCTGTTGTCCGTCGCCCGTAACCACCGAGGATATTTGTTCGTCTACCGTGGTGAATTCTAATATTTCTGGTTAGAATTATGGGTCTCGAACTGGTTCAAGGATTACCGACGATCAAACCTGTGAAAACGACAGTTGAGAGAGATCTATCTGGAGATGCTGTTGGAGAAGGAGGAGAAGAATTTAGCACGCCCAAGTCTGTAGCACACCCGATTAATCCACCGCTTTTCTGCCCACCAGCACCGAAGAAACCACGACTGCCGGCCAAGCGAAAATCCGGTTCACAGCCCAAAGTTTTCTTCGTCGTCCCACGTGATCTTGCCTCCATCTTTCTTGCATTCTCGCCACCTCGTAAGAAAATTAAAGTAGAATGAAATTATTAAATTGTTTATTCCCCATATTTCCTCATCATATAGTCTGGAATAATTCTTTCTTGTGGTTTTTGAATTCCACCAGCTAGTGGATAAGATTCTTGTTTAATATTACATGAATTTATTCATATTATATGTGAACGAAAAGATGAATTTTTCTGTGTAGATATATACATTCAATAAGAAAAAAATATTCAAGTCGCAAAAGAGTTGGGAGTTTTGTTAAATTTTACTTCCTTTTCTCAAATTTAATTCTTCGTCTTCGCATTTAATTGTAAAATTGTTCTTCTCGGCAGCTTATCTTTAATCAGAAAAAAAAAAACGATGTCCGAATTCCTTCCTCATCCTGTTAGTACAGGAGGGGCTGCAACCCTCCTCTCCATCTTGTGTTGGAGGGGGAAGGGTGGGAGATCCTCCCCATTGGTGCCAAAAGAGAGAGGATGGGGCAACCGCTTCCCTCCCCGTTTCTTTGTTGCATGGGACAATTTTTTCATATAATTAGGCGTGTTAATTTCAGTTTATTTACCTATTTTTTTTATCATTTTTAAATAGAATAAAAATTGATCTTGTTAGGTATTCAGATAAATTTACCTATTACACATTTACCATTTACTAATTAATGGAGCAAAGACTTATTGATTTCTTGAACCCTCTTCACATAATTACTAGTGTCTAAGAGAAGAGAGAAGATGGAAGAAGAGAGGAGAGAGAGAGAGAGAGAGAGAGAGAGAGCTCTTGGATAGAAAAAGAGAATAAACTGAGGGAGAAAAGGAAGAGGAAATGAGAGAGGAGGAAGGGACAAATTTCAGCTAAGAGAAAGATGTTTGAATGCTCTACCCTATGGCTTATATTTATAGTTATGGGAATGTATTTTCAATGACTATAATGCACTTAGGGTTATATGCTTCAAAAGAAAAAAGACATATGAAAACCTACAACAAGTTGTATATTTATAATTCTATGCCATCTCTATGGAAGTTCTTATTTACTAGTTGTTAGAAGGTAGGACCAAACCCACCATGCCCAAATGAGGTGGTATGATGAGTCACTACATGAGGTGGCAAGATGAGTCATCACACGAGGTGGAATCCTCATCACTTGAGTCGGAAGATTTGGCAATCTTCCTTGATTGATGTAATTAAGGATCCTAATTGATTGAGGAATTTTTCTAAATATGTAATGGAAATAGTATAAATGGGGGTCTTGGTTGAAGACTTCAATCAAGCTTTCCTCTTCTCAATTTCCTGGAAGAACCTCTCACATAGCCTAAAGTCTCTTTTTTCCATTTTCTTTTCTCTCCTCTCTACGCGATATCTCTCCATAAAAAGTCTTGGTCTTCATGGCATAAAACTGCTTGAAAGTTTAAGCTTTCTGCTGTTGCATGAAACTGTCCTACTGATTTACCTTTGATGCTTCATATGACGATTTCTCTTTCTAGAAACATCTGATTTCAACAATTGTTTTAGTTGGAAACTAGACTCAAATATCTTTCCAACGGTATATAATTTGCTATATTAAAAATATGGCAAGAGAGTGAAACATCGAATGAAATATAGAAATTAAAAAATAAGACTTAGGAAAAATGAGAAACTCCTCTTTTTTCTTTTTCTTTCTTCTTCTTCTTCTTCCTCCCTTTCTTCTCCATCTTCTTATCCTTTTACATCTCAGATCTTTCCCCACTCTGATACCATATTGAAAATTTTGGATTCTATGATGTATAATCATAGTCGAAGAGGATTAAGAGATGAGAAGAAGAAGAAGAGTCGTGGATAAAAGTTTTAGGAGGAGAAGAGGAAGAATGACGAATTTGGAAAAATGATGAATAAGATTAGGGTAATGAACTTTTCCAAACCCTCCCCCTTAAGTTGTATTTATAGATATCATAACTACTATTATTACAAGAATACCCTTCACCCAAATAAGAGTGAATAAGAGACATAAATCATACACTAATTGCATCAGTGTCATCTTTGTGAGATGACTCTTTATTTACCATCATGTAATAATTGTGTGTGCATGTGAGCCTTCTCCTTAGTTTGTACGCTTGAGCCCATCTTCCACACACTTGGACATGTGGGCCTTCCTTGGTTGTTTGGGTTTGGGCCCATCTTCCAACATCTCCCTCAATCTAGAGATGATAGAACAACATAAATGCCCAGGTTGCTGCAAATAGTGTATAAGATCTTCTTGTATAAAATGGTAGTCCACCATATCTTTCAACATTCCCCTACCATCTGGCAAAAAGTCGGTGGACTGTAAATGGGTATTCATTGTCTAATAGAATCCAGATAGCACTATGGCCCACCTTAAATCCCGACTCATGGCTAAAGACAATACTTGGTGTTATCGGATTTGATTATGGGGAAACTTTTTTCTCCAGTCGCCAAACTCAACTCGGTACGTCTTTTATTATCACTTGCTCCTAACTCTCGATGACATGTTTTTCAGCTAGATGTGAATAATGTCTTCCTCAATGGCAATATTAAGGAGGAAATTTTTAAGCAGCAACCACCTTGATATGTGGCTGAGGGGGAGTTGGTATGCCACCTTAAAAAATTATCATATGGTTTGAAGCAATCTCTACGGGCCTGGTTTGATAAGTTTAGTCAAGCAATGCTTCGATTCGGGTTTACAAGGTGCTCTATTGACCTTTCCATATTTGTGAAGCATACTAAGAAAGGTACGATACTACTTGTTGTGTACGTGGATGATATTATTTTGACAGGTAGTGATAACAATAACATCAGTCAAGTCAAGGATATGATATGCAATGAATTCAAGACAAAAGACTTGAGACGCAAGTACTTCCTTGATATTGAGGTTCTTCAATCCATACATGGTATTATTTTATCACAAAGAAAATATGTTCTTGACATGCTTAAAGAAATAAGAATGATGTGATGTCGCCCTACTGATACCCCTATGGAGACAAATATAAAATTATGTGTTGGCTCGGAAGAAGAAGTTGATGTGGGCAAGTGCCAGAGGCTAGTTGGAAAGCTTAGTTATCTCACTGTGATTAGACAAAATAATTTTTTGCAATCAGTGTGGTTAGTTAGTATATGCATAAACTTCATATGTCTAATTGGTAGGCATTGGAGAGAATTCTCAGGTACTTGAAAAAAACACCAGGACAAGGGCTTCTATATAAGTGTCATGGTCATTTCAATGTTGAAATTTTGTCAATGCGGATTAGGTTGGATCACCAGATGATAGAAAATCTACTTCAAGATATTGTACTCTACTTGGGGCAATTTGGTTACATAGAGGAGTAAAAAAAATGTAGTTGCAAGGTCTAGTGTAAAAGCAGAATACATAGCCATGGCACATGCGGTAAGCGAGTTTCTATGGATTAAATCTCTTCTAGCAGAGTTGGGATTCCACAAAGAAGGCCTGATGGAACTTCATTGTGACAAGATCCACATTGCCTCCAACCTAGTCTTCCATGAGAGAACTAAGCATATCGAGGTGGACTGTCACTTTGTGAGAGAAAAGGTGCATAGTTATTATAAGTCTTAAATATGTCTCAACTCACACATAACTTACTGATATGTTCACAAAGGTAGTTAACTCCAAGGTGATCTCCTTTGCATGTACTGAACTGGGGACATGTGATGTCTTTTCACCACCAGCTTGAGTTGGACTGTTAGAAGATATAGGCAAACTTGGGTGTCATTGTTGTAATTATCTTATATTTTTGGTCTATTTTTTACTCCTACTAGGGTGAAGGGTATACTTATAATATTGGTACTTTTAGCATCAATAAATAAAGCTTAAGGAGGAGGGTTTAAACAAGTCCACAAATTTAATTTTCCTTCCCTCTCTTCTCAACTTGTGCTTCTCTTAGTCGTCCTCTCTCTTATCTTTCTCTCTTCTTCTCCTTCTTTCTTCTCTCTTCCATTACCTTAAGTTGAAGACCTTATAGCATGGAAACCTGAAATCAACAGTATTACCTCTATTCTCCACCTTCTTATTCCTTCTCTCTTCTCCATGGAAGCCAACACAATCTAAATCAAGGTCTTACATCTTAACAGTATTTAACCTTATGGGTCAGGTTCAAAGAAACCCATGCCTACCCTAAATCCTTGTGGCGTTCCCTCCCTCAGTCCTTCCTCGCCCTATTTAGTGATGGGAAAACCTTGTCCCCAAGGCTTTCGGGTCGGGTTCTCTATGAAATCTGCCCCCAATGCCAACCCTACACAATATAACCATATATAGACCGATCAATGAGAATAGTTTAAAATGGAAAGGGATGATACGTTCCCAAATTTGATGATAATGTTTTATTAGATGCTTGTTAACTAACATATCACAACCATGAAGAAAGAGGAGAATCAATCTTAGGGTAGAGCTTGTATAGTACAACAAATATTCTTGTACTTGTTAGTAAATAATACAAGCAAAGTAAGAAGAATAATTATGTAATTAATAGTTGGAAAAATGCTTTCTTTATCTAGTTAATCATTTTGAGATAGATTCAAACCCAACTTAATATGATATTTGAGTATGATATGTGTTCTATTGGACCTATCTTATGCTCTAAGACACTTCCACTAGTCGATGAAAGAGAGAGAGAGATTCAACTCAAAGTGCAATCCTCATTTTTACATTTCTTTTATACATTAATGTAAATTCTCCCACCCTGACGGTCAACACTTTCAGTTTTTTTTAAATTGTGATGGTAATGCAAAAAGCAAGAGGAGGGGAGTAATGAATGCAATACTATCAGGGGAAGAAGTCAATAGCTAGCTTCATACAAGAAATTACTTGGGAAACCTCTTTACCACCATCAAAAAGCTTTTAATTTAGAATCTAAAACTCATGTGAGGCTAAAATGTGCAAGGGTGAGCCTTAAGGGGGTTGGGTTAGGGTCGGGTTTTTTGAAACTCCAAACCTCAATTCCAACCCGACTTCGAAACCCAAATCCAAAAGAACATCTACGCCAATAACCTGACTCCAACCCAATCTGCAACCCCCATCCTAGCCCCGTTTCGACCCTGTTTTTGTGTCCTAACCCATTGCGTAATCGGTATTCATTTAGTTATAAAAGCTCTAAAAAAATAATCAAATTTAAACAATTATATACTGCATAAATAAAAAAAGTTATATAAGTCAATAAAATTGGGTTAGGATTGGAATCAAGTGGGTTTGGTAAAATCCCAAATTATTTGAGTGAAACGGGTGGGGTTAAGCCCACCCCCCATGCAAGACTGGGACTGGGGGTTTTGTTTCCATCGTGTCAAATTCCAACGTACGCTCTTACTCTTGAATTCAATTTGTGTTCTTCTCTCCCTTCCATCAACTATTAACGCCCCCTCCCTCGCTTCCTCTCTCTTGACCTCTCTCTCTCTACTATATAAAGATATGTTACCCTGCAAACGTACAAGCGCCATGCTTGCCACAGCTTTCTCATCTCCTCATTACTGTCTTCGAGGAGAGAAAAAGAGCATGGAAGAAGAAGATTTGTGCAATACAGGTCTGGTTCTGGGGATAGGTTCGGCACAATACTCAGCCGCTGTGGCCGGCTCCGATCGGGAAACAAAGCTTCCGGTCAAGTTCCATCTCTTGTTTCCACCCCACACACAGAAAACGGCCGATGAGCAGGACGTCGAGAGATCAAGTTCCAAGATTATCGACGACGAGGAGGAATACTCAAATAGGAATTTCAGCAACGAAGTGAATAATGGCAGCAACGTTCCGAGAAAGAAACTCCGACTCAGTAAAGAGCAGTCAGCACTCCTGGAGGAGAGCTTCAAAGAGCACAAAACCCTTACTCCGGTAATTGTTCCTCGTTCTTTCTTTTAATCTCTTGTCCCTGACCGAAAGCAAAAATAGAAATCTTATCGTAACAGCGACTAATTTCAAATTGGAATCCAGACCCAGAAACAAGAATTGGCTGCAAAGCTGAATCTACGTTCTCGTCAGGTTGAAATTTGGTTTCAAAATCGTCGAGCAAGGTAGGATTACCGGTTTATAGGTCTCTGTATTTCAAGCTGAAAACAAAGTAGACGCACGTACTATACCCGTTTCATGATCTAGGTGGGAGGTGGACTGTCCAAACCTTTCGATCGGTTTCATCCTCTTGTCGTATTTAATTTTTTTCTGTAGAAAACAATGGATCGTAGTAGGAACGATAAGCCACATCAATCTAACGACTCGGCTAAATAAATTTCAAATTTCTTTCCAGGACCAAGTTGAAGAAGACGGAAGTGGACTGCGAGTTCTTGAAGAAATGTTGCGCGAGTCTGAGCGACGAGAACCGTAGACTGAAGAAGGAGCTACAGGAGCTGAGGTCCATCAAGCAGGGAAGCCCCTTCTACATCCAGCTGCCGAGAGGTCCAACCAACGTCTCCATGTGCCCCTCCTGCGAGAAGGTGGCGCCCGTCGACTGCAACAATTCCTATGACGTTTCCAAGACAAAGCTTTAGGGTGTCATGAAAGATTCATCCATGGCATGTTAAACGGAAAATCCAACATTTTTTAAAACTCATCTGTGTATATTATCCATTAATCAGCATTAATATCTTAAATATGTACACGTAAGAAAGAAAACAAATGACTTCCTCTCAGTGTTCGTGGACGAGAAAAAAAATATTTTAAAACCTCTTTCCTGTAACATCCATTATGTTATATGTTAAACAGTCGACTGGATGGAGAGTTTTCTGACGATTAATTTGAGATTAAGCTGCAAAAAGACGTTTCCGTTAGGAAGAAGGAAAATGTCGATTTTGTTTATGGGGGTGTGATATTAATGAAGGGTGACAGACTCGTAGGCCAGTTTCATAACATCGGGGAGACATTCAAATCCTTGGACCTTCCGGTACCGATGCTGTCCTTGTTTAATGGGTATGATGGCTCACTGTGTTACCGTTTTGGGATGGGTTATTCCTTTCTTGTTCTTCTTCCTGGTATTGAAACCTCAAACAGAAAAGAGCCGTTGAGCTCTGTCGTCGGGAAGGTGAAGTCGGGAAGACGAACAGTGAAAAATAAAATTTGATTTCTGATTCGTAACTTTACAGATTACAAGTTAGGGTTAAATACAATGACTAAGGGTAAAAGGGTAAAAATATAAATATTATAAAATGATAAAAAATAACATTCTAATACTCCCCCTCAAGGTGGCTTGTAAATGTCCTTGACAGCCATCTTGGACAACAAAGAAAAAAGGTGGGTAGAAGGGAGAGGTTTAGTAAACATATCGGCTAGCTGGTACTGAGAACGAATGGGAAGTTACTTGAGGACTCCCGAAGTAACACGTTCACGAACAAAATGACAATCAATCTCAATATGTTTGGTGCGCTCTTGAAATGTAGGGTTAGAAACAATGTGAATTGCAGCTTGATTGTCGCAGTAGAGCAGCGCAGGATAGTCAACTTTGACTTGAAAATCTTGAAGAAGTTGTTGTAACCAAATAAGTTCACTGGCAGTGGAAGAAAGAGCTCGATATTCAGCTTCGGCGGAGGAGCGGGAGACGGTGGTCTGCTTTTTGGTCTTCCAAGATACCAAAGAATCACCAATGAAGATGCAAAAGCCTGTAATAGATCGGCGAGAATCAAGGCATGATCCCCAATCAACATCAGAGTAAGCGCGTACCTGCAAAGAAGAAGTAGAAGAAAACAACAAACCTTGACCAGGACTGGTCTTGAGATAACGAAGCAGGTGATGTACTGCCTGGAGATGAGGAAGGCGGGGTTGGGCCACAAATTGAGTGAGCTTGTGAACGAAAAAAGTAATGTCGAGGCGAGATAAAGTAAGGTAAAGAAGTTTCCCAACAAGCCGCCGATAGTGGGTTATATCAGGAAGCAGGTCACCGTCAGTGGCAGTTAAAGGAAGCTTGGGATCCATGGGAATACTAGTGGGTTTACAAGCTAGGTAACCTGAGTCTTTAAGTAATTGTAAGGTGTAATGGCGTTGAGAAAGCACAATACCGGCCTTGGACTGAGCAATTTCAAGACCAAGGAAGTGCTTAAGACAACCAAGATCCCTAAGCTTGAACTGAGTATGCAGAAAATGTTTGAGCTCAGTAATAGTACTAGATGAAGGGCCAGTAAGGATGATATCATCCACATAAACCAGGAGGGCTACAAAGGAGGAGCCATGTCCTTTGGTGAAAAGAGAGTAATCGGATTTCGATTGAAGAAAACCAAAGGTGATTAAAACGTGAGAAAATTTTGAGTACCATTGGCACGAAGCCTGTTTGAGACCATAAAGGGACTTGTGAAGCTTGCAAACCAGTTTGTTGTGAGAGGAAGAGGACCCCCCCTGTTGAAGGTAGCCAAAAGGGAGATCCATATAGATTTTTTCAAAAAGATCACCATGTAAAAAGGCGTTATTGACATCAAGTTGAGCAAGATGCCAACCATGGGAGGCAGCAAGGGCAAGAAGAACCTTCACCGTTACTAATTTGGCTACTGGAGAAAAGGTGTCGACAAAGTCCAAACCTTCTTGTTGGGTATAGCCTTTAGCTACCAAACGAGCCTTATGGCGCTCAAGAGAACCATCAGAGTTAAGTTTGATTTTATAAATCCATTTGCATCCAATGGTATGTTTATCAGGGGGCAGAGGAGTGACGGTCCAGGTGTGGTTTGCTTCCAAAGCGGCCAACTCGTCACGCATAGCCAACCTCCATTCAGGACACTTCACTGCTTGATGATAATATTGAGGTTCAACCTGAGAAGAGAGACTGAGTGCAAAGTGTTTGTGGAAATAAAAAAGGGCATGGTAAGAGATGGAGTTAGAGATTGGATAAGGCTGAGAGAGTGGAACAGATGGAGGAGAACCAACAAGTAAATTACAGTGATAATCCTGTAAGTAATGAGGTGGATGAGTCTTCCTAGTAGATGTGCGAAGAAGAGCACCAGCGGATGAGGAAGAAACAAGTGTGGGAAGATCATGAGGTGGATGACCAGCAACTGAAATATCAGAAATAACGGGGGAAGCGGGAATAGGGGAAGAATTGAGGCCGGGAAAAGGATGAGTTTGGAGGGAGGAGTGAGGCAAAACTAAATCAGGAAAGGGATCATTAAGTTGATCTGAATGTGTGATAGTATGGAAAAGGAAAACTTCCTTATGGAACACGACATCTCTGGAAAGAAAAACCTGTTTGGTTTCTACATCATAGAATTTATAACCTTTCACACCAGCTGGATAACCAAGGAACACACAAACCCGAGCACGAGGGTGAAACTTGGTGCGATGAGCAGCTAAGGTGGAAACAAAGGCAAAACAGCCAAAGACGCGGAAGATAGAATAATCAGGAGAAGTGTTATAGAGCAAATGGAAGGGGGTGTTATGGCGTAAGAGAGAAGGAGTTCGATTAATTAAGAAAGCCGCTTCGATTAATTAAGAAGGCCGCAGTAAGAATACACTCGGTCCAAAAAGGGACGGAGATGCGGGATTGAAAAACCAACGATCGAGCCACATTCAAAAGGTGTTGATATTTACGTTCAACAACCGAGTTTTGCTGAGGCCTTTCAACACATGAGAACTGGTGCAAAACTCTATGAGTTTGAAAAAAGTCAACAAAGGATAACTCAGGTACATTATCAGATCGAAAAACCTTGATTTTGGCATTAAACTGCGTAGAAACAATGTTAAAAAAATGTGGTATCACAGAGACAGCATCAGATTTAGTCTTCAATAGGTAAATCCAAGTAAATCTAGTACAATCATCGACAAGAATTAAGAAAAAATGATGACCAGTATAGGAAACAGTTTGATATGGTCCCCAAATATCATAGTGCACAAGATCAAAGGGAGATGCTGACAAATGATTATGAGATTCAAAAGATAATCTACGTTGTTTAGCAAGAGGACAAGTATAACAAGGATCAGATTTATGTAATCTAGTTACATCACAGTTTAATTGATCCTTCAAAAAATCGAGTCTCTTAAAAGAAATGTGTCCTAGCCTATTATGCCAAACATGGGTAGAAATATTGTTAACAAAAACATGAGAAACATAATTCAAATTCTGAGCACGGAAGACATAGAGATCTTGGATTTTGTCACCCTTGCCAATCGTCCTCTGGGTGGAGAGATCCTGGATAACAAAACAATCAAGAAGAAAACTTACTGTGAGGCCAGAGTTAGTAACTAAAGCACTAACAGAGATCAAGTTGAATTTGAATTGAGGAACAAACAGTACGTCTTTAAGCATAAGGTGAAAATGCAATTTAATATCACCAGCAAAGTGGACCAAAAACTGAGAGTTATTGGGCAAAATAATAGTAGTGTGTGGGATAGCATCCAAGGAAACAAAAACATGAGCGTGAGAGCAGATATGTCTAGTGGCCCCTGAGTCTACAATCCATGACTGAGGTGAAGAAATTAGAGGATTTAAAGTTACAGAAAAACAAGTACCTGCCAAGCAGTTGGATGTAGAAGATGTCGGAGTAGTAGTGACTGTTGCTGAGCTATGCAGGTGTGTAGAAAGCATTGACATGAGTTGCTGATATTGAGTAGGGTCCAGATTCTGAACAAAGCTTCCAACAGAAGGAGCGCCTTGGCTATCATCAGCAATAGAAACTTGATGAGCAACAGCATGAGGATTTTGGTGGGTTTTGGTTGCGGGGCCAGGCGGATGGCCATGGAGCTTGAAACAACGAGCGATAGTATGACCAGCAATCTTGCAATGGGTACAAAAATATTTTTCCTTGTTCTGAGTCCGGGGAGCACTGTAAGTCTGATTCCGAGGAGCATTGTAATTCAGATTCCGAGGGGCACTGTAAGTGGATTGGAATCTCTGAGAGGACTGTGAGCCAGGTTTATGAATGGCTGGTTTCCCAGATTTAACTGTAAAGGCCATCGTGTCAGTAGGAGTATGCGAACCCGAGGCTTGAGTATCTTCCTTTGTTGTTCCTCTTGAACAACCAGAGAAAAAACACGATTAATAGGGGGCATCAGATCCATGAGAAGCAACTGACCACGAACTTGGGAGAAAGAGTCATCAAGTCCCATTAAGAAGGACATAGTTTATTCCATATGGTGGAAATCAGTAAGATGTTTAACACCACCACACGAGCATGTCCCACAAGAACAATTAGGGCGGTAATTACTTAGTTCTTCCCAAATGGTTTTCAGCTTGGTGAAATAAGTGCTAACAGAATCCTTGTCTTGACGCAAGGTCATCAATTCTTGTTTAAGCTGAAAAATACGCGGGTCGTTGCGCTGTTGAAAACAATCTCGAAGGTCGAGCCAAATTTCTCGGGTAGAAACAACAAAGATAACACTCGCAAAGATTTCCTTGGAAATCGAATTTAGGATCCAAGAGAGGACCATGTTATTATTCCGGGTCCAAGAGTTAAGCAAAATAGGATCAGCACTTTGAGGTTCAGGTATGTAACCATCGACATCGCACTTTGTTCTTCACGGATAAGGCGATCAACATCGCACGACTCCAACTGATGTAATTTTCACCGGTGAGCAGCTGCGAGACAAGAACTTGCCCAGGGCTGTCCAAGTGGTGAATATAATATGGGTTCGATGGTTCTTCAAAAATGGAATGAGACGCACTGGTACGACGACCATAATCGGGAGCAGTCGTCGATGGGTAAGTCTCCATGGAGTGCTGACCGAAGCAGTCCATCAATGCAACGCCAAAAAAAATTCACCAATCCAATAGAAATCTTAACACAAATCGGCCAACCAAACAGATCCAACCAAATATTTTCCTCAAGGCCAACCGTGAATGCTGCGCGGAAAAGTATCTTCGCGACCAGCCAGAAATTTTTTTTTAACAGATCCAACCAAATATTTTCCCCAGCCAGTTAGGTAGCGCCTCAAAAAAAATTCAATCGACCACTGCCTATACCACTGCTAACAGTTCCGTATCTCCTCAAGAACAGAAACGCCCAGACAGGAAATCTAATCAGTAGCAGAACCAGACGAAGAGAAAAAAAAAATTAGAAGAGGTGTGAAAGCTAACCTCTTTGCCGGGAGATAACCAACGGAGCCAACGGAGGGAGAAATCAGCCGCTGCAGAACGCCGAAGGCCGAAAATCTTCGCCGAAATCCATCCTCTCGGTAACGGAACCAGACTCTTTTTCGGGATGCCGATGGCCGACCCAGACGGAAAAATAATCAACGGAGTGAGCCACTGTCGAAAAACTGATGGCCGAAACCAATCGCCGAAATTTTTGGGGAAAGGGACGAGTAGAGGTCCATCGTCCGGAGATAATCAGAGAATGAGGATTGATCGCTCTGATACCATATTGAAACCTCAAACGGAAAAGAGCCGTTGAGCTCTATCGTCAGGAAGGCGAAGTCGGGAAGACGAACAGTGAAAAATAAAATTTGATTTCTGATTCGTAACTTTACAGATTACAAGTTAGGGTTAAATACAATGACTAAGGGTAAAAGGGTAAAAATATAAATATTATAAAATAATAAAAAATAACATTCTAATACCTGGCTTCTCCAACAGAGACGGATCAGCTGTCGGCCCTCTATCAATTTTAATTTCCCACTGTGTTTTTATACCATACCCTAAGCAGGAATATTTTCGCTTTCATTGAGGCCTGATTCACGCCAACAGGTCTTTAAGGAATTGAACTTCCTCTGCGTTATGAATTAGGAGACTGGAAAACAAGTAGAAATAATATTCGTCTCCTGATCTAGAAGAAAAGCCTTAGATTCATGAATTTGGATAACCCCGAAATGAATTAATTAATTTAGTGGAAAATGAAATGGGGGCACACATAGGTTTCTGCAAAACTACCGAGAAACTTAACTGGTCTCCGCCATGTGTGTTGACGATTTCCGAGATATTCTTCCACGAATGTCCAGTCTAATTAGGAGAGGTTTATACAGAAGGTGAGCAGTGGCATATCTTCAAGTATCTTTCCTTTCTGGTCTGGCCCCAACACTCAAGAGTCTCATCGAAAGAGGGCTCTTGTAGCTTCTCTTCTTCGTCTACTATTCTGGTTCCAGATTTGTATCTCCCAGCGTCTTGTGCTGCCATGCCAAACTCCTTTTCCCCTCGACTGAAACCCATCTGTCACAGTCCAATCCTTATACCTTCCCCTTGCTGAAAGAATAGAAGGCGTAGTTAGAAATGATGACTGTTGGATGCCAGAGGATCATGGACATGAATATGTAGAATAAGAAGGTTACGTTTCAAAGCTTGGAAGGGTTTCTTATTATATGTTTTTCAATGTTCGGTTATGGGTGGTCATGAAAGTCAAAATTTCAAAATATGCATGGATTTCAGCAACTCCTTATATGGTGTTCAAATAAAGACAACATAATTTGGGGCCAAAGAATCACCATTTACTTAGCAAGCTTTTTTTATTTAATATTCTTCATAAAAGAATACACTGTTTTCTTTAAAATTTAGGGTGGTCGAGTACCTCTTTGAAGAATAATTTTTTTTATAATATTGTATTTCATTGTATACATTTGATTTCATAATTTAGTTGATTATATTTATATTTTTATTAAATATAATTAAAATTTAAACAAAAATAAATATTTCAAATATATATAAATTATATTTTTATGCTTTCCCATTGAAAATCAAGTTTTTGTTGGGAAAGAAACATTGCCCTCTGATAGTGAATTTGAATATTCATTGTTAGAGATTTTGATTTATAAATTCATTGGAAGAAGTTTTTTGAAGAGTGGGTATGAAATAGCCTTACATGACTCTCACTGAGAAAGAATTAACATGGAGAAATCTTATAGAAGTATCATGGGAGGAAGCCCTACAAGACTGTCGATGTTAAAAGTATTTTAGTTATTTTAATCTTCTATTATGTTCAATTATTTAATTATTCTAGAACTTATCTTTAAGAGTTAGACTTTGGGTGTAATTAGGATATGGGTAAATATGATTCTACTTGTTTTCTCTGTTATAAATAGTGGCTCATTGTACTTAATTATAATCGAGTCAATGAATTTATTTCTCTTTCATAGGGTTTGTACTAGAGTTGGTCAACCCATAGAGATAATGTGACCTTTTCCTTACCTATCAACTCTATTAGTTTAATTTTGTGTACTTCTTTTTCTTCCACGTTAATGTTTTCCAATCCTTGTACCCATTTTCCCCTTAAAATTCATAACTCCATAATTCTTTTTTTTTATATTGCAAGTTATATATTGACGGAAAAGATTTTCAGTTTATTTTCCAACATAAAACAAAATTTTCAATTGGAATTTTTACAAAGAGAAATCGATATCTTAAACAACAAAGATTTAGGTAGTAGGGAAGGTTTGAGCTACATCGCAATGCTTCATTTTTAGAGATGTTTTATGCCAGAAAGAATGAAATTATATAAGTAATTATATCTCGAAAGAAATCTATTTGAGTTTAGTTTCTTTAGAAACAAACTCGTTTGTGATTTTTAGGCCATATTTTGAGAGATATCTATATTTGAAGTAGCAAAGGTAAATTCTTTCGAAAATATCTACTTTTTCCTATATTTTTAAACATATTTCCCTTCTAATCACAATTTGGCACGGGGAGTCCTCTATAGTGTCAATTTGCATGTCTGCATCTATTATGTATCTTTTGTATCGGCATCCCAAAAAATTATACTCACCCCCTAGAATTCTTTGAGGTCATACTTGGTCCAACTTGTTTTTTTTTATAGCTCTATCGTAATAGTCTCCCCTAGTTTTTCAAAAAAAGGTCACACTAGTTACTGATTAGATAAACATGTCCTTATTATTCTCTTTATAAACTCGGTTTGACGTAGTATGTTGCATTGTTGCCTCCTGTCAGAATTTGGATGTGATGTTATCCTTGTGTTCTTCTATTATTTCTTCAAATTATAAATTTTTAATCACTTCAAAGCAATGCCTAGAGCCACTATCTACAAAATATAGGAGTATGCACAACATCAAGCTTGAGTCTAGTCTTTTATTCTTCACCCGATAGCTGATTTTTGTTTGACCTACCTGTTGACTTCAAGTCTCCATAATATTAATGTCTTCAATGTTGAGGTGAGGAAGGAGAGAAGGAAGGAGAAGGAAAGGAGAAAAGGAGAAGAGGTGAAGATGAGAGCTCACGTCCAAGAGGGAGAGACACGAGAGA
Source organism: Aristolochia californica (assembly GCF_029961685.1). Classification (NCBI taxonomy): domain Eukaryota; kingdom Viridiplantae; phylum Streptophyta; class Magnoliopsida; order Piperales; family Aristolochiaceae; genus Aristolochia; species Aristolochia californica. The sequence continues at coordinate 882,802 of NW_027182268.1, forward strand.
AGATCACATTGAGGAGAAAAAAAGGAGGAAGATTAGGGTTGTGGATTTGTCCAAACCCTCCCCCTTAAGCTTTATTTATAGATCCCAAAAGTATCAATATTACAAGTATACTCATCACTCTAGTAAGAGTGAATAAGAGACAAAAATCATAAACTAATTACATGAATGACACTCCAACGTATTCGTATGTTCCAACACTCCCCCTAGATCTAGGAAGTAATGTCAATTATCCCAGTTTGAAACAAATAATATAGATGTAGTAATAAGGTTATCCATCACAATGTCCCAAGGATAAGTACGAAATTGGACACAGACTCTCAAAAGGTAAAAATGGGTGATAAAACATATGTCGAAACCAACTTCAAAGGATTTCGAACAAAAATAGTGATAATAATCAAGAAAGAGGGTAATGTTTATCACTCACAAGATGAAGATAAAAACACAAGATTACCAATAAAAAGTCACTCTAGACTTAAAAATACCCATATATAAAAAGGACCAACTTTAGCAACACACCAAAAAAGGTTAGCCAATGGGGGTAAACGAGAGTAAAATAGAGGATAGAAGGAGAAATACTTTCAAATAATAAAAGGATAATGGGGAGGCAAATAAAGATAAGATGAAGAAGTCGGGGCCATCATGTGCTTTATTTTCTGAAGTAATTCAAATTCTCCGTTATATGAAATTATGAACCATTGCTGACAACAATCAGCAAATAATGAACCCAAGGCAAGCAACCGAAGATTTATTCTTCAATAATAATGTCTCAATCAATGAGACATAATAGTAGTTGTGGTAATAAGCCAATGCCCAAATAACACATAGCAAATATGTTGTTATATAGCAAAAGATAATCGGTAAATACTTCAGAGTAATAAGGACACATAAAATAATCTACAGTGAGTCAATCCTTAAATAAGGAAGTTGTGCACCAAGTAATAAGCTGGTATTCCAAAGGCATGTGCTAGAATTATCATTAAGCTAGTGCAGCAAGGATAAGTACTCGACATCTTGAAGCATAAAAAATTGTATTATGGAGTTGCAGTCGATGGCTAGTTGGAAGGAAGCATGTGATAGCAGTAGGTGCAGGCGCCTTCCATGCAGATAATTCAACACATAATGTCTCTCCGTGACAATAGTAAATAGCAAAAAATATAACAACAATAATTTGACAATATCAACTCAATCAACCGGATTACACATGTGATGTTGTAACTAAATTACCAACTAAATTGTTTCCCATATCAAGGCAGGTGACAGATGCAAAAATCTGTCTTGACACGAAGAACTTGTTGAGATAACAAATGTAAAAAAGTCCAGAAATCATCAATGATCGGAATTTAGAATTAAGAAGGTTCTCAACAGCTCGCCATATCAGAATATTAACCTCTACTACTGGTAGAATCAAAAGAATTCAAATAAAATAAAAACTCTCTTACTCTATTGCGCCCCAGCGTCTACTGCAAAATAGAGAAGACACCGAGAATAAACCAATTGTTGGAAGATAATCTCTTGATCTCTACTGCTGCAATTCTCCTCTCAAAAGAAACCAGAGAAGAAAGCAAACTTTGAAGCTAAACCAATGTCGTAGTAGAGAACTCAGAGAAGACACATGATGTGGTTAGCATATGCTATTGCTATCAGAAGAGTCACAAAAGTATTCTCGATACAGAAAAGATTCATGGAAGCACTGCTATAAGTATTCTCAAAACAGAGAAGAGTAAGTATTCAAATAGACTCGTCTTCTTCCTTATGCTGTTGTTAATCAATATGTCATACAGAGGTGAAACAGTAATGTTGTTGCAGAATTGCTGTTAGAGGACTAAATAACTGAATGGTACTTGCTGCATAAAGTCTCTAATATGTAATTACAGAACTGACACAAGTTCTGAAAGACAAGATGAAAATCTGAAGGCAAAGCAGGACAAACACGAAAAGAGACGGAGGGAAGAATGTAATAAGATTTTTTTAGTTTTCTAGATTCCAGAATAGTCTTTAATTTTCTGAAAATAAAGAGACAGAGTTATAATTGGGGGAGTGGAGGAGACGTGAGGCTACGGGCATGAGAATGCTGGAAATCGAAAGAAAGAGCCTCGCTTTTGGAATTCTGAGACGTAGACACCCTGTGTCGGCCGTGGCCATTTGGTAAATTTATCAAACACTTTCTGTTTACCAAAGACCAAATTTCAGAAGCACGAAATGTCTTCAATGGTAAGCCGGGGCCCCCTCGCATTTAAGCCAGGTTTGGTACGAGAGAAAGTGATGAAAAATAAGTAAAAAGAGAGAGCCTCTCATTAAAGCCCTCGCATTCAAGATTGGGTTGCGATTCGCTGGAAAACCAAAAAAAACAGAGTAGTTGGTGCAACAATGTAGGAGAAACAGACGCTATGAGAAAAACTATATCTCATGAAGACGATGGTGGTCAAAATGAAAGTGTTGATACAAGGGAATGAAAAGGATTAAGCTTATTGTGATCATCATCTCAATGCATTGATAAATTCCAACTTTAAGAAAGGGATTTTGATGTTTTTATTACCTTTTTGTCTTATTGGCACATAATGTAAGATCGCACATGCTAACAATTGGCTAATATGATGTCGTTTTAGGTAGCGGTCGAAGAGTTCAAGTGGCTGGAAAATAAATTCTAGTGTTAGTGCCCCAAAATAAAAAATATGATATAAAGAAGAGAATAAGTAATATTTTATAATATACTTAAATAGAACATATACCTAAACATATAATTAACCAAAATAAATATGGTTACTACACTTAATATCTTAATTAATAAAAAATTATATTATATTACTTTATGATTATAGTTTATTATAAATTAAAATAATAATTACGTATGTCTAGAATAAATTATACAAAATTAATAAAAAAATTAAAAAATAACATAAGAGAAATGGATAATTAAACCAATTAATGATTACAGTTTTATTATAAATTAATATACTAATTACGTGTGACTAGAATAAATTATTTAAAATAAATAAAAAATTTAAAAATAACATAAGTGAATATAATAAAAAATAAATTATTCTGTAATAACATAAGATATAGTTTTAAATTAAAACTCACTATTTTAATATAAAATAAAAAAATACATAATAAATAAATAAATATATATTAATTTATCAATAACATAATATATATATTTACATATTATTAATTAATAATATATTTAAAAAAATGAAAAACTAATGGTTTAATTATCCATTATGTAAAGTTAAATGAAGACTAAGGCATGATTGTGTGTGAAGCACACGAGGAGATTTCAAATCGTGAACAAACTAACGGCCCTCTTCTCACCTGATTTAAATTCCTTTTCTCCCTCAGAATCAAGTGATTTGTACTCGTCACATAGATTGCCTTTCTTGAGGTGAAAACTTGATTGACGAGATATTTATGTGTGTGGCCCATTTAAAGTCACATCGTGTGGAAGTTCATTCATGATTCATTTTTGTTTTTCCTTAAGACTCCAAAATGTTTCTTTAGCGGTGTTAGGCTACGGTTGGTTAGGTCTCAAATCTACCATGATGCCATTTGCTTTAGGCATATAAAATAACTGAAAGAAGAAGACTTAAAATAGTAAATTTTATTTTTTAAAATAAAAAATTAGAAGATGAATGATAAAACCCTGTTCGTTTTAATTATTAAGTTAGGGTTTGTTCGATTCCATGCGTCCACTCCCTTGTCACTTGTCACTTCCAATTAACCTTTTTTCTATTCTTTCAAAGTCAATTAATTGCCAAATCAGATTTTTATCTCGTAAATTAAAATATTTGGAGCTTCTCACCGAATTAAATATTTTGGTGAGCTCACAGCTGGATCTGCCCCCTTCTTTTGTTTTTTTTGTTTTTTTTGTTTTTTTTACGTACAGCGAATTCACTCCCGAGAGTATCCGATCAGCGACCCTGATTGTGTGTTCTTCAGTGGGTCCAGCCAGTTATAGCTTCTTCCAACACTCGCGACGTACGACAGATTGACGGTTGTGGGGTCCTTTTCCTCACTCGACCCTAGGATGCGGAAGCCGAGAAACGTAAAAAAAAAAATTGCTTAATTTCTTTATTAAAGAGCGAGAGTGGACCTCATCTGACAACCGTTGTCATGCGAGCGAACGAGACTTCCCCTCAACTCTTACCAACCAGGGCCCACATCCCGCTCACTGGCATTCAAGACAACCGCGACAAATCCCCACGACCGACGCACCCGAAGCTAAGAACCAAAATCGGTGAAAACGAATACGGAACCAACAGAAAAAAAGGAGTGCATTATCCGCTCGCACGCCATTCGAAGACAGTTTCGTGCACGCCAGATCTCTCAAGCCGTTCGAAATCCCCACCCCAATATCCGCTCCCGCGAATTTCTAAATAACTAGGGAGGCGTTCGTTTTATTAACCGATTTCCTTTTCGATAATCTCCACCGTCTGATGGAACACAAGAAGACCCGCTTTTTGGGTGACTCTCATCTTTTTATGTGGCTGTGATGCCCCAAGTGTTAACATGGAATGATTTGAACAACTAGGATCGAAGGATCCGATGCGCTTGTTCAGGATAAGGCTTCCCGCGCCACGTCCGGTCCTCGTGGACGTGAACGTCTTTTTCTTCTCAACTTAAACTCAAATAATAAATGCCCATATCTGGAAAGGAATCCTTTTATCTCAAGTTTTATTCCTTCGTTTATGATTATTTAATCATCAAAAGCAAAATAAAAAACAGGTTAATTAATTATTTTTCGAAATTACTTAATCAAATCAGAAACTTGAAAATAAAAATAAAAAATAAAGGGAAGTGTCAAGAGAATGGATAGGAAAAACTGACAAAAAGGGTTGGCGATTGACGATTCGGATTTCGGACACCGAAGCAGCGTCGAAAATACGCTTATTAAAAAAACGGTCACAAAGACGCTCTAAATCTCCCTCTCCTCCCCCTCCTTTTCTCGTATTTTCAGTATTCCTCTCTCCTCGTTTCTCATTATATATATATAATGAGAGGCACCGCTGCAGCTGAGTGTAGCTCGTAAGCAAAACTCTCGCTCTCTCTTCTTCCTTTTCTTCCCCAGCTCGCTTCTTCTGGTAGTGTTTTTCCACAGGGCGCCATGGGAACCGTGATTCTCTCTGACCTCCTTTCGGAGATTCTTATTCCGGTTGCGGCCGTCATCGGTATTGCCTTCGCGCTTGTGCAGTGGGTCATCGTCTCCCGCGTCAAGGTCTCGCCGGAGAGACAGCCATCGACGACGACGAACAACAACAAGAATGGATATTCTGACTATCTCATCGAGGAGGAGGAAGGACTAAACGACCATAACGTCGTTGTTAAGTGCGCCGAGATACAGAATGCTATCTCTGAAGGTATTAGTTTTTTTTTCCAGATCTGTAGTTTTTTTCACTGATCTACTGATTTTATTTAGTACTCGTATCTTTCATTTTACTAGATCTAGCGTTATTGATCTCTGTATTTCCTCTTTTACTAGTTTCATTACCTTTTTCAATTTTTTTATTTTTATTTTAATTTTGACTGTCTTGTTAGTTTTCTTTCAATGGGAGGAGGGACAGTATTTCACAGAGTGTCGGCGTTAGGGTTTGGCGGCGTTAGTGTGTGACCTTCAGGCTCTACTGTAGGGTAGGGTTTTTCTACTTTGAAAGGCCTATGTCTATATGCTGTGTCGTAAATTTTATGATAAAAATGTTAGGACACCAGTGAAGTCCTTTTTTTTTTTTTTTTAAATATATTTTTACTTTCGTTAATAATATTAAATAGTCTTTATTCTTTGAATAGTCTCCCTGGCTTAACACTGATAACGCTCAGGATTCAGTGTGTTAGAGTTTTCGTGAATGCAGGGATAGATAAAACTGAGACAAAACGTTATGTCTGTTGGGAATTATAGTATTATCTTCGCTATTTTTCTAGATTAAACCACATTTTATTTCCGATTCGGATCTTCTTCGCTAGGCAGCAGCAGCCCGCCGTTGCTTCTGAATTTTTTATGTTGTTTTGTTCAGTATTACTTTGTGGTGCAACAGACGTTGGTTTCTGGTTCTCGTTCTACTTCAATCTAACTACAGACTTTTCTTTTTGGGATACGGGATGACGGATTTTCAAATGTGTGCAAAAATGTTTTCTTTTAGATCCGTAATGTCTTTTGTCTTATCTGATCATTTTATTACCAATTTTCCTTTTATGCTCTCTCTCGTTTCTTCCTCAGTTTAGATGATCATTTTTTTGTGAACAACATTGAGCTGTTTGTATCGTTAGCCAAGTGACCCTCTTTTTTCACTGCATAAAGTCATAGGGAATCAAAGAATTTCAATGGATAACGACCTAGTTTAAGGAACAGCACGTCATTAAAATCATATCTTTTGTTATTTAAAAAAAAAAAATAGTCGTGAAAGAGATTTATAGATAGGCAAGACGAAAATTTGGATTCACTTTCTCAAGAGTCTTCCCTTTAAAATGCATCCTTGTTGATATTGTGTCTTGATCATCCTGTCTGAGCGTTTATCTTTTGTGAGTCCAAAATTTGTATTATGATGTGCTCATTTATTTTCTGATTTATGCTTGTTACAGGAGCAACCTCTTTCCTTTTTACCGAATACCAGTATGTTGGGATTTTCATGGTGGCATTCGCCATTCTGATCTTCCTCTTCCTTGGATCGGTGGAGAGCTTCAGTACAAAGGTCCAGCCTTGCACATACAGCAAAGACAAGATGTGCAAGTCTGCTCTTGCCAATGCCATCTTCAGCACTGTTTCCTTTTTACTTGGTGCCATCACGTCTCTATTCTCTGGTTTCCGTGGCATGAAAATTGCTACATATGCAAATGCAAGAACAACCTTAGAGGCTAGGAAGGGTGTTGGCAAGGCCTTCATTACAGCATTCAGATCTGGAGCAGTTATGGGCTTTTTGCTTGCTGCAAATGGGCTTTTGGTTCTTTACATTGCCATAAACCTCTTCAAGCTATATTATGGAGACGACTGGGAGGGCCTTTTTGAGGCAATTACTGGTTATGGCCTTGGTGGGTCATCCATGGCTCTGTTTGGGAGAGTTGGAGGAGGAATCTATACGAAAGCTGCAGATGTTGGTGCTGATCTTGTTGGAAAAGTTGAGAGAAACATTCCTGAGGATGACCCAAGAAATCCTGCTGTGAGTACAAGAAATAGAACCAAGATTTCTTGTGCTATTGAGTCTTGTATTTCTGTTTGAAGTTGTTCTTGTCTGCTCTTTGTATTTCAGGTGATTGCTGACAATGTTGGTGACAATGTTGGAGATATTGCTGGAATGGGCTCTGATCTTTTTGGCTCTTATGCAGAGGCTTCCTGCGCTGCCCTAGTTGTGGCATCAATCTCCTCTTTTGGAATTGACCATGAGTTTACTGCAATGTTATATCCCCTCCTCATTAGTTCTATGGGTATTATCGTCTGTTTGATCACTACCCTCTTTGCGACGGATTTCTTTGAAATCAAAGCAGTGAATGAGATTGAGCCTTCTTTGAAGAAGCAACTCATCATTTCCACTGTTCTCATGACTGTTGGTATTGCTATTGTTAGTTGGATTGGCCTGCCATCGACCTTTACAATCTATAATTTTGGAGCCCAGAAGGTTGTGAAGAACTGGTAAGAAATCCTATAATTCTCTATAATCTTCTGAACTAACAATCAGTTGCTTTAATTTGTTACTTTTTGTTGCAGGGAGTTGTTCTTCTGTGTTGCTATTGGTCTGTGGGCTGGACTTGTCATTGGGTTTGTAACTGAATACTACACCAGTAATGCTTACAGGTAACACTGCCTGGTGTTTCTTTTACTTTGGATGGGGTCAGTTTCCCTGAAGATCCTAATTTACTTCCTTCTTTGCAGCCCTGTGCAAGATGTTGCTGATTCCTGCAGGACAGGAGCTGCCACAAATGTGATCTTTGGGCTTGCCTTGGGATATAAGTCTGTCATTATTCCCATTTTTGCAATTGCAGTCAGCATTTTTGTCAGCTTTAGTCTTGCAGCTATGTATGGTATTGCAGTGGCTGCTCTTGGAATGCTGAGCACCATCGCCACTGGTTTGGCAATTGATGCGTATGGGCCCATTAGTGACAATGCCGGAGGTATTGCTGAGATGGCTGGCATGAGCCACAGGATACGTGAGAGAACCGATGCCCTTGATGCTGCTGGAAACACTACTGCTGCTATTGGAAAGGTATGGATTATTAGTTATCTGGATTTTTTACAAGGATTATCTAATATCTGCCTTTTATTGAGTATATAATTAGTTATTATACTATTTTTTTGTAGGATGTCAAATATTCTTGACCAAGTTTTTTATTGCTTTCAACAATTATATGATCATTTTTACACATAAATTTGCTTTATTTTCATGCAATGTTACTGTATATAATCATAGCTAACCAGGACAGCCCTGAAGCCAAGTTATTGTGGCTGATCAGTTGTTTTATGCCACTGAAAACTGCTTAGGCTATTAGTGCCTCCATTTTTTGAAAATGGAAATATTGAATATCTGAGGTTCCTGTACGGAGGAGGAAAGTAGAGGGTTGGGCTAGCTGCTATAGGTTTTGATCTATCATTCATTTACAGAGGGAAGGGAAACTTATATGGTTTACTTCTTAATTCAGATTGATCATCATTTTTACTGCACTCTTTAACCCATTCATGGTTGAACAGGGCTTTGCGATTGGTTCAGCCGCCCTGGTGTCTTTGGCTCTTTTTGGTGCTTTTGTGAGCCGGGCTGCAATTTCAACAGTGGATGTTTTGACACCTAAAGTCTTCATTGGGTTGATTGTGGGTGCAATGCTTCCATATTGGTTCTCAGCCATGACCATGAAGAGTGTGGGTAGTGCAGCTTTGAAAATGGTGGAGGAAGTTAGGAGACAGTTCAACACTATTCCAGGTCTTCTGGAGGGTACTACTAAACCCGACTATGCTACTTGCGTGAAGATATCTACCGATGCATCCATCAAGGAAATGATTCCACCTGGTGCTTTGGTTATGCTCACACCCCTTATTGTTGGCACGTTTTTTGGTGTTGAGACCTTATCAGGCGTCTTAGCTGGATCTCTTGTTTCTGGTGTTCAGGTCAGTGCAATAGACATCGCTTGTTTCTAGTTTATCCTTTGATTTACTAAATTTTTTTTTGCCCTCAATAGGTAGCGATATCTGCTTCCAACACTGGTGGTGCATGGGATAATGCCAAGAAGTACATAGAGGTAAACTTTTGTGCATTTAAGGAAGTCTTGAATTGTTTCTGTCAACTTTAAACATGATTTTCATCTTTTTGAGTTTTTATTTCTCCGGATTGTATTAATTTTAATTATTTAATTTTTGTAGGCTGGTGCTTCTGAACATGCAAGGACCCTTGGACCCAAAGGATCGGACCCTCACAAAGCGGCTGTCATTGGTGATACCATTGGAGATCCTCTAAAGGACACCTCTGGCCCGTCACTGAACATCCTCATCAAGCTTATGGCTGTGGAGTCGCTTGTGTTTGCTCCTTTCTTTGCTCGGCACGGTGGCCTCCTATTCAAGATCTTCTAAAGTATTGCTTGCGTCTGGAGAAGAGAGAAAATAACCAAGCTAAGCTCTGCAGCCCGTTTACTCTTTACTTGAATCTCCTTTTGCTTCATCTTTTTTAATTTAGCATTCTAGTACTAATTTAAGGTCATTTAAAATTGTTAGGGTGCCCATGTTCTATTTTTGTACGTTAATCCGAGATGGGCAAGAAATTTTTCCTTTTTTTTTGTTTTTTTCTTCTTCCTTGGGTGATAGAGATAGGAGATAGGAGTGGTGATCATTATTGATGTCGTCTGAGAAATTGAGTTTAATTGGGCAGCTGTCCTTGAAAAAAAAGAATATTTGAACATGCAGGGCTCTCGGTTCATATAACTGGTGTAACGTTTTTGGCCCACCTATGATTGAAATAGAAGGGTTTAGTGTTCTTTGCTAGTTGCTATCAAGGGTCTGGAAGAGTGTGAAGTTATCCCAAGGATCATTTTTGGCTTTTCAACGAGAAGGGGTTGATGCCTCTCGAAAATCTGCTGTCTTTCTTGAAAATTTGAACTATCATTTGCTCTTTTATGTGCCTCTCTAGGAATATCAATTTAGCTGTTTTCTTCTTCTCCCGAAATTCATGAAAACTCCACCGGACTGTCTGACAATGCTGAAACAACTAATAAATATTATAAAACCAACAGTAACAAATTTTGTAGAAAACTAAAAAATGGTAAAATCATATAAATTCTAATCTCTAAATCTTAGCTCTGGTTTCATGTTGCCATGGGGTTGCAAGTGTTACTCTATCATGCTATTTTTGAATGTTTAACGTTGCGGTTACATATTTTTAACATATTTTTAACATAGTGATAAGTAGCGAGTTTTATGACGCAATAACACTTTTAGGGGTCATTGGATTCACACACAATAAAGAATTTTAGGTTTTGTTATGGGCCAGGTTAGAAAAATATCGGGTTCCATCTAATTTGAGTGCTCTGAAGGGATTTAACACTCTCCTCCATCTTTTAACACTACTTTTAACACTCTCACTCTCTCTCAAGTTGGATGGAGGTGAGAAAACATAATAAACATCTATCTTGTTACATATAAATGAGAGGATTTTTCGATTTTGAATTTCTTGAGAAGATTCTTTCCAATTGATAAAGGGTGTTAAGTTTTATTCTTCCTTTTGTAATTTTTTTTTTGTGAAATGTTCATCTAGAACTTATTAAAATCTAGATAAAAATTGTTAATCTAGTTAATCTCTTGAGAAGATTGTTTGTAAAAATGTGTAATATGGTTAAAAGAAAATCGAAATCTCTTTGATGTAAATTAGTGAGATTTTTTAAACATGAGTTCTTGGACTGAATATTATTAGAAGAACATTGATAAAAAATTATTTTGTATTATCTTTGTAGTATGTGAATGCTTTACTTTTAAACTTACAAGTTTGCATGAGTTCTGTCCACACTTTAAGTAAAATTTTAATTTGTAATCTCAATTCTTCCCCTTCTTGAGGAATCCGAGAAATCACTTGGGCGTAAAATTTTAATTTGTAATCTCAATTCTTCCTCTTCTTGATAAATCTGAGAAATCACTTGGGCCAACAATTGGTATTAAAGCAAGTCAAACATATAATTTGAGTAAAAACTTATTTGATTTTAAAATCTATTAAATAACATCTCAAAACAAATTGTTCCTCCCCGCATGACAATCAGCCAATCGTCGTTTATTATGCAATGGGTAAATTATGGATATTTTAAAGTAAGAATAAAATTTTTTCTCTAATCCATAAATTAATATATATGGTATGTGACCAAGAATGTATGTGACCAAGAATGGGCTATTTTATCATCAAAAGTTGGAAAATGATATTCTAATCACTAAAGAATTTATATAGGTGACAAGGGGCGAGTAGCTTAAAGAACTCTAAGGCCATCAACCTATTATTGTGTCATAAGACTTTACATGTAATATCAAATTGAACTTTGCAATTTGTATTTTCCAAGTCAATCATTTGGTATACAAAACATGATTGTTGTATCATTTTTTCAATAATTATATTCATAAATATAAAAAATCTTATTAAATTTTTTGATCAATTTTCTAATTAGGGAACAAATAAAATTTTAAAAGCTAAAGATATTTGAAACTTATAATCTGGACAACCATTTTAACTACAAATTTCAAACCAAAAACAAAGGGCCTAGATTGATATTACGAAGTCTTACCTTCAAAATTTTACATTAGGTGCCGATGCCTATGTGACATTCTAGACCTCCTTAGTGCATAGGAAACAACATCATTTTGCCTTCATATTTATAAACTATAAACAGAGAAAGATTTCAGAGAGTAACAGCTCACACTGCTAATGAAGTCAGCTAAACTTTGTTAGTAATTAAAGTATGGAATTGCCGTTCCATTTCCGCGCAAAGAATGTCCAGAGCTTTGCTGACGATGTCTCTGATATTTACACTTTCTTTTAAGCTTTTACAAAAGCATCGAGAGTCCATTTTTTCATCTGGTCGGGGCGTAGAGGCTCTGTGGAAGAACAAAACAAGATACGGGATTAGCAAACGTAAACAGTTTCTGAAACTAAATATAATACTGCCGAGAGAGTCTTGAAAATAAAAACTGGAAATCCCAGTATTGGATTTCAAATCATCCGTCGAAATCACTATTCGCATTTTTACAAGTAAATAAAATAGCAGCCTCGTTTCAAAACAGAAATCGCAAATCAGAGAACGAGTAACCTTATCTGAATTTCCGGAGTAATAACCAAATAGCGAGGGATCGGGTGTCTGAATCATATGAGCTGGCCAGGGCGGCTGCGGCTGCGGATGCGGATGCCTTCCTCCGCTAGGTTGAATGTCCGGCCACGGTAGCGCCTCTATGGCCATTGAGCCAATGGCGTTACCGGCAGTTGAACTCCCATTCTGCGAAGAGATGGGAGTGTCAAAAACAAAACGGATTACAAAAATACAGCAGGATTGGGCTTCAGAAAAAGATTTTCCATTGTAGTAAGCTCCTAAGCTTGATCGTGGCCCACGAGCACCACATGAGACCGCCAGGTTTGGCGGATCAAACTGGTAAATTTCTAGGTGGCCGCGCCTGATCCAGTTAATAAAGCACCTTTCACTTCTCTGTTCCCTCTCACTTTCTTCGCTAGTTTCCGAAGCGGTACGAAAATTTACAGTAGGGAGAGGCAAAAACACTGAGGCGCACTTACTTTTGCAGACAAGAAGCTGTCCACGCCAAAGTCGATTCTCGGGTTCACCGCCGCGAGTCTCATCGACAGGAACTGAAACCGGAATCAGTGAAAAAACATAAAAAAGGATTGCGTGAACGAGTTACGGGCAGCCCTTCATGACACGGAATCTTTCACCACTAATACTCAAAAACAATAATAAAATAACTGAGTCATCTGACCTCCACTTGACGTTGCAGAGACTGTACGTGGTTAATGATCTCGTCCAACACCAACGCCGTACCTGAAATCTGCGAATTCCCGTTCCGTCAAAAAACCAAGATCCAAACAGAATCGACATGGCCGAATTCAACTCGATTCACCGTGAAAAAGCGTAAAACGCAGACGGCTAGAGTGCAAAACAGAGATGAGGATATGCGCCTCAGCAACTCATGTTTAAGAAATAAAAATTAATGGATTCTGATGAGTAGTGAGTTCCTTCCACCTAGTCTACCAGACGAAGGCATTCCAGGGGAATTCGTATTGCGGATATACCAAAGGGTCGAGAGACATGGGAGGAAGATGACTGGACTGAGGTCGGAGATAAAAAAATAAAAAAAAACGGACCTTGTTGCAACCGGGGACCAGCTCCTGAAGCAGTTTCATCCGGGCATTGATCTTCTCTCGCCTCGCCTGAGAACGTAATAAACAATTAAATAAGATAATGGGATGAAACAGAAATCTTATCATTTTTAACACGATTAAACAGCCAGTGACAAGATAATCAAGCTTTACTCGCTCTGCGAGGCTGTGGCTGTCTGTGGCTTGGCCTCTGCGCGCACGAACGTGAACGTAAGGAAGCTTCTCACCGCCTTTACTATCTCCACCCGTTTTCGAGCTGCCGTCGTCCACTTTTTTGCTTTTCTTCGCGGTCGTTTTCACCTAATCCAGTAACGGAAAGTTTCAGGACTGGACAGATTTACAACCAGTTACCTGAAAAGGAAACACCTCATCTCCATTACCTTCACCTTGCTGTTCTTCTCCGTTTCTTTTCTTTTCCAGGGGCGTCGCGTCTCGTTCAATGGAACTGGAGCAGTAATTGCCGGCGAGGAATTCGGGTTGGAGTCGGAATCAGCCCTTTCCGTCTTCGGTTGGAGCGAATTTTCACTCGAATTGGATGGATCAGAGCTGGAGGCCGGCGATTCTTCTGCAGCGGCGTAGATCGAAAACTTGGCAGCTCGCTCCACAAGAGCTGCGTTGGAAGGAAATGTTGGACAACAGGTGTAGGAAAGCGCAAGGGGCTTTTCGTTCCGTTGACGGTCTCTCCATAGTCCGGCAGCGGAGATGAGCGCAGATTCGGAATGCGGAGTATGAAGGAGCTCCAGCGCTTGGCTGGATGGAAGGCCGAGCAGGGCGGTGAAAGAGCTGCCTTTCTCGGTCGGTGAATCAATGTTTAGGTGGAGTAGGTTATGTGTCATCAAACTCTGGATCTCGTCTCCGAAATGGAAGGTTTCCTCCATCTCCTTGGAGTGATTCTCATTATTTCCAGATCCGGGTCCGGAACTCAGCGTGTGCTCCATGGCCATCCAATTCTACCCCTAGGTCACCAAAAAAAAAAAAAATAGCCGAATTCGTACCAAAACCTAGCAACGAGTGTTCGTCTCGAGGTAAGTCACAGAGGTGGATCTCTCGGCACGTCTATTATCCTCAGGACACTTTTTTTCTCCCAAGAATCCCAAACCGACCCAAAGTCTTCCAAGACCTCCCCAACACAAATTGGCAGCTCAAATTCCGCTCCGAAATCACAAAAAAAGGAGGCAGACGAAGACGAGAATGAAAATGAAACAACTTAGTCGGGTAGCCTGGCGGAAGATTGCTAGTGGAGGCAGTGTAGTTGAGGTGAAGAGGAACCCAGAGAGGCTGGAAAGCTGAAAGTACCTTTTATAAGAAATTCGACATTTGAGGCAGAGAAACGGCGGAGAGAGAGAGCTCTATATGATGCTTCCATGGCTCTCCCTCTCCCTATCCCTCTCCGTTTACGGGTTTTTACCAAAAGCGGTTGCTTTTGAGAGCAATGTGCATCACATTGCATTCCCCCGCCGAACTCCGTCCGTAACAAAGAGAAAAACACCCGGCTGTATAGAAAGAGAGAGAATGGCTGGAAACGATGACTGGATTTTTTAAGCGGTTCAACGTCACACTTAAATGCGAGTTCTGGAGGGCCCGGGCGAAGCGGGCCGTGTCCCCCTCTCTTTATACGACTCCGGTCCTCCTACTCTTTAACTTGTACATACGAGATACGAAAGCGTACTTCTACATACCACTTAAAGAATGTTTGGATAATAAATTATAATTATAATTAAATCAATATTAATTTATTTAATTCAATAAATTTATATTAAATTTAATTGATGATAGATTTATAGAAAATAATTTTATTTTCTGAATCAATTCAATTAAAATTTTCGTGATTATTTATTATTTATAATTATTTTAATTAAATAAACTATGTAATATCTTATTTTAATTTATATGTAACTTATCTGTATAGTTTATTTTATTTTATTTACTTATAAAATTTAAATTGAAGTTATTAAATTAAAATTTATTTTTATAATTTAGAGACTTGATAGTTGCATAAGTTTTCATTTTCTTCTAATTATCTCATCCTAAATCTATTTTATTAATTAATTCCATAATTTTCTACTAATAAAAAAAATATTCCATTACTTTCTAAATAATATATTAAAAATAAAAAATAATATTATCTAAAGAAAGTGATCACATTTACTTTCTCATTTACCGCCAAAGCATTTGGTAAGGCTTCAGTAGGAAACCAGCTGACACGCGATCCCGTTATAGTATTATACATCCCCTCCCGCGGCGGACACTGAGCGTCCGGCAGCCGAAGTACTCCGTCGCCCCCACTTTGCCTTTAAAAAAACGCTACAGAACCACAGGTACGCCTAAACATGAGGCAACAGGAACAGTTCTAAGTTCTAATTACGCCATTAATTTGGCTGCTAAACCAGGAAAGTTAGAGATATGGAAGGCACTTGGACTATCAATTCGACCATTAGACTCATACGGCTTCTCACTTACGTGCCGCGCCCAGAAGTCATAGATTAGATTAGCATAAACCTGGTTTTGGAATACCGGCCCTGTGCAAAATTAACCAGGGAAAAGGGTGGCTGATTCTGTAATCTGTATTGTGAGATGATGAAGCAGGTACACTCTACAGAGATTGCTCAGATGTGTCTCGGATTCAGGAAGGGGAGGGGCCGCAACAAAAGAAATATCTGCGACCGAGGGTGAGTAACGAAACAGTAACGTCTTTGTCGCGTCCGTCTTGAGTTTCGCATGGGCCACCTAGTTGCAGGAGGGACCGCTGCCCAACGAGTCTCACCACCGCCGGCTATCATCATTGAGGCTTGAACCAAACCCCGTTTTCAGGCTCTGTTTTTACGTCGCCGGAACTGGGATTGGGGACTAACGGTTATCATCATTGACGCTTGAACCAAACTCCGTTTTCACAATCTGTTTTTACGTCACCGGAACTGGGATTTGGGACTAACGGCTATCATCATTGAGGCTTGAACCAAACTCCGTTTTCACTCTCTGTTTTTACGTCGCCGGAACTGGGATTGGGGACTAACGGCTATCATCATTGAGGCTTGAACCAAACTCCGTTTTCACTCTCTGTTTTTTACGTCGCCGGAACCGGGATTGGGGGACCCTTCCATTGTCTTCTCCATGAAGTCTCTTGCTCTCAGCAGGAAATCTCTGTCACTGGGTGGAGAAACTAATGAATTACTGAATCCTCATGCGATGGGGATCATTTCCCTTGATGTCCTGAAGCAAGACGAACATATCCCCACCAGAAAATGCAACGATGAGTGCGAAAATAGATTCTGATCTTCTCCTTGTCTGTATTTTTCAAAAAAGAAGAGCAAAAAGCCTCAAATGATCTTCTCCTTGTATTTTTAAAAACCAAATCAGGCTTTTATACTTGAAAAGTGGGACGAACAAATTTAGTTGGATTCAATCGTTGTTGGGGAGCTCAGAGCTACAGGAAGAGGACCAAAAGAATTGCTTGTGACATTCTTTTGGTGAATTTCTGACATGTTTGATCTAATCTTCGATCGTTTACGTCGGCAAAGTCGGCGCACGTTCTCTGGAATTGAAGGTTACATCATGCAAGATTGACCACCCATGGAGGATGTTAACTGACATGGTAATATTTTAAAATAAAAATTATTGTAAAACTCTAATCAAGAGAATGGTTGAGCTCCACCATGTCTCTATTCCTTTACCAATAGGGAAGGGACCCCTACCCTTGCCTCAACCATATAGAAGTTCTTCTACATCAAAGACACAAAAAGAAAGGGGAGGACATATCCAATTATAATAATGTTTAAATAATGTTCTTCCCCATGAGAGCCGCCCCAATCCTTCCCGGAGACCTGCCATAAGAGGTATTCTTTAATTACTATCATAAACAGAGAACAGAGTTGGGTCACCCTTCTCTCTTATAATAGGATTAAAACACGTACAGACAAGTTACGTATGGAAGCCGTTAATATGGCTTCTGTGTCACTACCAAAACCAGCAAAGCTCCTGCAAATTGACAGACAAGTTTACGAATCGTCGCAGTGAAACAGTGAGAATTTTTTTTTATCTTCTTTCTTATGGACTGGCGACTGTAAAGAGGAAATATTTAAGAAAGACGTGACCTCCGCCTGCCCGACATGAGTTAGGCAAGACGACAGTAGATATCTTATTCGCGAGTCCGAATGAGAAGATGTCGCCAGCAATCAACCTCGGTTATTCGCTGCCCGAGGGACTACTGCTAACGTCTTAATTCCCTGTAGACAGCCATGATCTTTTCTGCTTCTAAATGGATGTTAACCTAATTGCTGCAAAGAGACGATACAGTGCAAGAGGTGGGCTTCCCCAACACTCTCCTGAATTAAGAGTCTTCTTCTTCAGAGAGCTATTTTCATCGAAAATCTTACTTTTCTATATTTGCTTAGTCGAAGAGGACGTAACGTGACTCTTACCCCATCTTAACTCTCTTTGCTCGCTGTACATATTGTCAGTTCATTCCGTTGAGTAACTCAAAAGAAGTAAAGAATGAATGTTCTCGACTTTTGTCTTTATGAGAATTGAGAGCTGTTGGTCCCCCATGGAGAATGGACCGGTGCTCAGACGGATAGGGTCGCAGTGATGCACCGATCCACAGTGCAGGTACAGTGGTGTTTGGATGCTCTGATCGTCCACCCTTGCAGCTGTTTCAATGGCATTTTGTTCTTTATGTCGGCACCATTGGACATGTTCTCAAAAAGTTTGGTGTGATGGTGGGGAGACTTTTGAGAGGGAGCCTCCTCACAAACATGTTCATGTGATCTATTCAATATCAATGGCGTCCATACAAACAACATTTCCTGTCCCCACTCTCTCTTTCTCGGTGACGCCGGCCTCAATAATGAATGCCATGTGGTCGCAGCCCATGTGGGGTGGGTGCCTTCTAAGATGGCTTAACCTTAATTGAGCTTCCTGCTGCGGATGAAGGTCAGAGATTAGAGTAAGATTAGATTAGATTAGATACATTGGAGACAAAAAATGTTGGATGCTAGTCATATTCTCTGATTTCCTCCAAGACAATGAAACAAGTCATATTGTCTAGATTTTTAGGCTATATTCCTTTAGTGGTCCATCACTGTCTTTTTCCATCCAATTTTGCAGGTTTTTTTGATTTGGGTCCAAAGGCTGTTGGAGAAATGCCTCAGTTAATTAAAGTCTGCTTACTCTGCTCTCATCCGCTTTTGAAAGTTTTTTTTTTTTTTTGTTAAATTCAAAATAGGGTAGGGGGTGTCAATTTTACCCAGTTATCTAATTTTTTTTATTTACTATTTATAAATGGAATGAGAATGGAATAAAAATTCTTACCCTATTTGGTAAATTTACAAAATTATCCATTTATCACTATTAAATGAAACATATATAAACACATATATATTATTCTATACTTAATTAATTGATTACCCAAACATATTTAAGAATACCCCAATAATTTTTTATTTGAGTGAATGTGTGTTGGAGATATTATATGACTCTATTAAGTCATCTAGATAGTGTCAAGCCCATAAAAAAAATTCCATAATTAGGGGTGGCATCGGGTCGAGCCAAGTTCAAATCTCCATATATTTGAGTTTGACTTGATCTAAATACTTCAAACTCGAACCTCGAGCCTAAAATTGGAATCAAACTCAAGACCAAGAATTATAGTTATCCAAAGAATCTGAATGTAATATAGTGCAACTAACATATATTCCAGTTCGATGATTGATAGAGCAATATCATTTTGTTTCTTTGGGAACCATGAGATTAGGCTACTTCCCAAAAAGTGAAGTTCATCCTACATATGATCAACCCAATGTAAGTCTTTTAGAGCTTGTTTAATGTCTTTGGGCTCTAGCCGGGAAATAAAGGCTTCATCTATTTCCTTTTATCCCGCAGCCCGTTCATGGGCTGGATGCTCAATTTGTTTTAGGGTGTTTTTGTAATTTTACGAGCTCTCGGTCTGTAGCTTGCAGCCTCGTCGGCCTTGTGCAGCTCTGGTGTTTGTTTTCGAATTGGCTGACGGACGAATCTCTTCCTCTTGTAAGTTTTTCCATTTCTCTGTGGATTTCATAAAACTTTCGCGATGCTTCATTGTAATTTATATCTCTTGTTATGAAGTGGGATCAGTTGACCAGACTAGTTATGTGTCTCGTTCCTAATTTCTTTCATTTGGTGAGAAATGCAGGATTTGTAGGGTTGAGACTACCGTGTCTCTGGTCCCTGTTTTCGCTTGCCTTCTTTTCTGTTTTAGAATCTGGTGCTTTATGCATTAGAGTTGTGTTGAAGGTCATAGATTTTGCTAAACCATTGGCAGGTAGGCCGTCTTCAAGTCTTCCTCACCATTTCTACCAATTTCATTTCCCCTATTCCTCTGGTTCTCGCCCGTTATATTAATTCATTCTCCGCTGAAAATAAGTATGCCGGGACTTGGTTCTTCTATCATCTTTTTTTTTCGGAAAGGAATATTATTTTAAGTCTGTAGTGCGTAGTTTTTTTTTTTCTTTTTGGATGCCACTGCATCGCAGGTTTCCATTCCGTTACTGTCCTGCTGCAAGGATTGTTTCCATTTTGTTGAATGCTCAAACATGGTGGATTCTAATCCATAGGCAGGTTTACCTTAAAGAGTAATTGTTGCTAGTAGTCATTAGGCTTTTAAGAAGAGCTATTTATAGAGTTCATTTTTGGTTGATAGTATGCTTTTTTGGATGATAATTTTTGCAGTTACTCGCTGTTTAACTTTCTTAAAAGACAATTTGTAAAGCACTTCAACCAATTTCAAGTTGATCCCTGACTGTTGATCAACTTATTTTCTAATAAGGTTTTCTTTGGTAGAAACTATGGATCCTTCAGAACTCAGGTACTTGGAAGATGAAGATTCATCAACCATGAAGACTATTAAGGGCGCAACTATGGGTTTGGTTGCTGGAACTATATGGGGCACTGTGGTTGCTACTTGGTATGATGTGCCACGTGTCGAGAGAAGTGTTGCACTTCCAGGCCTCTTAAGGACACTGAAATTGATGGGTAATCATGGACTTACCTTTGCTGCAATTGGAGGAGTTTATATAGGTGTGGAGCAATTAATGCAAAACTACAGGATGAAGAGAGACTTTGTCAATGGTGCTGTGGGTGGTTTTGCTGCTGGAGCTTCTGTTTTGGGTTATAAAGGTTGGATTTTCTTTAAAGTCTTTCAGATTATTCATTTATTATAGCTTTGTTTCAGTTGACTGTGCTTACTCTTGGTTTTATACTTTCTTTCAGATTTCTGTTTTTTTTTTTTTTTTCACTTTCATTTTCCCTAGGGATCTTCTTTCTACCTTCTCTTTCTTGATGGATTCTACTTCCCACCGACTTAAAATTTGAGCTGCTCATTGAAGAAGAAAATTCTTGGTTTGTGTGAGAGCCGAATTTTATTTAAGCTAGAAAGTGAAGTTAAATCTCTTCTTAGCCCTGATGCTGTCATAAATTGGGTTTCTAGCAGCTCTACATATGTTCATATTACCTCTTATTCTTTTTCTTTTTTAATTTTCTTGAGAGTGACTCAAGTGTGCGGGGCTTAAAACTTTGACAGAACATAGCCGATGGGTTAAAGTGTTGAAATTTAAACAATTTGTACACCTAAAAAAGTTATCTTCTGCTCTTCTTTTGTGGACTTTGAAAAATTTGAAAATCATGTTCTTCTTTCGTGGGTTCTGCAGTCCTTTTCTTTTATTATTTCTTCCCACTTGATGGGCACAATTCAGTTTCAATTAGGAATGTATGAAGAGGATGGTATATATAACTAAGGTGTTACTTTTTTTAATCAAAATCAAAATCTTTTATTCACAATCATGTGTTATTAACAAGATGTAAAGCCTTCAATGATAATGTCAGACTATTGTGCGACCTCTTACAGACTGAATGATCATATTTTATGGTGACTGTGGCTCTGTGAATTCATGCTTTTCATATTTCTTGGTGAGAAAAAAAATGTTATTGACGTTTGTTTATTTCTCATACTAGCTGAGATGGATTTCTTCCTCTCATCTACTGGCTGGTTCTAGATATTTTTCCTCCTTAATGTGTAGACCTTGCTATTTTAGCTTTAATTTTACATTCCTTTGTCCTTTGTTTCTTATGTTAAATTTGCAAATCTCAATTATTTTGTGGCTTCTGCACCATAGTGCTAGAGATGGTTTACATCTTGAGAGAACTAAAACATACAACTCTTTTTTCTTCTGTTGATAAGATTTATCTTAGCTGTTTTAGAAAAAAAGATTTCTCTTAGCTACTATACTGATGACTCTGATGGCACATGGAATTTAAAATTTCTACACCTTTGTCATGTAGTTTGGCAGATATTCAAACCATCATTGTTGATCTATTGCAGTTTGTTGGCTTGTGTGATTTATGCATTGTATGCATGTTGCTCATGTATTGAAGAGATTATACAATAGCGAAGAGGATATTCTGATTTTGCCGAAGACATGTTTACGAGCTGTCTATAGATTGATAAAATGAGGTGCTTTTTTTTTTAGAGGGGCGTGGCGCGATTCGAAGTCGCGACCTGACGCACCTAATGTAAACAGAATACTACTAGACCAAACGGCCTTAGGTCTACGCAGTAGAAAAATAAAAAAATGAGAAGCTTTAATAGCATGCACGGTGAAATCCTGATGGATTCAGCGACCAAATGGTCAATCAAACTGGACTTCTTGGTTACTTAACTTCATTGTACATGTCCAGTAAGCTCATTTTGGTGAGAGCACATGTATGCCACAGCGCAGTATAGTCCTTGTCAGCAGATAATTAATCTAGTGATTCTTTGATGGAATGTATCTCATCTTTCTTCTCTGTTCACTTCTTCCTTTTCTTCTTCTTCTTCCTGATCCTACTGTTGTGTTTTCCATTCCTAATGAAAAATTTTCAGCTACAGATGTGCAAGAATATCTGTCTTTTCTTTGAAAATTTTGCATTGCCTATGGCAAGTTTCTTGGCTGCAGTTCCCCAACAAAGACTCTTCCATTAGTGGAATAACTAAAAAGTTATTAAGCAAATCCTGTCTTGAGAGTTTCCCAAGTGTTTAGATAGAAGGAGTTTGGCTTATGTAGCTGGTCTTAATATTTACTATCCAGCCACTATCTCCCATTGGATTCCTCATTCTGCTCATACCATTCAAGGTCCTTTTCTTTTTTATCGAAATTCAGTCTTAAAAAAAAAAAAAAAAAAAAAAAATAAGATGGAAACTCCAAAGGCACCAGGGGAGCATTAGATGTAGACTTTTTTTCTATCTCATGATGTGATCATCACTCACCTTTATGCTGGTCCTTCGGCATTATTAGTTCTATGTCAGTGGAGCACAAATCCTTGCCTTTTGGTTTGAGCATTTTTAAGGATGGATTATCTAGTTCCCTCCAAATTGCTAGTAATGTATTTTCGGTCACTAATTGGTACAAGAGAAACTTGGAACACCCTTTGAAAATAGATTTCTTAGTGCCATATCCGCTGAGGAGGTGGCATCGGGTTGGGTTAAACTGTGAACCCAATGCAACCTTACCTGAAATCCCAGTAGATGGGGTTTACCCCTCAACTCATGGGACAAGGATGGAGTGAGGGGGGAAAAAACATGCTGAACCCTATCCATGAGGGCTATTAATTTTTTAAATATAGTTATATAAAGGGTTAAATAGACAATGGGTTGAGATGGGATGGATCAAGGATGGTGGGGCACGGGAGGGATGGGTTTGGGGTTGAGGAGTTAGGGAAATGAAGTGGTGACAGGATTAGATTTCCAACTCGGTCATGGGTTTTGCCCACCCTTAATCTGGTGATCAGCTAATACCTTGTCTAATTCTTTTGATGGGAGGGCTTGTTGTGTGTCCTCCAGTTCCCCCTTTTACATTTTCTCTTTTACTTTGTTACCTTCTCCATTTCTCAGCTTGCTGTGCTTCTCATATCCTCCCTGTTTTGTTTGGCTTTTGTTAATAAAACTATTCAACATCACCAAATTTTTTTAATAAACAATGGCTATGTGTCAGAGTTTTCTTGCTGCCAGGCTGCTGTGGTCATAGGAGTAAACAGTGTTCTGATTTCTTGACCAATGTGGATGGCATTGCTAATTCCTGGTTCCTTGAACATAAAACTTGCTTCACATGATGGTGTTGGAGAGAAAGTTCAAGCATACATAATGAATGTATAAGGAATTCATGTTGTACTATATTCATGTCAGGATGCTGAGGCTCAGACCCTACTTCTGCTTTTAGAAGTTCATGCAGTCTAACGTGAGTCCAGGAGCTACTGGCTTTGTGTCACAGTCCTTGGCATTGTTGAACATGAGATCTTATCTGGTGATCTGTCCTTACTTTGACATGTTTGATGTTCGTTGCATTTGCTGGCTTAAGGTGGCAACTGCTTTGGAATGAAAAAATTTCATGCTTTATCGTTTACACAAATATAGACATGAACATATCAACTGGAAGAAAAGGGTAAATTTTATTATACTGAGAAAACAAAGTAATAAAAAAAAAAATCAATAAGGATTTACTAATGTTTGTGTTGTCTAAATATATGCTTTGTTTCCTTCTGAAACGTTAATATCTTGAGACTGGTGTGTTGTGCTTTTCTTCAAGTGGGTGTATTTAAGCTCAGGCTAGATTTTGAAAAACATTTGTTCTGTATTGTTCTTTGATACTGTTGTTTCCATATTTATTTTGTCAATTTGCAGGGAGAAGCATCAAAACTGCAATTTCTGCAGGAGCAGCTTTAGCATTTACATCTTCAGTTTTGGATGCTGGTGGTCAGACGACAAGAATTGATACCGGTAAAGAATACTACCCATACACTACTCAGAAAAGATCATCTGTTAGCAATTGATGGTCCCTTCCTGCTATTGGATGGCTTCTGAGATTTGTGAGCATAGTGTTCGTCCACATCTCATGAGCACGTGCATGTGCTTTTTCAGTGACAGTGTTTTTTTACTTATTCAGAGATATCAATAAGTACTCAATTTTGGGGTGCTACATTTTACTTTTGGAGTTAAGAAGGCTAGATTTCAAATAAATATTTTCCATGCGATCTTTTTTCTCTTGGTGCTTATATCTTCTGTAACGCTTCCAAATTGGTGCTTACATCTTCTGTAACACTTCCAATTCTGTGATGTTTTTTCACCAATGTAAATGGAGATCTTAGCCACACAAGATGTTGCTAAAGACTGTATCGTATGTTTCCGAATGTCTAACTATGAGATGACCCATCCAATTGGGTTTTTATTCTAGCTGTTATATGCGAAGTGTTTTGTGATATCTAGCCAATGCTTCCCCTTTTGTGTTTCTTTATTCCTGCAGTTTTAATTTGTTGATCCCTTACGGAGATCTGCTGTAGTCCTTGAATCTGGTGTCTGCCTTGAGAAATTGCAACTACTTCTTTATAGCGTCCACGAACGAATTACCGGAAAAAGGCTCGGAAGTTATCGTCGTGCCTATCCCCTCAAAAAGAGCTGCTGTAATGTCGACCGGTGGGATGATTCTGCAACTTCACTAGCGCTTGGGATAAATCAATTTGAGGCGCTGCGGAGACACCTTCGTTTCTTTGACCAGAAGATGCATCTCTAAAAATGATTGCAGTGACGAATCTTCTTTGTAGGGAGGAAGAAATTCATCGTCCAACAGGAACTCGCTCCCACTGAAAGAAGATGATGATGCCGAGGGAGTGGTTTGAAGAACAGGAGTTTCGGGCGGCGAAGTGGTCTGCACATCCTCATCCACGGTTAAAAAAAAAAATAACCAAAAACGTTGGCAGCAATATAACTCCTCCTAATAACATTTCAGGGTACAATTCTTGTTGATCTGTGGGGGATTATAACAGCTAGAGTTTTTGGCATGAGATGTTTTTTCACTCAGAAGCGATGTTAGAATCAAAAGCTTGCATCTGATCAAGGCCGTATAGCTATAGATTTACGTGGAAATGCGTGGCATAGAGGAGCAAGTATAATATATAGATCAACTTTAGAAGAGTTCATCGACGAAGACAAGCATGAAAAAAATAAAATCTAGATAGAATTCTGATCTCATTTCGGATGGGGCTTTATACACATTTTGAAAAAAGCAGTGAAACGAGATTTCTTGGGGGTGGCGGGAGTGGTGGAAGGAGGATCGGGGGGGCTAATCTCCTCCTGCTGAAGAGGATTTCCTCGTGGACTGCCGGCAGAAGCTGCCTTGCCGCTTTTCAGTTCCCATACGTTAACCTGATTGTCCCAAATGTGACCGGACGACCCTTGCCGCCTGAACGAAAACGATGATCTTTGCAACGTGCTCATCTACCACCACTTTTAAAAAAACATCTATCTATCCGTCTCTTCTCCCCGTCCCTCTCCCCCGCTTTGCTCTTTTAGAGGAGAAGGACATGGTTTTCATCATTCCATGCTTACCGAATCAACCGCAATGCCTCTTATTTTTGGCCTTGTTCTTGTTTTAACGAACGAGGACGGTTTCCAGGAAGATCCCTCCCCTACTTCCACCTTGACACGGTCCTGTTTTGTAAGCAGCCTTAAGGGGTGGGGTGCTTCATCATCATATACACAGTTTGGAAAACCTATATCTATAAGCTTGCTTTTATCACAGAGTTCAGCTCCATAAAAACCTCCCAAAATGCTTATAATTAGTCATAGTTTAAAAAAAGTTAAAAAGTTATTAAAATACTCTTATTTCTACATTAAATTTTATAAAATTACAAATATACTACTTTAAGACCATATTTTAAAAGATAGATTACTCAAATATGCATTTTTACCTTAAGTTTTAAAGATTTGATTATGGGTCACCAAATTTCTAGGATTTGTGGGTCAAATAAACTAATTACTAATATTCTAGTGAAGAAAGAGAAGAAGAAAATTAAAAGGATTTTAGGGAAAACCAAGGTGCAGTAACTCCTTTGAATGTTCTCAATCAATAATGAATAAAGACTGAAAATAAAACTGAAATACAAGCTGAATCATATGTTAGATTCTAAGGTCTCATGCTTAGGAAATTGATTTCAAATGTGTAAAAGTTTGCTCTAATACCAATTGTTGGCCCAGGTGGCTTCTCAAAACGGAGTTGAATTGGATTTTTGTAAATTTAAAATAAGTGTGTTGAATTAAAAGTTAAAGCAAATAAAAAATAAATCATGCACAGACAATAATTGACCCAAAATATTTTGTTATCGATGTTCTCCTAGTGCTGCTATTCACCACCCAAGAATTTTTTTTCTTGAAAATTTAGTTGGAATTTACATGAAAAAGATTTTGGTTATCTTTTAAGCCACATGTATGTTGACCTTTGGTTGACTCCATGATTGATTTTGATGATAACAAAACTTTACCTTGAGGAGTCAATGCATCTCAAGGTCTAAAGCTTCAAAACTATCAAGCCTACACAAAATCTCAAGCAATATTGAAGAAATTTCCATGAAGAAGAAGACTGAGAGGACTAGAGTTGAACTGTCAATGTTATATCTCAAAACTCAGTCACAAATGTAAAAGAACTTTCCTCACTCCCTTCTTCAAAGTACAATGGTGAACATGGAGTTCTAGGACATACATTGCATATAAACATGTTGAGGAACTTTATGTACATCCTCTAGAACATGTTAGAGCACTTAGTCAAAATAATTATCATGCCTTAAAGTAAATTTAGTTGAACTAGCACTGGAATGATCGATCAACCTTTGCCAATGATTGATCATCCAGGAGTGTGTTGGCCAAGACTATAAACCATGATCAACCAACCTTAGTCAATTGATCGGTCATCCAGAATATGGTCATATCATGCTATCACGCGTGATCAATCACCCCATTTAGATTAATCGATTAACATTGTCTAGGCAAGAAAAATTTACATGGAATGATCAATCATCCCACACGATTGATTGATCAGACAGAATCTTGTTAGTCAGAGACATAAAGCATAATCGATCATAGGAAGTTCATTAATTAATCAAACTTACATTGCATAGCCAGAGGGAATTCTCATTGATCGATCATTCCCAACTTAATGATTGATCAACTTAAATTTTTAGGACTAACGGTAACATATTGATCGATCAGTCCATTGATCAATAAGTCACATCCTGACACAAAAAGGGTTGTTATGATCGATCAATTACTTTACAGTGGTAAATCAATCAATGCACTGATTTTTGCAAATGGGCAAAAAATAGCTAGTTTATTTTGGGAAAGTTATAAATACCTCACCAAACCACACATAAGAGTAGTGAATGAGTATTTATTAGCAAATCTTTTGAACCTTTATTATTAATCATGAAAAACTTCTCAAAAGGGTTTTAGAATTAAAGAGAGAATCTCAACCTTGCAAAATCCTCTACTCTTGCCTCTTCCGATCAATGCATTTCATATTAGATAAACTCCTTTACTCTAAAATTGTACTTCAACAGATGTGGAAACTTGGATATCTCAAGGAGAAGGTACTCTCCAAGTTTCGAGTGTAATTTTCCTTTTTTTTTATTTTCAATTTGTGAAAGGTTCATCTATAACCTATTTAATCTAGATAGAAAGGGCTAGTTAGAGTTAGAATCCAGGCAATCTCTTGGGGTGATTGTATTTAAAAAAAATGTGTATTGAGCTACATTAGCTTAAAGAGAGTTGGAATCTCTTTATGTAAATTCTAGCTATTAGAGCCTTAAAATAGTTGAATTTCCTAAGCAAACGTTCTTGTGTAGTGAATACCAATAGGGGATCATCGATAACAAAAATTCTCTTGTCTCATATGGTGTGTGAATATCTATTTTTTATTGAAATTGTGATATTATGTGATTATTTGTTTACACGTCTAACTTAGTTTTTAATTAGAAATTCTCAACCCTCTTGAGAAGCCATATGGGCCAATAGTATGTCCTCAAATACATGATTCCAAGTAATTTTCCCAAAGATTTGGCTATATTCGCTAACTCTTTTATCAAGAATTCAATGTCCTAAATAAACCTGTGAATTATAATGTGAAAATACAAAAATAAGAAAACTTACACCCTTGTATTTGATGAAGAGATAACCTTCTTCTTTGAAATCTCCAAGTATCCAACTTTGAAGCACAATTTGAAATGAATTTGGAGCTTGTATGAGTGAGTGCAAGGAGTGATTTTGAGAGATGAAAAAATTGCAAGATTGATGACACTTTTTCTCCCAAAAAGGACTTTGAAAGGGATTTCAAGTTTGGAAAACTTCGATAAGTATAGGTTTGCCAATAAATGCTCATTAACTTCTTTAAAACACGTTTTGTGAGGTTTTTATAGCTTTTGTAAACCAAACTGACCATTATTTGGTCTTTTGCAAAAGTTAATAGCACAATGATTGATCATTGTCAAGGTATGATTGATTAAATGTTTAACAACTATATTTTTGTTAGACATTTTGTTATATAATCAATCAAAATTTGTCTGTTGGGTCTGACAAGTTAAGTTGATCGATTGGTGCACCTGGACTAATTGATCATGCATTGATCCCACTAGTTGTGCAATACATGTATGATCAATTAATGACAATGGACTAATTGATCATGCATTATTTCCCTCATTGGCCTGGTCCTATTTGATCGATCATGCTTCATAATTTTTCAATACCTGGACAAGATTGATTGATCAGTCCATAGGGATTGATCGACCATGATTTATAACACATTTTACCCACGTTCTAGATCATTCTTTGTATTTTTTAGCAGCGCGCATTCTGGACGATTGTTCATCGATTGACAATGATCGATCATGTCAAAGCCAAGTTACTAATCTAGGCTTCAAAACATAACAAAAATTTGTCCCAAGTGGTTCTAACATGTTTGAAAGATAGGTATGCATTAGTAAAACATGTTTGAGTGCAAGATGTGCTATAACTCCAAAAAAATTATTTGTACCCCAAGTTTGAAGAATTGGGGCTGCTCTTTTATATAGATAGAATTTTTGAGATTTGCTAGACAACTTATACTCTAATCTTCCATTATTCATTTCTTCTCTTATGGGTGCTTCTTTAAGATGACTTACACGTGTGGAGCGCGTGGTCTTGAGAATGTTTATGTCGGTTCTTTTGCATAAACCTTGATTTTTTTTTTTATCTCTTTAAGGAAAAACCATTTAAATGCTAAATTTATAATTATTAATTCAATTAAGTTTTGTTATCAATCAAAATATAGATAAGAGTCAACAAAATCAGTTTATCAAAAGTGGTTCCATTCACATAGAGTTGCAGAGAAATAAGAAAAACAATTAGGTTATAACATGCTTTCTTGTGCATCTTGATCAATCTTAAACCAATGCAAAAAGCTCCTACTGTGACTTGGGTCAATCGTAAGAACTAAGGTTGGAAGTATGAAGTGTAAATTTTGAAGCTACTAACTCCTAAAACATAGAAAAGATGGGCATTCTGCACTCAATGGAGAATGGAAATGGGCTCGGCCACTTTTGGCATATACAAGGCAAAAATCTAGTATCGTAATAAATAAAATATTAATAAATTCCGCATCTTTTCATTTCTTACCAGTTACCATGGCCACGGAGCTTTGAATTCATCGGTCAATTTGATGATACAGCTTCCAAAATGGAACTAAAAAAAACGAATAGATTTAGCCCCCAAATTGCTTGTTAAAAGACCCCGTTGACCCTCCTTAAAACTACCACCTTTCTCAAATAAAGCCCCCAAAGTAACAGCAAATGCACCAGCAACAACAGTAAAAACCCAAAATCCCTTCATGTTGCAACAATAGAATAAACCCAAAATCAATTCATGCAGGAACAGTGCAAAGGCGGCGAGAGCTCCATACAAAAGCAACAGAAAATAGAGACAAGTCAGACCCAGTTGGGGATTTCGAAGAAACGTGAAGCAGAGGAAGGCTGGTGACAAGTAATAACTGGTCGAAACAGAAGCTAACAAAACTCTTAAACATGTTCCCCAATTTGCCACCAACTGGCAACAAAGACATATCATAACTCAGATTTACTCCCTTGCTCGCAATCTATAGTTTTGATTTTAATTGAATTACTATAGCACCAATTTGGTTAAATGCTCTCTCCGACAATAAGGATCGAGCAGCGAATGCTTTCTTTCATCGATAATAACATCTAAAATATACCCCCTGATAATAGAAAGGGGGGAAAGATTCTCTTCTACACTACTGCTGGCCGATATATGACCTGCCATGCCCCAGGGAAAGTATCGCCTTTGCCCATCAGACTTGGACCAGGCAGACTAATTGAAAAGCTGAAGGAAAAAATGATCAAAATGTGTCCACAGAAAAGATGACTATGATCTCAAAGAAAAAAGATGACCAAGGTGGGCGAAGGCCAAAAAGAAAACCACCAAAAGAAATAGGCTGATTATATTTTATTGATCGGGGCAAATATGGGAACCCACAAACGGTTTGCTGACTCCCAGCTAAGTTGTAGATAGTAGCTGATAATTAGAGTAATCGATCCTGTTCAATCGTACACAACATAATACCTGCTCAGGCAATTCTTCTGGCTTATTTCCCTGTCAAAAAAAAGTCAAAATGTGTCTATCAAACCGTAGCCCATCGATTGAACCTAAAATTCTGCAGTAGCTCATGCTCATTACTAAGCTTTTGAAAAAACAGTTTTACCTGAATGGTCAAGCCTATATCCAAGACACAGTGCTTAAGTCTATCCTGGAATGCTTCAAACCCTTTCCTTGAGATATAACTGAATCTATGCATATCGATGTCTATCTCAAAATAGTTTTCTCCCTACAAAAAAATTAATTACATAAAATTAGGGACACAGTAAGATCAAATCTAATCGTTTTCAAAAATAAATAAATAAGTAAAGATCAAATCTAACCATAGCAAGAATCACCAAATGGGCATACCAAGTAAAATTCATGCTGAGGACGAGAAAGAACAGGCTTTTCATTGTATGCCTGCATAAGCTTTCTCTCAGCTGCACTCAAGTGAAGCTCCTCCACATTTGCGACTCGCCCCAATATCTTCAACCTCTCTCTAAATGCTACAATTGTATCTACAGGGAAGCCTCTAACCCTTTCTACTTCATCATCAATTAACTTCTGCTCAAAACAAAAGAAGAACAAAATTTAAAAAGTACACCCAACGATACTTCATATAAATGCTAAGAACACCTCGTGCAAGATGGTGAACTACCAAGCAAGCAGAACAGAAAAGATGCACAGTCATTTTCAGTGTAACAGTCACCATTACTAAAAGTTAGTTCTTATATTCCATTTTTTTTTTTTTTTGGGCTAAATGGAAATAATTAGAGGTCAAAGAATCACCCAAAGGACTCCAATTACTCAGTCGATACCTTAAGACATTCATGATAATGAAGGTCAAGTTAGATGCCATTCTGTAACAGAGTACAGCCTCACAAAAACTAAAATGAAAAATAAATTCATCCGCATACACTGCAGAAGCAGAAACATAAAAAACTGTAAAAGTGCATGTCCAAAATCATACTCTGATATTCTCCTGGAAATGAGGTGGAAGTTCTTTTGAGAAACTTTCAGAAATCCGAAAATATAATACAAAGCTCAGGCCTTCCCCATCACTGTCATTCTGGAAGATTGAGGCAGGATAAAGTGGGACCTTGAAAAAACAACATAAGATTTTAGCATAAACATGGCCTCCTCATAGCAAGTCAATGTTAATCAGAAATAGAGAGTTTGCCAATCAAACAAGGGATGCAACCCAATGAACTTGACCTGGCCTAATTCCCATTTGAAACTTAAACAAAGGATTTGTAGCATTAATTATGCCATCCAATAGTGTCATATTAATGCCTCAGTCAGATTTTCTCACAATGGCCTATAGTCAACATACCTATATATATAAGCACTTAGTGCTTTTAACATACATCATGTATTGACTAAAAGCTTATTTAGTTTTAGTACGAAAAGGTGAGGAATCCGGCATTTCATATACACAAGATGAATAAGCCAACAGACCTACTGTCTTGACAGCTTGACCATGAAAACACCTTGCATATATTTAAATCAATACAATTTAAAGTAAACCAAAAGTGGGACACACGAAGCAAGTGCATCAGGGATTTACCTGAACGTTTACTACAAGAATAGGTGGAAACTTGCCAGATGAATTCGTAACTGGAAGATCCACAAACCTAGCAATGTGATCAATTTTCCGCTGGCACAAAAAGACATCAACACCAAATGGGTAATACCCAGCATAATTTGCTGCAAACACTTTCTTTTTGTCCCTGACAGATAATATACAGATTCAGTAACTTTAGATAAAGATTAAAGGAAATGTTAAAGACATATCACCATTCCATACCTAATGTAATTTTCCCCTCGAACCCTGAACGAACCAGGCTCAACCTGTGACCAGCAATCAAACATTTTCTTCTCTATTGGGCAGAATGGAACTTGGGTGCCTGCCATTGGTCTCTCCAAGAAATTCTTTGTGGAAACTGAAAATGAAGACAACAGAAGATGAGTTGAAGTTCATTCAAACCATTAGTTTTAGTTAGTCTAAAGCATGGTTTTGAAAATTCTGATTAATCTAACTGTCAGAGGCAATGCAGAAAACAAAGACATGAGTTGACATGGTTGAGAGCATGGAAACGGACAACAGAGATCTTCTCAAAAACAAATTAAATTAAGCTTCTACAAATGTGTGCAAAGAATGGTAAAACTAGTTTAATCAAAAGTAAGAATTCCTGAACAGGAGCATCAAGGTTATCCAGAGCATGCTACACTAGATTAATCAAAAGTAAGACTTCTTGAACAAGAGGAGCATCAAGATTTATTAAAACATGAAATAAAAATATATTTGGTCCAACAATAGTTTTTTATTCCAGGCGACCAAAATATCGTCATTGGACTTACTCATAAGAAGAAAAGCAGAAATAAAAGAGGAACATGACAATCACAAGAACAAATATTACATTAAAAGTTACAACATAGCCAATGTCTCCAACAGAATGCATTTTAAAATGAAGGGTTTATTTCAAGCAGCATTCATCTACGGGTTTCTCTGGAATGATTAAAAACAACAAATGGTACCAGAACCAAACCACAAACTTAAGAAGAAGATCACTCACATAGTGTGGGAGTTGGTTGACCATCCACAGACTTCCATTTGAAGGAAAGCCTTAAGGCAGTTTTTTTCTTCATACTTGATGGGCTTAGAGGTCTTCTCTTCTCTACTGCAGGGACAACAGGAACTAGACAAGGCAGGCAAGCATTTGGCAGAATGCCACAAGGATCCATTGCCCCCACTTCCCCTCTGTTTGTAACTTCATCTACTGAAACTCTGCTATGGATTTCATCAAGGACAAGAGGTGGATTTATTTTATTACCAGAGTCACTACAATTATCAATTTTTCCATTAGAATCCTCATGATTTGGATCTTTTAGAGACGAAACACTGGAGATTGATGCACCTTCAAACCCATTTAGGGATATTGTATCTGCAAAATTGCAAGATAACTTATTTGAGAAGTCAGGATATCTGCGTCAAATGCACCTAATCTGAAAGGAAAGAAATGTCTCAAACACTATATTGTTTTATGCTATTCACATAAATACCATCTTGAATGCTTAAGTAATCATCATCGCAGTCAGACTCGAATATCGGTATTGAATCAAACCATGCTTCCTCAGTACTTCCTCCTGATGCAATCGTGAGATAAAGCAAATCAGCTAAAATAGATATCAATCGATCTCCAGTTAACTTATGACTTTAAAAAAAATAGAAAGATCCTTGAGTGAATTACTTAAGGCACAAAACTAAGCAACAGATCAAACTCAAAAACGTGCTAAAGCTAACAATCAGTCAAGAGAATCCACACTTAAGGAGTTATGGATGCAAAGCTGACATTCTGGACTGTTTGACCAAAATAACTTCATTTGAAGCCAAACAAGTAAAATGCTGAAGAAATGAACAGGTAAGAGTCTGAAAAAGTGTAAGTTTGAAGAGTATAGAGTGAGGACGTAAGAGGAAGAAGGGGGGATAGAGAGATAAGAGAAGAGAGTCTGGAAGGAACTCTCCTTGGGGGTCATGCTCGATCCCCATCTTCTATAATAACTTAAGTTTATGGATAATAACAACACTTAAAACTTAATTAAACCCTTATATCTCCCAATATACATACTCAAATTACACCAAACTTAAACTAGAGATAGATCTAAACATGTAGAACAATATAATACAAACTCTAGAGATTACAGCTATTGTAAAAAGACAAAATTGCCCTTCAACTGTTTTTCTAACAGAGTCAAAATGTCAAAAATAAATTAACTTCACCATCAAGGAACAAGAAGCCACATAACTAACTTTGCAACCCTGAAATAGCACCTGGTTGGCTATCCAGCTTATCCCTCTCGAAATACATTTCCATTCCAAATAGAAGTCTTCAAAGAGGGGAAAAAATCCTCAATCTGAAAAATACAGGAACAGTGTCCCAGCTTGCATCAATCACAAACCCCAAAGATAAATCATGAACAGATACACAACGTTTCAACATCTCAAAGCACAAGAAATCATAAAGTATTCCATCCCCACACATACCAAGAGTGCAAAAGCAGTGGTTATAGACCCCAATCCACACATTCCAGTTCCTTAAGGGATGTAAGGGCCATTGCAACACTGTATTTTCAGATTCTAGAGATTTCATGGCTGCTGATTCCCATTTTCCTTCTACAAATTGAACCAGCCAAGTTTTCTAGCTAAGCATGTTGCATGGCACGGCATAGTAGGCACAAGCTCAGAGTGGAGGATGATCATTGGTGGCTAGAAGGAGGACGATGCAGATGCTTCTCAGCAATTTGGAGAGCTATCTTTTCCCATCCTCCCACACTTGCAAAGAGGAATCGAATTTTACACCAGTAAAGAGAACACTATCAAATTCTGGACAGATCGCTGGGTTGGAAAATCCCTCCTATGCTCTGACTTCTTGCTATGCTTCAGATTAACTACCCAACTGAGCGCAACAATTCAAAACGCAGGGTTGACAACTCATCTGGTGGAGAATTGGAATCTGGGTTTCAAGAGCTCTCAACGATGAATAATCTGTTGAAGTAGGAAGGCTCCTGACCTCTCTAGAGGATGTCAAGCTCATATGGATGCCACCAAACAAGGGATATTTTACAACATCATTTCAACATATTCTATGCTCATTAGTGGAAATAACCAGACCTCCCACACTACTATTATAGAGTGGAAGTTCTCTACCCCTCCTAAGATTCGTTTCTTCATCCAGAGAGCTATCTGGAGTAGGATCCTGACATTTGATAACCCGAGGAAAAGAGGTATAGCTCTCACAGTCCCTCTGCCCCCTTTGTAATAATGAGGAAGAAAGCATCAGCCTTCTTCTTCTTCATTACACGTTCTCATGGAGTATTTGGTTGGATTTTGCAATAAGATGGGCATAACCACTTGCCTACCGGGCAATTGACCAAGTGTCATGGAGTACTGCATGCGATCGCCCCAAGCTTGGAAGGCTCTACTGTCAGTTTGCTAGCACATATCTCTTCAGAAATATGGCTGGAGCAAAATAGAAGACATTTCAATGGTAAAAGCAGCAGTAGTGAAAGGATTATTGACAGCATAAATAGCATCATCCATGCCTGGACTGCCACACAAAAAAGACTTCCAAACTTTAAATGGCAGGATTATAGCAGAGATTTCTGACCTGAAACATCCCAAGATCCTAAAGTGGATTCCCCTCCAACTGGGGTCATTATGCTAAATTTTGATGGCAGTGCAATGGGTTGCTCAGGGCCAGCAGGAATAGGGAGAATATTAGAAATCATGAAGATGCGCCATTGCAAGCAACTCAGGGCCAATCAGCCATGCAGACTTCACCACAGCCGAGCTCCTTAGCCTGCCGCAAGGGCTACGAATATTCAAGAATTCTATTGGAGGATCTATTTGGATAGAAGAAGATTCCAACAATGTGATTGGCTGGTGTTCAAAATCTCAGCCACTACCATGGAAACACTGGTCTTCCTTCCATGAAATTTTAGACCTAATTTTTGGTTGGAATTGTATGTAGACTCAAGTCCCAATATCAGCCCACTCCTTGCCTGATTCTCTAGCAAAAGAAGGGTGTCTCTCTAATCCCTCATTGTAAAGGGGCCTCTATGTAAGATTTTATTTCGTATGAAATAAAATCTCATATTTCTCAAAATCTCTCTCTCTATATATATATCGAAGCAGCTAAACCCAGAGGCACAGTGCCGCATACGCAGACACCAGCCAAGTTAACTAACTTCCCGCATGAGATTGCGGACCAAATCCCAGTCAAAACCAAGCAATAGAAGAAACAAAAGACCACAATTAGAACGGCGTAAGGAGAATAAAAAAGCACAACCTTGGAAAGTAGGATTTACGTAAGCATGATCTGAAGCTCCCTGGACGCCAGTTCTCTCCGTAGGATCCGCAACTACAACTTTGGTAGATGAAACCCGTCGTCTCCTGATCAAACGCCTCGGCTTCCGTACCGGCGCCGAAGAATTCGTCCGGCGGATGCAGAGTTCCGGCCTCGAAACACAGCCTCCCATTTCTCTTGGTCCAACGCAAAAATGAAAAGCAATAAATTCCAAATGGAAATCAAATGCAGAAATTCCCAATTCTCATCAGATTTGAGAAATCGCACTAGTCTCATATCTCCCATCCACCCACCTCCAGCACCCGCACCAAACCCATCTGCGTTTGATCACACCCTCCCTCTCAAATCGTAATAAACTAAAAAGAAGCAGAGAAGTAGCTAGAGTAGAATGGGGCCAAATGGAAGAGATGGAAAAAAGATGGAAGCGCACGTAAGCAGTTATAGAAGCGGTGGAGGGAGTCGTGCAACTTCCTTACTCTTGAAACTTCAGACCTCGGCAGGTTCCAAAATAATAATAAAAAAACAAGAGTAAAAAAAGTCTCCATTTCCCTGTTCACAGCGATTGCCCGCGTACGGTATCTTGCTCCAGATTCCAGCCATGGGTCAAGGATCTCGCTCTTCCCGCGCTGCCGAAACGTGTACGACCAAGATGAGTAGTTCCCTTCCCTCTTTGTTGCGTTTGAAGGCGGTCGGCTCCGCTGTCTTTTTCTCTCATCTTCTCCAGTTACTCTGTAATGAACATCGGGAGGAAGGGCTGGGATTCAGATCAGAGAAGTCTTCCGGGTTTGGTGGTGGCTTTCAATCTTTATGGATTAATTTGAATGCTTAGTGGGGAGAGGCGTTTTCTTAATTTTAGCTTCATTCTTTTTTCAGCTCACCCACTCACTACCCAATCTTCCGGACTAAAAGTAAAGTCAGTAATCATTGATTTGATTTGATTTAATCAGCCCTAATTTTCGCACGCAACCGTTTCGTTTGACCACATAAAAACTAAGGAACGGTGGGCCCCAGTGAGTCCCGATACGGTATCTGGCTTAAAAAACGGTGAGTTTTCCCTCTCAAAGCAAGCCTTAAAACGATTTTACGAAAGCCGGCAACCCCCTCTCTCCTCCCCCTTTTACGACGAATTGAAGGAAAAGGCGAGACGAGAAACACGCCCCCACCCAATACAAAAAACCTAACACTCCTTGTGATCGTCAGAATAAGAGGAGACATTGGCGACAATTTTTTGTCCTCTTTAGTCTTTTGTAGGAGGATGATATAGAGAATTTATGAGATGTCTCTCACCCGACTCCTTCTCATTTTCTGTATTTGTGTTTCTGTCGGTTACCAAGGGTTTGATTCCAGCAGACGACCCGCCTGAGCGGCAACCAGCGAGGTAGAAGCTCGAAGCAGTAGCAGAATTTACTCCCCCATTGGACGTTCTGATTTGAATTTGGAGACCTCAATTCGGTCACCACATCTCTACCAAACCTTCACTAGCCGTATACAGACGACGGGGCATCCTCCAAATTCCAATGCGATCTTAAATTTTAGTCAAACCGTCGCGTCCTGTACCTGACACATATCATATCATATATGCATCCGACAAAGGGTCCTCCTCATCATCGGGTAATAACAAAGGAATTTATGATAAACGGGGCCAATAAAATTAGAGCACACTAATACATTCATGATGTTGAAAACGCCATGGGCTAACTACAAAGTATTTTTATCTTTTTATTGAATTGAGTAGAGACATGACATGGAGTTATTTAAAAATAAAAAGAATTTTTCAAACCTATTAACTTGAGTAAAATAATCAAAAAATGTAATGAAATAGTTAACTTGAGAGATATTTTAGATACTCAATGGTCTCCATACATTTGAATGAATCAATGCAAATGGATCGACACCTTTAAGTTCAGTTTGAGGAAAATATATAGTCCTCTAGTGTTTGCTTAAGTGACATACTTCACAATGTAGACCAGACAAAGATTACAAAAAAAAGTAGACCAGACAAAGATTACAAAAAAAAGAAGTGTTGAAGTGATGATGCTGAAGAATGCTTAAAGTTGTTGTGCCATAATTTTGATTTTGTCTAAGAAGTGGAAACTACAGTCATTGTAGGCAAGTCCAAATAATAAGACCCCCCTATTCATGGTCTCCACTAATCACCTGATTTGTTGTTAGATCCTAAAAAACATAATAAGAAGGTGAGAATGTGATAGAATAATTAATCTTTTTTGTTAACTGACTGACAAAAAAAAATTAACGGGAACAGAGGAATAAAAAAACATCCGTAAGAGAAAGTGTGGGTGTATCAAAGGAGGATCCCTTCCCAAGAACGTTGGTTTGAGATCCATCTACTATGGTAACAAACTTGTCTGGTAAGCATGGGGTCATAAAATGTAAAAAACTCTTATTACCTGAAAGATGCTCGGAGGCCCCTAAGCCCATGATCCAATATATGGAGGAGGAAGTGGTACAAATCACACCTGCTGCATTAGTGGCAGCAGTAGTAGTAGAGGATGTAGGAGTAGATACCATCAAGTCTTCATCTTCTATAGTAATTTATAATCATCATCTGAGATAGTCTTCTTGCCTTTCAGCAACTCGGTTATTTCTTCATTCTTCTCAGTGTTATTAATCGAGGCCTGATTAGCAGTAACCTAGTCTGGCTTGCCATGAAGCAACAAGTGTCCACTAGATGATTCAATCCTCCACAGTGAGTATACACCCAATTATCAATCCTTGAAGAACCAAAACCAGTCCTACCACCTCTTCCTCTACCTCCTCTATGATTTCTACCACACTCTCTGTTGGTAGAAGTTGTACTTGAAGAACCAAAACCAGTCTTACCTCCTCTATGATTTCTATCACACTCTCTATTGGTAGAAGATGTACCTCTATTGCTTGAGTTAATAGCATAGGATACCTTAGTCTGAGTGGAAGAGGGGTTTGGTATCCGAAGTAGTGTGATACTTATGTTTTCGAAGGATGGAAGTGTTGAGGAGCTGAGAAGTTGAGATTTGGACACCTCTAGATATTGCTTGATATTGGCTAAACAAATAGCAGTTGCTAAGGCCTCCCACTAATTTTCTTGAACCGAGATGTCAATGGAATAGGGTTGAGCAATTTTTCACTCCTAAATCATCTCTATAAACCGAGTCAAGTACTCATGTAGATTCTCCCCTTGTTGTGTATTAAACATGTCTTGAATCACAACATATAACTTTTGTAAATTCTCAATACTAGAGTACAACTTGGCACAAGTTCCAATATTTGCTTTGTAGTTTTAAGGTGGACAACATTATTGGCCACATGCTCTTCCATGTTGTTTATTAACTAGCAAATAACCAGTGTATCATTCTTCAATCATTTAATTTAGGAGTTGTCTTCCTCATCAACTCGTGGAGATGGTTTGATTAAATGTCCTAAAAGGTCTTGAGTAATGAGAAACATCTTAATCGATTGTCACCAGCTCAAGTAATTAGACAACCATCTAAGGGGTATAGTGGTCATCTTAAGAAGATCAATTTTACTTACCTTGTAATATTCAGCCATTAATTAACAAGTAATCAAATCACTTATATGTAATATGTCAACCAACCCAACCCAAGTTAATGAGCAAACAAAGGCAAAAATATAAGCCACCTCGAGAGATAAATCAACCCAACCTGAATTATCATTCATCATCAACCATGCATCAATGAAAAATTCACGTGTTTGTCTCATAAAAGGTAGATCTCGTAAATTTTAAAAAAGCACATCAAATCTCAAGAAGTCCAACAAAGATCTTAAGCCGAGAGAGAGAGAGAGAGATGAAAAATCAATCTCTCTCTCTCTCTCTCTCTCTCTCTCTCTCTCTCTCTCTCTCTCCGTATTCTATAAGTAGGAATGTGAACAACAGCACACACAGAAGGCTTAAACAAAGACTAAACTCAAGAGTAATGTAATACTTTGCACAATATCATAAAATACTTACAGAAAACTTTAGGTAACGTACACACACAAGTAGGCAACCTTGATGACAAAAGAGAAGGTGATTCAAGTGATGCCTTAACAATTGAAACTAACTCCTTATATAGACGGAGTGAACTAAAGTGGATTTGAAAACATTTGAAATCCACCACTAAAACAAAAAAGTAATCCTCTATGATTGAGGCGGCTGTGAGTCATCATCTCTATAATTGAGATTCTTGGATGAGTCATCTTTATCATCTTTATCATCGTTATCTCCATGATTGAGATTAGGACAAGACCTTTGATGAGCTTGGTCCCATAACACCTTTGATGAAGAGTTTTTACTCTTATCCGATGAAGGCGGCTACTGGCTGCATCCCATGATTGTGACTTTATGGAAAATGGCCGCCCAAATATACTGTAGGAGCCTTGATTGATATGACAAATAGGCCAGCTGTGGGCCGGAGGATAAGATTTCCTCTGTGGCTTTTGGACGGACTTGGCCGACGAATCTGGAACAGATGTGTCTGTCATAGTCATATCCTGCAAAATTATTTTCCTTTAGATGTTGCTTTAAACATCTCGATCATTGCATTAATATATTCGTCAGGATCCTCGGGAGGCTGACTATCAGGTAAAAATTCATTAGCATTATCATCATGCTCGGTACTATTAAAGTCTTCGATGTCTTCATCATCTTCTGCAACTGACATGTTGTCATCGGCAGGATGAGATGATGTGCCTTCATTGCACTTAGTAGCTATAGAATCCTTCATTGATTCTAATAATTTTTCATAATATTTTTTTCCGATATATTCAGAATCAAACTCTTTAATTGAGTTTTGAAACTTGCAAATAAATTGTCGGAGTCATAATGGACTTCCGGGACGCGATGATATCCAAGATTATTTTCATTCTGTAGGATAGCAGACTCAATTTCTGCGACTTTTGTATCAATGTTGGGAAAAAAATTTCACCAGCGAACATGAAATGTTCTTAATAACACTGGTAGGCTTTTGTCATTAAAGCCTGTAGTACAATCCCATCTCCAAATCCATGGTAAAGAAAATACCATAAAGAAGATCATACTATCCCAATTCTTTGGGGGTTTTTCATAACCCAGAGTTTTAAGCTAAGGACTGGTTTTAGTCCATTTTGCAAAACGAACCTTAATGGGCTCAGGTAAGATAGAAATGGGTGGCCCAAATTTGTTCCACCATGCAAAAACCCAACTGGGTAGAGGTAAGGACCTCTGAAAAACATTCTTTTCCCATTGGAAAAACCATGAATGTCTATGGGAGGGATTTTGGTAATAAAAGGTATTATACCAAGAATCCATATAATCCCAATAATTAAATTCCTCATCATTAGGAAGGTTAGCTGCTTTAGCTAAATCAAAATTTCCCCATGTTGAGGGATGCATGAATCTTTGTATCGTACATTTGCTGTACGCTCATGGGCTATCCCATTTAGCCACATTAGTCAGTGTATGATGCACTGATATAAAATTCAGGTGAACCAAAATGGATTCAAAGGAATACCATTGTTTTCTGCATGGATGGGACAATAGGCTTCTCCAAGCCATTTCTGTAACATCTCCCAGGAATCCAATGTACCCTCAAGGTCCTCTTTATTGAGGAGTAAAATTGTCTCCGTATCCGGAAGAGTAATATATACTCTGGTTCGACTTCAAGTGTCTCTTTATACGACACTGGGGCTTTGCCCTTCTTGTCTGAGGAATTTCCTCGTTCTGGATTCTTTCGGCCTCGACCTCTTGATTGTTGATTACCATGTCCTCTCATTGGGAGTGGATTGCCCCTTGCGAGGTTATATATGATTTTGACCCTGGAGAAAATCAGGTAAGGAGTTTAATTCTCCTTTGATATGTTCTATATCAAAATCAAAGGCGCTTAATTCTGCCTGCCATCTGGCAAAGATTTGTTTGGAAGTAAGATTCTTCATATCCTTCTGAAGAATTGATTTGGCAGCAGAACAATCAACTCTTAAAAGAAATTTTTGATTTAATAAATCATCTTGAAATTTATGAATGCATTTAATTATTGCCAAAACTTCCTGTTTTACAGTAGAATAATTAATTTGTGCATTATGCCAATTACCAGAGTTAAATCGAACAAGTTCTTCTTTACCTGTGGGATTTCTTTGTGTTAAGATGCCACCATAGCCTAGATGGGAAGCATCAGTCTCTACAACCTTTGGATAAGAAGGGTTAGTCAGGTTAAGACAAGGGAATTGTTTAACCTTACTTTTGATTAATTGGACTGCCCGAGTATGTTTGGGAGTCCATGGCTCAGGATTCTTTCTGAGTCATTTATGCAGTATTGCGGAGTCATGTGCAAGATGAGGGTAATAGTCCGCAATATAATTGAGACTGCCTAGAAATCTCTGAAGTTGAGTTTTCTCTAATAATTCATTCGAAAACATAGAGGCAAACTCAATACTTCTATCAATGGGAACTATTTTTCCTTTATGAATATTGTGACCTAAAAATCTAACAGAGGTCTGAAACAATTTCATTTTCGGTGACTAATCTAGGAACACCTCGTTCCTTTTCTGCATTTTTATTAACATAAAAAGCAGTACAACTCTATGGAGAGTAAGATTTTCTAATTAAGTTTTTATCCAATAGATTTTGGATTTTCTTTTTGGAAAGATCTAGCAAAGCATGTTTCATTTGACTAGGTCTTGCTTTTGTTGGAATGGTTCTTTCTTTGAACCCATCAATATATGGTAAAGAGACAATATATTTATGTCGATCCCAAAAAGTTGTAGGAATATCACTACAAATTTCTTGGGTTAATAATTTCTGAAGAGAACTAATTTGCTCTTTGATATCTATAGTTTCCAGCTGTTGTTCAAGAGTTAAAAATTGAATTTCTTTATGCAAGAAACTAAGATAATGTTCTTTCACATTTCTCAATTCGGAAATCTCATTGATAAAACTAATTTGAGGAGGAGATTTGAAAGAGAAATATATAGGTTTATTATTAACCTGTCCATGAATTCCATGGTTGTTGATGCCTTTAATTGACATTATTTTCTCCAAAAAAGAAGTACCTAATATGACTTGTTGAGTCATATTCTTGACTAACAAAAAGTCGGTAATAATGCACTGGTCATTAGTGCAAATGGAGGCATTATTTAATTTATATTTAATTTTCATTTTGTTTCCATTGGCATTGGCCAATTTTTGAGTTGTCTTCTCAAAATATTGGGTTGGAATCAACCCTTATTGGATGCAGTTTAAGTCTGCTCCACTATCAATCAGAGTTGTCAATTTAGGAATGACAAAGTTCTGATCAATAACTAAATTAATCACAGTATGCCATCTTTGATGGATGACTTTAGTGATTTGATTCAGAAAAGATTCCTCAGATTTCTTTTCTTGTTGTATACTATTTTGTGCACATTTTTCTTCAAGCTTAATTTCTTTAATTTCTCCTTGTAATGAGGAGATAGATACATGTTGTTTTGAAGAATTGATTTCTCCATAACGACCAATAATTTCCTTCAAAGAATAAGGTTTAACACCTTGAATGGGGGAACTCTTTGAAGAAGTACTGTGAATTTGATCAAGATATTCTGTGATTAAATATCTTTTAGTTTGAGGATCTTCCTCGTGATCAATGTTCTTAAGCATAAGCTGTTGATCAGTGGTAAGAAC
The DNA here is from genome assembly GCF_029961685.1 of Aristolochia californica. Lineage (NCBI taxonomy): Eukaryota > Viridiplantae > Streptophyta > Magnoliopsida > Piperales > Aristolochiaceae > Aristolochia > Aristolochia californica. The sequence continues at coordinate 927,070 of NW_027182268.1, forward strand.
ATTAATCTGATGCATTTGAGCCACAGATTGTAGATGAGAACAACTGCAATCTGGATCATCTTCTGATTGGCTGGATGAGGCATAATCAATATCATCCCTAGAATCAAAATTTAAAAGAATTTTAGCCAACTGGATTCTCAATTCTTCATCGATTTGAAGTTGGTTCAATTTCTCTTTTGTTTTGCATCGATTAGAATAGTGGCCTAATTTACCACATTTATAACAGACAATTTTCTTTTTGTCTGTTGGAGTTCTTCTAGGAGGTGGTCTCTGACGAGAAGTCTGTTTGGGAGGAGGTCTCGTAGATTCCTGACGAGTCTTTTGATGAGACTATCTTTTAGGATATCTCCTACTCTGGTGTGAATAGGGTTCCGATCTCTTTGTATGAGAGACATGTTTGCCCTTCCTTTGATAGGAAGATTGTGGTCCTATGTCATAGGTAAACTGTTCACAGAATTCACCAAGCTCTTTCTTGCCAGTAAGATTTTGTTTCTTAAGCTAAGCTTGAAGTTTTAAATCATTACATAAGGTCAATCCTTCTTAGATGATAGCACTGGTAAGGAAACCATATGTATATTGTTGGTAGTTAATTATTCCTACCTCATTACCTAACCTTGTGCGTACTTTGCTAGCAAAAAGTGTTGGTAATCCATCAATAAATTTAGCTTTTCAATATTCATTATTGGCATTGGTTCTTTGCATAACCGTAGTAAGGAAAACATCTTTATACCATCTAAAATGGCTAAGTGTTCGACACCTAAGATAGTAGTGGAAATCAAATTGCCAATAAAATGATGAACAATACATGAAATTAAGGTATACACTGCATCATCCTCACCAAGGTAGGCTTGGCCTGATTCGGTTTTGATTACCTTTTTGGAATTGTAAATTTCATGATGTTGTTCGGGGGTGAGGATATTATCCCACCATCCTTTGAGGGTTCCAGAAAACCCAGCAGTTAACATTTCTGCTATGCCTTGATCTGAATTCTTATGTTGTCTACAGATGGTAGCATACATAAGCAATCGTCGACAATGTTCTAAAATATGATATTCAGACATAGAATCTATGTTCCATTCATAAATGGATCTGCCATCATAGGCTTTTTGATCTATATACACATTCTCTTCATATAATAGGTCTTGAGGTGTAGGCTTATGATAATAGAGTTTGTGATTTAGATCCCATCTCCGAGTAGATTTTGTGGTATAATCCAATTTTTGAATACTCGGTTGGTCTTTAATCATTTCTGAAGAATTGCTTCAGTCTGATTGATATTAGTTAAACCCAAATCATGAAGATTAGGGTTTTGACCTTCATCAGAATCAGAGTATGCTGAAGGAGTTCAATCTTCAGTATTATTTTGTGATAAAGAATCTTCTTGAGATACTTCATCATATGATTCGTCAGCTTCCAATACATGGAGACCTTTTCGAACCACCTCAGCTTGGGCTTCATGCGCCTGTTGGGCTTGTTTGATTTGGTCTTCGGAAAGATTGAGTTTTCCAAGTCTGGTTAACAATTCTTCAACAATCTCAGAATGATTGTCCAATTTAAAGTTCCTAATTGGAACAGGTGGTTTATCATTCATCAACAGAGGTAATTTACGAGAAGATAAGTCAAAAGGATTCTGACAGTATTTCTCGGGAGTACCGTGATCTAATAAATCTTCAATACGAGTGAGTTGTTGGCCTATCGTTTGGAGATTTAGATTGGTAAAGTTGTTTTGTCGCCTGATCTGACCCATAGGATTTAGGGAGATTTCAGGATTGACAAAACCAACTACTTCCACAAAGTCAGGGGATTTCCCTGAAGGACTTGGAAATTCAAGTCGGATTGGATCAGTAGGAGGATGAATTGATCTGATATTGATACTAGACATCAAGTGCCATTCTTTCATAAGGGTAGAAAGAGTAGGGGCAGTGGAAGAAACTAAGGGTCATTTCTCAGCCTGCTTTAGTCTGGTTTGCATGAACCAATCGACAAAAGACATAATAACTTTATTTGTTTCCAAATAAAGATAAAAGTCATTTGACAATTCCATGCGTTCTGTGGCCCCATAGGTGTCAAAAAACCAATTTTTGAAACCTAGATTATTGGGGTGAAAGAATTCAGCTTTAATGGCTGCTCGGTCCACCACAAAAGGTGGTGGGTCTGGGTTACTCTATTGAGGTGTAAAAATCATAATCACAGAGTAAATCCAGTCATTTCACTGGGAGTGGGAGAAGTCCTTTCATGCTCCCTTTCTCGGTAGACCCCATGAGGTATCTGGGTGTCTGATATGTGGATTCCTTTTAATGAGGAATCATCCTTTATGGAGTGTTTTGCATCCAATTCGTGTAGGCGAGAGGATTGGCCTGCATCCGAATATCTGGATGATGAGGGTGGTAAAGAGACCCTGTAAGGAGTCTTGTCCTTGAAATTAATTACCACATCACCATTTGCTGATTGGATGACTTGATCAATATCCTGATTGATCAGGAGTCGTGGAGGAACAGCCTGAGGAATAGTCCAGTTAGCTGGGAAATGAATTTCCTCCCAATTGATCATCCTTGGAGTGGCAGCATTTGCACTCATAAGATCGGTCTCGATCAAAACTGTCTTACCTTGATCTGGTTAGTGTAATACCTTAGGGACTAAAGTATTCAATATTTTGAAATGAATCCTTGCTATAACCGCAATGGTTTCAGTTCCCGGAATAAAATTGTATCCCTATATTAGAATCCTCAACTGGATAGATTCTAACAAATTCCTATCTGTTAAAGATAGGGTAAGGTTTGGATGGACATTAAAATATACAGGTCCCCTATTGAGACTCGTTTCCACTATACCCATTAATGAGGGTTTCCAATCCAAACAGCGACCATCTCGGAGTATGGCCTGCAAACATGTGTTCATCCCTAGTAAGGTCAAGGTTTGAATGCAATCTGTATGCATCTAATATGCATGTGTTTCTTCTCAGTATCTGCAAGATACTTATTTAGATCTGTTAACTCTAATAATTTAAGAGTTGAATCTTGATTTTCAAGATTAATTGTTTGTTCCATGGTTTTAATGCCCATGGTACTAGAAAGGGTGAAGGTTCCTTTCTTGTATATTGATGTAGGTTTAATGGACGGAATTGTCCAATCATTTAATTGTTGTTGAACTTTATATTCAACTAAAGATGCATTCTTAACTGATCTAGTAATCCTACTATTGGAGAGAGAGAGAGAGAGAGAGAGAGAGAGATGAAAAATCAATCCCAATCCATCTACTATCCTGTTTTAATCATGCACTTAAACAAGTAGAGATTAATAATCACGTCCCAGTCATGCCTTTTGGAAAATATTTCTAATCTTCCTCAATTAGGAAAAATTCTTTAAATCAAATCAAATTTGTAAGAGATTTTAAATCAAAATAGAATTTATTTAAAAAAAGGAAACTTCCTTTTAAATAAAATTGCCAACTTTGTATGCCAAATCAAAACTTTGACTTTCCTTTCCTTCTTGAATAATTAAGGTAAGAGAGTCCAAGAAATAACTCATTATAGAAGATTGGGTATTTGCTAACTCCAACTTCTTTCAAATAAAAAAAATACTCCTCGGCATTCAACTTCCAACCATTCACGAGCTCTTTAGAGAGCAAAAGAAACAACAACATGCAAAGTCTTCAACAAGGCCAAAAAAACGAGAAAGTTGGTACAATAAAAAGCTTTAAATCATGATAATCAATCTGATAATACATCAAGGATGATAGAGCTCAATTCAACCATATTTTTTATGCAAAAAAAATTGAAGTTGTGTAAGACACTATTGCTTAATCGATATTGCATAAGGGAGAGCAAACTGAAAGATAAAATTACTCCAAAGCATAATAGAACTTGTATAAGATGTAATAGTCACTCTTCTACCTAGAATGGATAAGAAAGATCAAACAACAAGCATCTTTTGGAGATAAAAAAAAACACCATTAAAACCATGCCATGAAAGGTGGAAAAGAAAAGTTAAATCTCTGCATAGCTTGAACCTTTGATTCACCAACACAATCCCATGTTAAGCTTAATAAAAAAACCACTTAATCATCACTTTAGAGTGGATATCATAAATCCAATGCTCTAATACTATATTAAATTTAGGATCCCATGATAAGTATAATAAAGGAACTAGGTTAATGGAGAAGAAGGTAACGAGATTGAGAGAGAGAGAGAGAGAGAGAGAACAAGTGAAGGAAGAAGAAGAAGGAGAAAGAGAGGAGAGGATATTCAGCTAAGAGAGTGAGAGAGGAGGGAAGGAGGATTAGGTTAAGTGATGTTCCTAATCTTCCCCCTCAATGTGTATTTATAATTATGAGAAACTCAAAAATTACATCAATACCCTTTACCTTAATAAGGAAGAAAAAAGGACAAAAATCAAAGATAATTTACATCATGCTACTATAACTCGAGTTTATCTTCTAACAATCCCAATCTAACTCAAAATTTCAAAAAACTTCAAAAATAATGCTTAACACACAATGTGTCATGCCTAAACCGAAAAGAAATCTAAATTTTCATAACCCTAATGGCTCAAATCCGAATTCAAATTGTCACTTCCATATTAAATTTCCATTTATCAAAGAAAAAAAATTAAAAGGAGAACAAAATGGTAGATCAAATAAGCTAATGTGAGAAACTGAGATAACAAGAAGGGTGATTTTGGATTCGAACTAACCTCTTCCTCCTTTCCTCCCTTTCTCTTTTCCTACGGTTTCTTCTTCTCACTTCTCTCATCGTTTTCCCTTTCTTCCTCTTCTTTTTTTCTCCTTATCATCCTCCTCTTCCTTTCTTTCTCTCACTTTATCTCTTCTTCCTCCTCTCTCGTTGGTTTCCCTTTCTTCCTCCTCGCCACCTCCCCTTCCTCTCTCTCTCTCTCTCTCTCTCTCTCTCTCTCTCTCTCTTATTTTTCTCTTCTTCTTCCTCCTCATATCCTCCTCTTTCTTTCGCTTTCTCTCTTGATTTTTTTAACCCTCTCAAATCTTCTTATTATTTCTCCTCTCTTTAATTATTTTAAATTTTACTATAATACCCTTGTTAGTATCCCCCTTGTATCATGTAAGTTTTAACATCACTATTAATAAAAATTCTTCACATCTAACTAATGAATGGACCACTTGAACTTTGCAGCGAGATAAATAAGAATGTGTACTGAGTTGAGCGTAGCACCAAGTGAAAAAGGTTTCTTCATAATTAACAACATAAGATTGTGTGCAACTTTTTGCCACTAATCTTGCTTTAAGTGTTTCAATGCTGCCATCTAAATTGTATTTGATTATAAAAACCTATCTAAAGCCAATAACCTTCTTCTTTGGTGGAAAAAGGGTGAGCTCCCAAGTCTGATTGACATACATGGCTATCATCTTTTCTTCCATGACATCTTTGCATCCTAAATGTTGACGAACTTTCCTATATGACTACGGCATAGGCATAGAGGATAAGGTTGCAATAAAGGAGCAACAACTGAAAGAGAGACTAAGGCTTATTAGGGCTTGAGAACAAGGAAAAAACCTCATTTGTGCTTGAGAAGAAATATACTATACCAACCATGTGTAGCACGAACAACATCAAGTAGTAGAAAAAAAGGAACCCTATAACCCTTGCTCTAATACCATGTAAATTCTAAGGTTCCATTTCTACTTATTTAGACGAGAATTAAAGAAAGAGAAGAAAGAGAGCAGATTAGAGTAGCATGAGGAGAGGAGAAGGAATGAGAAAGAATGTGAGTGAAGAGGAGATTAGGGTATAATAATGTAGTTCTCTCTTCTACCTTTATTTATAGAGAGCTCATAACTTTTCATATGACTATAACATTCCTAACATGGGCTAGAAGAACCAAATGAATAACAAACAGAAAATAAAGGAGTTACGCAGTGTTACCCTATTACATTTAACTCTCCAACACTTATCATTCTTCTTGTTGAAGTAGTCTGACTCTTTTACATGTAGTCAACTCTTTTTGCCCTTTCTACTCTTCTTGCCTCTTTTGGGTTGGTCGCTCTGACATCTAGACAACTGGTCTTCGATAGGGATTTTTTTTCTGTTGTTCAATCGAATAATGCTACTAGACCATTTGAACGGCGTGCTTTCTAGCATGAGTTGTTTGTTTCCTTTTTTATATTGGTCGTTCAGGCAGTCCTTCCAGTCAGATAGATATGCTACCAAAAATCGTTTTCCATGTTTTTTGAAATGCAAGGTATACTTTATGTAGATCATTATAATTTTAATGTTTTGTCATTAAAATTATCTCAATGAAGAACTATAGACCAACAAGAGGTTGGTAAGCAAGATTGAATGCCTAAATTGTCGAGAATAATCTCTAAATTAGGCTACTAAGAGGTAATGAAGGTGAGACAGTAATGAAGGAGCATATGATTTATAGTTCTTCAACCTCCTTGTATAATTTTCATAAGCTATTGATCACAAGCTGCCCTCTTTCTTGCCAGTTCATCACAAGTTAATCACTTTCCTTGTCCACAAAAAAAAAATTGTAAGTTTTTTCAAGATCAAGCAATTTCCATATTGTTTTAATAGAACTGAAAATGCCTTGCAAAGCCTTCCATTACTATAACACTACAAAGGGAAGAGAAAAAGTGTTTTCTATTATTTATTTGGTAACATAGAATGGTTGAGAGAAAAAGAAGTAATTGGTAGGGCAGAAATATGAGATCGAATTTGAAAACATTTCTAGATATTTTCAAGGAACCACAAAGAATAAAGAATTGAGATCGAAGTCGAAACATTTCTAGATATTTTCAAAACCACTCAACACGGCAGAAAAAGAAGCGACGGCACGCGGGTTAGTATACACTCGTATAAACCATCCAAAGATGAGGAAAACTCGGCTTCCTACGCGCTTTCGATTGTAAGAGAAAAGTCTCGCTCATTTGCGACAATTAGCGCTGGATTAGGCCATACTCCCGCTAATCGGCAATTTTCTACAGCACCTCAGCGCTTCCTCGAAGCCTTGTGAGCTACGCGTCCATGTTGAATTCAACATCTTATCTATTGAAAATAAGGATGATGGTGAATTGTTAACGGTTTGTGTATGAGGATCTCGCCTCCGACAAGCTTTCCGCCTGTTCTTTATCGACAGTTGCTCGTTTCCTCATCCCCTGCACCTGTTCTTCTCTCAGGTCGGTATTTGATTTCTGCCTTTCGGTGCCTTGACGCTTTCGCATCCTTCTTTTGGCTGTGAGTTTCTGGCCGAATTTAGGCTATTTATGCGCACTTTGTTTGTCTTCGAGTTTATCGTCTGCTGTATTTTTGGTATGCTCCCTCTTTCTACTGCCTTTTAAAATTGTCAGAATGCGACTGCCGTTTGTGTTTGGTTTTTCTAGTGGCAGCTCGACCTTGTGCTTTTCTTTCTTTTTTTTCGGTTTTTTACTATTACGTTTACGGAATTTGCGTGTATGCTTACAGCGGTTAGAGATCTGCCTGGGTCATGATTTCCAACTGCTCATTTTGGGCCATACTCGTAGGCTATTTTACGTTGCAAAAATGTTCGTAGACGATGTGAAAGGTCGATAATTTGGAAGAATATGGAGAACTCTGCCTCCAGTTCCTTAGTGATTCTCTGCATTAATGATGGATTGAAGCAAGCTCCTTCTGTCCGAATATATGAAGAGGCTGACGGTTGATGGGAAGAGTTTTTTAGCATAACTAAACTCAGGAACTTTGTTAACTGTTTCATCCTTTTCCTTTTCTTTTTGTTTTTTTCTCAGGAAAACGTCAAGTGATTCTCTTAGAGTCGTTTGTCTTTCGAAGACCAGTGTTGCGACCGCTGATTGGAAATCCTTGTGTGTTTTACTTCAAATCGTCATGTTACAGTTGAATATACCTCCTTTGTCATTCCTGCATTTGATAAGCAAACTACATTTCCTGCTGGCTTTTTGGCTGTACTCCTAATTTGCATTTTTCAATCTCTTGTCTTACGTGGTCTCGCGAAAATATAAGATATCAATGCCTATTCCATTTTAATATTTATATTTTGGGACATGGTTAGCTTGTTATTCTGAAACTTGAATTGTTGAACGTTTGCAATCCTCAAAATTTTTTGTTTCATTGTCTGCAAGACAGGAAAAATGCCAGAGATTCATTTGGGAGCTCACACTATAAAATCACATGGAGTTACAGTGGCGAGATTTCACATGCATGACTGGCTTATACTGATACTTCTTGGCGTCATAGAGATTGTCTTGAATGTTATCAATCCATTTTACCGCTTTGTGGGACCGGACATGATGATAGACCTTAAGTACCCATTGCAGGACAATACTGTGCCTGTCTGGGCTGTTCCAGTATGTTTTGGTTCTAATATTTTTTCTTATCACTTGAAAATATATTATCAATATTTAAACAAATTTCTATGTTTCTATTTTCTTGCAACAGTTGATTGCAGTTCTGTTGCCTTTTCTGGTTATTCTTGCGTTCTACTTTTACAGGAGGGATGTATATGATTTTCACCATGCTATACTAGGTATCACCTTCTTTTTATCTGTTGTCTCAAGGGAATGCTAGAGATTGCTTTAAATATGTGATTTGCTTTCTCTCAATGGCTAAGCCTCGTTCATCTCTTTGACAAATAACTGGTGATGTTTGCACTGCCAGGCCTTCTATATTCAATTTTAATTACTGGGGTTATAACCGATGCAATCAAAGATGCTGTCGGTCGGCCTCGGCCTGACTACTTTTGGCGCTGTTTCCCTGATGGAAAGGCAGTAGGTCCTTTGTCATGACATCCTCAATTCTGCATCCTTTAGTTTCATGATGTTGAAATGTAATTACTCCCAAAACCCTTGCAGAAATATGATCCTGTCACAGGGAACGTTATTTGTCATGGGTTGAAGCATGTCATTAAAGAAGGGCACAAGAGTTTTCCAAGTGGCCATACTTCATGTAAGCATATTCTCAATTCTTTTTTTCCATGACTCCAACTATTGATAGGTTCCCAACCAGTCCTGTATGAAAAATGGCATACTTGCTGTTCATGTCTGCTGCTATATGAGAGGATTGAATGACGTTGGTGGCAGGGGTAATGATGTGCATGATTTTTCAAAACCTAAACCTGCACCACCTCATCCCATGATATTTTCAGAATAAATTTAGTTATTATGTTTTGCTGAATACATTCTTCTGAAGTAGTGGTGGTTTATTTCGAAGATAATAAATTGGTGGTCTGTAACATATTAAAAGTAAAAGTTTCTAGAGATTTAAATGTTGTGAATTATACAATAAAAAAACTAATTTTATTGAATATATGTTAAACCTCGTGCTGAGTAGGCTTTCCATGGGGTGGGTTTGTTTTCGCACCCAGTCCAGTCCCTTCACTGTACAGGATTCCATCCCATTTACTCTACCCTGTTGCCATCCTTACATGGTGGCACCACCCTTTGTTGAAGGTTCTAGGTTATCATCTTTAAGGTCACAGGCTCAGTTCTGCCATAAACCAGTGTAGAGTGGCATAGAAGGATGTGCCAAAGAAATTTTTAAAGAAGGTGAACTAACAAAAAAAGCTTGAAAATGGTGGGGCAGAATGGAGGATGATTCATGTAATGGGCTTCAACTTGGTTGGATAAGGTTTTTGTGATGATGATGGCAAGAGTTCCATGATGTAACTCTCCCACTTTATAGTCTAGCTGCTTAGAACAGTCTTGAAAGTATCTAGTGGTCTGGAAGAATTTATTTACTTGAATCTCCTTGCAGGGTCATTTGCAGGTTTGAGTTTTCTTTCCTGGTACCTATCTGGGAAAATCAGAGTGTTCAATCGTAGAGGTCATGTAGCAAAACTTTGCCTTGTGTTTCTCCCCCTTCTTGCTGCAGCTCTGGTTGGAATCTCGCGAGTGGATGATTATTGGCATCACTGGCAAGATGTGTTTGCTGGAGGGTTTTTAGGTTTGTTCTATGCGAGAGGACAATCTGTTTGCTGTCAAACATTTCTCTTTATGCACATTACATCCTACTAATAAACATAATGTTATTTACAGGACTGGTAGTTGCATCATTTTGTTACTTGCAGTTCTACCCACCCCCCTATGATTCTGATGGTATGATCTGATTCTTTTATCAAATGTTAACTGGCTAATTAGTTAGAAATTTTTATATTACTGTTCTGTCAGTCACTGTTAAGTTAGTAAAATAGCTTTCTAATAAATCAGATTAATAAAATGCTCAAATTTAGTAAAATAGCTTTCTAATAAATCAGATTAATAAAACGCTCAAATTTGCATTCTAGATTATGCAGAAGAAAAGTCTTTTTTTTGGTGCCAGAAATTAATTTGGAAAATACTTATTTGATTCTATTTAGGAAATACTCATTCATCTAACAGTCTTAGTTGTATCTTTTTGTCTATTGGCATCCAATATTTGTTTTTCTGTTACGACTTTGACGTTTTATGGGATGAATTTTGTTTGAAGATGATTTGGAATCTCATGCCAGATAAATATGTGCTGTTCTTGCACTTTAGTGGCTTTATATATATATGATGGATCAATTGGGAGTTTAGCTTGCAAAAGAAAAAGAACTTTTGTGATCCGAATTTCCATGTACATTATGGATGTAACTAAGATTCTTTTTCTATATCCATTACAGACTCTGTTGGGAAGGAAATGTCACTATTTTATTGTGTGATCTTTGTGATTGTTATCATTTTGCTTGCTCACTAATTAAGACGTTATCTTGCTTCAATATAAGTATCTAAAATTGCTAACATGGGAATTGTGCAGGTTGGGGACCTCATGCCTATTTCCAGATGCTGGAAGAGTCGCGTAACAGTGTTCAACAGGCCCATGCTGCAAACCATCTCCGAGTGCAGCCAACTGAACTTGAGAGTATTCACATTGCTTCTGAAAATGGCATGGGCGTGTCTGAAATCCACCAAGGTGAGTCTAGTCCAATTCTAGACGTTTCAAAAGCTGGAAGAAGATGGTAACCCCATGAGTCCAATACGTCAGAAAGCACAGATGTGGGAAGACATCTCGAAGTGGCATCTGGAATGTACTTAGGTAATATGGGTACATCTTCTACTGCACCCTCAGGTGGTAGAAGATGTACCCCTATTACTTGAGTACATAACAGATGACACTTCAGTATGAGAGGTAGAGGAAGGATCTGGTATCCAAAGTAAGGTTGCACTTATGTCATCGAATGATGGAAGTGCAGTGTTGAGTCTTAGCCACTTCAAAGTATGACTTGATGTTTGACAAACAAATAGCTACTAAGGCCTCCCGCTATTTTTCTTGAATTGAAATATCAATGGAGTAGGGCTGAACAATTTTCCACTCTTGAATCAATCCTCTAAATCGAGCCAAGTATTCATGTAGATTGTCTCATTTATTTGTATTGAACTTGTTTTTGAACACATCATATAACTTTTGTAAGTTTTTTGTACTAGAGTACAATTTAACACAAGCATCCCAAATTCGTTGTGTAATTTCAAGGTGAATAACATTTTGGTTACATGTTCCTCCATACTTTTAATTAGTCAAGTAATGACCAAAGTATCATTCTTGGCCAATTTCACATAAGAACTATCGACTTCATCAATAGGTGGAGTTGGTTTGGTTGGGTGACCTAAGAGGTTTCAAGTAATGAGAAACCTCCAAAGTGATTGTGACCAGTTTATGTAATAGGGTAACCCTCTCAAGGGAATAGTAATAATCAGTAATCTTGAGAAGGTCACTTTTAATTCTCATGTTGTCTTTAACCATCAAATATCAAACTAGCAATACTCTTATGCAATGTAGAGGAGAGAGTTCAATAATCGATATAATCCAGCCTTGATAATCTTAACCATGTATTAATTCACTTCTCAATTGATTAAGTCAACAATCCGAAACAAAGGATGAATCAATTCGATCTTAAATCATCAAGATGAACCAAAGTATCAACCCAAACATAATCTTGGTAAGAATGAGAAGAACCAACTCAGAATATACTCTTGGCATATATCTTTCAATCATGCTTCAAATAAACATTCCTTATGTTTTCATTATCAATTAGATACATCACTTATCTTTCTTAAACAAGAAGGAATATCAATCAATCAAATCATGGAAGATCTTCTAAATCAGCCACTTCCAAAGATAAAAAAAAAAAAAAAACTTTCCTTTTGGTAATATGCGCCACTTGGACAAGAGGATCTTAATCTTTATTTGCCTTAATTAATTTAGGCAAGGTGAAGACAACAAAGACAAGTGGAATCCAATGAGATTCAAGAGATCTCAAGTTGGCTAGAATATAAGCCAAAGAAGGAAGCTTTCCTTCTACTCAGTGCCAACTATATTTTTTTTAAAATAGCTTTTATTTATGGATTCTTGGGCAAGAAATTTGAACACTAATCTCAACGTGGAATGAAGAGAAAATAACATCAAAGAAGCATGTTATTAGTCAAGAAAAACTAAAGTGTTCAACAGTCTTTGAAAAAAAAAATTATCGAGCAATTTGAGAGGCAAGGAGAGGCATCTCTAAATCATCTTTTAGAGATAAAAAATTTGAAAACGATGTCATTAAAGAGCAACAATTACGAATATGAACAATTTATCTCGACGAAGCTTCAAACTTGTTTCACAAAGAACTTTCACGCGAGACTTGATCATTAAGAACTTTAAAACACCATTTTTGACGTGGGGATCCTAAATTCATTGATTTAATACCATGTTGAATGTAGGATCCCATAACAAAGTCCTCAACCAAGGTAGTGGAAGAGGAGAGGAAGAAAAGGAAGAGAAGAAAGGAAAAGAGAGAAAGAAGAGAGAACTTGGCTAGAGAGATGGAGAGACAGAGTTTGGGAGAGGACAAATTTCTAGGGACAAATTTGAGAGAAAATAGGGAAGACTTAATGATCTACCCCATGCCTTGAGCTTCTATTTATAGTTGTGAAATGAGGTTTAGAATGACTACAATACCATTAAGGCTACACGCTTTGTAAAAGAAAAGACATAAGTAGACATACATCATCTTCTTTAATTACACCCTTGTGTGATCTTTATGAGAAGACCATTTGATTACCTCCTTTGCCGCCTCCTTGATGTGGGGGAGGTATTTACTTTGATACCTCTTTGAGATGTCTTCCAATACCACCCGAGGGTGTGGTAGAGGAGGCCGAGCTCGAGGTGGTAGAACTGACTCTGGTTCTTCAAGGTTAGATAACTGGGTGTGCACTCACTATAGTGGACTAAACCATATGGTGGATACATGTTGGAAGCTTCATGGCAAACCAAACTAAGTCATTGCCAATTAGGCATCGATTAATAATGAGAAAAATGAAGACAAATCTTAGTCACAAAGAGGCAAGAAGACTATAACTGATGATGATTATGGATTATTGTAAAGGATGAAAACTCTCATGGTATCCTCTCCATTTTTTTCCTGCATCTTCAACTATTGCTGTTGCCACCACTGTTTCTAGTATGATTTCTGCCACTTCCTCCTCTTTATCCTAGATCATCGACTCATGGACCTCCAAGCATCTTACAGGTAATCAGAGTTTGTTACATTACATGTCTCCATGTTTACCAGACAAGTTTGTGACCATAGCCGATGGATCCCAAACTAAAATTCTTAGGAAGGGATTTTCCTCTATTACACCATAACTTTTGTTTATTGATATTTTATTTGTTCCTCAATTCCGTTTAAATTTGTTGTCTATTAGCCAATTAACGAAATGGTTTAATTGTTCTATCACTTTCTCACCTTCTTATTTTGTTTTCCAAGATCTAACAACTAAGCAGGTGATTGGTGGAGGCCATAAATAGGGGGCCTTTTATTATTAAGACTTGCCTCCAATAATTGCGGTTTTGACTTCTCAGACAGAGGCAAGATTATGGTACAACCAATTTGGACATTCATCAACAGCATCACTTCAACACTTATTTCCATCTTAGAAAACTTTATCGATTTTAAAATTTTGAAGTCTATCAGTTGAGCAAACACTAGAGGACGACATATTCTCTTTGAGCTGAGCTTAAAGGTGCTACTCCCTTTTCCTTAATTCATTCAGATGTATGGGGACCTTTAAGTGTCTCAAACATATCTCAAGTTAAGTATTTTATTACTTTTGTTGATGACTTCAATCGATTCACATGACTATTTTTGTTCAAAGAATAATTTTTTTCCATATTTAAGTCATTTCATGCCATGGTGAACACTTAGTTTTGGAAAAAATACAAGTGGTTCGGTTAGATAAGGCCAGAGAATACCTATTTGGTGATTTTCAATCCTTTTATCGGGATAATGGCATTATCCATTAGACATCTTGTGCCTACACCCTTCAACAAAATGGTGTAGCCAAAAGAAAAAACTGACATCTCCTTGTGGTAGCATGTGGCTGGGGGGTGACATCGGACCAAGCCAGTTCATGAATAGCTCTAACTAGGCTCGATTTGGCTATTCAAAAACAATTTGATCGAGTTCGAACTTTAGGTTTCATGCTTGTTTAAGTAATCTAGCCAAACTCGAATGAGCTGCGGTTCGGTTCACGAGCTCGCCAGCCGGCTTGGTTACTAAATAAAATCCCTTTCGGGACTCGGCAACGACGAAGGCTTCCCTCACTGTGCTTTCTATCGACAAATTTCTAGAGAAACGGAGTGAGATTTAGGTTTTCTCTGGAGCAAATGGAAAGAACAGGGAGCGAGAGAAAAACCATCTGTGGGAGAGAAGGAAGCGACATATCAAAATATTTTTGCTCTTCATTCTGTTTTGGTCCTCCTTTATGGATTTTGAACGATTTGGATGCGATGTTTACTAAATTCCCCTTCAATCCATTCAATTAGTAAAAATGTTTTCGCCCTTGCCTGTAAGGGGCCCAGACGATATGGTCGACCTCTGAGAATTTTCAACAGATTTTCTTGGGTGGTTGAATTCCAGCTTTTGATTGCATGAGCGATCTCCAAATTTGGGACCCTCAGCTGAATGGCTTCTTGAACAACATGTCCTCTTCCCGCCCATTATATTCGTCTTCATCTCCTTCCAACACCTCTCTGCTTGTGAGATTTATCAAATTCAACGAACTGTTGTTTCTAAGCAGAGGAGAAAAGATGTTATATTACATTGGTTACAAGGTGAGTTTTTATTTTATATTTTATTTAATGATTTTTTTGCTTTCTTTTTTCATCTCATGGGTTCAAATTTAATGCTTTCTTTTCTTTTTCCTTTTTTAGTACTCTAGTATTTATGGTAGTGACAAGAACATAGTGACAATATATATGTATTAAAATATTACTTTGTTCTTTTCTTTTTTGAGATATGATTAATAAGAGAAAGTATGGATTTATAGTTTTGTTTGGGTGATTTTAAATTTGATTTTGATATTTCATTTAATTTTTTGTGTTTCATTATTGAATAAATTTTATGCATAATATTATGCAGTGTTTATGAATAATTTTATGCTGAGTTATAGACAATTTTGTGTAGAGTTTATGTATAGAGGTCATGCCCAATTTTATGTAGAGGTCATGTCCAATTTTATGTAAAGGTTATGCCCAATTTTATGTAGAAGTTATGCCCCAATTTTTTGTAGAGGTATGTCTAATTTTAAGTAAAATTTATGCATAATTTTATGTATAGTTTATTTGATATGTATTTTATGCAAAGTTTTAAATATAGGTTGGAGCTCGAAACAAGCTCAAGCTCGAGCTCGAGTTCAATTTTAGGCTCGAGATAGGGCTCGGTGTTAGGAGTTAGACACCTTAATTCCAAACTAAGGAGATCAATAATAATAATTGCGAAATAAAGGAATAACAAGCACGAAAATACAACAAGATTTATACAAGTTCGTCTCAAAGTGAGACTACGTCCTATCTTCTATCACTACAGTAATCCACTATAAAGATGAAATAGTTTACAAGAGAAATCGCACACACTTACGGGTGTTTTTCTCTAACCTCTCTCGGGGGCCACAACTCAAGATGCTCCTTCAAATGATGATGATAAAACCCTAATATTGTCAACACCCCCCCCCCGCACCACCAATTATAAAGAGAAAATTAGGACTTTACAAGAGTGAAATTTCCAAAATATTCTTAATGAAACAACATTCAATAAATTTTTATATTAGGCGCTTTACAACAGTCAATATACAAGAGTAAAATTCCCAAACCACCCTGATGATCCGCATACCGACTCTGTGTAAGGTGTTGATTAGGCTCCACAACTTAACACTTGGCTTGAGTTCGTTGTATCTAAATCAAGCCCAGCTCGAACATATGTAGGTTCGAGCTCGGCTCGACTCGATGCCACCCATACCCGTGGCCTACTCTACTCTATGAAGGTGCCCTATTTTTATTGGCTTCATGTTATCCTTATAGCCTGTGTCCTTATTAATAGGCTACCATCTTCAGTACTTAGCCATAAATCATTATACTCATTGTTATTTCTAGATGACGACTCTTCCCTTCATTCGAAGGTTTTTGGTTGCATATGCTTTGTTCATGTCGCATCCCCTCACAACAGTAAGTTTGACCCTAAGTCTTTTAAGTTTATTTTTTTGGGTTACACTTGTACCCAAAAAGTTTTTGTTTATTATAATATTTCTCTTCGGAAGTTAATTGTTTCTAGAGATGTTACATATTTTAGGACACATCTTTTTATTCCTCAAAAGATGCTCCTTTGGGTCTTTCATTAGTTCAGGCAGCTCTGAAGCTCGTTATGCTACTTGATGCGGATCTACTTCAACCCCTTGAAGCCTCGGTCGAGCCCACACTTGTGGAGTTTACGGATCCCTTCAAGGTAAGCCCGTCTTCTCCTGTTGTGTTTGGCTTATAATTTGATACTCGGTCCATAGCTCTATGGAAGGAGCCTCAGACTTGCACTGGCCCCTCCACTTCTCATCCTATATCTAATTTTGTTTCTCACCGTCGGTTGTCTTCTTCATGCTTTCAATTTCTTCCATCTCGGTTCCACAGTTATATTAGGGGGCTCTGAGACATCCAAGATGGAAGGCGGCCATGGAAGAAGAAATACATGCATTATATGAGAATTAGACTTGGGCTCTAGTTCCTCTTCCTCCCTGCAAGAAACCCGTGGGTTGTAAATAGGTTTTGACTATCAAGCACAATCCAGATAGTTCTGTTGCTCGCCTCAAAGCCTGACTCATTGCAATGAGGTACAGTCAATATTATGGAATGGATTATGAGGAAACATTCTCCCCTGTGGTTAGATTAAACTTGGTACACATCTTAATATCTCTAGCCGCTAATTTCTCTTGGTTGGTATCTCTATTGGATGTAATTTTATTTTATTTTTTTGAATGGGGACATTAAAAAAGAAACATATATGCATCAACCACCAGGTTTTGTGGTTGAGGGGGAGTCCGTATGCAAATTGAGGAAGTCTTTAGATGGGCTTAAATAGTTTCATCGAGTTTGGCTTGATAAATTTAGTCAAACAATGTTGCGGTTTGGATTTAGTCAGTGCTCAGTAGATCATTATGTCTTCGTCAAGAATACTTTAAAGGGAAAAGTATTACTAGCAGTTTATGTGGATGACATCATCATAATTGGCAGTGATGCAGATAAGATAAAAAAAGTCAAAGAGAAGATATGCAAAGAATTTAAAATGAATTATCTTGGACTTCTAAAATATTTTCTAGGTATTAAGGAATTCCAGTCAAAGCATAGGATTGTACTATCTCAAAGGAAGTATGTTTTGGATCTACTAGAGGACACATGGATTACGGGGTGTCGACCAGCAGATACTCCTATGGATGCTAATACCAAACTATGTACAAACTTTGGAGAAGATGTTGATATAGGTAATTATTAGAGGCCTGTAGGAAAGTTTATTTACCTCACAGTGACCAGGCCATATATACATATGCAATAAGTGTGGTGAGTCAGGTGAGTCAGTATATGCACAAACCACAATTTACCCATCGGCAAACCTTGAACATGATACTGAGATATTTAAAAGGACATATGAGAAAATGGATTCTCTATAAGAATCATGGCCACTTCAACATAAAAGGTTTTTTGGATATAGATTGGGCTGGATCACGTGATGATTGGAAGTTCACTTCAGGGTATTGTATCTTAGTGGGAGGTAACCTGGTTATACGGAGAAGCAAAAAATAGAATGTTGTTGCAAGGTCTAGTATAGAAGCAGAGTACGGAGCAATGGCTCATACAGTGAGCTTCTAAGGATCAAATATCTTTTTACTGAGTTGGGATTCTATGAAGGAGCTTCTATGAAATTATATTACAACAACCAGGCGGCTATTCTTATCTCTTCAAATTATGTTTTCCACGAGAGGAAAAAACACATTGAGGTAGACTGCCACTTTATACGAAAAAAGATTTAGGCTCATATCTTATTTTCTTAGACACGTTTCATCACAAGGGTAAATAGCAGACATTCTTACGAAACTAGTTACATTCAAGATTTTAACCATTATATGTGGCAAACTAGGTATCTACGATGTTTTCTCTCCCCCAACATGAGGGGGAGAGTTGGATGTCATATTGAAGTGACATCTAAGTAAATACCTCTCCCACGTCAAGGAGGTAACTAAAATGTATTCTCATAAGGATGACACAAAATTATAATTAATGAAGATGATGTATGTCTACTTATGTATTTTCTTTTACAAAGTTTATAGTCATAAGAACATTGTAATCATTGTAAACCTCTTAGAATTTTCTCGTCTCCGAACCTCTTTTTCATCTCCTAACCTCTCTCTCTCTCTCTACTTCTGTTCTCTCCTCCTTTTTCATTACGTTGGGCGATGTACAATATTCTGTAGTTTGAACACTTTTGAGCTTGAAATTTTGTTCATTATCCTGTTTCCCGTGTTTGATTTACTGATTGGTTAAACATCACATCGTTCATTCATTTTATAGTGTTTTTATCTGATAGTCCTTCTCTGGCTTTGATATGGTTGTTGGCCTGGTACTGATTTTAGTGTATTTTTATTGCCTAATCCTGGGGAAAAGCCAGACATTTCTTTCTTATTTGTAAATTAGGTTTGTGGGATGTGTTGGGTGAGCTTATCTAAACTCCAAGCGTACATTTATTTCTATCAACTTTCCTCTACCAAAAGCAAGTAATGAGCTTAGTTCTCTAGTACTAGTCCCATTTATCAAGCTAACCAGAAACGAAATAGCTGCATTTGTTGTCCTTTCCGATCTTGAGAAGTCACGTCATGAATTGATGGCACCCATCAGCTCCAACTGCTTTTGAATCGTGAAAAAACAATTGGTTCAGAGTTTGCTTAATCCCTGCTCCTCTGCACAAAATTAGGTGCAGTTCATTCAAATTCAGGTAAAAGCTACTAATTGAATTCAGGAAAATGAAAATTTTGTTGTGTTTGTTTTTTTAACAATATATTTTTAGTCCAGAGAAAAAAAAATTTACCTCAGAAATCCAATGCAGAGCAGTTTTGGTGATCACTGAAGAAGTTATTTGGGCAGTTCAACCCTGTAGGTTATGCTACAGAAAGAAGATAATTAGAGCCTTTTGCGTTAGATATGCTTGCACTCTGTAGACTGTCGGCGAGCAGCATGTTGTGACTGCAACACATTTTGCCTCTGCAATAAAAATAAGTCCTCAATAATCTGGCGCGTAATTTTGCCTTCCTCCACAGCCATCCCTTGCTTCCAGTCTTAGAAGGCCACTCAACAATCCGATCTCCGTGATTGCCAAGAACGACAAGCCCTTTGTTTTTATTGGCCGTAGAGGAAACCCAATATAGGCTCTGAGAGACCATTGTTGGAAACATCAAAAGAGGAAAGGCAGACCAGCATACCCAATTGCTGCAGAATGGGACCACTGAGTTGATTATTGTGGAGGTCCATGACGTTGAGGTAGGCACAATAGACGAGCTGAGGCGGGAGGTTGAGAACGTGAGTGACTTGAAATGAAGGGGGATAGGGCCAAGATGAAGGTATTGAAAGCTCGGAACCAAGCATTTGTCAAGAGGGAAGTAGAGAGGAGTGGAAAGTGAAATCAAAAGAGTCAACCCTTGGATTTCACTTTAAACATGTGAAAATGAATTACATATGTAATTCACTTTCCCTCAGGGCGTGTATTTACATTGCAGAGAGGAGTAATGCCGTGATGGTAAGGAACTCACCCACCATCGAGGCCCAGCGCAGCCATGAACCAAGTTTAGGTAGAACACAGCAGCTTTGATTGGACGTCTCATTGGGCACCAAACGGTAACGCCACAAAAGAAAGGACGACAACCTCCCCGTTTAGAAGGACAATTAGACAAATGATCTTTTCCGCTGTTCTTTCTGTTTTCCCTCGGGAAGAGGAATCTTCTTCAGTCAGTCTTCATGGGGTGTAATTGCCTTGAAATGAAGAATCTTTTCAAGTATCTAACCGTAATTGGTCAACTTTGAATAATCTAAGGCTCTAACCCCATCATCCATCGCATCTTCATATTAGCCCTCTTTTCTTGCTTAATCTAAATGACCATCGAACGCGACCGACGTGATCTCTATTAATA
Source organism: Aristolochia californica (assembly GCF_029961685.1). NCBI lineage: Eukaryota > Viridiplantae > Streptophyta > Magnoliopsida > Piperales > Aristolochiaceae > Aristolochia > Aristolochia californica. The sequence goes on from NW_027182268.1 coordinate 947,527, forward strand.
CTCTCTCCGTCTCTCCCCCTCCTTTTCTCTCTCCACACTGTACTGCATTAAAAAAAAAAGTAACCCTCCCTCCTTTCCCACTCCTCCCCCCCCCTCTCCTGCACACTTTCCCACCTTCCTTTTCTTCCCTCCTCTCTGCACACTCCCCTCGCCTCCAGCATCAATGGCGGAAGCGATATCCGCTTCCGTCCCTTTTTTATCTGCTCTCTTAGTCATCTTCTCATTTATGAACCCCGTTTTCTCTAGAACCACGCCTTGGACGCTCGAAACAACGACTCTCGATGTGTCGGCGTCGCTCATGAAAACCCTAGCCATCCTCTCTGTGGACCGCCAGTCGTTAGACAGCGCGATTCCGGAATCATCGTCCATCGACGCCATCACTCTACCTCTGCATTCTAGAGAGCTATTGAATGGATCTGCCACTCATGAAGATTACAGAGCTTTAACCCTGGCCCGATTCGCTCGCGACTCGGCCAGGGTGGAATCCCTCAGTTCTAAACTCAATATCGCCGTGAAGGGCATCAAGAAGTCGGATCTGACGCCATTGCAGACGGAAGATCTGGAGGGCTCCATCGTTTCCGGGACGAGCCAAGGGAGCGGCGAGTATTTTTCTAGGGTCGGTATAGGCAAGCCGCCCAAATCCATGTATATGGTTCTTGACACCGGAAGTGACGTTACTTGGGTTCAATGCCAACCCTGTACCGATTGTTACTCTCAGACGGACCCCGTCTTCGACCCTGCTACGTCGTCCACATACTCTCCGCTCTCCTGCCAGTCCACCCACTGTAAATCTCTTGATGTCACCGCCTGTCGCAACGGTTCCTGTCTCTACCAGGTTTCCTACGGCGACGGCTCGTACACCGTCGGCGATTTCGTGACCGAGACAGTTACTTTCGGTGATTCCGGCGCGGGCGTTAACAACATTGCGATAGGCTGTGGCCACGATAACGAGGGGCTCTTCGTTGGTGCGGCAGGTTTATTAGGGTTGGGCGGTGGCTCTCTTTCATTTCCCTCCCAGATTAAGGCGTCGGGGTTTTCCTACTGTTTGGTGGACCGCGATTCGACGTCGACGTCGACGCTTCAGTTGGGTTCAAGCGCGCCAGCCGGGTCGGTCACAGCGCCCTTACTGCGCAACAGAAAACTTGAGACTTTCTACTACCTGGGAATGACTGGAATTTCCGTGGGCGGACGGCTCCTTTCCATCCCGCCCTCTTCCTTTTCAATGGACGAGAGTGGTGACGGAGGTATTATCGTGGACTGCGGGACGGCTGTGACGCGCCTCCAGTCGGATGTCTACAATGCTCTCCGCGATGCCTTCGTGTCCGGCACGCAGAACCTGCCGTCGACATCTGGCGTTGCGCTGTTCGACACGTGTTACGATCTGTCGTCCATGTCAAGCGTGGAGGTACCGACAGTGAGCCTACACTTCCCGGAGGACAAGAAGCTGCAGTTACCGGCGAAGAACTACCTGATTCCGGTAGATTCGTCGGGGACGTTCTGCTTCGCATTCGCGCCGACGTCGTCGCCGTTGTCGATAATCGGGAACGTGCAGCAGCAGGGGACACGTGTGGCATTTGACCTGGCGAACTCGGTGGTAGCGTTCGAACCGCTTAAATGCTAGGCTCCAGAAGGAACTGTTTGAGAGTCCTAATGAAGAAGCAAAAACCCTACTCGTGCTCTTAAAGCAGACTACTGTTCGGTGGTGGTGGTGGTGGGAGACTACTGGGTTAATAAGCTTTTGTTTAGTGTGGGTAATTAGCGTCTGTTTAATGTATAGTTTACGAAGATCGTATCGATCGATCTCTTCTGCTTCGTCATTTTATAATTCTCTGCAAGCGTAAGTGTGTCTCTCAGTATTTTTTTTTTCTTCCATTAATTGTAAGCGATTATGTTAAATGTGTTATATCTGTTAAGATTAGATTCTTTAATAGAAATTGACAAATGGATAGGACGTTGTGCGTTACATCATCAGAAACAGGCTTTTTCGGCATCGAGTAGAGACTGTCGATATAGGCCAACTGGAACATGGCTGGGGACCCCTCTTGGGGAAGCGCGTCTCTCATAAACAAAGAAACTACTGTGTAAGCAAGACTCCACCGTTCATTTCTGTAACGGCGACTTCTTCTCCCTAGTTTCTTAACGGGAAAAACCAGGTTGTCTTGGTCAGTACCGACGGATTTGTGTTGCTGTCGGTGTCCTCTCAGCGAGAGAGAGATGAGGAGTTTACATTCCAGTCCGATTCCGACAGGCCGACGCAAAAACCTCCATGTGATCATCTTCTTACTTGTCAATAAAAAAGCTTAAGCTGCCGGCAGAGGAGGTGGTTTGGCGGTGACATCACAGAAACAAAAATACAGATGAGAGCAGCCTCTGATGTTGACCGAACGAAGAACTCGCCAAATCGGGAACATGTAGCGGTGAGGCCAGATCATGTCGTCATCTCAACGACAACTTCTCTCATCTCCCCCACAAATCTGCCTCTCCTCAATCTAGGAATTCTCCTGCTTCCACTCCGCACTCCAACGCAATTGATTTTGATTTCGGTAAATCGATGTTCTTAACCGATACTTCAAAAGCGACTCCCTTCTCGCCGGACTGGGTTGATGGTAAAAACACGACACATTAGTTGCCGGAACTGTTTGCCGCCAAGTCCTAAAGATAAGAAGAAGAGATTTGGATTGTACACGAAGGATTGAAATGAAAGAGTATATAAGGGGCATTTAATTTCGTTTTACAGTAAAGCAAATGTCAAAATCTTGGGCGGTGACTCACATATTTTTCAACTGGTTGAAAAGTGTAAAGGATAGTGATATTTGTTTCCGATCCTCGTAGTTGATAATGAAACGACTACGTAAACTGCAATGATGGCAAAATGTACCTTAATTACTCCCATAATTGTTCTAGCATTTATGTCCAAAGTGATTCCTTGTTTTTGTTTTTTGTTTTTCTTTCCGAGACTATTTGATAATTAACGACTTGTATTAATTTGGAGTAAGTGTATTCTAGGGGTGGCTTCGAACTTGAGTGTGGTTCGGTTCGTTATACATCGAGCTCGAGCTCGAGTTCAGAAATAGGTTCATTTAGATTAACGAGCAGAGCTAGGTTTAACTCGTCGGCTTGCGAACCAACTCGTTAATTTAATGAGCGGCGATTCAGGAATCAGGGAGAGTTAGGAAAATTTTTAGGAAAGAGAGTCCCGTCTCTTCCCTTTTGTCCTGCCACCTGGGAAACCATACTTCTCTGCCATTTCTATGCCCTTTCAGCATGATTTTCTTGTGGAAATCACTATCCGTCGGCGGGTATTCATGGAAAACGGGGGATTTTGGTTTTCAAATCCCTCGTTCTCCCTCTCCCTCTCCGATTCCTCAATCTCTGTCAAAGACTTCAATTTTTTCGTCTTCCTCTGCGATTTTTTCTTTTTCTATTTTCTTCCTCTTCGATTTCTTCATCCAAAGTTCTTCCTCACTGACGAACGAAAGCCACGGTCCGACGGGAGGTAAGATTTTTATTTAATGTTTTTTTTTGCGTCGCCGACCTAACCCTACAAAATCTCTAACTCTCGCTTCGTTTCAGCAGTAATCCTTCATTCTTTGAAAGGTTTTGGAGATATCCCCGAACGACGAACACTCTCTATTTCTGTAAGTGTTGATTTTTTTTTCATTTTTATCTTCTGTACGTTTTCTTCCTCTGCAATTTCGATGTTGATTTATTTTTTTTATTTTTATCTTCTGTACGTTTTCTTCCTCTGCGATTTCGGTGTTGATTTTTGTTTTTCATTTTTATCTTCTGTACGTTTTCTTCCTCTGCGATTTCGGTGTTGATTTTTTTTTCATTTTTATCTTCTGTACGTTTTCTTCCTTTGCGATTTCGGTGTTGATTTTTTTTTCATTTTTATCTTCTATATGTTTTCTTCCTTTGTGATTTCAGTATTGATTTTTTTTTTTTCATTTTTATCTTCTGTACGTTTTCTTCCTCTGTGATTTCAGTGTTGATTTTTTTTTCATTTTTATCTTCTGTAAGTATAGTTAGCTTTTGGTTGACAGGACTCTGGGGTTCGTTGTATATGTTCCAGATAAAGTTAAATACATCATTTTAATCATTTTTTTACCTTTTTTCCTCAATCAATAAGTTTATCTTGTATCCGTTTTCTATCATGTGGTTTTTTTTAAGCATCAAGAGAATTTAGCAGACCATATAGTTTATTATTATCTTATTACTCACAGGCCTAAACTTTGACCTTCCAATTTCCACCTATATTGCTATTAGCGATATTGGTTTTACATGCATAAAACTTTTGTTCTCTCTTAAAAATCTGTTTAAGCTGAAAAGTATCAATCATCCTTTGCTTGGCATTGCATTTTGTACTGTTGTCATTCATATGTTGTCCTACATTTGGTATCCTATACGATTTTCCTGTGGACAAAGTCTCAAAGCCCTTCTTTTAGTCACAATATGTGGATTATCAACATTTTCAATGTACAGTGCACATCTACTTTTGCTAGTTCACTACTTATATTGATCTCTGTTCATATAGATTGTGTCCATATTAATTATATTTTATCTGGTAGTGGATTTTTTTATCCAAAATGCAATGATTAGTCTTTATCTTTTTTCTGCAGCTTCTATTGTGACTTGGTTCTGTTTTTTTTTTTCAATTACTTGAGAGAATTAAAATTACGATAACATGCTCTTTGAAGCAAGTGTGTAGACAAAAATCATGTCCTAACTGCAAAACTGAAAAAAAAAAACCTATCTGGTGTGATCAGAGCATGTTCTTTCTTCATGTGTCTTTTTCTTATTCCTATGGAACTCTTACTATTCCTAAATATAATATTGTGGTCCATAAAACAACCATAATAATTAAATTGTTGGTCACGAAAACAAAACTTTTTTTATGCATATGGAACTCAACCCAATTCTGTTATGTTAGACTAGTAACAAGTCTAGTAAGCATGTATTCATCATACATATTATATCAGAACATTTCGGAATACAATACAAAATTTTTATTTTTAGACCCAATATTTTGTGGAATTGATACGTTAGATATAGACGGATGTAAAGCATCTCTTTTTTTTGCAATCGATTTTTATTCTTCCTCTTCGATTTCTTCATCTGAAGTTCTTCCTCGTTGACAAGACGAAAGCAACGGTCCGACGGGAGGTAAGATTTTTATTTAATGTTCTTTTTTTTTTCATCGCGCGACCTAACCCTACAAAATTTCTAACTCTCATTTCGTTCAGCAGTGCTCCTTCATTCTTGGAAAAGCTTTTGGAGATATCCCTAAACGGCGAACACACTTTCTATTTCTGTAAGTGTTGATTTTTTTTTCATTTTTATCATTGATTTCTTGGTATTGAAGTTGAATTTCATCAGAATATTAGAAGAGAATGTTCGTGTGCTTATTTCCTTCTCTTAGAAGTTTTTAAATTTATATATAAAAAAAGGATCAATATATTGGACCGAAAACTATTGGGTGCAGGACTACAGGCTCAAAGAGACCCCGCTGCATTGAAAGACAAGGGTCATTCCTGATTGTCACAACGTCACATACCTTCCTCTAAGAATAAACAAGTATCTTAAATTATGTGTAGGATATTTGTTGTTTGGATAACTTTCTTTTCTTTATGTTTTTAATTTGTAATTTTATTTTTTTGTAGAAGTAAGAATGTCAACACCTCCTCAATTGACATCAATAATTAATACTAGTTCTAGTGTGACCATAAATAGTGACTCAACTCCACTAGAGTCACTACCCTCTGTCATAGAAGTGGGCCTAGATGAAATTACCATAAATGAGAATAAAGGTGACTTTACCCATACTTCAAAAAGACAAAAAAAATCTTATGTGTGGTTGGAATTCAAAGAAGTATCACTTAATAGTACAAAAAATGCTCAATGTATTCATTGTAAAATCAATTTGAGTGTTATTAGTAGTAGAGTGACCACATATATGAGTCAACATTTGAAACGTTGCACTAGTAGAAAAGCGACAATAAGAAAACAAAAAATCTTAAACTTTCAACCAGTGGGAGCGGGGTCTAATATTGATAAGAGTCCATCTGGACTTCCTTTTATGGATTTTAGAGGAAAATATGATCAAGCTAAAATGAGAGTACTCATTGCTCATTGGATTCTTATGCATGAGCATCCATTCATGATAGTAAAAGAGGAGGGATTTAATTTTGTAATGAAGAATGCAAATATGAATTATGAGAAAATATCCTGTAAGACCATTAAGAAGAAGTGTATGGAGGTGTATGAGGCAAAAAAAAAAGAAATTAATTTTTTTGTTAAAAAGAGATTAACAAGATTAGTCTTACCACGGATATTTGGAAGTCCCAAAATCAAAAGATTGAATACATGGTTATTACTGGGCATTTTATTGATAGTAATTGGAAGCTACAAAAATGAGTCTTGAGTTTTGTGCAAGTTCCTCCTCCTCGTCGTGGCATTGATATAATAGATGCTATTTACAAGTGTTTGAAAGAGTGGGAGATCAAAAATAAAGTTTTTAGTATTTCAGTTGATAATGCTGCATATAATGATGTTTGTATCAGAGTTTTGAAACAAGATTTTTTAAGGAAAAAAAAATTGGTGTGTGGTGGAAAGTTGTTTCATGTGCATTGTTGTGCTCATATTTTGAACTTATTAGTCCAAGATGGTCTTGTTCAGATTAAGGATATCATTGATAATGTGCGTGAAAGTATCAAGTTCATAAATCTGTCTGAGGCTAGACTTCGCACTTTTTCTAAAATTGTACAACAATTAGAACTTGGTGAAAAGAGGTTGGTTATTGATTGTCCAACTCGTTGGAACTCCACTTAGTTCATGTTGTCTTCTGCATTAAAATTCAAAGATGCATTCTCTAGATTTAAAGTTAGAAAACCAATTTATGATTGTTTGTCAAGTTTTGATGAATGGGAAAAGGTTGACATGGTGTGTGAGATTCTAGAAGTTTTTAATGCAGTTACTGTCAGAATGGTTCCGTCCACTCTTGTTAGAGTTTGTGGTCTGAGTTAGGTACTTGCTTTCCGCACCTTAAATGGTTAGTCTTTTCGGGTTGTATTGGCTAGGTATTTGACTAAGAACTTCGTAGTTAAGCGAGCCTGGGCGAGAGTAATTATAGGATGGGTGACCTCTTGGGAAGTACTCTTGCTTAGGACTTTGACATGGTATCAGAGCTCTGAAGAGTAACCCCGACGTATTTCTCGTCCGACGACCTGCGTTCGACCAATTTTTTTTTTCTCTTCACTTTCGGCATTGATTTCGGGCGCTGTTGGAAATACTTGTGGGGTGGTTCCGTTGCTGGACGAGTTACGGGAGTTCCGTTGCCAGGAAGGGGGTTCTCGTCGGAAGGGGAAACGACCCGTAGAGGGCTCTCGCCGGAAGGGGAAACAAAAGGGGTTGTCGGAAAGTATTTTCCGAGCTCGGAAACGTTGTGGTTCCGTCGTCAGAAAAGCTCCATCGTTGGTTTCGTTGCCGGAGAAGCTAGAACGGGACGGGGGTTCTCGGCGGAAACTCGCCGGAAGGGGGAATGAAGGTAAAAAAATTTTTCTCCCGCGTGTTCGTTTCGGGTAATTAATTGGCATATGGTCATTTTGCAATTTAAAAATCTTTGGGGGCCGCTTTGCAATTTCTGAAAGATTGGGGCCGCTTTGAAATATATGCACATTTGGGGGCCGCTTTGAAAATTTTGAAAGTTTGGGGGTCGCTTTGCAATTTTTGAAAGCTTGGGGGCCATTCTGGCATTTCTGAAAGTACGAGGGTTCTTTTAGAATTTCTGAACGTTTGGGGGTCTAATTCGAATTTCTGTCAACCTGGGGGCAACTCTTGGATTTCTGTAAGTGTAGGGGTCTATTTGCAATTTCCAAAAAGTGAGGGTATATTTGGAATTTCTTATCTTACGGGGGTGCATCAGGAATTTTGCTTGATTCAATTTTATCATGTCAGCAGATAAGTGCGATTTCGTTCCTATTCGGTTCACGGGCAAGAACTACGGTACTTGGGAATTTCAGTTCCGGTTATTTGTTCAGGGAAGAGGTTTATGGGGTCATATTGATGGGAGTGATCCGGCACCTGGCGATGCTGACGCATTGTCAAAATGGATCATCATGGATACTAGAGTCATGACTTAGATACTTAGATCTCTTGAGCCTCACCTAGTCCCAAATCTGAGGCCCTACAAAACTGTCGCCGATATGTGGAATTACCTCCACAAAGTTTATCGTCAAACCAGCACGACCCGTCGATTTCAAGTTGAATATGAACTTGCAAAGTTCACCCAAGGCAGTCGTTCGATTGAAGAATATTTCTCGGGCTTCCAAAATCTATGGGCTGACTACACTGACATTGTTTACGAGGATGTCCCTGCTGCTGCTCTCTCTGTTGTGCAAGTTGTCCATGACACCAGTAAACGGGATCAATTCTTGATGAAGCTTCGTCCCGAGTTTGAGATTGTTCGATCACATCTAATGAATCGTCATCTGGTGCCGTCCCTAGATGCCTGTTTGAGTGAACTTCTTCGGGAGGAGGAGCGCCTTACTACTCAGGCTAACATGGCACCTCGCGTTCAGGATGATCTCTCGGGTCCTGTAGCTTATGTAGCACAAGGAAGGCGTCAAGGTCGGGACACCAGTTCTGTTCAGTGCTTCCACTGCAAGGCTTATGGTCACTTTGTTCGGGACTGCCCCAAGAAGTCGGTTCTATTCTGTAGCTACTGTAAGAAGCCGGGTCATCACATCACCGTTTGCCCTACACGACCTCCACGGAGGAAGCCTACAGCTTATCATGCATCCACTGGTACATCTAGTTCTACCACATTGCCACCTGCCGTTTCGGTCCCTATCATTCCGGTTCCACCAGCACCTGCCAGTTCCACCACTCTCACTCCTGAAATGGTACAACAGATGATCATTTCTGCCTTTTCTACTTTTGGTATCTCAGGTAAACAGAACCTTTTCTACTCACCCATGGTATTTTGATTCTGGTGCCTCTAACCACATGACCAACAATGTGGTATCTCTTTCGAATGTCCGAAAGTATGATGGCAATCTGCACATCAACACTGCTTATGGCAGCACTCTGCCTATCAGTGTTGTTGGTGATCTCTCTCCATCTTTAGCTGATGTCTTTGTGTCTCCTGACCTATCGACAAACCTTTTGTCTGTTGGTCAATTGGTTGATAAAAACTGTAATGTTCAGTTTTCTCGCTTTGGCTGTGTTGTGCAGGATCAAGCGTCGGGGAAGGTGATCGCGAAGGGGCCTAAAGTGGGCAGGCTATTTCCACTTAAAGTCTTTCTATCCACTGTTATTCCACGTTCTCATGTACTTTCTTTTGCTTGTAATGTTGTTGGATCTGGCCCTAAGTTGTGGCATAGACGTCTAGGCCACCCAAACTCGGCTGTACTTCGTACATTATTTAAATCAGGTTTATTAGGCAATCAAGATTGTATGTCTCGTGACACGTCATTTGACTGTTCATCATGTAAACTTGGCAAAAGTAAAACTCTATCGTTTTCGCATCATGTCTCGCATGCTTCCCACTGCTTTGACCTTATTCATAGTGATGTTTGGGGAATTGCTCCTGTTATCTCGCATGCACACTTTAAGTACTTTGTCACCTTTATTGATGACTTTAGTCGATTTACCTGGGTCTACTTCCTACGAGCTAAGTCTGACGTTTTTGTTGTTTTTAAGAGGTTTCTTGCACTCATTGAAACCCAGTTCTCCGCTCACCTTAAAGTACTCCGCTTTGACTTTGGGGGCGAGTACATGTCAGCAGAATTTCAAGAATTTCTTCAAAACAAAGGCATTATCTCTCAACGTTCTTGTCCCTCGACACCCCAACAAAATGGTGTTGCTGAGCGCAAAAATCGTCACCTTCTTGATATGGTCCGCACCCTTTTCATTGAATCATCCGTTCCTCCTAGGTTTTGGTGTGAAGCTCTCTCTACCTCCGTCCATTTAGGTAACCGCCTGCCCTCACCTGTCTTGCATCATGTCTCTCCCTTTGTTAAATTATTCGGTTATTCTCTGTCCTACACAGCTCTTCGGACGTTCGGTTGTGTTTGTTTTGTGTATTTATCTGATCATGAACGACATAAACTTACAGCTCAATCCGTTATGTGTGCATTTCTTGGGTATGCCGGTTCTCAAAAGGGCTATGTTTGCTATGATCCTCAGGCACGTCGAGTCCGTGTTTCTCGGAATGTGGTCTTCTTTGAAAACCAATATTTCCTTCCCCCTCAAGTTACACTTCCGTCTACCTCTTTGTCTAGTTTGCCGAGCTTTGATGAGCCTCAATCCACTGCTTCGCTGCCCTCTTCCCCTTCTGACCTAGCGCTTGCTCCTGATCCTCCCTCTGCTTCTGTTCCCCTCCATCTTCGTCGATCCACACGTAGTTCTCACCCTCCTGACCGGTATGGTTTTCCCTCCCCTGTATCTCTGGTAGCTACTTTGTCTTCTATTTTCATTCCTACTGGATATAAACAGGCTATAGCACATACGTGTTGGCAAAAGGCCATCCAAACTGAACTACAAGTGCTAGAGGAGAATCACACCTGGGACATTGTGGCTTGCCCTCCCACTATTCGGCCTCTTGGAAGTAAGTGGGTCTTCTCTGTCAAAATGCGTTCTGATGGATCATTGGATCGGTACAAAGCCCGCCTTGTGGCCTTGGGGAACAGGCAGGAATATGGGATTGATTATGAGGAAACTTTTGCCCCAGTTGCCAAGATGACCACAGTCCGTACTATCTTAGCCATTGCAGCCTCTCAATCTTGGCCATTGCATCAGATGGATGTGAAAAATGCTTTTCTCCACAGTGATCTGCAGGAAGATGTCTATATGAAGCTTCCCTCGGGTATGTCTACACCCTCTCCTGATCACGTCTGCAAGCTACGACGTCCTTTGTATGGGCTTAAACAAGCCCCCCGGGCTTGGTTTGAGAAATTTCGTAGCACTCTTATTCTCCACCGGTTTACCCAGAGTCAGTATGATTCCTCCCTCTTTTATCATAAGTCTGTTGCAGGCATGGTCATTCTCTTGGTTTATGTGGATGACATCATCATTACTGGCACTGACTCTGGACTGATTCCCACGCTTCAGAAGGTGTTGCAAACCACTTTTCATATGAAGGATCTTGGACGCCTTACTTACTTCTTAGGGTTGGAGGTCCATCACACACTTAAAGGTATTTTCTTAAACCAACATAAGTATATTCAAGATCTTATCACACTCGCTGGGTTGGAGGACACATCTGCGGTGGCTACCCCTATGGAGGTCAATGTCAAATATCGGAAAGATGAAGGGACTCTCCTTGATGATCCGACTATCTATCGACGACTAGTCGGGAGTCTCATCTACTTGACTACTACTCGCCCGGACATTTCCTATGTTGTTCATAAGGTCAGTCAGTTTATGGCATCTCCTCGACATCTTCATCTTGCGACCGTTCAGCGCGGCTCCCCTGCTCGTGGTTTATTCTTTCCTACTGGCTCCACGCTACATCTGGTTGCCTACAGTGATGCTGATTGGGCAGGGTGCCCCGATACCCGTCGATCTACTACAGGCTGGTGTATGTTTTTAGGCGATGCACTAATTTCTTGGAAATGTAAGAAACAAGATCGAGTGTCCAAGTCATCTACCGAGGCCGAGTATCGTGCTATGTCTACTGCGTGTTCGGAAGTTATTTGGCTCCGTGGTCTTCTTGCTGAGCTCCAGTTTTCTTAGCCCTCCTCTACACCGACTCATGCAGATAATACAAGTGCTATACAGATTGCAGCCAATCCGGTTTTTCATGAGCGTACCAAGTATATTGAGGTTGACTGTCACTCCATCCGCGATACTTTGGAGCGCCGGGTAATATCTCTACCATACATTTCTTCGGATCTTCAAGTGGCTGATGTCTTCACCAAAGCATTGTCTCAATCCCGACATAATTTTTTGGTTGGCAAATTGTTGCTGGTTGACTCACCATCATCAATTTGAGGGGGGATGTTACGATATGTTAAAATGTATATTAAATATAATTTATATTCATAATTGTTGTATAATTTGGGATATGTATATAGGGTTATTTGATTAGGTTTAATGGGATGAGGGGGTATTGTCTTGGGCCCATGGGTCATTTTGTAATAGGAAAACCTAAAGGATATATACTTAATGAAAGGGGGAAAATCCCCAACGGACAGAATTTTGGATTTCTTCGTGTGTTTCATTTCGCCGTGAAACCAGAGAGCTACGCTCTCTCTTGTGGATGTTTGGACTGTTCCGTCAGTCCCTTGATCTTGTTTTGACATGGTATCAGAGCTAGGCACGCCACGACCCGCGTTCGTATCCCGTGAGAAGCGGCACCAGAATGGGCGGGGTGGGTGTCAAAGTGGTTCCGTCCACTCTTGTTAGGGTTTGTGGTCTGAGTTAGGTACTTGCTTTCCGCACCTTAAATGGCTAGTCTTTTCGGGTTGTATTGGCTAGGTATTTGACTCAGAACTTCGTAGTTAAGCGAGCCTGGGCGAGAATAATTCTAGGATGGGTGACCTCTTGGGAAGTACTCTTGCCTAGGACTTTGACAGTTACTAATATAATTTCTGGGAGTGACTACCCTACTTCTAATTTGTACCTTAGTGATGTATAATGAAAATGTTTTCAGTAGGACAATGGTTAGTAGAATGAAAGAGAAATTTGAGAAGTAATGGGGTAAATGCAATTTATTGATGGTTGTTGCTTCAGTTTTGGATCCAAGGGTCAAATTAAAGTTGATCGAAATGTGTTTTCCAGTGATATATTCTAAGGAGGAAGCTACAAGGAATATAAATTTCGTTCGACGCACCTTATATGAGATCTACGATGAATATTTATCCTTATATAATGTGGATATTAGAAATGAAGAGATTGTTTCAAGTACTAGCTCTATGGGTGTTTCTACAAGTCGTAGGCCTTCATCAAGTTCAGGTTGGTCAAAGTTAATGAGTTATATGAAACAAAAGGATGTAGTTAATTCACCAAGGTCAGAATTGGAAATTTATCTTGAAGAAGGTATATATAGTTGTGAGAAAACTTCACAATATGATTTTGATGTTTTAGAATTGTGGAAAGTGAATCATATAAAATTTCGGGTATTATCTAAGATGGCAGCAGACATCCTTGTAATTCCCATATCCACAGTAGCTTCAGAGTCTACATTTAGTGCTGGTGGTAGAGTAATAGACTCATATCATTCTTCCTTGGCACCAAATATTGTTCAAGCTTTGATTTGTGGTAGTGATTGGGTTCGGGTTCAAGTTCGGGTTATTTATGGTGTAAAGAACAATCAAAAGGTGAATTTCTTTGATTAATTATTTATTATGATATTTTTTAGTTTTATTTATTAAAATTTTGTTTTATGATTACATCCTGAGAAGAAGAGTGTAGAGATAATGCTACCAGCTACATGATTTTTCATGTTTCTCTCATCATGGTAATTTTAATATTTTTAATGATATTAAGTAACTAGTAGTGGAAGAGTATTTTTTTATCTGACAATAACTAATTTTATTTTTTTGTTTTTGTCATAGGTGGAGATTTTGCTCATGTAGGGACATATATTATTTTCTAGCATTAAAAGAAACAACTATAGTTTGTAAATTTATAATGGATTTATAGTTTTTATTTGGGTGATTGTAAATTGATAGTGATATTTCATTTAATTTTGTTGTGTTTGATTATTGTATGGAGTTTATTTATAATGTTATGCAGTGTATGGAGTGTTTAGACTATTTTATGGAGTGTATAAACAGTTTCATGGAGTGTTTATGGAATGTATAAACAATTTTATGGAGTGTTTATGGAATGTATAGACAATTTTATGGAGTGTTTATGCAGGTATTATGTATATTGATTATGCCCAATTTTAAGTAGAGGTCATGGCGAATTTTATACAGGTATTATATGCATAGATTATGCTCAATTTTAAGAAGAGGTTATGCCCAATCTTATACATGTATTATATATATATAGGTTATGTCTAATTTTATGTAGAGGTCATGCCAAATTTTATGTAAAATGTATGTATAATTTTATATACAATTTATTTGATATCTATTTTTTGAAAAATTTTAAATGTATGTTGAGGCTCGAGCTCAGCTCGAAGCTCGGCTCGAACTCGGTTAAAATTTTTGGGTTCAAGCTCGATAACAATTTTAGGCTCGAGACGAGGCTCAGCTCGAAATATTTAAATCAAGCTCGGCTCGAACATAGGCAGGTTCGGGCTCGGCTCGGCTCGATGCCACCCCTAGAGGAGTCTAACACGAGTTCCGAGGCTTCCAAACTCTTCTATAAAAATGAAGTTTGAGAGAAAATCAAAAATCGAAAATCTTTCACCCCTCACTTCCTTTTGTTCCGGTAATAGTTTCATTGGTCTCACCCATTAAACTCTCCTTCAAAAAATCCGAAAAGAATGGTTGTCTCTTTCATTTTCTTCTCCATTTCCATTTATTTATAATTTCTTTGCCTTTTTTATTTCTTAATCGTCTCTTGGCAGCCAGACAGCCCTCTACCTTTCGTCTCTTCATTGCACTTGAGCTCTCTACCTTCCTACATTTTTCATCTCTATTCATTAAGACTATCTTCCCAAGGTCATGTTAGTGCATAAGGAATGTTGATGGTGAAAGTACTTTTATTTACTAGTGATTGTGACAAAAACTCGTTAGTATATAGGGAATTGTTAATTTCAGGATTTCATACTATAAAGTCTTAAACCTAAGACAATGGAAGTGAGAAAGAAGAAGAAATAGGACGACTGGGAGAGAGGACGACAAAGAGAGATTGGTGAATACATAGAGGAGAGAAAAGGGGAGAATTAGGGTTGTGGACTTATCCAAACCATCCCCCTTAACCTTTGTTTATAGATGTCAAGAGTACATAAATTAAATGTATATACCCTACACCCTAGAAAGAGTGAAGAAGAAAAAAAAATATGATATTTACAAAAATAACACCTAAACTTGTCTATATCTTTCAATACTCCCCCTCAAATTGGTGGTGAAAAAATATCATATATCTCTAACTTGGTACATGCAATGGAGAGAACTTTGGAGTTGACTGACTTTGTGAATATATCGGCAAGTTATCTATGAGTTGAGACATGTTTAAGACTTACGATTCCTGCTTACAACTTTTCTCTCACAAAGTCACGATCCACCTCGATATGCTTATTTCTCTCATGAAAAACTGGGTTGGAGGCAATGTGGATGGCAACTTGATTATCACAATAGAGTTTCATATGGCCTTCTTTGTGGAAACCTAACTCTGCTAAAAGATATTTAATCCATAAAAGCTCACTCACCGCATATGCCATGACTCTTTATTCTACTTATGCATTAGACCTTGCAACTACATTTTATTTTTTATTCCTCCAAGTAACAAGATTGCCTACAAATAGAATATAATATCTTGAAGTAGATTTTTTATCACATGGTGATCCATCCCAATCCGCAAAGCTTTCAATATTGAAATGACCATGATACTTATATAGGAGCCCTTTTCTTGGTGCTTTTTTTAAGCAGCTAAGAATCCTCTCCAATGCTTGCCAATGAGACATCTGAGGTTTATGCATATACTAACTAACCACATTAACTATAAAAGAAATTATCTGGTCTAGTCACAGTGAGATAGATAAGTTTGCCAACTAACCTCTCGTACTTGTCCACATCAACTTCCTCTCCCAAGCCAGCACAAAATTTTGTATTTGTTTCCTTAGGAGTGTTAGCAAGGTGACATCCCATTATTCTTGTTTCTTCAAGCAAGCCAAGAACATATTTTCTCTGTGATAAGATAAGACCATAGTTGGACTGAAGAACCTCAATACCAAGAAAGTACTTAAGGAGTCCCAAGTCTTTCATTTTGAATTCATTGAATATCTTGTTTTTTACTCGATTGACACTATCGGTATCACTACCCATCCAAATAATATCATCCACATACACAACAAGTAGTACGATACCTTTCTCAGTATGCTTGACAAATACAGAATGGTCCACAGAGTACTTTGTGAACCTTAATTGAATCATCGTTTGACAAAACTTATTAAACCAGACCCCCTCGTTCACAACCTCCGCCAATAACCTATTTTTTCTTCAGATCTTAAAGGACACATGAAGTAGGAGAAAAAGTAATGGAACAATTAAATTTCTTTGCTAGTTGATTGACAGATAAAAGATTTAAGGGAAGCTTGGGAACAAAAAGTGTTAGGAATTAGATGCCCTAATTCCAAACTAACGAGAACAATAATAATAATCGCGGAAGAAGAAAAAAAAGCAAGCACGAAGAATACTATAAGATTTATACAGGTTTGCCTCAAGGTGAGACTACGTCCTATCTTTTGCAGCTGTAGTAATCTACTATAAAGATGAAATAGTTTGCAAGAGAATTTGCACATACTTACAGGTGTTTTCTCTAACCTCTCTTAGGCCGCAACTCAAGATCCTTCTCTGATGATTATGAATAATACCCTACTAGCCACCCCCCTCCGATTATAAAGAGAAAACAACTTGTCAGTCAAATAAGGAGATATAGAACTCAAAAGGGTACCATTACCTGTCAAGTGCTTAGAGGCCCCATAGTCAATAATCCAGGATGGAGAAGTAGTTGAAACCATACATGTTATAGTAGTAGCAACAATAGGAGAAGCCTCATCTAGGGAGGTATGGTTTCTGGTGGTAGCCATCAAATTCTTTACCTTTCGAAGTAGTTCAAACTCTTCTGTAGAGATGGTCTCTTTTCCTTTGGTATTTTTTGGAGCCATCATAGAGCTGAATTCTTGAACAAACCAAACCCTTAAAAAAGTTTTTATATCAAGCAATACCCAACCGAGGGTAATTAATCGAGGACTTCCTTCTTCAACACTAATGTCTCAATCAATGAGACATAATAGCAGCTTCGGTAATGAGCTAGTAGCACATATCATAGTTGCAAGTAACAAGTTGTGACCGAGTAAAAAGCGGACAACAATAATTTGAACCGAGAGTTGCTGCAATTATTCAAAAAATAGGGTCTGTCTTCTTCATGAACACACTTGTGCTGCCCAAAACTCGACCAAGTTCCTTACTTTGCTGTAAATATATCTTCAAAGACTCAAGAAGGAACTGGGCTCAGAGGCTGATCCAACGTCAGTGACCCATTGCTACAGATCATTCAACGTTAGCTTATAAGTGTGAATCCCAGCCAATCATCAAACTGGATTTGCGTGAGAGCCAGAAAACGTAACTCAGCAGCAGTGCTACGTCAAGATATACTTACACAAGAAAATGCAACGTCTTCTTAACTTATAGTAATCCTTGACGATCCCATGTCAAGATATAATTGGCAAGCCGAGCAGTGCAAGCAACAGTAGAAGTGTAATTCACCAGCTGGATAAACAGTAACGTGATAAAAATCTTGTGAAGCCAATGAAGCCTGAAGTGTAACTCAACACGCTGAAGCTTGAATAACAACAACGTGTCTTCCAGGTTTAATCCAATTGGAGAAACAAGCCTTAATCCAGAATATGGAGACTTCCTAATAGCAATAGAGATATATAAAGAAAACTAAAAATCTGTTGCTAATCAATGACTCAGACCAGAGTAGAGATACGATCTGGAATTTAATTTGAAAATCATCCTTAAATAGCAGCAACGTGACCTGCTGGATACAAATACGTATCTTGCTGTAACATCCCAATCTGAAGTATGATAATTCGGAATTACAACAGCGTGCAAGCTTCTTCAGCAATATTCTCCGAGTAGAATCAACTTCTCCTTTCTCTGAAGCACACTTCTAGAGATGGTAGCCGTAAAAAAACTTTCTGAATATAGCAGTGCTGGTTCCAGAAAAAAAACTATCCAGCTACTCAAACAAGGGAGACTTCTGAGTAGCAGCTGCGTGCTGGAGATTACTGGACTCAACGTAGGATCCCAGAAAAGAAGACTTACCTGAGAGCTTAGCAATCCAGGTATTTTTAAGAACAATACTCAGGTATTCTCAGAGACTACTGCTCTTCAATCAGTTAATTCAGCAAACACCAGACCAGGACAGGACAGATAGGAGTTTCTGAAAACTCCTCAGTATTTTTTCTGAAATCGCAACACTACTTCTATCAATCCAGCTCTTGCTATTTATGCCTCTCGAGTTTCTGTATCTAAGATTCATGAAAAAACAAAACCTCACGACAGTAGCCATGTACTATCTTCTTATTCTATTGTTTCACCATTGTCAGCACTAAAGTGTCAGTAGAAGAAAAATTAGCAGTAGCAAAACATCATCAAAAGATGCAGATTAGCAACAGCAAGACATCGTCAAAAGATGCAGATTAGCAGCATCAACAACAATCAGTTATAATACCCAAGGGGGAGTGTTGAGGTATCTATTGCTTTAGATTCAAGAACAAGGAAAAGAACCTATCTTTGTCATGCAACTCCTCCATGCCAAACAGTTCCTTCATGAGTCATAATCCTAGTAGAAAAATAATTGGAATCCTGAAATCATTGCTCCAATACCATGTTGATTTCAGAATTCCATAATTTTAGTCTTCAACCTAAGACAATGGAAGAGAGAAGGAAGAAGAAGAAAAAGAAGAGAAGAGAGGAGGAATAAGAGACAGGGCAACTGAGAGAGAGGATGACTAAGAGAGATTGGTGAGCATTGAGGAGAGAAAAGAGAGAAGAATTAGGGTTGTAGACTTATCCAAACCCTCCCCATTAACCTTTATTTATAGATGTCAATAGTACATAAGTTACAAGTATACCCTTTACGCTGAAAAAGTGAAGAAGAGAAAAAAAGATATTTATAATAATAACACCTGAATTTGTCTATATCTTTTAATATGAATTTTAGGATGGAAAGAGAGTTACCAAGTGCATTCACATTCTCTCCCGTAGTTTGTGTCTCCTTCCCTTGCTCGCATGTGCTCGTCTCCCCTCTCCTTGCTCTTTGCATTGTACTTTCCATTGCGCATACAGACATAAAAAAATATTTTTTCTATGAAAGTAGATCACCCAGTAATTCACTTTTGTTTTCAATTTCTCAAGGTCATGTACTTTCCAAGTGCACTAAAGATTACAAAGAATTAGATTTGGTATCTTTGCCTTAAAAAGTAAGGCAAAAAAAGTTTGAAATATTTGGTTTGAGTTACTTGGTTTACAATATTTGAGTTAGTGAAGTTGTTGATACTAGCATTTTTTTACTTGATTATACAAGAGGTGGATTCACACTCAAGCTTGCAAAATATTTGTTGACTTCATGCTGGGATCATTGACATTATCTTCCAGCTTGAGGGGGAGAATAGAAGGAAAAGTATGAAGGATGGACACTTAGGAGATTGTTTGATTTATTGATTATCAAACACCACTTGGTTCAACTTATTATTGTCACTCTATTACTTGGCTGGACTCACTCACTCACTGTTAAAGCTACTATCTACTATCTGGTATCTGGTGTTAGCTTGACTTTGGCTTGATTATTACTCTGGATTATTACTTTGGATTATCCTCAGCTTATTACTTAGTGCATAACTTCCTTATTCAAGGATGGACTTGCTGCAGATTATCTTATGTGTCATTATTGCTCTTAAGGATTTTTACTACCTACTAGTTATTCGTTGCTATATCACTGCCTATTTGGTACGTGTTATTTGGGCTCAGGCCCATTTCAGTTGTTATTGTATCGCTCTGATTGAGACATTATTATTGAAGGAAGACTTCTTAGTTGCTGATTGTTGTCAGCATTGGTTATTCTGATGAAGAAAAAAGCACATGGAGGCCCCAGAATATTATCTTATGATAATTACCATTTACCCCCTTTATTTGGTATTTTTACTCCTATCATTTGAGAGTCGGGGCCTTGTGGAGGGACACCGTAATGGAGGAGTTTATTATTACACTTCTGAACAATGTCTAAAGACCCACTACCTACAGAGGATAGGAGTGTGCTCAACATCCAACATGAGTCAAGACTATTATTCACCCAAGAGGTGTTTTTTTGAGCTACACTGAGAAAGTGGGTAGACTCTGTGCCCACAATAGGGATACTTTTCCGCCTATGAAATTAAGCGAAAAATATTTTTTTATTATGACCATTTGACTGGTGTATGGAGCGATGTCTTATAGCTAGGAGTGATTTTACTTTCTCTTATATTATCCAGTTGGATATCTTGGAAAAAATATACCACTAGCTTGAGGGGGAGGAATGTTGAAAGATATGGTAGACTCCCATTTTATACAAGAAGTTCCTATACACCATTTATAGTAAGTTGGGTATTTATGATGTTCTCTCATCCTCAAGATGTGGGGGATGTTAGGAATTAGATGCCCTAATTCCAAACTAACGAGAAAAATAATAATAATCGTGGAAGAAATGAAAAACAAGCACGAGAACAAACAACAAGATTTATTTAGGTTCGCCTCAAGGTGAGACTACGTCCGCTATGAAGATGAAATAGTTTACAAGAGAAATCGCACACACTTACAAGTATTTTTCTCTAACATCTCGAGTTTCAAACTGCCCTTAATGAAACAACAATCAATATATCATGAATCTGGTGGGGGCTCCCCACCTCCCTTCCAACCCCCACAACAACTTTTTCGCGAAGATCGATCCATGTACCGAGGGCGTTGATTAGGCTCCACAACTTAAACATAGGAGTGTTGGAAAATAAGTCCAAGCCCACACAAACAAGGAAGGCCCACATGTCCAAGTGTGTGGAAGATGGGCTCAAGCCCACATACCAAGGAAAAAGGCCCACAGGCTATCACAGTGGTGGCATAATGGTAAATAAAGAATCATCTCATAAAGATGGCACTGATGTAATTAGTTTATGATTATGTCTCTTATTCACTCTTACTAGGGTGAAGGGTATTCTTATAATATTAATACTTTTGATATCTATAAATACAACTTCCTTTAGACAAGTCCTTTACCCTAATCTTCCTCATCTTTTCTCCAAATTTGGCACTCTTCCTCTTCTCCTCCTAAAACCTTCTCTCCACAACTCTTCTTCTTCTTTTCACCTTTTAATCATCTTTTACTATGATTATACATTATGGAATCCTAAGTTTTAATATTTTCAATTTGTGAAAGGTTCATCTAGAATCTATTCAATATAGAGAAAGGGCTAGCTAGAGTTAGAATCTTTTTGCCAATCTCTTGGCGAGATTGTATATTATAAAAAACATGTATTGAACTACCCATGGCTTAAAGAGAGCCAAAATCTATTTGTGTAAATTCTAACTATTAGAGCTTTGAAATAGTGAAAATTCCCATGCAAGGGTTCTTGGGCGGTGAATACCAATAGGGCAACATTGATAACAAAAAATTTTCTTATCTCCTATAGAGAGGAAGAAGATTAGTATGAGTTATTAAAGTTGACAAAAGGACGAAAAAAATTAAAGACGGGAAACTTTGTGGACATCCATTTTAATACTTATAGATAAATTACATTGGAAGATTAGACTTGGAAGCTTCCTTCTATCTTACTCTTATACTAGGAAACTATTCTTCCTAACACAAAGAAACTCTCTTTCCGTATCTTCGTATTTTACTAGGAAATAGGCCATTTGAATCCTTGTACAACACCACTTGAATCCATGTGGTTATTTATTTTAAACTACCCTTTCGTATGAGTTGCATCAAAATTATCCATTATATTTGACAACTAACATTGGATTGAATTGTTCATTGTATTCGAACTAAACTAGAACACTTATTCATTTATTTTTTACTTCACAAAGCAACTTGTCTATTAATACATTTTTACAGAATTTATATCCTTATTTTCATATATTTTTATGTATTTTATCATATTTTTATATTTAAATATTTTTAAGTGGTTTGATCCAAACCTGAGCTACTGCTAAAAGGCTCAAGCTTGGGCTACATGTCTAACCTCTTTCACGAAGCCCATAAAGAGATATCCTGTAAGTGGGCTAGGTGGTCCATCCACATATGATCCCCCCAAAGCACATCTTGTTATTCTTCTCATTATTACCATCCGTTGGGTCTTCATCAGTCTAAACGATAGAAAAGGTAAATAAGAGACCTTTCAGTTGTGTTCCCCTTCTTCCCCCTCTACCTCTTTTGTTTTTCCTCCGCCGTGCCCCTCGCCCCCCGTCTCTGTTCCTTCTCTCTTCAGCATTAGATGATGGGTGTGGGCACTTCTTTACCATGTCATCTCCTCCATCTCTGGCTTCTACGTTTCGCTCGTTTGTCGCTTCCCGCGCGCTCCTCCACCTCCGTTTTCCGATCTTCGCCCTGATTCCTAGGCTGGACGATTTCAGATGGTGATCATGTCCGACGAGCCCTCGACTGTCGTGCAACCCAACGGATCTCCCCCTGATAAGCAAAACGCGCAGCCCGAAAGCGCCGCTACTGTTCCCTCTTCTCGCAAGGTGCGACTCCCCCGTGCCTGCACTTCCCGTTCCGCCGCGCGTCTTTACCACGCGGCTGTTGCCCTTGGCACTGCCAACAGCAAGGACAAGGATAGGGATAAGGCTAAGGACGATCAACCACAAAAGCAATGCAGCAAGATCATCACACCGCTTGTTCATTCTCCCCCGCCTACCCAGGTGCCTCGGTGGAACCTCCGATCAATGTGGGAGTTGGCGTCCCTTCTCAACTTCTTACATGTAATTTCATTGCCACTCCTGCCTTCTCTGCACTTCTTTGCCTTTCTCTCGATTTCTCTTCCTAGGCTTACTGGTTTGTGCTCGCCTTTTCGCTTTTCAGGTGTTTAGACCACTTCTAAATATTGGAATTGAGTTCTCGGCGGAAGAGCTCGAGACCGCGTTGATTACTCCGAACAACACTTTGGATGACATTCATATACCACTTTTGAAGGTCAGTGATGTGGTCATCAAAATGCGGAGGTTTTATGTATACTTTTTTTTTTTTTTTCTTAAACAAAAAACATTTTTTGGCTTTGTTGTGTGGGAAAAGTTCTAATTTTTCGTCCCTATAGTGTGCCAATTTGCTTGTTTTTGTTACGCTTGATATAGTTAAATCTTGTGGAATGACATATAATGGTATTTTCGGTGGCAGTGTTTTATTCATTTTGTTAACATTGCAAATGAAAGCCATGGACATCATCTTATTTTGAAAGAAGTTTCAGCTTCATTCGATCCATGGAGCTCGTCTATTTTGGTGGGAAATGAAATTTCTAATCATCAAATGCTCAAGGGGTTTGTGGATGATGAATGTCCCATTTGGATGACATTCTAGTAGCTATTGAATTTTCCCCTGCTATAAAAAATATTTTTGCAATCTGTATCTCTTGTCTCTTTAACAAATAGCTTTTTTTTTTGCTTTTTCTAACATTTTTTTTATGTGTTTTGTTTGTGGGGTTTGTGGATGATGAAGGTCCCATTTGGAAAGCACCCATGACATTGCACTATGCATATATGGGTGTCCTTGTCCTAATGATTGATTGAGGCTGTAAGCTGGCTGTCCACCTCAAGGAACTATCCTGGACAAAACAACAGCCAATCAGTCGCAGAGTCTATATGCATATACTGTCTATTCTGGAAAAGCAAAAAGATACACTGATGTAGTACTTGATGCTTAGTTACTTGAGTTGATTGGGCCCTTGACTCAATTGTCATATGCATGTGTAATCACATTAAAAAAAAAACACTTAGCTTTTCCTTCTGGTTTTCTTGTTCAGGCAATTCCTCCTGTTACACGGATGGCATTGGGCCGAGCAACTTGGGTGACAGTATTATGCAGAAAGTTGAGGGACTGGTGGCACTGGGTGAGTAATTGTTGCACTTCTTACTTCCTCTTTCTTGGAGCATGGAGATAAAAATATATTGCATTAAGCTTGGGGTGGCTTGATCTTTTATGTTTTTTCTGCAGGTTGCTGAAGGTGACATCCCTGTTGTTGCCGCGCATGGGTGAGTAGAATTAATTGCATGGCCATACACCTATTCAAAGTAAGTTTATATTATCTAATATATTGTGATGTCTGTCTGTGAAGATTGGAGGTTGAAACATACAAGAATCTGGATCCTGGGATTCGCGTACAGATTTTGAAAGCACTATGTGACATACGTGTTGAGGTATTGTGATATCCACACTTGCTAAACTTTGTTATTCATATTATTATATCTTGAGAAGAGATTCATTTAAAAAGAAATAAAGATCTTACCGAGGGCCTGGGAGTTACACCAATTTATATATTCTATGTTCTTGATGTTCATCAGTTTTGAATATTAAGTCCCTCATTGTGCAGCAAGAGGACATTCGAAGTTATATTGACAATTCTTTGAAACATGGAGTACAACTCTCAACATTCCGAAAAGAACGGATTGGTGGTGATTCACAAGGAATTTCTTTCTGGTAACTACCTTTATGAACTTGGAAGCTTCTAAAATTCATTCTCTTTATGGTGTCCTTGTGGTCTCTGTAACTAGTTGAGTTGAACAGAAACTTTTGCCAGTTTGTTTTATGTAGTTTATGTGACTGAAGCAGTACTTGTTGTCCATTTAGGTATGAAGATGATCCCGTTGTTGGTCAACGCCTTTACAGAGAAATCAGGAAAGTTGATGTAAAAAAAGGAAAGGGTAAGGGAGTTCCCTCCACTCCTATTGTATCCATCCAGTGGGAAACTGTTGCCTCCAATTTAGATGAATTCCAGGAAGCATCAGTAAGTTACTTTCTCTTTGCATTTTTGGCCCTTCATAGAAAATTCAAGCCTATGCATGTTCTTATGTAGATTATTAATTCCCCATGGTGGTCATCTCAGAGTAAAGGATTCCTGGCATCTGAAGGTGTTATCTTTGTCTTCTGCACTTCTTTATTGATCTTGTCCATCTATTTGCAGGAGAAACTTGTGTCAAGTAAAAATAGGACAGAGGCTGCACTTGGAAAGAGGTTAAAGAGTGATATTATCCCAGAGGTTGATAAAATACATAAGGTATCCATAACGGTGAGGTCAAAAGTTGTACTTGGTTAGAAAAATGAGATTGAGCTATACATATAAAATGCTGATGCTGGACTTTTTTTGTAGAGGAAAGAGAGGCTGCTCAAAAAGCAACATAGACAAGCACTGCTCCTTGACAGCTATTCGAATCCAGATGGGATTGCCACTGGACGCTCTCTTCGTGATAGAAAACCTGTCACCTACACTTTTGGTGAGAGAGTTGATATGGATTTCTTCAATCATTGCTTTTGAAAAAAAATTCTTCTTTTATTTTTACTTGACAATGTTTTTAGGAAATATCATGGTCTATGCCTTAGCAAAGGCTACTGACCTTATTATTTTTTTTTTCAAAATAAAAATTGCTAAGCCACTTCCCCAGCACGTGACATGTTTTCCACTAGAGTTCCATCATGTTTTTAAAGCATTTGCTACTGACCTATATATCCTGAATGCATTTCACACTAGTAAAGTGTGTCACATCAGTGACCTTGCTGGCATAACACAGGAGAATCGGAATATGGCTTTCCTGGTTGTGTTTTTTTGTTGACCTTTGACTTGGATGCACCATTAGTGCCTTTCCTTGATGATACTGAGAGTTAACTAGAATACCTTGGGCATTCTTTTATTAAATTCATGTCCTTGTCCTCTGTCTTTCATCTCTGGAGTAGCCCTATCAAAGCCACCGGTCCTAGGACCTGAATACTGCAATTCATCCAACAATCCATTTCCAGAAGTCAAAAAGGCACAAACACTGCACATGCATATCCTGTTGCTTTTATAACCTCTACACCAAATTTGTAATTTGCTACTCTAATCCACATAATGCTTTTTTGTGTGTTTGGCAGACTATATGTGCTGAAAGTTGTCTTTATTTATCCATGGTTGTGTACTTTCTACTTAATGTTATGGCTACATAAAGCTGCCAACTGTGCAAACATAAACACAAGCCCATGTTCCTTTGCAATCCCAAAATTTCTCTAGCAAAAAAAATAAAAAAATCATAATCTCTACATTAATGAAAAACCAATCACAATTTCAACAAACAGAAAAAAGTGATTATCATGATCAACAATCAAATATAAAGCACATGAATGCGAGTTGCATACAAATGTGAAAGTGCTAGTATCATTGTTTTAAAGTATGTGGAGACCTTTTGCTAGATGTTCAGATTACTGCATGGTGAAGCATAAATCTTGTATTGCCTAAACATGTATTATAAATTTTTTATGTACAAAATATTGGGATGTGTCTTGATGTGGATTAGGCTTTAGGTTCAGTGGTTACGTAGGATTGTTGCCTTGCGTTTAGTTCTCTTGGCTTAGTTCCTTGAACCAATCTCTCTCTCTCTCTCTCTCTTTCTTTATATATATATACAATGTTATAATAACTCACCTGGTCATTCACCCAGAGAGAGAACAGCCGGGAGAGTTGACCAGGTCTGTCAAACCTACGCCAACCAGTTTTGACCATCTGTTGACCTGGTATAATGTCATGCCACCCTTTTTACGAAGGGGAATAAAGAAAACCTAAGGATGGAGAAGTCTCCCCTGGCATGAAGAAAATGATGGAGGCGACGGGGCTTCCGGCATTCCGAAGAAAAGGGGGAGGCGCAGCAGCCCTCCTCCCTCTCCCCCTTTTTATGATGCGAGCAGGGAGGACCCTCCACCTCCCTGTTGTCGTGCAATGGTGGAGAGGGTGGGGCTCCTTCCTGCCGTTACTGAGAGAGATGGGAGGGGTCACCCCCTTCCCCAATGTTGTGTTGGCCCTCCCTCTTCTTTCCATTATAGAAAGGGTGGAAAAGCTGATGACTGGAGTCTCATGGAACAAAGCTTGATTGCTGGTACATCACAATACAAAGGTTTCCTTCTTCACATTCAAAAAAGAAAAAATAATTTTCAGTGCCCTGGATTAGATCTACCGCTGATATTAATTTTTTTTTTTTTTTGGTCGGACTACTAGATGAAGAACTATGGGGGAGAGATAAAATCTTTCTTGGGTCCTTTTTCAGGCTGTAAAGTCAGATAGTTATAACTGCTTGGAGCCTAATGGGAACCCAAATTCAAAATGGTTGTCTTATTAAAATTTGGAAGTTAGGCTTATGAAATTACAATTATTATGGGGCATATAGTTCCTGTCTCGTAAAAAGAAAGAGTGTGAGAGGCTTGTATGGTGCATCCCCCAAATTTGTACTAGTTTTCAAAATTATTAGAATTGCAGGCTCTGGAATCAAGATAGGGATGTAAACTGGAAGGAACAGAATATGCTATTTCCTATACTGTTCTGATTATGCATGGTTTATTCTCTATACGGTTTAATCCGCTTGTTTTTTACATTTTTCATATATCATTTATTTACTCGTTTAGTGAACAGTAAATTCGGTTATCAAGTAAATAAACGTAATAATGATGAAAATTATTTAAAATTTTATAAAACTTAAAAGCTATGCTAAAATCAAATAATCATGTACACAAAGGCCTAGAACATTACCAGTAATGTATTAGAAAAATCATAAAATTTTCAATTTTTAAAAAATACTAAAATCTTATAATATCTCCGAAGTACTTACTACTCAAACAGAAAACTATTGAATTGCCCTGACATATAACCAGATAATTGGGTAATCAGATATGGAGTAACGCTAACCATTCTCTGTTCCATTCAATAAATGCTAAACAGGTAACTGTGTAAAATTAGTTGAATATGTAATGAGATAAGAAATTTTGTTATTTTGTTCCTTTTATTAAATGGTAATGAAAATCGGATAAATGGGTAAAATTGACACCCTTGAATCAAGACCAAATTTGTTGAAACAGGCTGGACATTTGACTCTATATATCTGCTATGCTTGATTCTGATGATTTTACTTAACTTCTGGATGTTAGAACAATTGCATGGCATAATAATGGAATTTTTTGTGATCACATGTAGTTCTTTTGATTCAAACTGACAGATGCTCCTGTGGTTTCTTTGAATGGCTGGATGCTCCTGTCATTCAAAGTGACAGATGCTCTTGTTGCCTACTAATTGTAATAACTAAAATTTTAATTTTATGTGGTTGTTTGTCTACTTTGTTGTATTGTATGTGCCTTCTTTTCCTTAAAGTCAGAAAGAAGAAAATGAGAAGAAAATGAAAGTTGTGTAACTGTCATGTTCATATTGTGTGGATCATGCCTCTTAAACTTGAATTTTGTAATTTTGGTTCTTTCCCTTGCTGTCTACTTTGTAGCATGCAGGCCTCTTGATTTAATTGTTATCTATCTATTTTGCAGATGATTATGACCGGTCAATAAATGAGGCCATAAAAATTACCAAGTATGCAACTCTTACCTTGAGTTACACTTTATTAATATCCCCTTTTTACTCTTTGTATGGATGTGTTTGCACGTATGCATGTGCTTGTGTCCCATAATTACTAATTATATACTCCCTGTTGCCTTAATACTTGTATTAAGGCCTATAATATCCTAATTTTATATTTCTGAGAGAGTTTTATTCTTTTTATGGCTACTTTTTCATATGTGGTTCCTCTACATTTCAGGAAAAGACAAACTTCACCTGAAGCAATTATCAAACGTGAAGCCATTTCAAAGCTTGAGGCTTCATCCAATGGAAGCAGATGGAATGGTCTTCCACAAGGCTTTCAACATGTATCTAATGGTACCCCATCTCCAAAGTCAATTGATCATGATGAAACTGATGAAGAGCATAAAACTGGACTTCTGGAACGCATGTATGGTTTCATTTCCCTATCAATTTGTTTCTCATAGTTTATTTTATTTGTTATCTATTTTACATACTTTATGCTTAATATCTAACTTTAGCAATCGGCGAAGGCAAAGACCTCAACGGTACTCGGAGAAGGAGTTTATAGACGCTGTTTCTGATCATGAGGCAGAATTTGACAGTGATGATGATATTGTGGGTGAAGCAGTGTATGATGATGAGTATCTCAGAAGCCGGAAACAGAGAAAGGTGTCAAGCAGCTCGGAGGGAGATGAGGAGTATAGATGGGAGGAGGAAAATGCTGAAGATGAGGAAGAAGAAGAAGATTCTTTGAGTGTTAGTGAAGATGAGGAAGAACAGCAAAGTTCCAGAAAAGTTCCAACTCGTAGCAGGAGGGGAGCAAAAACAAGATCTGTTGATGAACTTCAATCAGGTCTGCGGCGAAGCAAGCGAGCCACTCGAACGCGCATTGACTACAGGCAGTATGAGGTGTCAGACTCTGAAACTGATTCAGCAAGGCACAAAATTGCTACTGTGTCTGAGAGAAACTCAGATGCCAGCAATAATGTGGAATATACAAGGGAAAGCCAAGCTTCTGAAGAAGATGAAGCAGATCAGGAAATAAAAGTTGATCAATCTGCATCTGATTATGTTGAATCAATTCACAAAGAAGAAAACCAACCCCATGAAAAAGTCAGTAGTCCACCTGATCAAGGAGCTGAAGTTGTAAGGAAAAGACGGTTCCTTGACCTGAATGAACTTGCCCCAGGTACTGGCTTTGAAGATGGGTCCACCACCGTGATGAAAGATGAAGATGTGAGTTGAGTTTTTTGGAGGAAAGGTGTATGATAATATTCTATGAAGCAATGTATGATAGTTCTAAATTTTGGTAGCTCACGAGGGGCATTATTAAGTTTCTCTCCAGCAGATGAGATGGCATATGGAAGCAAACACGTCGGATGTATTTATATTTAGTTGGTTTAGAAGGGAGCGCAGGAGCTAAGACGTGCAGATAGGTAGATATCTTCTTGGAAGTCATTACCTGAGATGAAATGCTTATCAGTTTTTTTTTTTTTAACTAGTTTAACTGGGTCTGTTGCCTGGTCGACTATTCCAATGTGCAAGATCTGCGTAACCTGAGCTTTAAAATGCTATATCTTAGATGTGTTTGCAAGTAGAGCCGTTGGTCCCCAACTATTCATTTTCTCATGGTACATTCTCCAACCGAGGTAAATGCATTTTAGATGAGGTTATAGCTAGTTTTTTTTTTAGCTCGGCCTTATGCTGCTGTTGTACTTCTAGAATTATGCAGGAAAATTGTACTTGTAACTCAGATTGAGAAACAGTTTGTGACCCCTGAATCTAAGTTTATTCTCAATCCTAATTGTTTTAGATTTCTTACCAGGACAGGTTACCCATTGTGGTCTATTATTTCCCCCCCAAATTATGCATTTTCTACATGCATGGATCTGTACTGATTTTGAAACCAATGTAGTTCTTGTGTGGCCATGTCAAATTGTGAAGACAGTTTGTATCAGGTGCAAGCCGCTTGACCCAATGATAGTTTCTTAATTGATCAGCCTTTTGAACATTTGGAGGAATTAGCTTTTCTCTCTGGCTAAGACAAAGCTCAATCACCAAAACACCAGGCAAGCTCCAACTAGATAATTGAAAGTTGATGATCTTTATTGAGCTAGTTTAAATTAGATATTTCGACATATGGATTAAGCATTAAATGTGAAAATCATTTTAATTGATGGCTTTTCCTGTTGGTTGTGATGCTGCTTTACTCTTTGCCCTGTACCCAAAATCTCCGCCAGCCAAACTGAGCCATCGGAAGGGCCAAATTGTTACTGTGCAGGCATGAACTATTCAATTCGAAACCAGCATCTTACTTGGAACAGGTGAAGGATATCAGAAAAAAGTCATAATGGTACACTTAGTTCCTGTTAAAACTCGTCTCCTAGGTGATTAGAAATCCATTCTGGGTGCTTGTTTTGAATCCCTTTGTGAACTACATCTGCCTTGGCCTTTGAAGAACTAGCAGAAAAACTTTGCAGGTATATTTCTAGTTACTTGAGAAGGTAAGATCTGTTCACATGGAAATGTTTTTTCTTACGTGGGATGTGTGGTTAACACTGGCCCATTGGCAAACCCCAGTTGGGGGAATCTGTTCCAGGGACCTGTGAGTTTAGTGAAAAAATTTAAAAACTTTTTTTATCTAAAAACAAATTGGTCATCTTAAATCAACTGTTCTACCCTTTGTATTATCTTACATTTGAGTTGTTATATTATTACAAAAATGGTTAGTAAATTAATTAGATTCTTCCAAATCATCTTGATTTCTTCCTAGATTTTGTCCAAATTCTACATCATCTCCAATTACATCTATTGGTTCTCTCTTTCAATCCCTTCATCACGACGATCTGATATCCGTATAAAATTGTGAATAACCTAGCAAAAAGTCACTACATTGTATTTGGTGGTCGATATGAAGTTAGATGAATACTTGAAGGATTCCCTTCGAGGCTGATTGCAGTAAACATGAGTAAATCTGTCCTCCAAGGGTATAACCTCCACCTTCCGACTCTAAGACAGTTGACCTGATGCAAGAGAGGGTATAGAGATTGCTCCATCGGAGCTTCTTCTTATCTTCGATGCTCGAGGCATCTTCTTTTATTGTTTCCTCTCGGACAGTACCAAACTTGGCACTGAAATATCTTTGGTGTTGGTGCTTGTTAGTTCTTCCAAAAAAAAAAAAACTGGAATCGTCTGAAAAAGAAAAGAAAAGGTAAAAGAGGGAGATGACAGCTTTGATACACTTTTCCCGCTTTCAGTAATCTCTAATACCAAATTAATCCTTCCATCCTCCATTCAAATATACACAAGTAACGGTTCATCGAAAATTCTTCTTTAAATGCCTCCCATCAAATTTTTTCAGAAAATTTTACCTTCTATTTTCTAACATTAACATCAACAAGGCTTCCATGAAAACAAGATGCATAAATGCCTATTCCACTTTCTTCACAACCAATTTTTTTTGTAACATGTAGCAGAAGAATGCACCGGGGACAACTTTCTCTAGTCCCATTAATAACTACTTGGCTTTTACAATTTTAAAGTTCTACTCAACACCAACTCATTTTTTATTCTGTAGCCATCTGCACTCTTAACAAACTGATATACAAGAGCATAAGAATGGAGTGGAGAATAACTAAACTGGTAAGATAGACAGAGATTACCAATAAATAATCATGCCTCGCCACCATTAGCCAGTGAGACCCATGCGACTCTAGCTTGAACCAGCAGTCTGCAATTTACTACCACACGTCAAGTTACAATTGCAAACCACCCATTAAATGAGTCACATATTCCCATCTTGACATTCAATAGAAATGCACCAACAAGGCAAATTTTTGAATGAAGTGTCACTCTTAACTGTTTAATTAAACACCCAACAAGACCACTCAAAGTTCAGTAGCAAACCACTTACAAACCACAAACAGTTTCCACTATAATGATCAACATTTGCCAGAATACTCGGTCGAGTTGCATTAGGTCTAAGATGTGATTATGACCCGGAAGAAACCCATTAATTTAACTGAATTTGTATGTCCAATCTTTCTTACCTGAATTATTTCAAACACTTGGTGTGCAAACTCAGATCTTTGATACCACGGCGGCACTAAAAGCAGCTTTATGAACATCAATGAAGATTAATAATAATAACAAGAAAGAATGTATTGAATTCTAACGCTCACATAAAACACCTGGGAAATCCATTCGTGGACATGTCAGAACCACATTTGTTTTCCTATACTCACTGTGTTTTCATCATTGTGTAGCTTGTTAATGGTGTTTCACAACACAGCTGACTTGGGTTGAGTTTAGCATTCAACTCCATGCCATGGAGGAGAATAGAAAACTGTAAACTAGAATTTCATTCCATGGCTCTGGTGTGGCCCCAAGAATGTTTCATGAAAAGAAAAATAACGGGCATTCTTGTTGGACCATGAACACTTTTATGTTTGCTCTTTTAGAGGCAAGCAGACACTAATAAAATGCTGCTTGTGGTCTTTAAACCTTCTTCTCCTTTGAATTCACAAACAATCTTTTTCCCAATTCCGAAGCTGTTTGAATAAGTGATGTAGATAGGTAACTTGAGGTGTCACTAAACAGTTTGGCTCACAGATGAGCTGCCAATATCCAGAAGGGTTTACTCTCCTTGACATTATCTTCTAAGTTTATGGACCTTCCAGTATTTGAGAATTGAGATTTCAACTGTTCGTCAAATGGGTTTCACAATCTCTTAGCTACAAATGGAATTTGTTGTTGTATCTGAATAATTTTTATGTTCATACTTTCTTCAATAGATTCAAACAGTAGTCCAGTTTACCCCCACCATCTTCCCTTCAGTAATGCCACATAAAATATACAACGTATGAAAGGGGAGGGAGGAGATTATCACCTGTAGATCGAGGACGAAAGTGTTGAGAAGACGGGTGTGGCAAGAGGACTAAACGACGAAGATCGATTTTTCAAACTAGATCGGCTCGATGCTTTTCTACTTCATTGTTTTTCAGCTCGTCGTGGGTGGAAACTTATTCAATTTTCCAGATAAGCGATGAGTATTATAGACATTATTGTCTAATAAGTCCACCATTAGACATTTCATCCAATAGTTTTTTTTTTTAATATTTTATCCCAGAAGGAGAAAACCAAATCATGTTAGAAAAAAATGGAAATTGGAAATGGTAAAACCCATTAGATTACTCAAAACTAAATGTCCAAATAATGCTCACTGGCAGTGAGTTAGAAATAACTCTCAGGATTCTGCAATAGCTGTAAAAATGATAACTATTGTAAATCCATAGTTGAGATGAATGTACTAAGTATTAATGTACTTTCAACAGAGTTAGATGATCATCTATCTGAAATTGTCAACCAAATTTCTGACCTAAAATAAAAAAAAAAAAAACTTAAAATTGCTCCTCAACTAAAGCAGTGAGCTGCAAATCAAATATAAAAATGTCTTCTCATGTATTAACTATGAATTTTTCAAAAATGTCCTAAAATAAAATTCTTAATAAAATGCCCTTCAAATATAAACTGATTAGATACCAAATTCCAAATAAAAGTAATCTCCATAATCGATTATCTACTATTATAGTATTTTAAAACTTTGACTTAAAATCTGGATACTAGCAAACAAATAAATGAATCGGTTAGGTAAACAAGTGCATTTGTAGTTCTATTAGGACATTATGATGCCAAAATATTATGAATGATATTTTAATCCTATACTAAGTACATTATTGTATAAATTGACAATGTTTTAGTATTTTCAAAAACTCTTATGCATTCCAAGTATCTTGAAACTTTTGTACGAGTATTCAAGACAACTGGTTTGGCACTCTCAACCCTAAAAAGAAACTTTTCCAAAGAGAGTTAGAAATCTTAGACATACAATTTGTCATGGTAAATTAATAGAGTTGATGTTGACTGTGTGTTGACTCCCTTCTTGAGTTTGATGATAACAAAACTTAATAGAGCTAATAATTGTAAATCTAGTATTTCACATTTTTTCCCCTTCAAGAGACATCAATTTCAAGGTCTAAAGCATTGAATCATTGCAAGCTTCTAAAAGACCTCAAGCCTTATAGAAAGTCAAGAACTCTTGAAGAATCACCCTTAGAAGATGAAGAAATATTGAAGACTAGTTTTATGATTCACCGAGAAATGTCAAAAACTCAATCTATGTAAGAGAGTTGTCCACTCCCAAAATTTGAGGTACAATGTAAACTTAGAGCTTTAGGACATATTTTGTTTACAAACATGTTTTCACAAATACATAAACACATTTCATATGTGTTAGAATTACTTAGGATCATTCATTACCATGCTTTGAAAGTTTATAAGATGAACTGAAATTGGAATCATTGATCAACCATAAGTGCAAAGGCAAAAAATATAAAGCATGATCGATCAAACAAGGTCGATCGATTGATCATATAGAACATGGCTGATCTGTGCTATAAATCATGATCGATAAACCCATGTGGACAGATCGATCAATAATGTCTAGGCTAAGAAAATTCTTGTTTATTAATCGATTAACCTTTGAGACTGATTGATCATACAAAACTTTGACAATCAGAGACTTAAAACATGATTGATCATAGGAAGATCATTGATCGATCATACTTACAATGCACTGCCATAGAGAATTCTGGGTGATTAATCATACCATGTACATTGATCGATCAACTTAAAATGTTATACCTCATGGGAAGATATTGATCTATTATACCATCAATAAATAAGTCATATTTTGATAGAAAAATAGTTGTAACCCTTGATTGATCGATCATCCATATTACACTAATGAATCAATGTAAACTCAACTTTTTTTAAATTGGCAAAAAAAAAATGACTAGTTTAGCTTGGGGAACTTATAAACACCCCACTGAACCTCCCATTGAGAAGTTAATGAGCCTTTATTGGTATATCCATAAACATTTATTCTCAAACCCTTGCAAATTTTCCTAAAGTGCATTTTTGAGAAAAAGTGAGCCAAACTCTGGAAAAATCTTTTCTCTTTTCTCATATCTTCTCCATTGCATATGCATTAGACAAACTCCAACATCTCTCATTTGGCTACAAAGGTTGGAGGCTTGGGTCTCTCAAAGGAGAAGGTTTCTCTATAATTGATAAGGCTATAAGTTTTACCTTTCTTTTGTATTTTTGTTTTGAGATAGATTCATATAAAACCTAATTAAACCATAGGCCCATGACGATAAGGGATTATTATCACTTAGGTTCAGGAGATCGGGGATTATTTTCTCCCTTTGCTTCTCAACTCCCAAAAGTTTATCTTCCACCATTTTTAAGTTTTGGGGGATGTTAAGGAAATCATTGTAGATATCTAGTAATATAAGGGAAATGTTAAAATTTTACTTTTCTAGGATTATTTACAATTCTTTATGAATATCTAATTAACTAATGCAATTAACCGGACATTTCAGTTTCAAAGTTGCTTTAGTTGACAACAGTTAGCCTTAGTACTTCCCTCCATTGTCAGTCATAGAGAGAATTTCCGCGCATGCACAGATGCAAGGAAGCTTGAAGAGGAAAAAAGGTCTCTGAAGCGATCCTACTATCTATTTTTTTATGCCTGCAAGCGTGGATTCATATCTGAATATAGTCTTTTGATAGCAAATCTATCGATAAATGTGGTCGTGGAATCAAAGGAAAAATGCCTTTAGAATATAAAACAGATACACGAGTACGCTTTCTCGAAACTGAAACATAAACTTTTTTAAGACACATTTATCTTTATACCAACTACTATAAAAAACCAAGACAGGACGAGCACAAAAGACCTTGAAAGAGGAAGCTATGTTCATCTTCGATTTGGAGGGTGGAAGAGGCTAAATTGAGCTTGGACTGATACGTACTAAACGAAAAATCTACTGAGACTTGTACAGCAGCAACTAGAAAAGAAAGAGTTAGCATATAGGGCCCAGAATCACTGTAACTGTGATTATGAATGGAGTATATCTGCGTAAGCAAAACATCAGTCGTGTGCAGGATGGATTTGCTAAAAGGATAACGGTCCATATTAGTGTGCAAAGGCAAGCAAGCTGTTTGGTGCTTGTCTTTTCTGATAAATTATTGAATGATAGTGTTTGTGGAATGTTTAAAAGAAGCTGGACAACTTTCATCGAAACAGAAGCGAAATTCTCCACTGCTGCTTGCCTAGGATGCTCATGAAGACAGATTCTACTTCAAGTAGGCTTTTGGTACTGTTTAAAGAGTGGCCATCTTTCAGTCTATGCAACACATCCATGGGACCGGCCGCCGCAAGTGAGAATCAAGTGCCCAGGTCCAGATTGACTCAACATCTCCAGATTGACTGTTATGGTCGCAGGATTGGTTATCTCTATACGAGGCTTGTGACGCTTGAGAGTCAAGATTCAATGAAATGAGTAGAGGCAAAGTGCTCCGATATGCTTAGTTTGCTATTATTCTCTACGTGGAGAATCATGCCAAAGGGAATCGGCTGCTCTCTGTCTAATCTCATTCAATTTTTTTGTTCTCGAGAGACATAATCTTCATATTCCACATCGTATCACTAAAATATAGGGTGTAATCTTTTTCATCGTATCTTTTGGGCCTGTGCATGAAACTCCATTGAAACGTTATTGGGTGTAATCTTAAAACAAGAGACGGAAGAACCATTTGCTCTCTCTAAAATATGATGGCTACTCCGCTGCTATTCCTTCTTTTCTAGACTAAAAATACCACCACTATGGAGCAGGTTAAAGACTAAACAAGTGATCAGAGTAAATGGGAAGCTTTACTAGGTAATGCTGGAAAGAGTTGGTCGCAGGTTCTGCTCTTCCAGCATGTGCAGAGGCATCTTGCTGTCAAACAAAAGAAGAATACATGA
The DNA here is from genome assembly GCF_029961685.1 of Aristolochia californica. Classification (NCBI taxonomy): domain Eukaryota; kingdom Viridiplantae; phylum Streptophyta; class Magnoliopsida; order Piperales; family Aristolochiaceae; genus Aristolochia; species Aristolochia californica. The sequence goes on from NW_027182268.1 coordinate 984,627, forward strand.
AAAGAAAAGAAATGTGAAGACGAGTAATGGCCTAATATGTGACCAGAAATCAGGAAAATGGCGTCTGCATCCTTTTCGCAACATGTAGGACCCATTTTAACTGCAATAAACTGTGCTCTGTGGTCTTTGATCCTTTAGAGGCGTGCTCAAGTTGCCTTTTACTGCTCCAAGACAAAGCCAGAGTCTCCTAAACAAGATCCTAATGGAGCTACGGCACATTGCTTTGGTTGTTGATTGCCATTCGAGGGCATGGCCTTATATACTGATTCAATCAGGGATTTGCTACAGCGTGTTATGCTTGTAAGCCATCTTTTGGGTATCTTCTACTACTTTTTCTTTTTGGTGTTCAAATCTTACTTTCTACTTAACTCTCTTTCTGGAAGTAAAAAACACAACTCTTAAGAAGTGAGGGGCTATTCACCTCCTCTTCTGGAAGAACTTCAGTAAACATGCCATGGTACATGAGGACCGCCGAGATGTTTCCTGGAAGTGTCTTAAACTTTCTGTTATTGTATTACTCCCAAGCAAGAAGACAAAACGAGACTACTTGTTATTTGATGTCGCGCCCTAGAGACCTATATGATGTGTTCTAGAGAGAGACGAATAGTACAGAGAAAGAGTAAATGCAAAGGGTGTTAGCGATTGACTAGAGAGAACCCTTTTTTAAGGCATGGACCAAATTGGTATAAAGCCACGCGGTTCCCTCCATGTCATGCTCGAAGCCATCTAACTTTGTTCTTCTCGTTCAAGGTCCGAGAAAGTGCAGCAGAATCGCTTCCCACTATAAAGAAAAACCCAATCCCTTCTCTCAAGCAAATTTTGCAAGCTTCCAAAAACACACCCAGATTCTTGCCTTAGCTTTTCCATTTCTCTTCTTGTCCTATCTTCTTCTTCCCTCCTACCTCCGCTACCAAACAAGATCATGGGCTGTTGGGTTTTCTCTCCTGCCTTTACTCTCCTCTTAAGCAACTACAAGCTGGTTTTCTAGGACAGAGAAAGAGGGCAAAGGAGGACAAGCTTAAAAAGGAGGCAGAGGAGAGCGAGAGCACGAAGGAGAGACAGAGATATGGGTGGTGGTGGTCGTCTTCGTGGGTTTTGGAGAATTTTGTATGCATTAACTTCTTCTCTAGTCTTCTTTTGGCTCCTGTCCGAAGAGATCCTATATACTGCAGGCACATCAACTATCATTACTGGTACGTCTTCAATTGGAAGTTTTGAGCATTCGAACTACAGAGGGAGAGAGACTTCTCCTTCACATCCAGATTTGGATCTCAATTACATGAGTAAGAGAAGAGTTCCTAATGGACCCGATCCCATTCATAACAGGTAATTATTTTATGCTTTCAACTGTTTGTTTGAAACAGTACGTACATTAGTACAATTATTCAAAGACTGCAACTACGTCAGAATTATCTCTTTTAGCCTCAGTAAGAGTCTCCTGGTTAGGAGTATAATGTTCCATTTCCTTACTTTTCTCAGTAACCTAATTGGTTCTCTGGCCTCTGACTCCTTTCTTTTGTTATTTCCCCAGAAAAAATAAAATAAAACAGAGGCTTCTTTTGGTTTTTTTCCTTTGGGTCTTCTTTTGGGATTCTAAGCTCTTTTTTTATGCTTCTTTTAAACTTCTAACATTGATAGTCCTTGGGTGCTGATTACTAATCTAATTTCTGAACTATCTTCGCATGGACCCAGTTAGTGCTCCGAGTTTAATTTTTTACACGTTCAAATCAAAGAGGAACAAGCAAAAGAGTGCTTATTCTCTTTATACACCTTGTCTTAGAACTCATAATCACTTTCTTTATATGTTGATATATCTTCTTGTCTACATCTTCAGTTGTTAAACCTTTTTGTCTTTCGGAAGCCTCCATCTTTAACTTTCAATCACATCTTACATAGTTTTGTTGATTATTCTCTTTGATAAATTTAATAGGAGAGCAGGGAAGTCTAGGAGGCCACCTGGTCGAGCTTAATGGAGTTGAGAGGTTCTCCCTTGGAGATGATGAATTATTACAAGATGTGGGTCCATCTTGTCTGTATGAGAAACTATAAAACACCTCATGCATAAGCAGAATGCTTACTTTTCACAGTGATGTACTTTATACAGTGTAATGTTGAAGGGGTGGTGGCCAGTAAAGAACCCTTGCTTCTTACACATACTACACATACAGAAGAACCCAGAAAAAAATTAGACATCTTTTGCAGGAACCAACTTTATTACTCCATGCTTTTCTTTTTTGAGAAAGAAGGAGAGAATTTTTTGAACATTCCATTTTTTTCTGTATGAGAGAGAGTGAGAGAGAGAGAGAGAGTAAAGTGGGTGCATGGTAAATCTATTTGCATGTAAAGAGGAAACTAGATATCTTTGTTGAGCGAACTCCAAGAAATGTTCTAGTAAGGGTGTAACAATCTCTATCAATCAATCACTCATATTTCCTTTGGATTGGCTTTTACGAGCTTTGAGTTGAGTGTCCCAAAACTAATCTCCCCTTTGGGGTTTTCACTGTTACTTTTGTGTCTGGAATCCTTCTTTGGTCTATGGTCCATTCAAACTTGTAACACTGCATGGGGATTCTTCCAGCCGTTGGTACAGTTCGATAAACGAATTCTGTTTTGAAATAATATAAAGCAAAGCAAAGGTAAAGAAAGCAAAGCAAAGAGAGAGCGGTCCCTTCCCCTCTCTCTCTACCACCTCTTCTCTTGCTTTTCTTTTTCACTACTTTCTCTTTTTAACTTCTTTTCTTGGCACATTTTGAATGTATCGAGAAGCAAAGACCACCCGGTCTAAAGTTAAACAAGATTCAAAACTAAAACCCTTTTTTGTGCATGGGTCCTAGAGCCAATATCCTCTACTGCAGCTGATGCAAGAAAACGTAAAAACAATCCTATTCCCTTCGATTGCAGTTCTTATCAAATATCAAAGACTCTTCTTGCCCAACATCTCGTCTAGTTTCTTGTGGGAAGTGAGAAAGGTAGACGCTTCGGTTTGGTCTTGCCATGGAAGTGTGAATTTTGATTCTTTTTTAGTTTTCCCATCTGCCAAAACAAAATGGAGAAACGTGAACTTGTCTGAAGCCTACGGGTGGTTGCAAGGATTTCCAAAAGCCTAACCTAAAGCTTGTTGGTTAATGTTACGGTACCAATTAGGAGAAGGATTTTTATATTTCAAGAATTTAACTAATTTGTAAGGTTCAAAAGGATCTGTTTTCTTTAGAGTTAGTTGGCCTGTGCAAAGGCCAGAGTTAGGCGGATAAATGATATGAATAGTAGGGGAGTTTAGAGAGAATAAAGGCTAGAGGTTAATCAGTTTTGGTACTTAAAAAAGGATAAACCACGGTCTTCAGCCACCAAATTCTACTTCATTACTACTCTCTCATTCCTACAAAAAGCAACTTCACTAGTACTCTCTTACTCCTACAAAAAGCTCTCTCTCTCTCTCTCTCTCTCTCTCTCTCAACTCTCTAGACCCTAATTCTTCTACTCAAACTCTCTCTTAGAGTTCATCTTTACCATTGTATTCCCCTCTATGACCTGAACTTCGTATTTCTTCTCTCTCTCTCCGTCCTGACCCATCTTATTCTTTCCAGATGGACTTCCCTTAAACCCTACTGTTTCGACACTCACTTGTCCTCCATCCCTCTTTTCATGCAAGCCACGTAAGGCATCTTGTTCCTCTATATGAAACGGACGAGCTGGCAGAGCGATGTGAAGACATACACTCATGTTACCAACTTTACAACCTCTCTCATGCAAAAGAAGATAGCTGAAATTCATGCAAACTAAAGGCCAACGTACGTGTTCACCCTCCCATGCAATAGAAATTACAATACCTTTTCTCATATAAAAGTGATAATTAATTCCAATGTGCATATATGAGACTGAAAGGTTCATTGCAAAATAGATAGATAGCACTGAGGTTATCACATAACAAGAGAGGTCTAGATGAAAAAAATATTTAAGTCTTTGAAGAGTAATTGGAGCTAGATGACTTCAACACAAGTGGAAGTCATGACTCTATATTCAGCTAGAAATTGTGGGATATTTTTTTGCAGACTAAGAAATAAGATAAATGCCTAGGAATATAGCATAAACCCTAGTGGACCATCTTGTTAGGGGGCAACCTCCCTAATTAGCTTGGAAAAATTAAGTCAATGGATGTGGTTTGGTAAAAACAAGTCCATGATAATGTGTACCCTAAGAATGTGTTTCAATGGAGTGAAATGAAAATCCATTGGGGCATGCATATTGAACTACTAAGTTAATAGAGTATGAGATGTCTAGTCTTGTAAGGGTAAGATTACGAGAGCTCTTATGGACTGGGATAATGTGTTGCATTGGAATAAAGAGGGCTTCGAAAGTCTATTTTTGTAAGAAGTGTTATGGAGGTGGAGACAAATATACAAAGACTTCATTCCAGCTTTATGTAGAATATCTTTTTAGTAACACGGTTAGAAAAGAAAAATCCATTGAGATGTCTATATACTTGGATTCCTAGAAAAAACATTGAGAGGGCCAAGACTTTCAACAAAAAAAGGTTCATTTAACTAACGTTGAATTTCTGGAGAAGAGAATAGTTCACTGACTTGATTATAACTGAGTACAATAAGCCTCTATTTATAATAGATAAGTAGTAGAATCATATTACTATTAAACCACCCTTGTCTTAATTACACCCAAACTCTAACTCTTAGAGATAAGCTTAGAGTAATTAAACAAATAAATATAAATAAAAGACTGAACTAACTAAAACTCCTCTTTATTGAGACACTCTTGTCAAACTTCTTCTTGCTTGGCCACAGGGGGTGGGTAAGTTAAGTGTGCTCAATTGAAAATTAAAGCAAATAAAATAAAAATCATCCACACACTAAAAATAACACAAGATGTTTTATTATCGATGTTCTCTAATTGGTATTCACTGCCCAATAACCCTTGCTTGGGAAATTTCATTAATTTTAGCTCTATTAGCTGAAATTTATATAAAAGAGATTTCAGTTCTCTTTTAAGCCACGTGTATGCTCAAATACATGATTAAAAAAAACTCCCAATAGCACTTGCAAGTTCTTCTATCTAGAATTCAAAGTCTTAGATGAACCTATAAGTTGAAATGTAAAAATACAAGAATTAGAAAAGCTTGCACCCATAGTTTGATGGACGAATAGCCTTCGCTTGTGAATTCTCCAAGCTTCCAAGTTCTTGTAAATTAAAGTTAAGTGTGTTCAATTGAAAATTAAAGCAAACAAAGTAAAAATTGTGCACACACTTAAAATAACACAAGATATTTTATTATCGATGTTCCTCAATTGGTATTCACCACCTAATAACCCTTGCTTGGGAAATTCCATTAATTTTAGCTCTAATAGCTGGAATTTACATAAAAGAGATTTCAACTCTCTTTTAAGCTATGTGTATGCTCAAAAACATGAATAAAAAAAACTCCCAATAGACTTGGCTAGATTCTAACTCTAGTAAGTTCTTCTATCTAGAATTTAAAGACTTAGATGAACATGTAAGTTGAAATGTAAAAATACTTGAATTAGAAAAGCTTGCACCCTTAGCTTGATGGACAAATATCCTTCTCCTTTGAATTCTCCAAGCTTCCAACTTTGATGCACGAATGTAAAAGGATTTGGATCTTGTATAAATGAGTGAAAGGAAAGTATTTTAGAGGAGTTGAATTGAAAGGACAATGCACTTTTTTCTCTCAAAATGGGCTTTGGAAGGATCTTTTAGGAATGAATGTTTTGATCAATATGGGTAAGCCAATAAATACCCTTTAATTTCTCAAAGATATGTTTTGTAGGGATATATAAGTTCTCCAAGCCAAACTAGCCTTTATTTGACTATTTGCAAAAAAGTTGATAACACAATGATTGATCAATCTAAAGGTATGATAGATCAATTGTGTATAATGGTTATATTTTTGTTTGACATTTGGTTGATCGATCAATATTTATTTGTTGGATTTGACTAGTTAAGTCGATCGATCAATACACTTAAACTAAGCAATCATGCAATGATCCTGATAGCTGTGAATACATGTATGATCAATCAATGGCAAAGGTATGATCGATCATGCATCGTGTCCCTTATTGGTGTACTTTTATATGATCGATCAATCAGATGGTATTATTGATCATGCTTCATAATTTTTTAATGCCTCAACATGGCTGATTGATCAATCCACGGGGATAATCGATCATGCTTTATGATATGTTCTAGCCCTATTCTGGTTGATCGATCAATCACCCCTGATTGATTAAATATGCTTTATGTTTTTAACCAAAGCACATTTTGGATGATCGATCATAGGTAATCAATGATCGATCATGCCAAAGCGAGGTTTCTATTCTAGGCTTCAAAGTATGATGAAATTATTTCCTAAGCTATTCTAACATTTATGTAAGGTAGGTATTGTTGGAAGATATGAATATGTTGGAGTGTCATTGATATAATTAGTTTATATTTTTCGTCTCTTCTTCATTCTTACTAGGGTGAAGGGTATTATTGTAATATTGTTACTTTTAGTATCTATAAATATAGCTTAAGGGGGAGGATTTAAACTAAGTCCATAACCCTATTCTTCTTCATCTTTTCTCTCTATACGTGTGTTCCTTCTTTACCCAAGATGTAATCTACGGAGTTCTGAAAATCCACATGGTATCCGAACTTTGATTTTCAAGACTCTTAGCTATGATTTTTTAGATTTCAAAACTTGTTATTACTCAGTGGATGATCAACTTATTGATGGTATCTCGTTGGTTTCTTTGTTGTCTTTGACGGTTGCTAATGGTATCTTGTTTTTTTATCATTCTTTGATGTCATTGTCGCCTCTGCCCATTTTTATATCTTTGTCTTATTTGTGGGTCGGGGCCAAGTCATGTCTGGGTTGAGTTTAAAAAAGCTCGTCCCCAACCTGAAACTCGACGAGTTATTCCCCCACCCTATCCCCTAACCTGCAAGGTGAAATTAGCAACCCGAACTTGGCTTTTTCGGGTTGGGTTGGGTTAGGTCGGGCTCCCAAAAAACTTGAACTGACGTCTACTCCTAATCATTTACAAGAGAGGAAAAGAAACACAACGATGGAGGTAATTTCTACAAGGTATCACTCTCCTTCTCTATCTTGGATGGTCTTCCAGTTCCCTTGCTATTTTAAGAAATAAAGGAGATTTGTATGAAGGGCCCCCAACTCTCACTACAAAGCAGTCAACTTCCTCCCATGTGATGTTGTATCACAACACTTACTAAAAATTACCGATTTACTGTTATATATAGTTGAGCAATTGGGTAATTAAGAATTTTATAATTTTAATTATTTTATTTATTAAAAAAGCAATAAATTGGTAATTGAGTAAAATTACCTAAATATATAATCAATTAAAAATATTTATTTCACTTGCTAGAAGGTAAATAAGTAAAATTGACACTCTTATATATCTCAATTTTTTAATATATTCATATAAAACAGATATAAAAAATTTCATTTCATGAAATTTAAATTTAATTTTTTTTACACTAACTCCTTTGTCTAGTGGGTTATATCTAAAGTTAATTCAAATATATAAAAAAGAAAAGAAAAGAAAGTGAAATGTGTCGCGCCGTGACGAACTTGCAGTAGCTATGACGGATTTTTCAGCTGCCACGTGTTAAATGGTGCCGACATCCATGCAATCTTGTAACTTTTTCGGCATGCGGTGGCACGTTCGTACTTTTCATTCCATATCACAGAATATTCTGCTTACAGATTCTGATACTTGGACGTGACATGGCTGCTCTATCCTTTAAACGTAATTGTTAAGCATTTTAGTTTGTTCCGTAATTAGATCCGAATTTGAAGTATTGTAGACATCTTTTCTGTATTTTCCTTATTGACATGCGGCAAGAGACAGCTGGGTTCCGCTCGAAACGAATTAAACCCGTAATATCCTCCCCGCGTGGCCGGATATTCCCGAAGGCCTCCACGAATATTCTCTCCCTTCTTAGGCCCTTAAAATTCCTCTGCCTTACCTTCCCTCCCTTCTCCTCCGCTCCCCATTCCACTCTCTCCTACGTCGTTTCCGTTACTTTTTTTACGCAGATCAAAGGCGAGAAGGCTCCATCTCGATCTTGATGAAGTTCGGGAAGAGTTTGAGCTATCAGATAGACGAGACCCTACCGGAATGGAGGGATAAGTTTTTGTCGTACAAGGAGTTAAAGAAGCAGCTCAAGCAGATCGATCCCAAGGGCGGGGATAGGAGCAAGAGGCCTAGATTGGCTGATTCCTCAGAGAATGAAACTGGAGATGCCGCTATGACTAAGGAGGAGATGGATTTTATTTGTCTTCTAGAGGCTGAACTCGAAAAGTTTAATGCTTTTTTCGTCGAGAAGGAGGAGGAGTATATCATCAGGCAAAAGGTATGTTTTTAATTCTTTTCGTCCTCTCTTGAATCTGAATCTGCTCTTACCCTTTTTTCCTTCACGAAACCCGCGGTCGGGTACTTTTAATTGTAATTGTAGTATTTGTTTCTTGTTCTGGTCCTATTTAATTTAATTAGTCAAGTTTTCTCTTCATTTGAACTGTAAATTGGAGGGTGATTCTTCGTATCGTTGTCCCGATTAGGTTATCTTTTCTCTATATACTTTGTCGCTTACTTTGTTTACTCTTTAACTGGCACTATGGATGACGAAATGCAAGCAAATGATTTTAGCCGTATGCGCATCGAAAGAATTTTTGGCCAGGAATTAGATTCTTCTTCCCAACCCTGGCCTAGTGCACTTCTTTTAACATAAACACACTAGATAACCGGATCGCCTAGTGCCTCGGACTTTATTATTTTAATTGTTCTCAGCTGTAAAACAATTGACAGTTTGCAACATCTTTTCCTTTTCTGACAAACTAAAATTCCCTTTCTTTTTCAACTCTGGAATCGACCGAAGAAGAAACCCATTATCTGCTTTCTTGTACTATTGGAGTTCTGGTTCTTAATCTTCGTGGGTAATTTGTCTCTTTAAAACGTCTCTTCAACTACTTTGTTTAAAGGCTTAAAGCGCGTTGGCATCATTTGGCAGGATATAATGGTGACTTGACAATTACTTTTTATTTATTTATTTAATTTCTTTCGCCTTTGTTGCGTCGGCAGGAGTTACAAGATCGAGTGGCCAAGGCGAAGAATTTTAACGAGGATCAGATGAAGATGAAAATACGCAAAGAGATTGTGGATTTCCATGGGGAAATGGTTCTCTTGGAAAACTACAGTGCTCTCAATTACACAGGTACAATTACTAGAGATCACGATTTTCACTAAATTGTTTGTTTGTTATGTTCATAAATGGTCAGGACTGGGTGGCGCTGTGTCTGTAAGATGTTTTGTCATGCCGTCCAAGTCAGTTAATTCCCACCCATTTACTTGTACTTTGACACTTGACAGGGCTCGTGAAAATACTTAAGAAGTATGACAAGAGAACCGGAGCTGTGATTCGGTTGCCCTTCATCCAAAAGGTCTTGCAACAACCCTTCTTCACCACTGATTTGCTTAACATGCTGGTGAAGGGGTGCGAGGCTATGCTTGATATCCTCTTCCCCTCATGTGAACCCTCTGTTTCAGGGTCCTACAACGAGGCGGCCGATCCCAGACCCCCAGCCGATAAAGAAAGATCTCTAAGAGGCCCAAAGGAGTTGGGAGAGATCGAATACATGGAGAGTTTGTACATGAAGAGCACAAGGTCAGCCTTGCGGTCTTTGAGGGAGATAAGGAGTAGGAGCTCAACCGTGAGTGTATTCTCGTTACCTCCCCTTCAAAGTAACGGGGTGGATGAGGTTTGGTGCAAAATACCTGTATTAGAGCAAGCAGCCAAGTAGTGATCGTAGTGATCATTAGAGCCGCTTTGAACGGAGATGTAAAATGTTAATTTAAAAGACAGCCAAGAGAAAGCCCTGTAAAGTATTCGAATGATCAATGTCGATGGTTGCAGCCTAGCTTTCACAGCTAATATTGTGAACAGTGAACATGACCATTTACTGTTTGTCCCTTCTGATGAGTAAATGGTGGAAAATGATTAAATCTCACTTCTTTGGGGTAAAACGTCTTACCTATCTGGCTGCCATTTTACTGTGATAATCGCACGGTGAACCGTTACCCCGGTGAGTCTCCTTCTTAAGCCATGCTTAAAAATCCCTTTTGAGTTGCTTTGATTTGGTTGGATTTGTTTAAGTTGATTTGAAGTCAATATTTCACAATAACAAGTGGAGGGTGTGGATACTGGGCCTGTGGCTCGGCCAACATGGAAGCTGCTTCACAAATGGAACATGCGCTTGAAGGAGGAGGAAACGGAGGTAGATTACCATGGTATCCTTGGATATTGCACTAGTTTTTGTTTCAAAGATTTATATTTAATGTTGGTAAATCTACAATTCATATATAAAACATGTTATAATTACGACTCATCTTCTTTGACACTCAAACTTTAGTAGAACAATTAAATAATTTAACATATATTGAAGACTAATATAAAAAAAACACTTTTAACTGAGAATTTTTTGTGAGACTTCCTCCTATGAGACTCCTATAAGACTCCACCATATTAATTATAACTCTGTGAAACTTCCTACTGTGAGAGTCATGTAAAACTATTCCATACCTGCTCTTCAACACCGCCCTAAAGCTAGAGTTCATGACTTGAACTTGCAAGGAAAATGATTTTTGGTCTTCAATCTTCTTATGCTACAAAAATTCTTCATCTTTTGTGTTTCCCCTTTCTTAAATATTTTATTTGTTAAGTTGTGTCTAATTAACGCCTTACGCATAGTCGACGGAAGACACAACGTAGTTTGGGGATTTCACACTTGTATTTTGGTTGTCTTAGTTTTCTAATTATATTTGGGGGTACCTTTATTAGGGTTATAATCGAGGATCATGAGTTGCAGGAGAGAAAAGTTAGAGAAAAACACTTGAGTGTGTGCGATTTTTCTTGTAAACTACTTTATTATTATAGTGAATTATTGCAATGGCAGAAGACAAAACATAGTCTCACCTTGAAGCGAACCTGTATAAATATTGTATTTTTGTGCTTGATTATTTCTTCTTCAGTGATTATTATTGCTCTCATTAGTATTGAATGTGGTAGGATCCATATAGTAAAGACCCCCTTTCTCATGGTTGCCACCAATTACTTGTTTCATCTTAATGTCGTGAAACACACAATGAGAGGGAAAAAAAGGTAACAAAACTAGTTCGTATTTTTAGTTAATTGACTCACAGACATAATATTCAATGGAAAGAGGTAAACAAAACATTAGATAGTGAAAATGATGATGAAATAGTGGAAGTATCGGTACCCTGAATCCTTTTTTGGGATCCATCTACAATAGAGAAAAAATGGTCTAAAGTGCATGGTGTCACGGAGGACAAATTTTCAATTTTGCCCATGAGATAGAGGCTCTGGAATCTACTATTCAAGGTGAATTGGTGACACATGAGACAAAAGAATGTGTACCAATAGTAGCAACTAAGGCGATTGTGTTTCTTTGGGGAGCAGTCGTCATACTTTTAAATTTCTAAAACAATTCATGATCCTCTTTTAATAGAGTCAATCTTCCTTTGGAAGAATTTGAGTGTGCTTCACTATTGGTAGGTGTAGTAGAGCTCGATGCTTAATTAACTTTGAAGCATGGTGGTTTGCCATGTAGGTTCCACCAATTCTCAACTAGATGATTGTTGAGCTCGCAAAAGATATACTTCATTTGCTAACCACTAGTTCTAGAGGTAGGAGTATTCCCACCTCTACCTTTTCCTTTGTTAGGTGTCTTTCCACCTCTTCCTTTACCTATACCATAACCATTATTCCCTCTCCTATGGGAGAACATAGTTGAGTTTTCTAGTTGTTATGGCTGACTGTTGGACTCCCTAACTGGAATTTGTAGCATGGTTGCACGTACATCCTTAAAGGAAGGTTTTGCAGCAGAGCTAAGTACCTATGACTTGGCAACATCCAAGTAGGATGGTTGATTTGCAAAACATATAGCTGAAATAAGATCTTCCCTCGACTTTTCATGTATGCCAATATAAAGTGCATATGGTTGTGCACTTTCTATTCTTTTAGTAGCCATCTAAATCTGGAAAAGTACTCATGACGATTGTCTTTACACTTTGTACTACACATCTTTTGAAAAATATTATAAATCTTTTGTAAACTGTCAGGGGTAGAATATAATTCAAAACATGTGTCTCATATTATTTTGGTTGTCCCTAGGTGCACTACATTGTTTACCACATGCTCTTCCATACTATTTATCAACCAGTTGACGACTAAGGTGTCTTCCCTCAACAGTTGGTGATAAGTGGGTTGCTCTACATGCAAAGATAGTTGAATTATGTGCTTAACAAGGTCTCTAGTAATCAGAAAATGTTTCACATATTGGGACCAAAACAAGTAATTCGTCGAGCCTTTAAATGGAATTGTAGTAATCCTCAAATGATCACCTTTGCTGAAATCAACATATGTAGAGGAAGGGGATGTATTTGATAATTCAGACACGGTGACTTACAAAAGAACCTCTTTTTTTTTTTTTCTTAAAAAAACCGACACCTTTAACTTAACTTAGGATAGAGTAAGACAATACTTTAACAAACTAACAAGTATTTGAAGTTATGGAATGCAAAACTATGTATTATCAAGAGATCAAATTCAGCAACCAACAAGGAAAGAACCCAACCGATAGAGCATATGAGCATGACCCTTTTTGGTATTTTTTTTATTTTTGTTTGAGTCTAAAATAGAATTCCAATCAACTAATAACCAATGGTAATTGGGAAAGAAGAAAAACAAATTAAAAGTGCTAGTATGAAAGCAATCCAAAACAACGACTTCTTGAAAAAAAAAAAAAAAAAAACAGAACTGAAGGAAGCCTTTAAGAGGAGTTTTCAAATTCCTAAGAAGGAGTTTTTGGCAAAGAATTCATGTAAAAAGCAAAAGAGATGAAAGGAGCTCATGCACATGATAAAGAAAACTGATTTTAGCCATTCAACTTGAAGAAAAAATTATTTTTTGAAGGGATAGTTAGCCTTGAGTAAAAACAAGTTTGTGACTTCCAAAAGCATAAACTGAATCCCTCATAATATGAAACATAATATGTAACTTATTTGATTAAGGAAAGAACTTGTTTAATTGACTTCACCCTTTGCTTCTCTTCAAGTAATGGTCGAACCCTTTGTTGGTTGAAGGCTGAATTAAATCCCCTTTCCAGTAGGCTTTCATACCTCTATCAACTTTACTTCAAACCTTAGAATTCCAGTTCTAATACCATGTTAATTCTAGGGTTTAATTGGAGAAGAGAAGCTTAGGGTTTAGAAGAGAGCTCGTTAATGAGATTTTCCTCCTCTCTTTCTTATTTATATAAGTGAAGCTTGAATGCCCTAATACATAAGAAACAAAAAAAGGAACACAAAGTTTTTTAATTAATTACATCTTATACCACTCACTCTTCAACATTATTTGAGGTGCATATTTGTTTATTATTTTAATTAAGTATAAAAAAATTTAATCCAAAATCTCATTTCACCCTCAAAATGAGAATTATTTTTCTGTCGTTTAGGTATTATCTCTCTACCCACAAAATTTATATTTTGCCCAAAGAACCGAACAAAATATTGGCAGGAAAAGGTATTATTGCTTGTAGTGTTTCTAAGTGCACTATCCCCCTCTAGAACTCATGTCAACATCTCTCTTCCTTGTCTTATTGCCCTCGCTTGGTTGCTCTGAGCTCTTCACTTGGTCCTCTTTTCAGTTTTACATATTATAATTTTGCACCCATTATTGGTCCCTAATACAGTGATCTGATAGAACAGGCAGTGTACGAAATGGATGAACCAGCGTTGATGAGCTTCCGAGTGTGGTTTTTTAACCCGTTTTTGAAAACGAGTCGTCGGTCTCTGATTAGAGCTTCATAAAAGGCTTTTTCACCCACCTGAAATTCAAAAAAGTGGTGCCTAATAATACTACTTTAAACATTTAACCAGCAGCGTAGCCTTTTTTAGTGATATAAAGAAGCTAAGAAACTGAAAAGAATCTCCACGGACAAATCAAAATCATTTCTATGAAGCTTGCATGTGGGCATTCAATCAGTGTAGCAATCAAAGGATTAAATGCAGGAAATCAGTTACTGTTGGTGACGAAATTTCAAGTAGAACGGAAATAGAAACTGGAACAGTGAACGAATTTCATCCAGAAAATCCCTTCTCAACGGCCCAATTCATTGAAGGAAACAACCAAGACCGTCGGACCGACAATCCCATAGAAACCACTGGTATTACGAGAGTTGGTAACTGCGTAACCTCCCCGTTTACGGCCGCAGGAAATAATAGAGAGCTAGCGATGACGAAAGCACTAGACCTCAAGTTTTAGGTAGGAGGACAACATCAACCGTAAATTACTGGGATAATTGAATCGAAGGTAAGAGTTCTTGGGTAAACTGAGGTGAAGTACCGAAGTAAAACAATTCCAGAATTTTCAGATGACTGGAACTCTTACTCTATGCAGAAAAGCCAAGTACAAGAATTTCCTCCTGCTCGAGGCGAATTGTCCAATATGGGTTAATTCAGCAAAAACGACTACACAGAAGAGTCAAATCCTCACGCTCAGCGTTCTCCACGGAGAGAATTCGTCCTCTCCCAACTTGGCTCTTTTAAGTGGAATCATCAATGCACTGCACGGATGATGCTCGTTCATTAGATGGCAGCAACTTTAGTGTCTCTTCATGTTAAATTCTGAAGGGAGTAGGTGCAAGGGAGGCCTCCCCCTTCCCCAGGTCGAAGTGACTTTTTGCTCACTTTTTCTTCTTTTAATCGTTACCCTCACTCTGTGTGAGTACCAAACCCACGTTCTCTGTTTTTATGAATTTCCGTGTTTGTTAAAGTGAGTAATGGGGCTCTTTAATTTCTTATTAACCCAGTACAATGGGTTTATTTCGCCGACACTATATCCTTCTTTTATGATACATAAAGAGCGATTGAGGAAGGAAACCCAATTCCCTTTTTCTTTTCGTTTTTTTAATCCTCTGGATGATCAGTTACTTTATTTAAGATCTCTCTCTCTCTCTTTTTCTTTTTCAGAGGTTTTAGTCCTTTCTCACGACATGGTACAGTCAAAGAAGTTCAGAGGTGTCAGGCAACGCCACTGGGGCTCTTGGGTCTCTGAGATTCGACATCCATTACTGTAAGTCCAAACTTCATCATGCATGCAATCTAGCTCCCTGCGTTCATCTGTCCGGCGAGTGATCCTGACCAGGAAGAACGTACGTGTAATTTTCTTTTCTTTGTTTCATGTGCAGGAAGAGGAGGGTGTGGCTGGGGACATTCGAATCGGCAGAGGAAGCAGCCAGGGCCTACGATGAGGCGGCCGTGCTCATGAGCGGCAACAATGCAAAGACCAACTTTCCCATCTCCACCACTCCTAGCGGAGACATCAAATCCAGGGGGGACGATTCACGCTCCTTTCCCACCAGCCTCTCTGCCGTCCTCAGCGCCAAGCTACGGAAATGCTGCAAGTCCCCATCGCCCTCCCTAACCTGTCTCCGCCTCGACACAGAGAATTCCCACATCGGCGTCTGGCAGAAGCGCGCGGGGGCTCCCTCAGACTCCAATTGGGTCATGACGGTCGAACTGGGGAAGAAGACCGACAGAGCACTGGCGTCAGTTTCGTCCCCGCCGGTGGGGACTCGGGGACACACCGGCCCCACATTGGAACCGATGGCGGAGGAGGAGGAGAGAATTGCGCTGCAAATGATCGAAGAGCTCTTGAGCAGGAACTGAACCAAGTTCTTCCCTCGCATCTGAAGTCTTGGAAGGGGAAGGTTGCTTACGCATGTAGTCTCTTTCGAAGCTTTAATGGCGTTTGAGTTTGTTTGGAGCTGTAAGCTATGGTGTGGGTGATAAATCAAACATTTCCTTGTTCTTCGTTGTTGCTTTTTATTTAAAGACTGTTACTACTTACTATCTGTTTGTCCGTCAACGTAAAACAGATCAATTTAACGACCATTAACATAAAAGGATATGTTCTCGACTATGCGGATATTTTGGTGACAAGAAATTAATAAATGGAACTGGGGTGGTTGACATTTCTTCCTCTGCTTGCTGTACTCCAAATTTTTCTGGAATGATTTGACGTCTGTGGTACAAAACTATTAAAACCATTGAAACGGGTACTCAAAAATCAGAAAAGCCTAACATGGACGCTGTGAGATTGAAGAAGAAGAAGAAGAAGAATTGTTCCAAATAATTCTGGATCTTTTCTCACAGAAGATCAAATCATAACAAGAACAAAATAAGAATTGTTCCAAATAAATTGATTCTACTGGTTAAAATTCAACAGCACTCCACGATTATATAATTCAATAGCTCCATAAACTAGTTATATTCAATTAGTTAACAGGAGAACCAAATCAACACTGCATTGGAAAAACATTAGTTTCATATAGATATCTTTACTGAGCCATACTTATGACCCATTGCAATTAAATGAGAGTCACAAATTCCCAACAAACTTTGAGAAAATATTAAGGCCATGTTAGTGTCCCTGGTTGAAATTGTATGTCCAAGGAAAAACTAGAAATATTGTTCCTCATATATATATTTCTAAAACACCTTCAGATAAAATCTTATTAGTGCCTTACTAGGAAATTATATGAAAACTTTTAAAAATTTTCAAGAAAAATTAAATGGACCTGTTAGTGCATTTTCCAGGAAAATAAATAAAAAATAATAATCTATCTTATACACTACATACTTATTCGGTGAATTTTTAGTCAAATAAAATATCTACAATATAAAAAATTTTTTATCTAAAATTAAATTGGTCATATTAAATCAACTATTATATCCTACATAATTGTCCCATATTGGAGCTGCTACATTGTTACGAAAATGGTTAGTTAATTCAGTTTATTCATTTCTCCTTCTTCTCCCTGATATTGAGACTATAGGTTGGTTAATTAGTTTCTCAAAATCATTTTTATCTTCTTCTTGATCTTGTCCAAATGTTTTATCATCTCCAATCATTTCTACTGATTCCTCTCCTTTAATCCCTTCATCATTGCAATCAGATATTTGTATAAAATTGTGAATGATACAACATGCAATGACAATTTTCACCTGTCTTGTGTGGGTATTAAAAGTGTTTGATCCAAAATTGCAAACCGCTGCTTCTACCTACCAAAATTCCTCTCAATTATGTTTCTTAATGATGAATGTCAATGGTTAAATAACTTTGTTACTATATGAAAGAGATAATTT
The DNA here is from genome assembly GCF_029961685.1 of Aristolochia californica. Classification (NCBI taxonomy): domain Eukaryota; kingdom Viridiplantae; phylum Streptophyta; class Magnoliopsida; order Piperales; family Aristolochiaceae; genus Aristolochia; species Aristolochia californica. The sequence continues at coordinate 1,001,885 of NW_027182268.1, forward strand.
TTATCATATTCCTTTAATTGATATCTAGTTGAACGATAAAGTGCCAAAAACCCAAGCAAGTTCGCATCCCCAAAATCTACCAAGTAGTACTTTTCTATAATATGAAATAAAAATAATAATTAATATGAATAAAGGTAACATGTACAAAAATAAATGAATAAAACAAACATATTACCTATTGGAAAAATAAGCCCAAAATGAGAGCATAAATGAGAGCATCAATTGCTGATCCTTCCCACCCAACTTCTACAAAAGTCAACTCCATATTGAAATTACATCTTTGCCAATAATATGGGCATGCGAGTCCCATCAATTGCTCCAATGCAATTCTAAAATTTTCACATGGAAAGTTAATATAATTGTTCTTTGAAATGAATAAATATATAAATAATAATTAAAGTAGTTGTTTACCTTGAAATAGGGATAATACTTCTTATTACCAGCGTTTTTTGGATGAACATTTCTAGTTGCAGGAGGACGTATGAAAGTATTTTTCAATTCGAGTCTCGCCTTTAGTACTCTATTGAAATATGTACTAATAGTCCAATATAAACATCTGAAATGTACCATTGACATTGGATAGTTTTGGCCCTAACCTATGGTAACTATGAACATAGTAACTTGTTCTTCAACTTTAATGCTCTTGGTGTCCACAAGAAGTCTCCTACTTTTTAGAAAATTATAGAGGTTGGTAAAACCATACAATCTCATCCTATACACATATCTAAACAAATTTTTATTATGCTCCAACATTAAGCATATATGAGCCCCTCGATCCAATCCATTTTTTTGTGGCACAAATACATTTTCAAAATAATTTGATATGTTAACTAGGGAAGTTCCTATTGCTCCTACAAAAACAACAAAACTCTGGTTTCTAATAATCATGGTAATCTTGATACTTATCATAATAAAATATCAATGCCAAGCTATCTAATAAACACATAAAAATTAAGAACACATTGATACCAAATATGAAAATTCACATATATAACTAAAAGTTCATATATAACATTAAAACAACTATTCTCATTGTCAACAAGGGAAATCAAAACATAAAAGCCAACTACAAAAATCCATTATATAATGATTATAACAAGGACAAATTAATATGCTTTCTTCCTATTAGATTACATTGTCCTATTTTTGTTTTCTTCATAGAGGAATTTTAAAAACTCCCTTTTCCCAATGTCATATCGAAAAAATAACACTTTATTTTTCATTTATCCAACAAAGAAGGAGGATGGTGGCAAAGATTTGTGTCCAAATCAAGAATTTCTTGAATAGTATTAATCCATTTATTTGCTGCAGAACTATTCCCAACTTTTACTAATTTTTTAGTTGCAATAGAAAGTTGTTTGTTCGATACAAGCCACCATTGCTTTGTCCTTCTCCCCCATTACTCGAGCTCGATGTTTATGCTTACTCAACAAAGGAGTTTGGTGGTCTCAGCTATGGCTACGAGTTCAGCCACCTCCAACACTTGATCCTGCTCTTTGTTCAGTCCTTGAATCCATTACACCATCATATCCAATTTGCACTTCATCTTACTCATTATGACTAACTTTTGTAGCTTCATTTGTCTCACTTTCACCATCTACCATAACAACATTCATTCCAATTGCTAAATTTTCTCCAACCATCGTATAGAAAAGTTCATAGTTGCGACAACTTTGATGCTTAAAGTGTTCAACATCTTTGTTTTTTTTCCTTTAAACTTTAAAAGTTCAACCTCTCAAATCCTCTTTGATCTACCAAAAACACCACCCACAATGGAAAAAAAATCAAAAAAAATTCTTGACTTTCACCTCTCATGCCTCTTCTCTCACAAATCTTTCATTTTGGCTCCCATCTCCCATCTCCCTTCTCCATCTTCCACCCACTGCATAACATCAGCCTCATAACTTTCGTATCAAACAAGAATCTTATATACACCAGTAATCCAGTAAAATCACTCTAAAAATTGATTCTAAGGACAAATATCTAATATCAACCTAAAAATCTCTAAGGAAAAATTCAATGATATCCATCTCTAATATCCACCACTAGCCTTTAGTGGCAGTCTTCACATGCATAATGTTGACATAACAACACAATGCTTGTAGTACCAGCCATGTACAAGTGACAATCTCCTTGTAACCCACAATGTAAGATATAGATTAGACTTCATATTTAAAAATCTAACATAAAATTACAATACATAAATCCAATGTTGTACATAAATATTTCATACAAGGCAGCAATTACTAACTACTACTGAATTGGACATGTCAAAAAATTGTTCTTCAATATTTTTGTTTTATTCCACTTTTATCAACTGATGTGCATCAAAGGCCCAAAGACATGCACTATCCAAATCAAACAAGTTTCACATTATGTAAAACTCTAATCATTTTATCAGATATAACTCAAAGAGGATAGCCGGTCATAGTTTTTCTCATTAATCAAGAATTCTAAAAATACAACAAGAAAATGTATTTTCTTGTCGATGTGTACATCCAAATTGATGAAGTGCTTGTAACAGAAGTTCAAGTTTTTGAATGTTATAACAATTTAATTAAGCAAAAAAAATGATTAGGCTTTCTTACTCTATTTGTGCAAACTATTGATTAAGTGGTTTCTTCCAGCGAACTTCAAACTTACTCTTCGTATTGCTAGCCTCAATGTCATCATGGGTCCACTCCTGTTCGACGATGGAAGTGTGTTTGACCATTGTCGTTTTAGAGATGTTATAATTAAATCCTGAGGCTTTTGGGTTATGAATAGATGGATGATGATGGTTGCAGGTTTGAAGAGGAATGAAGACGTAGCAATCCAGCAAGGTTTTTGCCTGGGATTGTTGATGATGAAAATCACAACCGAAAGAGACAACAATGAATGGACTATTTTGGGTTTAGATAAGGCTCTGACTCGAACCAATAAAACGGGATTCAATGGCTGCTTCTTAGACTGTACCCAGTAGAGGTAGAAGAGAAGCAATTTTTTTCAAAGATTTCAGAGATGGGAGTTTGGTTGGGAAAGACAGAATATATAAAATCTGAAAATAAGAGATGGGGAATGACCAATTTTGAAGAGGGGACCGGCGGCCAGCAGTGATGACAATTTGAAAATCTACCAAAAAATTGTCTAATTTCCCATTAATTTCTCACTTAAAAAAGAGAAAAGAATTTCCAATAGTTCTCTATAAATTTAATCATTTATTGTCTTTTAGTGTTGAAGACTGTTACAGCTGCTGCTTATTTCCAACATCGAGAGAGACTTAGTATTTGATCCTGGTTAAACAATTTTGTCCTGTTTTCAGTTGCATTTAGAAAGAAAAAATAAGAAAGAGAAAATACAAACCAACTCCTAACACAGAGAATCTACTCTCCGAATTGATGTAACGATGAAGTACAAAATCCCTCACGAGAGACGATAAAAAATGGCGTGTAGCAGATTTTGATAGCATTGGGTTCACAAGATTTATTTAGGGTCAGTAACTTCAATTTGCAGACATTCCAGTAAAAATACCAAAAATAACTGAAAGCAAACCAAACCAAACCAAACCAAACATATGAGCATCAATCTCGACGTTCTTTTTCTGTTTTTTTTTTTTTTTGTTATGTTGGCTACAGGTTACTTTCCTTGTGTACTAAAACACAGAACAAAAATTCTAAACAGATTGCTCTAACGAGCTTCCAAGAATTTACAGCACCACACCAACCCCAGCTCAAAAACTACACGCGGGTTGAAGAAACAAAGAGAACAAGCCATTTACACACAGTTTCTGTACAGAAAAAACAAAACCAAAAAACGACAACAATTGGATATCGACGATGCCTTGTGTAATCCCTTCTAAATCTGATCAACTACTATCCCACCATCTTCCCTTTCAAATGACAGGTCTGCCACATTCAAATTGATCATTGGGATCTTTCTCTCTCTGTTTTCTTCAATTTCACCCCCTTCACAGCTTTGGTCTGCTTCTCTACAAGCAGGACGCGGGACATCACGTAAGCCAAAAGCTCTTCCCTATGTGAAAACGTAAAATCCAAATGAGCATACTCAAACTCCCGGTACGACACCTCTACACCAGCATTTTTCATCAAATTATAATGTTTCCGGATCATTGAGGGTGGGATGACTTTATCCTTACGGCCAGCAACCAGGTCAACAGGAACATCAATGAGCCCATAGTGCTGGCCAAGATCCAAAGGTTCAGGTGCCCCATATGCCTCAATGTTTGCTGCCTCACTTCCATAATCATACATTAAAAACTTTTTTGCATACTTGATCTGAGCAAAGTGATGAACAACATATAATGATACTCCGGGCATATCGTTCATGTTATAGTGAGGCAGCCCAATAACCCCAACCCAGTTTGAGCTGTCCCCACCAACTACATAACTCATGAGAGTCTGAACTAATCCTCCTAAGGCAGGATAATTATGGAAATCCCTTGCAAGCTTGTTCAAAAGCATTCTGAAGAACCTTGTAGGTATATATAATCCTGGCACCAGAGGAGCCAGGATGGGTGCCAAAAGGAGGACTAGGTTCTGCACTAATGTAACAATAATGGTAGCATCCTCATGGAAGCCTGCCGGAGACAATAAGATCAACCTCGACAGTCTGTGAGGCTTCTCTTCAATCCGTCGTGTTATTACATACATAAGCATCACTGCACCCCCCAAACTGTGGGAGATTGAACAGAGTTTGTACGGCTGGTCATCGACCTCGTCATCATTATCAATTTGAATTAACTTCATTTCTGCAGTTTTGATTTGATGAATTTTCTCTACCATAGCAGGGACATCTCGAGTACCGTGCTCGTTGATGGAGTACCTCCAGTACCTGCAAAATTTATTTTTAGTTCGACTCAGAAAGATAAAAAAAAAAAAAAAGACAAACAAACTACAAGAAAAGCTGGAAGAAGGTTTCAATTAGAATAAAATGAAGCCTGTTGCATGCAACAGGCCTTCCCAAGTGACTAGCATTAGGAAAAGGTGCTTAGCATAAGGTGTAAAGTACTTTCCGTCCCTGCTAAACTACAAGTTGCTGATCCTGCCACCACACTACTCCATTTTCCACACCACCACAGCACTTGAAATGATAAAATAAAGGCTCTCACATGAGATTCAGATCTACCACCAATTAAACCGGTAATGTAATACTACTCCGTGTGCTGGCATCAAAGTGGGTATTACCTTCGAGAGGAAATATTCTTGTCAACATGCTCCCTTGAAACCAATCCACGTAAATTGCCAAGAAAAACATCATAACCTGTAAAATTCATTTTCATGGACAACATAAGTATGCAATGGCTACAATTTAAGTATTTGATACAACAGAATAAAAGCAAGCAGTACCTAATAAAAGCAAGCAGTACCTTGATCATAGGCAGCAAATGCTGGAGAGCCAACCACTCCATTAGATACCCAACTGGAAGAAAATTAAAACATTAGAACACAATGATAAATCATCCCACATACTCGTGACATCAGAAGATGTATATTAAGATGAATATCATAAAATCCTTGAAACTAAGTTGAGTATAAGCAAAGAGGATTTATGTTCACATATTGCAGACAACAGTCATAATAAATATTTCAAGTACTATTTTAGTCCCTAATGCTTCCTATTTCAGTTACACCGTTGTTCCTCTTAATAGTACAATTGGTAGAAACATCCATCAAACCATCAATACAGTGCATAGAGCAAACTCCTATTGGTATGACTACAACATCAAGTCAACTGCTACAGAACATAAAAACAAAGGCAAGAAAAACACACAATATTGTAGTGATGGGGCCTCCTCACACCAGTATATTTAACATTTCTTTTTTTCTTTTTTTCTTTTTTTCTACACTCGTGATTCTCCTCCTAACTCATTATCTTTGCTTTCAAAGAGAAAATTCTAGGTAAACAGCAAGAAACAATATATATTTCATACTTACCGGAGGATTCACTGATGAGGATCAGAAAGAACCTTTAAACACCTAAAACTATCTACTCCCAATCACTTTGCTAAAGCAAAGACGTACAAGGGAGGGGAGGACACACATCTCTGAACAAGCTGATATTTGAGCTGGTGTGTTTTGCTAGTGCAAAGATGTGGGGGAAGGGAGGTCCCTTCCTCTCTCTCCATCTATCTGTGAAAGCTACATGTCTTACACTATCAGAGATACCTCTCAACTCATGCAAAGAAGTTCGGAGGGAGAGAAGAGAGCTCTCTCAGTCTACTTGTGAAAGGCACACGTCTTACACCAGCAGAGTCGCCTCTCTACTCATGCAAAGAAGTGCAGAAGGAGGAAAGAGAGCTCGCCTTCCCTTCACAACACACCCCGCCCGCCCGGCCCCAGTTTTATAGAGAGGAAGTGCCTCTAACATACAGGAAGAAACAAAAGGCGGATGCTGCCTCGGGACTCCTTACCTAGCCAAGGTATCAGCAATGCTGTTAGCACTCCTTGGGTGTTAACAAGGTATTTAGCAACATGTGGCAAATACATTATTGACTGATAACTTTTTTATGGCTGATCCTTTGCTTAGATTTTTTAGCTCTACATTTCACTAGTTCCTTTCCACCCCTCTCAGGGAAGGCCATGTATCTTTCCCACAAAGGTGTCATAATTTTTTTTTTTTAAAAAGGATAATACCCCCTTTTCAATTTCCATGTACCCCAAAATTCACTTATTCAAAGGCTTATACCCTTTGGCTATAAGATTATGCCACTCTCTTCCTTGTTTTTTCCACTCCCTATTTCAAATGGCAACCCAAGGAAAAACCCTCAGCAACACTATAATGGAAAAGTTCAGCTAGAGGATTTCCACCTTAATTTCCCCTCTGTCCTCTTGGCCTTGCCCACTGCATTACGACATTTTTCCTCTCTCGTATTACTACGTTGCCTATAAGATTGAGATCATTTTCTTTTTTGAAAAATCTAAGATTGAGGCCATTGAGAGCATGATATCTAAGAAGAGGTGTACGTGATAGATACCTACGTTCAAGCAAGATATTTACCTTCATACAGAAAGGATAACAAGCCCAGATGAAGATGATAGGCTGATGCACTCTAGAGATTCAACACTAAGCAAAATGCCTTGTGGAGCAAAATTGTTGCAAAAGGACAGGTCCTGACCTCCTAATGGGTTCCTTGAGATCCCATTACCTACTACATCTCGAGCACAAAGGAAGTCCTTTGAAACCTCCAAACATATAGTCCAATTGAGGACTAGAATTTCTTGAGGGAGTCTCGACTAGATTTTGGCTCAAAATCTTTTTTGGTGCACGTGTATTCACATTAAAAAAAAAAAATCTTCTTGGTGCTTCTTCTCTAGCATGCGTTCCAAGCAATGTATCACATTGTTCAAGATCTATATGTTCATGCCAACTCCCATCTTTCTAGATAACAGTTACAGAAGTTGAAATCTCAACATTCATTAGGTCCATTAGGAGATGGAAACCTGAAAGACCAGCAACCTCTTCAGCTTGACAATCACTAGTTTCACAGCAGCAGGAAAGATCACATTGTTTGAACAAAGCTTTTTCAGAGACTTCATAGTGTCATCTTTTTATGCTTATTTTTTTTTTTTTGAAAGAGTCATTTCTTCTATGCTTTCCCTCATTAGTTGTGAGACCTCCATAATTCCTCCAACATTTGAGGTAAATTTTAACCCATCTAGAATACACAGTTCGTCAGCTACGCTTTTAAAGGAGAAATAGTAATCCGGAATCAGCACAAGAGCATGCTTTAGCTGATCAAGGAACTGCAGATTACCTACTTGTTCATTGCTCATTCATTTCTGACATCCGGGGATCATTACAAGGAAAGATTAGCCTCTAATTTTGAATGCCCACATCCCTACCAGCCATATTCAGCAATCAATTGGCTGACGATGAGAACTAGAAGCAAGAAGAAAAGATAGAGAAAAGAAATAGAGGGCTGCCACATATTTGTAGTCAAAGTTTGGTTGACAATTTTGACACCTTTTTTTTACTGAAAATGGCAATTAATTTTTATTGAGATAGCTCTTGATACTCATGTCGTCAATTAAACAGTAAATAAACCACAATATTGCCCCCCTCACTTACAGCAGACTATGAAAATTGTTAAATGATAAATTGAAAAAGATTTAGAAAAGAAAGAAGAAAAGAGGAATTGCTGAAAAGAGAGCAATAGCGAGGCTCACGTTGGGAATTGTGCTCAACACCTTATCCTCTTATTAACTTGAAGAGAAAATGGGTACGATTATATAAATACTCTCCATACACAAAATAGCTTTATAACTCCCAATATACACCTCCAAATTACATGAAAATTAAATCACAGACAAATCTAAACATGCTGAGTAAAGCAGTAACTTCACTAAGAACTACAGACTATGTAAAATGACTAAACTGCCAACCAAACTTAGTGGATTCCAACCAAAATGATTCACTTCCTCTAGGTCATGTGAATTCCAACCAAACTTTCTATGTCCACTAGCACATTTTAGGTGCTTTAGATAATTCACATTCCCTTCCAATCTTCATTGTGCACTAACAGGGCCAAAGAAAATCAAACAAGACCTAGTGAAACAACAACTAGAAAATGTAAAAATTTTCAAGGCCCTAGTAAAATATAAACTACAGGATAAACATCGAAAGTACTTTTCAACCCTTGTTGGTTAAAAATTTGCAGAATACAAGTGAAAATGACTGGTACATAGATGAAAAAAGAGTTTAAGATTTTTTAACCAAACATCCATGTCCAGCAAGTAAATATTCCAGCAGAGTAATGGACAGCACAGATCCGGTTTAGGTCTGTTTTTTAAAAACCCAAACCCAACCCCACAAGAACATGTAAGGAGATTGGAAATACAACCGTATCCGCAAGTTCCCCTTTCCTCAACCCCTTCCACCTATCCCTAGCCATTCCCACTTCAACCCTGGCCAATTCCATCTTTTTCCTTTATTTTTAATATTTTCATAAAATTAAAAAATAATTATAACAGATAAATTAATTTTACAGCATAAAAGCAAAGAATAATCAAGAATGCACCAAAAAAATTAAAAGAATTCCATCTTTTTTTTCTGAACTTGGATGTCATTTTAGGTTTATAAGGAAGGATAGATAATGTAGTTGACCGGGCAGCTGGGATCGGAGTCAAGTTTGCAGACACCCGAACCTACACAGATATTTCCCCCAACTCCATCCCCACCACACAGGTGAGGAGGGTTCTTCTGGTTGAGTTCAGTTAGGTTCCCATTTAACCCAATGCCCAACCCTACTCTATCCAACCTAGTAACAAGTAAGTCTTCAGAAACTGACACTTATAAGCTACAATGTTAACAAATAACTTACCCCATGGACGAATCCATTATACCATGTTGTAGATACAAGACCTTTTGGGAGTCACGCCTGAAACATGACAAGAAGAACCAGACATCAGCAATAATTGAAATCAGTATATTGGAAATCAAGAACTAATTATTCAAACCAGAAAACAACTAACAAGACAACAACCATTACCTTGGAATTCTTTCAAGAAGAAGAACATAACCATCTGAAGTAATCACATGGATAGCTTCATAAGGATACCTGAAATGAGACAGCTATACTTAAGAGAACTACCAAGAGAGTTTGTAATGACCATGCACAAGTTTCTTGAAGAGGAAAAGCAAAAAGAAGTAGAAAAGAAAAAGAAATAAAAGTTGGTTGTGACAGTTAAAATCAGATGCCACATTTACAGGCACATAAACTCTTACACTGATCAGGAAATTAAAAAAAAAAAAAGCAAATAATTTAAAAAAAAATGCTATAGGAAAACAGAGCTATCTTACCCAAGCTCTGATATAACATCCTGGCATGTCCGACCGTCTGTATTCAAAAAATGACGAGATGTAACGATTCTTTCCCTAGGAGTTGGATCCACATCTCCAAAAGAAGTTTTAGGGACCAAAACATGATCAAGAGTTTCTTGGTTTAGGCTGTTGGGAGTGAATAACCATCTATAAAAGGAGTTGCAAGATTCCCAAGGGGAAAGAAGATTATGGGCTCCCTTACGAAAAATATCAAACACAGCTTCAATGAAGATTTCCATCCCAAGTTGGAGATCCTGATTTAAAATACACATTATCATATATGAGAAGATAAATGTGACCTTATTGAAACATTTTAAAACAGAGAATGCAAATCGATATACACTTAAAAATAATTGTATGTAAGTGTACTACCAAACACTAACACATGCAGACATAGAGAGAGAGAGAATAGGATAGATAGAATTATATGTCACAACCTCAACTACACCACGTCTCCTGTCAGTTGCTCGGTGGACCACATAATCTTTTATGAGATTTGATTTCTTTGTAGAACTTAGAGAGTAAGATCGCTGATTTCCTGACCTAGAAGGGACTGGATCATATCTTAGAGACCTAGGTGAACGATACAAATATAAGAGTAATTTCAGAGGAAATGTTATAGGCCAGGAAACCCAAGACAGAAACCATCTTGTCCAGTGTCTTTGGCGCTTTTCATACTTTGGTAAGGTGCTTGATCGAAAGAAGCGTGAACATTGAGACATAGGTGATGCAGGACACGTATTTTCATCATTATCTTCTTCACCTGATAAATTTTCTTCACTTTCAGATGAACCAGGATCCATAGAAAAATCATGAATAAACTGGTTGAAAGAAGAAACACCACTGCCATTGAGAGAAAAGAATTAAATGTCAGAAAAATTAATAGCACTATAAGCAGTTAAACAGCTATATCTGAAGAAGACTCCAATAATGATGTCAAAAATAAGTACACCTAATATAAATAAATCAGACCAAACTGACTTCAGAAAATAAATCTAGTTCAATAACAAGATAAGATGATCACAAGACCATCCAACTACACTCTTCTCGTAACGTTTTCAAAACCAGGAAAACATAAAAGAAAACAATACCACCCAAAATAAAAGACAGGGAGTGCTTGTCAAAGCTGCAAAGTTACTTTCATGCTCCTAATTTGGATTTTTATCAGATTAAGTCAACATGGTTGCTTTTACCAGACCTTTTTGTTTTAACATCTTTGTCGGGTATCCTTGATGAGCACCATCACAGAAGAGCAAGCACATAGGTCTAATTATTGTTTAGGTTAATGACTTTATGTGACAGACAATAGTACTAAGATATTGCAACTCCCATCGGAAAGTTTTTGTATTTTGTCATTTTTTTATGGATTTGTAGTGGAAATTGGTAAAAGAATCCAATGGCTTTTGATTGAACAGGTTGTTTGGGTTGTATAACACTTTGACACTGGCCTGACCCTTGTATCCTCTCTTCTTTTTAATATGCCTTTTTAAAGAAACAAAATGCAAGACCCATATCACACACACAAGTCTTCCTTTAAATAAAAAACAAAACTGAAGTCTTAATCTACACACATAAGGTTTCTATAAGAGCAATATCTGCAAACTGAGCTATGTGAACTACACTTTTTCTTTCAGAGCTAATTATATTAGAGAACAAGTAAATTACATATTACAAACAATAAAAAAGGTACTTGGCCCACCCTTTATACATCTTTGAGCTTTAGATTGCAAAAAAAAACAACAGAAGAGGGAATACAGGATATCCGGTAAAAAAAATTTCATTGAAGTAGAGCTACATTAGCACTTACTCTTCCATGCAGCGCGGAAGCCGTGGTCCACGGAATGTGGGTCTGAGCTCCCAGCCATGGATACCTTCAAGAATATAAGTCTTTCCAGGCAACAGGGCCAAAAGAAGAGCTGATAACCCATTAATGAACCTTACAATATTATGCACGGACTCGTAAGTCAATATCTTAACTGACCTGCATAGGACAACAAAAACATAATATCATCATTTCAAAAGAATTAAAATAAACGGTGAAATTAATATTCATGAATTTAAAGTTTTTTGATAACTGACAAACAAGTTTTCACTTGTAAGAAATAATCTAATAAGGTGCAAGATTCTTTTAGGGGCCAAGCATAATATTGAACTTATGTTTTCAAAACTACTTAAGTTTAGTTTTTAAAGTATTGTTGAAGAGTAGAAATGGAAGAGTCTTAATGACTCTCACAATAAGAAGTCTCACAAAGCCAGAATTAATATGGTAGAGTCTTACAGGAGTCTCACAGGAGGAGGTCTCACAGAACAGGCTCAGTTACAGGTGTTTTGGTTATGTTAGTCATCTATATATTTTCAGTTGTTCAATTATTCTAAAACTTATCTTTTAGTGTTTAACTTTGGGTGTAACTGGAACAATGGTAGTTTAATTATCATTGGATTCTATTGGTTTCCTCTATTATAAATAGAAGCTCATTGTACTCAAAATTGCATCAAGTCAATAAAGTTTTTTTCCTTTCTAGAAATTCAACATGGTATCAGAGCGGGTTTTGTGAGTTGACTCGATCAACCCACAGATAATGTGATCCTTTTCTGATCTATCATCTCTAGTAGCTTAGGTTCATATTCTATCTTTTTATTCTTTCCGGCCTCAGTACCCGTTGTTTTCTTGGCGTTCGCATCTCCATGCTGAACTTTTCATATTACAAATTATGTATTGATAGGAAAATCATCTAGTCTACTTCCCAATACAAAAAGAATTTTGGCAATTGGAGTTTTTTAAAAAGAGAAATCGATATTTGAAGCAACAAAGGTCAGCCTCCAAGAGAGGTTCGAGAAGTTGCAAAAAACTTCAACTTTCGAGCCGTTTTATACTATCAAGAATGAGACTTTATATGGAGAATTATATATCAAAAGAAAGATCTACAAGTCTATTTTCTTACCTATCCATCCAATTCTCAATCTGATTGTTCTAGGGGGAGATATCGATTCGGAAGGGTCAATGGTAATGCTGGCCAAAGAAGAAAGAGTACTCAATTTGACCAGATTAAAAAGTCTGAAATCTATCAGTTTTTTTCTCTCAAAAGAAGTATATTTTATGAAGAAAAGTTTACTTGGATAAAAGGTATCAAAGTCTAGTTTCAGAAGGAGAAAATTTCATGTCAATCTGATTTATATTTAAGAAGATATTCGCATTGGAATCAACAAGAGTCAAGCTATAGAACGAAGAAAAAAAGAGAACATAAAAGATTCAAGAATGAAGCTTTTTATGTCAAATTAGGTAACAAATTAAAACTCTTTGAGTTTAGTTTTTTGAGCAACAAACCGTTTGTGATTTTGAGCTATATTTTTGGAGATATCGATATTAGAAGTACAAAAGGTCAATTCTGCCAAAAATCTCTCTTTTTTCTATTTTCTCTCCTATTATCTCTCCATGCATTGACGTGAATTGAGTTTCCTTTTCTCATAGAATCCTAATTTTTTAGCCAAATTGTTCTTCTAATCAAAGAGTTTTAGTCAAAATTAATCACTCCATGATGTACACATTCAAGGTATGTAAAAAATTTCTGCTTCAATGTTGGTTTCAAGTTTTGTGTTTTTGTTACTTGGTTGTGTATTTTACGCATTGTTAACTCCGAAAATTATTGTCACCCCCCAAAAAAAGTTATATTTGGTCAAATTTTTAAAATTTTACCGTTATAGTCTCCCCTAGTTTTGCAAAAAGAAAAAAAAGGTCATATTCTAGATTAGTTTGGAAGTATGAGTGTTGTATAGCCACTTTGTTCCGATTAAAATTGTTTTCCTCTAGTATTTCTTCATTTTATCTTCTTGTGTTTTCATCACTTCACAGCAATGCCTAAACCCACTACCTAAAAAGTACAGGAATGTGCCCAACATCCAACTTGAGTCAAGTCTTTTATTCTTCACCCAAGAGGTGATTTATGTTTGAGCTATCCTTAAAAAAATGAATAGTCCCTTTGTTGTGCCCTAAAGTTGGACCGTTTTCCACCTTTAAAATTGAACGGTGGTTTTCAGACTATGACCACTTTAACTGATGTATGAAGCTTTGTCGTACAACTAGGAGTGATTTTCTTCTCCCACGTTGTGTTTTGTCCAAGCTATGTCTCTCTGTCTTTTTTATCCTCAGCTTGATGTATGTTATTCCACATGTTGTGGTAATTTTTATGAGTCCAAAATATTCAAGAAAAGGGGAAAACAAATGATGAAGATTTAACATCTATGAAAAAATTTTAGCCAATGGAGATTGAAGACCAAGAATCATTTTCATTGTAAGCTGAAGTTATAAACTCCAGCTTGAGGTGCTAAAGAGCAGATATGGATAAGTCGTAATGACTCTCAAAGTAAGAAGTCTCACAGAGCCAGAATTAATATGGTGGAGTCTTACAGGAGTCTCACAGAAGAATTTCAGTTAAAGGTGTTTTAGTTATGTTAGTTTTCTATTTACGTTCAATTATTCTGAGACTTATCTTTTAGTGTTTAACTTTAGGTGTAACTAGGACAACGGTAATTTAATTGTAATTGGATTCTACTAGTTTCCTCTATCATAAATATAGGCTCATTGTATTCAAATTACGTCAAGTCAGTGAAGTTTTTCTCTTTTCCAGAAATTCAACAAGTATTCCTTTTGAGATCAATACAGAATCAGGTTTCACACTGTTTAGTAAAAAAGGAGTGGCATACTCCAGATAATAAGAACTAACCAAACCTCTCAATGATCCCAAATAAGTAAAAACTAAGGAAGTAAAGCAATTGATCCCTGTGGGATATGGTTTTTGGAGCTTTGCTACATGCTTCAAGGGTCTGCCTTGCTCTTGGCTGACCTTATAATTTTCACACAGAAAGATAAAAATAATTTTACTTCCGTCACACAGAGGCCTATCTCAATAATGACTATCTACCAGATTATCTGATATGCTAAAAAATTTTGGACTAAAAAATTTCGCAATATAGGTATGAAACCTAATTCCCCCGTTTTTGCCTGAGCACATTACCTGACATTATTCAAATGAAAAGGAGATCATTTTGGACTAAGGGCCTATATATACCTCACTGGAATCAGCCATAATGTGAATATATAAAATCAGATCAAATAAGTCTTCCAAACAAGTCAATATGATCAGCCAAGGTGGACCCCACCACACAAAATTAGGGTTAGGGCAATTATTGTGATGTGCGCAAATCAAAACATTAGAATCCCAGCTTAAACGTCAAATAGATCAAAAGACCATTAAATAGGGCTGACATCAGCATGAACTGAGGATGACATAGCACAGGTAAGTTAGGAGTTGGCGCACATCTTAAGATCAAGAACCCCTTTTGGGCAGTATAAAACATCAAGATCTGTTCTAGGAACAGCAAAACCAGTAACCCTAGGGTTATGGCGGAGAGAAAAATAGAAAAGATTAGATTTTTACCAACCAGTAGCCGAAAAACCTGAAAAAGATCCCTCTTTTATGCAGACGTCAGCTTCAAATGATGATAAAGTCTAACAAAAGGCCTTCCCAGATGTGATCTACTACTCTAATACTATGAAAAAAGTAAGAAGAGAGATGAAAAGAGAGAATGAGAGAGAGAGAAAGTGGAGAAGAAAGTGCTCCGTTGGGGGTCATGCAAGACCCAAACCTATTTATTAAGAGATTTGAACAAAAATTATAAATATACCCCTCACTAAAGTGAAACCCTAATCTCCTTATATCACTCATTCTACATGTCCTAAATACATGAAAATTGGACCATAAACATAATTCAACACGAGGAACAAGATTATATCAAGATATATGAATAAGGATAAAGTAAAATAACCACAAAATACCCTTGTACTTGTTTGTCAACAATGGTAAAATTATCTCCCCATCTGAGTAAGATGTATATAGTAATTTCTTTGTGTTTGATTCATAATTTTTCCTTTTAACCTTGACGGTGATGTATATGGCTCTAAACATACAGCGTAGCTCCTCTTTCTAAAGGGTGAAACCTAATGGTGCTCAAGAGAAAAATAAGATTGTCCACAAAGTGACCGAAAAATAAATAGCAATAATAATAAGAAAAACGAAACTAGAAGAAAACAGAAAAGAGATATAAAGGATCAAAACAATTTTCTAAAGGTAAATCTCATTAGGGTGGAATATCAGAAATAATAAATCAAAAACACCATGTAGGACGACAAGTTTTATATAACTGGTGAAAATATAAAAACAGGAAAAGACAAATACCTATCGTTCTCAAAACCTGTCACCCAAGGAACGGTAATAAGAGTTCTCGAAACAAATATAAGCATCCAATGAACACAAAAAATGCCGAAGAAAGAAATGAGAAACAGAGCAGCCGAAAGAAGATACTCGAACAAATGAAAGAAGGAGGACATACTCTTTCGTGATGACCAGAACATTGTCTACAAACCGCTGCAACATGAGCTCCAGGAAAGGGGTCCGAGGCGATTACGGAGGTCAATAGGCCGTTCGAGTTCCAAAGAAAACCAAAGAGAGGGTGGAAAACCGCAATAAACAGGAAAGTGAGGTATTTGAGGATTCCACGTCTGGAGAATGGCTCAATCACTGTCTGTACAGGTTTCCGTTGGTAGACGCGACGAGAGATCCGGTGCTGCGTAGTCGTTGACGCTCTCCGCAAGTTTGTAGGGGCTCCGCTTGATCCGTAAATAAGCCGCCCTGACCTCAACGCCAGAGAAGGGAGTGGAAAGAATCGAGAATTACAAATTAAAAACTAAGGCGTGTAATGTCAGACATTCAATATAAAAGTTTCAATATAAATAATCAATCACACACACCATAAGAGACAAAGAAATTATTATCGATGTTCTCTTATTAGTTTGCATTGTGCAATAACCATTGCTTGAAAATTTTCACTATATAAACTCTAATAACTAAAATTTACGCAAAGAAATTATGACTCTCTTTATACCACATGTAGATCAAATGTGTGTTTTTACAAATTCAATCTCCACAAGAGATTGGCTAGATTCTAGCTCTAGTTGACCTCTTTCTATCTAGTTAAATAGGTTTTAGATGAACTTTTTACAAAATAAAATCAAATAAAGGAAAAATCACTTACACCCTTTTTTTAAGAGTACCTTCTCCTTGAGAGATCCAAGCATCCACTCTTTTACAGTACAATGTGAATATAGGAGCTTGTTGTATAAATGAAATGCAAGGAAAGGTAGAGGAAAGAGTAAAAGATTTTGCAAGGTGATGATTTTCTTTCACTCAAAAACACTATAGAGAAAAATTGCAAGACTTTGAGAATAAAGGCTTAATGATTTGCTAATAATACTCATTAACTTCTCTATGTGAGGTTTGGTGAGGTATTTATAACTTCTCCAAACCAAACTAGTCATTTTTGGCCCATTTGCAAAAGTTAGTGTTAGGATTGATCGATAAATCGTGTATTATGACTATTTTTCTGTTAGGATGTGACTTATTAATCAATGGACTAATCGATCAATTTTTTATCGTTGGGCTTGATATGTTAAGTTGATCGATCCTTTCCAGGGTATGATGATCAATCAATCAAAATTCCCTCTGACATTGCATTGCAAGTATAATCGATCAATGGACTTCCTATGATCAATCATGTTTTATGTCCCTAATTAGCAAGATTTTGTTTGTCAGATCACTCATGTAGGATGATCAATCATTCAATGTCAAATTCGTATGCCTAGATAGTATTAATCGATCAGTCCAAGTGGAATAATTGATCATGCTTTATAGCATAAAAATAGTCATATTCTGGATGATCGATCAATTGACTTAGGTTGATGTGGAATCGTATTTGTATCGCTCGGGCCAATCCTTGTATAAGGTCTTGTTGCGCCTCTCACTAATGCCTCGAGGTTTTAGCGCAACTGGTTTCAACATAGTATCAGAGCAGGTTGGTCCCGAGTTCAAATCCCGCCCCCCCCCCGAAGGCCGTGAATTTGGCCACCAAATTTCCACGGGTATTCCCCGTGCAGGGGAGTGTGGAACCGTATTTGTATCGCTCAGGCCAATCCTTGTATAAGGTCTTGTTGCGCCTCTCACTAATGCCTCGAGGTTTTAGCGCAACTGGTTTCAACAGTTGATCGATCATGCTTTATAAACTTGGCTTGTACACTTTTGGATGATCAATCATTTCAGTGCCAATTCATTTAATTTAACTATGTAAGTATGAAAATGAATGATTCTAAGTGCTCTAACACGTTTGAAAAGATGTATGTGATGTTTTAAAACATGTATGAATGCAATGTAAATCCTAAATCTCCATGTTTAACATTGTACCTTAAATAAAAAGAGTTTGGATGGCTCTCTCTTATATGGACTAAGTTTTGATATACGTCAATGACTTCTAAACTCTAGTGTTCAATTGTCTTCTTTCTTCAAGGTTGCTTCTTCAAGAGTAGATTTTCTATGATGCTTGAGTTTTTGAGTATGCTTAATTCATTTTGAAGCTTTAGACCTTTAGATGCATGTCTTTTGAAAGTAAAGTATCTAAAATACTTAGTTTTGTAAATTGACATCTCTATTAAGTTTTTTTATCATTGTTAGAAGATATCTCAAAGGGGCATTACGGTAAATACCTTTCACACGTCAAAGAGAAAGGGTGTAATTAATGTCCTTCTCATAAGGATGGCACATGGTGTGATTAGAGAAGATGATGTATGTTTACTTATGTTTTTTCCTTTTGAGAGCTTGTAGCCCTAATGGCAATGTAACCATTGTAACCTTCATTCATCAACTATAAATAGAGACTCAAGGCAAGGGATAGATCATTAAGTTTCCCCTCTTCTCTCTCAAATTCGTCCTTACACTTTTCTCTCAAATTCTCTTTCTCTCTCCATTTCCTTAGTCATCCCTCTCTCACCTTTCTCTTATCTTCCTTCTTCCTCTCCTTTTCTTCCTCTCTTCTTCATCTTTCTCTACTCTCTCACCCTCTTGCCTGAGTACCTTATCATGGGATCCTAAATCTAACATGGTATCAAAGCATTAGGTTTGGGATCCCAAATTGGTTAATCAAGTTTTTTTATCAAATCTCTCAATGGAGGTTGAGGTATTGATCAAGGTAGACTGATACAACTTGTGGATTTCTAGTTCTTTATTTGTTGAATGAAGCATTGTTATTCCATTGATGGCCCCGTGGTGTTTCATGATTGAAATGTTATATGTACATAAGTTGAAGGTTGAAGGTTGGTATCATAGTTCAATTGTTTTTTTCAACTCATGAAGTTGCTTGCATTGGTGCAATGATTTTTTTTTTTGTTTTGAAAAAAATACATGTTGTTCTCTCATGTTGGAAGGGATTTTGTCATTAAGATTTGCTTTTGGTCCTCTTTCCTAAAATTTTAAAAGGAAAAAAGGGAAAGAAAAGGTTGTAATTACATGATTAGTCGGCACATGACTTATAGAAGGAAAATTCTATCTTTAGAAGATCCACAAAATTGATTGAGATCTCTTGTTTTTTGTATAATTTTACATACCTCAATCTTCTCATTGGAGTATAGCCCACAAAAGACAAGATTAGAAAGCCTTACAAAAAGTTTTTAAAGGAAAAATGCAACAAAGGTTGGTTCTTTTGGTTAATGGTTGGTGCCAAACAACTAGAAGGAAGTGTTCCTTCTTTATAGGATCTCAAAGATATCCAAGATCTTCTTCTTGGTATGATTATTGATTACCTCCCTTAATTATCCCCTTACCTAAAATATTTAAGGCAAGTCAAAGATTGAGATTGATTTGGTGAAGTGGTACCTAAGACACTAATGGAAGGTTTCCTATTTTATTTTTGGAAAGTGGGTGGTTGAAGGAAGATCTTGTGCTTGATTTGATTTCTTGGTGAATATTCTTTCCTAAGTGAAAAGCATCACATACCCTATCTATATGCTGATCTCGGCCAACATGCACTCTCCTTATTTAGTTCATGATTAGTTGTTACAAAGATTTTTTTGGTTTTTTGGGATAGATCTTCCTCCTTTCCCAAATTGGTTCCAACCCGAATTGGCCTTGGTCTTCCTCTTGTTGGGTTGATTCATATTTTTGGTGGTTGCCTTATTGGTTTGATTCAAGGTTCTTCCATTACTCATATAAGACTTATAAGTTCTTTTTACAAACCTTCTTAGGTGGTTCCCTCTCAGGTTACAACTCTTCTATAAGTTAGGTTTTTTGGTTCATCTCAAATGGCTGAAAATCACATGGAGAGTAAGAGTGACCTTCTCAAGATTACCACTGTACCCTTGAGCTGGGCACAATTAGTTAAAAGGTTTCTCATTACACGGGACCTCTTAGGACATCTCACCAAAGTAGTTCCACCTATTGATGATGAGGACAACTCCTCTATTAAGTGGTTAAAGAATGATACATTGGTAATCAGCTAGTTGATAAATAACATGGAGGAGCATGTGACTGATAATATGGTCCACCTTGAGACAACCAAACATATATGGGACACTTGTGTGAAGTTGTACTCCAACACAAAGAACCTTCATAAATTGTATGATGTTATTCTTAACATGTTCAATACCAAACAAGGGGACAACTTGCATGAGTTCTTGGGACGATTTTGGGAGGAGTCGAAAATTGCTTAGCCCCACTTCACTGATATATCGGTTCAAGAAAAGTAGTGGGAAGCCTTAACATGCTATCTACTTAGAAAATATCAAATCATACCTTGATGTGGCCAAGACTCAACTGCTTTGCTCCTTGGCACTTCCATCATTTGATGACATCAATGCCACCTTACTTCAGATACCAAAACATTCTTCTACCTCTCTCACTAGGGTGTCATTTGCCATGTACTCCATTAACTGCGGTACACCTTCTACCACCAGAGGGCACGGTAGAAATCGCAGAGGAGCCAAAGCAAGAGGTGGTAGGACTAGCTCTGGTCTCTCAAATACTGATAATCGGGTCTGCACTCATTGTGGAGGACAAAATCATTTAGCGAAAACCTGTTGGAAGCTGCATTGAAAACTAAACCGGACCACTGCCAACTAGGCCTTTGTTCATACTGATAAAAATGAAGATAAAATTGAGTCACACAAGGGCAAGACAACTATAACCAATGAAGATTATGAATTCTTGTAAAGACTGAAGACTATGATGGTATCTTCTCCTGCATCTTCTTCCATTGCTGCCGCCACTACCGCTTCAGGTATGCTCTCTATGACTTCCTTCTCTTCATCTTGGATCATTGACTCAGGAACCTCCAAGCTTCTTACATGTAACAAAAATCTATTACATTCCATGTCTCCCTATTTATCAGACAAATTTGTTGCCATAGCCGACAGATCCCAAACCAAAGTTCTAGGGAAGGGATCCTCCTCTGCTACACCTTTGCTTTCACTTATTGATGTCTTATGTGTTCCCTAGTTTCCATTAAACATATTGTTTGTTAGCCAGCTCACCAAACGTTTCAATTGATCCATCACCTTCTCACCTTCTTCTTGTGTTTTTCAGGATCTAACAACGAAGTAGATGATTGATGAATGCCATGAACAAGGGAGTCTTTATTACTTGGACTTGTCTCCGATGACTGCAGTTTCCATTTCTCAAAAAGAGGCAAGATTATGGCACAACCGGGTTGGACATCTGTCATGAACATCTCTTCAATAATTTTTTCCTCTTTTAAGAACATTGTTTGGACTAAACTGTGAAGTATGTCAGTTGAGTAAACACACTAGAGGACAAATCTATTTTGCTTGAATTGAAATTAAAGGTGTCGCTCCCCTTTCCTTAATTCACCCTGATGTATGGGGACTATAGAGTATCTCAAATATTTCACAAGTTAAGTATTTTGTCACATTTGTGGATGATTTTACTCGAGTCACATGGTTGTTTTTTATTAAAGAAAGGTTCGAGATTTTTTCCATCTTTAAGTCCTTTCATGCCATGGTAAAAACTCAGTTCGGTAAACACATACATGTTTTTCGTTCTGATAATGCCAAAGAGTACCTCTCCAATGAATTTCAATCCTTTTGTCAGGATCAGGGCATTATCCATTAGACATCATGTGCCTACACCCCTCAACAAACATCATGTGACTACACCCCTCAACAAATATCATGTGATTACACCCCTCAACAAAATGGTGTAGACAAAAGGAAACATAGACATCCTCTAGAGGTAGCCCATGGCCTACTCTATTATATGAATATGCTCTATTTTCACTCGCCT
Source organism: Aristolochia californica (assembly GCF_029961685.1). Taxonomy (NCBI): domain Eukaryota; kingdom Viridiplantae; phylum Streptophyta; class Magnoliopsida; order Piperales; family Aristolochiaceae; genus Aristolochia; species Aristolochia californica. The sequence continues at coordinate 1,023,880 of NW_027182268.1, forward strand.
CACTCCATTCTTATTGTCTGCTTCCTTTTTAATTGGTTACTGATAGATGCTATATTCTGACATGAGAACTAGGTTAATTATAATAGAATAACCTTTATAATTGTGTTATAGGTGGTTATTTATCGGTTTTTAAATGAAATGAGCATTTATTGAATTTGGCATTAATCACTGTCGATATTACATATTTCTCTCTCCTGAATTATATTTCATTATTTTTTAGTTTTATTTCTTCCTGAAATGCTTTTTATAGATTCAATTATGGAATTTCAGGAGAATTTGGGTGGAGAAGAAGATATTTACCAAAATGCCCTTAGTGAAATGAAGGTAATTTCTAGGGCAAATCATTTTAAAATAAGAAAAATCATATTTAAAGCAAAGGGGGGAGGAGCGTGAAAAGAAAACAAAAACGGAGACCAAAACAGAGGAGCTTGGACCGGAAACAGGGGAGGACCCGAGAGGAGTTCCCCACCGTCGTTCGCAGGGCCACTGCCTTTCGCCGCGCCACTGTCATCCACCGCCATCCACCGCCATCCAGCAACCGAGAACAAACTCGAGGAGAGCTCAAGAGAGTCTCCGTCGAGGTGAGTTAGACAGTCGTCGCTCGCCAGGCCGAGAAGAGATCCGAGAGGGCTTCTCCGGTGCCACTTCCACTTTCCGACTATCCTCCGGCGTCGGTTACGTATTTTCGACCAGTCCCGGAGCTATTCTGACTCCAACCGAGACTCGAGAGAGCCAGTTAGAGAACGTCAACTCTGTTTCGTTCTTCGCCGGACGTTCCCTCCATCCGTCGGCTTCCAACCTTCGTCGCCGGCATCGTCTCTACTTCCGGCCACTCACTCTTGCCAACCTGAAGCCATTGATTTCGGGAAATTGTAGCACCTGTGAGAACGAGTTGCTGCCCGAGCGAGAGGAAGAAGAAGGGGAGTAATTCGTAATTTTTGAATTTCATTTTTTATATAGTTTGAACTTAGGTTTTGAATGTTTATTGAATCTGATTTGATAATTAATGTTTATTGAATATTTGTTTTTTAGATATTTGATTAAATTAGCTAATTAGGGTAGGATTATAATTGAGGTTGGATTTTGGTATTTTAATCTGATTTCTGTCTTTCACTCTATGCGCCCGAGAGGGGCTAGACGCAAGGATTGAGAAATCGGATTCGTGGTCACGTGGCACTCGAGAGAGGCACGAATCACCATAAAATCCAGAGTTGACGTTTCCTATTGTGTAGGTAGTTAACCAGATGATTGCTTGATAATTTAGAAAATAATTAGTGTTTAGTTAATATTAATTCATCACATTTGGTTAGGCTAGTTGACTGAAGAATACACAAAATTCAGTCCTCCCTGTGGATATGACCCTCGCTTCCCACTAGATTACATGAACGATTCGTACGCTTGCGAGGTATTAAAGCCGATGTACCTAAATTTTACATCAAGTTTTTGGCGCCATTGTCGGGGAGGCACGTATTAAGTGTATTTCTTTGTTCTCCATGGTCTTAGGTTAGATTTATTTTTATTTTATTTTTATTTATTTTATTTTTTTGCTTTCATAATTTTAGTTTGGTGATTTTTTATGGAATTATTTTTATTTCTTCTAGTTAGTTCATATTTTTAGTAGTGAGTTTGTTAGCTTAATTTGATAGTTCATTTTGTTTCTTTTTGTGTTTTTATTCACGGGCGCCGCTCCCTAGGTGGACCATTAACTCCCTTTATTGAAGAGGTAGAACATATTTGTAGGAAAACACCCGAAGTCAAGTTAGGAGCTACCATGGCCAATCAGGGTGAGCCATTACAGTTACCTGCAGCAGGTGACCGTAGAGCCCTGAGGGATTATTCTATCCCATCCCACTTCACATCACCTTCTTGCATTATATTGCCACCCACTATTGCAGCCAGTTATGAGTTGAAACCGGGTATGATCCAACTCCTCCCTACATTCTATGGGTTGGAGAAGGAGGACCCATATTACCACATCAAGGAATTCTTAGATATTTGTGCAACTTTCAAATTCCAGAATTTCTCAGATGACTCTATCCGGTTAAGACATTTTCCATTTTCACTTAGGATAAGGCCAAGTCTTGGCTTAATTCCTTAGAGGTGGGCAGCATTACTTCATGGGACACATTAGTCACAATTTTTTTGTCCAAGTACTTTCCCATTCAGAGAACTACAGCCCTCAGGAGAGAAATCTCCAACTTTATGCAGCAAGAGGGTGAACACTTTTATGAGGCTTGGGAGAAATTGAAGGATTTGATCCGTAGGTGTCCGCATCATGGGTTTGAGAAATGACATTTAGTGCAATACTTTTATCAAGGTCTTACACCCAGGTTAGATCCATGGTAGATGCAACGAGTGGTGGGAGTTTGATGGGTAAGAGTGCTAGTGAGGCGTGGGACTTCTTTGAAACGTTGAGTGATCAATCTCAGCAATGGGGTTCGTCATTTAATGTTGATAGGAGATTCCACGAAGCCAAAAGAGGGGGTCTCTACGAGGTTAGTGAAACACCTATGCTCATGGCCAAAATTGAGGGTTGACTAGAAAAATTGATGCCCTTATGGTGTCCAAGAGTTCACCTGCTCCTAATCCATCTACTGTCTGTGCCATATGCTCTGGTTCCTCTCATCCCACACAAATGTGTCCATCTAGTTCATCCTACCCAGAGCTCATTGAGGACTTGAATGCAGTCCAGAATTTTCATAGACCAAACCGGAAAGATCCTTTTTCAGAAACATATAATCCGGGTTGGGCTAGGCACCCAAATTTCTCATGGTCCAAGGGGCCATAGGTTGGGGGTCCTCCAGGGTTTACTCAACCCCAAGCTCCGCGCCCACACTTCACTCAACAGGCATTGATTCCACAAAAACCTTCACTTGAGGATACACTTCAATTATTCATGCAGAATACACAGTCCTCCATTCCTAAACTTGAAATGCAAGTGAGTTAGTTGGCCAGCCATATGAGTGAACAAGCACAAAATAGACTCCCGAGTCAAACCATTCCTAACCCCAAAAGCACACATGAGAGTGGGTTGAGTTCCAAACCCCACCATGAGCAAGCCAAAGCCATAACCACCCTTAGGAGTGGTCGTGAGTTGAACAATGGGGTAGGGATCACTAAGTCTAAGGAGTCAAAAGATGACAATGTGGACACATCATTGAGTGAAGAACCTCCAAGTTCTCCACCAACAACCAAGCAGATCCCTAACTACGTCCCACTAGCTCCTTATCCGCAGAGGTTATCGGGCCCACCTAGGAAAGGAGATAGCATGCATGAAACATTGGAACTGTTTAGTAAGGTTCACATTAACATTCCACTTCTTGATGCTATTAGCCAAGTACCTGCCTATGCCCGATTTTTGAAAGACCTTTGTACACAGAAGAGAAAACAACATGGTAACAAAAAGGTCTTTCTTACTGAGAATGTAAGCTCAATTCTGAAGCATAACACTCCTCCTAAAGTTAAAGATCCTGGATGTCCCACAATTTCATGTGTCATTGGTGAACATACCATCCAGAGAGCTCTTCTTGACTTAGGAGCAAGTGTGAATTTGCTTCCTTTCTTTGTGTACCAGCAATTAGGTTTGGGGGAATTGAAGCCTACCCCCATCACACTTCAACTAGCTGACCGTTCTGTCAAGATACCACGAGGAATAGTTGAAGATGTTTTGATAAAAGTGGACAAATTTCTGTTCCCGGTTGATTTTATTGTTCTTAATACAAAACCAGTAGTCAATGTGACCAACCAAATTCCTGTCATCCTAGGACGTCCGTTCTTAGCCATATCTAATGCTATCATTCATTGTAAAAGTGGTGAGTTGGAGTTGTCTTTTGGAAATTTTAAGGTCTCATTGAATGTATTTAATGTCGGGCACCACCCACTTGAGTCTGATGATTTGAGTCCTGCATTTAAGATAGAAACTGTTATGCTTGATGACGAATCCACTCTTGAATCTTTTGAGTCTTGCATAACATCTTTAGACATGGATTATTTTGATGAGGAAACATATTTCCGAGAGGTTAATTCTTTACTCAATTCTGTACCTCTGTTGGAGGAAGCTTACGAGGTTATCTCAACTGAACATCCACAGGATCTTCCTCTTGACTTGGACAAACCTCTTGAAACTTCCAAGCTAGATCTTAAGCCACTTCCTCCCACGTTGAAGTATGCGTTCTTGGGACCCATGAACTCATTACCAGTCATTATTTCCTCTGATTTGAGTACTGAGCAGGAGGAACAATTGACTGAAGTTTTACAAGCACACAGAGAGGCATTGGGGTGGACTCTTGATGCCTTAAAAGGGATTAGCCCCTCCATATGCATGCATCATATTCATTTGGAGGAGGGGACTAAAGCCTCACGTGAGATGCAACGTAGGTTAAATTCCCATATGCTGGAGGTTGTGAGAGAAGAAGTCATCAGGTTGCTTGTGACATGAATCATTTACCCTATTTCCGATAGCACCTAGGTGAGTCCAATTCAAGTTGTCCCTAAGAAAGGGGGGATAACTATAATGAAAAATGAGAGTGGTGAATTGATTCCCACAAGAACTACCACCAAGTGGCGAGTCTGCATTGACTATAGAAAACTTAATTCCGCCACTAGGAAGGATCACTTCCCACTACCTTTCATTGATCAGGTACTAGAGCGATTGGCCGGTAACAATTTTTATTGCTTCTTAGATGGATACTCCGGCTACAATCAAATTCCCATTGCTCCAGAAGACCAGGAAAAGACCACATTCACATGTCTGTTTGGCACCTATGCTTACAGACACATGCCTTTTGGTTTATGCAATGCGCCTGCCACTTTCCAACGGTGCATGATGAGTATCTTTTCTGACATGATTGGTGAATTTGTAGAGGTCTTTATGGATGACTTTTCTGTGTTTGGCTCTAGTTTTGATACATGTCTGCACAATCTTTCACTCGTATTGTCCCGTTGCATTAAGTCCAATTTAGTCTTAAATTGGGAGAAATGCCACTTCATGGTGAAAGAAGGAATTGTTTTAGGACATGTAGTGTCTGAGCGGGGTGTAGAAGTGGACAAAGCCAAGGTTGACCTAATAGCCAATCTGCCACCACCCAGTTCTGTGAAGGGGGTGCGTTCTTTCCTTGGCCATGCTGGGTTCTATAGGCGTTTCATTAAAGACTTTAGCAAAATTTCTCGTCCTTTGACGAATTTACTTGCTCAAGATGTTGCTTTTGCCTTTGATGATGCCTGTATTCATGCTTTTGAGACACTGAAGAAATGTTTGTCCACTACACCCATTGTCCAACCCCCTATTTGGTCTTTGCCTTTTGAGTTGATGTGTGATGCCTCTGACTATGCATTGGGGGCTGTTTTGGGGCAAAAGACGGATAAAATGCCCTGTGTCATTCAATATGCTAGCCGCACTCTTCATGATGCTCAATTGAATTACACTACCACTGAGAAGGAGTTGCTAGCTATTGTGTTTGCCTTGAACAAATTCAGATCATATCTGTTAGGGTCAAAGGTTATAGTGTTCACTGATCATTCTGCTTTCAAGTACTTATTATCCATCAAGGACACTAAACCTCACTTGATTAGATGGATCTTGCAATTGCAAGAATTTGACCTTGAGATTCGAGATAAGAAGGGTTGTGAGAATGTTGTTGCTGATCATCTATCTAGGATCTGTGTAGTACCTCAGGAAGGATTCCTTCCTTTAAATGATTCTTTCCCTGATGAACAACTTCTCCAAGTATCCCAGTTGCTTTGGTTTGCTGACATAGTCAACTATCTTGTAACTCATAAGATCCTGATTATTGGAGTAAACAAGATAGGTTGAAATTCTTTTCCTAAGTCAAACATTTTTTTTGGGATGACCCTTATTTGTTCAAAGTGTGTTCTGACCAAGTCATTAGGCGTTGTGTACATGAGCAAGACTTTGCCAACATTCTTGAATTTTGTCATTCCCATGCATGTGGTGGACATTTTGGTGCTAGAAAAACAGCAGCTAAAGTCTTGCAATGTGGTTTCTATTGGCCTTCATTATTTAGAGATGCCCATGAGTTTTGTCAAGTGTATGATAAATGCCAACGAACTGGTTGTTTGTCTAGGAAGAACATGATGCCTATTAACCCCATTCTTATTGTTGAATTGTTTGATGTGTGGGGTATTGATAGATGCTATATTCTGATATGAGAACTAAGTTAATTATAATAGAATAACCTTTATAATTGTGTTATAGGTGGTTATTTATCAGTTTTCAAATGAAATGAGCATTTATTGAATTTGGCATTAATCACTATCGATATTGCATATTTTTCTCTCTTGAATTATATTTCATTGTTTTTAAGGTTTATTTCTTCCTGAAATGCTTTTTATAGATTTAATTATGGAATTTTAGGAGAATTATGGTGGGGAAGGAGATATTTACCAAAATGCCCTTAGTGAAATGGAGATGATTTTTAGGTCAAATCGTTTTAAAATAAATAAGATGGTATTTAAAGCAAAAGGGGGGCGTCGAAAGAGGAGGTGGAAAGGGGACCCGAGGGGGGGACCCGAGAGGGGAGACCCGAGCGGGAAGACAAAACAGAGCACGACCGTCGACCGAAACAGGGGAAGACCCAAGAGGAGTTTCCCTCCGTCGGTCGCCGCGCCACCGTCGTCCACCGCCGTCAACCGCCGTCCAACAACCGAGAAAAAACCCAAGGAGAGCTCGAGAGAGTCTCCGTCGAGGTGAGTCCGACAGTTTCTGCTCGCCAGAACAGAGCACCGGAAACAGCGGAGACCCGAGAGGAGTTTCCCACCGTCATTCGCCAGACCACTGTCTTCCGCCGCGCCACCGTCGTCCACCGCCGTCCACTGCCATCCAGCAACCGAGAACAAACCCGAGGAGAGCTCGAGAGAGTCTCCGTTGAGGTGAGTTCTACAGTCGTCGCTCGCCAGACCGAGAAGTGATCCGAGAGGGCTTCTCCGGTGCAACTTCAGCTTTCCGACCATCCTCCGGCGTTGGTTACGTATTTCCGACCATTCCCAGAGCTATTCCGACTCCAACCGAGACTCAAGAGAGCCGGTTAGAGAACGTCAGCTCTGTTTCGTTCTTCGCCGGATGTTCCCTCCATCCGTCGGCTTCCAACCTTCGTCGTCGGCGTCGTCTCTACCTCCAGCTACTCACTCTTGCCAACCCGAAGCCATTGATTTCGGGAAATTGCAGCACCCGTGAGAATGAGTTGTTGCCCGAGCGAGAGGAGGAAGAAGGGGAGTAATTCGTCATTATTGAATTTAGTTTTTATATGGTTTGAACTTAGGTTTTGAATGTTAATTGAATCTGATTTGATAATTAATATTTATTTAAGATTTGTTTTCTGGATATTTGATTAAATTAGCAAATTAGGGTAGGATTATAATTGAGGTTGGATTTTGGTATTTTAATCCGATTTCTGTCTTTCACTCTATGCGCCTGAGAGGGGCTAGACGCAAGGATTGAGAATCCGGATTCGTGATTACGTGGCGCTCGAGAGAGGCATGAATCCCGGTAAAATCCAGAGTTGATAATTTTAGCATCATCACAATAGGAAATTGATTCTCTGCATTCTATTGTAATCCGCTCTTTGTCATTAACTCTAGGCGCCCGAGAGGGGCTAGACGCAAGGATTGAGAATCCGGATTCGTGGTTACGTGGCGCTTGAGAGAGGCACGAATCACGGTAAAATCCAGAGTTGGCGTTTCCTATTGTGCAAGTAGTTAATTAGATTATTGCTTGATAATTTAGGATATAATTAGTGTTTAGTTTAGATTAATTCATCATATGTGGTTAGGCTAGTTGACTGAAGAATACACAGAATTCAATCCTCCCTGTGGATATGACCCTCGCTTACTGCTAGATTACATGAACGATTCGTATGCTTGCGAGGTATAAAAGCCGATGTAACTAAATTATACATCAGGTATTGACTCCATGGGTCATTTTCCTGTCTCGTTCGGCTATCAATACATTCTTGTTGCTGTTGAATATGTCTCTAAATGGATTGAAGCTATATCATGTAAGACAAACGATCACAAAGTGGTGGTAAAGTTTTTAAAAGAAAATATCTTTAATTGGTTTGGTACCCCGAGAGAGATCATCAGTGATGGGGGATCTCATTTTTTTAATAGAGCATTTGAGACCTTATTGAAGAAATATTCCATCACTCATCGGGTGTCCACTCCGTACCACCCGCAAACTTGTGGTCAAGTGGAAATCTCTAATAGGGAGATCAAACGGATTTTGGAGAAGTCGGTTCGCTTTGATAGGAAAGATTGGTCCACTCGATTGGACGATGCTTTATGGGCCTATCGAACCGCTTATAAGACTCCTATTGGGATGTCTCCATTTCGCCTAGTGTTCGGCAAAGCATGTCATCTACCTGTTGAGCTTGAGCATAGAGCTTATTGGGCCATTAAAACTTTGAATTTTGATTTGACTCGAGTGAGTGAGGAGAGAAAATTGTAATTGAATGAGTTGGAGGAGATACGTCATGATGCTTATGAGAATGCCAAACTGTATAAGGAGCGAACAAAGCTTTTACATGATAAATCTATTTTTTGCAAGTCTTTTACTATTGGGCAGAATGTTTTACTTTACAACTCACGATTGCATTTGTTTCCAGGGAAGCTAAGATCCAGGTGGTCCGGTCCATTTGAAGTTACACAGGTGTTTCCTCATGGCGCTATTGAAATCCGCAATCACGAAGACGGGTCGATCTTCAAAGTTAACGGTCAGAGGCTCAAACCGTATCTTGAGAATGTCCACACACCGGAGGAAGTGATGGTGATTTTCTTGGAGGAACCTCTCATTTCATCTTGAATGCGTCAAAGTCTTGCTTACGACTATAAACTTAGCACATTGTGGGCAATCCCACGTTTCTATCCCTTTGTACATTACAATTTTATTTTATTTTATTTTATTTTATTTATTCATTCTTATTTGCCGGCTGAGAGCATAAATGATTCCGGTAGTCGATGACTAGACTTTTGGTCCCTAGTTTGAGAGGTCTGTGCTCAAACAATCGTTCTGGGATTGACTAGTTCGATCTTGAAGTATTGAATGAAAGCCTTATGGTGAGTAACTTAAGGACTTGTGTTCAGCGCGTGATTCCTGCTGCCTTCAGTGGCCAGTCACACGGAGATTTCTTCAAAGTGTGATGTGGGATAGCGGTTTCATCTACGGATGATTACCTACGGGTACGACTAATACAAGTAAACCTTATTCGAGGGAGACTATGTATCATTCCTGGAGGTCTTTATTGACTTTTCGGTATTATTGTTGATGACCAAATACATATGGTCCCACCTATGGATTTAGGAGCCCTGAGGGAGCTTAACCCTCACCCTGCTGGAGTATAACTAGCTAAGTTATTATTTTTTTATTTTATTTTTTGTAGTCGTTATAGTGTTTTAACTTTTCCCCATTGAGGACATTGTCAGGTTTAGGTTGGGGGGGTGGGAGGTGAGGGGAAACGACTCTTTTATGTCTTAGCAATAATTTTCTTTTGATTTTTGTTCGTGGTCTTAAAATTACTCCTCTTAGTATGTGGTTAACATTAGTAGAGTTAAAATAAGTTGATCAAATGTGTTTCAAAATTTTTCGTAAAACTGTGTAGAATATGCCTATTAGAAATCTGATATCATTTGTTGTGATTCATGAGAATTCAATGGGATAACTTACTATTGCATTAGACTTGGAACTTAGTTGCAAAAGAGAACATGTAAATCAAGTGTTGATCTATGTTAATCTGAATAGTCTTGTATGCCTGTTTGAATTCATTCCTTTTTATACCTCAGTGAAATTCCTTGTTGTAACGTATGAATGCAAATGGAAATGCTCTTGCTTGCAAAAGACAGATAACTTCAGAAACAGCCTGGGCAAACCCAGGGATATGCACCGAAACAGTCGGTTACTTAACAATAAGTGCATGTGCAGTGAAGACGAATACAAAATGGTGGTAATACCAAAAGTATTAAGTGAAAAAAAAAATTACGCTGGTAATAGCAAAAGTGCGCAGGTAATAACGTAAAATGGTTTTAAATCTGGAAGCAATGAGTTTCCTTAACTTTGATAATGAATTGTAATTTGAAAGAAGTTGCAAGTCAAGATTAAAATTGGTATATTTCTTTTGTGAGATTGTAAGACAATAGGCTTACTTTACTATTTTCTCTTAATTGTGATGTGACCAGGATTGTATTGTTATTTGCTGCCTCTTTGTTCTGTTGAAGTAATAGCTTATGGGTCACATTGGTTTAGGTGGAGTAACAATGAGTGTATTTGGATTGATAATAGGCTATATTTTACACAGGTTTTAATATTTCGCAAGATCTCATATGATTTTCAGATATTTTACGATACTAAGTGTTAGTCATATGCTAATGAGGAGTAAATTTTCTTCAGTTTTTCTTTTTATATTATTAATTTAGATGAATTTTGTGGGTAAATTTCATGCAAACCCTCACGAGACATAACTCGTCCACTACTGCAGAGTAGGGGTTTAACCGCTTGTTGCATGCGCTAAATGCAATCGTGCTCCCTACGAAAGTGGCATTTTGTTTTCCTAGGCTTAATTTTGGTTCAATTGTTGTTTTGCTAGGGACTAGCAAAGATTTAGGTTTGGGGGTGTGATAGATGCCATATTCTGACATGAGAACTAGGTTAATTATAATAGAATAACCTTTATAATTGTGTTATAGGTGGTTATTTATCGGTTTTCATATGAAATGAGCATTTATTGAATTTGGCATTAATCACTGTCGATATTGCATATTTCTCTCTCCTGAATTATATTTCATTATTTTTTAGTTTTATTTCTTCCTAAAATGTTTTTTATAGATTCAATTATGGAATTTCAGGAGAATTTGGGTGGAGAAGAAGATATTTACCAAAATGCCCTTAGTGAAATGGAGGTAATTTCTAGGGAAAATCTTTTTAAAATAAGAAAAATCATATTTAAAGCAAAGGGGAGCGTCGAAGAAGGGGAGAGGAGCGTGAAAAGAAAACAAAAATGGAGACCAAAACAGAGGAGCTTGGACCGAAAACAGGGGAGGACCCGAGAGGAGTTCCCCACCGTCGTTCGCCGGGCCACTGCCTTTCGCTGCGCCACCGTCGTCCACCGCCGTCCACCACCGTCCACCACCGTCCAGCAATCGAGAACAAACCCAAGGAGAGCTCGAGAGAGTCTCCGTCGAGGTGAGTTCGACAGTCGTCGCTAGCCAAGCGGAGAAGAGATCCGAGAGGGCTTCTCCGGTGCCACTTTCGCTTTCCGATTGTCCTCCGGCGTTGGTTACGTATTTCCGACCAGTCCCGGAGCTATTCTGACTCCAACCGAGCCTCGAGAGAGCCGGTTAGAGATCGTCAGCTCTGTTTCGTTCTTCGCCGGACGTTCCCTCCATCTGTCGGCTTCCAACCTTCGTCGCCGGCGTCGTCTCTACCTCCGGCCACTCACTCTTGCCAACCTGAAGCCATTGATTTCGGGAAATTGCAGCACCCGTGAGAACGAGTTGCTGCCCGAGCGAGAGGAAGAAGAAGGGGAGTAATTCATAATTTTTGAATTTCATTTTTTATATAGTTTGAACTTAGGTTTGAATGTTTATTGAATCTGATTTGATAATTAATGTTTATTGAATATTTGTTTTCCGGATATTTGATTAAATTAGCTAATTAGAGTAGGATTATTATTGAGGTTGGATTTTGGTATTTTAATCCAATTTCTGTCTTTCACTCTATGCGCTCGAGAGTGGCTAGACGCAAGGATTGAGAAATCGGATTCGTGGTCACGGGGCACTCGAGAGAGGCACGAATCACCGTAAAATCCAGAGTTGATGTTTCCTGTTGTGTAGGTAGTTAACCAGATGATTGCTTGATAATTTAGGAAATAATTAGTGTTTAGTTAATATTAATTCATCATATTTGGTTAGGCTAGTTGACTGAAGAATACACAAAATTCAGTCCTCCCTGTGGATATGACCCTCGCTTCCCGCTAGATTACATGAACGATTAGTACGCTTGCGAGGTATTAAAGCCGATGTAACTAAATTTTACATCAGTTACCTTCCTCAATGCTTAAACATAAATCCCCCTATTCATTGTTATTTCCTGATGGAGATCCCGTCTCTCTTCCCTTGAATATTTTTGGATGCACATGTTTTGTTCATGTCACATCCCCCCAAAAGAGTAAGTTTGATCCTAAGTCTATTAAGTGTATCTTCTTGGGCTAGTTTCGTACATATAAAGCTTATGTCTGTTATAATCCTTCTCTTTGAATGGTACTTATCTCTAAAGATGTTACTTTTCTTTAGGACACATTTTTTTTTTTTATTTCAAGATTCCATGATATTAAGATCTTCAACTTAGGTAATGGAGAGGAGAGGGAAGAAGGAGAAGAGAAAAGGAGAAGATAAGAGCAGATAAGGGAAGAGGAGAGAAGATAAGAACAACTGAGGGAGGAGAGGAAGTGAGAATTCATGTTGAAGAAAGAAGAGTAGTGTTGATTTTCAGGATTGCATAGGTACTAACTTTAGGCAAAAGAAAGAAGGAAGAAGGAAGAAGAGAGAAGAGAAAGAGAATATAATACAAGTCCAAAGAGAGGAGGAAATTAGGGTTTTGGACTTAGGTTAAACCCTTCCCCATAAGTCATATTTAGAAGTATCAAAAGTATCAATATTACAAGCATACACTTCACCCTAATAAGAGTGATAAAGAGACAAGAGATGTAAACTAATTACATTAGTACCACCTTAATTACATCATATATTTCAACACTCCCTCTCAAGCTGGGAGGTAATAGCAATGATCCCAGCTTGAACCAAATAACATAGATATAGTAATAAGCTCCTCCATCACAGTGTCCCAAGGATAAGAGCGACACCAGGTACACACTCTCAAAATGAAAAAGATAGGTGATAAAACATAAGTCGAAACCAAACTCAAAGGATTTCGAACAAATATAGTGATAATAATCACTAAAGCGGTTGTCATTCACAAGACGACGATAAAAGACCCATGGGTACCAATAAAAAGTCTTAATGGACTTAAAACACCCATGTGAATAAAAGGGACCAACCAAAGCAATGCTTTAAAAGGGTTGACCAATAAAGGTAAGTGAGAATCAAATAAAGGATGGTAGGAGAAAGACTGCCAAAGGGTAATTGGTAAAGAGGAAGATAAGATGATGATGCCACCATGTGCTTTATTTTTCTAAAAAATTCAAATTCTGCATCAGAAGAACCAATGCCGACAACAATCAACAAATAATGAACCCAAGACAAGCAACTAAGGAGTTCTTCTTCAGAAATAATATCTCAATCAAAGAGACACAATAGCAATAGCGGAAATGGGCCAATGTCCAAATAACATGCACCACATGTGCAATTGTATAGTTGCGGAAAATCAATAAATAATAGAAGTCTTTAAGAGTAATAAGGACAAATGAAACAATTTGTAGTGAGTCCATCAGTAAATAAGGAAGTTGCACCAAATAGTATGTTGGAACCGAATAATAATCCAAGATAATAATCCAGCTAGAGATAAAGAACCGAGTCTAACCGAGTAAGATATAAGACCAATATAGCTGATTCATAGGTGTCGAAGAGCACATATGGAAGAGTCTTACATGACTCTCATGAAAAATAGTCTTATAGAGCCAAAATGATTATGGAAGCAAGTCTCACATAAGAGTTTCAGTTTAAAAGTGTTTTAGTTATGTTAGTCTTCTATTTATGTTGAGTTATTTAATTATGATAGGACTTATCTTTAAGTGTTAGAGTTTGGGTGTAATTGGAACAAGGGTAGTTTAATAGTAAATGGACTCTACTTCTTTCCTTTATTGTAGATAGGGGTTCATGTACTTTGATTACAAAAAGTCAATAAAGTTTATATATCTTTCATAAATTCAACATGGTATTAGAGCAGGTTCTGTGAGTTGACTCAGTCAACCCATATAGATAATGTGATCATTTTCTGATCTATTATCTCTAGCATTTTTGGTTCGTATCTTTCTTTTCTCTTTTTAGTCCTTATACCAGTTATTTTTTTTTATTTTTACCTCTATACTAAGTTTTTCCTATTATATATTATATACTGGAGGAAAGCTATTCGAGTCTACTTTCCAAGTAAAAACAAATTTTGGCAATCAGAGTTCTATACAAAGAGAAATTGATATTGGAAACAACAAAGGTCAGATTGAAAGAGAGGCTCGAGTAGCTGCAGAAAGCTTCAACTTTTGAGTGTAATAATGCCATCAAGAATGAGACTTTAAAGGGAGAATTATATATTAAAATAAACATCTGTAAGTCTATTTTCTTACTTATTCAACCAATTATCAATCTAAGTTTTTTAGATGGAGATATCGATCTTGGAAGAGTCAATGGTTGATGGCCAAAGAAGAAAGAGTACTTAGTTCGGCCAGATTATAGATTTCGACATCTATCAAATTATTTTTTCTCAAAATAAGTATATTTTATGAACATAAATTATACTAGGATGAAAGGTATTGAAGTCTATTTTCAGAAGGAGAAAATTTCATATTAGTTTGATCTATATTTGTGGAGATATTGATATCAGAAGTATTAGAACTTCCTTATTCAGGGATGGATACGTAGTGGATTATTTCATGTGTCCTTATTAAAGACTTTAATTATTTGGTACGTGTTAGTTGGGCATTTGCCCATGTCTGTTGTTGCTATTGTGTATCTTTGCCTGAGACATTATTATGGAAGGTCTCCTCGGTTGTTGACTATTTTCGGCATTGGTTATTCTGATGAAGATTTGAATAAAGACATTGTGGCCCTATCATCTTATCTTCCTTTGATTACCATTATCATGTTATTGTTATTTGGCAGACTTACTCTTACCATCCTTTATTTGACTCTCACATACCCCTTTAGGCCAACCTCTTGTGTGTTGTTTCGGTTGGTTTACCTTTACATATATATATATATATATATATATATATATATATATATATATATATATATATATATATAGATAGATAGATAGATAGATAGATAGATAGATAGATAGATAGATAGATAGATAGATATGGGTGTTTTAAGTCCATTGAGACTTTTTATATTTATATGTGGGTCTTTTATCTCCATCTTGTGAATGACAGGCATTACCCACTTATCACCCATTTCTACCTTTGAGAGTTGATGCCCAGGTTGGGAAACCCTGATGGAGGAATTTATTATTACATCTATGTTATTTTTTCAAGCTAGGATCATTGTCATTACCTCCCATCTTGAGGGGGAGAAGTAGAAGAAGAAGCACAAGGAAGAGGTATTTGATTCCATATGTTATGGTAAGTTTTATGTGACCAAAATATTCAAGAAAAGGGGAGCACACAAGACGAAGTTTTTGCATCTATGAAGAATTGTATTTGTCAAGAATTTTTTTTGACCAATAATCTTTTTCATTGCAAGTTGAAGTTATAAACTCCACCTTAAGGGGGAGTGTTGAAGAGCAAATATGGAAGAGTCTTACATGACTCTCACAATAAGAAGTCTTACAAAGCCAAAATTATTATGGAAGTAGGTCTCATATAAGAGTTTCAATTTCAAGGTGTTTTAGTTATGTTAGTCTTCTATTCATGTTGAGTTATTTAATTCTGCCAGGACTTATCTTTAAGTGTTAAAGTTTGGGGGTAATTGGGACAAGGGTAGTTTAATTGTAATTGGACTCTACTACTTTATTCTATTATAAATAGGGGTTCATGTACTCTGATTACAAAAAAGTTAATAAAATTTTTCTCTTTTCAATAAATTCAACAGCAGGAAAATAGGTATAAACCTTGTGACCTAGACCCGTATAACTGAGGTAGAAAATAAGTGGGCCGAGTCAGGTTGACTCGGATTAACTTAGCAGAACAGGAGCAAGTGATCCTCGGGTCAACAAAACCATCGTTGGGTGAACTTAGGCGGGTCAGGTCCGAGACTCGTGCAGAACCAATGTTGGTTTAATTTTTTCTAACTTAGGAAAAACTAAATCGACAGTAGTGTATCTTCTTCCTCACGACGTTGATGATTGCAGAGAGACATCGTCATGGCCGTCCGCTCGGGCAAGTATTTTTGGAAGATGTCGACAATCGATGAGAGCAAATAGCTCGACGAAAACAGAGTTCTCTGAGGAGGAAATAATCCAACAGGTCGAGACAAAAAACAGACTCAACAGAGTTGTCTTCTCTAGAAACGACAACGACAATCAATCAAAAAACAGAGAGGATTGCTAGCGATGAACCAGTGATGGAAAACTACTCAGAAATAGAACCCGATAGGTTGGACCAGTGTCTTCGTCCTCCCAAAGAGGCTCCTGGTGATTGTCGAGCAGAGCGGGATGAGCAGTAGAGACATCTCTGTGATTTCCAAAAAAATAGCATCAATGATATAAATAAGATCTTATCCAGCAGAGTAATCAACAAGAAAATGACCAGATGAGACCATAGGAGTTTTCGAAAATCAATCGGCAACAGCAGTGGAGAAAAAAATCTCACGACGCTAGTAATACGACAAACCAGGCTTAAAATTAGCAACACGGTGACTGAACAAAATCTCGTCAGTTCAGTAACTGGCTGAGATAGTTTTAGCTTGCTAGAGGAGAAGCGATTCCAGCAAGTAACATTTGACTTACAGGGACCAGGTGAAGCTCGGGCAACCTCAAGACAATGTTTATTTTTCCTTTCAGCAACACCATTTTGTTGTGGTGTGTAGACACAAGAGGTTTGGTGAGTTATGCCTTTTTCTTGACAAAAAAAGATTGGAAATTTCTAGACAAATATTCCTTGGCATTATCGGAATGAAGAATCTTTAAGGTAGTGTTAAACTAAGTAGACACCATGGCACAAAAGGACTTAAAAGAGGTAAGATTTCTAATCTCTCTTTTAAGGGGACAATCATGTTGCTTGAGAGAAGTCATTCGCAAATGTAACAAAATACTTTGACCAGGAAACATTAGAAATGTTTATAGGGCCACATATATCAGAGTAAAATAAAGAAAATGGGGCAACACTTTCAATTTCATCGCAAGGAGAATAGATACTCCACTGGTGTTTACTCGATAGTCTTCGCAGTTGAGACTTGAAATGGACTATGATATAGGAATAATCTATTTGAGTGACTAGAGAGATGGATATCCTAACATATTATGCCATTGAAGAGCCATATGTTAAGCACTGGTGGTGGTTGTTAGTACTTGTGAATCAAGATAGTAGAGGCCTCCTCTTTCATGGCCTCCACGAATAGCTTTTTTTGTCTTCATATCTTGAAGAACACAAGAAGTAGGCCAAAAAAGTGAGAAACAATTAAACATTTTTGTGAGTTGACTAATGGATAAGAATTTTAATGGAAACTCAAGCACAAGTAGGACATCTGCTAAGTGCAAAGTAGGTGCAACAAATGTGGACCCTACTCCACATACCTTGGTTTGGGATCTATCAGCTATAAAAACAAAAAATTCAGGTAAACAAGGAGATAAAGAATTTAAGAGGGTACCATTACCTGTCAAGTGCTTAGAAGCCCCATAGTCAATGATCCATGATGGAGAAGTAGTTGAGACCATACCTATTATAGGAGTAGCAGCAATATGAGAAATCTTGTTGGAGGTGGTTTGACTATTTGTATAAGCTATTAGACGCTTTACATTCTAAAATAGTACAAATTCTTCAGCAAAGACACCGGTAATAATCCAAGGTAATAACCCAACAAGTGAGGGTAATGAGACACAATGGGCGTGTCAATACTAAGTCCAACAAGCCAAGGTAACGAGTTAGGCTGCATCAAGCAACCGAGCCAAGACTAGTCAGGTACCAATGCAAGATTATGAGTGATACCGAGTTAATAAACCAATATTGTTGAGTTAAGAGATCGGGATGGCCCGAGTCAAGATGGATGAGTTAGGCTAACTCGTGAGTCTGAGTTGACTCGGTATGAGTTTACTCGAGTTAACTCAAGCAAAATAGTAAAATTGCATATTGGTTTGAGCTACTAGCCTGAATCAACATGTTGGTTCGCTAGTTTGAGCCTCGACAACTTAGGAATAAGTTACCATGTGAGCCAAAAATAAATGTCCATAGAGCAATCAGCCAACAACGTGGGAGCTATATGATACTTGATCTATTGCTCTTTGTAAAGAACCTTGTTCCACTACTATTTGAGCTCCATCTACCTCTCACCCCATCTCTAACTATGTTTTCTCTCACTATTTGTCTCCTAATTGTGTTTCCTTCTTGTCTGCACTGTTATCCCCTCATATCCCTACAAGTTATTCAGAGGCTTCAATTGATCTGAGATGGAAAGTTGTCATTGATGAAGAGATCCAAGCCATGTACAATAACTTTACTTGGAAGTTAACATCTCTTCCATCATCCAAGAAGGCAATTGATTGCAAGTAGGTATGTACGATCAAGTATAATCTTGATGGATTAGTGTGCAGATATAAAGCAAGGTTAGTTGCAAAAGGATATAGTCAATCATATGGTATTGATTTTGATGAGACATTACTACTAGTGGCAAAAATGAATTCCATTCATGTTCTTATTTTTGTTGCTTCAGACTTTAAATGGGCTATACATCAGTTGGATGTTTAGAACATATTTTTAAATAGGGATCATTCGGAAGAGGTCTATATGAGTCAACCACCTAGTTATGTGGTTGATGGGGAGTTGGTATGTCAATTAAAAGAAACTATTTATGGGTTGAAATTGTCCCCAAGTGCGTGGTGTGACAATTTCACCAGTGTAGTGTCTCGGCTTGGGTTCAACTAATGTGAAAGTGCTCACTCCATGTTTACAAAGAACACCATACATGGAAAATTTCTCATGCTTGTATATGTTGATGATATTGTTATTACTTGCAGTGACCTTAATGGGATCCAACAAGTTAAGAAGGACTTGAACAAAGAGTTTCAGGGTATAGTGGTCCTTAAATCTAGCTACGACATTGTTTTTTCATAGAGGAAATATGTACTTGGCCTCTTAAAGTTAGAATGCTTGCTTGTAGACCAACTGATATACCTATAGAACCAAATATTTGATTATGTGATGAAACTAGCAATGATGTTGTTATTGGCCGGTCTCAATAGTTCGTTGGGAAGCTGATTCATCTCATATTTATGTGACATAATATATCATATTCAGTTAGTAGTATCAATTATGAACCAATCTCAACAGTCAGTCTCACTAGATGGCCTTGGAGAGAGTTCACTGATATTTGAAGAAAAATTCTGGACAAGGATTATTTTTTAAATCCCATGGATATATTGTTATTGAGGGTTTTGCAGATACAGATTGGGTGGGTTCTCCACATGATAGAAAATCCACCTCTAGGTATTGTACGATTGTAGAAGGTAATTTAGTTACATGGAGAAGTAAAAAACATAACATAGTGGCAAGGTCAAGTAATGAGGCCGAATACAAAGCCATGGCACATGGAGTAAGTGAGCTATTATGGCTCAAGTCCTTCATGATTGAGCTCGGGTTCTAGACAACTAAATCTATGCAATTTCATTGAGATAATTAGATAGTCATGCATATTGTGACCAACCTATTGTTTCATAAAAGAACTAAACACATCGAGAAAAATTGTCACTTAGTTCAAGAAAATTTACAAACTGGTGTTATTTCAATGCAATAGACACCTCCAAGAATAAACTAGTAGATGTCATAAAGGCTATTGTTGCAAAGTCTTTCTTTGATATGTATTCCAAGATGGGAATATTTAATTTTTTTGCACTGACTTTAGGGGGTGTTAAAAGGGTATTAGTGATATTTATGTAATTAAGTGAAGGAGTAACATAAGGTGTAATTATGTTAAAGTTATTAAAACATCAACCCACTAATCTATATATAAATAAGTAAGGGGGAGGAGAGCAAAGGACATGCTCTTTTTTCTCCCCTAAAGAAACCCTAATTCTAGCCTAAGTCGTCCCTTCTCTTTTCTCTCTTCTTTGCTTTCTTTTCTCCCTTGTCCTTCTTCTCTTCTTCTCCTAAAACGTAGACTTTCTAGTAATGGAACCTAAAATCTAACAACTTATCATTTTTTCCGTGAGAAAGAAACAATCAAGAATCTTCAAGTATGGCATATCTCTACTAGAGACCCCCTTTCAACTATATTTACCAAGCCTGTTCTTCACACCCAGCTTCGACTCTTAAGAAACATGTTGAATGTTCGGTCAACCTCTCAATGCAACTTGAGAAGAGATTGAAGACATATACTTACGTTAATCAATCATTCTTTCTTATGCAAAGAAGGACCTCCTAATAGATGTAAGATAAAGACCGACATTCACTTTCTCCCATGCAACTAAAATTACAAGATATGCCACCTAGAAGATCTCACTCAAAAGACCCATGTAGAATATTTTCCAACACATCGTTACTCATAGATCCTCTCATGCACATCCCTCATATCAAGAAGAATGAATTCAAGAGACTTTCCTAAAAATCTCACTCAAAATCATGTAATATTCAAGGTCCTATAAACCAGGGCGAAGGATAATTCAAAATTTAAAATCTTTCCGAAGTTATCTAATCTCAAGAGGAAAGACAACCTAGACTTTATCGAGATAATTTAGATAACTTCATTGTACATTCTTTTGATCATTGACGCAAGCTTTATACAATGTACATGTTTCAATCAATCTCTCAAACAGTAAAACACGGAGTTTATTTAGAGTATGATTCTTGACTTAAATGACTTTTCACACTACTTTGCCTGAAATCTCTTTGTTAAAAACACAGGTCGTGGAAGAGGGGGGGCATTCCTTACTAGTTATTGACAATAAGGAAGAACCCAGAGTAGGCCAGAGGTCCCCTAGATCCCCCCCTCATCCTAGTTCAATTTTTTATTCAATTTATGAGTGAAGGTACCTAGCTTTCCTCCCACCACAGACATCTATTCACATGAATCCTACACTAATTGGCCCTGATTCCAGTCTTTGGGGTAGTTATGGGCTGCAAGAATTCAACGTTCCAGTTTATTATTATCTCTGTAATGGACGGTTTCGGAGCATTCCCACTGAGTGCTGAGTTTTGACTCTACTAATTCAAAGAGAAGGGAGTTGACTTTGTTAGCGTTTTAGTTTCTAAAGGATCCTTGTATTGCCACCGGCATTGTGCATTGACTTTAGCAAATCTAAGCTCGCAATGGTTGACTTTCTATCGACTCTTTCATTTCTTCACCGTCGTTTTATTACATTTTTTTTTTTATATTCTTTCTCCTTTCTTCGTTACAACAACCACAAATAAAAGTGAGCCGTGTTCGTGCTTAGTTTTTGATGTTGTAAGTATGAAACTTGAGGAGCTCTAGTGTAAAAAGCTTTGAGTGGCAGATGAGCAAAGAGCACCCTCAACAAACCCACTATCGTCCTCCCTTCTTTAAAGAGGAATCCATCAAGATCTGCATCAAGCACCCTCATCATGTATAAGAAAGCATAATTCTGCAGTGGGTCCAATCCTAGACTTTTTTTTTTTTTTTTTTTTTTTTTCTGTGTCGTCTGACGAGGTTCGGCTGAAGAAAAAGAATGGTTTAGAGGCTATGAAGTCAGCGTTCTCTACAGTTTCTTTATCAGGAACAGTGGAGATACTAACCCTACCAGAGGTTGGTCGCCACTAACCAAACGTCGTACCTACTGTATAAGCAATATTAGAGGTGGACATTGAATCGGTCGATGCCTGGGAGGCGGGGCAGTGGCACGGGAAAGGTAGTAAGCTCACATGTCTCACACTCCATCTCTGCGTGTAGACGACCTTTTCTGAGAAAAGTTTCGAGTTTCAAAAGGAGACAAACTGATCTTTTTTCCGTAAACGCTCATGTTTTCTCCATCATGGCCGATCTCTGAGACTCTACCCGCATTAATAAATCGTTTCCAGTCGGCAAAATTTCACTTCCCGTGATGTGCCGTGCCGTGCCGTGCCGTCCCAGCTACTCATTAATGGATTCGATAAAGTAATATATGGAAAAACACTGAGATTAAAATTAATGGGTTTTTGTTGAGGAACATCTGAAGTTTTGGTCTGGATCACTTTTTTCGCTTATTGCCGAGCGATTCGCTTGAGAAAGAAAAGAAGTTTAAGAGACGGAGGACGAAGTTAAGAAATGGAGAGAGATAGATAAGCTTCTTTTATACTGAATTAAAATTTCAAAAAACTATTTGAATATTAAATACAGATTTGTACTCGCTCAAAGCATACAGCTCAAGTTTTCTCAACAGGTTATTGGTGACAAATTGAACTATTGTTTTTCGTTTCACTTGAGAAAGAAACTGGGAAAGTAAAGAAAAAAAAAAGAATAATATCATCACTGACCAAACAATCTCAATGGTGCAGTGGATTTGGGCCTGTGGGAACTAATCTCTTCTCGACGCCGTATCGTGGGTCGATCTCGTGAGAGTCCGGCTCGGCAACGACGACGACTGAAGAAGACGAGTATTGTTGGTGATGATGATGATGATGGTGTCCGTGTTGCTTGTGTCTGTGTGGAATTTGGAAGGAAGCCAAGTCGACTTGGGCGGTTCGCCTTAAACTCTTCCGGTTGCCGATCAAAGCAGGGTGACTGGAGGAAGAAGACGTCGTGGACGACCTAAAACTACTCCAACCATGAACGAAGAGCAGGAGGGACAACCAGACGAGAATTCTAACAACGTGTGATGTCTTGATAGTTGCAGCAGAAGCCATGGGGAGGAAGGAGGAGCAGAATGTGAAGAGGAAGCATGAAGAGAATCGAGGTTTTGATAGATATCCGGGATTTAGACTTTTGTGACAGGTTGAATTCAACAGGGGAAGGATATAAGAAATGCCGGCAGAAGGTTGAAAAAAACCCTGAAATAGGGTTGTGTATGCTTGTGTAGGACACTACGACTTAGTTTTGAGGCTAATTTAATAGGCTTCGGAGCGTTTTGGTGCCATTGATGCGGAGAAGGGAGCAAAATTATGTAGACCTTTTTCCAATGAATCTTCCTTTGCGTTCAAGGAACAATACCCATTAAATTCGTCAAACCCTGAAGCTTCATGATACAGTTATTATAACCTTCGCCGCATATTTCTTGGGCCGTCCATTGATGAAGATCACCGTCCATTCTGGTTCCATTTTCTGTGATCTGTCCCCATCATGTACAGAAAAGAAAATCCGTCCCCTCTTCTGGTCTCCCACCAATTGGCATCCTCTCGAAGTCTGTAACCATTTTATTTAATATAAGATACGTTTACTTGAAGAAGCGCTTTGTTTTAGGGAGTAAGACAGAGAGCTCGGATTTGGACGGAAAAGCTTTAAAAAAACCTATTCTATATTGCCGACTACCGGCAGATGAGGAGAAGCGACTAGCGAGGGAGAGAGGGAGAGAAACCCAACTACAGCAAGAAAAGGTTCTGAACTACAGAATTTGTTCAATTCTTCTCAGTTTTATATGAATATAAAATCGTTAAAATCGTCTGTAAGTAGCATCACGTCCGATTTGTTTACATCTTCATGGATTTGTTTACAATGTGGACCACCTCTAACACAGGTTTACGTTTCCCAACTCTCTTCCATATTTGAAGAACATTGTTCGATATGGTTTCAGGTTATTTGCGTCGTTAACTCCTCTAAATTGGAAATGGTCAATGATAATTGCATGAAAAGTTGATGAATTTGTTTTATCCTTCTTTATGGGACCTAAAATTAGTCTCAGGATACTTGATTGGACACAATTGAATGAAAGAATGTGATTCAGAGAAGGAGACAAAAGGAAGATTACAAAGTCACTTTGGTAATAAAGACAGACTAGATGTTATATTTATTTTATAATTATTATATTAAATTAGTGATTTAACAGTCTTAATTAAAATATTATTAAAATAAATATTTGATAAATTATTTTGGTTTAATTATCCCATTGCTATAATTAGTTAAACCAATGATTTTAAATTTTGTCATAATATATTATTAATTAATAATACATAAAAATATATATTTATTTACTATTTTATATTTTTTATTATTGTATTAAATTAGTGGTTTTTAATGTTAAAACATATCTTATGTTAATTTATTTATTTATTATATTCACTTATATTATTATTTATTTTTAATAATTTATTCTAGTCACACGTAATTATTGTATTAATTTATAATAAATTATAATCATTAAGTAATATAATATAGTTTTTCATTAATTAGGATATTAATATATTCTACTACTACACGTTAAATCACTTATAAGTGTAGTAACCATGTTTATTTTGGTTAATTATTTGTTTAGATATATGTTCTATTTAAGTATATTATAAAAGATTATTCATTCTCTTATTTATATCATACTTTTCATTTGGGGGCACTAACTCTGAAATTTGTTTTCCAGTGCACTTGAACTCATCTATACTAACACCTGAGGATGAGTTGAAGTTGAATCAATTTATTTAAGATGAATTGAATTCTTTACTTCATTTCAAGTTTATTGTGGACTAACCCCCCCTTAAGTAATCTCCCTTGAAGTTTGGATGAAAAAATTTTAGCTTACTCTTATGGCGGATTTGAGTTGCTACAAACTAATGTGTGGACAATTTGCTTGTTACAAATTTGAAGCAAGATTGTAGTTGGAGTTTTAGTGGTCAAACTTTCTTTAGCTCTGTCTATTCATTTTTCTCTAGCTCTCTCCAACTGGCAGAGGGATTGGTAGGGTAGTTTAACTACCCCCTTTTCTCCCTTGTTTTCTCTTTACCAAGTCCTCAACCAATGAAAATTTGCCAAGTCCTCTACTGCAGGATCAAGTCCTCATCCCATGAGATCTCAAGACATGGCAAGATCAAGTCCTCATCCCATGAGATCTCAAGACATGGCAAGATCAAGTCCTCATTCCATGATAGATGTATGGTGGATGATGTAGATCATTTTATGCTTTGTAAAGTCCTTGTTGGTGCCTCATTTGTCAACTCATCCTCTTGTGTAGTGCCTAAGAGACATCCAAGTGGCATTTTCCTATACTTTGATTATGGTGGTTACCCAAAATGATTGGATTAATCTTAATGCTTTGATCTCAATAATTGCTCAGAATTTTGACCAAAATTCTGATTTTGATGATTCACAGACCACTTGATAGCCCTCCACACTTTTGACTATTAAGCGTTTCATTGCTGACCATCGATCAATTGGTGACCAAGTTCCTTCAATTTAATTCGGTAATCAAGATTGATGATTAATTTTGATCGTCAATTAAGGTTAAAAACTTTAGAGATCAAGACTTTGTTCTTCAAGTACATGGGCAATTCTCGAAGTACCCATTCTTTTTTTTTTTTCTCTCTTTTTTTTGTGTGGGCACGACTTTTCTGATAACCATCCAAGTGTATCATTGAAGACCTTCGTTTTTTTGTGGCAGACATGACTTGACCTGTCATTCAACTTGGCCTTTGCCTTTCCCAATTTGACCTATTTTTCAACTCGGGCTTTCGTCTTCCATCTTTTTTTATTGTCCTGGGCCGAACTTAGCCTATCATTCAACTTGTACATTTGGGCCTGACTTGCATTCAACTTGTTGTTTTACAAGCTTTTGATCCGTTATCTGTATAAAAATTGAACGAGCCTGCATGATGGAATCAAATCTCGTTTAAAGGATGAGCCAATTTCAAATTCAATTTGAGTTGATAACCAACTTGACTTCAATCGAATTGGATAGAATTCCTTTCAAATGAAAATTCCATCTCGGATAAGACCCTTGGGGTTTGATTCCTATTCTAGTAGTCGGTGCCATTGACGTTGCTACTAAGGGGGGGTTAGTCAACATGACTCAAAACATGAAGATCAAGCGCATTACTCAAGTCACATCCTGATGTCGTTAGGGAGCGCCAAAGATCATGTCATGTACATGATTATCCAATGACTCAGGAGTTCATGTCCCAAGAGTAAACGGTGGAAAGCGATTTCTGCCCGATTTTGAGAATCATGTACATGACACTCGCGGGACGCTCTCTCAAGACTTTGTCTCTCGCACACCGTCGCTCTCATTTTCGCTCATTTTCACTCTCTGGTTCCCGCAGCTCTCTTTCGTTCTGCAACCCTCTCTCGTTCTCTGCTCCCTCTCTTGTCTCCACTGTCCCTCTCCAGTCTCCCTCTCTACAGCGTCCTTCTCTCCTTCTCGGGCTCGCTCTCCCTCTGAGCCTCCCGCTCGCTTCTCCCTCTCTCTTATCTCTCTGTCTCTTCTCCCTCTTTTCTCCCTTTCAGCATCGCACTCCCTTCTCCTTTACGCTATTATCTTTTCCCCCAAAAGACCTTCCAATTTCTTGCCATTTCCCCTGTTTCAGTTTCAATTTTCTTCGATTTTGACATTTGGGCTTTGATTTCTTAATTTTCACTTCGATTCTACATCTATTTCCCCATTCAGCTTTGATTTCAGCCATCGACTTCGGTTTAACAGCCATACTCCCTCTCCTCTCCCTCTCGACCTCCGTCGTGCAGAGCATGGGAGGTCGAGCATTTGTTGCATAGCTTCTCGGCCCTCTCTTCTCCCTCTCTGCGTACCGTCGGAGTGCCGCCACTATCAGCGTTGCCCGCCGCCGTCGTTGTTACCCATTGGCCCGTCGCCGCCGTTGCCCGCTGGCATGCCACTGAGGTAGGAAGACGACGATGGTTTAATTTTTCGTAAATTAGAAAAAATTAAACTATCGTCATCAAAATCATTAATTTATAAAATTTATTTATAAAATAATTATTTTATTTATTTAATATATTTATTTTATAATTATTATATTAAAATAATGATTTAATAGTCATAATTAAAATATTGTTAAAATAAATATTTGATAAATTATTTTGGTTTAATTATCCGATTGTTATAATTAATTATACCAAAGGTTTTAAATTTTGTGACAATATATTATTAATTAATAATACATAAAATACATTATGTACAAATATATAGTGTGTTAAAGTTATGATTAGATCAATTTTTTCTCTTAAATCATTCATTTTTAGGTTAAAGTATATCATATGTTATTAATAAATTAATAACTCAACGTATTACTTTCGTTTTTGTTATTTATTTATTATTTGTAATTAATCATGTGCGTATTTCATTGGCTCACGTAATTACCATATTAATGCATAATAAAATATCTAATTTAATTAATAAATATATTAATATATTTAATTATACATTAAATAACTTATTCGTGTAGTAATAATGGTTTTTTATCTAATTTGGGGTTTAAGGATTATGTTGTAATTAAGTGTACTGTAAAGGTTTAGAGATTCTCTTGTTTTTTATGTTTTTCTTATGTTGGGGCACTAACACTGGAAACTATTTTTCAGTGCACATGAAGTCGTCAACACCAACACCAAAGTGCGAAGATGATCTTCATGTACATGACTGACATGATCTTCATGTTGGACATGAACTTGATCTTCATGTATCCATTTGGGGGACTAACCCCCCATAAGAGAAGTCGATGCCCAGCCACAGGTTCTACTTCTCTTCCTTCTTTCTTTTCTCTTAGTTTTCTTTCTCCTATTTATGCTTCTTGCTTTTCTTCTTTTCTCCTTCCCCCTTTCTCCTTTCTTCTTCTCCCCATCTTTCTCTCTTTTTCTTTTCTTTTCTTCTTTTCTTCTTCTTCAGACCAATGGTAAAATCATTTTGATCTATAAAATGGGTAGCTTTTCTAATAGTGGTATTAGTGTATTTTAGGTAGATGTTTTTTAATACATATATTATGAGGTCTATGGCAAAAATACCTATGTAAGAGAGTGTTGACTGAGCGTTGACTCTCTTATTGATTTTGATGATAACAAACCTTAATTGAGCTAACAATTGTAAATCTAACATTTTAAATACATTATCTTCAAGGGACATTAAATTCAAAGATCTAAGTATTAAATCAACAAAAACTTCTCAAAGACCTCAAACTCCATGGAATGTCAAAGCACTGTTGAAGAAGTACCCTCTAGAGAAGGAGTAGAAAAATTGAAGACAAGAGTTTAGGAATTATTGAGAAAAGTCAAAAACTCGAAAAGTCAAAAACTCAGTCGATATAAGAGATCAGCATAATTCTTCCTAAACTTGAGATACAATGTAATTTTTGGAGCTTTAGGACATATTTTGAATTCATGCATGTTTTTTTACAAATGCATACGCACATTTCATGCATATTAGAATCACATAGGATCACAAATTCCCATGCTTTAAAAATCTGTATAGTGAACTAGCATTGGAATGATCATTCGACGGTTGCCAATGATTGATCAACCAGAAGTGAACAAACCAAAAATATAAACCATGATCGATCAACCAAGGTTGACTGATCGATCATCCAAAAAATTACCAAAGTGTGCTATAAAGCATGATCGATCAACCCATTTGGACTGATCAATAAATACTGTCCACGCAAAGTAAATTCATGCTAATTGATCGATCAACCTCAATGACTTATCAATCATATAGAACTTTGCGAATAAAAGAAGACATAAAACATGATTGATCATAACAAAGTCATTGATCGATCATACTTGTTAGGCATTGCTAGTAGGAATTCTGATTGATTGATCATACCATGTACATTGATCGATCAAATTAAAATGTCAGACCCAACATGAAGATATTTATCGTTCATACGATCACTCAATAAGTCACATTCTGATAGAAAAATAGTTGTTACACACGATTGATTAATCAACCACTTTACACCGATCAATTAGTGTGAACTCCACTTTTTTGAAAACGGGTAAAAAATGACTACTTTGGTTTGGGGAACTAATAAATACCCACCCCATCAAACCTTCCATTGACAGGTGAATGAGCTTTGATTGGCACACTGACTCACTTGAAGCTCTATCTGTCCAACCTTCAACTATTCTTGTATAACAAGAATTGCTATTTGAATGACCTGAACATCATCCACTGCATGCTCAAGTGTTGAGAATCAGTCGATGGAGGAAGAAGTGGCTTCTTCACTTGTTCTCCTCCTCTTCGTGAACTCGTACTATTCAGCCTGAGGTTCTAGACTCATTTCGTCCCCGGAGTTGAGATTTTGAGGTGCCTCTCTCTGAATGTTGTCCTTTTGTACTCATTGACCTCAACATTTGGCGAAGCCAAATTTTCCAACTTCTGTTTCGCCAATGGATTTTTTTTTCATAATATCAAAAAATTCCGCATCAGATAAGTCAACACCATAGTGGTGTAAGATATAAGTGATCTCTTGAGCAACTGGGGGGTCATCTACTTGGGAGCTAGTAGCTATATCTATCATCCTATTTGCCATAAAATATCCGTAATCCAGGTCCAACTTCTCGATGATTGTCCACATCCAAAAGATACCTGTAGTGGTCAGACGAGAGAATGTACCTTTCTTCAGATTGAGGTGTGAGTAACAATCTCCATGAAGACTCGATGCTCCATACTGAGATCTTTAATATTTACTTCATAGGAATTTCTGACGGTCTAACAAAAAATGAGTTGGATGGCATCTTGGATATTTTGAGGGCAATCACTATGGAGGTCCATAGGCTAGTTCTTCTTAACAAATTTGGCGAATCCCAAAGACGTTGTTCCTAGTATTGCATTAAGCTCACTAGTCTCAAGAAAAATAGTGGTCTTCTTCAGGTAGCTCGTGAGCCTCAAATTGCATCGGGTAACTTCCACTACCTCAAGGTTTGAGTGGAAGATCTTTACCAAAAGTGGCTAAATGCCTTCCTCACTTGCCAAGAGGCCCACCTAAATAGCCGTTCAAAATCTTTGATTTCTCTTCTGAAAAATGTGTTGGAAGATGGGCCCAAGCCCACACGACCAAGGAAGACCTACACGTCCAAGTGTGTTAAAAGAAGGGCTCAAAGCCCATAGATGAAGGAGAGGGCCCATAGGCCCACACAGTGATGGCAGGATGGTAAATAAAGAGTTATCTCATAGAGATGACACTCATGTAATAAGTTAAGTTCCAAGGGTATTATTATGATATTATAGTTTTATCAATCTATAAATTAAGCTTCAGGGGGAGGGTTAGGACATAAGTCCATAACCTCTTTGTCCTCTTGTTTTCTTATAATGGGTCTTTCTCTCTTTTTCTCCATGAGCTAAATCCATGGAGTCCTAAAAATCAACATGGTATCATAGCATTGATTTTCAGGACTCACATCTATGATTTTTTAGGATTCAAAAAACCCATCAATTTTTTTCTTTTCTCATATTATTGCTTAGTTTTTTTCATTGTTATTTTCTCTCTCTTCTGCTCATACACTTGCTCCGACAGATTGCTTAGTGCCATCTGGCAAGTGTCATTCCCCTATAGCTAGGCTGGGTGGTCTAAGGAAGAACTCATACTGTTCCGAAATAGCCCATCTGTCTACCCATCTACCAAGCCCAACTCCTTTTACTTTACCAACTTCCACCTTCCATTACTATGTTGTCATATTCTAGCAAAGACGACCTCTTCTTAATTCATCTTTAGACCATAAAATTAGCTATTTTTCGTAATTGTCATAGCATTGCTGGTTGAAACTTGGACCAGACAAAGAGCGGTCATTGGTAACAAATGGGATACATATTTGGATCTTCTCCAGACCGATTACACTAAAGGAGATGCTCCAAATGCTCTAGGGTTGGTGAGATACTGTTGCAGGCGTATGCTTATTACCCATGTTGATCTCATCGAGGAACTCCTTAACTACAATACTCTGGAGAAAAATAAGAATAGTTAAATAAGATGTACTGATGTTGGTGAATCTAGTGGGGTTGATTGTTTGCAAACCACTTATGTGAACTAAGTTAAAAGATGAACAACCATCGGATGCAAAAGTCTTTGCAAATCCGCAAGATTTTCTGCTTCTGAGAGATTTTATGCTATCTTTGAAAGGTTCACAATTTTACGAAAGTTTCACTCGTTTAACAGAGGAATTCTCTGCAAATCCATGTCACTACTATTGCTTCCTTCTAGGTTTCTTCTAAAATTTTCAGAAATATTACGCCAAATAATCTGAAAATTCCTCCTTCACCAGGTCGTCTCTTTGCTGTTTCTAATTTAAAAAAAATTATCCACCATTATTGTTGTTGATTGCATTGCTATTTAACTACTGATTTATGGAAGTTATTCACTGGCCTTTCCATACTGAGTTCATCACCAACTTCAAAGGAAGACGACTCATCTATATTTTTGTTTCTGCTTGCCGGGAGTGATCACTTTCACATCAATTGAACCCAAATCGAGACACTACAGTGGTTAACTTATCAAACCAGGCACGGGGGGACTGTTTCGGCACGTAAACAACCATTTTTAATCAATATACCTACTCCTCCTCAGCCACATAACCAGGTGGCTGACTCATATGGATCTCTTGCAATAGATCCTCAT
This sequence comes from Aristolochia californica, assembly GCF_029961685.1. Taxonomy (NCBI): domain Eukaryota; kingdom Viridiplantae; phylum Streptophyta; class Magnoliopsida; order Piperales; family Aristolochiaceae; genus Aristolochia; species Aristolochia californica. The sequence continues at coordinate 1,055,172 of NW_027182268.1, forward strand.
TTAAAAAGGCATTCCTAATATCCAACTGATGTATAACCCATTTAAAGTTTGTAACAAGAGAAATAAGGACACAAAAGGAATTCATCTTTGCCACTAGTGAGCATGTCTTATCATAGTCAATGCCATAAGATTGAGTATATCCTTTTGAAACTAACCATGCTTTATATTTGGCAACTAAGTCATCAGAATTATAGTTGATCATACATACCCACTTGCAACCAATTGCCTTATTAGATGATCGAAGAGATGTTAACCTCCAAGTAGAGTTCTTGTACATGGCTTGGATCTCTTCATCCATGACAATTTTCCATCGATCTACTAAAGCCACTGAATAACTTATAGGGATATGAGTGGATGACACTACAAATAAGAAGTAAACACAACTAGGAGACAAACGGTGAGTGGAAACATCGTTAGAGATGGAATGAGAGGTAGATGGAGGCCAAATAGTAGTGGAACGGGGTTCTTTACAAAGAGCAATGGGTCGAGTATCACACGGTGGTCCAAACTATACTAGTGAAGAGGGAGGAGAAAATATCTCGGGGGCACAAAGGGGTCCACAGATGGTTGGGCAAAAATCTGAGAGAGAGGATCTCATCAAGCGGAAGCTAGGTATCCAGTGACACATTAGGCATAGGCATTCCTATAAAAGGTGTTAAACCAGGAGGAGAGCTAGTTGTAAAATATGGTACATCTTCAAAGAATACGACATTTGTTGAAACAAAGGTATGCCTCACAACTGGTGAGTAACACACTATCCTTTTTTTATTCTTGGAATACTCCAAAAAAAATACATTTAACTACCATGAGAGTAAACTTATTTCAATAGGCATCTAAATTATGAACAAAGGCGATGCAACCAAATACTCACAGTGGCAACGGAAACAAAGATGAGTCATTGAAAAACTTGGAAAAAGGAGTTTGACCTTGTAGAACACTCGAAGGCATGTAGTTAATTAAAAAAAAGTAGCGAGAACCGTATATGACCAATAAAATTGAGGGAAGTTCATATAAAGCATAAATGTTCTAAAACAATATGCCTATTTTTTCTTTGGGACACACCATTTTGTTGAGGTGCGTAGACACAAGAAAATTGATGAATAATGCCCTTCTATTGAAATAGAATTTGAATTGGGGAGAAAAATACTGCTTGGCATTATCGGTCCAAAATATCTAGACCCTTTTGTTGAACTAAGTTTCTACCAAGGCACAAAATGAAGCAAAAATATTTGATTTTATCTTTCACCAAATATAACTGGTAAGTCTTGATTGAAAATTATTTGGGACATTAACAGGCCCCCAAACATCCGAATAAACTAAAGCAAAAGGATTGGAGGAGATATTGTTTGCGTGGGCTAAAAAGTGGACCTATGATGTTTCCAAGCTGAAAAATTTCACACGGCAATTGAGAAACTGAACTAAGTGATGGAACTAAAAATTTCAACTTAGGTAGAAAGGGAGACCAAGTCGATCGTGTCATTGTTGCGCATCTTAGTTGGTCGTTCCTACAACCACCAATGTACTTGGGTCCATAAAGTAAAGCCCTCTCTCATGGCCGCTACCAATCACCTGTTTCGTTTCGATGTCCTAAAAAATACAATATAAAAGGAAAAATATTATAAAGAAATTTAGTTTCTTTGTCAATTGACTAACTAACAAAAGACTTAAAGGAAATTGAGGAATAAACAAGACATTAGAAAATGAAAAAGAAGGTGATAAGGTCGATGTACTAGAGCCTGAAACTTATGTTTGAGACCCATCTATAATGGATACAAATCCGTCCATGGAACCTGGAGACATAGAGGAAAAAAATTTTATTATTACCCGTAAGATTTTTAGAGGCTCCTAAGTCGATGATCTAAGGTGATGAATTAAATATGAGAGGAGAGAGTACATACCAGTCATAGCAACTTTAGATGAGGATGCACTTTGTGGGGGTAGCCACTGGGTTTTTAAATATCCGAAGCAATTCATAATCTTCATTTGAAAGTGTCATCTTGCCTTTAGAAAGCTTTGGGGTGATTTCATTCGCCGAAGTTGATGCTTGATTAGCCTTAAAATAATCTTGTTAGCCATGCAAATTCCAACACTTTTAAATAGATCCTTGTCCAAACCACAAGATGTACACTTCCATTGTTGGCTTTGTTGGAAGAATTAGAGTTGGATTCACCACCTCCTCTTCCTCTGCCTTTACAATTTGTATACATAGTTTGGTTCACTAATATCCTCAAATCCTTTGGTTTGTTCTACATAAACTACTTACTCTTGTATGTACCCATTCAAAAATGTATTTTTCACATCCATTTAGTACAATTTGAAGTTTTTGTGACAAACATAAACTAATAGAATTCATGTCATGACTGTTTTAAATTTGATAGAACAAGTAATATAATAAGTTAAACTTATTTATTTAGAATACGAGTTAAATTTTGCTAATTAAAATATCATAAACTGAAATTTAATTTATTTGAAACTGCAATTACAACGAAAAGTTCACAGGGAAAAATATTTCCTAGTTGAGAAATTATTTAGGTAATTATTAAAAAACGAATTTATGGCCAAACCAGTTGTTTCCAAGCAATAGCATGTGGTAGATCACTGTGAAGGCCGGACATTTCCAACTTCTAGTTTTGAAAGGTTTATCAGAACTAATCTGCACTAAGCTTATTTAAAATTGAGGAAGGTTTACTTTTACAAATTCGTCGACAAGTCAACGGAGTAGTTGGGGAAAATGTGTAACAGAGTCCTCTCTTTGCTTCCCAGTCCCATGCAGACAATTCTGTTTGAGGAAGGTTTACTTTTACAAATTCGTCGACGGAGTAGTTGGGGAAAATGTGTAACAGAGTCCTCTCTTTCCCTCCCAGTCCCATGCAGACAATTCTGTTGGCGAAATATACTAATCGACCGAAATGGCCTCCTTAAGTAGATCAAGTTCTTCTACTTTCATGAAACACCAATTGCTCCAGCGTCCGGAAACCAAATCCGTTGTCTGTGGCGAGTGTTCTTCTTGAATTTGAAATCTGGAAACCTTTTGGCGTAGGATCGTGCAGGAAGAAGGAATCGACGACTGGATGCCTGATAATCTTATAAGTTATCTTGATTGGTAGACTTGGATGGCTTGCTGGGAATTATCTTCAGCCACGATTTGATCAAATAATTGTTGTCTACTTTACATGGAGATCGATCAATGGAAAGAGCAGTGAAATTTAACAAAAGGAGCAAGGAGATTCAGGGGACACTAGTGAGAATGAGAGTAAGTAGCAATTATATAAGATCAATAGCAGGTATCCCAATATTGCGGGATCCATTTGCCTCCGACAAGGTCTTAAGTTGTTGGCCACCCAACAACCCTCAGTCAACTAACTTTTAAAAATCCCATTATCTAGAACCCTTTTGATGGCTCCTATATTCACTCTCAACTCTCATCTCTCCCTCCTCCGGAGTCGAGATAGATCAGACATCAGGAGTTACAATCCCAACCCTTTACATACGCACCCCAAAGTAGAAACGAAATGGTGGCAAACTTCAGAAAATTAAAGCAACTCGGTTACTCTTGCCGTCTGCAGAACTTCTGTCTCTAACCTCTGCTAAAATTAATTGATTAACGGGGTTGGAGGGGACGCCTTGAAGACGCCCTCCGATTAGCGACGCACCGACAGAGGTGTCAATGGAGAGTAGTACTCCTCGTCCGTGCTGTGAGCCACCTTTCGACTCCTTTTTCGGGTGTCGGTGTTGATGGAACGGTCGAGATTGCTTTCAATGGAAATGACAACGGGAGGGATTTCTATGGTGTCGAGAGGTGGGGGAGGGTGGCGCCACTGCGGTAATGGCCCCGCTAGAAGCAAGGTCTGGAGAAGGGGGCCTGCCTTCATGACGGCCTGCAGTAGCTTCCCTTTCACCGGCAACGGTCCCGTTGTCTCGATAGACTGCACGGGGGATCCGCACACTATGCTCTCCTCACTGTGTCCATCATCTTCGGTAGCTAGCCCTTGCTGCTGTTGCTGCTGCTGCTGCTGTTGTACTTGTTGCTGTTGTTGTAAAAGGAGCCCCTGGTATTTGTCGTTGATCTCGTCTCTTTCCGTAATTGCTCTGTTTAAGAGATCTTTAAGCTGTTTAATCTCGTTCTCCTTTCTATCCAACTCCTCTTGAGCTGTTAGGCGAGTTGTTTCCAGTTCAAGCGAGGTACATAAGAGGGAGTGCCTAACCTCTTCCAAGCTCTGAAATAAGAGAAATGTATTTCGATTCATTTTAGGGGTTGGAATTAAAGAAAGAAAAAACATGAAATTTGAAATTCATGAAGAAAAGGGAATGAGACAGGAGAGAAGCAGCAGCAATTAATACCTTTCCTTGGTGGAAGCAAGACCAGCTGAATTGAGGAAACCGGAGGTGTTCCATATGACTGTGGGTATGGCTGAATTCATGCGACTTCCCACCCTCTCTGCCAATGCCAACTCTGTGAGAAAGAGAGAGAGAGAGAGGAGAGGGGTTAGTTCTAGTTTGGGAGCATCTTATAAGTTATTAGTGGGAGCAGGTCTCTTTTTCTTTCTCGGCTTTCTCTTTTTCTCTTTGACACCTTTTCTGGGTTGGACCAAAAGCCAAATGCCAAAAACTCTAGTTCGCCGGTGGGGAACAGTGAGGAGCGGGACAACGCGAAGACGGGACGGCATCCGGGACCCACTTCCTTCTCCTCTCCCTTCCTCATTTCTCACATATATCACCATCCGTCCCCATTAGAGAAAAAGAGAAGACCCTTCCATGAGAAATATGAATATTATTCTTCTGGGTGGGTATAGCCAGTTAGGCTCGTCCCCGCTCTACAGGTGAAAGTGGAGATCATTGGTTTCAAGAAAAAGTCTTGAAAAGGAAAAGCTTCAGTTGACAAGCAGCGTAAAAGCAAATGTTAGAATCAATCTTAATCCAAGTGAGGTGTTCCTCAACCAGCTCGGTTTGGTGGTTAAGGATCCATTACCGAACTCCTTATATGAAAGCCTACTTCCCAGCATTCTTCACTGTCCCTGTAACGCCCTTGGTGAATTTTCTAATTGCACGACAAGACCCACTTGCTTATTTATCATCTTGGGACTCCGGTCAGTTTAGCGGCTATTTTTAGCAGTCGGATAAGGTTAAAGAGGGAGGCGATGGATCTTCCTGCCATCTCTTACCCAACAAAAACGACAAATATGTAAAAGGAAAATGAAAGAAAATAACAAACAGAGCAGTCTTCTCATTTTCTCAAGAAGCTAATGCATATACCATGAGCAGATCTAGAAGACAGAAAATACTCTATCGAACTCCTCTATCACAGTTTCACGAATCTAAGAGGTCTGATGTCTGATAAGAAACAAAAGAGGGTGGTTTGAACGTCGTCATGAGCATTGCCGTCCGGCAATTAGGGTTTGGGGGGACAACATGTTTGCAAACCGAAGACCTTCATCCTAGGAGCAATCGAGATCAAGTGACGTTAGACGGGTGCTGTCACAACTGAGAAGTCTGTGGGAGAGCTAGGACTCTTGAGCTTTTCCTGTTGGCCAATGGACCTGACTTTTGTGCAGGTGCGCGGCAATGACTCGGGGAACAACCAGAGCTGGTCCACAAATAGAAAAATCCGTTCCCTCCTACGCTTCTCCTTCCAAGTCAAAATTCTTTAGAATAATAACACAATAGATACGTCCCATAGCATACCAGTCTCCTCTTTCTTGTTTGTTTTCGTCATTTCAGACGAGTATTAAACACGAAAAGCTGAACAAATTAATGGGGTATTAAGTATCCTTTGGGATTCGTATAAATTAACTGACCTTGAATGAGAATCCTAATATGAGCAGCAATGATGCAAATCCGTTGACATTCAGTTTGCTGGTTTTTCACTTTGGTTGTTAGCGGTTGGTACAATAGTCTGAACAATTGAGATCTTCCAATCGAGTATCTGATTCCAGAGATTGTGAAAGACTGAAGCTTAGTAGAAACCCTTTTTCATTGTTCAGAAAAGAGCCAGCTCCCTTTTACACTAGAGCTTTATCATTGTTTCTCACCATTCACTTGAGTAATTTTCCCATCAGAAAGGGGGTGGGCATGGGTCGGATTGGGATCGGATTTCCGAAACTTGAAGACGACCCAAACCTTGACTCTGAAACTCGAATCTGAAAAAAAAAAAAAAAACCCAAAAAAAGTCAGATACTTCACAGTTCAAACCCAACCCTGACCCTGCCTTATCTCCTACGAAACCCGACTTAAACCTGACCTATCAGAGCTATCCCCTCTCTAAACTTGACCCATCTTCGCCCCAAAATCAGTCGTTCTATCTGGTCCCGTAAGTCGTTCTCAACCAAAATCAGTTGGATTTTTTTTCTCCGCCCCATCTCCCAATCTTGGGGTGAAACTTGCAACTTGAAACTCGAATTCGAGGTGAAGTCTAGTATTCTCCGTGAGACCTGACCCGGTGCTAGGACCAGTTCATATGAGTTATAATTACAGTGACAGTATTGCGTATTTAGAAATATTTTTCAAATTTTCTTTTGTCAAAGTGGGAGAAGAGGGTTGAGAGGTGAGAAAGACACATCAGGGAGGTGGAGAAGGCTGGCTTTTGCCGACAACCGAATTGGGGAAGGATATGTGGCGTTACCCGCCAAAGGCAAATCCAAGCAGCGAAGCGTTGCTAGATTCTCTCGGGTCCCCCACCCCCGCCGGCTGCCTCGCGAGATGCGGAGGAAGAAAATAAAACCCAACAAAAGCCAAAACCCGTATCCTTCTCGAACCTGAAGGTCCCGAACATTTTCAGTGGTCCTCACGCGCTTCGGTTGTGGGCTGCAGAAATGATGACTGATCATTTTCGTCTTTCATTTCCATGTGAGACCCCATTATTCCTCTCTCTGTCTTCTTCTCTCCTGCTCTTTCCCTACAGCTGTGATGAACCTCTCAACAATGTCAAATACAGAAGTAGTGAATTACAGATTACGTAAATAAGTCTCCACTAAGTAAGCGGAAGCGTACCTAACTGGTTAGCGACAGACTACCCGTCTCCCTTACGTTCAACATGTAATATATTACACCAGCTATAATGGGTACTATGGTCAAATGTTTGGCTTATTCCACTCGGTGGCTCCCCTTTGCAATTGGGTCCAGATGTAATCTCTGAGGATCCAGTTAAAGTATTGTGGCTAGTTACTAATGAAATGCAGCCGCCATTGATGAAGTGGCTGAGATGGCAGCTTTTAGCCTAGCCAGCTCATACCCTTAAGCAAACAGAGAATAGAGTGAAATTTGGGAAGGAATTCGGGAAGAATGATTGAGTTAAATTCGAGAAGAAAGATATAAAAAATTATTCGAGAAGAAAGATATAAAAAAGACAGAGATAAGGGTTCTCTTAACCAAAGTGAGTGAATTTCGGGAAGAAAGAAACAGAAAACAGAAAACAGAAAACAGAAAAACGATAATGATAGAATTGAAATCGAAAACAGATGTTGATATAGGAAGACAGAAAAAAAAGAACAGGAAGATAATGCATGAAGAAAACGGTAACAATAAAAAACAGAGATAACAGTCAGTTAATTTCGGAAGAATACGATAATGATAAAAATCGAACCGTTTCGGGAAGTGGAAGGCCTTCTAAACTACCGGCATTCGTATCCTCTCTTCACTCTCTGACATTTCTTCCTTCTGACTTCTCTGCATTTGTTTTTTATGTTGGCGTCTGGTATCCTCTATTCACTCTCTAGTGCGTATTTTTGTTTCCGCCCGGAGAGCTCGACGTCTTCGGGAAGACGACCCAGTGTGCCTCAAACGCGAGGCACACTGAGTTATTTCATTTAATTTCATATTAGTGTATTAAATCAATGTTTATTTAATTTAATTCTAAATTCTTGTTTTATTAATGTTTATTTATTTATTCCATTCGTTTATGTCTATTAATGTTTATGTTTCGTTTGGCTATTAATGTTTATTTCATAAATATCCTTTGAAGTTTATTTAGTTTATTTATTATTGCTAATTTAATTTTTATTGATTATTTCATAAAAATATTTTATTTTTCACTTTTATTAATTATTAAAGTTTCTGATTAATTTTTATTTTAATTCCTTATTTATATAATGCATGTCCATAATCATTAATTTTTCTGATTAAGTTTATTTTAGTTCGCTATTTCTTAATGCCTTAATTTTTTAATTTTTTAATTAAGGCAAGGGGCAACACACACCCCCCCTTGGTCTCTCCCACCAAGGGGGAACCCCTAGCCCTCACCCTCCCATCAAAACCATCATTTAAAAAAAAGGCAAAAAATTCAATTAATTAGGGGAGAACTTTTTGCACCATCAAAAGTTCACCTTGCAAGGTTGGGTTTTATAAGTGTGCATACTAAAAAAAGAAAAAAGTCTTTATCAACTTAAATCCTTTATTTAACATCATATTAGCATAAAAACAATATAATTATGGGAGTTTTAGTATACTACCGAATTTTTTTAAATAATAACATAAATAACCAACTTTTGACCGATCAATTGCACATATGTATAGTCAAGGTGAAACATAAGCTTTAATCGCTTATTTAGTGCCACAACATCATGTCACATACTTAAAAGTGTCTTATACTATATCATCAATAAACTATGTCATCCTCCATGTAGCACGACACGTCATCTGCCATGTCATCGAATGCCACGTAAGCTATTTTTTCTTCCATTTTCTTTTCATGCTTGATTTAGGTTATTTTATAATTAAAAAATATTTTAAAATTTTCATTTCTGGTTTTAAAAATTCTTACACATTTCATTTCAATACCTTCAATTTAATATAATAATAAAGAATTGATTATTAATTATTAAAAAATATTTTTTAAAATATTTAATACCTTATTTACTTAATAAATTATTAATTACTTAATACCTTAACGTAATTATATTACATTAAGATATTATTTAATTTAATTTAATATTTTTTTAAAAATAATTTAGTTTTTAAAATTCTTATTTGTTGCTACAAATTTTTTACCTACTTTTGTATAGTAAAAAATATAAAATTCTTCTACTAATTAATTAAAAAATCTTATCTTTACCTATTTAACACCTTTTATTATATATTTAAATATTTACTAATTGAAATATATTTAAAATTTTATTTTAGAGTTTAAAAATCTAATTTATCGTTATACATTTTATTACCTTATATTTAAAATAATAAAATATAAAATAAGTATATTAATTCATCAAAAAATCTACTTCTAATATGTTTAACACATTTTATTATCGATTTAAGAAATTTTATAATTTAAAAAATAATTAGTAAAATTTTTAAACTTTTCAAAAATCTTTTTTGTTGGAACACATTTCATTACCTTATATTTACAATAATAAAATATAAAATAAATATATTAATTCATCAAAAAATCTACTTCTAATATGTTTAACACATTTTATTATCGATTTAAGATATTTTAAAATTTTAAAAATATTTTAAAATTTTTTTTTCTGTTTTTAAAAATCTTATTTGTCAGTACATATTTTATTACCTTCTATTTATTTTAATAATATATATATATATATATATATATATATATATATATATATACACACACACATATTAACTAATAAAAAATTATTTATGTTTTTGAAAATATTATTTTTTGTACGTGTTTTATTACCTTCTATTTATTTTAATAATTTATAATATATATATTAAAAAATTATATTCTAATCAATTTAATACCTTTCATTATCGATTTAATATATTTTTAACACGTAAAAATATTTTAAAAAAAGATCTAGACATGTTAAAAATTATTCCCATCTATTTTGATTTTCTGATTCAACAATAGCAAAAGCTAGAGGGAAAAGTCTGTTGTCCCCATCAAGAGTAGTAGTAATCAACAGACATGCATGATCATTCCCATATAAATGTGTTCTATCAACACTAATAAGGGGTCTACGGTATTGGAACCCTTCAATGGATTACCCAAATGTCCAAGATACATATTTAAACATTATTTCATGGCCAAATTCATGACAACACAACATATGTTCATTACTTGGATTCGACTTTTTTATTGCATTTAAAAATTATGGCAATAAATTGTATGATTCAGCCCAATTACCATAAATTGTTTTCAAAGCTTTGCATTTTGTTCTCCATGCTTTCTCTTATGTGACATAGATGTGATATTTATCTTTCATGATCTTTTGAATATCATCAGGAGTCGAAGTAAATTTTGTCCTCATAGTTAACATAATGACTTTACAAATGAAAGATGATATACTCTGTTGAAGAAGTATTAACACGTGTGATCTCCACCATACTTTCTTATCTTAAATTGATGAATCCTTCAATCATATGATGCAAAAACGATATCAATAGCAATTGATATACTTCTATTAACATCACGCTCAATATCTTTTAAATCAATAACATTATAACTAAAACTATCACTATCATCATCACTAACAAGCTTGAATACACACAACAATAAACATAAAAATCTGGGTAGGGATAGCAAAAACATCACACATTTAACAACTTATATAGATAATAGTTAGTACTTGAAAAAAAGTACTGTAAACTTATTACAATTCATATCATGAATATACAAATATAAATATTTACTCCTCTGTATCATCATATCCACGTGGTAATTCTTGGGAATAGGATGTTTCACCAATTAAGTATTGATTCCTTGTACCTTCCCTTCCACGAGTTCTTTGTCTTAAGACCTTTTTTTTTAAAGTAAAATTCAATCATAGATTGATTACTTGAAACAAGCTCAAATAATTCAGTCAAATCATAATCATCTTCCCTATTAAAGATAATAAAAACTTAATGACAAAATGAAACTTTGGCCTTAATAATCATTGGGTGAGTATTACTATACCACCCTGTGACTCCGTACATCATTACTATGAACTCACTAAAATTAGTCAAAACTGTAATACTTTTGATTCGTGATTGACCTCCGTCATAACTATCAAAATATCTAGACTTCTCCATCAATTTTCCATTGTATCGACTAAAGAACCCGATAATCGGTGCCATATTATCAACAAATCTACATACATTAGTAAGAGTCTCTTTATGCAAAAAACTACCTAAGTCCTAACAATACAAAAAAACACCTAAGTACAAATTCACCGAACACCCTTGGTAGAGCCCCATATGACTTTGTAGTCACTACAAACTGTACATCGTTAGTGATGGGGGTCGGGTTTCGTTGGTAAATGGACGCTCATGCAGGCGACTTAGCCTAGTTTGAATTGAGCTCAATCGACTCTCCATTAGTCAACCTAATCTTAATCAGACTCTCTACCTGACTAGTAACTAGGGACACATGGAAACACAATAAAACATAGACAAAAAAGAACTTGTGGTGGGTATTTATAACACTTGAATTTCCTCACCATATGTACTTCAAAATTATTCAACAACATTCTATAACATTTAAAATTAATCAAAAAAATTCTATAGCAAATGACTAGTTCTAACAATGCAAAAACACATCTGTCTAAATTCACCAAACACCCCTAGTAGAGCCCCATATGATTTTGTGGTCATTACGAACTCGTCAGTGATGAGGGAGGGTTTCATTGGCTAATGGACGCCTGTGCAGGCAACTCAACCTAGTTTGAACTGGACTCAACCCACCCTCCATTACCCCGCCTACTCTTAATCGGACTCAACCCACCCTTGGTTACCCAGCCTATTCTTAATCAAACTTTGTACCCATCCTAGTAACTATGGAAAACGCAAGAAAACATAAAAAAAAAACCATGTAGTGGATATTTATAACACCAAAATCTCCTCACCACATGGCATGATCATTCCATGACACTTCAAATTTATTTAATAGCAACTAGCAGCTGAAAAATCCTGCAAATCTTATCTCAATAGGGTAAATTGTAATTTCATAATTATGAAACCGGTGGAGGGCATAGGGTTGAATGTTTAGGGTTTAGGGCGAGAGGGCATAGGGCATAGGGCAACATGCACGTCAAGATGGCAAAAGCAACATCGAGAGAGTGCGACGAGAGATTGCAAGAGAGAGTGAGCAGCGAGAGGGAGCCAAGGAAAAAAATAAGATGGTTGAGAGAGGGCTTACGTGGTGTGTGATGATGTGTCATCAAACATGAATGGTGACAAAGCATTCAATGACTTGGTAGATGACATATCATTCTACATGGAGGATGATGCAGTTTATCGATGACATGGCAAGTGACATGGCGTTAGACTCTTTGAGTTTTGATGTGGCACCATATAAGCAGTCAAAGCTTACGTGTTGCCTTTGATTGTACACGTGTATAATTGACCCGTCAAAGTTAGGTATTTGTGTAATTAAGTTCAAAAGTTGGTTATTTGTGTTATTATTAAAAAAAATGGATAGTATACTAAAGTTCCCTATAATTAATAACATGATGAGTCACAATTAAGTGTTGATGAGAAGAGAGTGAGACTCCAAATTCAAAAGAAATGAAGACAGGATATTAAGATAATTGAGAACATATAAGAGAGCGTGTCCATGGTCCCTCATTCATGCAAATTCTAAATTCGAAATGGGATAAGATATCTATCTGCTCCACTCCGGTTGTCGCATGAAGAGAGAGGATCGAAGGAAGTCGGCAAGGTCAGAGCCGAATTCTACACCGCAGAAAATTCCAGGTGTGAGTCGACCTTCTCTGGACACATAACGTACAAAAAGAAAAAAAATTACAAAAAGAAAGTCTAAAACTGGTTTTCGTTTCTGGATTTCTTTGCCGGTGGCTCGCAACGAGTCGTCACACTGATTTTAACCATAAATTTCGGATTCCCCCGTAAACATCGCAGTTTTTCTTTTACCTATTCTCGCCCAAACCAACTCACTCTGAATTCCGTTTCGATTTGCAACGATTTTCTTCTTCCTCGTCCAACCCTTATGCCTTGAACGATTGTCAGCATTTTACCTACTGTGAAATTGGATCTCATCAATGGATTAACTCATTGATTGATTAAATCTGATTTACTGAACAGTTACTTTTAAGTCCGTCATCTCTCGTCCGCATAAGATCGAACTCCTGGTGTTGGTGGTTGTCGCTAGATAAATATTATTGTCGTCGTCTGACCAGACGAACACCGGTAGGTAACTGAGACCCCTTTCATCATTGGCCGTAAAATGACTGTTAAAGGTGGCACGAGTCAGGCGTGTGCGGCGTGCAAATACCAGCGGCGAAAGTGCTCCGGTGACTGTCTACTGGCGCCTTACTTCCCGCCGGACCAGCCGAAACAGTTCCAGAATTCCCACAAACTCTTCGGTGTCAGTAACATTTTGAAGATATTGAAGAATTTGGACCCAGACCAGAAGGTGGAAGCCATGAGATCCATCGTCTTCCAGGCCAACATCCGTGACAAGTTCCCTGTGCATGGTTGTTACGGTATCATCCACAACCTCCATAATCAAGTTCAACAGGCTGAGCAGGAGCTCGAAATCCTCAATACCCAGCTAGCCATGCTCAGGCAGCACCATCAACAAATCAAAATGGCTCGCGCTTCCTCCCAGTTGCAGCTGGGCACGGCCATACCAGCTCTGCCTATGAACAATAATACTGGTCTTTCCATCTTCCACCACCACCACCAGTCTTTCGCTCCCACAATTTCCACTGGAATCTTACACCATGAATTTCCAGAGAGCAGTACCAGCAATGGAAATAATAACAGCATGGGAGGTTTGTGGGTGCAGCAACCCCACGGCCACATTTACAACAACGCAGTCGGGATTCATTCGCAACACTTCTTGGGTTCTCAATCTTTAGAGTGTCATTCGCAGGCATCAGGAGTTCCCCAAGAATACGACGAGATTTCACCTTTCTTTGACACCATTGATGATCGACAGTCTTACATCGACTCCAAAGAAGCATACGATTCCAGGTGAATTTTCTACATACTTCATCCACGCCATCCTTACAATCCAAACATCGCAATATTTCTGCACTTCCTAGTGATTTCCATTCCTGACCAACAACTAAACTTCCCTTGTTCATTTATCTCATTGATCATATTACCATGCGAATACACAATGAAAAGATTACAAAATTAGTTACTGGGTTTCCTGAATTTCCTCTCAGGAAGCTCAACGGATTATCTACTACCTCATAAACGAAGGAAGCATTTATAGTACTGGACTCTCTTTGAGTTTTACCTATCTATTCACTCTATGATAATCGGCCATTACTAAATACAAATTGAGAGATTGAGCATGATAAATATGAAGCAGCTCATCATCCAATATATTTATATTTTTTTTTTTCTTCTTTCTGTATTGCTGATAATTGTTTTAATTGATTCTCAGCTCGGACTCATCGTTGAAGGATACCACCCAATCGGCTAAGCACGTTGCAGAGAATGAACTCAAGAGTGCAGCAGCATGCTTCACATTAACTAGTATCAATTGATGAAAAAACAAAAAGAGTAGATAAAGAAAGGAGTTTAGTACAGAAGAGACTTCATTTTCTTTTTACCATTAACTGTGAACACAATTTTTCATAATAAAATTAATTTTGAGACATTTAAGGGGTTCGATTCCACCAGTCTTCAGGGAGAGATTGTAATCAGATTTTGTTTTCAAAGATGAATAAAGAATAGAAGAGAAGGAATTATTTCTTTCAATGGCAGACGAGAGCGGGTTAGTGCAGGCCAGGTATAGAAATCTGACTAAAATAACCAGTAATTTGAAGCCTGGAAACATACATCTGCTCTCAATTTTCATCTTCGACGCGGTCATACTGTGGAGGAGGATGCATCGAATTCATTTGTTGTCTAGAGCACTTTTGAGAAATGCTACGTTTCCTACTTAAAAATGGCATTTTATGCACCACTACAATTTAAACAATTTGAAGATCTCAGAACTAGTTGATTGATTGAGTATGCATCTCTTAAACAATTGTGTCCATAATTTTGAAAAATTATGAAGCAAATCGATCATACCATCTAATTGGTCGATCGTACAGAAGTATGCCAATGAGGGACACAATGTACGATCGATCATATCCTTGACATTAATCTATCATATATGTATTATACAACCAATAGGATCATTGCATGATCGATCGGTTTAAATGCACTAATCAGTCAACTTAACTTGTTAAACCCAAAAGACAAATATTGATTGATCATTTCATCAATCAATCAGCCAAAAGTCTAACAAAGATATAGTTGTTACACATGATTGATCGATCATACATTTACATTGATCAATCATTGTGTTGTCAACTTTTTACAAATGGCCAAATAACAACTAGTTTGGCTTGGGAAACTTATAAATACCCCTTCCAAATGTGCCTTTGAGAAGTTAATGATAATTTATTGGCATACCCATACTGATTAAAGCATCCATTCTTGAAAATTCCCTCTAAAGTCCATTTTGAGAGAAAAAAATGCATTTTCATTGCAAATCTTTCAACTCCTCTCTATTATCTCCATGTACTCATTTATACAAGCTCCAAATCCTTTTCAATCCGTGCATCAAAGTTGGAGGCTTGGAGAATTTAAAGGAGAAGGTTGTCTCTCCATCAAACAAAAGGTATAACTTTTCTTATTCTTGTATTTTTACATTTCAATTTATAGGTTCATCTACGGCCTTGAATTCTAATTAGAAGAGCTTGTTAGAGCTAGAATCTAGCCAAATCTTTGAGAAGATTTTTATAATCATGTATTTGAGCATGCACATGGCTTAAAAAGAGAGTTAAAATCTCTTTTATGTAAATTCCAACTATTAAAACTAAAATAAATGGTATTTCCCAAGCAAGGGTTCTTGATCAGTGAATACCAATTGGAGAACACTGATAATAAAACATCTTGTGTTATTTGTGGTATATGCATAAATTTTTATTTTACTTGCTTTAGTTTCAATTGAGTACACTTAACTTTAAGTTTCAAAAAATCAATTCAACCACCACCCACCCGCCTTGAGAAGCCAACTAGCTCATCGATTGGTATCAGAGTAGGCCTTAGTGTAATTAAAATTATTTTTTCTTGATTTTAGATAATCGATATCATGGTATTTCAACATAAAGTACTCCTATCCAATGGATAAATAGCCAACTGTCCCCCATTATTCAATGGTGTGAATTACAGCTTTAGGAAGGTAATAATGGAATTCTTCCTCCAATCTATGGATTCAGACATTTGGCATGTGACAAAGAATGACCCATTTAAGCCACAAAAATTAGAGGATGGTCGTCTTGTCATAAAGGAGTTCATTGAGCTAATTAGGGAAGATAAAGAGAAGTTCAAAACAAACTCTGGGAGATTTTTTTAATCATGTATTTGAGCATACAAGTTGTTTAAAAGAGAGTCAGAATATCTTTTAAGTAAATTCCAGCTAATAGAGCAAAAATTAGTAGAATTTCCCAAGCAAAGGTTTTTGGGCAGTGAATACCAATAGGGGAACATTGATAACAAAACATCTCGTGTGCATAATTTTTATTTTATTTTCTTTAATTATCAATTGAGCACACTTAATTTAAATTTAAAAAACTCAACCCCCTGCTCCCTCTTGAGAAGCCACCTAGGCCGAAAAAATGAACTTGAAATGAATTTAGTGGTTGAACTCACATTCTTCCTTGGAATTTAAGTTATGCAAATCGTGAATGGAACTTTTATAAATCAGTCCAAGTATACCAAATGAAAATCTTAAGGCAATTGGCACACCCATGAGTTCGTCCTTAAAACTTGATTCTGAAAACACAGGTAGGGCCATAGATCAAAAACTATATAGAAGTATGATAGGCTCCCTGCTTTATTTATCAGCTAGTAGACCAGATATCATGTTTTTGGTATGTCAATGTGCTTGATTTTAATCCAACGTAGAGAATCTCACTTAGTGGCCATGAAAATAAAATTTTGATATCTACTAGGAACACCAACCTTGGAAATTTGGTACTCCAACTCCTCTACCATAGATCTAGTGGGTTACTCTGATGTTGATTTTTTAAGATACAAAATTGATAGAAAGAGTACAAGTGATAGTTGCTAATCGCTTGGAAACGTATTTGTTTCTTGGTTTTCCAAGAAGCAACATTTAGTTGCATTATTTACCACCGAGGTCGAGTACATAACTACTAGAAGTTGTTGTGTACAACTTTTGTAGATGAGATAGCAACTATAGGACTATGGTTTAGAGCAAAATGAAATTCTTGCCCATTGTGACAACATGGATGTCATAAATCTAAGTAAGAACTCGGTTCCCACTCTTGATAAAAACACATTGAAATCAAACATCACTTTATCCAAGAGCTAGTTGAAACCAGGTAATTAGAGTGGAATTTGTTCCAACCAAAAACCAATTAACTAACATTTTCATGAAACCGATAGGACTTGATCAATTCTCTAAGCTTCAAGGAAAACTAAGCATGTGAGACCCTCCTTTGTCTAAATAGCTAACTAAAAATGACATCCCATATAATTCATGCTATGAGGGTGAAATGGAGTTCCAAAGATTACCTTTTTTTCACTCTTGCACAGGCATGATCGATCAACATAGAGGTATGATCAATCGACTTAAATGGCATGATTGATCAATGCACTGGCATGATCATTCAACTTAAAAGGATTGATCGATCATTCAAAATTGACGGATCGATCAACCATGTCAGGAACCATGAATATGAACAGTTTAAACGTCACTTTAGACCATTTCAAGCCATTGCAAACCCTACTCCAAGGTCACCTACAGGTCTACATCCCCCTTCTCATCCTTCTCTACCCACTTCCCTCAATTTGACTGACTCTCATTTGTCCCAAACCCCTAAAATCACAATACCTTTGTGGAGATCTTAGTTTTCACTCAAACAACTACCCCCACTTCAATTTTAGCCTCCAAATCAACAAATTCATCATGGTTAGGACAAGACCTACCTGAAATACATAAAAGAAAGCTGGCCACATGACCTACCTGACAATTACGCACATAACATACAAGACAACATCTCCTTGTTATTCGAGCAGACAGTGGAAAGTTCCTAGAAGATAAAGGATTTGAGTATGAAACTTTGGTTCTTTATTCAACCCGAGGAATGGCACATTCTCGTGTTTGAACATGATGCACATATTCCAGTTGCTGGTGATTACCCAGCACAAAGAAATCAACTTCAGATATTTCATGGGCTATCAGATGATGGATATTGAAATGAGTGCACGGGTCGACAGACTACCATTAAGTCTGTAGATAACTTCTATCCTCCGTCTCCAATGAAGAAAGCATGGACCTCACCAAGGAAATGAGCATTAGTGAAACCAAGGTTGGAAATTTTGATTTTGCCAAGTGGAGAGGAAGATGTGTCCCCAAGGATAAAATTGGGAAGACTTCTGCTAAAGATGACTCCAAAGATGAGTCCACCCAGATCAGTCTCAGGAAAACCAATTTCAGTTTGTCAAGAGGACAAGAATCGATGCCTCCTCTTCTGCATCAATCCGACTTCAGTGGCTTGAGGAAGACATGGCAGAGCTCATGGCTGGCCAAAAAGAACTCCGAGACTGACAACTCAAGCTTTGATCCCTTCTCCTCAACGTGATATCACTTCCTCCTCCACCTCAGTTTTAGGAGTCGACCAACTCTACTTGTATTTTTATTTTTTAGTCAAACTCAATTTTTTTATGATGTATGCTCATTTATGAATGAAAGGCCTACAGCCTCTTCGTTTATGACATCCTAAACTCCACTTGCATGTTTTTCTTAGATTAAGGCATAAAGGGGGAACAAAGAACGCTCACTCATGCCCAAAAATTAAAATTTAAAAATCTTGTCTGCATAAATTCAGGGGAAGCTAATTATGAACTGAATTCAAGTACTTGAACATTTTGAAACTCCTGGTAATGATATTTTTAGATTTTTTATATTAGGTTTTGTTATCATAAAAAAAAGGGGGAGAATGTTGATCTAGAGTTGACTCCCATCCATATTTTGATGATAACAAAAGTTAATAGTGCTAGCAATTATAAATTAAGCATTTTAGTTGTTCTTTCCTTCAAGAGACAAAAAATCAAAGTCTTTGCAAATGAACCGACAAATGCATCGCAAGACCTCAAGTTTGATTCATGTGTTAAGTCATCTTGAAGAAGCACCCATAAGTGAAGAAATGAAGACTTAAAGATTAAAATCTTAGTTGTATATAAAAGTCTCAAGAACACTAATCATGTAAGAGGATAGCTCCAAAACTCAAACGTGCCTAACTAGCTGTATTCAAAGCAATTCACACTTGAAATTCTTTTCAAACCCATTTTTGAGAGAAAAGAGTTAGGAATTTGCAAAATTCCATCTCTCATAGTTTTACGTCATAATAATTAAGGCTCCATAATTAATCTCAAGTGTACATCAAAAGTTGGAGGCTTAGATATCTCAAAGGAGAAGGTTGTCTCTCCATCAATTCAAAGGGGGTAAGTTTTTCTTTCTTTGCATTTTCACTTTCGTATTCCGTAGGTTGATCTAGGACCTTGAATTCTAGAAAGTCTTGCTAATTAATCTCTGCAGAGATTTGTGAAGTCATGTATTAAGCATACATATGGCTTAAAAGAGAGTCAAAATATCTTTTATGTAATTTCCAGGTAATCAAGCTTATTAGTAGAATTTCCCAAACAAGGGTTCGTGGGCGGTGAATACCAATAAGGGAACATCAATAATAAAACATCTTTATGTTCAATTTTGTGGTCCGAACATCTATTTACTAGACTTGCATTAACTTTTTAATTTGAACACTAAGTTTTATTTTGAAATATCTCAATTCACCCCCCTCTTGAGAAGTAACTTGGGCCAACATTCCTTCCATAAACGACGCAACACATTACATCTTTAGGGGTTATTTAATTTTAAAAAGTCTAAGGAACACCACCTTAAGGTTAAAAGTAGCAATTTAATTTGATTTTCTAGAAAATCTAGAGGCACCACTTTGGATACATAAGAGCGAATTTCTTTTATGATTGCCCGACTTTCATCCTTGAAGACAAGGTTGATTCTCAAGATTGTGGAAAGATAGAGACCCAAAATTATCCTAAAGGGAAAAGAGAAGTAGAAGAGAAGAACAAAAGAGAAAAATAGAAAGTAACACCACAAAACAATAGAATTAAATGTGTTTTTTTCCTTTTTGGACCATGTGCTTAGAATTAAATGTGACTACCCTTAATGTGTGATCATTGGTTAAGTGGTTGATTATTGTCGACATGGATATTGTTAACATAATGCTTTATCTGAAACATTACATGGAACTCATATGAAATTCTACTTTGCCTAGATAGAACACATATGATTAGTAACCTGAAACAAGAATTTTCAAGTATTTTCTTATGTTTTTTTTATCAAGGATTTTCACAGATTTTACAAGATGACTAAAAGTTTTCTTTCAAAACCTAACAACTCTATTTTAGAACATTAAAACTTCATTTCTAATGTGGTTTTCTGCCTCATTTCATGATAGATGCTTGCCCACAACAAAGGGGACTTCTCTAAGGAGCTCTTGTCACCAGTGGATGTCATCAAATCATGCTAAAAGCTCAATTTATCACTGTTTCCAAAAGAGCTAAATAATCCCAAAGCTGTTAAATTTAAATCCTTGATTAGCTTAGCCTAATCTCGTGCCAATGTATTTCTCTCTGATTTTTAAATCAATTTATACTCCACCACAGATCAATTGGGTTTGTATTTCAAATTCATTGCATGGATGAGCAACTTTTGGTAATCTAAGCAATCTAAAATTCTTTAATCATTGATTTTTTGAGCTTTTGGTTCAAGTTAAAGTCGATGTTCTCGCATATTACTCGACCTGTTTTAGTTGAGAACCAAATGAACCCACCCATTGGAACTTTTAAGGTGCCTCTCATACTCACATTGCATGCTAACCAATCTATCAGATCATTAATTTGTGCATAAATCTAATAAACATATACATAAAATAAATTTATAGGTTGCATCCCAATTGGTTTAGCCACTAACAAAACACGTTACAACCAGATTAAACCGAAACCAGGTATGCAAGCCTCCAGTTTGATGGCCGATTCAGTTTTAAAAACACTAATCCTACTCTACTAATTCTTCTCATTTAAGTTTCTATTATTGTTGGCCCCATTACCTATTCAAAAGTAAGTGGGTCACAGGTAACAGATTAATTTAATGGATCTGAAAACAATCGATGGCAAGTAAGAAGAAAAGTAATCAGCATCTTACCAGAAAAAGAACAAAAAACAAAAAGTACCAGCAAACGGAGCGTTGACCATCTAAGATAACCTCTGAGCTGATGAACTAATTATACATTATCTGCCGTTGCTAAAATAAAAAATAAAACAAGTCAGCTCCAGAAGAAACAGGCAAAAAGGTATCTTACCCTAAGGAACAGTAGGATTTTGGTAGGCTCAATAATAATTTGCTACATGAACTAATCCTGGCTAGCCAGAAGAGTAGCCAGACCTACACGCCAACTGATGCCCTGCGGTTGCTCCTGTTGGGCACCCACCTCTTTGGACCTGCATTTAACATTATCCACAGCATATTAACACCAAGTACTCGAGACTAAAATTATCAAATAGAAACACAAAAACAATGCCTATACAGAGATCATCTGAAGCAAGCGAAGCAAAGAGGTACATACGCAGGTGCCACCGGACCGTCGTAAGCAAACGTTGAGAAGCCCTGCCGTTGTTTATGTTTGGGATTGGAGCTGCATGTGATGTAAACTTTTCTTCGACGTTTAATTGTTCTACAGAACTCGCATAGTTGCTTCACTGAAGACCTTACCTTCATGATGAGTCTAACACTAGATTTCAGGTAAACCAAACTCAGCAAAGATGGTAACATTTTGAAATGACAAAACATGTGCATAATAACATTTTGAACTGACCAAACATGTGAAACACCATAAGCAAGAATCAACACTCAAGTATGTTACTATTTTTCTGTTCAAGAAATAGAAAAAATAAATACACCCAACAATCAGTGGGAAACCCTTGTTTCCAGTTTTAAAAGTGCATTTCATACTTGATGAAAATTTCATGCAGCAAAATTGGCAAGAAAAAGACAAACTCACATACCTTTCTTTTTAAGGAAAACTAGTCTTTACCTATTGATACTTTACAGGAAGACAATAATAACAGAGGTCCAGTTTGAAAATAATTTACCAATTCCATTCTGATATAAAATAATCCCAGAAAATATACCTAATATCCCCTTGGGATTTTTTTTTTTTTTTTTTTTTTTTTTTTTTTTTTTGAGAAAGTGACAAATTCATTAAACCAGAAAAAAAAAACAAGATTAGGCAGGCCTCCCCCTCTGCAACAGAATTTTCAGATCAGGGAACATAGGACCAAATACAGGTAATATCTCCCTGGGTAATGATCCATGAGATAAAAAAATTTTCTAAAAAGGGAGCATATAAAATTGCTTATGTAATAAAAGTGAAAGTCACATATACACCAAATTTGTTAGTGGGAAATGGTTGAAGATTTGATCACTCCCAAAGACATCCTCTGACATTGATTGATAGAAGAATCTATCAAGGGACAGGGGATTGATAACATGAAAGTGAAACTAAGTGTCTGCTGCCAAAACATTATTTTTGAATAGTTTTCGTTCTCATTTGTATTACATGGACATATAAAAAGATGAACACTATCAAGTGCCCCAATAGTAGAGTTTTCCTCCAAAGAAAAGCAATCATAGTTTGAAATATATTTTATTGGAGTCACTATGAACACGTTCTCTCACGAATTCCATCACACATAAAGTCATCAGAGATGGTCTTCTCCATGCAGTCATCACAAATTCCATCACACATATAGCCTGCAACCAACCTGGATTCTCCTCAAGACTGGATAAGAACCTGTGAGCCTCATGGTTGAGAGAATCAAAAGGAGGCTATCTACTTGGAAGGGAGGCTTGGCATTGTGAGGATGCCAACTTCCTTTCACTCCTGCCCTGTCCAGCCAGCACTGCTACCAAAATCAGTCAGATTAAAGATGCTTTCTCTGGCAAGGTGCTTCTGGCTGGTTTAAGCATCATCTAGTGAGATGGACTGAAGTTTGCAAGCCAGAGAAGCTTAGGAGTCAGGGTGTCACGCAGTTATATCAGGCTAGGATTCAATCCTAAAGCTACAGCGTGCGGCCTAGCTTACTTTGGGTGAAAAATAGGCTAGTAAGCCTGTGTTTGGAGAGGAATCTAAGCCAAAATGAAGAGAAATGAGCTTTGCCAGAAATGGGATATTCTTTGCAAAAGAGAGATAAGTCCCTTTATCCCTTATTCAAACTCTAGCTAATGAGAAATTGCCACCTAAGTAAGACAAATCTCAAGATTATTCAAATTCAAACAAGACATTATCCCACATGCTTATAATCCCTCAAAAACCCCATCCAAATCCATTTGGATAGGCCCCAAACACAAATTTTGAACCAAGCAGTCAGCCAACCAGCTGCTGGCTACTGCAGCCAACACGCCCATGCCCCCAGGGGCTGTGCTTTGGGTGTTTCACATTTCTGAGCCATCTGAAGCTACTGCTGCCCCCGGGTGGGCTTTTTGGTGACTTGGGGCCGCCATAATTCTTTGAAAACACCATTTTGATGCCATCGCCTTGCAACATACAAACTTGCCAAAAACGGCTGTGTCAGTTGTGCCATTTCCGTCTACAACTGTACCACCCATGTTGTGTCTGCCCGCATAATACAGGGGGTCAAATCCTCAAAGGAGACGGTCATACTCTTCTTCTCAAGTGGTTCAGGAGATTCAAAGTTCACAAGGATGATTGTTGGAGGGGTGTGTTATGGTCCTGGGTTAAGTATCTATGTCTTCCGCTCCTAACAGGCCGGTCTTTTGGGTAGTATTGGCTAAGTGCTTAACATTCGGTATCAGAGCGGGCTCCCACGTCACGAGTTCGAATTTCGGAAGGGGCAACCTAAGCGGAGGGGGTGACCTAGAGGCCAGATTAAAATTACTGGTAGGCCGTAGGAACTTAACCCGGGTCCGGCCAGTGTCGCTAGAGTGGGCCGTCGCTAGAGTAGGCCGTCGTGGTCGTCGGCTCGCGAAGGTGGGGTGTGATGTTATGGTCCTGGGTTAAGTACCTATGTCTTCCGCTTCTAACAGGCCGATCTTTTGGGTAGAATTGGCTAGGTGCTTAACAAGGTGTTGGCCCTTAAGATGGGATTCCAAGCTGCCAGTTGGTGGCTAGGAGGAACTCACCACAAACTTTCCCCTCTCAGGCGGGCATTATTTTCCCTGCACCAAAAGTTCTTAAAAGAAACCAAATTCAATGCGAGCAATGGAAGAACAGCCAAGTTCTAGTATAACTGGTGCTTGGATGAACGAACTATCCAAGCATCTTCTATCTAAAGACAAATTTTGATCTTAAAGTGGCTGGCTCTTGGAGATTGGACAGTTATGCTGTTGGCAGGGATTTTTGCATTGGCATGGGATGAATGACAACGAGAAAGGTGATTTTGGCAGGCTGTCCACTTAGTTGAATGGCATGAGGTTTCAGAGGGACCATGAAGACAATCATATGGACCCTGTCTGACACTGGCTCCTTCGCTGTCACCTCTGCCTACTCCAAGCTCGTGGGTTGGGAAGGTTATACACAACACGAAGTTCCCCCTCCCCCTTCCCCCCTGTTCAATTCTTTTTTTGAAGTGCTATCAAGAATAGTATCTGTTGAATTTATGGAAAAGTGAAATACTTAATTGACTTCAATAATTTGTTGTAATCAGAGTACATGAACCTCTATTTATAATAGAGGAAGGTAGTAGAGTCCAATTACAATAAAACTACCATTGTCCCAATTACACCCAAACTCTAACACTTAAGGTAAGTCCTAACATAATTAGGTAACTCAATATTGATAAAAGACAAATATAACTTAAACTAAAACTCTTCTTGGTCGTGACTCTAAGATAAAGATACTTTTGTGAATACTTCTTGATATTCCAACTGATGTGATAAGGATGCCAGCTCTTGGTAATCATTGTGGGTCCTACTTCTTATGGGTTTGGGCCCATCTTGTGGGCCTTCCTTGGTCATGTGACCCGTCTTATAATAATCATACATATGTGGGTCTTCCTTGGTCGTTTGGGTTTGATCTTATCTCCCATAACAAATTAAAAAAATTAAAAAAAAGTACAAGAAGTACAAGAAGTACAAGAAAGAGGTATTTTACTCCTTATGTTGTGGATAAGTTTAAGTGACCAAAATATTCAAGAAAGGGGGATGCACAAGCTGCCCAAACGACCAAAGAAGGCCCACATATGTAAGATTATTATAAGATAGGTCACACGACCAAGGAAGGCCCACAAGATGGGCCCAAACCCATAAGAAGTAGGACCCACAATGATTACCATGAGCTGGCATCATTATCACATCAGTTGGAATATCAAGGACTCATAAAAGTATCTTTATCTTAGGGTCACGACCAAAAAGAGTTTTAGTTTGAGTTATGTTTGTCTTTTATCTATATTGAGTTATTTAATTATGTTAGGACTTATCTTTAAGTGTTAGAGTTTGGGTGTAATTGGGACAAGGGTAGTTTTATTGTAATTGGACTCTACTACCTTTCTCTATTATAAATAGAGGTTCATGTACTCTTATTACAACAAGTTATTGATGTCAATGAAGTATTTCACTTTTCCATAAATTCAACAGTATCCTAACTTTCGATAACCACCTGAGAAGGGGCAACAAACACACATTAACAACCGTTGTACTCATTGTGGGCTTGAGGAGGAAAACGTTAATAACTTCTTCCTTCTCCATTGCCCCTACACTAGGGCTATCTGGATGCACTTCTTCAATAGACTAGGGGACCTTCTTGGGGCTGTTAAAGGAATCAACCTCCCCAAAATCGGCATGTTGCTGCTTTAGCTTGCCTGGCACACGTTCCCTAAAGGTTTGGCTTGAAAGAAACAGACGGCATTACAAAGGCCACTATAATTCCAAAGACCATGTGTTGGAGATCGCCAATAGTTCCATTCTAGCCTGGGTTAGTACGGGAAAGGAGTTCAATCAGTGACCAGCGGCTTAATCAAACACAATTGGAAAATTGTGTCTAGCCACTCTAAGCCTCACTAGCAGATAAATTTTGACAGTGGTGCATACCGCACCCATGAGGGCATCACAATTGCCTCCTATTTTGGCCCCATAGGTCATTCTGATTTCACAACAGCTGATTTCTTGAGCCTTTGCCAAGGTTTAATCATCTTTAAAACATCCAACCGGGGCTAACTTTGCATTGAAGGGGACTAAGTGTTGCTCTAAGACTAAGCATCCTCCCTGGCACCATTGGCAAACTTTCCATGAAATCCTTGATATTTCTGCTGAATTTTCTAGTAAATGGATGTATGTTCCAAGATAGATTAATTTTGGTCCATATTCTATGTATAACAACTCCATACCTTTCCGAAGAAAAATATAGAATGATCCGAACTACTCATTATAAGTCACAACCACATTACCACTTTACTAAACTTGTCAAACTATGCTTAGAGCTCCATTTGGAACCATATAATGCTTTATTTAGCTGGCAAACCTTACCTAACTCTCCTTGAGCAACAAACCTGAAAGTTACTCTACATGCACCTCTTTAGATAAGTCCCATAAGTAGATTTAAAGGTGGTGTGGAAAGAGAGGAATTCAAGAGTGACAAGTGATGAGGGAGGCGTGGCAAACAAAGCAAGCTGACAAAAAAATGCAAAAATGGACAAAATGGAAGAGATCTAAATGAAGATAAAAGATATCATGAACGGAAGTATGAGGAACGGTGAGAGATGAGGAAGATAAAGGAAGACACATAGGAGGAGAAAATCGAGGAAATAGCAATGGAGCGAGACTTGAAAAGGATGCAAAGCAACTAGAAGAAGATAAATGCTAGAAGTTTTTATTTGAGTTAATTTAGCTTTCTATGTTCTCTAAGAAAGTGTTAACTTGTAGAAAGTAGTTTCCTAATGTTTAAGAGTTTAAAGGGTGGTAAGGACATGATTGTAAGTTTCAATATTATTTAAGTTATAAATAAAGGAGAATGGTTTGTAAACTATAATCTCTACCACCTTTTTTTCCCTACAAAATTAACGGTATCAGAGTTGGCTACTCTCTAGAGTCTAGCAATTGACCTGATCAACTCACAAAGATGATGTCTTTCTTCGTAAAATGATGTTTTCTTGCCGTTTGGTCTCGTTGTTTAGTTGTGTTTTTGTTTTTTATCACTAGCGTCTTCTAGTGTCACTCTACTCCTTGTTTTTAGATATCAGAATAGAGACGTTGTCTTTTTTGCAAAGACTTTCTAGTAGTTCTTGCTCCTAGAAGAATCCACACTCCAATGCTTTCATATGCTCTACCACTAGCTTTTAGGATTTGCGTCTTTGTCATCTTACTCAGCTTCATCAGTCCTAGTTTTGTTCTACTCTTTGCTATGTTTTCTTGTTTTCTTGTGTTCAAATCATACAATGTGTTGATTTTAAATTTTTTATTATGTGTGTCAACCGTATTTCTCCTACCTTTTTTTCCCTTGGGTTCTACCCTCCCATCAGGGATGTTAGAGTCATTGTCTTCACTATTTTTTATTTTGTCTATTTTTGTCCAATGGAACATTTCGAGGTGGTCTATCATTCAAGGGGAGATGGAAGAAGACAAATGTTTCTCCAACTTGAGGGGGAGAAAGAGAAGAGCATGAGTGTTGATGAAGTTAAGTCAAAGAATCATCCTACATGTGCAAGCTCAAAAGCATAAGACCACATTAAAGTCCCGAAGCAGTGTCAAGCCATACATTCAATCACAAATTTTGAATTAATTTTTTTAGGATTTGTTTTCTTATGCTTAGAATGGAGATGGTGCAATACATATTTTTTAACAAGTTAAAGTTATATGCTCTAGTTTGAAGGGGAGTGTTAAAATTTCTAATTTAGAGATTATGTAGTTTTTGTTAGGCATTGCTGATTCCATGTTGGCTGAGCTTCAAGGTCTTCATGATGGGCTTCACGTTTTCAGAGACAATTGCAGTAACCCTCTACATATTTAAGGAGACTCAAAGGTGGTAATTAATTGGTGCGAGTATGCTTCCTCTCCCCTGTGGCGCCATTGGAACTCTTTTAGGGAGATTCTCAAAATTGCTTCTCAATTTTCTTGTATTTGGTCTCACATTCCGAGATCTGCCAATTCGGCAATAGATGTGCTTGCCAGGACTGGAGCAAATCTACAATCTCTTGTTGTTAGGGATTTGCTCCTATAGCTTCTGTAATTTTCTCTGCTGATATATAAAGACATCTTTTTCAAAAAAGAGATTATGTAGTTTTTGCTTATTGTGATGAAAGTTGTTTACTGTAGAAAGTAGTTTTCTAGGGCTTAAGGGAGCAAGAAAATGGATATAATTTCAAACATTGTTTAAGTTATAGGGTTTAAGGAAGAGCAGAGAAATAAATGTAATTTTGAACATTGTTTAATTTATAAATAGGGGAGAGAGGTATGTAAACCCTAATCTCTCCCACCTTTATTCTCCTGCAAAGAGAGGCTTGATACTGAAGTCACCATGGGGATAGGGTGGATTAGACCAATTTTTCCAAATGAGAGGCTTGATACTCCTATTATTGGATTTGCCAATGATACAGTAATATTTGTGGAAGGTAGTATGGGTCAAGTTCCTTGTATAAAAGCTTTGTTAAGTATATTTTGAGATGGCTTTAAGACAAAACATTAATTGGGTCTTCAAAAAACTAACAATAAATAAATTAAATGGGGAAAGACAACAATCTTTCATTTCAATATTCAACAATGGAACTTAGATGAAATGGCATCAAAGCTGGGATGCGATATTTATGTTGCATTCCTTGCATCTCTCTCTTTGCTAGTAGTCTAGATAAAATTCTTCAAAACCTATTGATTGAGAAGATTCAAACCCTATCCCCGATCTTTGGAAATTGATGATCTCTGCTTTATCTGCATTCATCCCCTGGGGCTCTGGTTTGAGCGCAATCAAAGAAGATTCAATGCCAAATTCAGCACTCAAGATAGAGTCATTGAAACCATCTCAAACAATATTGTTACTTGGCTTCACTCTTGAAAAACCTTCTCCCCCTTCTCGGGATCATCCAATAGAAATAATTAGAGGTGGCTTGCCCAACTCCACATTTCTTCGAAGCCCCCCGTCATCTGCGAGTGGACCCCACCTCCTGCTGGAGTCCTTAAGTTGAATTTTGACAGATCCTTCTCGGTAACCCTGGCTTAGCCGGTTTTAGTGGTGTGATTTGTGATTCTCTTGGGAACCAGACCGTCTCCTTCTCTAGGCCTCTCGGTATTGCAGACTCCACGATGGCTGAGCTTCAAAGTCTTCTTAATGGGCTTCATGTTTTTCGTGATCATTGCTCCGAGCCGATTCTGATCGAGGGAAACTCTAAGGTGGTGATCTGGTGCCAGAATGCCTCCTCACCTCCATGGCGCCATTGGGATGCCTTTTTTGAAAAATTGGACATTGTCAATCTTTTTTATTGTTTTTGGTCTCTCATTCCGAGATCAGCAAATTCTGTGGCTGATGCTTTAGCCAAGCAAGGAGCTTCCTTGCAATCTCTTGTTGTCATGAGTTAGCTCCTTTTTTCTCTGAATAAAATCACATTTTACAAAAAAAAAAAAAAAACAAAAAAAAAAAAATTCAAACCCACCAATTATCTTGGAAGGAAAGTTATTTCTAAAGTAGGTAGACTGACTCTCATACAATCATGCATTGTTGGAATTCTAGCATATCACCTATCATTGCTT
Source organism: Aristolochia californica (assembly GCF_029961685.1). NCBI lineage: Eukaryota > Viridiplantae > Streptophyta > Magnoliopsida > Piperales > Aristolochiaceae > Aristolochia > Aristolochia californica. Next base: position 1,084,876 of record NW_027182268.1, read on the forward strand.
CACCACCCAATTAGCATGGCCAATCATAATGAGAAGATGATGAGAAGATTTCTATAGAGGGGCTCTTCAGAAGGATTTAAGCATCGTCTCATTAAGTGGATTGATGTTTGTAAACCTAAGATGGGTCAGTCAAACATCTGAAGATTACAAGAGACAAATTCTGCTCTTCTTTCTTAGTGGTGCAGAGAGTAAATAATGAAAGCGATCTTCCTTGGCAAAATTCTGTCTTTAGGAAATTGGGAACCTTGGCTAGAACATTATGGCTGGCAAAGGCTCAAGCAACTGGAGATATATTCATCAAGCTTTTCCAAAATTTATGTAGAAGATTCAAATTACATGGGAAAAGGAGAGAAGGTTCAGTTCTGGAATAATTGTTGGGTTCTAGATGAATCTTGGAAAACTAATTTCCAAGACTGCACGGGCTAACCAGAAAACCAAGCATCCTAATCTCTAAGATTCTTGAAGCTGGGAAAATTCAAAGTATTAATTGGAGTCTGCACTTCAAAAGGGAGTTAATGATGAGGAAGCTATTGATGTATGCAACATGATGCAAGCGCGTGACCCTCTCCACTTTAAAAATTCTCATCTTGATGAACTCAATATGGGGTCCCTCAGTTGATAGAAAGTTGGAAGGTTTTCAGTTTCCACCTGTTATGATGAGCTTCCGTTCGTTAGAGATTCTCCCCATTCAGCATCAGCAGCATGGAAGCTCAGGGCCACACAAGCTGAAGTTCTTCATTGGAGTGCTCTCCATGTTGGCATTTTAACTCAAAACAACCTAAGAAGGCATGGTTCGAATATATGGGTGGGCATCAATTCATGTTAAATGGCAAACTCGAACCAACTCAAAAAATCCAAAAAACCCGACCCACCCTTTCTTTAAATAAAATAAAATAAATAAAAAAGGTTTCTAAACCCTATATCTCTCCTACACTTGTGCTCTGCAAATTTAACATGACATCAAAGCAACACATCTACCTTTTTTTTGCCCAGTTTGTGCCAATTAAAACATCTTTATTCATTGTCATTAATTGGGGCCCACCCATACTCGGAGTGCCAATACCTTCCCATATAATTCAATTTACCCATAACAACTTGCCAAATTTATCACAACACATTTCTAAGCCTTGGTCAGTCCATTCACAATGGAGAAATTGAAGGCAGCCACATTCAGTAAGTTGCTACTTGGTATGTCCCTTCCTCGTCTCGGACAGGTGATACTCTCGGCCTGTGCTAGTTTCATACCGTAGGGTCTATGGAATGAACGCAATCGTAGAAGGTTTGAAGGTAAAATCGAATCAACGGACCGGGTGGCGGATCGAGTGGTAGGGCATATTTCTTCTAGGCTCCTGACGAAGAAGTCTTTCTCCTCATTTGTGGGGACACCTATCTGTGAGAACTGGTTTAATTTGGCTAGGATGCACTCGAGGACAAATGTCCGAACTATGCAAGAATGGATTCCTCCTGATCCTGGCTACCTTAAGTTGAACTTTGATGGTTCTTCTCTTGGTAATCCCGGGCTCTCTGGATTCGGCGGGGTTATCTCGGATCACCTAGGCAATCAACTTTACTCATATGCCGGCCCTTTAGGAATCACCGACTCTACGTCTGCGGAGCTTCATGGTCTCCTCAATGGACTCTGCGTTTTCAGAGATAAGTGCACATGTCCCTTCCATATTGAAGGGGACTCGAAGGTGGTCATTAGATGGTGCGAGCGTGCATCCCCTCCCCCGTGGCGCCATTGGGACATTTTTTGGGAGATTATTGAAATTAGTTCATTTTTATCTTGTATTTGGTCTCACATTCCGAGATCCACAAATTTGGCAGCCGATGCGCTTGCTAAACATGAAGCTACACTACAATCGTTGGTTGTCAGGTAGATGCTACCCTCTTTGTAATTTCTGAATTTTCTTGTTATTTATTTATATATATACATCTTTTTCAAAAAAAAAAAAAAAAAAAAAACTCCCCCTTAACTCTTGCCCTTTGAGCCACTACCTTTGCTTTGAGGCATTGATGCTGAATTCATATTTATAGCAAAGGCATCACTTTCATTATCTAAGCTTGGGATGGCCATGTCAACTCTAAATACTCTTCAGACAGACTCTCGGAGGAGGGTTCTGAGCTCTAACAATTTCGTACTAAGGTCCTAGAGCATAGAGAAGTCATGTTACTAATAACTCTTCTTTGCTTTTTCAATTCTTGTTCATCCATCATAAGTGGATGGTAGTCACAAATTTATTTCCAACACCATCAAGTTGACCACCAAACTGAATAATTGGGTTATCAACTCTTTGCATGGTAAAATACTTGGAGTATAACTCATAAAGGAATTTGACTAAAAGTAGTAGAACAAAGGACTATTCTCCCCCTTGAGCTCCACTCCTTTTATATCTTTAAGAAATAATGATACAATGTCAAATATCATTTAAAAAAAAAAAAAAAAAAACATCCTTGCACACTTACACCCCTTGAGCAACTAGTTTTTAGACAGAAAAACAATAAAATAAGAAAAAACATTTTCACTAGGAATCACATATCTTTCAACAAGTTTTATTGTCTTCAAGTACAATAATGTTGAATTTTTCAAGAGCAAAAGTGTGAACCCTTCTCCACTATTTATAACTTAAACAAACATTTAAACTTACATCTATATCCCTGCAACCCGTAAACCCTAGAAATCTCCTTTCTACGGCAAAATACTTTCTTAGAAAATAAAGAAAACCTAATCAACAAAAAATAATAACTTCTAACATTCCTCCTTCTAACTGAAGCATATAGCTTTAGCTTGTTATAAAATGCCTCACAATTTTCATTTTAAGCTTAAGAAAAAAGAACACACAAGCATGTTCTTCAAAAATTGTAGCTTCTCATTGCTTTGTAGCTTCAACTTGAACAGGCACTTGTAGGAATGGTTCTTGAACTTAACTTCATCAACAGTCATGATCTTCACTTTTTCTCCCTTACTGGGATGTCAACAATTCTGATCAAACACTTAACAGTAAGCTTTTACCAATACCACCAGAGTACTTTGTACCTCTCCCCCTCAACCCGGGAAACAATGACACAAAGTGACCCAGCTTGGATTGACACAATATAGAAGAATTTAGATGATAGGTGATCCTATATTCATATTTAACTTTTTACAGCCTACTTTTCTTTCTTTTTCAACACAACAAAATTTTGAAGGTGTCCACTAACTACAAAACCAAGCAAACAGTACAAAAGGTCTTTTGGGTAGAGCATAAAAGAAGACATCTACACATTTGTTTGCTGATGCAAAACTTTTAAATGGAGCATGTGGTATGATTTTTAGGTATCTCCAACCTCATTGAATGAACCACCCAAAAGATTATAACAACACATTCAATAAAAAAAAAAAAAAACTAAAAGAGGAAAAAGAAAAGCCATAACATCTCACAAGTGTAATGGGCCTTTAAAGAAGTTGCTCACCTACTGTACAAATCAATGGAAGTTTAGCTAGCCTCCTTTACATGTTATTTGGTGCATTGATTCATCAATTTTATTTTATTTTATGTATTTGAGGGTTTACACAGCAAAAAAATTAAATAGAATAAATAAGCCTAATAGCTAACTTAAAATGTATTCTCTCGGATGTGGTCCAATAGACAAAAGATTGCACCTCGGAGAATCTTTCAAGTACTTATTCTGAACCCTTTTTTTTTAGAGAAATGAGAATTTTCTAAAACAAAACAGAAAATACATAGCATTTAGAGAGACCTCCCTTTACAACAAGGGATTGGAAGGAGGCTCCTCTTTTAGCCAAAGAGTCAGCTAACGGAACATGGATCCAAGTACAAAGAAAATGTGACACTATGTCTAAGATGCGATGGAAGATTGGCCAATGGAGCCATGGTGGAGAAACAAAGGATAAGCACTAGCAGATGACAACTTGGGAGTCTCCCTCAATGATGAGGGGGTTGGAGAGATGATCCCAAAATAATGGTAAACCCCTGGAGAAGAGCAAAGTGTTCAGTCGAGGTGGAGTTGGAGATTCCCATTGGCCCAACATAGGAGATAATGGTGTTTCCATCTGAGTCTCGGAATGTACCCCCGTAACCAACGACCCTAGGCATCCCCAAGCATTTCTGTCAAAATTCAACTTCATAGAACCTGGCCATGGTGGTTTCCAAGGGGTGCTGGCAGGTGGGTGTGGAGGTGCAACCATAATTGCATAACAGTGCCAATTTGAGTGGAGGGAGATACTGGCAAAGTTAGCAAATTCCTTCCTGGAGTGAAGCCAAGAGGAAATGAGACCAGTAGCGAGAGTGGTGACCTCCTCAACAGGTGTGGTAAGCCTGGTTGAAGCGCCAATTGTTATGTTCCTTCCATAAGGTTCATGGAACATGGGCAAGGTAGCACCGGCGCTGAGCAAGTTTTGGGGCAAGCAGCATTGTATACTGATCCCTTGGATGTTGTTGGTCCAGAGTCCAAGAAAAATGACAATGCAGCAATAAATGGCAGACCGTTTCTTCATTCTGATTGCAGAAAGGGCATAGGCTGCAAGGGGGTGAGTTTCCACGCTTCCTAAGGTTGTCCGCTGTTAATATTTTGTTCAGCACGGCACACCAAAAAAAGAACTTGATTTTGGTGGCACAGAGAGCTTCCAAAATAAAGCTGCCTCATGCTGGTGCGGAGAGCTTGTAGAGTTTCCTGTCATTGCTGGTAGGTTGGATTGTGACCGAATGCAAATCTTTCAGGAGTGAAGTGACAAGTAGGTATTGGTACCTCCCAAATCATCCCAAACTGAAGCTCTGCAGCAACAACTAGAAAACTAAATTCAATGAGCCAGATAGTGCGGAACCAACTACCAAAAGAGGATGTGCTTTTACATATAGTTGGCCTTCTTCAATTCCTATTTCTTATTCCAAAAATAGATACAAGCGAGTATTTCAATGTAAATATCAGGAGAAAACATGAACAGGTTAAGATCTATCCCTGACACTATTCATTCTTTGCTATGAAGCGATAATTGATCTCTGCGCAGAAAGACATGCTGGCAGAAACGCCGAAAGATACGTGCACAAAACCTAATAAATAACAGTTGGGTTTTTGCTACATAAGAAAAGCTTGAATGCCCTATGTTTTCTCAAATTGTAACAAAGATTTTCCCCCCTCCCAGTTCTGATCACTCGAAGAGCAAATGCACCCAAAGCGGAATATGAAACAATTACCAGAGACAATCACCAGAGACAATGCGATCACTCGAGACCGTGGCTGTTGTGGGTGTCACCTCGGTCACTGATATGCCGACTCCGTTGAAGGGCTAGGGATTTAAAGACTAATCGGAAAGACGATTGAGCACCAGCAAGAACGGTTATTCTCAATGTTATTAAACCCGAACCGGCCGACTGAACCGGATTCAATCGGATTATGGGTCTGTGAAGTCCCAAGGAAACAAAAAACCCCGACGAGGTTTGCAGGTTAAACTGGTAGTTGGGTCGTAGACTCTTAAGTAGTACTTCGCCTCTCCAAGCCCAAAGTGCTCTACTTTCCGGCGCCGGCCCATGGCCTTAGCATCTCGATTATGTAAAATTTCATATGATATATTTTTAAAATTAATTTCATTATAGTATCAACACTGGTTCAATCGGTGGTTAAACCTGATTAAACTGAAAAAAAAATTGAAAGATCTCAAGGACATCCAAAAGGATCCTCATGTATATTAAAGCATAAGTATATTGGTTTCATTCTCTTTCAGTTTACTCTTCGATTTAGGCTAATGGCTTATGATTATGCAGTGTTTTTTAGGTGATGATCAATGTTTTCTCTTTTAGTTAATCAACAAGTCATGACTTTGTGATCATATGTTCTAATCAACATCCTTGGCTAATTTTAATCTCTTTCAATATCTTCTCCTAGGTGGCACCCAGATGTAGGAATAATACAATATGCACCTAGGCTATGTTTGGAACACAGAAAGTGGGGAGAAAAGAAAAGGAAGAGAAGAGAAAGAGAAAGAGAATGAAAAAAGGAAAGATGTTTATTTTCTTTTGTTTGGATGTCCATGGAAAATGAGAAAAAAAAATGGAAGAGGAATGTAGTTTCTCTTGTTTGGATACACGTGAAAAATGAAAAAGGAAAGAAAATTAATAATATTTTAAATGTTGAGATTAAAATTTTCTCTCAAGATTATATTTATTTTCTTTGCCTTCTGGCAAAGTTTTGTCTGATCAATCGATCATGTGGGATAATCGATCATTTTATATGAAATTTTCTTGCTTGGGCAGAAATGATCAATCAATCCAGATGGGATGATCGATCGTGCTTTATAGCATGAAATGACAATGTTCTGGATGATCGATCAATCGACTATGGCGGATTGATCATACTTTATATTTTTGGCCTGCATAGTATTGGATGATTGATCATTCCAATGTCGGTTCAATAGTGTTGACTTTTAAAGCATGGAAATATTTTTCTCTAAGTGCAAATTATGACCTAAAACTCCAATTTCACATTCGTATTTAAAAGAAGGGTAAGTGACTAAGTTGGATATTTTGACTTTTACACTTGAACTCTAATCTTCTCATTATCTTCTTCCTTGTGGGAGCATCTTCAAGAGACATTCTTCAATGGTGTTTGAGGTCTTGAGTTTGGCTTGAAGCTTTAGACCTTTAGGTGCATTTACTCTTGAAGGACAAGTATCAATGAGACTTAGATTTCCAAGTTGTTAGATCAATTAAGTTTTGTTATCATCAAAAGCAACATGGGAGTCAACTTACGGCCAACAATCTCCCCCTTTTTTATGATGACAAAACCTAACTTGGAAAAATAAAAAGATACACTTCCCTAAGGTTGGAGTTAAAGTAATTTGTCCAAATTTGGTTTAAACTACCCTTTAATCTTTGCATTGTGTGATTTGATCCTTTTAAGCATAAGATTTGTAAAATTTTGAGTGTCTACTTCTTTTGATCCACCTTTTTGTCATACTCAAAAAGGAAATAAGTGAAGCACACAAGGTATAACAAAAAGTGGCTCAAAGGCTGTATCATAGATAAGATTTTCAATTCTTTACAAAAAGTGTGTACAAAGTTATAATAAGTACATAGGAGTATAGTATAAAAAATGTATATTGTGAGTCAAAAAAGAGGTGGGTGGATCCTAAAATGACTTACCTGGAGGGGGGAGATGGTTGAGGATGAACTCAAGGAGGTGTTTGATCCTCTACTGTCCACCCTTCAACTAGTCCTGTGTGGCAAGAATAGCTACTTGAGAGTTGCCACTACATCATCAACAACAACTGCCTCTAAGGCTATAAGACGATCGGTGGAGGTTGAACTTCCTTCTTCTATGCGGCACCTCTTTGTGAATACAAATTGGTCCAGGAGAGGCTCATGGCTAAGCTCATCTCCTAAGGCTGCTAGTTGTGGTGTTGATTCCTTTGAGATCTTCTCCTTCTGAATCCATTGTCCTCTCCATTTGGCAAATCCAAATCTGCCCACTTCAGTCTCTCCTATGGACATCTTCTTCGTGATATCTACTAATGCCTCGTTCGAGAGCTCCACTCCACTCCAGTGGAGGATAGTAGTAAATTCTCTGGAAAATGGAAGGACATTGACTTTAAAACTGGTGGCTCTGTCCATCATATGGCTTGCCATAAAGTAGCCATAATCAATGCCACCCTTTTTTATGTGCCAAAAGCCAGAAAATATATGTGGTGGTGAGGTGAGAGAACGTGCCTTTCCTTGGATTGAGGAAGTGTGTCACAATCTCCATGAAGACTCGATGCTCCATGCTTATGTCTTTAATCTTTACTTTGTAGGAGCTTCACAAGTTGGACTAAATATCAATTGGATGGCATGTTGGATGTTCTGAGGGCAGTCTCTATGGAGGTCCATAGGCCAACTCTCCTTATGGATTTTTCAAATCCCATAGACATTGTCCCAAGCCATGTATTAAGATCAAAGGTCTTGATTGAGATGTTTGTCTTCTTAACATAGCTTGTGAGCCTTATGTTACACACGGAGAGCTCCTCCACTTCAAGGTTGGTGTAAAAGACTTTTACCAAAAGGGGATAAATTTCTGCTTCACTTTCCAATATGCCCATGTAAGACCTAAATATTCTTTCAAAATCAAGAATCTCCCATTTGCAAAAAGAGAGATCAATCCTACTAGGCTCAACAATGCTCTTGAAAGTGAAATGTTGAAAGTACTTATCTCTTTGAAGCTGTGTTTGGAAATGCTCCCTCCAATTAGGCATTTCCTCACTAATCTCGCTCTCCTTCATTGAATTCTTCTTCTTGGCTATGACCTTGGTCCTTACCATTGGTGTTTGGTTTGGTTTTGAGAGAAAAGGTGTGAAAATGAGGTTTTTAAGCCTCGGATTTGGTGAGAGATTATTCAAAAACCGAAAGGGAAAGAAGGATTAAGGTCACAAGAGCTCTGAAAATTTGTTGGAAAGGGTTTTGTAATGATTTGAAATAAAGAGATAAGTTAAAAAATTGATTTTGGCTCTTCATCTTCTCAGTTTGCTATGTGAATGATCGATCATTCTACTTCAATTGATTGATCAATCGCTTAAGTTGATCGATCAATCAGTAGGCATTGATCAATCAATCACTTAAGTTGATCGATCAATCATTAGGCATTGATCGATCAATGACCTGCGCAGAGTGACAAAAATGTAATCTTTTGTTATCCACTTCACTCTTTTGGCACTACAATGATAGGATGTGTTCATTAAGCTCAAAATTTTTAAACCTAAGTTAATCAAGGTATGTTACTCATGAAAAATGGTCAAATCCTAACGGCTTTGTAAAGATATCTGCTAATTGATTTTCGGTGGAAACAAATGCAATCTTAATAACCTTGGTTTGAACCATATCTTTGATAAAGTGATATCTAATTTCTGTGTTTTTTATTGAGAATGGTGAACCGGGTTCTTACTTTGACTTATGGTGCTCATGTTGTCACAATTGACTAATTTTTTTTTACTCTAAGTCGTAGTCATGGGTATGCTAATTGACTTAAGATTTTCGATGTTGAATCTCTCAAGCAATCTCTTAGTGTTTTTGTACTAATTTATAAATGTGTCATTTTCAGTTTGTGTTACTTGAAGTCCAAGAAAGAATGTGATTTCACCCATTAAACTCATTTCAAACTCATTCTTCATTATAGTAGCAAATTCTTGACATTGAGAAGGGTTTGTAGAACCAAATACAATAGCATCAACATAAATTTGAATGATAATCAAATCTTGATCACGGTTCTTAGTAAATAGAGTATTATTCTTACTTCCTCTCTTATAGCTATTTTTTCTAAGAATTCGCATAATCGTGAGCTCTAAAAGCTCACTTCAAACCATATAAAATTTTATGCAATTTGTATATATGGTTTGGAAGTCTCAACATGTCTTTGAGTAGTAAAAGATTAAGGAATCTAGGCTATACTCAAGGAATGAGATTGGTTGACACTCAGTGGAGAGTCTCACTACTCTAAGCACATTAATATGATTTACAATTTTTAACTTGGTCTAATTGAGATGACAAGATTTATCATTAACTCATAGACCTACGTGCTTTGTGAAGATCAATTTCATTTACCATTGAGATCTTTATAACTCTAGAAGGGGTGAATATCAAAATCTAATTCAGCATAAGCAAGCAAATTTGAATTGCACCGAGCAAATTCAAAACAACCTTTAAGCTATTACAACCAACTAAATGAGAGATACTTATGACTAGGTTTCTATACAAGCATAATAATCAAATATATGAATAATGCATAGAATCACCTTCTCAAGTGAAATATGATTCATAGACATGAGATGAGATTCTCAAATCTTGATAGAGATCCAAGAACATGAGTACATTTATTCCATAGTGAGGTTACCTAAGTAATAGTGCCTAATATCCATTTACTCAAATATTGTTCTTTTTAACTCACCCAGCTCATTAGCTCATATGGTATGAGTAAGGCTAATGGCAATATGAGCCTGTTTTGCCTAAACCAAGAGATTTTCAATACGCTTGATAGGCAAAAGGCATCCAATGTAGCCAAATATCTAAGAAGTTATGTTTAATTCTATTTTGTGCTACATAGGCTCTAATGATAGTGGGACCTAAAGATTTTCTAATTACTTTCTAATTTGGGTCCTAATCCATTCCTATTACATTAGGTTTGATTAATTTGTATGGAGGAACATTTTTTTACTTTCATTTCTCCAAAAAAAAAATATATTTTCCTTAATCTAAAACCAATTCTTATTTTAGGGAGATACCTAACGTAAGCTTATAGTTTACCTGAGTGTGTCAAATATCATGACTTGCACAATTAGCAAATCAATGATTGTCACTGTAGCTCATATCAACAAGGTGGTCAAATTTCCAAACTTTGATATAGTCATTGAAGTTTACATTGTTAGTATAACTATACACTCAGTTTGAACTTATGGTTGTAGGTTCAATTTTCAAATATGCTCTATGTCATAAATTCACACAAGTAGCACTAAAGATAATAGATTTAACAATCTAAGCTTGAGGTTTCAATATATTTAATTTCTCAATCTTCAACTATCCTTAAACCAAGTGCTAAGCAAAATTTTGTTGTTGTGGAAAGCTTAATTTACTATGATAGCTTAGTTCCACATGAACAGGTTTCAAGATTGGTTAATGAGGTATATGATAAAATTATCAATGTGTCAATCCTCAAAACAAAATCTCATAAGATGAAACTCTGAATGCACATCAAATTATGAAGTCTCAATTACATAATTCATGTCCCACAAAATATTTAGGTGATTCTCATGTGGTGTATAGCTTGGCTCGGAGAGTTCACTCTTTGCTAGAAGATCAGGTGACTTTGGGTACCCAAATTTGCTTGGTCCCAACGTGCCAACTTTGGAAGGAAAATTTAGGTTTCCCTTGGGAATCCAAATTTGCTTCACTACATTAAGTTTTGATCTTCTAGTTGAACACTCAATCGCATAATGTTCAATGATTCCACAAACATAACATCCATCATTATGCATTGGTGAGGTTGTGACCTTTGTCACATTTTTCCTATGAGAATTTTTTGATCTCCTTTCTATTCTAGTCTCATGGACCTTAACCCTAAATCCCAGCTTTCTCACTTGATTTTCTTATCTAATCATAGGAATAATGTTTCCCAAGGGTAGAATCTATAAAGCATGAGATGAGTCATGGGTTCTTCTTTCAGCTATAAAGTTGTTGGATTTTAGAAATTTATTTTCATCTTGTAATTCTAAAATCCTAGAGAAATACATATCATTTTTTGTACTCAATTCAAGAATGTTTGAAGAATAGTCATCTAGTTTCTCACATTCTAAAATGAGTTTTATGTTCTCTTTTTTAAGATTTTCCAGTTTTAAGGAAAAATCAACTTTCAATACATTAATTTCCTTTTCTACTTTGGAAAGTTGTCTCCTTTGTTTCTTGTTTTCTCTCTCTTCTTCTAAGGGAGGATATGGATTCACCAAGTTTTCTCATCAATTCTTCTTTGTCCAATTCCTCACAATTATCACTCTCTGAAGTTTCATATTGATATGAGAAGGTGTTTCCATATAAACATAAGTACATACAATCATAGTTTCAATGTTATCACTAGATGTATTGCACTAACAGTTTGAAGAGCAACATTCTTTGTTCCTAGAAAAGTCAGATTCTAATTTATCCCATAAACCCTTGGCAGATTTACAAGATAAGTAAGAGTTAGACATTTCATCACTCAAGGAACTGAGAATGAGTTCCATACCCTTAGCATTTCCATCTACTCTTGCAATGCCAAGGTTATCCCAATCACAAATAGGTTTTGGAATGAATCTTCCCTTTACATTTTGGAATGGGATGAAGGTCCACTCATGATAGCTTTCAATAATTCAAATCCAATAGATTGGAAGAAGTACTCTATTCTTAGTTTCCCTCATTGGTATTGTGAAGTAATGAGCAAGGGAGCCAAAAAGGGATCATGACCCTCTTGGAACATAATTTTTGCTTGATATATTATTTAATTGTTTCAAAATCATGTGAATTTTGATTTCAATTAAGTGTTTGCCCTGCTTTAATACTGATTTTTTGGCCAAAGATATTATCAAATTAAAAACAAGTTGTGCATGTAACTAAAAATCATGCATAAAAGCAATTCAAGATAAAAAGAAACATGCACACACCACATGGACAAAGATATTTTTTTCTTATCAATGTTCTCCTAGTGGTAGTCATCGTCCAAGAACCCTTGCTTAGGAAAATTCCACTATCTCCAACTTTATATCACACTATCGATTGTCTTCTGCATGTTATTAGTTCTTTGCATCTCCTTCTTCCATCTTTATTCCGCAGTCCTATCAGGAGGCCCTGAAACATCCAGGATGGAAGGTAGCTATGGATGAAGAAATGCAAGCTTTATATGAAAATCAGACACAGAACTTAGCATCTCTTCTGACAGGTAAGAAACTGGTAGGTTGTAAATGGGTCTTTACCGTCAAACATAATCTGAATGAGTTCATTGCTCACCTTAAGGGCCGCCTCATAGCTAAAGGGTACACTTAATGTTATGGAGTTGATTATGAGGAGACCTTCTTTCCTATTGCCAAATTAAATTTGATACGTATCATGTTATCGTTAGCCGCTAACTCTTCATGGTCCGTCTATCATCTCGATGTCAAAAATTATTTATTAAATGGTGATATATGTGAGAAAATTTATATGATTCAATCACATGGTTATCTGGTTGAGGGAGAGTCCGTATGCCTCTTAAAGAAGTCCTTATATGGGTTTAAATAGTTCCCTTGGGCTTGGTTTGATAAATTTAGCCAACACTACTACTGTTTGGATTTCGAGCTTAGTAGAACATTCAGTATTTATTAAAGATACCTCAAAAGAAAAGATATTATTGGTTGTGTATGTTGATGATATTGTCTTAACTGGGAATTATGAAAATAGCATATAAAAAGTCAAAAACATGATATGTCATGAATTTAAAACTAAAGATCTTGGACTTCTAAATTATTTTCTGGGCATAGAAGTTCTTCAGTCCAAGTATGGGATAATATTATCTCAGAGGAAGTATGTCTTGGACCTCCTCGAAGAAATGGGAATGATGGGGTATCACCCAACTGATACACCTATGGATGCAAATATTAAATTATGTGCCAATTTTGGAGAAGATATTGATAATGGCAGATATCAAAGACTTATGGGCAAACTTGTCTACCCCATGGTAACTAGATTAGACATATCATATGCAGTAAGTGTGGTGAGTCAGTACATACATAAACTACAACTTACCCATTGGAAAGCCTTTGAAAGGATATTACGATACTTGAAAGGAAAAGGATTACTTTATAAGAAAAATGGACACTTCAATATAGAAAGTTTCTCAGATGCATATTGGCATGGATCACCTGATGGCAGGAAGTCCACTTCTAGATATTGCACTCTTGTTGGAGGGAACTTAGTTACATGGAGAAGCAAGAAGCAAAATGTGGTTGCTAGATCTAGTGCAGAAGGAGAATACAGGGCTATGGCTCACACAGTCAGTGAATTCCTATGGATCAAGTCCCTTCTTACCAAATTGAGATTTTATAAAGGAGGTTCTATGGGTCTATATTGTGATAACCAAGCAACTATTCATATCACTTTGAATTCGATCTTCCATGAAAGGACCCAACACATTAAAATGGACTGCCACTTTATATGAGAAAAATTTCAAGCGGGTATAATTTCCCTCAAACATGTTTCATCACAAGAGGATGTAATAGATATTCTTACTAAATCGGTTATATCTAAGATCCTATATTTTTATATGTAGCAAGTTGGGTATTTATGATGTTTTCTCTCCTCTAGGTTGAGGGGGAGCGTTAGAAGATGGGCTAAAACCCACATGTCCAAGAGGTGGCATCTTGGTAAATAAAAAGATTTCTCATAAAGATGGCATGGAGATGTAATTGTTTGTCTATTTATGTCTATTCTCTTGTAAGGTTGTAGCTCTAAGGGCATTGTAATCATTGTAACATGCACTAAAAACTATAAATAGAAGCCCTTGGCTAAGAGATAGAGCATTAAGTTCTCTCCTCTCTTCTCTCTCATCTCCCTTATCTTGAAAGTTGATCTCTAAACTCTCTTTTCTTTCTAGATTTTTCTATTCTTCTTTTCCTTCTTCTCCTTCTCCTCTCCCTCTTTGGCTCAAGATCAATATGAAGGAGTCTAAATTCTACAATAATTATACCATTCACCCTAGTAAGAGTGAAGAAAAGATAAAAAAATATATATATAAATTAATTACATCAATGACACTCCAACTTAATTCATATCTTCCAACACTCCCCCTCAAGCTAGGAGGTAATGGCAATGATCACAACTTGAAACAAATAACACAAATATAGTAATAATCATCTCCATCGCGGTGTCCCAAGGATCAGTACGAAATCGGGTACAGACTCTCAAAGGGTAGAAATTGGTGATAAAACATTAGTCGAAACTAACCTCAAATGATTTCAAACAAATATAATGATAATAATCATTAAAGTGGATAATGTCTGTCATTCACAAGACGACCATAAAAAAACCCAAGGGTACCAATAAAAAATCTCACTGGACTTAAAAACACCCATATATATAAGAAGGACCAACGAAAGTAATGCACCAAAAGAGTTGGTCAAAGGAGGTTAATGAGAGTTAAATAAAGGATGGTAGGAGAAAGACAACCAAATAATAAAAGGGTAATGGGAAGAAGTTAGGGTCATCATGTGCTTTATTTTTCAAAGTAATTCAAATTCTTCATCGTATGAACCAATGCCAACAATAGTTAGTAAATAATGAACCCAAGGCAAGCAATCGAGGAGTTCATCTTCAATAATAATGTCTAAATCAAAGAAACACAATGACAACTATGGTACATACCAAATATGCAGTTATATAGCAGCGTATCACTGATAAATAATGAAAGTCCTTAAGAGTAATAAAGACACATGAAATAATCTGCAGGGAGTCCATCCTTGAATAAGGAAATTGTGCACCAAGTAATAAGCAAAAGATAATCCAAGGTAATAATCAAGCCGAAGTCAAGCCGATAGCAGATAGTAGTTTTGTCAATGAGTGAGTGAGTCAAATCGAGTTAGGATCCTAAGTTAATCCGAGTCACAAAAAAATGAGTTACGCATAGTCAAGTGACTGGGTCAAGATTCTAAGTCAAGAGACCAATATGGCTCTACAAGAAATTGAGACTCGGAATAATGGGTTCAGACTCAAAATAATGGGCTCATATTCGAAATAATGGACTCACAAAAATGTACCAATATCAAGCAAGGATTAATCTAAGATTAACTTGGATTTGACAACATGACAAAAGTAAACTCGGATTAACAGCAGTAACAATGTAATTCCATAGGATCGCATGAATTTCCAATATTAGGCTTAGGAAATTCCATTTGAGTCAACTCAGGATAAAATCAGCAACAATGATAAAATCTACGCCAACTCAGGATACGACTTCCAAAAATGAATCACATAGCAGATATGACATGTTGTCAAGACAATCTATAGTAGTATAGCAATCTTCGATAGATACACTTGATGAAGTTGTCAATTACAATGATAAGTGTACTCTTTTTGCGGAATGAGCTACCACAAATAAGATAGATGCCAACGAAATGTGATTGATGTTGCTAGAAGGAAGAAGAGCTAACGAAGGCAACTTTCCAAGAAGCAGGAAAAGCCAACTATTGCGGGCTCGAGACGTCCAAAAAAGATTGAATCCAGCTCAAGGATGATGAGCAAGATGCGAGTATTATGCTAGCAGGGAAGATATCACACAAGATCACATAGAAGCAGCAAGATGATAGCAAAGATACGACTTCCGATGGCCAGCAGAGAACAAGTTGACAGCAATACAAGACTAGATGAGAGCAAAGAGAGATACCAGGCTAGATGAGAGCATATAGAGAGCGATACCAGGTTGGATGAGAGCAGATAGAGCCAAGATTTTTTTAGCAATATTCTTCGAGTCGAGCAACAACATCTAGAGAGAAACTTGTTGTATGAGTTTCACGACAATTTGTTGGACAAGATTGATGGCAATTTACTCGATGAGATGATGGAAACTTCCAAGATAACAATTTTAATCTCGAATGGAGACATTTGAAAGAACAATGTAGATGAAGATATTTGCATTTCTATTGTTGTAATCTCGGTCTTCATCTCGACGGGAAGAGTATAAGCTTTAGCAATCTAGCATTTTTTAAGCATTACTATCATTGATGAGGTCTTCCCACACTTCGCTAATCATTCCAACTTTCTCGTACTCTGCTTCTACCCAACAATGAAGAAGACAAAGACAAATGGAGAAGAAGAAAACCAAGGAGAAGAAATTTTTGAAATAAACAAATCTGTGTTATTCTTGTCCTTGTGTACTACTTGTTTCCGAGTTCTATACAACAATCTCTGAACACGTCAGAGAGGCCTGAGATGCTACTGCTGAAAGGTCTTTGTAACAGGAAGCTAAGCCAGAGCCAAAAAAATTAAAAAAATGCAGCAAACGTGCAAGGCAGAAAACACAACCAATGGATGAGGAGTAGCAACAACGTGAAACATAGTTTGTGATTGAAATTCTGAGATGATTTTCAGCAAGCACGATCAATGAATCTTGCAAGATTAAAGGAGAATCAAATACTTATAGAACCTCGGTAGTTTGTTGTTTCTTCATACATGATCCAAGTTTCCTTGTGCCCAACAATACTCATTAAACAAGCAGTAACTAAAAACTCTGGAGTCTTTGTTTTTGTCCAGTAGCAGAACACAATTGCTTGGCAATCTTAGACGAAGGCTTGGTTTGGTAAAGAAGACGTCCAAACAATGTTGAGCACGGTAAATGGGATCCTAAGAAATCATAGCTTCGAGTCCTGAAAATCAATCATTGCTTTAATACCATGTTGATTTTCTGTAGTCTGTAGATTACATATCGAGTAAAGAAGAAAAGGAAGAAGAAGAGAAAAGAGTACACACGTTGGAGAGAAAAGAGGAGAAATAATAGGGTAATGAACATAGTCCAAACCCTCTCCCTTAAGTTTTATTTATAGATGCTAAAAGTACCAATATTATAATTATACCCTTCACCCTAGTAAGAGTAAAAAAGAGATAAAAAACATAAACTAATTACATCAATGATACTCCAACTTATTCATATCTTCCAAAAAATCTAACTAAAAAATATCACATTAGCCTTCTTCTCTGTATGGTAGTTTCTTATCATAATTGATCTTTTCTCTTTTAGTCTCTGATATCTCTTTGAAGAACACTCAAATGCACAAGCAAATTATTGTTCTAGAAATTAGACACCAAGACTTTCTTTGGAAGTATATTTGCAATATTAGATATGGTAGTATTTGATCTTTCCAAGGTAAGAGATTTCTTTCTTTGTGCAACTAGTCCTTTATTGAGTCCAAAGATAGTTACTCCCTATAGTAATATCGATTTGATAAGAGGATTTTTATATTTGAAATTAGACTTGAAGAGTTTTTATTTAAGGTATATTTATCGATATAAAACGACATCTTCCTAATGGTGAGAGATCCGAGGAAAATCAGTTTTGGTATCACTAATTACAATCGTTCCAAGTCGAATAAGAAAGAAAAAAAAAAAAAAAAAAAAAGAGCAGAAGTGGTTTGGAGCTTGGAGAGGAGATACAAGACATAAAAATGGGTTTTGGGGTTTCAAAAGTTCTTACTCATCGATTCATTCTCTTTAATACTGATTGCAACTCTAAGAAATCTAATATAAGTCGAATCCTACTAATTCATGAATCTCCTGTCTAGGATCTTACTCAAACTAGCAACTCTCCTTCTTCTAATACAACGCTAATTATTCTCACCTTTTGGACTGAACTAACACTTACCTACGTACACCCATTCTCTCCTCTCTAGAATAGACATACGAAATTAGATTTACTAGAATGTGTACTAGTAAGACGGTTACTCGCTACAAATCAAGGATAATTAAACCTATTTATATGACAAAATGAGACTCATTTGTCATCTGCATGTGATCAGAGAGAACTAATTCAATACTAACAGATATGTACTAACAAATCAGACCTGACAAATACCTTCGGAATTGCCTTCATCCATTAACAACTGACACCCTGCCCTGCTCAATGTCTACATGTTCTTCAATGTTTTACATTCATCGAAACCCTCCACATAATTACCATCTGATCAAGATAAATGGTGTAGCATCCACTAGTCCAGAACAATCCAGACAGAATTTGAAAGGATAGTGTCTGTAAAAACTATAAACATCAGGTTACTTCTGTAACACCAGTTTCACAGTTCAATCGACGTCTATCTGGTACATGCTCGCTTCAAATTAGGGAAAGCTCATGGAACAGAAACGTCAACAGACATGCTTTTATTCTCTACAATTATCAGTTCTACTGCTAATAGCAAAAAGCAGACAAAGGAACAAGAGAGGAAGTAACGATTATATAGTTAATACCAAGAACTCCTCTATGTGGTGAGGATTGGAGGCATGTAATCCGATTTGGTTCCCAGTACACGCGCCTTTGTATCAGGGAAAAACTCCACTCCTGGAAGCTGCACCACCTCTCCTTCACTTGTCACTCCAACAGGGTAACTCAGAAGGTGGCCAGGAAGATCTCGCTCTAATGTTTCACTTGCATAAAGGTCCCAGTACTTCTGAGCAATTTTGTTTACCTTTCGGACGCATTCAACACTAGAAGGTTGGACAAAAGTGTTATCAAGCATGCCAAGGTGCTCATACCACAAGGCCATGCGGAAGCCATGAATCTGTCCCTGAGGTGGCTGTCTTGTTGCTAGTTGATAAGGTTGGTAGGCACCCATGGCTATCTCAGAATCCCTAGCCCCATCCATTGACCTCTGATTGATGTTGGCAGATCCAATAATTATATATTCATCGTCAACTGCATACATGAAAAAGAAATAAAGAAATAAGGACATAAATGTGCGGTCTTATCCATATAATTCATTAGCCATTCTAAAGTTTTTAAGTTCAAAAGTTACAGCCAAAATTTTTAGCTTACCTATCATCATTTTTGAATGAACATAAATCATGAACCGCCTCGCCTGCTGAGCTCTTATGTAATCAGAGTCAGGTTCTGGTTTTTCCTGAGGCTCGTATTCCCCACTCTTCTTTACCTCCCGATTTCCAAGGCAGAAAAATGTCAAATACTCCTTGGGATCTGCCTCGATCCCCTTTGCATGAAGAGCCTGAATAATGTCAGTGTACATCATATCCATTGTCCTCCTCTGCCAATCCAATATTGCTTGGACAGACCCAGATTCTGGAACACCCTCAGGCCACATTGGCACAACAACATAAACAGTAAACCTTTCTCCTGCTTCAATCTTACTGACAATCTTCAAAGATAGTTCCTTTGGAACAACATGCAAGGCACCAATCTCCTCAACTTTGATTCCATCAGCTTTCCACCCAAATGAACTTCCTAGGAAGTACTGGTTTTCAATGTAGATAAAATCTTTAGCTCGACGAATAGCATTGATATAAGCATCTTGAATGCTCCTATCTATGATATTGTCTTTGCCACTAACAAGTCCAGCTCTAGCAGCATCTTCGGGTGTCTCAGGAAAGCCAAAAACGGCTCCTCCATCAATAGACCGAAATAACTGGACATGCCACGTTTCTCTATCATCTGGGAAGGTAACAGGGGAAGGAGGGATGAGAACATCAGACAGATCCCTGAGCTGAACAAGAACATCTTTTCCTCCCTGCTTTTTCCATCTCTGCTCAAAGTTGAATAGAACGTCCCAAGCAATCGGTCCTTCTAACCGACAATGAATATCATGCCAAGGCTCCCGGGGCCCACCTTTGGTAATTGAGGCACCCCCAAAGTTGGGCTGATGGAAATCATCATGATGAACAGTGTCTAAGGTTCTGAAAAGAGAGTGGAACTGGGTATCATATCTCCCATCACAAAGATCAATACCCCCAACAAAACTGACAATTCTTCTCTGCTGGGATCCCCTACCAGGCATCTCATGGTCCACCACTATAATCTTCTGATGGTGGGTGAACATGGTAGAAATCTGCAAATCTTGAACTATGCTTCCTCCATCATCAGGATTTCGTGGGCATAGGACACACTGCACATCTGTTCCTTGAAAGTAGATAGCAGTTTCTTCATCATGGGTAGCCATCAGTCCATCCTTCTTCAATAACCCCACGGAAGTCCTATCATCCCACACAAGCATGAGAACTCTAACACCCTCACTGGCTTTCCTCTTGAGGAGTTCGCCTAGAGTCACATCTCCTCCTGGTTTCTGCCTCCGTGAATCCCTTATCAAGGATATCTCTGTATAAACAGACCATCCGGTTATGTAGATCAAGTGCTTTGCATTTGTAATTGCATCAAAAACATCCTCCCAGCATCTGTGAGGTTCATAGTACTTCCCATCTGCAAGAGGGATTTTTGGGATGAAATTGTCGGGCAGATGGGCATCTTGGTAAAGCGACACCTTGCATCCTTGTCTTTGGGAGAAAAAAGTGTATGGAACACCAGGGAACTTGGGACTCCTGAGGCCACGGTTCCAGTTTCGATCCTGTGAAATATCAAAGTACTGCAGTTTCACATGAATCTTAGCACCAGTATCCACAGGCCGACGATCCTCATCACAGATATCCAACCATCGGTCCACTTCCTCCCCATTCAAAATTTCTCGTATCGGTATGTAGGCTCTTCCAATTAGTGTTGCTCCAATTGGGTTATCATCTTTAACTGTAAATATAGCATCAGCAGCCATGTGTGCACAATAAATGTGAAAAGATTCATACCAACGGGGATTGAGAGGTTCATTTTCAATGATGCGGGTCCGACCAACACGAGCTTTTTCTAGGTCAATGGTCGCATACACTCTGCTAGTTCCCTTGCCAATACCCACAGTCTCTTCGATGTTCTCCATGAGCTGTGGATAAAGAATTTCAGAACGAAAATATAGAATAGAGAGATAAGAGAATGTGAGAAAGAGAACATTAACTAGTAAGAAAGGAAATCTGTAATAATCAAGATTAAGAAACCTTTGGTTGGCAACATACGACCCTCTTGGTTCTGTAAAATCCTCTCTTAAACCATCCCTTTGGTACCGTTTGGTTGTCCAAATTTCAATTGAGAAACAAAATAAAGAAACAGAGTAAAACAGGTTGAACATAACAGCAAATGAACAATTTGATTCATGTTCGAGGCTCATCATCATCATCATCAGAGCCTTGTCCCACTATATTGAAGTTGGTTCAATGCTTGTGTTACATAATCTGTTTACATTTTTAGAAATATATTTTGAAGGAAAACGGGAAAATTAATTATGCTACATGGTAATGCAAAAAAGTTCTAATTATCCAAAACACAAGTCAGGAATTTATAACTGGCAGAACCAACATGCCAAACAAGAGGAAACTTCAATAAAATTTACAAAAAAATAATAAAAAATGAATAATTAAAGTTTGAATAGAAAAAGGGTTAACAAAAGGAAACAGGTAAACAGGTTTCATGAGATAAATTCCAACTAATAAAGTGTAGTGGTGGTTGACATCAGTTCAATCATGATCACACGGCAAACAAAGAGCATCTGAGATAAAAGCATCAAAAGAAATTCCAAAAGGTTTCCTTACAAGAAACTTGAGCAAGGAAGAAAAGGAAAAACAGACAGGTGTATGAGAACTATGAAAACTCTCAATGGTTGCTTGGTAAATTTTATTTATAATATAACGTGATACATGCATTCCCTCATTGAAAGTAGGTGGAAGGTATTTGAATGCTAATAACTCAGTCGGAAAATCAGATGTTGTAGAGGGTCATTGGAGATATACAGAAAAAAGGGACCCAGGTCCATAAGTTTCCAGTAAAATTAAAGAGAACAGAAAAGAAACATCTTTTATTCCTTAAGACAGAAAAATTCCAACAAAACAAAATTACATAAAACAGTAGACTTTCGGTCAAAGGCTTTCTGGCTTGCAAAAATTCCACTAGAAAATTAGAGTGATATATGATCTACTCAAGTGATAATAAACAGAGTGAATTTCCTTTCCAAAAGTGTCTACTATACTTTTACTTTAGATTAACATATAAAAGTTTGATGATATATGTCTACTCTTCTCTTCCCCACTATAATCTGCTTAAATGTTGAAGAAATAAAAATCAGCCATAATAAAATGCACCCTTATGTCTATCCAATATCTTTAACTACCCACACAAGCAAAATATACGTAGCCACAAGTGTGATAGAATTACGTAAAATAACACCAAGTGAAGGACATAACTGTCGGATGGTGAAATGTCAGTGAAACAATTTTCCATCACAGTTACGACAAGAAACTTAAAACAAATTGGCTCTCATCTCAGTCTTCAATATCCCAAAAACAACCATAAATGTCAAGAGAATTACCAAATTAATTTCCAGAAGAACAAGAAAAGTCAATCGTCAGCTCCAGATTCCAGACACTTTCTAAGTGTATTACAAAGAGTAATATCTGGAGTTAAAGCATGAAGCTTGGAGCTCAGCCAAATTGAGCTGATTGAAACCAGGTTCTACTCGAATGTGCAAGTTTTGAACTTAAGATCTTGGATTTGTTTGAAATTGAAAAAGCTTAAGTCAAAGGTAGTAAAGAAAAGAACACCAGCTTGCTGAATCCAATCGAAATCTTCCATTAGAGATGAAATAAGTAAAAATAATTCATTTTAAAAATAAGAAAAATATGGAACCTTTCTCCCAAAAAAATAAATAGTTTAAGAGCAAAATAATAGACTCTTGACGCTTCATCCTAAAAGTAAATGCGCTATTTAAAAAACCGAGAAAATGAGTCTAAACGAAAGTATCAGGTCCAAAACGACGCAGAATAAGACATTTCCATTTAAAAATCCTTCTTCCAGTCCAATTTCCTCAAATAAGCAATCACCCACTTACAGTGAAACTCTATTACGTTAAAGATAAAAGTAGATTACGACGCATTTTAACAAATAGGTACAACATAGAAAATAAAAATGACATCCGAAATGGTGATCGAAGGTCACTTGAATTTCCGCATTCCCTATCTGTCCACCTTACCTTCCGAAAGAACTTGGGTCCGCCACCTTGGCCATGTTCAAGCGACTGGGCCTCGAAGATCGTGACATGAAGAGTTCCGTGTAGCAGAATCTGTGCCATGCTCAGCTCTACGAAGAGAGATCTCTCACAAACAACCAAATTAGCAAAATACTAGAATTGAAAGAAACCCAGAGTATAATAAAGTTAAGTACTTCAAACGATCCGACCTGGAGAGAAGTAAAAACAGGAGATCCGAAGATTTAACAAGGAATCAGAGCACAAGAAGAAAGATTGACTAAAGGATTAATTCCACAGAAGAGAAACTCGATACTATGACCTTTAATAGTACCAGAAGAGAATCCAATGTCGAGTAGGAAGAGAGGCCAAAGAAAGCATCGGATCCGAAACGTCAAGAAAGATAGATAAGGTATCTGGAGAGGATTTTTGACGAGCCAAGTTAAGGAAGGAAACGAACACAGAGATCCGAGTCCGAGGAGGTGAAAATGCCGCGCGGAGAAGAAAGTAATCAGATCCGAGGCATGAGGTCACATCGCATTGTGTCCTCCTTCCTGAACTATAATTGTTCGTTGAAGCCAAAGCGCATGATTGTCGACTCCCTTTTTCTCAATTATTTTCCTTCCCTCCCGTTTTGGTAAAATCTAATAAAACCTAAATAGAGTCATTAGAACCATATTAGTGTAAAATCAAAGTTTTAAAACCCGACCCAGCTGCGGTCCTGTTTCTGTTGGCGACTAAACAACTCAAACAAGTGACGAGTCCGATCGAACCCAGCTTCACGAGGGTTAATACTCTGTTGAATCGGTTACCATGCAACTTCGTTACCTTTGGCCAGGAAGGAGAGCGGAAGCCCTTCCTCACAACTCGTTCTTCCGCGGGGAAGAGCCGGGACCTGTCCCCTGAGTGCGTACAGAGTAATAACAAGGAGTACATACAGCACAATCCTAGGGATTTCCGCTGAAAAACATGTTAAGAGGAGAAGAATTTAAGGTATCGCTAATCGTATTCGTATTTGCATGCAGCTAATTTTGAAAACATGTAGAAAGGAGAAGAATTTAAGATATTACTAATCGTATTTGCTGGCGGCTGATTTTGAAGATGATCCCAGATCAAGTCCGTGGAGTTGGGATTAACGAAATAGAAAGAATTATTTTTAAGTCCGTGGAGCACAACGATAGCAGCAAACAATGGCTTTTGGGGAACTGATTCTGTGGTCATTTTCAGTAGTTCTGTGCAAGGATTTGGACTTCGAAAAAATGGCTTCGTTGGCATGGAATGGAAGAAGATAGTAGAAGAAAGCAAGTCAAGAAGGGCTGATAACTAGAGAAGATGGAGCCCTTTCGAAAGAAGGGGGCTGGCTCAGCGGTTTAACCACTTAAGCTTGCTGGATCAGCCTGTACATCACTGTGATCCGAGCTTTACTTCTTTCAGTCCCGGAAAGAGACCAATTACGATTGAATCACACAGGGTCTGATAACACTGTCGTTAGCATATTAAAATAGCCCCACTTTCATGAATATTAACAAACTACTAACATAGCTCTTATTATATATAATATACTTATCTTTAAAGTAACAATAAGAGAATATTAATGTCATTGAAGTTTGACCATATCTTGTAATAATCCCCTTCAAAACTGGTGGTGAGAAGACATCATATATGCCCAAAGAACTTTTGAGTTGACTGATTTTGTGAGTATATTAGCAAGTTGATTGAGAGAAGACACATGTGTAAGAGATATAATTCTTGCCTACATTTTCTCTGATGAAGTGACAATCCACCTCAATATGTTTAGTTCTCTCATAAAATATCGGGTTGGAAGCAATGTGGATAGCAACTTGACTATCAGAGTGGAGTTCCATCTCTCCTTCGTTGTTGAAATCCAACTTTCCTAAGGGGGATTTAACCCATAATAGTTCACTTACTGCATGTTTCATAGCTCTATATTAAGCTTCAACACTGGATCTTGTAATTACATTTTATTTTTTACTCCTCCAGTTCACCAAGCTGCCTCCAACTAGAGTACAATTTCCTAAAGTGGACTTTCTGTCATCCGAAGATCCAACCCAAACTACATCAGTGAAGCCTTCAATTTTGACGTGTCCATGGCACTTGTATAGAAGTCCTTGTCGTGGAGACTTTTTTAAATATCTAAGAATCTTTTCTAATGCTTACCAATGAGACATCTAGGATCTGTGCATGTGTTGACTAACTACACTAACCCCAAAGGAAATATCTGACATAGTCATAGTTGTTAAGTTGTGGAGCCTAATCAACACCTTACGCTGAGTCGGTACGCAGATCGACCTTCGCGGTAAGGTCGTCGTGGGGGTTGGAAGGGGGGCGGAGCTTTGAAAGGTCCACGATATATTGATTATTGTTTTATTAAAATCAGTTTGAGGATTTCACTCTTGTATTGCGGTTGCCCTAGTTTTTCTCTTTATATTTGGGGCACTGCTATTAGGGTTTATCATTTGACGAAGCAACTTGAGTTGCGGCTCGAGATAGATTAGAGAAAAGCACCTATAAGTGTATGTAATTTCTCTTGTAACTATTTCATCTTTATAGGGGATTACTGTAGCGGTGAAATACAAGACGTATAAATCTTGTTGTACATTCGTGTTTGTTTTTTCTTCTTCTACATTATTATTGCTCTCATTAGTTTGGAATTAGACAATAGTAAAATAAATTAGCCTCCCAACTAACCTTTCATACTTGCCCACTGAAACATCTTTTCTAGAACCAACACATAATTTTGTATTTGTATCCATGGGGGTGTTTGTAGGACTACATCCCAACATTCATGTGTCTCTGAGTAAGTCAAGTACATATTTCATTTGTGTTAGAATAATGTCATATCTTGATTAAAGAACTTCAATGCCAAGAAAGTATTTTAGGAATCTCAAGTCTTTTGTCTTGAATTCACTGCAAATTTTGTGCTTAATTTGATTAATGTTGTTCATATCCTTACCTGTCAAGTTAAAATCATCAACATATATTACAAGTAGACCCCACACTGATGTTAGTATGCTTAACAAAGACAAAGTGATCTAAAGAGTACCACGTGAACCCACAATGGAGCATAACTTGACTAAACTTGTCAAACCAAACTCGTGGAGATTGCTTTAGGTCATATAAAGATTTCTATAAACGGCATACCAACTCCTAAAGCACATAACTAGGTGGTTGCTTCATATATATTTCCTTAATAATATCACCATTGAGGAAGGAATTTTTTACATCGAGCTGAAAAACTGACCACCAAGAGTTCTCGACAAGAGAGAGTAAAGTTGTACTGAATTAAGCTTGGCGACAGGTGTAAACATCTCCTCATAGTCAATCTTGTAGCATTGAGTGTAGCCTTTAGCCACTAGTGAGGCTTTAAGGTGCCCCATAGAACCATCTGAATGATACTTCACAGTAAAAGTTCACTTAAAACCCACCAGTTGTTTATTAGAGGGAAGTGGAACCAGTTGTTGGGTGTGTTTTACATAAAGAGCTGTCATTTCTTCATCCATAAACGTTTTCCATCTTATATTCTGGAGGGCCTTCTAATAAGACTAAGGAATAGAAGTAGAGGAAATAGAAGCAAGATATTGACAACAAGATGGTGAGAGGCGGTGAGTAGATACAAAGTAAGATAAGGGAAAATATACTTATTTTGAGATAAATAATCTGATAGACTTCAGACTCTATAATCTATCCGAACTGAATACTCTTTCTTCTTTGGTCAGCATGAAAATTGACTCTTCCGAGATCATTATCTCCATCTGAAGACCTTAGATTGAGAATTGGTTGTATAGTCAATAAAATAGACTTAAAAAATTATTTTAATATATAATTCTACATATGAAGTCTCGTTCTTGAAGGCATAAAATAACTCAAAATTTGAAGCTTTCTGCTGTTGTAAGAAACTTTTCTGTTGTTTGACCTTTGTTGCTTCATATGTTGATTTTTTATTCTAGAAAAATCTGATTTCAAAGATTGTTTTGGAGTTTGAAACTAAATTCAAATATATTTCCAACGGTATATAATTTTCAATATGGAACATGTGTTAAGAGAGTAAAACATCTAATAAAAACAAGAATGGGGAAAGAAATACTTAAGGAAAAACGAGAAACTCCTCTCTTATTTTATTTTTTCTTTTTCTTTTTCTTTTTTCTTTTTTCTCTCTTCTTCTTCTTCTTCTTCCTCCTCCCCTTATTCTCTATCTTCTTCTCCTTTTCTATCTCAGATCTTTCCCCACTCTAATACCATGTTGAAAATTAGGATTCCATGATGTATAATCACAGTATAAGAGGATTAAGGAGTGATGAGGAGAAGAAGAGTTGTGGATAGAATTTTTTAGCAGGAGAAGAGGAAAAATGATGAATTTTGAGAAAAGAGGATGAATAATAGGGCTATGGACTTAGTCCAAACCCTTCCCCTTAACTTGTATTTATATATATATAATACTAATATTATAAGAATACCTTTCACCCTAGTAAGAGTGAATAAGAGACATAAATCATAAATTAATTACATCAATGCCACCCTAATTACATCATATCTTCCAGCATTTAGATGGGTAAACCTCCTTTTGTTGAGTCTTTTATCTCAACCACTTTTGTCAATTATGAAATTATTTTTTCAGCCCCTAAAAAGTCCCTCAAATTGTGGGGAGTTCAATTTTTCCTTTTGGAAACTTGTCTCTTTTTTTATGGCTAGAATTCCTTCTTGAATTAAGGTATTTCCTTTTGAGTTCCTTGTACTCTTTTAGGGAAATTTCACAAATTAAAACCCATTTTTTGTGAGTTGTTCCTTTTTTCCTTTTGGAAGCGACTTTGAACTACTTAAATATTGTCTAGGTATTGAAGTCCTACGGTCCAAACATGGGATTATATTATCTCAAATGAAGCTTGATCTACTAGAGGACTCAAAAATGATAGGGTGTAGACTAGTAGAAACCCCTATGGATTCAAATACAAAATTATCTACATGCACTGGAGAAGATGTGGATATCGAAAAATATCAAAGACTCCTGGGAAAACTCATTTATCTCCGTGTAACAAGGTCGGATATATCATATAAAGTAAGTGTGGTGAGTCAATGCAAGCACAAACCACAACATAATCATTGGCAAACACTAGAAAGAATATTGTGATAGTTAAAAAGGAGCTCCAAGAAGAGGGCTTCTCTTTAACAACCATGGTCACTTAAACATAGAAGGGTTCTCAAATGCAAACTGGGCCGGATCCTTGGATGACAGAAAATTTACTTCAAGATATTGTTCAATAGTTAGAGGGAACTTGGTTATATGGAGAAGCAACAAGCAAAATGTAGTTATAAGGTCAAGTGCAGAAGCAGAATACAGGGTCATGGCACACACAGTTAGTGAGCTTCTATGGATCAGAGCCCTTCTCACTGAACTGGGATTCTATAAAGATGCTCCTATGGATCTGCATTACGATAATCAAACGACGATTCATATTACCTCAAATCCGGTCTTCCACGAGAGAACAAAGCACATTGAGGTGGACTCCTACTTTATACGAGAGAAATTCCAAGTCAACATATTATCTCTCAAACATATCTCCTCATAAGGGCAAGTTGCAAATATTCTCACTAAACCAGTCACTCATAAAATCTTGTCCACCATCTGCAGCAAGTTGGGCATCTACAATGTTTTCACACTCCAAGCTTGAGGGGGAGTGCTAGAAGGTGGGACCAAACCCACCATGCCCACATGAGGTGGCAGGATGAATCACCACATGAGGTGACATGATGAGTCATCACATGAGGTGGAATCCTCAACAAATGAGTTGGAAGATTTGGCAATCTTCCTTGATTAATGTAATTAATTGATCTTATTTTGATTGATGTAATTTAGTTAATCATGATTGATGTAATTTTGAATCCTAATTGATTGAGAAGTTTCTCTAAATATGTAATGGAAATAATATAAATAGGGGTCTTGGTTTGAAGACTTCAATCAAGCTCTCCTTTTCTCAAATTCGTGGAAGAATCTCTCTCATAGCCTAAGGTCTCTCTTCTCCCTTTTCTCTTCTCTCCTCTCTACCTGAGCTCTCTCTCTCCCTCTCTTTGCTTTTTTCTTCTCTTCTCTCTCCCCTCTCTTCTCCCTCTCTTATCTTGTTCGAGGTTTCAAGCATTGTGTCCTAAATTCTACAAATTCAAAGTTCATATGGAAGAAGAACTTATCTTTAGGAGGAAGACACCAGCCATGGTTGATTAGCCATGGTTTTTCCTTCAATAAGTTCAATCTCCTCCAAAGGAATGATTGTGAACAACTTTCAAATAAGGCTTTAGATTATTAGCTTTGATGCCATGTTGATTTATAGGACCCTCTTCACGTAATTACAAAGGTCTAAGAGAAGAGGGAAGAGGGAAGAGGGAAGAAGAGAAGAGCAAAGGAAAGAGAGAGCCCAAACTCATGCAAAGAGCAGGAGAAAAATTTGAAGGAGAGAAAGAAGCAAGGAAAGAATTTGAGCCAAGAGAAAGAGGTTTGAATGTTGTATTAATAATTTTGGGAAGGTGTTTAGA
This sequence comes from Aristolochia californica, assembly GCF_029961685.1. Lineage (NCBI taxonomy): Eukaryota > Viridiplantae > Streptophyta > Magnoliopsida > Piperales > Aristolochiaceae > Aristolochia > Aristolochia californica. The sequence continues at coordinate 1,114,484 of NW_027182268.1, forward strand.
ATGAGCCTTTGGGTAACATGATTTAAAATGAAAAACACATAAGATGATGTACACCAACTTGTATAGTTACAATTATATATCATCTCTATGTAAGTTCTCCTTATTTACTAGTCATAACATCCCTATACATGGGTGACATTTTAACAATTTCGAACCCTAACTTAGGGTTTTAAGAACTTTGAGTAAAAAAAACCCTAAACACCATTAACTTGAGACCAACAACCAACAAAAAAATTTGAAAACATAATGGGGGATTTATGACTGCCACAACTTTATTTTTGAGAGCAAATAGGCATGCAACCAAAACTGCTACCTTTCAGCCCTTATATATGCACCAAAACGAATTCTTACGAGTTGAAACAAAACTAAAATTGAAGAACCAACAAGGAGGCTTAAAAACCAGAACTAATCAAGAGTCTTCCTAGAATTTTTTTCAGCACTTGCTTCCTTCAATGGCTGATTGTAGGTGCCTCCTCCCATAATTCTTTGCTGAAGTTTAGGGCAACTTAATAAAATCCTAGAATCCATGCTCTGATACCATATTAGATTCTAGGGCTTCATGCCTAAAAAGGTTTAGAATAGAAGAGGAGGAAAGAGAACAAGAAAAGAAGGAGAGAAGAACCTTAGAGAAGGAGAGCACGAGTATGAGAAGAGAGAGACGATTGGGGTTTCATACAGACGAGCTCGGGTCTATGAGCATACCCTCCCAACACTTCTTATTTATATTGATCCATAGAAATCCTAATACATGATAATAAGAAAAAAGAAATTAAAACACTTAATTATATGATATGCTATTATTACTTCTTCAACATGCAAAAATCCAACAAAGATTCAGGCGAACTTGAGATTTGAGGTGTTGGGAGGATGACAAAATTGTGGCAAAGTGACTTCTTGTTGCAAGTTTTGTGACAATTTAGGCAAAAAAAATCTGGTATTTTATAAACTGACAAGTAATACTCAAACAAGATCATGATGCTTGTTGTTATCTCCACAAAAAGAAAAATTATTATAGATAATGTACAATGCTATAGGTGGTTTCATGTATATAATAAATGAGGTCTCTTGTATTTGGTGTGTAGGAGTTTGAGTGTGTGAAGTTTTCTTTTACCGAGTTCGAGTGTGTATACCTTATACGGTGTGATCTTATGTGGGGTTTGTATGATATTTGTTGGTGGAAACAAAGATTGCTGCAAAAAAAAGAAAAAATTTAAAGTAACAATGGATCCAAATAACTAAAGTGTTTATAATGCTCAAATGTGACATTCCTAGAAACAATTCGAAAGAGATAGATGGCAAACCAAAAATGAAACGACATCAACCTTATTAGCATATAAATAACCAATGAGAATATGGAGCCACCGTTCAATTATTCGTATCCAATTGACGATGAGAAGTGAGATGGATTACTTTGTAATTTATTTAAGTAATCCCATCCATGGTCGAGTATAGTCGTCACATTGAACAAGCAAGGACGTGGGAATCCATAAAGAATTTAGATGAGCACGCGGAGAAAGGAGTGAACATCTGCGATCCCTATGAGTGGAAGAGAAGGTATATCGATAAGAGGAGGCATCGGTAGCTGTAAAGAAAATGGTAAAAGGGGGTCGCCTTTCCAACGTTTCAAGGGAGGGAGACAGAGTATGGTCATAAGAATCACTCGCACGCACGGGAGGAAGCATGCAATGCTAGACACGAGAAATCATGTCAGGGGTGTCTCCCTGTGACTCCAGAAAAGAGAACAGACACAGAAAAGAGAAAGAGGTCAGCAATTTCTGCTTCTGCTGGGTCGTAAAACCCATTCCTAGATCATCACCTTTTCACAGTCTCTTCCTGCTCTTCACATAACGACAATACCTTAAGGTCATATAGCTGGTCAGACTCGCCAAAATCGTGTGGACAATAATAATGGAGGAAAAAACAATTGAGATCGCAGTAACGTGAGAAGATTAAAAAATAAAAAATATTTGCAAGCACGGGAGCTGCCTTTATATATCAATTATCAATGAACACCCCGTTTCCTATCGTTAACTATCAAAAGACATTGGGTAGTTGTTCTGCAGATACAATCTATTGTATGAGAAGTTCGAGATGTGTTCAGAGCCTAGATAGATTGTCTCTTTCTGTCTGAACCGAGAGGATTTATCGTGTATTTTTGTTCTTATCATCACTGTACCTCCTTATCTCCTCTGTCATTTACCTACCAAAAAGAACGCTGTATTATTAGCGTTTCTACACGAAGTAAGAGTCGAAGCTACTTTATCTGTGTCAAAATGAATTAATGGGTATAGTAGAAGAAAGGGGTAGAGCCCGGCAGGACTACTGGAAGCAGTCACGTCTAGTTTTCTCGGGGTCCCGCCTTTACCAGGATGGGAAGATGGGAGGCTCCATTTCCTGCAGGAGCCAGGACTGTCTGCTCCGTCCTTCGTAAGGAGCTGTCTCATTTGACTAACGGGCATAACCCATTCTTTAAAACTACGATACAAAATGCAGATTACAGAAAGCCACAAAGTCACTTTTTTTTCCTTCAAAGAGATGCAGTAGTCCAGTATTATTACTTCATTTTGAAAAGAAGAAAGATTTAATATGTTCAATGGTATCTTAAGTTCTTTGCTGGGATATTAGACCAATTCAATACAGTCACATCAGAGGGCTGCAGTCGACTATCATTTGATGGGGTCCCATCACGTCATCTCCTGATTGGATCGTGAGGACCCATTTGTCAAAATGCAGGTTAATAAGGTCGAACTGGCAGAAGACTTTGATCTGTACTGTCGAGCTTCGCGTAAGAACTTAAGAAGAGTTCATCCTCTGTGTTAGATTTACTCCGATCTTTCGATTCTTTTTTTTTTTTAAATGTCAATTTTCACTTTCATTTTTGTTTTTTTGTTGTTTTTGCACCCACATACGTACACGATTCACTTCAAGCCAAAGAAAAAAGAAATCGAACAGAAGGTCCAGTCCCTCTTGGTTCTTCGAACGTTTTGGTTTTCTGTTCTTCCGGTAGATTGGGAGGCTTTGTTCAAATGTGATTCATAGCGAACGTGTGGAAGAGGTAAATAAAGAATTGAAATTCCTTGTTTGAAGAAGAACCAAGGATGATCTAACGGTAGAGATGAGTGACCTGAAGAATGTGAAACTCCGATGAAACACGAGGTTATGAATTCGAGCAAACACGAGTTCCTCGGTATTATAGTAGAGAATGGGTTATTCAATTCGTGAAGTTTAAGCAGGAAAATGCATTCCGTTTCCTCCGCATCCCAACGTAAACTTGTTGTTACTTACAAATCATACAGGCACAGGATAAAAAGACAAAGCTTCGAATAAATGTGAAACGCATAGAGATCAGTGAAGGGGAGACAGGAAGAGAGGAGGCAGTGGAATGGAGTTTTTTCAGAACGAAATCGGAGTGCCATAGCTCATGGCTAAATCCAGAGGGAAGCAATGAGCAAATGTGAAGGGAAACTCCTCGAGTGTCGAGCCCAGGAGAGAGAGAGAGAGAGAGGGTTCAGGGTTAAAAGGGAAAACTTTCGCTCTGAATTCCCCCATGCATGGCATGAGCCTCCCCTCTTTTGCCGCTACCTTGTCTACTCTTCTTCCATAAACGCCAAAACACGGTTCAATTTCCTTCGCTGCACGTGCAACTCTTCTTCTTTTCTTTCCTTTCCTTTTCTTTAAGATAATCAGATTGCCAAACACAATCTAACCGACCAACCAATCCTTCTATTTAAAATCCGTCACTCTTCAACCCTTTTTGTCTCAAGGCTCTTTTCTATCCGAACAGGTCTTCTATCCCCTCCAAAAGAAACAGGCTCTTTTTTTTTTTTTTTTTTTTTTTTTGTTATCTCACTTTGTCTCTCTGCAATATACATCTAAGCACCCACTCGTCGCTACCATCTTTGCTACAGTTTGCGCCTCACATCAAGATACCAACCTTCCTGTTCGTCTCTTTCTCTCTTCAACAGTGGTTGTCTCCTTCTCCAAATTCCTGCCGACACTATGTTCTCTTCTTCTATTGATGAAGACTCCGTTTTACTCTCTCTCCGCCCTCCTGGCCAGAGGCAGTCTTCTTCTCCACGCTCCTGTCGTATCGGGTCACAACGAGACTCTCATTCTCGCCAAACAGTCGGAACGTCTTTGGATGACGAAAGTAATGTCACAGTGGCTCTTCACATAGGCCCTCCCGGCAGCGCTTCTGCCAATTCGAGCGCCGGTGTAGCGGAGGGAAAGTATTGGATTCCCTCTCCCGCCCAGATCATGGTCGGCCCTGCGCAGTTTTCATGCATCGTCTGTAACAAGACCTTCAATCGGTATAATAATCTGCAGGTAACAGAACATTCTCCTCCTTCTCACGAGTCCATGACATGTAAACGGAAAACGAGCAACCCACTTTTTCTGTTCCTAATTTCCTAAAGAAATTCATGGGATGATTGATTGATTGTCGCCTTTGGTGTGTACAGATGCATTTGTGGGGGCATGGATCCCAATATAGGAAAGGACCGGAGTCCCTGCGGGGAGCAAAGCCGTCTTCTGCCATCCTGCGGTTACCATGTTACTGCTGCGCCCAAGGCTGCAAGAACAACATCGACCACCCGCGGTCGAAGCCATTGAAGGATTTTCGGACTCTTCAGACGCACTACAAGCGGAAGCATGGAGCAAAGCCCTTCAGCTGCAAGAAATGCGGGAAGGCATTTGCGGTTCGTGGGGACTGGCGGACCCATGAGAAGAACTGCGGGAAACTCTGGTTCTGCATTTGCGGGTCTGACTTCAAGCACAAGAGGTCTCTCAAAGATCACGTCCGGGCGTTCGGCGTCGGTCATGCTCCTCACGGCGTGGAATCCTGCGATGACGAAGAGGAGGAGGATGACGACGATGAAGTTTACACTCATCAAGGAAACGGGGGATGCGTCTCTTCCCTGTATTACTGTTGATATGATTTAGTAATGTAAACGACTTAATGACTTCCAAGTAGCTGATCGAAGAACCACTTTAGATTTTTATGACTGTGACTCTGTGAGAGAGAGAGAGAAAAGTGGACTCGATTAGGTGGTAGATATGAATCATATGATATTCAAAGGGGTGGAAGTTTTCAGGAGAATCTGAGAGTCGACTGAGACTACATACTGTTGTCACCTGCACGCATTGGTTACGTTCACTCGTACAGACACCCTCTGTCCGTTTCTCTCCTTCATGTACTCTCTACTCTCTCCCTTCTGCATTTACGTTTCTGGGAGTAGGGGACGCATTGTTTGGACTATGGAAGCTCCACTGCCACTTCCACTAATACTTCCTCCAACTTTTGTCAGGATGACAGTGCCCCTCTACTTTTGGGGTTTCACCCCTTACAGTTACTGAGTAAAGTTTCAGAAGCTTTCAGGTAAATCTCAGAAATATTAATGGCGTCATTGCATCGAACAAAATAGCATGGAAAGCCTGCTTTACCTCTGGAAGGCGATCTAAGTAAAATCTGGCAGTAAAATATTGGGTTCAAACACGGATACAAGGAAGCACCCCCGTTGGTGAGGACTCAGAAACGAAATAGCAGAGGCTGTAGTTCAGAAATCGTATGGGTTGCAGCAGTCTGCTCAGTGGTTTTGATGGCGTTGCTCGCCTATTTCAAGTAATGGGTCGTAACAACGGAAGTAGAGAAGCCTGTTTCTCCATTCTCCCATGCCTCTGTTTACCAATTACAATTCAAAAGTGAAGTGCATCATAATATTGTCAAAGTAGCCATCTTGTCCATTTGTCTCTTCTGTCCTTCCATAATTTGTTCTCGCGTTCTCTTATACCAAATTCATAAGGAAATTTTACTAAATTACCCTTTTAAAAATAAATATTAAAAAATATCTCATTTTTAAACTTAATATAAAAATATTAACAAATGAATAAATTAATGCACGTCACTTAACATGTCATCACATTGCCATGTCACTTGACACATCCTCACATCACCATGTCATTATAGACATGTCATCATATCTTTTTTCTTCAATTTTCCTTAAGTTCTTTTGTAATTTAAAAATATTTTAAAAACATCAATTTTTTATTTTAAAAATCTTACATATTTCATTACATTCTATTTTATATAAAAATATAAAATTATTTTATTAATTATTTTAAAAAATCTAATGTAATTAATACCTTATATTATCGATTTAAGATATTTAATTTAATACAATATTTAAAAAAAATATTTGGTTTGAAAAAAAATTATTGGTACATGTTTTGTTACCTTCTTTTTATAATAACAAAATATAAAATTTGTATATTAATTAATTAAAAAATCATATTTTTACCTATTTAATACCTTTCATTATCAATTTAAGGTATTTTATAATTTATAAAATATATTATATCTTTTTTTCAAATATCGTATTTGTCAATACACGTTTTATTACCTTCTATTTACAATAATAAAATATAAAATTAATATTTTTAATTAATTATCATACTAATTTAATATATTTTTATTATAAATACCAATTAATAAACATATACCAACAAATAAGACTTTTGAAAAATAAAATATTTTTATAATATTTTTTAATTAAAAAATATACTTCACCCTACTTTTTCACATTCTAAAATTCATTTTTTTATATCAAATTACTCAACATCATTCATCAATTACAATATTTATGCAAATCACTACAAATGTGTCTCTCACACAAACAATTTCACGAAAAAGTTAAGTACAACTCACTGCTCTAATACCAATTGTTAACGAATTACACCCACCCAAGTTCACATATAGCCACAATTATGATAAGTGTTATGCTATATACGAGAAATTAAAAAGGAAATATGTGAAGTAAATCAATTGTACAGGGAGAGCAAAGAACAATTTCTCCATATTAGAGATATCAATACAAGCTCCAATAAAAAATAAAAATAAAAAGAGTCAATAGATAGCTTACAAAAAAAGCTCAATATAGAAGTATTTACCTCCAAACCCCTTTTTCCTTCTTTTTTTCTTCCTCCCTCTTTCTTTCCACTTTTCTCTTCCTCGAACCTTCATTTTTAGGTTTTCCATGTTTGCACTTCTCTCTTTGGGTGGATCTATCTTTTAAAGAGAGAGAGATTAATATTGAAGAGAATATTTGAAGCTCATCATTGTGATTTTATTTGAGTTGAATGAGAGAGAGAAAAGAGAGACTGATGGATAGATTAAGAACTAGTTCTCTATCTCATTCAAATATCATATCCCACTTAAGTGGCCAACAATACATTCAGCAGACATTAATACCTAGAAAGAAATGATAAAACTGAAACCGATTGGCTTTTCAACTCGTGTTATTTTCAATTTGTAGATGAGTTACTTGAGCATTAGGGGCAAAAGGAGTATAGACTTCAGTTCATCTAAACAATAGATAGAATCAAACTTGGCCTCCAGTGATTTCTTGACCTGTCTCTTAACAATAGATTGATTAAGTTATTCATTCATGTGAGATCCACATGAATGGATAATACTGATTCTGTCTCATGCTGAGATGCAACCAATGAAACCCTTTGTAACACTAATTGCATCAGTGTTGGAGCAGATCGTAAACCTTCTTATGCAGTAAAATTGCCTCAGAATGGCAGACTGACTATTTAATTGAAGTTGTGTTAACTGTCAGCTTTGCAAATTTTCCACTCCCACAATAACAACACAAAATAGAAGAGATAAAGTGGTATACTTCGTAGTTTGTACAACCATGCGAGTCATGGAGATAATGGTATTTCCAGCGGTATGCCAGGCAGTGGTTCCAAAACCTGCACATCTGGAAGTTCTCTGGACAAAAGCACCTGTCCATTAAGCAAGTATCACTCATTTCCTCAAGCAATTCAAAATAAACTGTCTCCTCTTTAGCATAAAGGTTCAATTGCCACAATATCATCATAGATAGCGAAAGCAAAAGGCAGCTTGATACAGGACCAACAACAATTAAAGATACATACAAAGATTTGAGCTGAAACTCGACCCATCGTACAACACCCAGCACACATAAGTGAATGAGACATTTTTCATGGCTAGGAATACTCCTATTAGAGCACAGATTAAATAAAGGCTCACCAAACTGGTGTCAAGTTTCTGAAAATCCATGTCTCGGCTTATAAATCATCCCATATTAGGCCCTTTTAAGTCCATTACATCTCCAGTAACACAGCAAATCAAGAATGGAACCTCCAAATATAATCTAACTAGAGAAAAGGGAACTAAGTCATTAGCCACGTCTAAAGACACAAGTATTCAGTCTCTGGCAAAGCAATCAGTCATACTTTTCTGGTCCTCATTTGTTTAAAAAGAGGACATACAGATTGTGCAGGAAGGAAAAATATGCAAACAGGTTAAAGCTCGGCTCAAATATTCCCTAATGCACACTTTTTGAAATATAAACAAATTGTATGATGGTATATTATCTAATGTCTACATAAAACAGTCTACATGATCTAGAGCTACCAGTGTCGGTGGTTCTTCTTATAATTACTTCCCTCGTTTATATTAATCATCCCGTTTCCTATTGAAAGAAACAACTTGGTATCCATGTTATCCATTTAATCATGTGTTTAAACAATATAAAATGGTTCCATATTAGTGATTCAATCTCACCTTAAATGATTCCACTGTTCCCTCAGACAAAATAATACGGGAGAGAAGCCCTTTGCTATCAAGATCTCCATTTTTCATTGGTACAACAAACCTGACAAGAAAGCAGAAAGATTTCTGAAATTCAGGAACACTTGGAATAAAATTATCTCATAGAAACAAATTCCAGTTTAAGTACTATACTTTGCTTGCAATAGCTTTGCGAGCCTAACAGCATCTTCCTGTCCAGAAACCAAAGTAAAAGATGGCAACAATTGCTTAATGACCGGTGTGATTACAACATCAGCCCTCTCCTTCTCCAAAAAAGTTTGGTTGTACACACAGTGTGGTTCATAGTAAAGAGTCAATTGACTTAGCTGACACTTGACGAGATACCTATAAAACATTTTACATTGGTTTAATAGATTAAATAAATAATGAGAGAGAAGATGAAGAACCAAGAAAGCATAGACAATAGAACTCAACCCATTCTCAGGGCGCTGCCAGGGAGGACCAAGCACTGGTCCTGCAGTAGCAGTAATTGTGACCTTTGAACTGTCCTTCTCTAGTTCAAAACTTTGACCAGGTTCCAAATATGAGACCTGGAAATACAGATAACTTAGTTCAGATCAGGAAATTAGAGAAACTCAACAGACTTATCCACCAGCCCCAATGAGGCTGTTAAACAGAGTATTAAACTTGCTGCAGATCAAGTTGGTTCCAGCCGATCATGTGTTGCCAAATTGAGAAGCCATAATAAGGATGAGACTGAAACCAAATGAGAAAAGAGATGAAAGCTGACATGAACAAAGAAAGTGAGAAAAAATTTTGATAGAAGGAAAAAGAAAGAGAAACTCTTGTTTAATTTGGTAAGGACACTCATACATTCCTTGAATTTTGCAGAGCTGGATCAATAAATAGTCAATGATATTCTTGTTGAGGAGATAAATATTCACAAAATCAAAACTCAAAGAGGACATTATATAAGGATTAAAATAGGGAATGGGAAAAAAGTGACTTTTCATAAAGTGCAGTAAGTTTCGTACTGGGCATTAGTACAAGTTATTACCATCCATCTCAGTTTCACTTAGATGTGATAAGGTGAAGTTTGAAACTTACACTGTCAAAAAGTGTGCGCAAGATAGGCTCTGCATTGGGAGTTGAGATCACTCGCAATCCTGGGAATTTCCGAGAGAGCGGCTTCAAAGTTCTCACATGACAGTGATCATCGAGGCTTTGGGTAATTAATAGACAATCAAGTTCAGGAAGAACATTAAGCTGACAGAGAAATCAATAATAAGAAAAACAATGCATCAAAGCTAAGGGGAACAATTGGGAATGGCAGCAGTTGGAAGAATACCTGGAAATCCTTCAAGACCTTCTTAGCTGCATCATAAAGCCAAGGAATTCCGAAGTCTAGATTGCCCACCAAGATTGGGTCGACCAAAATCTTCATCCCACCTACATCCCACAACCAACTATTTCCCTATGACACAGATACCTGGTTAACACACTCAAAACAAAATTACATTTAGATGAGAAGCTATAGCGCACACCTCTAAGTAAGTTAAAGCCATAGGGGCAGGAGCAGATGCTTCTAAACTAATCCCGTTCGTTTCAGAGACAAGGGCAGAGATCGGAGGACCCTGACAAAAGCTATCCAGCAGAAAAACAAAATTGATTAATGATCATAGAACTTCATGCTAACAAACTTTGACGAGAGAAGGAAAAGGAAAACAGATACCTGCGATGATGGAGCGACTTGACTTTTCTCGGAAAAAAACGGGTCGGGAGGTTCGACGGCAGTGAAGGAAATGGGGAGGAAATATTGGTTCTAGTCTTAGAGGTGATTTGGCTGCAATAGAGGAAAGAATTGCATTGGAGTGCCATGAATGCACCAGAAATGGAACGAAAACAGAGGCCAAGTACGTTCTATGCTGCAGATTTAAATTAAACTGTTCACAAATTGTGGGAACTCGCGAGCGTCGTTTCTTACTTCTCAGCCACTCGAGAATCCGAAATGAACTTCGGCATGTGGCGGAGAATGGAGATTCATTCTTTTACTTTTAGATGTTCTGGAAGGAGCCATTGGGTTCCGGGTTCGAAGCCCAATTAATTGCAGTTAGAGTTGGGTTTTGGGATTCGCCTGATTCGGTCCTCATTGGAATGTCTGCGTGCACAGACATCGAAATTCATTCACACCCGTCGAAAGTCAATTGAATCACTTGTCGAGACAGGATTACAGCGACCAACTTTGATATATTGCAATGAAAATGATTCGAGTCACCGAAAAACCAAGTGGAGAACGAGTGGCCCGAGAGAAAGTCCTACCACCTGTGTTGTTCGTCCGTACAGCACACCCCTCGCAAACTCATTCATGATGATGTATCGTGAGGTTTCCTCTCTCCACCATCCTTGCTTTCCCGTGTGGGTCCCGCGTATCTGTCATATATCAGCAACGGGAGGCCTTGATTCAACGTGATGCTCGCTCAGTGGGAGCTGCAAGAGGATAAGACATCTCTGTTGTGGAGTTTCAGTTGGACTATTCCCTTAGCCACTGTTACGTTTGCCCAATCCCATTCAATACGATGGAAGTCCTCTCGATCTCCCCGCTCTTCCCTTTCGTAACTGGACAGGATCCTACTACTTTCGACTTTGCAGGTACCTTCCTTTAGACTCCTTTCTTTGTCCTTCCTTCCTCACTTGCGTACCATTTGTTCGCTCTTTTGCTTCTGTGAAGAAACCGGGCGCAATTCTGGGATGTTAGGCTGTTGCATGTGTGCTCCACAGTCGTGTGGACTGTGGAATTGGAGATATTCTTCGTCCTTCTTCTAGTCGTGTGTAATGGCTTGACGTGCTACCGTTCGTCTGAATCGACATAATTCTGCTCTGCCTGCCGAGTTTATAGCCATACACAATGATAGCGAGAGGCAGTTGGTTGCTGTTTTTAATACCACTACAGGATGAGTTAGAATATATCCTATATCCTGCAAGCAGGGAAGCCATGATTCATGTGTGCAGTGCGAGTAGGCCAGTGGGTTGGTGCGTGACCTACTATGGCAAACGAGCAAAACCATTGCTGTCCCTGGAACCTCAGGCTTTGGAAATTGATAAATGTCTCTCAGTCACTAAACGCAGGATTCCTTCATGGACATTATTTAAAAGCATAAAATGGGAGGAGTATAACGTTCCTTATGGTAATACTTTTTTGATTGCATATGGTGATACTAAATGAGGTGTTCTTGTAATGCAGATGAATTCTTGTATTTTGGTTGATTTGCACTGTGAACGTAGGCTGACAATATAGTGATTTGGTCCTAGTAATGTCTTAAAGTTTTGCAATAAGTCCTCAAAATCAATAAAAAAAACACAATAATTAACAACCTTGAAGACCTAGTGAGGCAATTGGAAATTTAGTCAAAAGTACACAAATCCCCGTTCAAGTCTATCTTATTTTCATGATGCAAACATATCATGATAAGGTACACAAGAAAAATGTTTTACTCTTCCCCCATCCATAGGCATGTTGTATTGTCCCACTCTTTTGGAATTCTTAATAGGAGGTATTTTCATGTTCCAAATTTTAACGCTTGATAAATTTTGTGACTTGTATTTTTTGAAGAGCATTTAGGAAGGGTCTTATATGACTCTCACAGAGACAGAATCAACATAGTGGAGTCCTACAGGAGTCTCATAGGAAGGAGTCTCACTTAAAAGGTCTTTTAATGTTATTAGTCTTCTGACTATCTTATAGTTGTTTAATTATTCTAGGACTTATCTTTAGAAGTTAGACTTTGGTGTTACTAGGACATGGGTAGTTTAATTATACTTTGATTCTAAGTGTTTATAAGACCATAATACTCAGTTTAAAAAAAGTCAATGAATTTCTTTTCTTTCTCTAGAAATTCAATATGCTATCGGAGCAGGGTTTGTGAGTTGACTTTGTCAACCATAGGGAAGATGTTTTCTTTGTTCTTTGATTTTGTCTCTTCGTGTTAGCTTAGTTTTAATTTTTTCCTATTCAATTTCTAGTGTTTTATGTTGGTTTTCTCTTTCCCAGATTTCACCGTTAGTTTTTTTTTTTTTTCCTGTATTGATTTAATGGTAATCTCATTACTCCACCAATGAGTCCTGTCATCCAATCCAGGAGACTTTGTTAAAGAGTTATGATTTTCTTTCTAACCGGAAAGATTGACTGCCTAAGTTCTCGCTACTATGGGCTTCTCAGAGTTTAGATTGGTACATGCTACTCAATGTCGTTTCCTGTATTGCAGTACCTAAAATTTTTGTCAAGTTTAAGGGCTATTCTGTCATGGTACCCACTGCAGAACCTGTGTTTCTAGGGGTCGTGTTCTCTGCAGGAAGATGTGATATCTCCTGCAACTGCATGCACAGGCTTGCACAAAATCAAAGTGCAACATACCATGTTGCAATGACCTGATAGAGCAAATGAGGAGGCTGCAGTAGCAAGCTGACTTGCAGAGGACTGGTGTAATGAAGATGATGCAGCAGACAGAAACATGTTTGGTTCCACTGGTGCAAAACTCACAATGCTCAAAGACAGGGTCTCACTCAAACACAAAGGCAATGTGTTCATCCTCTTTGTCTCGCGGGAAAATGCGTGAAAAGGCAATCGGAGGAGGGCCATGAGCTTGGTTCTACTTCCTCTGTGCCCCCTCCCAATCTTGTCCTGGCGCCTGATCCTCCTCCTGCTCCAGCTTCCCCCGCTCTTCGCCGGTCTACTCGCCCTTCTCAGCCTCCTCATTGGTATGGTTTCTCCTCCACTGTATCTCCTGTTACTCCTTTCTCCTCTATTTCCATTCCCACTTGTTACAAACAGGATATGGTCCATGAGTATTGGCAGCATGCCATGGAAACAGAACTTCAAGCACTTGAGGAGAATCACACTTGGGATATTGTTCCTTGCCCTCCTCCGATTAAGCCTCTTGGCAGTAAATGGGTTTTCTCGGTTAAACTTCGCTCTGATGGCTCTTTGGATCGGTACAAAGCTCGCCTAGTAGCTCTGGGCAACAAACAGGAATATGGGATTGACTATGAGGAGACATTTGTGCCGGTTGCCAAGATGACCACGGTCCGTACTATATTCGCCATTGCAACCTTTCAGTCTTGGTCGCTGCATCAGATGGATGTGCAGAATGCCTTACTCCACGGTGACCTCCAGGAAGATGTATACATGAAGCTCCCCTCGGGTATGCCTACCTCCTCTCCTGATCAGGTTTGCAAACTTCGTCGTCCTCTGTATGGGCTTAAGCAAGTCCCCCAGGCTTGGTTTGAGAAATTTCGTGGCACTCTGATTCTCCACCTGTTTACACAGAGTCAGTATGATTCATCTCTCTTCTATCATAAGTCTACCGCGGGCATGGTCATTCTCTTGGTTTATGTGGATGACATCCTTCTTACTGGCACTGACTCTGGCCTGCTTACCAAGCTACAGCAAGTGTTACATGCCACTTTCCATATGAAAGATCTTGGCCAGCTCACCTATTTTTTAGGCCTGGAAGTCCATCATCGGGCCACTGGTATTTTCTTAAACCAGCATAAGTATCTTCAAGATATTATTACCTTGGCTGGTTTGGAGGACACTTCTTTTGTTGCTCCTCCTATGGAGGTCAATGTCCGGTGCAGGAAAGATGAAGGGGACCTTCTCGATGACCCTACTATCTATCGGCGCTTGGTTGGGAGTCTCATCTACTTGACCACTACTCGCCCCAACATCTCCTATGTCATTCATCAGGTCAGTCAGTTTATGTTCTCTCCTCGTCATCTCCATATTGCTACCGTTCGGCGTATCATCCGCTATCTTCGAGGTTCTCCTACTCGTGGGTTATTCTTTCCTACAGGCTCCTCCCTTCAACTTATTGGTTATAGTGATGCTGATTGGGCTGGGTGTCCGGATACTCGTCTCTCTACTACGGGTTGGTGTATGTTTTTAGGTGATGCCATAATTTCTTGGTGTTGTAAGAAACAGGATCGTGTTTCTAAATCTTCTACTGAAGCTGAGTATCATGCCATGTCTACTGCTTGTTCTGAGATTGTATAGCTACGCGGTCTTCTTGCGGAGCTTGAGTTCCCACAGACTACTTCTACCCCTATTCATGCTGACAAAACTAGTGCTATTCAGATTGCCACCAACCCTGTTTTCCATGAACGCACCAAGCATATTGAGGTTGATTGTCATTCTATCCGCGATAGCTTGGATAGTCGGGTGATTTCTCTTCCTCACATTTCTTCGGATCTCCAAGTAGCCGATGTCTTCACTAAAGCAATGACTCAGCAGCGGCATCAATTTTTGGTTGGTAAATTGTTGTTGGTTGATTTCCCAGCATCAATTTGAGGGGGGATGTTATCGTATATAAGGGACAAGATTGTAAATATCTATTTTCTAAGGGTATTAGTGTAATTTCTGTTTTAAATCTCTATACCTATGTATCGAACAGAAAATCGAAGAGTTTCTTCGATTCTTCGTTTTCGGAAAATAAACATGGATTTCGGAAACTTTGTCAGAGGTAACTACCTCCTTTCTCATAAAAACATCACGAATAAAATAATAATCCACCTCTATGTGTTTTGTCCTCTCATGAAATACTAGATTACTAGTAATAAAGATGGTTGATTGGTTGTCGCAATATATAGTCGTGGGTTCATTCTAACAGGGACCCAACTCCTGTGTCACAAACTCACCCACATCAACTCACTGACAGTGTCAACTATTGCTCTATATTCTGCTTCAACACTAGATTGAGCCACTGCCTTTTGTTTCTTACTCTTCTAGTTTATCAAGTTGCCACCCAAACATACATCATAACCAGTATTAGACTTCCTATTCAATTTAGAACTAGTATAACCAACATTAGAAAAAAAAAATCAATTTTCAGATGATCACTAGGTTTAGACCTCCCTGTGACCCTTTCAAATGGACCTTAGGTGGGTGTTCCATAAACTGACTCACGACAGTCACTAAAAATGAGATGTCTAGTCGAGTAACTGTAGCATATATGAGTTTACCAACTAATATCCGACACATTGTCTTAACACATAATCAAAGACTTTGTGGGTCTTCTATAATCTCCTGCACTGATCAAAGAATAGAAAACATGGACAACAATATAGCAAAGGGTTTGTAGGACGAGGACAAGAAATCAAAACACATATATTGAGAAATAGGATGAGAGATACGCAAACGTTTACCTTTCTGAAGGCTAATAGGAAGATCCAAATCAAATGTAACCAGACCTATGGGCAAAGAAGAAGATGACTAGTCTTGAGTAAGGTATGTGCTAGTGTTTGTAAGCACATGTACGAGTAATAGCCGACGAGAACTTTGACTATATACCTCAAGTGGAGGAACCAAACCTGTAGGAGGTGCACAACAATTGGAACTGGATTATCAACACATGGCTCCAACAAAGACTGACTCTGTAGGAGTAAAGTCAGGGGTGGTTTCAAAAAATGTTACATTAGAGGTAACATATGTTTTTCTTTTCATAGGATCATAATATTTGTATCACTTCTGTGGACTTGAATGACCCAAGAACATACATTTTACTACTCGAGGAAACAATTTATCCGTAAAGGCAATTAATAAATGTAAAAAACATGTAGACCCCAAAATACGGGGAACAACCTCAAATAATTTACAATGTGGTTTTAAGACCTGAATAGGAACTTGTCCTTGCAAAACAGAGGAAGGCATACAATTAATCAAATAGCATGAGGTTAACATTGTGCCTCCCCAAAGGACTCGGGGATACTCATATGAAACATTAAAGTGCGGGATACTTCAAAGAGGTGTCTATTTTTATGTTCAGCTAGCCCATTTTGTTTGGGTGAATAGACACACAATGTTCGATAAATAATCCCATGCAATGCACAAAAAGAGGAAATCTTCTGATTAAGAAAGTCAAGAGCATTATCGGTACAAAGAATATTACCCAGAGCACCAAATTTCATTAGGGCAACTCACCCGTACATAAAAGAATTCAGACTTTTCTCGTAAAAGATACAATCAAGTTAACTTGTTGAAGTCATATATGAAAGATGCAAAGTACTTAAAACCAAATGAACTGGGGACTCTACATGGACCCCATACATCAGAATGGACTAACTCAAAATTACTCGAGCTTGATACTTTATCTGTGATGTTTCCGAGTTGACATGACTCTCAATCAAATGAAACATCAGCAAGCAAAGAAGGCAACGACTGGCATAGATTGGCTGGTGATGGATGCCTCCAAGCATAAGTGCCATAGGAATAGAGGTTCTTTTGCTGCAAGTGTCATAATTGTAATGTAGACAAATCATCCAGTAAATAGAGCCCCACCTTCTCATGACCTGAACCGATTGTCCTACTTCATCTGCAAGTCCCGAAATGCACAAGAAGGAGAAAAGCTTACAGAACAATTTAAGGATTTAGTTCAATGATTGACTGAGAGAAAAGTAATAGGAAAATTAGGAACAAAAAGAATTGAACTTAAGGACATTTTAGGAGTAGTTTGTATTGTACTCTCCCCCTGAATAGGAGAGGTAGACCCATCAACTAAAATAACTTGACGGTAGGACTAAGAAGGATTTATGGACCGGAACAAAGAAGTCATATCTGACACGTGAGTGGAGGCTCTTGAATCAATGATTCAAGAAGGAGAGTGAGACACATTCAATGCTAGCATACTTGTACTTTCCATCGTGGCACTTGCTGAGGTAGAGGTATCCGGCTTAATGGTAGTAGAGGCATTTGTAGCAATAATGGTTAGTTGACTGAATCTCTGAAGTAACTGCTGAATTTCTTCCTGAGGATCCGAATAGGAAGGTGACTCATGACTAGTCATAGTAGAGTTAGCCCAAGCAGGCATTCCAAAGTTATTCCAACACTTGTCTAAGAAATGATTTGTCCTTCCATAGTGAAAACACTTCCTATCCCCTCTATCATTATGATCACAACATGGAGTAGACAAGTCTCAGCCACATCCTCTATTACTGCTCCCACGACCTTGGGTCTCAAACATATTATAAGACGAGTTGAGGTTGAGAACAGTTGCATCGGAGAATAGTGTATCTTTCTCACCCTTGCCTATAACTACACCTATCTTTTCTTTTGATTATTTTAAGCACTTTAATCTGTAAAATCGTTTTTCTGTAAAAAAAATGGTAATCTCATAGTGGTGTTAAATCCAATTTATAATTACTATGTTTCCTTGATTAGAGTAGGGTGTGACCAAGTATATCTGACTATGGAACCAAAATATAAGATTCCCTGTTAAAACAGAAGATGTCTGTAATTCCAGGCTGTGGACTGAAGTTTTCTCATATGCTGTTTGGATATGTTTCTTTTAATCTGTTTTATACTTTGTTTTATTATATTACTCGCGGGTAATTGCAATATTGCATTGCACAGCATTCAGGATTTCTACTTGTGGCTGCTATATATGCCAAGGAGGCTTTTTGTGATTCTTGTCTTTCCTAAAACACAATTGTAGGGTCCAGTTTTTGCCATTCTAGGAGCTTGGTTCATCTATCAAATTCAATACAAAGAGTTGATCTCAAAGGGGAAGTCAGAGGCTGCGATCACTACTATTTTCTGCTTTATATTGAGTAAATGTGAACTAGTACATAACTGGTAAGTCTTTCACATGACCGCCAATCCTTGACTTCATTAAATATATCTCACTTGGTCTGGGTGCATCTCTGAAGCTCCTCGTCCATTCCGTAGGACTCACCTTGGGGCAGTGGTTGCAGGTCTGTCTTATGGGTTTCTGACGTGCCCAACTATGCAAAGGGGAAATGTATCCTCAAGAAAATGGTTAGGAGGAGGTCCTTGCGCTCATAAGACGACTGGATGGTCCTTGTAGATCATTCATTATATTTACAATCTTTATTGCTAGAACCTGAACTTGGCACCTTCCGATTGAGAAGAACTGGTGGCAGAAGCGGCCCTAAATGAATCAGAACCTGGAGTTGAATTGAATTGAAGTGAGCTATATATATATATATATATATATATATATATATAAAAGTGAGCTTTAAACAGAAATGTATTGGATGGATCTGGGTTTAACCGGTGGTTAAGTTATTTAGAAGCCGGCGTTGTCGTACACTTTAATCAGACGCCGGAAGAAATCGCATAAGCATAAATATTACCGAAGCTACAGGGGATCGAGGATTTGACTTCGATGTCCCTTCTGACATCCAAAAGACACCTGATTCGAGAGAATCTTGAAACGTGCGAACGTGGCACGCTCCGAATGGGTAGGTACATCAAACCACTCTTCCTTCTGTCAAAACCATTACATCCGCAAATAAACGCATTTGCACGAATCGGGCCTCGAGATCTAATGGCTGAGGGTTCACCAGACCGAGTGCGCGGCGCCAAAAACGGAGAAGCGGTATCGGTGATCCGGCGAGGGCGTTCTCGAAATAATCGAAACATATACGCCCATTTAGGATTGGACCAGAAGAGAAGATTGTTTCGGGGAAACTAGAATTGACCTTTTAGAACGCCAAAGGCCACCCGTTCTCGCTACCCAGTCGGTGCTTGCCGAGTATTCAAGTCTACTCCAGATTCCCTCGAACCTACCCCTGGATTCCATTTCTCTATCTAATATTTAAAATAAATTAATTATTTTATTTATTTATTTTATCAAATCAAACCCTTTTTCTAGGGTTTAGAGTCTGGAGAGTGCCTGGAGGCGAGGATATTCTTCGCAAGTCTTCGATCTTATCGCTATGCTGACGTCAGCACAAGCAAATCGCTCCGACGGATATTTATGCCCCCACCATCAATGATTCGTTTTGTACGCGACGGCCCGACCTCGAATCCCCCTCCTTGCTCGCGTTTCCGCTCCCCACAACTGTCTCTCTCTTCTCTCTTCTCTCTCTAGCCGTCTTTTGTTCCTTTCCCCCTCCCTATCGAGTTTC
The DNA here is from genome assembly GCF_029961685.1 of Aristolochia californica. Taxonomy (NCBI): domain Eukaryota; kingdom Viridiplantae; phylum Streptophyta; class Magnoliopsida; order Piperales; family Aristolochiaceae; genus Aristolochia; species Aristolochia californica. The sequence goes on from NW_027182268.1 coordinate 1,133,985, forward strand.
TCTCTCCACAGCACCTTCGTTTCTTCTCCCTCTAATTTATTCTCTCCTTGCGGATACTCAGATCCCTTATTCCTCCTTTACTCTTTCGGAACCGCCGATGCTCAACCCCTCCGCCACATTTCTCATTTATTGCTACTCCTCTCTGACATCGTTTTGCATCCCCTACCTAACCTGCAATCGCAGACTCAGCACAACCTGATCCATGGAGTTCCCTCCCTGTGGCCGAAGATTACGAGATTACATAGACGCTCTTGAAGAAGAACGTCGCAAGATCCAGGTCTTTCATCGAGAGCTTCCTCTCTGTATGCTACTCATTACTCATGGTAAGATTATTTTTTTTCCCATCTCATTAATCGAAATACTCTCGAGTCTTGTCATAGCAGTTTTTTTATTTTTCAGGTTATAATTCTCAATTTTTTTTGTACCAGACCGTTTTCGTGTGTAGATATCGCAAGGTTTCGTCTCATCCCGACTGTTTTTTTTTTTTTTTTTTTGTCCAAAAGAAATTAGCTGCTGTTCAGGTGGTGAACTTCTTTTGTCGTGCGTCCTTCTTGAAGAATTTCGGATTTAAAGAAGAAAAAAAAAAGACGTCGCAAAGCCTTCTCCTTTTTTCCCCATGTAATTGGCCCCTTTCTTTTCTTTTGCCCCAGTTTGCAAAAAGAACTTGAAAGATTTTTGGGTTGAATCCCTTTCGCTTTTCTCTAAAAACCATGAATTTCATGTTGCAGCAATTGAGACCTGTAAACAGCAAGTGGCTACAGAAATCTTATTTCCTGGGCGATCCGACGGTGAGGCAACGTCGAGTGAGGGTCCGGTCTTGGAGTTTATTCCCATAAAGCGCAGCTCCTCGTCGGAGGGCGCCAAGAGTTCCGAAAAGGACGAGAAAACCCTGAAGAAACCCGACTGGCTTAGATCCGTTCAGCTCTGGACTGGAGATAATAAACCGCCTCCGAAAGAGGTCTGGTTACTGGAAAATGAATTCCTCTTACAGCATTATTTTAGGTCAAAGACTTCGTTAAAGATTAAAAAAAAAAAAAACGCCGCTGCTCGAAGTTGCAGCCGTTTTCTGTCCGTCGGTTTCGACTAAATCGGGAGAAATTTGCAGGAAAGACGATCACTTGTGGAGCCCAAAAAGGCTGACGGGGCGTTCCACCCTTTCAACAGAGAAGATAAACGGACAGCGGCCTCCGTGCCTGGGCCCGCAGCAGCGGCCAGTTCGTCTGCCGAGACAGGACTAGGACGAGAAGAGAAAGAAGGGCAGTCGACGCACCGCAAGGCCAGAAGGTGCTGGTCGCCGGAACTGCATCGAAGATTTCTTCATGCCCTTCAGCAACTCGGTGGCTGCCACGGTGAGTAAACTTATTCTTTCCTATACAATTAAAGCTCGAATACTCAGTATAGTGTCTGTTTTCTTCCATTAACGCGAAAACTTGCCTGGTCTGTTTCAGCGGCAACTCCCAAGCAGATTAGAGAGTTGATGAAAGTAGACGGTCTTTCAAATGACGAAGTGAAAAGCCATCTGCAGGTAAGAATATTATTCTCTTTTCCTGCGCTTTTGCAACTCGTCTATTGCTTGTGAACGATGCAGAGAGCGGGGAAGTCTAGTAAATGTCCCTTGTCCGCCCGCGTGCACTTTGAATCGTACTAATTTGTCGATATCTGAATCTGTATCTTTTTTTCTGCAATTTTGTGTTGTTTCGATTTGCGCGAAATATGTCCGAGTCCAGAATCCTTTTTGCCTTGTACTTGCGACGTCTTGAAAAGGATTGTTCTCTTTTGGTTCTCCTCATCTTCTCTCTCTTTTCCTCAAAGAAGGTAGACATGGAGAGGGTAGATGCCTCCACCGTCATAAATGTCGGTGGCAATGGAGCCCACTGTAAGTTCTACAGATCTTTAATTGAAAAGGCTATCTTTGCCTGATCTTTTCTCATCTAACGACTGGAGTTTAGGATGAAGTACTGCAGTTGTTAAAAGTAGTTCTCCGGAATCTGAACAAGTTTTATTACCGGAGTCAAGAAACATTTCGTAAATAATCCACTGTTTGTAGTTTCTGAAAATGAAGAAACTTGTTGGTAACTTGTTAAGTTTCTGAGATCAATCTCAACTAGGCGCATTCTCAGTTTTAGTGACAAGTTGTTCGATTACGTTTTGTTCATTTTCAAGGTTCTTGTTCATTGTTAAAACTTTTAATTTTTCTCTTTGTTTCAGAAATATAGATTGCACACTAGACGGCCTAGTCCAACAGCTCAAGCCACCAATCCTCCGCCACCCCAGTTCGTCGTCGTAGGGGGCATATGGGTCCCTCCACCTGAATACACAGCCGCAGTTGCAGCCGGCCAGCCGTCGGAGGGAACAAGTAGGCCCGCTAGCGAAATCTACGCACCCGTGGCTACATTCCCGCAATCACCGAAATCCCAGCAAAAGCAAAAGAAAACGCAGCAGTCCCCGTCGGGGCCACTCAATTCGGAAAGAAGGGGCAACAGAGAGCGTCACAGTATCGGAGATGACAGTGGTCAATCACATTCTCCGGCCACCTCTTCCTCGTCGCATACCACCACCACTTCCCATGCTTATTGAATTCCTCGACTAGGAGAACCGGAGAGAATTAACTTTTTTTTGAAACGAAATCCTGAGTCCGCTTACTGTGATGATACGTAGGGAAGGTACAGGTTTTTTTGGTTCTCTTAGCCTTGTGAGGAAGAAGATATGTAAGATTTGAATGCTTGGAATCTCTCTGTAAGGTAAGAGTTAACTCACAGAAGAATAAAATAGTTGTTTGGGTACGAAGGGTATGGGAAATGAAGACGGCTGATTGGATGCGTCGATTACGTGTTTTTTTTTTGTAGGAGAATGTTACGGAATGAAAATTTCAGCCTCACGTTTTGTAAGAAGACTTGGAACTTTTGAAGCCTTCTACGCTTGTACGGTGGTTCTTTCACTCCCAGCATCCATGAACCAATTCAAAAAGGAGAAAATCCCGGCAAATTGGATCTGCTTTGAGGACAAACTCAGCGATGCTTCCCTGGATTCTCTTCTTTCGCTTGGTTATGTGATCATTATTTTTTGAAGTTTTTTGCCGGAAAATGAACGTTTTTGCTGATGGTCACGTCTGGTTTAAAGTTCTTACCAAGCGAGACAACGAAACAGTCTTTAGTCGAAGAGGTCTGTTTGATCGGCCGGGGAATGTGATCGTCCCGTTCGAAATCTGTTTGATCAGATCTCATCACTTGTTCAATTAGTATTGATATCATATTATAAGTCATAAATATTTTCAGAAATTTTTTGAGCTTCTAGCCTCCCTGTTGTGATGGCTGGGAGCACGGGCCTTCTTCTCATCGTTGTCCGATGAGAAAGAGAAGTGGATTGGGGGGTTTACACATATATATTTTGTTCTATTGAACTTGGTTTAATTGATGTAACACTGCTTTTAAGCTGGACTTCACTCTTTCATGTACAATAAGAAGTCTCTCAGTCTTGGGTCAACCCCATAAACGAGGCGACAATGGAAGAAAGCTGACAGGTAGGGAAACGTTGCTCTGCTACATATCTAGGTCTTGTGGCTATGTTTCAACGTTAAGACAGAAACAGGCCGGTGTTGCTTGAGCTGCGTATATTCACAGACGGAAACAACTTAAATATGGAGCCTAGCAAGTCTCATTCCTGTCCACTTATTTTCCCCTAGGTTGAAACCCTATGAAAAAGTATCACTCCTTTCTTTGTTCTACACTTTTTCCTTACTTGTTTGGGCTTATATCCGTTATAGTAGTTTTTAGTAGAAATAAACTGCAAATATTATGTGTGATAGAGATAAGGATAAGGATAAGGATCGAAATACAAGAACCAAATAAACTCAAACTTTGAAGAATTGTAATATCTACAGTCACTCTTGTAATTCTATAAATATTTGTCACCTCATTAATGAAACTCATGGCAAATATTATTGTCAGTTCCTAAATTCTATATAGTATCAGGGCTATCGATTAGCCTCTATGTCCTGTCTCCCACCGTTGTCTCTAGTCCATTTCCTCTCCCATCACTGCCACTGCCTATCGATTTTGCCTCTCTGTCGTCAGTTCCATCAACCAACAATCACAACAAAAGCCTTCTCAGCCTCCTCAGACCAGTCCGCCTCACTCTCTCCCATTGTCGCCCCTTTCAAACAACTCCTATCTTGTTGCCCAATGCCTCACACTTGTGCCACGCCGAGCCATCACAGAGCCTCAGCCCTTCGCTCAAGTCTCTTGACGTCATCATCGAAGACAATCTTCAGCCTTCGCCAGCATCGCCATTGCCTCAAGATTTACCTCCATCGCCCTATTGCCATCTACCTGCAACCACACTCACCAGTGCCACACTAGGCTCCCCTCGCATCGCCTCGGTACAACCACGCCAGGTGACCTAAGTCAGGGGCAAAATAATCCAACCCCCCCCCCACCCTGAGGCTCCTGTCCCGAACACATGCGAACAATGCACATGTAGTTGACATGTGCAAGAAAAAAAAAACTCACTAACCCTCACCACTAAACTTCTTTGCGGAAGATGCGATTTCGTCTGCCCCAGTCGTTGCTCTTCCACATCTCTCTACAGAACAATGCGGTTTCATCCGCCCCAGTCACTACCAGTGCTACTGCTCTTCCACAAGATGATGTGATTTCGTCCACCCCAGTCACTACCAATGTCCCTACTCTTCCATCAAACAAAACGATTTCATCCACCCCAACTGCTACCAGTGCCATTGCTCTTCACCAGATGACGCAATTCCGTATGCCCCAGCTGCTACTAGTGTCGTTGCTTTTCAACATCTCTTTCTCTAAACGATGCAATTCCATCCGCCCTAGCCACTACTAGTGTCATTGTTCTTCCACATTTCTTCTAAGAACGATGCAATTTCGTCTCCCCCAGCCGCTGCTCTTCCACATCCCTTCTCCGGACGATGCGATTATGTCCACCCAGCCACTACTAATGTCGTTGCTCTTCCACATCTCTTCTCCAGATGATGTAATTCCGTCCGCCCTAGCTGCTACTAGTGTCGTTGTTCTTCCACATCTCTTCTCCGAACGATGCAATTTTGTCCTCCCTAGCTGATACCAGTGTCATTGCTTTTCCACATCTCTTCTCCAGACGATGCGATTCTGTCAATCCCAACCGCTACCAATGTCACTGCTCATCCACCGGACGATGTAATTCCGTCCACTCTAGTCACTACCAGTGTCTCTGCTCTTCCATGTCTCTTCTCTAGACAATGCGATTTCGTCCGCCCTAGTTGCTACCAATGTTGTTGCTCTTCCATATCTCTTCTTAGGATGATGCCATTTTGTCCGCTCAAGCCACTACCAGTGTTGTTGCTCTTCCCTTCCTTTAGCTTCCGTGAACACGCTTCCTCTTCTTGAAGAACAAGATTGGACTCTCCTCTCGGAGCTCCATCTTGGGGCATGATAAAGATAAGGATAATGATCGAAATACAAGAACCAAATATACTCAAACTCAAACTCTTAAGAGTTGTAATCTCTTCAGTCACTATTGTAATTAAATAAATACTTGTCTCCTCATCAATGAAATCACAATAAATATTATTCTCAATTCCTAAATTCTATAATGTGAGAGATGATATTTTGATAAGTATCATAATTTGTTAGAGACTAAGACTTGATGCACCCAAAGATGGCAAGCCATTACCCCTGCCCTCTTGTTCTAAAAATGTTAAGTTAATTGATCACTGCCAATGGTTGATCGATCAATCGAGATTCCCTTTGGATGTGCAATATATGTATGATCAATTAGTGTATTTTCATTTGATCGATCACGCTTGAGTCCCTTATTGGCATGGTTTTGAATGATCGATATAGCTAAATTCTGCTTGCTTGGACAACTATGATAGATCATGCGTTATAGCATCAAATGGCCATGTCGTGGATGATCGATCAATCAACTATGGATGATCAATCGTGCTTTATCTGGATGATAGATCATTATCAGTGATTGATCGATCATTCCAATGCTAGTTTAGAAATGTTGATTTTATAAAGCATGAGAATTTCTCTCTAAGTGTTTTAACATATTTTTAAATGATGTCTATGATGCTTCTAAACATGTTTATAGGCAATTTATATCCTAAAGCTCCGATTTTCACAAATACTTAAGGAATAGGAGTTAGAATACTCAAAAATTGATTGAGTTTAGATGTTTGTCTATGATGCATGAACTCGAGTATTCTCGTTGTCTTCTTCATTGTGGGTGCTTCTTCAAGAGATGTTCTTCAATTCTGTTTGAGGTCTTCTTTTTGGCTTTGATGTTTTAGACCTTGAGATACTTTTAAAGGTGAAGTATTTAAAATAGGTTAGATTTGTAAGTTATTAGTTCAATTAAGTTTTGTTATCATCAAAAGCAATGTGGGAGTCAACCTACTGTCAACATGATCAACCTAGTTTGATTAATTGAAAATGCTTTATAGACCTGGCTATGCATAGTTCGGTATGATCGATCATGCTTTATAGCATCATCTTTGTATAATTATGTATGATCGATCATGTTTGAACCAATGATTGATTATATTTTATAGGTTATGCCATATTACATTCGGGTTTGATCGGTCATGCTTTATAGCATCATCATAGTACAATTTTATATGATCGATCATGTTTGAACCAATGATTAATTATGTTTTATAGGTTATGCCATATTACATTCTAGATGGTAGTTCAAGCCCATGTAAGTTGACCAATTATGTCATATGCTTGTGTACTATTTTGGCATTCGAATAAAACATGGTTTTGGAATATTTCTTGCCCTAAAGCCCCATAACATAAATGTGTTTAAGAATCGAAGTTTGGTTGACTATCTACTTACATAACTAGAGTTCCTGAAATATTTCTATATGACTTTTGACTCTAGATATTCAAGTCTTCGTTCATCTCCTTTGTGTAAGTTCTTCTTCACAACAAAAAAATTTAACGCATTTTATCATTGGGTGGCATGGCTAGTAAATAAGGAGATTTTTTATAGAAATGGTATAGAATTGTAATTATGCAAATTGGTGTATGTCCTCTTATGACTTTTTCCTTTTGAAGCATGTAGCCCTAAGGCATTGTGGTCATTGTAAACACCTTCACACAACTATAAATGTAGCCTCAAGGCATGGGGTATAGCATTCAAGCCTCTTCATATTGGCTCAAATTCGTCCTTACACCTCTGTCTCTTTTCCTCTTCCTTCTCTCCCTTAGTTTCTTCTCTCCTCTCTCCCAAGAGCTAGAATACCTTTCTTCTCTCCTTCCCTTGAGATCTTAGGTTTATGTCTTGTCCCTAGAAATCAACATGGTATCAGAGTGGGCAAAGATCTGAGATGGAAAAGGATAAGAAGATGGAGAAGAAAGGGAGGAAGAACAATAAGAAGAAAAAGAAAAAGAAAAAAAAGAAGTTTCTCATTCTTCCTTAAGTCTTTCTTTTCCAATTCCTAATTTTTCATTAGATGTTTTACTCTCTTATTGTATGTTTCCTATAGAAAATTATATATCGTTGGAAATATCTTTGATTTTAGTTTCCAACTCAAAAAGAATCGTTGAAATCAGATTTTTCTAGAAAGAGAAATCGACATTTGAAGCAGTAGAAAAGTTTCATGTACCAACATAAAGCCTCAACTTCATAAACGGTTTGTAACAGCATTTAAGAGGATTTATATTGATAATTGTATCTCAAAAGAAGCTATATGATTTTTCTTTCTATCTACAATGGAAGAATCAAAGGTCATACAAGTATCTTCTTGCTTGCGAAGATCCGAATTTAAGTCGAACTTTTTGCTTCACTTTTTGAGTTGCTAATATTGGTTGAGATTCCTATTTCTTTTTAAAATCGTGTCAAGATTTTTAAAACTTGAGTATCTTTCCTTCCTTAAAAGTTTCTTTTATTTTATCTCATATTACATTACTTTCCTTGACATAAGTCTTCCACATTATGAGTTTAGTTTTCATTTTTACAAAGTTTTAGAAAAACTTGTTTGATCATTTTAAATTCAAAATATTATTGTCGTAAAACCTCTCTAATTTTAGAAATTATCTCTTGAATATTTTCTTTGTAAATTGGTCAAGTTGTGTTAAAAAGTAATTGCCTTATTAGATAAATCTTTTTTAGAAAGTTTCCATTATTATGTTCCATCTCAAAAAATTCTTATTGAAGATATTTTTTTAAGTTTCCTCACTCATCAAATTCATAGAAGAGTTTTTTTATCTCCCTCTTGAGTCAAACTTGGTCACTTCTTATCCATCTATTGGTCTAAAAGCGCCTCCTTCTTACTTGGAAATGTGAAGAGCTGCATTGTGTGTCTCCTTCCTTTTGAAGTATGAGAGTTGTTATCTTTTTATTCACACCCTTAAGTCCTCAAAGTATTTTCTTCAATTTGTGTTTGTTAAAATCACTTCAGAGCAATGTTTATAGATCCACAACCTAAAAGTATAGGAGTGTGCCCAACATCCAGCTTGAGTCAAATCTTTTATTCTCACCCAAGAGGTGATTTGTGTTTGAGCTACCCTTTAAAAGTGAGTGTCTCTTTGTTGTGCCCTAAAGTTGCACTGTTTTCCGCCTTAGAAATCGAGCGGAGTGTATTTTAGACTCTGACCATTTTAACTGTTGTATGGAGCTTTGTCGTATGGCTATAATTGATTTTTCTTCTCTCACCATTATGTTGTGCAAGTTGGGTCTCTTGGTAAAGAATAAAAAGATCCCCAACTTGAAGAAGAAGTACCAACAATGATAACCGACAATGAAGAATTCTACTTATTGTGGTAATCAACTTTTATGTTGCAAGAATATCCAAGTAAGGGGAAGACAAGATGAGAACAAGAAGGAAATTATAAGCAAATTGTGAACAAGAACAAGATGAGTCAAAGCAACACAATCAAAAATTCTTTTTCAAGCACACAAGTTTCTCAACCAAGATTATTTGTAAGTAAAGTTACTAACACCAACTTGAGGGGGAGTGTGTGTAGGGGTGTTATGGCTAGTAAATAAGAAGAACTTTCATAAAGATGACATAAAATTAAAATTATGCAAGTTGGTGTATGTCCTCTTATGTCATTTTCCTTTTGAAGCATGTAGCACTAAGGGCATTGTAGCCATTGTAAAAATCTTCAGACAATTATAAATATAGCCTCAAGGCATGGGGTAGAATATTCAAGCCTTTTCTTGTTGGCTCAAATTTATCCATACACCTCTCTCTATTTTCCTCTTCCTTCTCTCCCTTGGTTTCTTCTCTGCTCTCTCCCTAGAGCTAGATTCCTCTCTTCTCTCCTTCCTTTGCTCTTGTGTTTATGTCTTATCCATAGAAATGAATAGCTCTTGAAATACGTCATTGTAGACTCTTCTAAATACCTCCTTCTATAATCCTCATTCTACTTCTCCCCCTCAAGATGGGGATGAATGACACCAAGAGACCTAGCTTGCCAAAATATCTCTCCTAACCATACAAGAAAATCCACTCCAACAAACAAGTGGATCAACATCTACCAAAGCACTAACACGAGTACTCAATCCTTTTCTAATTTCTTAACTTTCTACAACTCCTTGTAATGACAAAAATCTGAAACCAAGGAAGAAAGTCATGCTCATCGATTATTGTGAGATGTACTCCTAAGCAACAACAAAAAATGTGTACACCTTCAATTCTACGAAGAACACACGTCAAGGCTATCATGAGTAATGAGTCTGTGGGTATTGCTCCAATGTGATAAAAACCCAGTCAAGGAAGTACTACTAGAGGTTTTACAGCCTACCCTTGAACATGACTCAAATTTTTTTCTTTTGTGAAAAAATCCTTACGTAAACCATTCACCCGACCACTATGGACAAAAGACAACAAAGAGTGACCAAAAATAAATGAAACACAACAGCTCATTAATAAACATCAAACAACAAGACAAACTAGAGCAAAGGTAAGCAAATAAGACATGAAGAAGAAAACATAAAACTCTCGTTACAATAAGAGACATGTAACTTTCAAAATCAGAAGTTCATGTAGACATGGAGAGTTAAAGAAAATAACATGTATGAGGAGAAACTATATGAGAAGAGATGTCAGCTAGGAATGATTAAGTCTTACTACAACTCTCTAATCAAAGGGAAATTTTCCTAAAAAACTAGGACTCTTGGAGAAAAAGAAACTCGACTCACATTAATACATGGAGAAGAAATAGGAGAGAAAATAGGAAAATGAGATATTTTCGACAGAACTAATCTTTGTTGCTTCAAATAGAGATATCTTTCAAAATATAGCTCAGAATCACAAATGGTTTATTTTTAAAAAAACTAGACTCAAAGATATTTAATTTGATATGCATTTTGATATAAAATACTTGGGCCTTGAATCTTTTATGACTTCTTGATTAGCTCCATTGGGTATCTTAACCCTTGTTGACTCTGTCGTGTATATCTCCTTATAGAAAGTTCAGATCAATATGAAAATTAATATTTCTAAAACAAAAGTTGAATATCTTTTATTCAAGTATAATATTTATATATAAATTATTTTTATTTTAAGGTCAATAATTTGATAGATTTTGGGCTTTACAATCTGAACAAATTAAGTACTTTTTCATCTTAGGTGAGACACAAGGGTAACCTAAGACTAAAAAGAACCAAGTGATGTGAAAGGGATGGGACAAGGAAACCTCAAAAATAAATAAAAATTATCCACTTCTTCCCCTTCTTCTCCATCTTCTTATCATTCTCCATTTCATGAACATAGAAGAGGGAACATGGGAGGAGAGAGCTACAAAAAAGTCTTATGGAAGAGAATCAATTAGGATTCCCTCTTCTCTTCTATTTATAACATGAAATAAAGGTAGAAAACACTAATACCCCTACTCTTTTACACCCTTGGAAATAACATTCTATAAGAAAATACTTTTCTAGAAACCTAATTAAATAAAAATTACAATCTTCTAATAAGATGAAAAAGAAAAAACTATTTATAAAGTAAGCTATAAGCTAGGTTGAACTCAATTAAGCAAAATTCACAATACCCCTCTCTCTCTCTCTCTCTCTCTCTCTTCCTCTCAAACACATTTCCCCTCCTCCTCCCTCTTTTGCCTTCCTCTCTTCTTTCTCAAACTCTCCCCTCCATCTCCCTCATTCCCCTCTAAAATCATCATCCCTTCATTCTCTAGTCCATCATGTTTTCTTAAAAATCCAAATTCCAAACATTTGAATCCTCAAACTCCATCTCTTCTCTATAAGTTTCTTGAAGAAGATAGAACTCTAATAAGGGTATCTTATCACTTGAAGTCTAGAAGCACTAGAGATAAAATCTACTTGTATTTGAATTTTCTTGGGAGAGATTGGGAAGTGTAATTGAGTATGATCCTTGGCTTATAGCATTAAGGGTGAGATTAAGCTGCTCACCTCCGTGGACTAACCCAAGGATGTTGAACCTAACTCATGGGATGGGTTTCGCATCTACCCTTCCTTAAAAATTAAAATGGCAATAAAAAGTAGGAAAAGAATAAGATTTTTCAATGTTCTCATAGTATTGTTGATTTCTCTAGGTTGATGTTTAAAATTGATTTTATATATTATAACTATTTTTTATATTTTTAATACTTTTAAACTGTTTTAAAATAATAAAAAATAAAATGGTGGGATGAGGGTTGAAGAAAAGGGGACAGGCTACCTTTTAGTGTTTCAAAAGCCTGACCCGGATTCGACCACGTCCGTCTAAACGAGACCCCGAGCGAATAGAAATTATTTGATCTGAGAAGGACGATAACAGGAAAAATAATTTTGGCGGTTGCAACGAGCAGGAGAGAGCTAACCTTCTTTGGTGTTCGAATGCGAGCCCCTTATTCAGTTCAAGAGGATATATCGAGGCCACAAGGAAAAAGTTTAAAGAAATTCTTCAGCCATGTCTGTCGAAGCAGCTGCAGGAACTGGAATTATAATCTGCGCCTCCCGCTATGGCATGGCTCAACGCAAGCATGTTCTCTCTCTGAAATGGAACCCACCAGCCCATTTAAGGGCCGTCCCTGCCCTCGGTCGTCCACAGACGAGTCTGCGTAATCTTAGATTCGTGATCGTCACCAACGCCGTCGATTCAACCCAACCGGCCACCTTATCCGGCAAGGCAATTGTGCCTGATGATGACTTCTCCATAACGAAGGTCCTCTTCAATTTTAGCTCATCAAGCTTTCTTACTTTAATCTTCCCATTTGATGCTCTTCTCCGCCCTTGAGTGTCTTGTAATCTGTTCTTACTAGAGATAATTTAGTGCAGTAAGATTTGAGTACCTTGAAGTTTTTGTTAGCTAATCTATTTCGAATCGATTGACAAATTTTGGATTAGGAGAACTGATGCTGGAATGGTTTGGAATTTTAACCATTTAGCAATATCTTCTAGTATTTCCAGTCCGTGGAACTGCTATAACCAGTTCAGGTGAATTAAGTCACAAATGTATCAAAAAAAATTAGACAACGGTTAAGCAGACACAAATTCGCCAATTTACTTTTTTCAACTCTAAGTTCTTTGCCCATACTGCTCTGTAAAACTACTTGTTTAGCCATTGGACCACCACGCCTCGATGTTTCAGTTACAGCCCGTTTGATATAAAAACATCCAGTAATGTAGAATAATTGCTCTAGCAGGTCTCGTTTGGCGTTATTGGACTAGCTGTTGGCTGCACACTTCTATCGTAAGTTTGTGTTTCTGTAACCCTTCATGGTATCTTCCAGCAGATTTTAATTATTTGTTTTCAATAATTCTTCGCTTAAATAATCTTAGGAATTTGTTTCGGATTATTATTCTTTGGTGCAGTTATGGCTTTGGAGCATATTTCAATATTCTTCCTGGTTCTGAATGGTCAGCCTTAATGCTGACTTATGGCTTTCCTCTTGCAATAATTGGGATGGCGCTGAAGGTCAGTTCACTATTAGTAGTCTTTAATTCTAGATTATTAAGAGTCATACGGTTACGGATAGCTGCATCACTAGGCATAAAGAACGTGTTAAACTGACTAAGTATCCTTCTTTTGCAGCAATATGTCATATGAATTACCGTATGTGAAAAAATGGGGCATGTATCCATTCTTAAATAATAAAAGCTTGTGCTTTTGGTCCTATAGTTTTTTTTTTTTTTTGCTGCATTAATCTTAATCATGTACATCCTCCCAGAAATATGATTGCATCATTTCAGTGCCTATTATTTAGTTGCAGATTCATGAAGACAGTAGGTTGTATGCAGTCATTTAGCTTTTTCACCCAAAATTTCTGAATTTATAAGGTTTCATCTACAAGTTTCTGATTGGAATTGCTTCAAGGAGACAAGGGTTGATGTAGCAGAACATTGGGTGTTACCATCTGAGGCTATGTGCAGTGAAAATTTATTTATGGTCCACAATGAATTTCTACAATATAAAAATGACATTCTGTGATAATTTTTCTACTTAGGCAGTATATGTCTAGTGAAATATCACTTTTTAATAATAGCAAAGATCATTAGCATCTTCTTTTAAACATATACATAAATATATAAATAATGGATTGGTAGTATCTTTATTGTCCTTTAAGCTGGGTTTTAGCATTATGATGCACTCGTAAACCAGTTTTTTATGTTTTTGCAATGGGTTGCTTCAATTCACGGTTTTGTTTTTTTACCTTACATATCATCTTTTGTGTCTTGCTCTGAGACTGTTTTCTGGTCTCTTCTTTTAATATATCAGCTTGGTTTACACAAAACTTCTTGGATTTAATAAAAATAGTTAGTTGTCCTCCGCCTCTGAGTCCTAACTGATAATATTCTGCCTTAACCAGTGAGTAGAGAATGGCTTCTGTAAAGCAAACTGCACTCTGTATATGCAGAGTTTTTTAAGGTAAAATTTTGTTAATGGAGCTGTTTCAGGTGAACATTGTTAATAGATATAGTAAGTGAGCTGAAACAGTTATGACTAAATAGATATGTTTCCCTATAATGTGAAAAATACCATCCTCTAAATCATCCCTAACCTGTAGCATGATATCAGTTTTTTTTATAGATTCGTTGCCTTTTACGTATAAAAAAATTATTTAAAAAAGAATCAATTTAATCACAAACTGAAGACCGTAAATTTTCATATTTGCTTTGGACAAATACTGAAGTATCTTTTGTCTGTGAGTAAATCCATTTCTGTTTTCAGTATGCAGAGCTCAAACCTGTGCCATGTATAACGTATGCTGATGCCCAAGCCTTGAGAGAAACTTGTGCTACTCCTATACTTAAACAGGTAATTTTTATGCCATTTACTAAAAAGGAACTTAAGGCAACTAGTAAAAATATACATGGGCAGAATTAGGTACAGATTCTGGATTTGCTGGAGTCATGTCCTCTTTTATGTGTTTTCTGTTGGGCCTACAATTTTATAGTTATATTTTGGTGCATTAGGTCAGAGATGATGTAATAAGATTCCGTTATGGAGATGAGCAGCATCTAGATGAGGCATTAAAACGAATTTTTCAATATGGTCTGGTATGGTGCCCTTCTAATACTTGTGATTTTTTTTTCTTTATTTGTTTTCATAGTGTATTTAAAGTTTAAAAGGTTAATTTTCATTTAAAATGATGTCCAATCACTGAGAGCCACATCTACATTCATGCATTTAATTCTGAAAACATCATTCTCAATTTAGGGTGGAGGCATTATCAGGAGAAACGCTCCCATTCTGGAAATGATCCGTGAAGAGGTAAGCTTTCATTACTCTAGATCTGTTCTTTGCATTGAGCCCATCCATTTCCTTTTCTTGCAATACGAGATATAACTTTCGCTGATGAAGGGACTGCATAGTGGATTAGATTCTAGACTAATAGTTACTTAATTGTCACTGAATTGAGTTTAATAATGCACTACTCAGCTTGGTTCTGATATGGTTCCCAAGTATGATGTGGGCACTACATGATCTGGGTCACTGAATTGAGTTTAATAATGCACTACTCAGCTTGGTTCTGATATGGTTCCCCAGTATGATGTGGGCACTACATGATCTGGGTCATTTATGGATCAAGCTTCATGAGGAACTAATCTAAAGCAAAACTTAGCTTCTTATGGTCATATTGATTTCCCTTCAGGTGACTCAAGATGGCAAGTACTCTTTAGTCCTCTTGTTTCAGGCCAAAGCACTGCAGTTATCAGATTTTGAACAACGACAGGTAATTCCTTTAAGTAGTTAACATACGGAGGCAAGACATCTCAAAAGTATCTCTTTTGATCATCGTGCTGCCATAAGAATATATACCTTCTTTGAACTCATTGTCTTTTTTTGTTTTTTCCCAAATTTGAAACCTGTTGAATCCTTACCACATCACATAATTTCCTGAAGAATTTTTATTTTATTTTATGTCAGATGAAATTTTCTTATTTTCCTTTTTAACTATTCTTTAGGCAAAATTTGCTTCATTCTTTGGACCAGGAATTACAGCCAAAGTTGGTGAGTTTCTAAAGAACTATTTGATAGGTGGATTTATGAAATTGTGTAGTGTTACTTTCAAGTAGTGATTGGTAGTTGGCAGTATACTTAATGGGTTGAGTTTATGGATGCAGGGAAAGGCGAAAATGGTCTATATGAAGTCCAGCTTATCTCTGATACAGTTCCTCTGTAATGCCTGATACTATCATTTTGTGTTAAATCCTTGACAAGTTTTTTTCTTACAGTTTTGCTACCAGCTATTAAGGTGGCTTTTGTAAAGCAATCGGTGTAATGTTCTATCTACTGTGGAATAGCAAATTGTTTGTATCTACACTCAAATGAGAGGGTAAAATGTTTATTTTATCACTTCTTAGTTTATGTATAATACATGGTTTTTTCTCCAACATGGTGTGGTCTGAATGGTAACTTGGTCTGAAAAACACACTTTCATAATAGACAATACGAGCATATTATTTTAGAAAGGAAAACGCCATTAAATCTTGGTTGTCATTGAGTGCAGCGTCCGGCTTAAACATATATACGTAGCTCGTGTGTTGTATTTTGGGTCATTTATGGATCAAGGTTGGTGGTAAGTGAAGCTAGTTAACTTAAAGTTGCCATCCGTCCTATTAACCGTTGAACCAGATCCTGCATTTTGATCAACTAGAATTACTATTTACAGGTTCATCGTCTCTGTTCATCAACAAGCTACTATCACAGCTTTCTCTCAGTACTTATTCTTGTTTCCTTTATTTTGTGTAAGTAGGGATGTCCTCATTTATCTCAGCTTTACGGCACTAATCTCTAGTTATTACTGAGTCATGTATGTTGAGAAGAATAGTTTATACCTGAAGATATTTTTTTATCATTTTGATCTTTGAGGGTATAATTGTAATTATTATGCAGTAGTCTAAGGTCTATTATATATTTTTAATCAGATGACATTAGAGAGAGAAAATCCTCTTTTAGAGCCCATCCGCCTTGACGTTCAAACAGTTAGCATAGAAGAGGCAAATAGAGAGAAAAGCAAAAAATAATGGTCCTGCAAAGAAAGTTGTCCGACCAAAGAGACATTGGCTGAATGGACATGAGAGAGAAAAGCCACAAGTTTGTAAGAAAAGAAAATTACAAAAGAAAAGGTTGTACGAGGCATTATTGAAAACAAAGGTGAATAAGAGTAAAAAATAAAATGATTATTTCAATAATGTCATTTAGGCTTGACCATATCTTCCAACACCTAGTGCCTAGTAAGTTGTTTTTATAAAATCCCATTAAGGGTCTTAAGCGGGACTGCCTAGTTTCCTACTTGCATTAGTCGACATCAAAATCGAGAGGCCAATTTTGTTGCTGATGCACCAAACATGCGTCATCTGATCTCCGCCAGGAGCTGTTCGTGTCTGGAACTGGCGGGTGGGCCTACGCCCTTTTGTTATAAGGTTTGCCTTTGAAGATAATTCTTGTACCAGATTTAGCTACTAATCAGTGTATCTTTTTCAGCTTCTGCAGAGACATATTAATCTTGCTTCTCCTTAATATAATCTACTTTCCTTTGGATAAAAAACAAAAAAATAAAAAAGAAATTGAAATGATCCGTCCACAATTGAACGAATGGGTTGGGCGACAAATTACTTTTTAAGCAAATTAGAGAGCACTCCTTACATGGCATAGACGATCCACACCTGCTTGAAAAAAAACACATGTTGTTAAGTCAGTTTATAATTAAATAAACATCAAATACACCAAAATCAGATGAACTTAAGTCTGTATTTCTTTGGCCTACTAGAATTAATGAAAATTAAACACAAATTCTAAAGTTGACCAGCCCTTCAAAGGCAGAAGACTCATATTTCAGCTAAAAAACACATTCTGCCCTCTTTGTGAGCTCTTTTTTATCATATTTATTTCCAAGCAATTTACAAAATTAACCCTAATAATAACCCAAACCGAGTCAAATCACATGACCCACTCGCCCAACTCAGTACTCCTCATAAGAGTCAATTTATTACACGAACATCATCTTCAATCTTATTTCATTAATATTCTCATATAATTAACAAATTATATCTTACAGATATAAAAAAAAGTCCAGACAAAAATTATCTTACTGAAATAGTCCAACCAAACAACCATGGGTTGGGAAGAATAAGACTGCAGAAGATCGTGGGGACTGATGAGTTTCTGATAAAGCATCTTTGCCTAATCGAGTCGTTGGAGTACACGAAGAACATTCATAACTGTATTACAAGTACACTGAACAACAGGACACCCTGTCAAATGACACTTGAAGATGAATCTAATACATTCTCTACGACCAAAAGGTATTGGAGACTGTTCAATATCTCTTCTGCAATAAGCACATATTAACAGAAACACAGCTCCAAGCTAGATGTAGAAAACAACATGAAGAACAATCTTCCCTGAAATAAAATGATGATGAAATAGTCCTGCAGTTGTCAATGTCAAGGTTCCTTCTAATTCCTGCCGTTATTGCTAATCAATGAGAGAACCTTTCAGTATTATGTTGCTCTCTCAAAGCCACCACCAACCTGCATATGAAGCCACTCTGGTTGTGATCCTTGGTCATATTCTCTAGGTGCTTGTGACCCAAATGCCATAGTAGAGGTATCAAATGTCTGCATGCCAAACTGAAAAATAAACAGATAAAAGAACAGTAAGAGGATAACAACCTCATATACAAACCTTGTAAATCTAATGCTGATGGACTGAGAAACCTGAGCTGATTTTAATGAAAAATCCAGATATTTAATGAAAAAGAACCACTCAGCTAAACCATCCAATTATTGAGAAAAAGCACCTAAAGCAGTAAGAGTCAGTTTGAGACTCAGTATGCTAGACAAAGAAACACTAGCTAGATAACTGCAGAAGTGGTAAAAGCTGTTTTGTATGCAATGTAACAAAAATATTGGCAAACCTGTGTAGAATCTATATATTTTAAAAAAATTCACCTTGGGAAGTAAAAATTTATACTTCAACATATTTTTCTTCTAAAATCTATTTTAATTACTTAACTTTGCTAATTTACCCCCGTTACTTGTCTTTTTTCAGCCAGGTTGACCAAGAACCTTCCATGTTACCAGTTCAAAGACGGGAACCTAGTTTTTAGAAAGCATTGTACTCAGATAAATCACAATTGGAAGAGTACCAAAACTATACTTTGGGCTTTTTCTCCTTTCATAATGCTTCCTTCCCCCTGAAGCTCTTGAATATGCTTTTGAACAATTTGAGCATTACACTGCTGCCATAATGAATCTCCATACGCCAGAAAAGGCTGAAAAGCCAGTAACAGTTAGTCCTTCTAAAGACTGCCAGCTTGTGCCACCATATCTTAATAAAAGATGCAACTGTATCTGTAGTACAACTTAACTGGTTCTGAATTGTACTACGCTGTACCAGTGATATGGTAACAACAGAATTGATCTGACTTGGCCACTGATATAGAACCCTCAAGTTCATTGGTTAAGCTTTGACACCTCAATGTTCTGGCACTTGAAATGAAGCTTTCATCAAATGTTATTACTCACTAAAGTTTTTGAACTGCTAAAAAAGATAATTTCTACATAAAGAGTCTGCAGAAAGCATGGATAATCTACTGGAGGCAGCTGTCCCTTAGCTGAACTAGAAATTTAAAGAATAGCAAGTTGTATTGGAATTTCTTTTGCATTTAAATGAAGAGACCAGCAATCTCCAAAAAAATAAAATGTGGAGATACCAAGAAGAAGTACAATCACATCTAGATCAGACAATGCCTGTGCCGGAGGATGATACAAACTATTTTATTGATTATGAAATTGGCAATTATCAAAATTATTTTGCAGATCATGTGACATTACAATGTGCTGTGTCCTTTTTTTCTCTTCGAAAAGAATGTCATAGCACATGAATTAAGGCATTTATGGTGCATTATTTGTAAAAGAGTTGGGCAAAGGGGTCATAAAAGAGTCTAAGGGATTAAGGCTGTAATTAGTGTCAAGGTTTATGGGTTATTCAGGGATCACGGGCATGGAGAGGACACCAGCCAAGGGGGAGTCAACTTGGAGTCTTAGAATTAGAAATTTCTTGCTTTCCTAGTTTCCTAGTATGATTAAACCTAGTGTTTTAGTTTACTTAGACTTGGATAAGAAGTTCTCTAGTTTTGATTGAGTTGCTTAAAGTTGTAATCCTTCAATTATATAATGAAAGGAGAAAGAAATTGACATTGAAGCAGGAATAGTCAAGTGGCAAGAGGTGATGAGCGGCAACAAGAAGCTTCAATCATCTAACAATTTGTGCCATAAAAAAGGCAAATTAAACAATAAATTATACCTCCGAAGGCAGATCGGTAGTTTATTTTCTAATGACAAAAACAGTTCTCACTCTGATTTTTCTATGGAGATAAATCAACATTGGAAGAAGCAAAAGTCCTTCTGAAAGCTAGTTGCAAGCAGCAAAATACGAATTCTAATCCAAGCTCGATTTTCAAGCCACTTTAGGACCACTTTCAAGTCAATAATAGTAGTGACTCAAAGCCAGAAAGACACCACCAGAGCTTGAAAAATAATAAAAGTCGAAAATCCAGGTCAAGGAACTTTGAACCATGATGATAATGGCCAAGGAACTTTCAGCCATTATGAGAATGGTGTTCACTTGGTTGGACAAGTAAAGCTCTCCTTATAGACTCGGTGAAGAGAGTACCAACTCCGCTAACTGTATCTATGCTCATCAGCCTTCTCCCCGAACCCACCCCTTGACCTTGACCAACCCACCTACATGCAAACCACTCCCCTACCACTTCGATGCATCCACCTCCCTCCACCCATCAAACCACCCTTGCCTACCACATATAGCTTACTCCACAATTCACCACTCAATCTTCACATCTTGTTTCACCTTACGCCAACGTTTTTACAGCCTCACCAACCTATCAGTCGTATTCCAACATCACACCCTATTAGCCATTCCACGTTTCACCATCTCTTTCACAAATCTTCCAATTAAAGCCAAACACTTCCTTCTTAGCTGCCATAAACCCTCCTATTTGACCTTCTGACTTAGGAGACCCTCCTCTACACGTCATGCCTCCCTCCAACCTTGCCTTGCCAGACTTGATTTTCCTTGTCTCAAACCAGAAGAAGACCAAATGATTCCATTAGAGAAAGTTGAACGTGTGGTGGAAATCTCTTTGCATGCTCTCTCCAATGTAGTGCAGTCATAAACCTGGACAAGTAGTGCCTAACTTGAGGCTACAATAAACAAAAGCATGTCTCCACCTCCTCTAGAGGAAATGCAAGATCTGGTTGTTCCTTTTTCTGCACTCCACCAGCTTGAAGGTGACCTCCAACAATAAGTTGAATGTTTCATCCTTAGTGCGAAAGCAAACCTCTCTCAATCTACCAACTAACAAGTATTCCTACTCAACTCTTTTTCTTCAAAAAGTGGTGGCCGCATTAAAATTCTTGGGCAAAAAATCACTTACCGTTCTTTGTGGACTCTAACTTGCCCGCCAATTGATCTTCCACTAGAATGAGACATCTATAAAAGCCCGAGACTATAGGAGAGTGGATGACAAAAACCGCATAAGCTGCAGCCAAGACTCAAGGAAGAGGTTCTTGTGGGGGAGTGTAATGATAACACACAAGTTGTAAGGGACTTATGAGGCATTATTTGTAAAAGAGTTGGGTAAAGGAGTCATAAATGGGTCAAAAGGATTCATGCTCTAATTAGTGTCAAGGTTGAAGGGTAATTTATGAAGCACACGCATGGAGGGGATAACAACCAAGGAGGAGCCAACGTGAAGTCTTACAATAAAAAAAAAATTGCTTTCCTAGTTTGTTTAAACTTAGCCTTTCTAGTGTCCTAGAATGCTTACACTTAGATCAGAGCTTTCCTAGTTTTGCATGAGTTGCTTAAAGTTGTAACACTTCAATTATTAAATGAAAAGAACATGGCAAGGGGAGGCATATACGACCCTATGCCTTTACTTATTGTTTGTCTTTTGTTTAGTAAGATTTCTTGCAACAATCAACCCTCATCAATTGAGCTCTCACTTTCTCCCAAATTCAAGCAAACTCTATTTTTTCTCCAGGGTTCTCCAACAAAATGTGCCTAACTTGCAGGAATTACAAATATTAGAGGCCATATGATGTCACAATATGATGTATCTAATTGGCATCAAAATTGTTGTGGAGATAACATGATGTAATGATGTTCCACATATACTGATGAACACATAGGCTGTCTAATTGGCATCAAAATTGTTCTGGTGATAACATGATGTAATGATGTTCCACATATACCGATGAACACATAGGCTGTCTAATTGGCATCGAAATTGTTGTGGAGATAACATGATGTTATGATGTTCCACATATACCGATGAACACATAGGCTGTTCAAAGTTCTCCACCTTAGAAGAAAGATAGATCAGTATTAGAGCTGATCAAGCAAAACATATCTGATTGTGATGTAAAAAAATGAACTATTGAAATGTACTTTTCCAGTCTCACAAATGACAGGAATATTCGACTCCAAAAACTTCACCTTTAATGGGTACAATATCTGAAGCTGCACTTCCATCTTATTTTAAAACATCATTTAGAGGTGCCCACTTGTCATAATGCTGGGAAACAATCACTATCCCTTATTTCCATTTTTATTAAGAAGTATATTCCAATGTAGAGGGACAGTATGTCCATCAAATATCATATAATGTTCAGCCACTTAACGGAATAAACACAAGATTATCACACGAGTTATTTTTAGACAAAATGATGATTAAGTGTATCACAGTTTGCATTTCATTCTCAAATTGTTATATTCCAAACACTGGAACATGCAAAATAAAGTTTAACAGCAAAATTGATCAATTCTTCTTCAGAAATTAAGAGTATATAGAGCCCTCATTAAATTTACCAAGATAGGAAGTTAGGTAGGTCGAAGCTGATACCGATGGTATCAGCTCTGACAAGCACAAGAAAGAGAATTCAATCTCGGGTGTAAAGACAATAGGCACTCGCCTCTGAACTACAACTAATTTCCAACACTTCCTGTCACTCAGAAGCTCAAATCCAACCACCATTATCCTCCAAAAGTAGCAGACACAAGATTAATATCATGGAACTTTGACTCTCACTAGGAGATATACCAATAAACATAAAGTTGTTTAACTTACATCTTTTGTTGGAAATCCTTCAATGCTAGGGTTAAATCTTGAGTTAACTGCTTCAAGCTTCATTGACAAGAACTGCACAATGGAATATACCTCACACTCAGATTAAACAGCATAAAGTAAGACTAAGTAAAAACTATAATGAAAGATGAACCTAAATGATTACTCCCACATGAAGATCGCAAGCAATTGATGCAGCTTTTATGTGTATCTATGACAGAAAAAAACTGACATGGATCTATCCACTTCACACCTTACTACTAACGTGAGATATCACTATGGGTTTAGTTTGTGCTGAAAAAAGAAACCCAAAATGCAAAAATTACATACCTCAACCTGGCGCTGTAGCGACTGGATATAATTAATTATCTCATCAAGCACTAAAGCCTTTCCAATCACCTGATCAAACAAGGGTTGGTAATAATATTCTTCAGTCATTCTCAACAAGTTACACAGACAATTAACAAATAACATGGGCCAGTAAGACTCATCAAAAGCAGCACAAGCCACAGGTATCAAAAAAGAAAAAATGCACCTTATTACATCCGGGAACTAGTTCTTGAAGCATCTTCATTCGCTCACTGATCTTCTCTCTCCGAGCCTATCAAATGTACAGAATCAAGTCAGTGGCATTCATCCAAAATGTCTGATTTAAATAAAGTAAAAATTAAAATAAGAATTGAAATTGCAAGCTTGCTTCCCGTCTCCAGATGTTTTCATCTTTTATGTCTTTGCTGCCTTCTCCTAGATACCACACAGCACATCTTTAACTTAACTATCTAATCCATTCAATGAGAAGAAATCACAGTTGCTTCCAGGATTCATGACCATGTGCCTTAAAAGATGAAAACTACATCATACTAACAAATGAAAAAAATAAAAAATAAAAATTACCATCCTCCTCAGAATCTTGTATCAAGTTGGTGCATATGATAGACGAAAGAAATAACTCACCCTCTCAGCTAAGCTATGACTGTCCGTAGCTTGACCCCTCCTTGCTCTCACATGGATGTAGTCTTGCTTCGATGGCTCCAGCAAAGGTGCGCTTTGTTCGGTTGGCTTGCTACCATTGCCAGAATTGGCTTCCATCTCGGCTTTTAATTCCACATTTTCATCTCTAGATTCCCCAACTTTAAGACGCTTCCCGTTAGAGTCATGCTTCGTATGGAAAAAATAAACTTATGGAATGAGAATAAAGAGGAAGAAATTGGCAGCGATAACTCTATAATGATGCTTATCAAGGATTCAACGACTCGATTCCTACCATTCGATGTTTCACAGATGCACTATTACTAAATCGTATCTCTTAGATAAATCCGCTATGAACCACGAATTAGAAATAAAAAAAAAAAAAAAACGGATCTACTATTAACTGTCGTCTGAGTTGTAAATCTAAGCAACTCAATTATTCAGAATAAGCATTCAAATCTGAAGTAATGCGAGAAGCTAACCATCTCATTGCCACTACTGGTCGAAACGAGCTTTGAAGACTCATCCTCAGAAGCAGAGTCCCTCCGTTTCCTACCCCCGCTCCTGCCACTTTGCTCAGTAACTGTTGATTCCTCGACGGACACGTCCCGATTGTTACCCAAAGGAGCCTCGGCAAAAGCTAAGGCCTGCGGGTAATTGCCTCTCCTGGCCCCAGGCCGAAACCCGATCATGCCAGTGGAATCGCTGACACCAGCGTTATCGATGGGAAACTGCCAAATCTCAGCTAAATTATAGGGCGAAGCTGAGGTGTTGGATGTAGGAAAGGACGATTCGTGGATCAAGGAAGAGGGATCCATCTAAAAACCCTAGGTTCTGATGAATTGGAACAAATCCAGCTGTAATGTCTCGATTTCTCATCAAAAAAGTTCACGTTGGTCCATGACAGAGCAAACCTAGAAAATGTGGCAGCCGAGCAGAGAGTTAAAAGCTCCCCATGGTTTGAGTTCAGAGTTTTCGAAGCCAAAACAGTAAAGAAGACAAAAGGAGAGGGAGATCAACGCTCAAGGGGAGGTAGAGAGAAACGTCGAAAAGAGGAGGGAGTGTAAAAAAGGGGAGGGAGCTAGTGGATGAGTGGGGAAGCGCAATGCGCACCTTAGCGAGAGACCTCGGGAGGGAAGAAGAGCGACACTTCTCCGGAGACTATGCCGTTTGTTAGGTTAGTACATCGCATTCACACCTTGACGGCTTGACCTCCCCAAGCCACGTCCAATGTCAAATAGGTCAAATAGTAGGGGATGTCCATTCCCATTCGCGTCCATCTCTCCCGTGCAATCCGTCTCATTAATGCTTAAGATGAAATGCAAGAGAACGTACATTCGTATGATATGACATAATACTCGCCAGTCGCCTCTTCTTGAAGCGAACTCTTACTTTTTACACGTAACTTACTTGCATTGATACATCGGATCTCACAGCCAGTTGCAATGGCCGAGGCCCATAATTCTTCATTACTTAATTAATAATGCTTATTTTAAGGGTCTTTGTGAACCGAAGTGGGTCGGGGTCCTACGAAACGACCGGCCAGTTTAGCCTAATGGCCTGCTCATTCATCCAAAGGAGTCAGAACAGAGAAACAACTGTTCGGTTCTAATTTCTTCATTTATACACACACAAAGTAGTGGACGAGACGTGTTTACGTGCCTAATTTTTGTTGGGGTGATCTAAGTTGGGTGATGCACATGGGATTCTTTAATTTGGACCTTGGGAGTGAGATTTTCCAATTTGTATTTTCTACTTCCGTCTCTCCTCAATAAAACACTTTAGTTCAAACCTCTCTAGGCCTAATGGTACTAAAGCATAAACCTATTGTCATAGGTTAAGAAGCCCTTGACTCAGCCCCCCAAACTCAGCCTTGAACAGTTTGAACCAAGAGGACGGATGGTAGGATTACGTAGAGTAATTTATTTTAACACAGTGTGGTAATTGAAGTATGAGAATATCAGTTGCAAAGCTATGAGAGGAGTTTTCCCTCCAATAAAAGACAGGTGAGAGAATAAAATTCTAGAGTAGTCTACATTCGATATTCCATAAGTGATCAATGTAAAAAACTCCTTGACCCCGAGTTTCTTTTAGAAAAAATATTTAATCACATTTAAGTGTTTTCTCAGGATTCTACTTTGTTTCGAAAATTTGGTAAAATAATGATCAACCAATGTTTTCTATATGACCAATCCATGTAAGAATGATTAGATCATTGTTTTAAACTATTGATTGATCGTCCAGAGAGCAATAGACCTTATTAGTGAAGTTCCCTAAGCAAGGGTAATTGGGTAGTGAATACCAATAGAGAAACATCGATAACAAAACATCCTTGTGTTCAATTTTATGGTGTATGCATATTTTACATTATACTTGCTTTAATTTTTTATTTGAACACAAAACTTTTAATTTTAAATATCTCAAGTCACCTCCCTCTCGAGAAGCCACCTGGGCCACTAGTGGATACAATGGTTAGGTCTTTCTTAATAAAACTTATTGGAATAAATTATAACAAATTTTAAATGTGAATTAAACTATTTTTAAAAAATTTCTACCAAGTATAATTGATTGTACCTAATTTCTATAACTAGTTATACTGTATATCTGGAAGGTTTCCATAAACCCTTGCACAACTCATTCGTTCATTTAAAAGTTTCTAATGTAACGACCAAAGCTTTGAAGACCCTATTCTATCCATCTTCAATCAAATTCAAGCCAAATCAAAGTTGGTTAGATAAGATTCTTTTGGGAATCACTCCAAAGGCCTAACACATGCAACTACCAAAAGGAAGAGATGTTTGATTTTGCTACTTATTTCTCTCTAATCCATGAAAAAGTAAGGGATTTTGTTCAAGCTTGAACAACCCTGTTTAGAACAAAAGTAGTCTTTGTAGGAGGCCATAACTCATCTCACATAACTACTAAAATTCATTTTGGTCAATTCATGAGTGAAAAGTTCAATAGAGACCTATTGTACCTCCAATATATATTGATTTAGATATTTGCAAAGAGGAGACTCACGAGTTTGAGAAATTTGGTTGAAGACTTGCTCCCAGGTTTTGTCCAATGAATTGTGATTTTTTCTATGTTAGTTAGAGTTTTTTATAGGGGGTTAGTCCACAATAAAGTGGAATGAATTCTCCCCGCATTACTTAGTTCATCCCATTCATGGTGTTAGTCCAGAATGACTTGAATTAAAGTAAGATAACACCATTTCATTCGCTCTGGCAAAAACGGGGGAAAACTGTTTCCTACCTATTTTGCGAATCATCAGCTTTCCACGAGCGACGCGCGTTGCTTCTTCCCCCCCTCAGCCTCTCCATACGCAGAGCCCCCTCGGCCTCCCTCTCTGCCCCCCCTCCGCGATTTTTTTTCCTCCTTCTGCCCCCACCCCCGTCGGCCGTCCTCCCTCTGCCCCCACCTCCGTCGCAGAGCACGGGAGGCTCTGTCGCAGAGCCCCTCGGCCTCCCTCTCTTCCCCCCCCCGTCGGCCTTCCTTCGTCCCTCTCTCGACCTCCGTCGCAGAGCACGGGAGGCCAGAGCCCCTCGGCCTCCTGGCTTCTCTTCTCTCTTGGCCTCCCTATTTTCTCCCTCTCGGCGCACCGTTGGAGCGTCGCCATCGCCGTTGCCAAGATCGCCGCAGAGGAAGACGAAGACGATATTTAATTTTTCCTAAGTTAGGAAAAATTAAACATTGTCATAATTGGTTTAATTATCCAATTAATTAAACCATTAGTTTTTCATTTTTTGTTAATATATTATTAATTAATAATATTTAAAATGTATATTATGTTATTGATAAATTAATATATTTATTTATTTATTTTTATTAAAATAATGAGTTTTAATGTTAAACTATATCTTATGTTATTACAGAATAATTTATTTATTTATTATATTCACTTATGTTATTTTTAACTTTTTTATTTATTTTAAATAATTTATTCTAGTCACATGTAATTAATATATTAATTTATAATAAACTATAATCATTAACTGGTTTAATTATCCAATTGTTATAATTAATTAAACCATAATTATTGTTTTAATTTACAATAAATTATAATCATTAAGTAATATAATATAATTTTTCATTAATTAAGATATTAATATATTCTAATACTACACGTTAAATCACTTATAAGTGTAGTAACCACGCTTATTTTTGTTAATTATATGTTTAGGTATATGTTCTATTTAAGTATATTATAAAATGTTACTTATTCTTTTTTTTATATCATATTTTTCATTTAGGGGTACTAACACTAGAATCTGTTTTCCAACCACTTGAACTCGTCTATACTAACACCCAAACATGAATTGAAGTGGAAGCAATTCATCTCACTTCAATTCAATTTTCCACTTCATTTCCACTTCATTGTGGACTAACCCCCCCTTACTCTAACATAGAGGTTGAAGAAGAACCTAAATGGCAAATTAAGTCATATGTGAAAGGGAAATCTATTTCCTTTACATTGAGGGAGCTTATTGGGTTATAGGGGATACTTGATAGGCTTTTAACTACTTTTGTGAAAGAAAATTGGCCTAATGATCTCGTGGAAAAACTACCCAAAACTGATCTTCACTTTTTGTGTTAATGCCCACATCTCAAAGACATCGATAATACTCATTCTTGAGATGTAGTTGTTCAAGGTTTGATGATATGAGTGACAATTCTATGAATACTCTTCCTTCCATATTAAACTCCTTTACTTCGATCTTTGATAGAGACAAGAGGAAAAGTTTTAATGAGTACTTTTTGTCAACTTATCACTAAGATTCTATTAGTCCATAGTGTTGATTTCAATGTGAAGCAAACGAGGAGTTACAAAGTTAGGAGGTACATGGATCAAACCCAGGAAGAAAGGAAATCGAAGTCATTGCTCAAGGTGTTGGAAGATTTGAAATACCTTAGAAACGTATTTTGGTCCTAAAATATAATCTTCGAGATAAAGGTTAAATTTATTTAAGAATTATAGATATTAATAAATTAATATATATAAGCTGTAAAAATTCCAATTATTAAATACCAGAAGGCGGGAACTCATATTTCAACTTTTCAACTACTAGCTTCAAATCTCGAAACTAATGGAGTTTCTGAGCTTGTCCAAGTTCAAGCTGCAGCTTCAAGCTCTCATCGGCGAAACTCGCGATCTCAGAGTAAGACATATCTCAAAACTATGAAAATCGTCATCTCCTAATTCTACTTTCTGAATGTTCGCAAAAATTCAGGAAAACGAGAGCCAAGCGAGAAAAGATCTTCATATCTCAATACAGGTGGGCATGTTTTCATTTATCATCTGTTGAAATTTCCTCCGGAAGATGCTCTCATAATATTTATTGTTTTCATGGTGATTTATGCAGAAGCAAAAGCAATCCGATGCCGATTTCAGCAAGATGCTTCAGGCATTGCGCGAAGAGTTGGTTCTGTGCAATGAATCACGGAAGCAGCTAGAAATCGAGGTGTGTAAAATTTATTTTTCATTTCCTTTTCTACTCTTGGTTCATTTTCACATCGTCATGTTCTATTGGACGAGTAACGGATAGAGTCGAGAGCGCTAGGGATATGACATTTCTCTTATTTTCTGGAAACTCGTGTGCCGCGATAAAACTTTAATGCATTTACAAACGGCAAGTTGGGTTTGGATCTGTGTTGTTTTTGGAGTTTGAATAAAAAAGTTGAAATTTAATGTATGGAGTACTGATCTACAACAAATAAACTAAATACTTGTCAGCAGCCTCCATAGAACTAACTATGCACTTACCGTGGTTGACAAGAGCTAAAAATCGGAGATTGAAAAAATCTAGTCACTAGATCTGTCGGGATACTTAATGCTGCAGCAGATCAACTTGCAAGGAGGAACGGTTTTCAAACTCTCCTCAAATTGAACTGGATGCAGCTATCTCCTCATTCTGCTCCTCTTAGAACGAGCAATTAGAAAAAAAACCAATACCATGCATAAGTTGAATTCTGGAAGTCAGGAGAGATTTTATCTGGTTAACTAGTTCGAAAATAATACCCTTCGCAGAGCCGGTCATCCATCTGGCTTGATCAAGAATATGAAAGAGCCACGGAACTTTTCAACCTGTTTTATGGTGAATGTGATAATGGCTGATATTGAAATGAAGAGTGGCCAGCATATTTTTTGAGGAGAGAAACGTGAAAGACTGGCTGAATGCCAGATAGTTGTAGTAGTTGTAATTTATAGGCAATTGGTCTGATTTTTTCCACCATCTGAAATGGCCCGTAATAATGTCGACTAAGTTTATGAGGTGCGTGGTTGGCAACTTTAGATGATCACATGGCTGTACTTTTACATATACCAGCTTCCCAGTTTAAAGGAATTTCCAGACTTCTTACTATCAGCAAATTGTTTCATTCTTTCTTGGGCCTGTGGAAGATTGACGTAGTTGATACTTTGCGTCCAAATGGAGAGTTTGGCAACCCCATCGGAAAGAAGCAGCTGTTTGATGTTTCATAGAATCTCATAAGACTTGTAGCTGTAATTGCTGTTGGGGTTGTCACTGTTAGGAATCTACCTCAAGAAACCCAAGGGAGAGAGCAGTTTGCGTTTGTGTTTGCTGGCTTAGGCCAGACGTGCTAGGGAGGACACGAGTGTGATAGAGAAAACACAAATTCAGTGGGTAATTGGATACCTTTCCACATGTCCAATCTAACGATTTATAGAACAATTATCTCATGAACTAGGAAACCAAATTATCTAGGAAACGCTCTTCAAAGTAGGAAACTAACTTCCTAAGCAGTCATCTAACAAGGAAAATTAGGAAACTAGGTGAGATGGGAAACTCCCTCACACCACTTCATGTGCCCCTCACAAATCCTCTGTCATGATGTTACCTCACTCGTGCTAATAATGTAAAAAAACTTTACTATCCTTCTTGTCACTAAGATATACTGATTACATGGAGAGAGATAATTATCCTCTTATCTAAGGTAAGATCTAACAGTCACGCCTTCAAATCATTGATGGTCTCCTTCAAAATTTTGAATAGAATCATTTGTGCCATGCGGGAGTTGTGAAAGCTCAAAGCTGTTATGTTAATAAATTAGTAAATGGAAAGACAGATAAAAGAGCAACTACAGGTACAATTAGCAACCTAATAAGAAAGAAAGAAGAGCAGCTGAAGCAAAAGTTCTGATCAATTTACTCAAAGTTTCTGCTATTTCTGCTTACTGTTTCTGTACAATCACTGTTTATCCGATTCTATTTTTCAGAACAACATTGTTAACCAAGAAAAGAGCAAATAAATAGTAAAACCTCGTCCACACAACTCTTCATTAATCATGAAAATGATTAATCTAGAAGAAGGTCGCTTCACCCTGTTTTGGCATGTTTTTTTATGATGGCATGAGAGCTGCTGAATGGGTTGCCACATCGTCTATCGATTCAGCTGCCAGGTTTCCAACTGAGTTGGCTACAATACAGGACGTCCATTAACTATTAAATATTGTTACTATTGTGAGGTGTACCAATTGAAGTCATTTACTTGCACCACCTACATTCATTCTGATAACTTACACTTCTACATCTGTACAATATCAATTAAGATTGGAGGTAATAAACTAGAGAAACAAAAGTCTTGTTGGTTGCAGGTGAAATGCCTTCAGCAGGAGAACACAATGCTAGAAATGAAGCAAAGAGAATTAAGAGAGACCATAAATAGCTTGCTCCAGTCAAGAGAGACTTTCATCAACAGTCATGAGGTTAGTGTGAACTTTTATCTTAGGTCTGTTCTTTCTTGAAAATATATATTGAATATGGTGTTTTCTACCATTTTCTCACTATTTTAAGGGTAGCTCAAAAAAGTCATTATTTGGATGAAAATAAAAGACTTGGCGTAAGCTGGATATTGGGCGCTAGGGTGTCAATTTTATCCGATGATTCAATTTTTTGTCCACCATTTATTAAATAGAATGAATTTGGAAGAAAGAATATTATCTTTATATGTAATGGGGTAATTTACCAGTTTACCCATTTACCCATTTATCAAACGGAATGGAATTGGGTATTACCTATTCCATACCTGTTTACCTTATTACTAATTTTGTAAGGGTATTATTGTAATTTTTACATACCTAAGTCAAGAGGACTTCATTATACATGCTATTATACGACTTTTTAGTATCTTTAATTTAAATAAATTTATTTATTTTATTATTTTCATCTAATTTTACCCGATTACCGATCATGCAATTGGAATACCTTAAAAAATAATCAGATGGAACGGATACGAAATATTGGAATGATAATCATAATGGTATATAGAATAATCTTATTCTGTTTTGTCCGTGTACTGTTTACACCCCTATTGGGCATACTCTTGTGCTTTATACATGGTGGATTTATGAGCATTGCTTTGAAGTAGCGAAAAACATAACCAAGGGGAGAAATACAACTTAATGCTTACACTTTAAAAACATGACTAATTACTCAAGAGAAGGAAGTGACTAGATCTATTTCTTGACATGTAATTTTTTCTCAAACAAAGGAAGAACATGGAACCAAAGGGAAAAAAGTCAGTTTGGCATAATCCTCTATTATTCATCGATTATTGATATAGTGATTGATTGATCAATGGCCTTCAAGGTTGAGATTTGTTTTGGTAATATTTCCTTGAAATTTCTGGAATCCAAGTACTTGAAACAATATGGCTTTAACCAAGATGAAGATTGACTAGAATTTACAAACAAAGGTGTAGCAACAATTAAAAAGTCAATAGAATTGCTGTTGATACTCATAACCAGAGACTTCTGAATAAAATTCAGAGATTGAAGCCAAAGTGATGGAGAAGTGTAGAGGCAAAAAGACGTGCTCTAGAAAGTAAAGATTGAAGATGAGTTAGAGAGAAAGGAGAAGAGAGAAGAGGAGAAAGAATTCTGGAAAGAGAACAATTGGAAGGCTCTAGTCTTGGAAGTCGTGCACGACCTCCCAAGGTTTATAACTTAAAAGAAAATTACATGAAAGGACATAAATGCCCCTTATACACTTACATGCCTATAAATCAATATATACACCTCCAAACTACATGAAATTATATCTATAGACTCATCTACTCGAACGAATCAAGATGGAGTCATCGCTAGGTATTACAGACAAGGTAAAATTACCAAATTGCCCCTCATCTCATCTTTCAGTACTCCTCCTTAAGCAGAAGCATAGATGTCCTTTAGCTCTAGGTTCTTACAGAAAATTCCAAATTCACGTTTGCCCAAAGCCTTTGTGAATACATCACCAATCTAATCACTAGTCTGAACACATGGGGTAATCACTTCTTTCTTCATCACTGCATCTCGAATGAAGTCACAACCTATTCTTATATGCTTGGTTCTCTCATGAAATACTGGATTTATTGCAGTGAATATAACAACCTGATTATCATAATATATGATCATTAGTCCATCACTTTGTAGGTTCAATTCTTGGACTGTTGACCTTGCCCACATCAACTTCCTAATAGTATGAACAAAGCTCTATATGTAGCTTCAACACTGGACCAAGCTGCGACATTCTGTTTTTCACTCTTCCAACTTTTCAAATTTCCTCCCAAGAACACACAATAACTAGTAGTTGATTTTCTATCAAGTTTGGACCCGCATAATCAACATTTGAGTAAACTTCGATCTTGAGGTAAGCATGAGGTTTAAAAAATAACCCTTTTCTGGAGCTCCCTTTAAGTATTGTAATATCTTCTATGCAACCTTAAGGTTTATCTTGAGGGGCTAGTCCACGAACTAACTAACCATACTAATAGCAAAAGATATATTTGGACGAGTAATTGTGGCATATATCAACGTCCCAACTAGTCTTTGGTATATTGTTTTATCCTTGAGTTTTGCACTAGTTTGGTCCTTGACAAGCCATACTCTTGTAACATGTTTGTGGTATATTTTCTCTATGTCAACACGAGTCTTGTCTTGCTTGTGGTCACCTCTATTCCAAGAAAATATTTCAGAGAAACCTCATCTTTAGTTTTAAATTTTTTTGATTGATGTGTTTTCACTTCTTCAATGCCTTTTATCTCACTTTCGGAGATAATAATATCATCCACATATACTAAAAGTACAACAATACCTGATTGCCTATTTATAACAAGCAAAGAGTGATCACAGTGGCTTTGAGAGAATCCAAAGGACATAACAACTTAGCTAAACTTATCGAACCAAGCCCTAGGACTTTGCTTTAGTCTATATATCGACTTCTTGAGTCTACACACCTTACCAATCTCCCCATGAGCAACCTACTCAAGAGGTTTCTCCATATAGACTTTTTTTTCAAGATCTCCATACTAGAAGGTGTTTTTTATATCCAATCGAAGCAAAGGCCAATTCTGATTCACTGTAATAGATATCAAAATACATACTGAAGATTGTTGGGCTATTGGCAAGAATGTTTCAAAAACATCAATCCCTTATGTCTAAATGTAGCCTTTAGGTACCAATCTAGCCTTATACCGTTCAATGGACCCATTGGCTCTATACCTCACAATATAACCTAGTGACACCCAACCACAGTGGCGCCAAGAGGTATGTGTCACAATACCCATGTACCTTTGTCACATAAGGTTTCCATCTCAACATCCATAGTTTGCTTTCACTGAGGTGATGAAAGAGCATCCTAGAAGGAATAACATAGGAAGACAAGGCTAGAACAATCTATTTGTATCGGTGAGACAAGGAATCAAGGGATACTTAGTTAGACAAAGGATATCAAGTGGACTTACATATACCTTTATGAAGAGTAATGGGAAGATTCAGGTTACTTACTTCAGGACATGGTGTTTGCTCTGATACTATGTGAAGTTTGGTCCAAGGCCCATCCCAAAATGACTAGCCATATTAGGAAACCTTTTTGCAACTAATAAACCTAAGATCTTTATACTCACTAATCCATGTTAGATTTTTCTTTAGTAATTTATAATAGTCCTCTTTGTTCCAGCTTCTTCTTTGTGCTTGCTCTCTTGTGAGAAATTTTGCCACAAGACTTATAATAGACTATGTTATATTTATTGTGAGACATTTTGTCATGAGAGTTATGTAAGATTTTTCCATATTACCTCTTTAACACATTATTTTTAGTTGCCTTAGTGTCAAAGTTGTTGCTAGATCAAGTGAGCTTTCGATCTTACTCCCTCAACATGCGGCATTGCTTACTTTGGGTGAAAAATAGGCTAGTAAGCTTTTCTTTGAAGAAGAAACTAAGCAAAATGAAGAAAACTGAGTCTTGGCAGTAATGAGGTGTTCTTTGACGAAAATTGAGATGTTTACAAGTGATTATTCAAATTGAGAACCTCCTTATCCAATGAGATTTGCCACCTAAGCAAGGCAAAATCCCAGGATTATTCAAATTCAAACAAGGTATTATCACACATATCTAAAATCCCATAAAAACCCCAACCAAATCTGCTTGGATAGGTCACAAACTCAAAATTTGAAATTTGAAATTTGCACCAAACAGTTAGCCAGCCAGACAGCCACATCCAGTTGCTGCCCGTACCTTGGCTATTTCACGTTTTTGAGCTGGTTGAAGCTGTTGCTGCCCCCCGGGTAGGCTTTTCAGTGACTTAGGGTTCCTTGAGAACACCATTTTGGCACCGTCGCCAATGCTTCCCATTTTGGCTGTGTGACATACGAATTTGCTGAAATTGGCTGTGTTGGCTGTGCCGCGTCCGTCTACGGCTGTGCTGCCCATGTCGCGTATGCCTGAGTATCACTTAGGGTCCTGACATGCATGTTACATGGATTGTCTAACGTTTCTTTTGTATGTGGGATATACTGCTGTATTCTCTGGGTACAAATTTGAATTTGTCTTTGTAATTTTGTTGTATTATACAAACATATGTGCTAGCTTTTCTTTTTGTTCGTATTTATTGACTGTCTAATGTTTGAATTTTATATGGGATATATTGCTATATTCACTGGGTACAAATTAGAATTTGCTTTTGTACTTGAGTTGGATTGTACAAACATAAGTGCTAGCTTTTCCTTTTTGTTCGTGTTTGTGTGTGTGTGAGTGTGTGAGTGTTTTAAGAGTTTGTACTTTCGTGTCTGTCTCTTCTTTCAGTTTTCCAATATCTTTCAATGGAAATCTTGTGACAAGTAACTCATTCTCTCATGTTACCAGAATTTTTTCTTGTAGAACCGTGCATTAATTATCTCAAAAGAAGATAGTTCTCTTTCCTTATCGTCCACAAGAAATAGCTCTGTTTTGTGGTCAAAATGTATTTTCACATTCCATAAAGCAGACATTTGTTTCAGAATTATGATTGGCAAATGCGACGATTTTCGTTTCCACCATGTGTTTTTCTAAGGAACAAATTTTTCATTGCTCAGTTGGTTTCCTCAGTGCTTTTTCACTTAATTTTTGTTTTCCATACCATGAAGAATGTGCAAAAAAATAACATTGTATGAGGGACTATAGAGAAGTTGAATGAGGAGCAGAAAAGGACCGGTTTCAATTTGCCTTAATTTATGAAGTTACAAGTAGTGAAGGAAGTGGCTATTCCTTTTTTGGGTAAAACTATTGATAGCATTAAATCAAGATTTATTGTATCACAGATTGCATCAGAGATTTGCAATGCATATTTTATCCTATTCTTCGTAGCCGGATATTGTTACACCACATGCGGCTCAATTTGTTTACCATGGAGGATCCTTTGTTTATAGTGCATTTTCATCTAGACAATGAAATGAAACATCCACTATAAAGTTTCTCTTCTAGGATGATTGATACTGTTTCACTCGCTAGTCAATGGATTTATTGCATTTTCAGGCAAGGTTATACAACCATGTGCAAAATCTTGCTCAGTATGAATTGTGCTAGCTGACTGTGTATGCAGGATTCCACTTGTGAACTAAAACGTTCTGTTGAAGAAAAGGACAAAAGGCTTATTCTCCTTTCGCAGGAGTTGCAGGCACATTTGAAATTATTTGACTCCATTCAGGAAGAAGCCTTCTCAGTCAAACAAATTGTGGAGAAAGTTGAATGCCTTGTCAGTGAAAAGGAACAAGTAGGCAAGTCCTTGATTAGAGGCTTTTCTTTTTCTTTGACTACTAGGATTTTTGCTTTGATTTTAGTGGGACTTATATTTGCCATCAAGAAAAGTAGAGTGGCATAACTTCCTCCAACTTTCAAATTTTTCAGTGGCAGAGTTGAAGACAAAAATGGATGAGATCTCAACATATGAAAAGGAATCAATTGGTAAGTTCAAATTCTCCAAGGGTTTTCACACCTAAACAATTAGCCAGTTAAAATATGAACATTAGGGCTTCTGCCACCAGGAAATTAGCTTTCTTTGGATGATCTCATGTTACAATGAGGATTGATGATTCCATATCAACTGCTTTTGAAGATACCATCAGGAGTATCTTGAGACATTATAGCCCTGAGATACATGAAATATGCATTTATATAGTACTGAGATACATGGAATATATCTTTCTTTTGATTTTTTTATTACAGTATCGCATGCAGCATTTCTGGTCAGGTGGAGATAAGAAGTCCCAGTAATACAAGAACGATTACCTACACTGTATTTGGGAAGCATAGTGGCTTAATGTTAGAAGATGTACTGTTTGAATTGATAGTTGATATGTAAGTCAGTTTCAGATTAAGGAAGAAGTTACTAATAGGAAAGTGGAAGGTCTCATGGAATGAATTAGTGTACATTTTTTTAAATGAATTATTGTACATTACAATGTGAAAGAGCTAGCTGAAGAATATCTAAGGATAAAAGGTCACCCCCAAATTCCCCGTGTTTATGAATGAATAAGAAAGGAGACTAAATTTAAAGAGGTTTGATTTTTCTATTTTGGGCTCAAGTTCCATGAATAGAAAGTCCTAAATTACAAAGTCTCTTTAAGTTGCAATTTTCTGTTTTAAGCTCGCTAAAATTAGCAACTTTAACTAGACAATTAACTTGTTGTTTTAGTTAAAAGCTTTAATTAGAAAGTCCATTTGAGTAGTAGTTTCCTGCTTTAAATTTGGTCTTTGTTTCTAAATTAGTTTAACCTAAATTTAGGAAGTCTTTAAGTTAGAAACTGTTTTCTGTCTTGAGTTTCTTTTCTAGCAAGTACAACTGAATTTACTGAATCCTAATTAGAATTTATTTTTTAGAGTAGACAGCATAGGAGCTTCCTATTTTATTGATTTGTATGCCTATAAAAGGTTCTCATACGTAACACAAAAAAGTTACTATTTTACTATTGAATAAAATTTTGGTTTTTATTCTCTCTTGGATAAACTTGTCTTTTGACTCATTTTTTCCATTTGCTATTTTTCTTAATTGTAACAGACCCTACGTTCTGTCATTCAAGTTGAATCTAAACTATTGTGTTGTATCAATTGAATTTGAACTCAAATTGTAGTTTTCTTAGTTGTTGACAAAATCTAGGTTACCCACACGCTAGAGGAAGCATTCAACTTTGTCATTCCTTGAATCTAAACTATTGTGTTGCATCAATTAGGCTGCTCCCCTTTTTGCTCTTTTATTTTTCTTCTCTGTTTCTCTTATACTTCTACATATAATGATAGAATTTAGGTTCGCTAAGGTCCTGATTTCCAATTTCCCTTTTCAATTCCAATTCATTAATGATGACAAAAATAAAAGCAAGAGATTGGGCATTAGAAGAAGAGATCTGTACCAATAACAGCGGAGCCAGAAAGATTGAAAAGGAGGGGTAAAGTATAATGGGTTAGTGGGAAAGGGGTGTAAATTTTGAATGAGAGGGGACAATTATGAAAAAAAGGGCCAAAGCTATACTTGTTTCCACTATTTAAGGACTGTTTTTTTCCTAATTAGGAGGGCTATTGGCCCAGACTCCACCCTTGGCTTTGCCTCTGAACCCTATAACCCACTTCTATCCTAGGCTGTTTTCTTTTGCCATTTTTTTTCTTCTTTCTTTCCCTCAATTTCCTTCTTCTTATTCCTCTTGTTAAGATTGAATTCGGTTTCACCCAAAATGATTACCTGCTTGGAAGGCTTATTTTTCATAACTCTTATCTATGTGGGACTATTCCTATTAATGCTCCTCCCATGTCCAATTTATATATATGGATAATGGGATTGAGACGTGAACAACATAAACGTGGGACAACGACAACAAGACTCAAATTGGGCCTGACAGGCAAAAATCTTGCTCGAATATTGTGTTGAAATGAAGCCCTATTCAATCTTAAAATGATTAGTCACTTAGGAGACCTATTTCTCAACTTTATTAACATAAACATTTTGTGAAATATTGAGAGAAGTGTTGCATCATAGTTGGTTTAAATCTTGTGTGGCTAATTATAACAACAATGTATTTTTAAGTTGTAAGTTTTATCTTCTTTCTTTGTACTTTGTCAATATCTTTATACTATTTTGTGCAGAAAAAATGTCTTACATCAAAAAGAAGCTGGTAGTAAACCAGGATGAGCTTCAACAAAAGAATGCTTTAATCTCAGAACTAAAAGAACAACTTGAAGACGAAATTCTAAAGGACAATATGCAGCTACAAATGCAAGAGATATCCGTTTGAAAATTAAGGTTGATATATTGGCAGTTTTGCTTATCAATGATAGATATTCTTGTTGTATCTTGTTTCTTTCTATTGTTTTATCTTTACTAGCACTACCTTCAGAGCACATTATCAGTGAAGGAAGAAATTATACAAAGTTTGACCGTGGAAAAACAGGTTAAGCAAATTTTGAAGATGCAATTGTGCTTATTAGTTGCTGCATCTGTTAAATTTCATTTCCTGGTTGAAACTTTCAGGTATTGAATCTGGAGGTGCAGAGCCTGGAATTTACTTTAAGGAAGATTCAAGACCATGTCATTAATATATGTACTAAGGTGCATAAATGAGTACTCTTAATTATTAATAATAAATTTGTCTCCTTTCCATGGTTTACTACAGCATCACTATAAAATTCTTTTTGTTTTAGGATCAGGAGCAATTCTCTAATGCACTTGAAGTTCAAAAACAATGTCAAATGGTTAGCAGAGAACTCAATGAAGTGTATGACCGTTTTTTGTTTCTTGATTTGACTTTAGCTCCTTTAGAGTCATTTAGTAGCATAAACAATGTCATCACATCTAGGTGGTTAATTTGTCTATTTTTGTAACTCGAATACAACTTTTTGTCAGATTGAAGGAAGGGATTCATGTAGGTCCAAAAGATCCAGCAGACCATAATGTTTCAGGAGAAAAAGGTTTATCCACTAGTTTATCCTGGAGTCATTCTCATCTGTAGTGGTTTTTGTTAGAGGATTGACTCATTAATTCATTTTCCTGTTATTATAGCATTATAGTGTGATATAATAAATTGAAGGAGATTGAGAGAAGAAAAAGAAGGTGAAGGGGAAAAAGTTTCTGAAAAGAGAGCAAAGGAACATCTCCCATGATGGACTATGCTCGACCCCTAATTCTCTTATTACCACAACAAGTAATAAATGACCTCTTGTTTGTGCTTCTTCTACTTCTCCCTTCAAGCTAGGGATAAAAAGGAAATAAAAACCCATCTTGGACAAAACACAATATCGGAGAAGAATATTACTCTTAGCCATATGACAAAGCTCTATACACTAGTAAAAAACGATCATAGTCTAAAACATGCTCTACTCAATTTCAAAGGTGGAAAAAAAGTTGCCCAATTTTAGCTTAAACACAAATCACCTCTTGGCTGAGACTTGACTCAAGCTGAATGTTAGCCATACTCCTAACACAAGATATTAAACTAGAGAAATACTAAAGGAAAACAACTTTAACTGGAAGGAGGCGTCTATGTACCACTCATATTTCTTAAATAATCTAGAATGTGAACTTCTTCATTTTTTTGAGAAATAAAATAGGGGACCTTGTGATGGTAGAATGTTAAAAATAACTTAACAAACCAGTTTAACCAAGTATGACTTTAAGGGAGTTTCTAGGGATTGATCAATTTTTTTTGAAGTTGACAATGTGAAAAAAGTGCAACCAATGCAACAAGCAAGCAAACAATAGAGAAGAGGCCTCGAGCCAAATCGCCTCGTGTGATCTCCCCTCAACCCCAAAAAGACTAATTTTATTAGAGATGAGTATGAGAATGCATGGACCAAACTGACTCTATCGATCAGAACCATAAAATTTCGAGTCGGACTCGATTTCAATCTGATAGCAGAGCTGGTTTCAGAAGTTTTAACTTAGAAACTTTTTCAATGGATTCTTACTCAAAGTGGGATTGCTTGCTGGGATGATTCAATTTTTGGACCTGGAAAGGCAGGAGAAGATCAAGTAACTCATGAGTCTTTGATTCAAGGAGGAATTCTAATAGAAGGAGAAAACTGTCATCTTCCTCCACCTGGATGCTTCTTTTTCTTCTCCACAAATCAACACTGAGAATATCAAGTTCTGCACTTCTCCTGCTTCTGCAACTGTGTTATGGTAGCCATTAGGGAGCTCTAGACATGCCAAATGCCCATTGCTGCGGTGCCACTGATGAGATGAAGAAGACCAAGAAGTTGGAAGGCACGACATGCTGGAGAACATCGTCCAAAGCAAATTTCTGAAGTAGTTGATGAGTTGTTTTTAGTTGCTGCATGGTAGAAGCAGAATAGGAAGAAAGAAATCTTCCACCACTTCAGTGCTGCTAGCTAGCACCTGCCTTGCTCTTCAAGGCTCGCAGTAGAGAGCGAGAAGGCTGCATTGGGCTGCCTGTAGGACATGTTCTTTCTGCGAATGATGCAGAATGTTGCATATGTCATTCTGCTGTATCACCATTCATGTCTTTTTTTGCAACTTGGAGTTCTATCCTAACTAGAATTGAGTTCCTGATCAAGAAGATTGTATGCAACTTGAAGTCTGCTTATGAAACCTGGATTTTGGCGAAAAAATTAGGAATTCCAGCAAGTCAGAATTCTAAATATGGTTCACTCCTTTGCCTCTGCAGACAATGGGCCTTCAAATGCTTTGGTGCATCCCTTTGCAAATATGTTTTTGGCTTTCGTAATACTAGTGGAATGCTTGAATCCTGATTTATCAGTAGAATCATTTCAGAAAGAAGAGGACAAAGACATTGTTGGATGACACCTCTGGCAAACCTTGCAATGGTGAGATTCTAATTTTTCTGAGTGCTAGCTACCCTTAAAATGTGAGTAGACTCTTTGTTGTTTACTTATCAACCTCAAAACCAGCTTTTGCACTCAACTTGCAATTTGCATCCGTAGGTGTTTTAGTTGGCTTGCACCCTACCTTACAGTTTTATTGTGAACATCTAAGATATATTTTTGTTGAGACATCAAAATTCCTTAGTTTTTTTATCATCTCCATGCCCAAGAGATACCTCAAAGATCCAAGATCTTTGATTTCAAATTCTTTGGCCAGGAAGGTCTTTTGCTTTTCCTGTTCAACAATATCAGTACTTGTTTTGATAATATCATCCATATAGACAATAGTATAGTAATCTTCCTGCCATTAGTGTGTTTAAAAAACATAGTGCGATCTGCTTGGCTCTGAAGGTATCCAAAGATCTTTATAGCTTTAGTGAATTGATCAAACCATGCTCTAGGAGATTTTTTAAGACCATAGAGTAACCTCTTGAGTTTAAAAACCTTTTATTCGCCAAAGTAGGCCTTCAAATCTTGGAGGTAGATGCATATACATTTCCTCTTTAATTCACCATTGAAGAAAGTATTCTTCACATCTAACTGTTGCAATGGCCAGTAGCTTCAAGAGACAACAAAATTCTGACACTATTCATTTTTGCAATAGAAGCAAAGGTGCCCCGATAACCTATTCCATACATTTGAGTATACCTCCTTTTGCTACCAGCTTTGCTTTATACCTTTTGATTAACCCATTAACCTTATATTTCATTATGAATACCGACTTACAACCCATTGGATTTTTTTCTTTTTGGAAGACATACCAATTCCCAAGTCCTATTCTTCTCCAACGACTTCGTCTCTTGAAGAACAACCTCTTTCTACTTGGGAACAACAAAAGCTTCCTATATAGACTTAGGAATTTTTGTTTTTGACAAGTTAGAAATAAATGTCCTAAAGCTTGAGGATAATCTGTGATAGGATATAAAGTGAGATATAGGATGATTTGTGCATGACTTTATGCATTTTCTATGAGCAACGGGGACATTAAGGTCTTGAAAATCACAAGATTCTAGACACAAGGAAGAATCTGAACTACCTAATGTACTCGAAATTTAATCTTGACAATTTATTTGTGGTTGTTCCTCCACACCTTGACGGTTATGACTCCTCATATAGACGCGCAACTAGTGTTTTTCTTAAGTAATATTTCTCCCCCTGCGATAGATTTTTTCAGTTTCTGGTATAATAAACTCGTTTTCAGGAATGGCTATGATAAGAAAAATCTGTCGTTGAGGAGACAAAGTGGTTATTTCAGACAAGAGGTAACTGAAGGGACAAGCAAGGGGACATTGTTTCCCAAAACTTTTCTTCATCCAAATGATTCTCCCCTAGAAGAGAAGTTTGGGGGAAAAATTGATCTTCAAAGAAAGTTACATCCATATTCACATAGAGTTGGTTGGTAGTAGGATAAAAACATTTATATCCCTTTTGAGTTGGTGAGCATCCAGGAAAGACACATTTACAGGCTTTCGAGTCAAGTTTACTACGGGTATGATTATGAACATGAACAAACACAACATAACCAATTGTTCATTGAAGAATAGTGCATGAGGATAGCTCTCCAACAGAATGTTGAGAGGTTTTTGAAATAAACATGTTAAAATACAAGTTCAGGGGTATTTTGGTCATTTTATGTATTTTCCATATTACTTTTTTCTCTTATAGTATGTCTATTAGATAGAGAATGTCTTATTTTATGTCTAGTTAAATTTTCATTCAACTTAGACATGTATTTTAGATGTAATTTTGAGTATTGAGAAGTATTTTTGTCTTTTTGTAAAATTTCACTTAAACCCTAATTATAAAGAAGCAGGAAGGGCGTTTTTGGCTCAGATTCCAATGCAGCAAAGCTGCCCCTCTTCTAGAACTTTTCTCCCTAAATCACATATTTTTCATGGTATTAAAGCAATAACCCAAGTCTTGGGTAAGTTTCTTTCGATTTTGTGAATCTTTTCTCCATTTTCAGCAATCTCTTTGATGGTTTTCCCTAGATTTATGTTCAGTTGTTCAATTGTTCTAGGATTTATCTATTAGTGTTTAACTTTGGGTGTAATTAGATTCTACTTGATTCTTCTTTTATAAATAGAGGTTGATTGTACTCAATTTTGCTCTAGTCAATGAAAATTTTCACTTATCCAGAAATTCAATTGGAATGAATAATCCTAAATGTTCTAACATGTTTGAAAAGATGTATATGGTATTTTTAAAACATGTATAAATGCAATGTATGTCCTAAGCTCCAAGTTCACATTGTACCTCAAATGGAAGGAGTTTGGACAAATCTTTTTTACATAGATTGAGTTATGACATATTTGAGTAGATCCTAATCTCTAGTATTTACTTTGTCTTAATATTTCAATGGTGCTTCTTCAAGAGTTGACTTTTCATGAAGTTTGAGGTCTTGATAGGCTTGATTCATTTAGAAGCCCTAGACCTTGAAATGCATTTTTCTTGAAGGTAAAGTATCTGAAATACTTAATTTGAAATTTGTCCACTCTATTCAATTTTGTAATCATCAAAAGCAAAAATGGAGTCAATCTATAGTCAACCCTATCAACTGTACTATATGTTGGGTCAGCTATTGCATCTCATCAGGTGCATTTGGTACAATACCTACTATGGACCTAATGGAGGCCTTAGTGTTCTCATGACCCAGGGAATTTGCCCAAGCAAGCTTACCAAATTTACTCCAACACTTATCAGAGAAATGGTTGGAGCGGCCACAATGAATAGATTTCCTTTCATATTTATTGTCACCTTGGCCTTGTCCTCTACCGCGGGACCATCTTTGCCTCTATCCTTACTGTTTCTTCCACGACCTCTGTTTGATTCT
The DNA here is from genome assembly GCF_029961685.1 of Aristolochia californica. Classification (NCBI taxonomy): domain Eukaryota; kingdom Viridiplantae; phylum Streptophyta; class Magnoliopsida; order Piperales; family Aristolochiaceae; genus Aristolochia; species Aristolochia californica. Next base: position 1,178,506 of record NW_027182268.1, read on the forward strand.
AAATATCCTAGAGTATTAAGGCAGATGTGTCAACATTTTTAGCCTCTTACACCCTTGGATGTAATGACAGTCTTTGCACGCATGATTATGTAAAATGCAGTAGATAATGATAGGATATCGTTTGATGCAAGTAACTATGTTTTGATTGCATTGATCTTTGGTCCCAAACCATCTAAAACTTTAGCCACACGTAGTTGTTCCTATTGTTTTCTGTAGATCCCTCTCATCAATAGTACAAGGGTGAAAAATACTTCTCTTGAAGAACCCCTAGTAACTCATTATAGTAAACTATGATTGATTGTTCACCTCACTTAAAAGTTTAATAATTTCACATATAGTTCATAAACTCAAGACAAATTACTCTCCTGTGCATGCAATGCTTCTATAGAGATATCCATTTCCTTTTTAGTCTCACAATTCATAATTTAATTATTTAACTTGGAATAAATGTTATTGAGTAATTGGGTCATAACTTGGCTATGTTCTGCTTCCCAATCATCATTCAAGGGCACTGGTGGATCCTAATGAATTTAGACTTCCATTTGGCCTTGAGATAGATACGAATTGATTTTGACCAACTAAGTTAATTGTGTCAATTTAACCTCTCTATTGTAATCAAAATCAAATATTTGCATGTAGAGCCTCCAAACTCCCTTGAGGTGGTGATTATTTCACCAGGATCAGTCATAAGTACAAGGACTGGCCAGACAAAGAAATTACAGCTCCACACAAATAAATTATCTGTGTAGATTTATGTGGGTGCTACTTCTCAAAAAATTAGGGTTTGGGCAATCACACATATATGTACCCAACAATGCAAAACATTCACTAAGACCTATCAATTCCACTTTAATAATTCCAAAATCCCCTAAAATAGGCTGACATCAGCCTAATAGGTGATGACATAGGCAATTCAACCTAGTATTGGGCTGCGCACTAGGCAGATGGTTTAAACTCAAGTTAGATGTCCCTCTTGGGGCTCTAATCAAGCATCAAATTGCTCCAAAGGCAGTAGAAGTCATCAAACCTAAGGTAATGGCAAAGAATGACTACAAAATTTTGAATTTCTTTCAATCAGTCAAAATCAAACTTTGAAATCCCTCTTTCTATGAGTTTGCTGTCTTCGATCGAGAGTGAGAAGGAACTTCACTAGCTTGTACTCAGGATCTATTGCTCTGATACTTTGTGAAATAATGGATTAAAGGAGATTGAGAGACGAAAGTGTCAAAGTCCTAGGAAAGAGTACTTCCCAGGAAGTCACCCATCCTAGAATTACTCTCGCCTCGCTTAACTACGAAGTTCTGAGTCAGATACCTAGCCAATACAACCCGAAAAGACTAGCCGTTTAAGGTGCGGAAAGCAAGTACCTAACTCAGACCACAAACTCTAACAAGAGTGGACGGAACCACTCTTACACCCACCCCGCCCATTCTGGAGCCGCTTCTCACGGGATACGAACGCGGGCCGTGGCGTGCCTAGCTCTGATACCATGTCAATCTTTCCGAAATCCACGTTTATTTTTCGAAAACAAAGAATCAAAGCAACCCCTTCGATTTTCTGTTCGATACATAGGTATAGAGATTTAAAACAGAAATTACACTAATACCCTTAGAAAATTAGATATTTACAATTTTGTCCCTTATATACGATAACATCCCCCCTCAAATTGATGCTGGGAAATCAACCAACAACAATTTGCCAACCAAAAATTGATGCCGCTGCCAAGTCATAGCTTTAGTGAAGACATCAACCACTTGGAGATCCGAAGAAATGTGAGGAAGAGAGATCACCCGACTATCCAAGCTATCGCGGATAGAATGACAATCAACCTCAATATACTTGGTGCGTTCATAGAAAACAGGGTTGGTGGCAATCTGAATAGCACTAGTGTTGTCAGCATGAAGAGGGGTAGAAGTAGTCTGAGGAAACTCAAGCTCCGCAAGAAGACCGCATAGCCATACAATCTCAGAACAAGCAGTAGACATGGCACGATACTCAGCTTCAGTAGAAGATTAAGAAACACGATCCTGTTTCTTACAACGCCAAGAAATTGAGGCATCACCTAAAAACATACACCAACCCGTAGTAGAGCGACGGGTATCCGGACACCCAGCCCAATCAGCATCACTATAACCAATAAGTTGAAGGGAGGAGCCTGTAGGAAAGAATAACCCACGAGTAGGAGAACCTCGAAGATAGCGGATGATACGCCGAACGGCAGCAATATGGAGATGACGAGGAGAGGACATAAACTGACTGACCTGATGAACGGCATAGGAGATGTCGGGGCGAGTAGTGGTCAAGTAGATGAGACTCCCAACCAAGCGCCGATAGATAGTAGGGTCATCGAGAAGGTCCCCTTCATCTTTCCTGTACCGGACATTGACCTCCAGAGGAGTAGCAACAGAAGAAGTGTCCTCCAAACCAGCCAAGGTAATAATATCTTGAAGATACTTATGCTGGTTTAAGAAAATACCAGTGGCCCGATGATGGACTTCCAGGCCTAAGAAATATGTGAGCTGGCCAAGATCTTTCATATGGAAAGTGGCATGTAACACCTACTGCAGCTTGCGAAGCAGGCCAGAGTCAGTGCCAGTAATAAGGATGTCATCCACATAAACCAAAAGAATGACCATGCCCGCGGTAGACTTATGATAGAAGAGAGATGAATCATACTGATTCTGTGTAAACCGGTGGAGAATCAGAGTGCCACGAAATTTCTCAAACCAAGCCCGGGGGGCTTGCATAAGCCCATACAGAGGACGACGAAGTTTGCAAACCTGATCAGGAGAGGAGGTAGGCATACCCGAGGGGAGCTTCATGTATACATCTTCCTGGAGGTCACCGTGGAGAAAGGCATTCTGCACATCCATCTGATGCAGCGGCCAAGACTGAGAGGTTGCAATCGCGAATATAGTACGGACCGTGGTCATCTTGGCAACCGGCGCAAATGTCTCCTCATAGTCAATCCCATATTCATGTTTGTTGCCCAGAGCTACTAGGCGAGCTTTGTACCAATCCAAAGAGCCATCAGAGCGAAGTTTAACCGAGAAAACCCATTTACTGCCAAGAGGCTTAATCGGAGGAGGGCAAGGAACCATATCCCAAGTGTGATTCTCCTCAAGTGTTTGAAGTTCTGTGGCCATGGCATGCTGCCAACACTCATGGACCATAGCATGTTTGTAACAAGTGGGAATGGAAATAGAGGAGAAAGAAGTGACAGGAGATACAGTGGAGGAGAAACCATACCAATGAGGAGGCCGAGAAGGGCGAGTAGATCGGCGAAGAGCGGGGGAAGCTGGAGCAAGAGGAGGATCAGGCGCCAGGACAAGATCGGGAGGGGGCACAAAGGAAGTAGAACCAAGCTCATGGCCACTACGTCTGCCATACACAAAACCAGGTTTGAACCGTTCCACAACTGGCGGAGAATCATCAAAGCAAGGGAGAAGAGATAAAGAAGCAGACGGCGGCTCAACATGAGATTGAAAAAAAAATTGATTTTCAAAGAAAACCACATTCCGAGAAACACGTAGACGACGAGCAAGTGGATCATAACAAACATAATCCTTTTGAGGGATAGCATAACCAAGAAAAGCACATTTAACTGATTGAGCTGTAAGTTTATGTCGTTCATGAGCAGGAACATGCACAAAACAAACACAACCAAAAGTTCGAAGAGCAGAATATAAAGGAGTACGGCCAAACAACTTAAAGAAGGGAGAAACATGATGTAATATAGGAGAAGGTAAACGATTGATCAAATGAACTGAAGTAGAAAGCGCTTCACACCAAAAACGAGAAGGAACAGAGGATTCAAGTAAAAGGGTGCGGACCACATCAAGAAGATGATGATTTTTCCTCTCAGCAACACCATTTTGTTGCGATGTCGAAGGACAGGAGCGCTGAGAGACGATCCCTATGCTTTGAAGAAAGTCTTGAAACGCATGAGACATGTATTCGCCACCAGAATCAGAGCGTAAGACTTTGATTTTGGTAGAGAATTGAGTCTCTAGAAGCGCAAGAAAACGCTGGAATGCCAAAAAAACGTCGGTCTTAGCCCGTAGAAAGTAAACCCAAGTAAACCGACTACAGTCATCAATAAAGGTGACAAAGTACTTGTAATGCGCATGAAAAACAACAGGAGCAATTCCCCAAACATCAGTATAAATAAGATCGAAACATCGTAAAGCATGAGAGGCATTGTGAGGAAAAGGTAAAACTTTACTTTTGCCAAGTTTGCATGACGGACATTCAAAAGAAAGATCAAGAGAAGAACACACTTTATGTCCCAAAACACCTGAATTAAATAATTTTCGAAGTACATCAGAGTTGGGGTGGCCGAGACGTTTATGCCACATCTGAGGCCCAAAATTAACAACACGACATGCAAAAAAAAAAAATGGAAAACTAGGATAAAGAGGAAAGAGTCGTTCCACTTTAGGCCCCTTCGCGATCATCGTCCTGGACACTTGATCCTGCACAACACAACCAGATCGAGAGAAATGGACATTACAATTATTATCGACCAATTGACCAACAGAAATAAGATTTGTGGAGAGGTCAGGAGACTCAAAAACATCAGTTAAACAAGAGGAAAGATCACCAACAGCACTGATAGGCAGAGAACTGCCATCAGCGGTGTTAATTTTCTAAGGGCCATCATAATTGCGGACATTGGAAAGAGAAACAACAGTATTGGTCATGTGATTAGAAGCTCCAGAGTCAAAATACCATGGCTTAGAAGAAATGTTAGGATTACCTGAGAGCCCAAAAGTAGAGAAAGCAGAAAGGATCATCTGTTGTACCATCTCAGGAGTGAGTGTGGTCGGTGGGGCGGAAGTTGTAGGTGCAGCAGGAACAACCGACGAGGCAGTAGACAATGCAAGAGGAACAACCGGCGAGGCAGCAGGCAAGGCCGTAGAACTAGAGGTACCAACGTAGGCAGGATAAGCAGTATCCGGCTGCCGTGGAGGTCGAATGGAGCAAGTAGTGATGATATGTCCGGGTTTCCGGCAGTAGCTACAAAACTTTCTAGGGCAATCCCGAGAAACATGACCAAAAGCTTTACAACAATAGCGCTGAACAGGACGCATGTCTCGTCCCTTATTCCTCGCCTGGGTGGCATAAGCCACAGTGACAGGGGCACTAACGTCAGCCCGATGTTCGATGCCAGCCTGGGTGGCTAGACGCTGCTCCTCACGGAGGAGTTCACTGAAACAAGCAGCTAAAGAGGGGACAGGATGACGATTCATCAAATTAGACCGTGCAATGCCAAAAATCGGAACGGAGCTTCATCAAGAATTGATCTCTCTTGCTTGTTTCATGCACTGCTTGAATAGCAGAGAGAGCTATAACGGGAACAGTAGAATGAACAATGTCGGCGTAGTCAGCCCAAAGGTTTTTAAAACCTGAAAAATATTCCTCGATGGATAGACTACCTTGTGTGAAATGAGCCATCTCATACTCCAATTGAAAACGCCGAGCCGAGTTGTCTTGATGATAAACTTGGGCGAGATAACACCACATGTCAGCCGCAGTTCGATAAGGCCGCAAGTTGAGAACAAAGTGAGGCTCAACGGAGCCAAGGATCCAGGTCATGACCCTAGCATCCTTGACTGTCCACTTGGACAAAGCCTCGGCCTCCCGAGGTGCAGGATCAGTCCCATCTATATGACCCCATAACTCCTTTCCCGTGACAAATAGACGAAACTGAAATTCCCAGGCACTGTAATTTTTACCAGTGAAACGGAGGGGGAACTGGTCGACCTTATCAGATGACATGAGGCCCCTACGTGAAGATGAGCCACTCTCGAGTGGCTGCAGTGGTAGAAAAGGGTCGCGGCAGACGCTGCGACACGTGTACCGAGCAAAAGAAACGTCGTGGGGTGGGCTCTCGTTGCACACCAAAAAAACGAAGCCAATGACCCCATCGAACACCAAGAACAACCCGTCCAAGACCAAAAACGAAGATACCCGTCGAACACCAGAAAACCGAAATGCCCGAGAGAGGAGCTGCCGAAATTCGCTAAAGCCGAGAGAGGAACCTCCAAAATCCAAAAGAAAAACCCACAAGACCCTCCGAAAGCCACTACAAATCGAAAACCGAGAGAGAGGGAAAGATAACTCACCTCTGAGAGCACAACGCCGAGCCGATTTCTCCACCACCGAACCGAGATCGCTGAAGGCGCCGAAAAAGCTAGGAAAAACAAAAATCAGGACGCAAGCTCTTACAAGAGTGGACGGAACCACTCTGACACCCACACAGGTTTACTTCAAAAAAAAATTAGTAATTCTAGGATGGGTGACCTCCTGGGAAGTACTCTTTCCTAGGACTTTGACATGGTATCAGAGCTAGGCACGCCACGGCCCGCGTTCGTATCCCGTGAGAAGCGGCTCCAGAATGGGCGGGGTGGGTGTCAGAGTGGTTCTGTCCACTCTTGTTAGGGTTTGTGTTCTGAGTTAGATACTTGGCTTTCCGCACCTTAAACGGCTAGTCTTTTCGGGTTGTATTGGCTAGGTATTTGACTCAGAACTTCGAAGTTAAGCAAGCCTGGGCGAGAATAATTCTAGGATGGGTGACCTACTGGGAAGTACTCTTTCCTAGGACTTTGACAGAAAGAAGAAAGGAGAAGGAGAATGGAACTGCTGAAAGAGAGCAATGGAACCCCTAATTCTCTTATTAATTTAAGTGAAAACGGGCAAAATTACATAAATACCCTCCATACACATAACAGCTTATAAATCCTAAGATACACCTCCAAGTTACATGAAAATCAAACATAGAAACATCTAAACATGCTGAGTAAATCAGTAACTTCACTAGGAACTACAGACAATGTAAAATTACTAAATTGTTCCTTCTACAGTTTTCTAGCATGTAGTTTTCATAATACTTGATATGCAGAAGCACACTAGCAAACATGAAAAGAGCTTGTGATCTTATTTATTTAGGTTTGCAGCTTTGCCCTGGTAATCTGTCCCTGTCAAGACAAGTGTAGTCTTGCATTCTCTGCATCAAGGATTGTTTTCCTTGACTTGCTGATGTGGTTTAAGATTGTTTCGTAACCTTAACCTTCTGATGTGTTTTGTACAACAAATACAACTATTGTTTCTGGTTTAAGATTAGCCTATTTGCTGATGTAATTATTCTATGACGTGGTCCGTTGTTCTGCTCTACAATTTGGTTGTTTAGATCATCAGTCGACTGTTGATACCGCTCTCAATCTTTGGACATTTAAAAGGAAGGTACCAAGTTTAAGCGTGGCTAATTCTCGAACTCCACACGTCTCTATGTAGCTCAACAATTATTTACATAATATGTAGGGAAGTGGCTGCAATTCATCCGTACACCAATTAGATTGCGAGAGCTCTACAACATGAGAGGCAGATTGTAAAGTTCAATTGTTAATGACAACTTAATTATCTGCTTTTATGATCTCCTCTTGTCCTTGCATGTTATACTTACATCTTTAATTTCATGAATTTTCAGCTGGATTATTCTAAGCCTCATCCTTGTCTACAAATCAGTAGATAAAAAACAGTGAGTTGAACTTTTCAAACCGAAGTTCATGTTATCAGGATCGTGGTATAAAACAAATTGGTCTAGTTCTTGGTGTTCTCTCACGTCACTGGAATATAGTGTTTGCTTATATGTTTGTGTATGCACTAACAAAAGATACATAGGAGAATATTTTCCAAGCCATACTGTCTTTCAAACTTAATATTGATTATTTTTAAATCTTGGCGACTATTTTACCACTAAAGTCAACACAAGATACGTACCCTTAATTGAAATTTGGCATATTAAGCATATGAAATTTAGACAATTTCATTTGGAAATATGACATTAAAAAATTCATATTTGAAAGTTACCCTATTTTATTTATTAGACAAAGGGGTAATTTTCAAATATGACAATCTTAGATATCATATGTAGTTAGGTTAAATTGCATATTTTAAGTAAGGCCTTGTGATCAAGGATAATAACAAAGTTAATAAATTTTTAAAAAATAAAAATGATTAATTTCTCATTTTATTTTAAAAAAGACGGTCATTGTTCCTACCCTCTTCATTGCAGAGGAAAGAAAGCCGCAGATTGCAGTCGTTCAAGATAAGGAAGGCTATTCGTGCGCGATGATGAATGATCCTGATCCTCTCCTTTGAACTGCTCGCTGAAGTGTTCGTCTCATCATTCCTTGCAGCCGTCATATTTCTACCCGCTCTGATCGTACTCCCGAAGCTCAAAAGATCACATCTGCTGGTACCCTTTCTGTCCCATGAAGACGATTACAGGTATATAAAGTCCTATCCCAGGAGAAGGAACTGCCCCTGTTCCTCATGCAGAGTCTTTATCTCCACCCCTTCCTACTTTAGAAATTTATACCTCCACGTCCGAAACGTAACTAGGTTATGCATGTTCAAGGGCTCTGAGAATTGTTAAGCCATCCATTTTTTCAGATTTCCAGTACCTGAAAGATTCTTTGCACTCAAAGTACTTTTATACTATGTTTTGGATGTTCTCTTTAGCTCTTCTAATCCAGCCTATCTTCTTCGTTTATCCAATTAACATAACAGATGACTTGCAGCTTGCAGCTTGCATTTCCATTGGCTCACTATCAAACGTATTCGAGCGGAGAGCTTTTCATGGAGCACGAGTGAAGATCTCCTTCTCCCTGCGACAGGGTAATGGTGGGAGCTTAAAAATATGAAAAAAACAAGCAGAGAAATCAGAGGGATAGAGAGAGAGAGAAGGGATTCCTCTGCTTTAGTCCTATACAACGTTTTGACACCCCAAATGAATAAGCATTAATTGTCCAATCTAGACGTGGCGAGAAAATGATAAAAGACTGCTCAGAAAGCTTAAATCCACCCCAAAGACAATGAACAGAGCATAACATAAAGCTTTCTATCTTTGAATAAACATAGGATTCAGCTACATTAATTTTACACATTCTATAGAAAAGATTTAGCCAAAGCAGCAAAAGCATAGGGAAAAGCTTTAAGAGAGCTTTCTATATTCAGGATGAGGAAGATTCATCGGCGAAATCATATAGACACATATCAGCCCGCATAGGGAAACTTTTAGTTTCGTAATTGATACTTGATAGGACCTGAGAAGCGGTAAATAGGTGGGTGTTAAACACACCCTTTATCCCCTCGTTCAAATTGAAACGCCTGGCATTAAAAAAATTCAAATGTCTCACATTAAAAATTAAAATGATACCTGTCCTCAACTAAAATTATAGAAATACACACAATCATATAAGAACTCAAAATAATATTACTCTAAAAACGTGAAACTCAGTCAAGACATCATTAACACAACATAGAAACTTTTGTGGGTCATGGGGTTTTCTTCCATTATCGTTTTATGTAATAAATGGCAAAGCAAAATACTGAACAAATGAGTAAATTTTAAAATAAAAACAAAAATTGGTGCATGAGGCTTTCGACCACTCCATCGATTTAGCCCTTTTTACTGAATTTACCTTTGTGGGCTACTGACAAAAATGAAAAAGAAAAAGACCATAGAAAGATACCGAAAGTAACTCATTTGCTTTGAGTTGCACCAAAAATGTAATGTATTTTATATTGGTAATCTACTGGCGCCATGGCTAATCTACATCATTGCAAATATTCACATGCACATCAAAACAGTACCAGTCCTAACTAGTATCTCACAGAAAAAAAAAAAAAAACACATAAAACCACTAGAATACAGTTGGAGCGCTTCATTGCAATCTCCTCCACTCATTTGACCATTTCCACTATTACTGAGATCAGACACCAACCTCAAAAATGGGTCGTCAGATTTCATACCTTCTAGTGGCTTCAGATCTGTCAGATCACAGCTAATAACTAGTAAGCCTTTGACATTCTGTCTCAATCCTCACCAGACATAATCATCTTTAACGCACTGCAGCCTGGACGGTTTTCTCGTCCAATCAGAGAATCTTCTCACCAGTGATTTCCATCTTGCATCTTTTGAAAAATGTAAATCATCAATTGTTAAGAAATAAGCAAGCAAAAGGATAGCTAAATCCTTGCAACCTCAGGCCTGAAGCACCTGACAGTGGACAATATGACTCCTCAACCCATTTCGACCAGCAATGCTTGACCACAAGTTTGTAACAAATGTTTTGAAGTGGCCTTTTCCTGCAATAGTCTCCCAGAGCTCAGCATTATCATCCACATTCTTCTCGGGACTTGACACATCCACCACACTAATACTCATGTTATTACGAATAATGCAAAGTTTTCCATTAAGAGAAACAAGTGATGCAGCTTCCAAAGCCCTCGAACTACCTAAGTGAATCTTACTATCAATAAACTTGTTCCAAGAATCAGTAGTTTCATCATAGACTCTGAGCTTGCATCCATCCCTGCAATCAAGTGCATACAGCTTTCCATTCAAGGAAATGCTAGGGTTTCGCCAACCTGCAACCATCCCATCATTTATAGGCATCCAACTGTTAGTTGCAGGAAGATAGACTTCACTCATCACCTGGCGGTGGGAACCAAGCCCTTTCAGAAACCACCTTCCATCATACACGACTCCAATGAAGGGCACCATAGCAGTACTCATATCAGCAATAAATGTCCATCGATTCTTGTTTGGATCATAGACCTCAGCTGATCTTAGTGTCCTTTGGATCCCTTCACATTCCCCACCTGCAACATACAGGCAGTTGTTTATCACACATGAGCCAAAAAAGTGCCGTTTCCGCAACATATGTGGAGCTCTGTGCCATTTATTGGTTCGGGCATTGTAGAATATGACACGGCGCATGGAGCCATGAAGAGGGTCCTTCCCTCCGAACAAATAAAGGTGACAACCACTAAGAACTGCACACCCAAACCCAAGTGCTTCTGAATATTCAACTGGTACAGGTGGAAGTGGCTGCCAAAGCTGATATATTGGGTCGAAAGCATGCCAAGAGATCCTGCCATCACGGTCTCTTTTAATCACATAAACCCACTCTTCTGCCATTCCAAGGCTCTTCCTCAGAGAATAGAAAAAGTTTCCAGCCAAGAGTCGATACCACCTTTTGCAAACTAACCGAAGCTTACGATGTTCAACTCGCGGGACACGGATGAGACAAGCTATTGCAAGATCATCAGGCAGTCCAGGCAGGAGCGGCGGCTGAATTCGGTTTCTCTCCTTGCGCGAGTTCTTTGATTTGGGTGCATGAGGTTTGATATCAGGTTGGATACATAGTTTGGCCCCAGGAACAAATTTGCGGGCCCCTGCAACAGTTTTCAAGCCTGAATCAACTCTACAGTAGCATGACACGGATTCTACCTGCAGTTATTCAATGTTAGACAAAGACTCACATAAAAAACAACTAAAAAATGAAACTGTTCAGAGATAAAACACAAGTGGTGAATAACCACTTGCAGAAATCATGATGAACACTTGTAAAAAGAACTACCAAGCAGTTAAAACATCTGTATAAATGCAATATAGGGAAGAACCAGTGCAAGTAACCCATACTAAGCCTAGGATATTGAGGTTCCTACACATGATTTTTGTGCAATGACATCCAATTTTGTCAATGATTATTCCCTTTAAGCTTGAAGATAAATGAAAACCATAGAGATCAGACACACTGCAATCTGCTACATTACTGTTTTTTATTTTTATTTTGGTTGAAAATGTGGAATCTGCCACATTACTTGACAAGGAAAGAATGAGTATTCAGGCCAGTGAACTAAATTTTTGAACATCTCTTCTCTGTCAACAACTTCAATATCACTGTTACTCGTGAACTCAAAGTCTGAAACCACCCCAAAACGAGTACCTAATTTAAAAGGACATTCCCAACCAATACAGGCAGAATCATTCAAACATTAACTAATGCTGGATTATTCACCCAATACCAACTCAGTTCTTAGTCTCAAACAACCAGCTTGAGACGTGTACATACAAGCTGTTGATTTGACCAGGCCTGAGATAAGAGAGTTTTTACTGACACTCCCTCATTTGAAACTTAAACAGAAGAGATGTTTTGCAAGGTGGAGAATGAACAAACGGATTTGAGTATAGATTTGCTCCCATACCATATTCATGTTGAGTCCAAGTCCATCACATATTGACTTGCCAATTTAGGGGTCATTTCCCAACTAATAAGCTTGAGATTAGCCAAACATGGAATAATTCACCCACACTAAACTTATTTCACACTTAAACATCTATTTTGAGAAGTACAAACACAGAAAACTGCCCCTTATACATGCAGATCCTAGAGATTGTTCTACCCTCTTAACTTGGAAGAAATGAACCAGGCCATTAACCGATAAGAAATGATAAACCCAATAAAAATTTGACTACTGCAAATTGCATAGAGATACGTTGATGCCTATCAAAACCTTAACTTGGAAGATTTTGTGTTAATAGGCCCAACCTGCTCTTATGCAGACAAATTTCGCTTGACTAGATGATAAGTAAACACTCTGGCAGACATACATTCCAGCCACCTAATGCAAAATACGAACCTAAGAAGATTCTAGAAAAAATAAAAAAGAGACTGTGAAACAAGGACGGTATCATTGCATATGTATTTGCTATGATGATTAATCAACTTGAGACCTTCCCTGGATTATCTGATCAGGCAATTGACCTGAGCACCCTCCACACTATGGCAGAGTGAGGGAGGAATATTCTAGATGGCTAACTACAAATACATCAAGAGAACCTCACAAGGCAAAGATTTCAGTAACTCAATCAACAAGTTTGAATATATCTTTTAACCATTGCCTACATCAATGTGGGCTCTTCTGAAAACAATGGACCTACACATATCAATTTAGATACAGATGGGGAGAAGTCAGTAAACTCTATAAGGTCACCAAATTTTCAAAGAAGATATAATCCAGAGAAGGGGTGCCAGTTTGTGTGCGGCTTGGGCTCAACTCGGTTTAAGCTCGATTAGGTTTGATTTATTTTTGAGCTCAAATCAAGCTCAAGCCTTAAATAAGGCTAGTTTACTGAATCAAGCTGAGCTCAAGTTTTATGTTGTTTGGTTTGAGGCTTGTCAAGCCAACTCATGATACTTTATATAATAAGAATGTATTAAACACTAACACTTCTGTTCTTTCGTTTTTGGTAAAAGAGGAATTGTTAACAAAGCAATCATCAAAAATAAAGAATAGTCTCTCTCTCTCATTTACAATAAGTATAATGTAAAACAGGTACTCTGCCAAAATAATTAATGATCCAGAGATGATCATCTTTTATTATTGGGTTTGTGCAAAAAATTCTAATCAGCCTCTCCTCTTCCTTAAGTATCTCGTCTCTCCTTTCTTTCTCCTCCTATTCTTACCATTTCTTTTCTTCCATCTGTATACTTCTCTTTGTTCTTTCTTCACTCCCATCTTCTTCTCTTCTTCTCACTTCTTCTTCCTCTTCCGTTGTTTCTCTTCTTCTTCTTTTTTTTCAGTCTCTCATTCTGTGGATAGGGGACGGCAGCATTACCCCTTCCAGTACAGTGAAAGGGAAGGGTCATACCCCCCTCCCTCCAGCCTTTTTATTTCTTCTCTTTCTTTGTCCTGTCTTATTTACATCTTAACCTCTTCTCTTTCTTTCCTGTCTCTTTTACTTCATTCAGTATGCAGTGATGGTGCACTCAACCCACCCATTTTCCTACGCTTATTCAGCATCCTCTGAAGGACTAGATACTCGATAGGATAGTCTGCCAAGGGAGAAACTGATACCAGAGGAACTAGAAGTGCATTACTCCATAAGGTTTTATCATGAATGTATTCCAGAGAGTGCAATCTCCAGCTAAAGATTGTTTTCAAGAAGGTAGTTTCACAATATGAAATCCTTGGCAGAACTGTATCTCTGCATGACAATAAAATAATTGATGTTCTTTATCTCTAATAACTGACAAACTCAAGACAAGTAACAGTGTCATTTATACATACGGTCAGGCAGAATGACATACTATAAGACATGTCCAAGTGTCAATATGTCAATTAAAATAACCACCTTGGTCATTTTAACTATATCAAATTATCTGATTCTAAAAGAACAACTAGCCATAAGAAGATGGCCAAGAGAAATGCAGAAAATTTGAGAATGAATCTCAAAATATAGGTCAGCTGGAGGTTAATGTGTAAAGAAGGTTAAGACCAGCAAATAGAAAATACCTAAGAAAGCCAAGACGGTTTGCAAAATAAATGCAGCAATGTATAGCAGCCCAATCCACAAAGTATTCAGACTCACTTTGACCAGATAGGAATCAGGCAGACTTATCTCAAGAACACCAACCAGGTTCCTCACCCAACGGCACATATCAAATTCATAACCTTCAAAAGCTTATGGATATCACTAAATGACATCGTCTGCAGATTTCTGTTCCAATCTGATACTCCAAACTTATGAATTTTGGGTATTTTCAGAAACAGCCGTATCCTGAGCTCATATTTAAAAGACAGAATAAGCATTTGAAGGCCAGGCTATAAAAATTTGATAAAGTCCAAGTAAAATTAATTTTGTAGTTTAAACTTTGAAAGAAAAAAAAAATCATTTTTTCAAGAGAAAAAAACTAATAAGACTGAAGATATAACAACAGAAGAAAAGAAAAAAAAAATAGATTGTTATTACATATGCCACCATATCACTCAATCAGAAAAAAATGAAACAGAGTATCCCGGTGATTGTTAGACTGAAGATGAACTAGTAAATAAGATCAGAAAGATGAACAGACGTGAACTGAAGAATGACATCAATTGGCAACATCAACCACTTTGGCCTGAACTGCACATGTCGGAGAACTACATTTGATTAATTTCAGTAACATCCAGTTGAAAGGAATAAAATGGTATTAAAAGGACTGAAATCAAAATTCGCGCCACAAATACAACGAGCATCTGCTTTTGGCGTTAAACGCAGTTTCACACTGCTATTTCTCAAGAAGACGTCATTGAAGAGAAAATTAGCCAGCAAAATCCAAAATCGGTTCAAAGCACAGTGAAATTTGTACATTAAACCTTAATTTGGACCAAAATTTGCAGTTTCTGCACGCACTTACGGTACATTTCAGAGACTAGTGTGAGGAAGATGAAAACCCCCAATTAAGATTAGAACCGAACTAACCAGAGGAGCATGAACTCGAATACCACTTCTGTGCGCAGTCGAAGAACCTTCAGCGGTCTCCATCTCAGAAACGCACTTCCAACATCTGAAGAAAGAACCCCACGAGGTGTAATGAAAAGAACACCAAGGAGCAGAAATGCGAAGAGTCTCAGGTCGAGATAGCCGCAGAAGAAGAAGTCCCTTCCTCCTTGCAGCAGATGGGAAGCAATGGTCGTAGTCCCAGTTCGACCTGACTCTTTCTCTGACTATCTCGGCGGAGAAATGAAAACAATGAAAAGATCATCTTCAAAACGTGAGCTCGGTACATTTCTTCTCCTCTCTCTCGAACTGAAAATTACAGCTGGAGCCTGGACCCATAGCTCTCACCAACTTGTAATTTTTTTAAATGCTTTCTGTTTTTGGTTGGAATATATTAAATCAAAAGCTGGAGACTTTCTGATCAGCGAGCAAGAAGCTAGTGTGCAATTCCTTCCGTCACCCGCTGTCACAAAACAATTAAAGAAAGGGGGTCTCTTTCTACAAAAAAACTATTTTTGAATTATGTGTCTAGAGTGTAAATGGATTGGATTCAGTCAAAGATATTGGACTTCTGGATCTATTCATTTTCGGATATCTGAAAACTACCTACATGAAGCATGAAGACATGACGACTAGAGTAATGTAAATGAAACTCAAGAACTCTAACCGTGTAACATAACAATCAACAAGACTTCAATCCAAGGTAAAACAAGAGCTTTTAGAGCTTTAACGTAAATAATATACAAAACATGTTTTTTTTATGCATATTAATGCTTTCAACTTATTAGAAACCTTTAAAATCAATTTTATCATGCTTAGATGCCTAGTTAAAAAAATAGCAATTGGCATGATCGATCATACTAATAGTAGTGGGCGATCAACCAAAGTGCAAATTGGCAAGCAGTGTATAGCATGATTAATCAGCCAATTTGGATTGATTAATCACCCAGACTTGTACCAGAATGAGTTATAAAGCATGATCAATCATCCCCTCCTGACTGAATGCATACTTAGTCTAGACATTGAAAATATAAGACATAACCTATCATACCTAACATATTGATCGATCATCCCTACCCAACTGATTGCATACCTAGTCAAGGCATGATCGATCATACCTAACATATTGATCTATCAGACAAAACCATGCTTTTAAGGTACATAAGGCATGATCTTTCAAACCTTTTATATTAATCGAACATACTTAATTTTACACAACCAGAGCTTCATTGTATGATCGATCAATCAAATAGGACTGTTCGATCAACTTACACTCGATTGATTGATCATACACTTCCATTGGTTTATCATTATGTGTGTCAACTTTATGTAAATGACTACATAATGGCTAATTTTGTAGGGATTCTTCAAACAACCCCACCAAACATGTTTTAGACAATTGATTGAGCATTT
Source organism: Aristolochia californica (assembly GCF_029961685.1). Taxonomy (NCBI): domain Eukaryota; kingdom Viridiplantae; phylum Streptophyta; class Magnoliopsida; order Piperales; family Aristolochiaceae; genus Aristolochia; species Aristolochia californica. The sequence goes on from NW_027182268.1 coordinate 1,195,037, forward strand.
AACTTGTAATTTTCAAAGCATTCAATAGCCATCCTCTTGAAATCACTTTACAAGCCCACTTTTCAAAGAAAAACTCAATTATGGCAAATCTTCATCATTCCTCTCCAAAACTCTATGCATCCTAGTTAATTCAAGTTCCACTACACTCTCTATTGCGCCGATAGATTGGAGACTTGGATCTCGCTAGGAAAAGGTTGATTCTCCCTTATGCAAAAGGTGTAATCTTTTTTCATCTAGGACCGACATCTAGATATGAAGCCTTGGTAGAACTAGAATCTAGCTATACAATCTAAGAGGAGATTTATAAAAATCATGTATTGAGCATTACACATGGCTTAAAAAAGAGTTTAGATACTTTTCTAGTTCATAGAGCTCACTAGTGGAATTTTCCAAGCAAGGGTTTTATGCGGATGAATACCAAATAGAGAAACATCGATAATAAAAATTCTCTATTGTGATTTGTGCATGTTTATTTAATTGCTACTTTAATTTTCATTTGAACACTGGAGTTTAAATTGTAATATCTCAATTCACTCTCCCTCTCGAGAAGCCACTTGGGTCAATAATTAGTATCAAAACGGGTCATTAGATTTCTGAAATCAAAATCTCACTTGATTTCATCATTTGGACTTCATGGCATCTCAAGACAAATTTTTCATTCCTGAAGGACAATCAGGCAGCAACTGTGTCCCAATGTTTAATAGAACAAACTTTGGTTATTGGAAGGTGAGAATAGAATTCTTCCTCCAATCCATGGATTGGGACATTTGATATGTGACCATGAATAGGCTATTTGAGCCACAAACATTAGAAAACAATCACTTGATCTCAAAAGTATACAATGATTTAACTAAGGAAGATAAAGACTAACATAGGAGCAACTCAAAGCCCATAAATTTGCTCCTTTGTGCCTTGGGTCCCAATGAGTTCAATAGAGTCTCCACAAGTAAGACTGCAAAAAAAAAAAAAAAAAAAAAAATTGGGACAAGTTGGAACGACTCATGAAGGAACTACAAAGGTCAATGACTCTAGGATTAATTTATTTATCGCCCAATATAACAAATTTAAAATGAATTTGAGCAAAAAAGTAGTTCACATGAACTCTAGGTTCTCCCACATACTCATTGAGCTAAACATACTTGGGAAGAAATTTTCCTATATAGAAGAAATGATAGACTCTTTAAGGCACTTCCAAAATCATGGAATATGAGAAGGATCGCTATTCATGAAAATGCAAACTTTAGACAATGAGCTCGAAGAGCTACTTGGCATCTTCCACACCTATGAGATGGAAACATAAGAGAAGGATCAAGACCAATCCAAGAGAAGAAACATTGTTCTTAAATCCAAATCCGGTGAAGGGTCTAGTGAAGGCAACTCCAATGAGACATTACTAGGCATCTTCAAAAAATGTATAGAAAGAAGAAAAATTTTAGGAGAGACAATTCAAGGGTCAAAATGAAAAATCTTTTAAGAAATATGATGTTTGTTATGAGTGGAGTAAAGCAGGGCATATAAGAAAGAAGTGCCCAGACTTAGAAGAGATCCACAAGAAAAAATCTAAAGAACAAGAAAAATAAAGTGTTGATCTTAGTTTGGGATGTGATGGAAGAAGAATCTAACACTCTAGAGAAGAAGAGAGTGATATGGGCCTCATAGCCATAGCGAATGAAGATTCCACTACTTCAAAAGAGATAAGTGATTCTAACTATGAAAAAGAATTAGACCTTTTACTTGAAAAATCCATTCAAAGTCAAAATAAGTATAAGAAAAAATGCATTACTCAAAGAGATAATATTATTGTTGAAGATCAGGTATGGAAGAGTCTTACATGACTCTCATAGTAAGAAGTGTCACAGAGCCAGAATTAATAAGGTGGAGGCCAAGAAGAATGTTATACGAGATTTCACAAAAAAATCTCAGTTAAAGGTATTTTAATTATATTAGTCTTTTTTTATATCTAGTTGTCCAATTGTTCTAGGACTTATCTTTGAGTATTTAACTTTGGTTGTGATTAGGACAATAGTAGTTTAATTGTAATTGGATTCTACTAGTTTCCTCTATTATAAATAGAGGCTCATTGTATTTAGTTAAGATCAAGTTAGTGAAGTTTTTCTAGTTTTTCATAAATTCAACATGGTATCAGAGCGGGTTATATGAGTTGACTCGTTCAACCCACAAAGATAATGTGATCATTTTTTTTATCTATCATCTCTAGTAGTTTAGGTATGTATTGTATCTTTTTTTCTTGTCCAAATACTTGTTGTCTTCTTGGCTTTCGCACATCTACAATAAACTTTTCATATTTTAAATTATATATTTTTGGAAAGGTATCCAAGTCTACTTTAAAAATCAAAAATAATTTTTGCATTTGAAGATTTATACAAAGAGAAATCGATATGTGAAGCAACAAAGGTTAGACTACAAGAGAGGTTCGAGTAGCAATAGAAAACTTCAACTTTTGAGACATTTTATACCATCAAGAATGAGAATTTATATATATAATTATATATCAAAATAAATATATGTAAGTCTATTTTCTTACCTATCCAAAAAATTCTCAAATTGGTGTTTTTTAGAGAGATATCAATTTCTCAAGAGTCAATGGTCATGCAGGTCAAAGAAGAAAGAGTATTCAGTTAGTATACTTATTATTTCTCTAATAATAAGTATATTTTATAAATAAATATTATACTTTTATAAAAGGTATAAATTATAGTTTCATAAGGAAAAAATTTCTTGTCAATTTGATCTATATGTAAGGAGATATTAGTATTGGAGTCGGCAAAGGTCAAGATACATAATAAATAAAATAAAGAAGTCATAATAGATTCGAGAACAAAGATTTTTATGTAAAATTAATATAAATTTAAACATCTTTGAGTCTAGTTCCTTGAATAACAAACTATTTGTCATTATAAGCTATATTTTTGGAGATATTGATATCATAAGAACCAAAGGTTAGTTCTGCCAAAAATCTCTTTTTTTTTCCTATTTTCTCTCCTTTTATCTCTCCATGGATTGATGTGAATTGAGTTTCCTTTTTTCATAAAATTTGAGTTCTCTAGCGAAATTTCTCTTAGAATCAAAGAGTTTTGGTCTACTTAATCACTCCATGATGTCCTCATTCAAGACATGCAATATCTTGCTTCAATATTGATTTCGAGTTTTGCATTTTTGTTACTTGGTTGTGATTTTAGGATTCCAATTATTTGGTCACCTTAAAAATTATACTCGGTCAAATTTTTAAGTTCTACTGTTATAGCCTCCCCTGTTAAAAAAAAAGAGGTCACTTTTGAAGTATGAATGTTGTATAATCACCTCCTTCCGGTTAAAGTTATTTTCTTTTAGTATTTCTTTAGTTTATGTTGAAAGACATAGACAAATTTATGTGGCATTATTGTAAATATCTTACGTTTTCTGTCTCTTCTTCACTCTCTCTAGGGTGAAGGGCATACTTGTAATTTATGTACTTTTACATCTATAAATAAAGGTTAAGGGGGAGGGTTGAGTATTCGACCACAACCCTTATTCTCTCCTTTGTTCTCTCCTCTCTCCTAGCCGCCCTTCTTCCCTTCTTCTTCCCTTTTCTTTCATTATCTTAGGTTGAAAACCTTATAGTATGAAATCCTAAAATCAACATGGTATCAGAGTTATCATTTTAGGATTCCAATTATTTGTTCAAATAATGATTCATGAAAAATTGGGTGGTATGGAGGTACTGCAATTTTTTTGACAATACCTGAATCAAAGGATGAACATATTACTTCTTTTTCTTCTGCTAAACTATTGTTGGTATAGGTACTATTAGTTGGTATTGTCAAGAGGTTAGCCAATACAACCTAAAAGACTAGTTGTTTAAGTGCGGAAAGCCAACCTAATCAAGAGAGATGGACCGGAACCACCTCTTACACCCACCCCGCCCCTTACCGCTCCTCGCGGGATTCGCAAGCGGGACGTGTCGGACCTGGCTCTGATACCATGTCAAGAGACTGGCCAATACAACCTAAAAGACTAATCGTTTAAGTGCGGAAAGCCAACCTAATCAAGAGAGGTGGACCGGAACCACCACTGACAGATATCTGCTACTAATCTACTGCTATGAATGTTCCTTTGCTGCCCAAGTTCCTTTGTTTTCTCATATCATCTGCTCATCTTCTCATATGTTATCGATACACTTCTGCAACACTAGTTGAGTTGGAAATCATGCACACAACTGCTGCATGAATCATATTGTTATTTGCATACTTAGTTGTGTGGGTAAAGTTTGTATTTTTTCCCCTCTCTCTCTATTTTGGAACCTACGTTAAGTGATTCCCAAAGATCAAGTTTGAAGACCAGCAGAACAAAACACAAGGTCGTCCCTGTTGATCATCCCACAGCTTCATCCAAAGACCTTGAACCTACACAGGTAGAGTCTCGAGTCTGCTATTACAAAACCCACATAATACTTACATGCTCTCATTCCTACTAGTAGAATTTTCCCTCAAATCGATAGTGACATCTTGGGCTTCATCCCAGTAGGGAAGCAGAGGTCTTGATGAATTGCTCTTATCATTGAAATTTTTTCTTGTCGCTACAAAGGCATGAAAGCTTGCCACCTTGGATATTATAAATTTCTTTGCATCATTGCTATTTTAATCAAAAGATCACGATCTCTGTTTGGTATCTATGTTCGGCTTCAATGTATTAACAACAATTTTTACGTTCAGATTGCTATTTTTGGACGTCCCTACATTGTGAAAAGATCAAAGCTTCGTTGGTAGCGACAAATTCGTCTTCAATTAAGTGCCAAATTTTCGTCTGCAATAGCAAGAAGGATCTACTTCTTTTGTGCAGACAGAAGGATCCAACATGTTATCTTATTACAATATGCTGCTACGTGATTTATTTCTGGAAGTTGCTCATTACAATCTCGCAGTTGTCTAGTTGATTGTTAAATCGTCACTATAACAAGTTTCGGATTGTTAAGTTTCTCTCATGCATCATTCCAACTGGCCTCTCATTTTCCTTTGGATGTTTTTTAGTGTTTAATCCAATCACCCATATCGGATTGATTCTTCTCAGGAAATCTTTGGTCTTGTCATAATATTATTGAAAGGTTTGGTATAATATTCATTACAACTTAGTGTCTTCATAGGGTGTATATCTTCATTGATTACACCATTCCAGCCATTACGACAATTTCATTGTTGGTTGTCTTCATCTGATTTGATATTTTATATGGGTGGAATATTTTCTAAAGCTTAAATCAACATGAGTCAAACAGACAACTTTGGCACCGGACACTCTACCATTCAATCTTAAAATCTCATAGCTATCTCACCATCTGATAATCTATTACATCCTGTACTAGTATTCTATTGGCGTCGCCTGAGAGATTAAATCTGATCAATGGACATATGATTAGATGATATATGATTAAATCTTATTCGAACAACAATGAAGTAAATAACGTCTGAAGTTTGAAACTTCGTATCACACAACTTATGTTGACTTGGTACCTCAACACTTAATCTAGAGGTTTAATCCATTATATTAAGTTGTATATTGACTCGGCTTCACTCAGCATCTTGACTTGGTACTAGACTTGGTTTGACTCGGTTGCTTGACTCAATCTGACTCAGTACCTTAGCTTGTTGGACTCAGTCTTTTGACTTGGCTTAACTCAGGATCTTAACCCAGCTTGACATGCTCATTGTGTCTCATTACCCTCATTGCTGCATATTGGGATATTTTCTATTGAAGAAGAAAATCCTTGGATTGATGACCTTGTATTATCACTGTTGTCAACTTGCACTACAATGGTTCTTAAAAAGAACCAGAGGCCTAAAGACTGTCATTGTCAAAGAATTTGCACTGCTTCGGAAAATAAAGTGTCTAATGGCTTATACAAATAACCAGGGCACCCCCAATCAGGTTTCTCCTATTGCTTCTACATATATAACATGTATAGTTTCAGCTACTTCTCCATCTTGATCATTGTCTTTGGGGCCTTTGAGCACTTGACAGGTAATGGTACCTTCCTGAATTATATAACTCCTTGTTTACTTGATAAGTTTGTTTCTATAGCTGATGGATCCCAAACCAAGGTACGTGGGCAGGGTTTAAATTTGCTACACCCACTCTTCATTTAAAAGATGTCCTATTTGTCCCTAAGTTTCTACTAAACATTTTATCCATTAATCAACTCACAAAAAAGTTTTAATTGTTTCATCACTTTTTCTTCCACTTCTTGTGTTCTTCGGGATTTGAAGACAAAGCAGGTTATTGCTGGAGGCCATGAAAGAGGGGGGCTCTACTATCTTGATTCACCAACACTAACAGCCACACTAGTGTTCAACATACGGCTCTTTAGTGGCACAATAGGTTAGGACATCAGCTATCCCTTTTGTCACTCAAACAAATTATTCCCACCTTACTGTCCATTTCAAGTCTTAATTGTGAGGACTGTCCAGTGAGAAAACACCAGTGGAGTACTTATTCTCCTCGCAATGAAACCAAAAGTGTTGCCCCATTTTCTTTAGTTCATACTTATATATGGAGCCCTATGAATATCTCCAATGTTTCCTGGTCAAAGTATTTTGTTACGTTCGAGGATGATTTCTCTTGAGCTACATGATTGTTCCTCTTAAAAGAGATATCAATTTTTTTTTTCCATTTTAAAGTCCTTTTGTGCCATAGTGTCCACTCAGTTCAACACTACCTTAAAGATTCTTCGCTTCAATAATGCCAAGGATGTCTACTGATTTCCAATTTGTTTGCCAAGGAAAAGGCATAATTCCTCAAATCTTTTGTGTCTACACACCACAACAAAATGGTGTCACTGAAAGGAAAAATAGACACTTTGTGGTTTCTCGAGCTCTACTCCATCATTTGTATGCGCCTCACTTCTACTGGCCCCATGCCATCCACACAGCCTATTATCTTATTAATAGGTTACCTTGTGTTTTGTAATCGTACACCATATTCTTACTTTTTCTGGTGATAAGCTATTTTCTCTTTCCTTTGAGAGTTTTTGGGTGTAGTTGTTTTGTTCATAATGCTTCTCCATATAGTACTAAATTGGATCCCAAGGCAATTAAATGTATTTTTTGGGTACTCTCGTACTCATAAATGATATGTGCATTACAATCCATCTATTAATAAATTGTTTGTTTCTAAGGATGTCACATTCCTTGAGGCCCAACCCTTTTATCCATTCACCAGTGCCCCACCTGGTCTTTCTGCAGTTAATGAGTTTTTTAAACCTATTGTGACAATTGATAACTCCGAAACTCATGGCCGTATTGATGTACCTACCCCGCCCCCTGAAACATCGGCCGACACTACACTTATGGAGTCTCCAAATTCCTTTGAGGTAAGCTTTTCTTCTCCACCTCCTATTTCTGCCTATTGCTCTTCATAAAAAAACCTAGAGCCTACACCCAACCTTCTACCTCTTACCCCATTGCTTATTTTTTATCAACCCATTGGTTATCACCATAGTGTTGTCAGTTTTTTGCCTCTATTTCTTCTGTTGTTATTCATCAATCTTATCAGGAGGCTCTACAAAATCCAAGATGGAAAAAAGTCATAGACAAAGAAATGACAAAGTAGTAGTACAAACATATTTAGCTCCTTGGAGGTCGGCTTTTCCAAACACCAAATTGTTTAGGAATTTGGTCAATCAACGTGTCGACATATCTTATTTGATCAACCTTACTCTAATGCCTTATTGTAGACAAATCTTATTGGAACAATTGGGTTTGTTCAAATAACTATGTCCTAGTAATCTCCTTTAGACATTTCTTGTCCAACCAACTCTGTTTGAACTTGTCACTAGCACCTTCATCTAGCATTTCTTGCTCGATTGAGAAACTTTGTTCGAGGGCCATATAATAATATTTTCTCACCACCTTTCTCAAGTACACAATCAAGTTCATTTGTTATCATCAAACCAGATAGAACGAGAATCTAGAGACAATCACTATCAATAGCTATTCCACATAGTGTTTTGTTTGTATATAAATTATTCGGTATGTTATATCATAGTATATCAACATAGGAAATAAGTTAATTGCCTTGTTTTTTTTTATAAAGTATAGGGGATAATCATGTAAATAAATAAAATACTAATACATTATAAATTCATAACATATGATTGTATACACAAAGCCTAAAAATAATGATGTATAAAATCATTAAAAATATTTTAAAATCCTTAAAAAAAACACTTGAATAATCATTTTATCTCAAACATGCATAGATTTAAACAAAAATTTACTAAACTACTCTTATATATAATAATCGGATTTAGTCTGACAACCTTTACCTATTTTTGTTTCATTTGATAAACACTAAAGAGTTAACTAAATAAAATTACTCAAATACTAAATCAAATAATAATTTTGATTCTATTTCTTTTCCATTAAAAACGATACGTAAAAAAATCAGATCTTCCCATTTCCAACTTCATCAGCTGTTTTCAGAGTGGGCTTCATCAATTCGTGAGCACTAGACACCGTGACTGCTACCAGTAGCTTCCAACGTCTAATATTTTGCCGGACAATTCAAGCGACTGCCGTCATCCATAGGCCAAACCTGCTACCGCAACTGTCCTACAACATCTCATTCAGATAACTAACGAGAGACGCATGATATTTGCTAATATTCTCTTGGAGAGGGACTGCCCACCCTAAAAGGCTTAGCCATAAATCTGATTGAGCAAAATCCTTCCTCTGGCTTCCTCACTGAAAGTTCCATAAGAAAACTAAATTATTTGCAGCACATTACGCAATTCAACGGAACGTGCCCACATCTCGCAACTTCAGGTTTGTACCTTTGTCACTTGTAGCAAGTAGCAAAGAGGAATACCTCTCCTTTGAGCTGAGAATTTATTTCCTATAATTAACCAGTATTTTACAACAACTCCATAAACAAAGAAAATTGTAAAAAACCACCAGCCTTACATGACTCTCCCCACCATTTAATTAGGTAGAAACGAATATGCCTCGAGTGTAACAAACAGAAAAAAAATACCCTCACATATTCCATAAGAACCACCACCAAAATTTGGACACCCTCCCAAAAAAAAAAAAAAAAAAAAAAAAGAACCTAATATGTTAGTTCACCGACACCACCACCTTCACACAACCTTCTCCACTTCTGTACTGCTGCTAGCGGCGGTGAAAGTAACAAGAAAACATCTATATCCAACCCCCCCTCCCCCCCCCTAACAATTGGTGGTAGTGCTAGTTGTTGGCAGTTAACTCTACAGCACCCTCCAACAATCTGTGACCTTTCAACAGCGGGAGAACCAAAAGACTTCAACGTTCAAAAGCCATGGAAAGAAGAATATCCTATAAACCTATGAAAAATAAAAGTGGATCCCTATCAAAACTTATATCATTAAAAAAAGAGGTCCAGTAAAAAGAGGGGACTTCAGTCCCATGCACTAGTAACACCTGGACCATATCCACCACCACCTGGACCATATCCACCACCACCACCACCACCATAGCCAGAAGATCCATAGCCTCCACCACTGTTGCCTCCACCATAGTAATCTGACCCACTTCCTCTACTGAAAGCACCATCCCTACGGAAATCCCGGCCCCCAAAGCGCCCCCCACCAGATCGACGGTTTCGGCCCCCGCCACCATACACAGAACGAGCTGCATAACGAGACAGCCAAGCAGGTACCTCCTGGTTTGATTCCTGCATCAGTTCTGCCAGGGGCCTGGCCAAGGAGGAATTATTTTCATTGAAGAATGCAGTGGCAAGCCCAGACTTTCCGGCACGACCTGTCCGTCCAATTCGGTGGACATAGTCATCAATATCATTAGGGAGATCAAAGTTGACCACATGGGCAACATGGGGGATGTCAAGACCACGTGCAGCCACATCTGTGGCCACAAGGATTGGGGTCGTGCCACTCTTGAAGGACCTTAATGCTTGTTCTCTTTCCTGAAAGTTGAACAGCCATTTCGTTAATTGGTTAAGCTCAATGGTAAGATATGCTTCTAAACCACTCTATAGGGGGAGAGAGGGTGTGCAAGTATATGAATGCTTGAACAATAACACATGTACTGAGTTGTAATTGAACCCCAAATTTTTTTATTTTACATTAAAGTAGGCCAAACTAAGTCAACATCCTATCTGATGTCCTATTTTTTGAACTTATCCACCAATAAGTTTATTTTGTTTTATCAGGTCTCATTACCTATGCTTAGAAAGAATATAATCTTTTGTCAACTTAACATGCATTTAAAGTTTACAATATATTTGTGCTTAAAAAAAAATGAACATGCTTTCAATTGTTCCCCAAAAAATTGTCTTAAAAACATTAAGACGTGACATTTACTTTTTCACAAAGATTCAAACAATAATATACACAAAAGCAAATCAAAGTCACTAACAATGCAAGATTGTTAACTATGTAATGACTAAGAGGAGAGGGTACAACAGGGGCCCAAAGAGTAAATACAATAAATATAATAGAAAGACTCTGTAATAACTATTGAGTCATTTGCTTCATCTAAATCGCAAAAAGATCCCACACACCATATATCCTAAGTTCAATTTATTAACACCAAAAATATTCCAATTTTTTCTATCAACTGTTGAATACGAGGAAAAACACCAAAAGCAACTTTACAAATAGCAACAACAAACTTCGACAACTGGAAGACCTTGAACACATCCCTCCAAATGCACAAACATAAATATTCATCTAACAGTCAATCTGCCTTTTTTTTCTTCAAAACCTACTTAAGAGCATCCATCAGTAAGTATTTACTTCTTTAGGTAATAAATATGATGGTTATTTAAAGCGCACTCCGTCATGGATAGAGACTTATTCAGGGAAAAATCCATATTATTCTTTCTTCTTAGACTTTCTTTAACGTTCTTTTAAGAAATATTAATTAAAAATAAACCCCAAAACAAACAGTGTGACCATTGAGCCAAATGGCGCAATCCAATAAGAAATCCTGATAGCATTTATTTTGCAACCAAAGGACAAATCTAAACACTTAAAACTATTAATTGAACATAATAAATAGAAGAAGGTGATCCTTAGCCTCTCATGGTGAGATTCTTCTCTCAATGACAACCTTTATTTATATTTGGAGAAGCATAAACAATTACAGCTGAAATCCGCAAAAACACGTTAGTGTCTATCTCTCTCGGAAAAGATTTAAGAAAAACAATCCTAGTACACAAGAAAAAAAAATTGAGCAATCACCAAAGCCCCCCTTCTCTCTTCTTCTCAATGGGAAAAGTACTCAAGAGATTATGATACCAAAAGACATTTACTAACAATATATGTCAATGCAAAATGAAGATAACTCTTTTGTTACATTTCTTCCTTCTCATAGTAACAAGAATAGATTGCGGCAGACAAATGGAGACATGTGTCAGGGTGTAATCTGATAACCCCTTCCCCTTCATTCATACTTTCCCATCCCTTCTCACATCTCATCATCTTCCACCTCGACAACTATGCTAGCTTCCAACCTATTTCTGTGTGAAACTTTCATATTATCTATTCAACAAAGAAAACTAACTGTACTAACACTCTTAAAACGGGATAAGCATGCAAAGGCAAAGCAGGAAACGAGGAAAGAAAAGAAATATCTTGCAGAATTGTAACTAGGAAGTTTTCAAATTACCTGTTGTGTCCTGTCACCATGGATGGTTGTGGCAGGAAAGCCATTCATACACAACCAGTGCTCCAAGGAATCAGCTCCTTTCTTCGTCTCCACAAACACCAAAGTCAGAGCTTGCTGAATGACAAAAACATGAAGTGATTATATACAAGAATCTATATCCAAAAGAAATGAAAATAAATAAACTGTTATTCCAAACAAATCATTAAATCCAATGAAAATTAGGAAACATCTTTGCAAGCGACAGAACTTCACAATAACTTATTCCTAAAACAATATAAATCAATCCTAGTACCTTTCCGTGGGCCCCATTTGCTCTTTGAGCATGTAGAAGATCCATGAGATGGCTTCTTTTGTCCGATTCATGGACAAATTCAACCCTTTGAACAATCAAATCAGTGCTTGAGCCAACTCTACCCACCGCCAGAAATATGTAAGTTGAAAGAAAATCAGAAGCCAATCTCTGCATGTGGAAAACCATCAGCATTATAAAGATGCTTGAAATTTAAGAACAGCAGAGTTGCAAGTTTAGAGTTTCAACTTAACTGGAGCAAAAACTCAAACAAAAGATCACATATATGAAAGAAATACAAGAAAACAAAAAATGGAGAAGAAAGTGCATCTAATCTGTCAAGATAATATAAAACCTACCTATGTACATGGAATAGTCGAGAGCAAGGACCCGTTCACAAATAGTTTTGACTGTTATTAGATTCAAAGAAATTCAAGCACATCAAATACATAGTCGAATTTCTACCAAGGAACAACACAGCTCAAACAAACCAAGCAGGAAAAGCCCCAACTAACTAAAAGGATTTCATAGCACAATAGAAACATGTGAAGTATGTGGTATAGTGCATACAAAGATCTTCCTAACATTTGCTCAGTAGATAACTGATAAAAGAAATTTCAAATAGTCCAAGAAAATTTTTAACCGACTCCTGCAGTAATCAAACAAACCTGAATTTCCTTCGGGAAGGTGGCACTGAATAGCATTGTCTGCCTCACACCTCGCTGAGGCATGTCCATCTGTTCCACAATCTTCCGAATTTGTGGTTCAAACCCCATGTCCAGCATCCGGTCAGCCTCATCAAGAGCCAAATACCTAACCATTTGCAATGACACTCTAGCCCTCTCCAATAAATCTACCAGTCGTCCAGGAGTTGCAACAAGTATATCAACACCCCTCTCCAGGTCTCGCAGCTACCAATAGTACAATGCAATTTTCAATTAGAGTATGAAGATTAAATAGTTACAAACAATTGACAGTGAATAACACTTAAAAGAAAAATACATTCAACAAGTGCATAGTCACTTCCGACCACTGGATGAACACATGAAGGGAAATGCAGTTTACAGTAAACTAATTCAAGCAGATGATGAGAGAAAGAGAAAAAAACAGAAACCAAGAATAGCAATCCCTCTCATATGGCCAAGAACTTACATAAAATAGTCCATCAGGTCCTCAAAACAGCAATATAATAGTTTCATGGTAATCCATAACGGAAGCAGCTTTTCAGACATTACTTATGATTGAACAAAATATTGATGAAACAGGAGAAATAAAAAATATGAAAACCCCTTCACCAGGTTAATGGAATTAATTATCTTAAGAAAGTACAGAAAACAAATCATGAAATATTTTTTTGAATAAAAAGAAAATGTAATATTGCATCTGCAAAACAGATAAAAAGAATAAAACATTAAGAAAATTACTTCTAAGAGTTTATCATAGTAGAGTCAGAAAATATTAGCTGTGGACAAATTCAATAAGCACCACAAAGTGTTGATAACAATTGCTCTCACCAAGACCGCAATAACAAAAGCTTAGTCAGCATCAGAGTGTATAAAAGTTCCAGGGCTCACTTGAAGCACAAAATGTCAAGAACTCTTTTTTAATGTTGACTATGCACACAAACACAAGAAGAAAGTACAGACCATACCCTGGTGAGAGTTGGACCCAAGACTTTAAAATATTTTTACAGGACAGTGAAAATAACTCACGAATTAAAATCGGAAACTTAAAGTGGATGATGAATATGAGGACTATATTTTCATCAACAACCAAATAAAGGAAGTGTCTAGGCAAACTACAATGTTTCCAAAAATAATAAAATTGCAAGATTTATTTGAAAATTTGGATTTTTCAAGACAGTTAGACCCTGAAAAGCTTTTAATTCTTAAAACCGACATTAGAAATCTAATGGACAGCAGTAGAAACAAACTAAGATAAATTACTGGAAACAAGTTAATAAAAAAATAACTAATGAAAAACCAAATGAGACTATGGGAAACTAACTAAATGATTCCAAACCTGTTGATTAATTGGAGCCCCTCCATAAGCTACAACCACCTTGACGCCAGTTTGGTAAGCAAATTTTCTAGCTTCCTCGTGTATCTAGAATCAAATGCCAAAAAGTCATAATTACTTAGAAACAACATGTGAAGAAAGATCATTAAACCAAAGGTTCATTATATGATACCTACCTGGCAAGAGAGCTCCCGAGTAGGAGAGAGAATGAGAGCAAATGGGTAGGCAGTCCGAGCCCCCCTTGGCCTCTGAGCAAACTGACCCTTCATAATACCACTTATAATAGGAAAACAGAACGCAGCTGTTTTACCCGACCCAGTCTGTGCACAAGCCATCAGGTCCCGACCTCCAAGAGAGATAGGGATAGCATGGCGCTGGACAGGAGTTGGTCTCACATACTTACATCTCCGTATATTTAGATTAAGCGCTTCCCCCAGATCAATCTCAGCAAAAGTATTTACTGGCGGGGGTACATTATCCCCACTAGTCTCTACTGGAATATCCTCATAAGCATCAAAATTAATCCCTGTATTTTCCTGTTCACCAAATTCAATCTCAGTGTCATCATCATTTTCGAATGGATTGACTTCACGTTCCCTACCGCGATCCCAGTCACCACCTCTAGTGCCCCAACCACCAGCACTGCCACCACGTCCACCGTAACCAGGCCTACCAAAATCACGACTAGGACCTCCCCAACGAGGTCCAGCTGGAGGAGCATCGGAGGAAGATCGAGTGCCACCAGATAAAACGTCGTTAGCTGCGGGTGCAGCGGACTCAGACGAGGGAGGGCGGTTGCGAAGGTGCGGGGGCACGTAAGAAGATCGTGCAGGGAGAGTTGCGCCACCTGAAAGTCCGTTATTGGCAGAAGAACCAGCAGCTGTGTTTTCAGCTGCTGAATTCGCTACAGAATCTGCCCAGGAAGTTCGCATAATTAAGATTGCACTGTTCTGCTATCCCACAAACCCTAGATGCTGCTTCTGATCCAGAAAAGCACACAAAAATCTAGCACTTGCCGCCGAATTAAAAAACCTAAGCTTGTCCACCATAAACAGCACAATCAAAGAAAAATCGCAGCAATCTAAAGTGTCCTGTATATTTTCGAGATAATCCAGATATACAGCCTTGGGTAAAACGCCTGAAAGCACCAAATCCTCGATCTCAGCAAATAATCAATAAGAACTTCCAAAACGTCCCAAGATAGAGGCAGAGGGAGAAAAGGAGAGAGAGAGAGAGAGAGAGAGAAAGAAATCGAACCAAGAGAAACTATATCCAAAATAATAAGACGAAAGCAAGAAGAGAAAAAAAAAGACCAGCATACAAAATACGGCGATGATATAAAAGAGAGAAGAAGGGGCGTAAGGTGGAAAGAAAACCTGATAGAGAACATGCAGCAGATAGGCTACGAATCGGTGTTAAGAAACCCTAAGAAGTTGCAGACAAAATCTCGCTCTAGCGTGCGGCCCGACACAAAAATATCTTTGATCCCCTTGCTTTTCTCCTCTTTTTCCACAAAGGTTGGTTTTATCTCTCCCCTGTTCTCACCCTGTTTCAATGATAGTAGATCGCGCAAAGAAGGCGTCCGTACGAAACTGGGGCTGACGTCATAAATAGACGAGAGGTCTCAAACTGCCGCCATCGACGGCCTAACGTGAAAATATGGGCTTTGTTTGTAACTTGTGTTCTAGTTCGTACAAAAACACATAAAATTTGAGGTAGACGTAATTACCAAAACACCCTCCCGCGGAACAGCTAAAATACGGCCCTCGACGCAAAAAAACGGCGCGGCGCGCTTTCAACTTTGAAGAAGCCAGCGGTCTGTGGGACTTGAATTTCGTACGACTCCTTTCGAATTCCCCTGTATCGACTTCTCCACTATACTCGCGCCCCCTAACAACGTTCCCAGATGTACTCCGAGTCTTCGTATCAACTTCTCTAACTGGCGTCGGCTTACTTTGTACTTGCACGAGGTAAAAAAACAACTGACGCCCGTAAGAAAATATGGGCCCGTTCTGTCTTCGTGTGTACCGTAACCGTGGGATTCGCGTGTGGTACAAGGAGAATATTTTGTAATATATAAAAAATAATTTATTGAAATTATGGAAATCACATAGGATGTACAGGTTAGAACAAAAAATAAAAAAGCATAGAAAGTTTACTTATATCTGTATATTAATATTATGATTATTTTATATTAAGGAAATTTTAAATAAATATTAAAAATAGGATAATTTATATCAATTATATTTTTTTAGTTAATTTAAAATGGTTCAAATTACTATAAAAATAAATATTTATCTTAAGTTGACCTATTTTTTTTATTTATATATTTTCCTTTTATATTATAATTAAAAGTTAAACAAAAAAAATATTTGTAATGTAGACATATATGTATTTATACCTAAGGTCAAATCAGACTTTTAAACATAACATCTTATTCCCCTCAACCCTTTATAAGTTTTCCTAAGGGAAACATATTTTTGCCCCATAGGGTAAATGAGAAACATAAACAATATTAAATATGAAAAAACACTTTATTACAATCAAAGTCTTATAAATCTACATCTTGTGCAATACTTTCACATGTGATAGGGATGATGTGTTAGACCAATAG
The DNA here is from genome assembly GCF_029961685.1 of Aristolochia californica. NCBI lineage: Eukaryota > Viridiplantae > Streptophyta > Magnoliopsida > Piperales > Aristolochiaceae > Aristolochia > Aristolochia californica. The sequence goes on from NW_027182268.1 coordinate 1,211,613, forward strand.
TACAATCATGTTGATCACCATTATTTTGATGATAACAAATTGAGTAGCTTGAAAAGGTGTTACTAACAATGTTATTAGTGTATTTTAGACACATGTCTTACGACACAAATATTATAAAAAGTCTATGGCAAAAGTTCAAGACAAAATAACAAAGTTGAAGACCTAGAGTCAAAGTCAAATAGAAAATCTCAAAAACTCTAGCTGTATAAGTACATTTATGTTATAGAGCTTTAGGGCATGAAACAATTTTCAAACCATGTTTTATCGAGAAATTTTTTACAATGGTAAATCCCTTACATAGCCTATATCATTCTTAAATGTCAAAATCGTACACCGACATATGTCATGCTTGATCAACCTACATGAAATTAATCGATCATCCAAAATGTAGTATGACATAACTTTTGCAAAGCCCTTAATATTAGTATGTTCATGGCATTTAAATAATAACCCTCATCCTGAATTTTTCTTTAAGTACCGGAGAATCATTTACATTGTTATCCAATGAGATTGTTGAGGTCAATGCATGAATTGATTGATAGCTCTTACTGAATAGGAGATATCTGGTTTTGTAACCACAAGATAGTTTAACATTTGGCACATAGGTGTATTAGCCGACTTACATGCGAGCATTCGTCTTTCTTGTAACAAATGGAGAACATAATTTCTTTGTGACAACATTATGTCATGACTAGATTGGAGGACTTCTATACCCAAGAATTAATTAAGGAATCATAAATCTTTTGTTTAAAACTCCCTCTTAAGTCCTCCTTGACTTGTTGAATACCACTAGAGTCCATGCCCGTAATAACAATGTCATCAACATACAAAGCCATGAGGATCTTTCTTCGATCGGTTTTTTTATGAATACAAAATGATCACTTTCACATCTTTTGGAATCCAAGTCGAGTAACAACCTTGGTGAATTTATCAAACCAGGTTCATGGAGATTGTTTAAGCTAGTAAATAGTCGTTTTTAATTTACATACTTTCTCCCCCTCAACCACTTAACTAGGTGGTTCAATCAAATATACCTCTTTTGAAAGATCACCATTTAGAAGAGAGTTTTTTGCATCCAACTAATATAATGCCCATTTAAAATTATCCGTAATAGATATAAGGACCCGAATAGAATTCATCTTGGCCATCAGAGAGAATGACTCATCATAATCAATATCATAAGATTGTGTATAACCGTTACTAAATTTGTTTTATACCAGGCAACAGTCCAATCATGATTATACTTCGCTGTGAACACCCGCTTGCACCTTATAACTTTTTTTGGTGGCTGGGTAAGGTCAAGTCTAAGGTGCAATTATTATACATATCTTGGATCTCTTCAACCATGACAACTTTCCACCTTGGATATTTTGAGGCCTCTTCATAAGTACTAGGAAAATGAAAATATGAGATAGCAAACAAAAATGAAACACAACAGGAAGATGATTGATGAGTGGAGACATAATTGGAGATTGGGTGTGAAGTGGAGGGTGGTTGAGTAGTAGTCGTTTGTGGTTCTTTTAGAAGGGAGATAGGTCGTGTTTCATATGGTGGACCAAACAAAACTAGAGAGGATGGAGGAGAACTTACCTCAGGAGCATCAAGAGATTGCATAGGTGAGTGGTTGGCAGGAGGTGAGAGAGTCTCCTCATGTGGTTATTCATCTTGTGGAGGGTGGTGATCAATGGCCACACTTGGCTTGGGCATGTGTAAAATCAAGAGGAGAACTAGCCGAGAAGTATGGTTGGTCCTTAAATAATGTGACATTAACGCAAATGAATGTTTTCTTTAGGATTGGTGAGTAACACACGTACCCTTCCGGAGTTTGTGACTACCCCAAGAAAATACACTTAATAGCTCTGAGAGAAAATTTATTCTAGTGAGGCTCCATATTATGAATAAATGAGGTACACACAAACACACGTGGTGTAAATGAAAAGGGTGATACATCGTGAAATAATTCAGTAAAAGGTGTCAAACCATGTAGGACACTAGAGGGCATCCAGTTAATTAAAAAACACATCGTAAAAACTACAAAAGGCCAATAAAATTTTGGAACATTTATAGAGAGCATGATTGTCCAACCAACTTTAATAGTATGTTCGTTTTTTCTTTCAGACGCACCATTCTGTTGTGGGGTGTAAACACATGAAGATTAGGGGATAATTCCCCTTTTCTGATAGAGGGATTGGAACTGAGAGGAAAAATATTCTTCGACATTATTAGACCTAAATGTGTGAACCATTGTATGAAACTATATCCCCACCAAAGTACAAAACATATCAAATATAGTGAATACTCTAGACCAATCTATCATCAAGTATAACCATGTGAGTCTTGTATGGTCATCAACAAAAATCACAAAATACTTAGTTTAAGAAATATTTGGGACAATAACTGATCCCCACATATCAGAATGAATTAAAGCAAATGGACTAGAAACAACATTGTTTTGCCTGGGTTAAAATTTAGTCTTGTGGTGTTTTCCAAGGTCACAAAAGTCACATGACAATGTAGAAAGAGAACTTAAGGAAGGAATTAATAACTTCAAATTTGGTAAAGAAGGATGGCCAGCCCATTGTGCCATTTTGTTGCCTCTATGTTTGTAGTTGCTATAGCTGTCAAGCTGGGAGGATCTATAAAGTAAAGACTTCCTCTCTCACGGCCTCCACCAATCACACACTTCTTCTTGATGTCCTAAAACACAATGAGATGGAAATAAGGTAACTGAGAGAGATGATCACAAAGTTGATGTACCAGTGCCTTGAATTTTGGATTAGAAACCTTGTGCAATGGATACAAACCAGTCTATAGTACATTATGACACATTTGATAACTTATATATGTGACTAATGAAGTGTTTAGAGACACCAGGATCAATAATCCAAGATGAAGAGTTACCACTAGAATTTGAGTCCAAGGACAACATACCTATGGTTGCAACGGTGTTTGTAGTTGTATTATGAGGGGTAGTCATCATATTTTTGAACTTTTGAAAGAAAATTAAGTCTTCTTCTAATTGCGTCTTTCCATTTGAGGATTTACTATACACTTCATTGGGAGTTTATGTGGTAGAGGCCTATTGGCCTTAAAAAATCAGGTTTTCCAAGTAAACTCCAATACCTTTCAACTAGGTGATTATTCATACCACACAAAGTACACTTTCTTCGCTAGCTAATGGGAGAGGAATTAGGGTTGGTTTCACTACCTCATCTTCCTCTACCTTCACCGTATGACCTACCACCTCTTCATTTTCCTCTACCAGAATTGTTACTCCCTCTCCTTGGGACAATAGCGTTGAACTCTTAACTTGGTCAGCTGAAGGAGCAGATACCTTAACTGGCATCCTCAACATTATTTGCACACACATCGTTAAAGGAGGGTTTGGTTGAGGAGTTGAGTGCCTAATTTTTGCAACATCCAAGTAAGATTGTAAATTAAAAAGGCATATGGCATTTACAAAATCTTCTCTCTGTTTTGCTTGAGCTGCAATGTCAATTCAATGTAGTTGAGCAACTATCTATTCTTGAAGTAGACATCGAAACCTGATAAAATATTCATGAAGATTTCCTTCATGCTTTGTCCTAAACATCTCCTGAAATATGTCATAAACTTTTTGAAAGTTGTTAGGTGTAAAATATAATTGAAAACAAGTATCTCAAATATCCTTTGTTGTATTCAAATGAATAAAATTGTTGGCAACCACTTCATACATGCTATTAATCAACCAACTTATGATCAATGTATCTTCCTTCATCCACTTATGATAGGAAGCATCATCAACATGAGACGATGGTTGGTCCAAGTGTTCAGCAAAGTCCCTTGTTATTATAAACCGTTTAACAGATTAAAAACCAAGACACATAGTTGCTCAAACCTTATAGAGGAATAGTAGTACCTCAAAAGCATTAGAAGACTCCACAAGTGAGTGGTTCATTGGAAGAGAGAGAGAGAGAGAGTAGTCTTTGATGTCAAAGACATGATCATCCAATGTAACAACTAGCCTAGGCATCCCTACAGATGATGTACAACCTTGAGGAGAACTAGCAAAAAAATATGGTTAATCTTCAAAAAATGTTACATCAATAGAGACAAAGGTCTTTTTGAGATTGGGTGAACAACACACATAACCTTATAGATTTTTTTGAGTATCCCAATAATATACACTTGATAGCCCTGGGGTTAACCTTGCTTTGGTGAAGACCCAAAATGAACAAACGAAACACACAAAAATACTCGATGAGGTAATGTGAAAGCAAACAAATCATGAAATAACTTGGAGAATAGTGTACTGTCATATAATACAATAAAAATTATGTGGTTTATTAAAACACAAACAGTGAAAACAACATATGGCCAATAAAACTGATGGACATTCATAAACAACAAAAGTGTTCATGTAACTTCAACAAGATGCACGTTCTTCCTTTTTGAGACCCCATTTTGTTGTGGTGTATATAAACAAGAAGATTGATGGACTACCTTTTTGTTGGCATAAATTATAAAACTAAGAGGAAAAATATTCTTTTGCATTATTAGACCTAAATATCTGAATTTTCCTTTGAAATTGTGTCTCGACCAAAAAAAAAAAGAATTAAAAATAGTAAACACTTCAAATCTATCTTCCATCAAATATAACCTGGAGCTATTCGCGAATCTTCTCGGTTCGATGCCACCCCTAGTTTTAAGTATAAATCCTCACGAGTTAGGTTTGGGGAAACCCATCCCCTATCCAAAACCTGATGGAGTTTTTCTAAATCTCTTCCTTGATCCACTAGGTTAAAACTAAAACCCATCCCTTGGTTTTCGGGTTGGGTTATCTACGAAAACCCAACATGATGTTCAGGTTTATGTATATTTGAGAAAAATTATGATTCAATTTTTTTTTAAGAATTGTGTAATATTCTTTTAAGGATTTTTACACTTTAGAATAACTTTGTTTTCAAGCTTATGTGTATACTAGAATATATTTTTATAGTTATGATTTTATAAATTTATAAATTAAATTTTCTATTATTCTATTAATTTACCCAATTATCTATTCCATTGTTTGATCAATAAATAAATACATACTATATAAAATAACTTATTCAATATACCAATAATGTTGTATATTGTTAAATCGAACATAAATAAAACTATATATAAAATAACTTATTCCGTTGTTCTATATAGTGTTTATAACCCTATTGATGAACTCACTTACCTCTATTGCATAACCTCACAATCAGATCACTGCCTTCCCATGCTGCCATAGTGCTACAGCCACACTCTTGCTGTAACCATGTGGTACCAAACATGTCTTATGAACGTGGAAGTCCCAACTCTCGAGTTCAAATCAAACGGAAGAAGGAAAACAAATCATTGGTCACCCAATCCAATATAGGAAGTCCAGAGTCCGAAATGCAAGAGAGAGAGAGAGAGAGAGAGAGAGAGGGGGCAGGCAAATATTATAGAAAGAAAAGAGCCCGTTCCTCTCCCTCCACACAATTCAGAATTCAGAATTCAGAATTCATTATACATTTATTTTCTTTTTTATTTTTCGCCCTTTTCCTGGTGCTCTCATTTTCAGGTCTCACGAAATAAAAACAGCCTATCGATCGAAGCCGAGGGTTTTCTTCTCTCTCCGCGCGCTCCGTCCTTAATCCCTCCCCTTCCCGATTCTATCACAGAGTGAGAAGGAGAGTTTATAAAGAGAGAAAAAAAAATTCTTTAGGACTAGGGTTAGGATTTGGGGGATTTGCCTTTCTCTATTGCGCTTTTCTATACATTCCGTCAAGGAAGAAAAATGAGCGTGGATCCGCTGCCCTCTAACTCTCATGGACAAATTGACGAGCAGATTTCGCAGCTCATGCAGTGCAAGCCTCTATCGGAGCAAGAGGTTCTGTCTTTTATACCTCTCTTTATTTTGTCGTTTGGTGTTCAACACCCGATTCTTGCACGTTTGTCTTTGCGGATTTTCTTGACTTAGCTGCGCAAATCGGTAGATTTTCGTCCGATCAGCGTCTCCTTGTTGTATTTTTTGGTCTTCTTTTCGTAAGTGGGATAGATTGAGGTTTTAACTTTAGTAATCGTTCGTGATCTGCCACGGGACGTTCCATGTTTTCAATTTTCATCAGGTTATGGTTTCTGCAATGTCCTCTTCTGAGAAGTTTGATGGATCGCGAGCTTTTACGGTTGATTTCTACTAAAATCTGTAGATCCATCTAGGTGGTCGTTTCCCGCCCTTAGGCGACGCACCTGATGATTCTTTCCATTTGTTTCGGCTCTTGTCTCGGAGAAATTCCAGATCCACCTTGTCGAATTACTTTTTTTTCCAGATGCGGTCGAAAAGATCTTTGAAACAGTCAATTATGGAGGATAATGCATTTTTATTTCAATTGGTAGTTTCATTAAACTTGTGCTATTTTAGCAATGAGAAATTTCCTTTGGTTTGTTATATAAGCAATGCACAACAATGAACTTTTTTCTTTTTCCATTTTGGAGTCTTTTTTTTTAATTTAAAAAAAAAAATTCGTTATGTTGCATCTTAACTCGTAAACCCGGTCACTATTTGGCATTCGCCAGGATAGGTGCCCTGATAGTAATTTTACCTCTTAACTAGTATCATTAGTGAGAGCTGATATGCTTGTTTTTGTCTATTATGTGAGAGCACTATTAAAGCATGCCTCATTATGGTCGTAACCTTACTAGAGCTCTTTCTATGTGTTCTCTGATTCCCTGCTACAGGTTAGGGTGTTATGTGAGAAGGCAAAGGAGATATTGATGGAAGAAAGCAATGTCCAGGTATAGGCTCTTTATATCTCTTGCTTTACAGACTGCGTTGTCTTGATCACCTCATAAGTCATATCCTTGCTTCTTATTGTTTGCATAGTGGTTCGTGCTTTTCTATATTCTTATTTTAGAAATTTATGTGTTCATTTATTTGGATTATGAAGCCAGTAGAATTTGAGACTTTATTTGGTTGAAGAAAATCGCTCCTTCTGCCTCTGAGGAAGAAAATACTTTTTTTTCCTTGTCCCAAATGTTGATTTCACAAGCACATTACACCCAATATCCTCATGAGAGTTGAACCCAAGACTCATGCCCTCATGTGGCTATTGAGCTAAAGAGTCATTCTAAAAAAGAGATTGATTTGTCTGACATGTCAATCACTTCTATAAATTACATCTATCTATTTAAGATGAAAGAACTGATTTAGTGTCCTTCAATATTTTATGTGATTGAAACTTGTTACACGATAAGGATCCTGTAGAATGAATTGTAAGTTGTTTGGGATAAAGAAAAAGAAAGATGGTTGATAGTAAAATTTTTAATGGAACATCTATGGTTTGTTAGTTGTGAAAGGTAAACTTTTTTATTATGGGTGGAATTTGGCATTGGTGTAGTCTCGTGAAATTGGATATTATGAGGGTGAGATACAAAGGCTCTGTAAATGCTGCTTCAAGTGGCATGAAGTGTCACATGCAGAGACAATCAATAGCCCTTTCTTCCTTTACTCTGTTTGATGGTCAATAGTCTTCTGTTTGTTCCCTGAAGGAAATGGTTAAGCACTCTTATTTTAACATGTTTGAGAGAGGAGCAAGAACTTCGCACATACCTGTATTCGTGGACTTGAAGAGGGATCATAGTTATTCCCGTACTGAAACTTTGTGCTATTCATGTATTTGTGTCTATTTAGCATTCTTAAAGTTTGACAAATTTCTTGCTGTGGTTTGAAGTGAAATTTATGGTATTGTGAAGTGCCAACTATTGTTGATACCTGATGGATATATCTTTTTGACAATGTACTGTTTTTTCTACTCCAAACTTCTTTTTATGTAAAATAACCAAAATCTCTCCTACTTTGTACATTATCAGATAAAACTTGAAGTTCTTTTCTTCAAATCTCTGTTGTGTAGTTTGAAGAACAAAAGCGGATTTGAAACTTAAACAGTTTTATTTTCTTTTTATATTTTATTTTCTAAGAAAAGCCTTTACTGAGCTAAAGGTGTTCCATTTCCGAATTATTTTGTCTTTGGTTTCTAGACAACTCAGTAATGAAACTTGTCATAGTTAGTCTTTCTTTGTATTGTTCCAATTGTAAAATTTTGTAACCTTTTGATGTCTTGTACAAGCAGTGATAATCCATGAGAAATGGGATATTTTGTCATTAATAGTGCATCAGTGACCTTGAATCATTCCACGGAGTGGAGGCTCTTCTATGGTTTTTGGAAGGAGTTTGGACAACTATATCCGTTTTTGTTATTTGAAGGCTTATGTCTTTGTAATGACTATAGGGGTCTGCAATCATTCCCAATAGGTATCTCAATGTAGATGCTGGTGCACTTATCGGGTGACCTATGTAGGTTTTCCATTCTTTTGCAAAAGATCAATTTTGCTCTCAGGTCTTTGTCTTCTGCTTGCATTTCTGTATGAAATGGTACACGAATAGCCTTTATATTCTTATTTGTTTTCAGTAGATTGAAATATATGGAGAGCTTTGAAACACTTAAAATACTTGTAGGTCAGATTACATTTTACAAAGTTTGTGAGAGCTATATTTTTAGGAAATGATTAGACAATGCACCCATGTTTAGTTGAAGAACATGGTTCAATTAGGCTTTGTTGAACTTTCTGATAATAAACACTTGCAAATGTACTGCTGCTGCATTATTATAAAACACTATTTCAAAAAAAAAAAAAAAAAACTGTAATGTTATAGTTGCTAGAGAAATTTATAATTCCAAATTTTGAACTTGACTGAGTCACTGCATCCTTATCTTTCAGTTAGGAGTCTTCATGGCATTTTGCATGTGCCAAAAAAGGGTTTTAATGTTGATGATATTTTTTGGTCTTGTAGCCTGTGAAAAGTCCTGTAACAATTTGTGGTGACATACATGGGCAGTTTCATGATCTTGCTGAGCTTTTTCGGATAGGAGGAAAGGTAATAGCTTTAACCATGACATTTTCTTTTTCTTCAAAGTCTATTCGATGTAAGGATTCTATAGCATTGTTGTTAAACTATATTCAGAAAATTTTAGATACTGGTTAAAACTCTGCTGTTGTATATATCTGTATACCTATTTTCTTGAAATTTAGAATTCTGCCGTTTGTTGTAAAATTTTTCTTTTTGTGGGAGTGAGGGTGTATTGGTTCATATAAGTGTTCCTATTCACTTTCAGCTTCCCCCCTCCCTGCGTTGGCTGCAATTCCTGTTTACACTGATTCAACTAATGCTGCTGTTGAACTTGTAAATGTCAATTCATTTCTTATGCAGCTCTTAGGCTAAGAGCTACAAAAATCTGGTGAGCAGCTGTTTTTGTTCAGGGCTAGGTCTTGACTGTAATTTGTCCGCTGCATTATTGTCATGATTGCCTTGCAAGTGGTGTCTGGGTCTAACTATTTCTCAGTCATTCTCAATATAGCTAGGGCTTTGCAGTAGATAAAATTTGATTGTGAGTATGAGTTTGAACTTTTGTTTGTCATTTCTCCTGGTTTATAGTTGCTTATACTAATGAATTGTTCTTCATTTTCGGTTTTACTTTTCTTTGAGTTCTTCTGTTTAATTTTTCCATGAAGCATGTGGTGCTTTCTTGCTTATCTTTACCTCCTAGTGGTGGCTGCTTCTTCTGTGATATTCTATAGCAACCTTATGCTGCTCTTTTGTGATTAATAGTGTCCAGATACCAATTACCTTTTTATGGGAGATTATGTGGATCGTGGATATTATTCAGTTGAAACTGTAACGGTATGTAAATCAATGCACTCATTTTTCTTTCCTGTGTTAATAAATAGAACATTAATATAGGTAGTGGTGGTATTATATTGTATATTTAGATAGTATTTATATGAACTTGTCATCTTTGAAATATTTTTTAGTACAAAATTATCTTATTTGAAGAAGTTTTCTGGTGTTCATATATTAACTATTTATTTTTAATTTTTTTTTATGATGACCATATTAAAAATGTGCTCAATTCAATCGATTCTTAAAAGTATTGCCTTGTTCTACTAGCTATAACTGATGGCAGTTTAATCTCTGCTTTTACTCTTTTAAAGATTTCCTTTTATGCAAGTTTTTACGTTACCTGTTAATCATCATTTAAAAATTAAATCATCTGTTAATCAAGATACCTGTAGATATGTTGATTATTACCTGTTGTAATAATTTTCTTTGTTCATTATGATTTCAAAACAAAAGAAAGTTGCTGTTTGTTGTCAAGATGTGGAAATGCAAATAATATTAATTCTTAGTGCTTGAGCCCTGAAGATATGCAAGTTTTTCTTTTTTCTCATACGGGTTTTTTTATTTCCTCAGCTCCTTGTTGCTCTGAAAGTTCGTTATTCACAGCGAATTACCATTCTTCGTGGCAATCATGAGAGTCGCCAGGTATACTTTTTCTCTTGCATTCTTTCTTGCTGACTGGGCCGATAATTTTTGTTGTAGGTTAAAGAAAATCTTAGTGAAACTGTGAGGTTGTTACCAAGGTTTCTGAATTAAGGTTATTGCATGATTATTGTTATAGTATGTCTATTTTGACCATTTCATCAGCAATCTCAGATTGCATATTGTTGTTTACTAGCTCTCTTAAATGAAACTTAAATTTTGTTAACTGCTTTGCAGATAACGCAAGTGTATGGATTCTATGATGAGTGCCTGCGAAAGTGAGTTTCTTATGCAGACCTTGTTTCTTGGAGTACCCTGCATTGTGATATTTTCAGCATTAGAACTTATAAAAAGTACTCAATCCTTTTTTCATTTTTTCTAAAAACATGATTGTTTCTTGTCTATTTTCATTTTGTCATTTTCAGTTTATTCTTTGAGTTGCAAAATCTAGTGAGGTTGTCCCATCCAAAACACCTCTGTCTCTCTTTCTGGAACTTGGGTTTTTAGTCTGTGATAGCATCTTTACTCGGGGTCGGGGGGCATGTCGGGTTTTTTTGAAAACCCGACCGTGGAAAAGTCCCTGACCCAATCTCCATTCCTACCCCTGAAATGTTCCTGCTTCGGCCCATGGCCCAATCTACCATTTATTTAATATTATAAAATTCTAAAAAATTAATCTATAATTGTTTTATAATAAATTAGTCTATATAAAAACAATTATACTGTGAAAATAAAGTAATAAAAAATCTTCCAAAAAATTAAAGTGCTCTCTTTTTATTTATTTATATATATAAGTGTGATTTAAAAAAAGGTATCTCAGTTAATTAGGTCGGGTTAGGATTGGGTTTGGTAAAACTGGTCCCTGTCCCTAACCCTTGAGGGTTTTTTCCCCAACCACATCCCTACCCTACGGAGTTAGGAAGAAAACCCAAACCCAGGTTTTTCAGGTTGGGTGGGTTCCCTGCTTAACCTGGCCCGATGTCTACCCCTATTTCTGCCACAGTTTTTTATGCTGTTCTGCCACTACTATTTTCTTTCCACTCTTAATACTAATTATTGGTGCAGGAAAGCTATTGACATATCAAATCATCTAGCCTAGGGGTTGATCATCAATCTCTTGTTGTTTGGATGAATCCTCCTTTGGCCTTGTGTTTTACTTTTTGGCTTTTTGGTCTTTAAATTAAAACTAAATCATTGTCTTCACAAAGAACTTGATGTTTCTCAGATTAACTGTCTTAATGAAAATCCTTTCATTAGGGTCATCTTCTCATCTTTTTAGGTGGTTGATGATGATTCTTGAGATTCATGAAGGTAAACCTTTTCCTTGGGGAATCCCATGATGCAGAAACTCACAGGAATAAGTTGTAATTTCGATCTTTAGAGGAGGGAAGGGGGGGGTTAAATTCTTATTTTGATGTTGGCTTCTGTAGTTTTTTGAACGAAAATATATTTCTGTGAGAATAATGTGGGACATCCTTTTCCATTTTCTGGTCTGACATTTTGTAAAGCAACATTTCCTTATAGTTCTTATATTTTCTTTCCTTCTGCATCTGTTTTTGCTGAGAGAGAGCTGTCTGTTACTGCAAGAAAAATGTAAGAATTTTTTTATTCATTTGGGTATCAAACTTCATTTAGTGGCAGGTAACATCTTGTTGAAGTGGACACAGGTGATTACTGCATGTACATGTCTTCACATGTTAGCCAATCACAATTGAACATGCATATATTGTTTCAGTGTGTCTTGTTTCTTTTTTCCAACTTCATCACCTGTTTCAAATAAATTTTTAAAAAGGATTCTTCATTGTGGTATCAATTAAGCTTTTTGTTTATTTTAACATTAGGTGGTCTTTTTTTTCATAAAAGAGTTAAGTGTAGAGATTCATTCATCTTCAGTTGATTTAACCTGTGAAAGAATTGTTTTTTTTTTTGTGCTGGCTAGTTAATTGCTGTAATATACATGGTCTTATGGAGATTCATGCATCTTCAGTTGATTGAAACTGAATTAGAAGATCCTTTTCTGTATTTTATCAAGTATTAATATATGACATCTGCATTTTATTGGCTCCTGTTGGCATTTCTTCAGATTAGATGGTTTCTTTACTTTATAAATAAGAGATAAGCATAGAAACTGGTAACTTCAGTTCCCCGCTTTATAATAACTTTATTTTGATTGTCATTGACAGGTATGGCAATGCCAATGTCTGGAAGATCTTCACTGACCTTTTTGACTATTTTCCATTAACAGCTCTGGTTAGTACTATATTCTACTGATCATATGTTGGGGTTGACTTTTGTGGTCAGCAATGTTGTTACATAGTTTTATTTTCTTGCTTTACTTTCTTTACGGATTGTGTGCATATGATGTGACCTAATCTTTGTGCTTGGTTGTGCTTTTTGAAGGTTGAATCAGAGATATTTTGTCTTCATGGTGGCTTGTCTCCATCAATTGAAACGCTTGATAATATCCGAAACTTTGATCGTGTGCAAGAGGTCCCACATGAAGGACCTATGTGTGATTTGTTATGGTCTGACCCAGATGATCGTTGTGGCTGGGGCATTTCTCCGCGTGGTGCTGGGTACACCTTTGGCCAGGTAATAAGTTTCCTTGTCTTTCTGAATTTGGAGGGTTTTCTCACCATGTGCGCTTATTGGGTGTATAATTTTTATTCCAGGATATATCAGAGCAATTCAATCACACCAACAATCTTAAGCTTATAGCTCGAGCTCATCAGTTAGTCATGGAGGGATTCAACTGGGGACATGTGAGTATCTTGTGCTCATTTTAATTTCCTGCTCATGGATGGAATGATGTTGTAATTATTCTTTATTGTTTTTCTTATCAGGAGCAAAAGGTTGTTACCATATTCAGTGCACCCAATTATTGCTACAGGTGTGGGAATATGGCTTCTATTTTGGAAGTGGATGATTGCAGGGGCCACACGTTTATCCAGGTCTAAATCTTTCCACTGTCCTTCCCTTATTTATTTATTTTTTGTGCAATCGGATTTGCTCATTGTCGGACCTGAATTTGTGAATAGTACGTGAGAGATGTGTGTGTGTTTGCAGTTTGAGCCAGCTCCAAGAAGGGGGGAGCCAGATGTCACGCGTAGAACCCCGGACTATTTCTTATGAGGCAGCAGTTAGGGTTATTGCACATTCTTGGAAGCAAGTGCTCTTGTACTTGTTTGGGTAAGAAGGGGATATTGAATTGCAGATGATCTGTAATCCTGTTAACATTTAAAATTACGGGCTGCTGTAATCACCTTTTGGGAGAGCATGAGTAGCATGTAAAATTGAGCAGATAAGCTGGGTACCACTTTTTATTTGTTTTCAGAACCGTGCTGATTTTTTCGCCGGAGGGAGGTGGCAGAACGTCGACACTGAAGCAGCATGTATCATTTCCAAGAAACCTGTGATTTTTTTTTTTTTTTGTTGTTATTCTGTTTTTACTTTTTTTTTTTTTTCTTTTTTTTCTGTCTTTTTGCTTTTTGGGCTTTGTAGAGAGAAGAGATTCTATTTTAGAGGGTGTTTTTCTGATATCTAGTTTTCATTCCTAGATATATTTGCCTCCGCTCTCTTGAGTATGGTTCTCTCTAAAATGCTGAGAGAGCATCGCATATGTTCCATACTGTGTAACTGAGAGTAACGCTTCATAGGTAAAATTCCTTGCATTCCTAACATTTTACCTTATTTTTCTCAACTTCTGTCCTTTCTATGTTCTATAAGTTTGCATGGCCATATTGCTTGCGATGAATCATCGGGAAGGAAAATTTGCACTTGCTAGAGTTTTGTATTGAAAGACGTGAAAGGTATATGGAAATGAAAAGTGAAAAGACAGACTGATAGACGAAAAGCGGTGTTTACGATTTGGTTGTCACAGAGTTTTAAAGTCCACGTATCACTGTAGATCGATTAGTTTTGTTGTATAAAGCATGTGATTGTGAGTTGGAAGATGAAAATAGAGAAGAGATATTGGATATGAGGAGAACAGGTGAGGGAGATGAGTGAACAAAAGAGGTAAACAATCATGAAGAACGCACAGGAAGAAAAGTTGCCAAATTTGATTGATGAAATTTTTTGCAATATATGAAGTTGTGTCCCAGCACGTCTGATCACATATTCTTTTACGACGCATGCATTTATCAATTTGGAAAATGGGTTGGAGAGGCACTGTTTTAGGTTTAAAGCCTCGGGATTTTCTTCTGGTTGATAGGTAATTTATTTCTGGAATTAATGTTTGAAGCGATAGCTTTGAGATAGTATGATGTGCTTCGGACTCAGTTTGAATTCCTATAAAGTCCAGAAGACTCCCGTTACACAGGAGACGGTGGCAGATGGAAACGGAAGTTCCCGTTTCCCGTCGTCTTTCTTTGTCCTCTCTAACCCTGTTCAGATAACAAAATGCTGTGCCTCCGTATGATAGCACGAAGCGTGCCTTTCTCCTACGAGCTTCATTCGATAGCTCCGTCTTCGAACTTTTATCTGTCCTAAACCTGAATCATGAAGCTCGTCCAGAACGATGACAGCTTCATGTGTCAAATGAATGTTTCCAAGACAGATTTAGTGTCTGAGTGAAACATGTGGCGCATTTGTGAGTTCATTACTGAAAATTTCTCCCGATTAAAACTTTTTTGCAGTCGAGTTGTTGTTGATTCATTGGGAGTTCCTTGTGGCTATCAGGTAAAAGAATTTTTCTTGATCGTGAAATGAAATTCGTACTACTGTTGTTTTTGAAGTTTTTGGAGGATGATTATGGGGATTAAATGCAGAGATAGAAGTAAAATGATGGATTGAAAAACGAGCGATTAGCAATGGCTAAGGTGTTGATCAACAGTATACTCCCTTTCTATGTTGTATTTTGACAATAATGAGGTAAATCTTTCTATGTTTCAAAGAATTGAAAGGCTATGCTGTTATGATTTTACTATTCAGAACCTATGGAACAAAGCCTTAGTTTCTGAAGGCAAAATTAGACGCAAATTTTATCCTTGAGTAAATCATGATAACTTTTCAACAACAACAACAACAACAAAAAAAAAAAAAAAAAAAGATTGCTTAAAGCTACTCAAATCCTGATCTGGATAAAATGAAAGTGTTCAGTCTTTCCAGCAGAAAAGTTTCACTCCTAGTTCGTTTTTCTGCATTTCATCGTGCTATGCATTTTGTTCTTTTTTCTTTGGATTAAATCATTTTATGCACTTTGTTCTTGAAGGACCAGATATATATGCATTTCAAATTGGTGAAGTTATACAGTTTGTTCCTCTTTTCATCAAGGATTTAGAACTGTTAATTATAGGTACAAACTCGCCCCTTCACTTTCCTTGGGTGTCCCATGACTTGCAGCCAGACTTGAGCAATTTGACCCAGATTTCAATGGGCATACATCTTAGCAAAATTCTTGGTCTCTAAACACAACTGGTCTCTAATTTTATGGAGGTGAGGAAATGCTTACTAATTTTATTGTTCTGTCTGGCTAAATGGAAGTTATGTATGAACAAAGAAATTGAAACTTCATAAGTTACAAAACATAAAAATATGACAAACAAGATTAAGTTTTTCAGTACACCAGAAACATCTATAAAGGAGATGTACAAGCGATCTAAGTGCAAAAGCTTTAGTTCTCTATTATGACTGGCAATTATGTTGATGAACCAATGCAGATTCACCCAGAATTCACCTCTCTTGAAGACATTAAAGAAGAAAAGTGAACATAAAATGGAATACCTGAAAGACCAAAATAATTAGTTTCTTTACTTGAAAATAACGTTAGAAATACAGAAAAAAGTTTCTTTAATGGTGACATTTGTAATGTAGGTAATTAGGTAGCAAGAATGGAAACATGATCGTTTTTGAAACTTTTTCATAGGGATCTCTATTTCTATTCTTTGCCATCAGTTTCACATTCCCTGTTCACTAACACAAGAATTGTGAAAGGTGATCTGGTGTCTAAGAAAAGGGAGGTCGAGACTTCAAGCCGCATATAAAATGGCAAACAATGCTCATTTTATTGTCTCAAAATCTTCTAGAACAAACCTCCCAATATCATAGTCGGGTCTATTCTCACACACTCCACCCTTTTGCATTTGCCTTCACTTGCTCCTTCTTGGCATCATCCTGCCACCCTTCTCGTCACCTCATCTTTCCTGACCTAGAAAGAATCGCCCAAATGGAAATAGTGGGTTAAATAACCCCATAAGCAGAAAGAGGGTTGCAAGGAAAAGTAAGGGAAAAAAACCAGATGAAGATACCATTCCAGCAAAAAGGTGCACAATTTCTGGGGCATAAACAGGATTTGTTTTAGCATAAAGTTGAGATATATTAGACTACACTTGGCTATGCTGCCTCCATTGGACTATGCCAAACTATGTTTACACACCTGAGGATTGGATGCTAATACTAGCTTACAAGCACATCCAATGAATTAGACCATACAAAATTTTGTATGTACAGAAAAAGAATTGGAAATATCATATCTGTTGAATAGTAAATAGTATGGATGAGTCTTACATAAGTCTCACATAAATAAGTCTCGCAGAGAGCAATAATTAATATGTCAAAATCTTACAAGAGTTTAAAAAATTATGCTTACCTCTAAGAATTTTTTTTGATATCGTACTTAGTCCAACTTATTTGTTATTTTTACAATTCTCCTGTTATAGTCTCCCCTATATATTTTTTTAAAAGTCACACTTATCATTAATTTGATAATTTCTTTCTTATTTAAAAAATTCTGGTTGAAGTAGTATTGCATTATCGCCTCCTTCTATCTGAATTATGATGTGTTACTATTTTAATGTTCTTCTAGTATTTCTTCAATTAATAATTTTTTATCACTTCGAAGTAATGTCTAGACCCACTACATATAGAATATAGGTGTACACCCAACATTCAACATGAAGTCTTTTGGTCTTTACCTAAGAAATCATTTTTGTTTGAGTTACCCTTCAAGTATAAGAAGTCTCTTTTTTCATGCCTAAAATTAAGCATTTTTTTGTTTTTAAAATTAAGTGAAGTATTTTTTAGACTATGATCATTTTAACTTATGTATAGAGTTTTGTCAAATGGTTAGGAGTATTTTCTTCTCCCATATTTGTTTTGTCGGGGAAAGTGGGAAGAAAAAAATACAAAGAAAGAAATATTTTATTTTATGTGACTATAATAATCAAGGAGGAGAACAAAAAAATAAAGATTTTGTATCTATAAAGAATTATTTCAATAAAAAGAAATTGAAGACCAATTTTTTTCCTGTTATAAACTCTAGCTCTCTAGCTTGAGGGGAGTATTAAAAAATAGGTATAAAAAAGTCTTATATAACTCTCACAAAAAGAAATCTTATAAATTAATAATTAATATGTCAAAATTTTACAAGAGTTTTATAAGAAGAACTTTCACAAAAGTATCTCAGTTGAAAATGTTTTAATTATTTAATTATTCTAAAACTTATATTAAAGTTAGAACATGGGTAATTCTTCTATTATAAATAGAGACTCCTTCCACTCCGTTAATAATAAGTGAATAAATTAATTCTCTTTTTCACAGATTCAATAGCATCAAAATTTTAACATCTCAGAGCTGACTCATATAATTTTGCAAAAAATTTGGGAACCTACAAAAACATGGAGCAAATGAGACACTGCATCCATGAAGTTTAATCATGCTCAGCATCACTCTGAACTTCACTATCAAACTCTACTTGCTAACAGATATTCCTCTTGCACGTTTGCTCGTCAAGAGTCAAGATACATTCAAGTCCAACCATCTTTTCTGTGAAGCCAGATACATAAAAGTCCAAAAAAACAAAAGAATTTTTGGATCGGGAAAGATAGAGAGAGGAAGCCTGTCAGAAGGAAAGACTTTGATGGGGGCTCTTCCGGCACGAAAACGATAACAGCATCTGTGGACAGCCAGTGCACTTTCGATCTCGATGAAGCTGTTTTTATCTGAATATGGGATGAAGCTCGGTGGCAGAGGCAAGGTCCATCTCTCCTTTAATACTCATGTCAACTCAGATTAGTGTGATAGGGCAGTACATCCTCTCAGAGGAAAAAATTACAAGCCATATATAAGAAAAAAGTGTCAAAATGGTCAATCACAAGCTAAGGTGAGAGAAGAGAGAAGGAACCAAGTCCACCACTGACCAGCCAAGGCCTGTATATTGGAGAAACCTAATGCCTGTATCAACATCATATGATTCTTGACAAAACAAAAGCATTCTTTGAAAACTACCCATTTGCTTGCTTTCTTTTAGTGCCAAGATGTAAGACGTAGACCTTATTGGTATTCCCAAGGTGTTGCAAACTACAGGAAGTATCCGCTTAGCCAATGCCTTGCTACAAAACTTCACAATAAGAATTGAGGGAATTCCAACAGCCATTCGTCCCACAAAGTGCAGAAGAGTCAAATCCGGGTTAAGAACCTTCGGAACATTTTCATGGTGAAACTGATAGTATGTTTGCTGTACTCCAGTAACCTAAAAAAATAAAAACAAGTATGAGAATTTGCTGAACAATAAGCTAATCATGAAAACGTAGATGAGGTTTATGAGATAAGCTAATTGTAAAGATTTCCAAAGCAAGATGTGTTCCTACGAGTCTTCACGCTTCTCCGCTAACAGAAAACAACTGGTTAGGGTGCCCTTGATCCTTTTGGTCAACTGCACAAGAATCAGCCACAACTGTTGCCTCATCAGGCTCCCACTCCCTCTTCTGTTTGGAGTTGAAGAGACGGATTGCTTGCACTCAGGACTAGTAACAACGGTTTCCAATTTCAATATGATATAGCTCCCTTTTCAACATCCAATTATCCTATTCTGCTCCAGTCGTTCCCTCCCTCCTTCAGGTTTTAGAATTGTTTGTTACAAGGAAAAAATTTCCTCAACAATATGCAGACTTGGTCATTTTTTGAGGTTGAAGAGTTTGCTGGCTTCTAATGTTTGTAGTAAGCAGGAAATTCCAATCACAGACTGGTCAAGAGGCCAACATGCTCATATCCACAAACCTAATTCTAGGGAAGCATATTGAATATTAATCTCTCTCATATGTTAAAATTTCAAAAAGTGACAGAAAACAGGGTAAAGGTCTGTATGGATGAAATGATTGCATTAGTTCCATGCAAGATAATGGTTTGACATGCTTAAATAGAAATCTATCACTAACAACATAGTAAACCTTCCTTGAAGATCTTTAGAAGGATTTTATGACATTGGCCAAAAGCCTGACACTGTCCTCAAGTCCCTTTCTCTTGCGTTAGGCAGCATCTTTAAAATGCCCTTCTCTATGGAAGAAATTGAGGCTACTGTCTCCTCTATTATTACTAACAAACTCTTTGCCCAGATGCATTTGATGCTGAATTCTTTAATATTTTTGAAAGATGAAGTTAATAAAATATTTGACAAATTCTATGATAGATAGATCAAAACTATCACCTAGGGGACTATCATCCATGGCCTTCCTCAAGAAGAACAAAGCTGATAAGTCCTCTGATTGTTGACTGGCATACATCATTTTCTGAAACCATGCTCCAGCTCCACCATGCGCCTCAGAGTTGTCAGTTTTTTTTATTATTATTTAATATTTGTTATTTTTAATAGAATTGTCCTTCCCTCATCAGCAACAGTTAAGAGTTCTGCTGAAGAAACCCAAATCCTTGGCTCTGCCTTGATTGCTCATGTGCTTAATTGATAGAAATCTGCCGGTCACTTGCACACGGGCTAGCAGTTCAATTTTTAGGTTTGAGGTGCCACTCTTAGCAGATTAGGGACCAAGCTTTGCATGCCTAACTCCCTTGATGTATGCACGTTGCCTTTCGTGGTCCTTAATAATCTATAAGGAGAGCAAATGCTGTGGAAGACTTCCCTCGCTGACATCTCATATCATTTTAAAAAAAATGGAGTATCAGACTTTGCAGGGAAGTCTCTTTTTTCATGGGCTTATTACTGACCTCTTTTTGGACAAAGAGGTTTGTACTTTCCCAGCATAATGATGAGGGGGTTCTGGAAGTTAATTGCATCTAAAAGATTTTGCAAACAGCAGTAACCAATCCCACCAGTTCCTTGTCAGCAACTAGCTTTTGGCAGCCTGAAATTGAACCAACCTTGCATGGCTACCTGATTATCATATTGAAGGTAGTGCTCTCTCAACCCCTGGGATTGTTGGTTATGGTGAATTGATCCATAATCACCATGGTTGTTTTGTAGAGATATGGTTTGGACCAAACTATAGAAGCAGCTGCAACCTCTTTTTAAGTAATTGAAAGCTTTTCTGCCAACACTTCTTCTGCCTGGTTATCACTGATGGAGAGTAATTATTAGCTGGATGAAGAGGAGAAAAGTAGCTCTGTAGAGGCATCTGAAGTAACTTGGAGAAGATTTTAACTTATCTGGCATCATCTCTTGGAGTATCTGCCGTATAATGCAAACTCCTTTGCCAGGAATCATGTCTCAAACCAACACGTTGTTGTTGAATACTTTCATTTGATTTACCTGTATTTATTTTCTTTCTCATGTGCCTTTCTTTTGTTTTAGTTCTGTTCTGCTTGTTATTTTATTCTCTTTTTAGCCTTTTGGCCTTAATAAAAAGTCTCATAAAAAAAATGTCAGATCAAGGTTAGTTCCTTGGTGCCAGGTTCTGCAGGAGTCTCACCATAAAGGTTGGTGAGTCTGGCTCCAAGACAGAGCAATGCAAAAACTTATAAGGAGATGAAACACAGCTCTCTACAGGAGCTGTTTCTCATAAGGGTTTCGTCCAAATAGTCAATCATGCAAAATATCACTTTTGTGAACTTCAATCCATAAGGAAGAACTTACATGGTATAATAATTTATTTATTTTTTCATTTAAACGCATATAAGGGAAAAAACAAGGATTATTTGAGATACATTCTTAACCAAATGTTGCATGAATATGAACATCTTAGACATAATTATCTACATAAGTTTGTCAAAACTCACACATTGAACTCTTATAACATGACGATACAGTCTCCGAAACACTTGAAATTTGAACTGTCCATCCTCATATCTTAGCCATGTTAGATACTATATCTTGAAAATCTAATCCTTTATTCCCATTGTATTTCTGCCAAAAGTGTTTTTGGAGGCTTGAATAAATTGGCTCCAGATGTCCTTCTTTGTATTTTCACATGTTAATATTACAGAGTCATTTAAAAAAAAATATTAACATTACAGAGACTTAAAATTTTAACAACAATTATAAGCTTAAGTTTCAAAGGTTTTTAACATCTCAGATTTTCCCCCTATGTTTTCATTTTTACTCAGACATTTGTCCAGAATTTATTCTCACAGATGAACCACACAACCAATACAGCTCTCACATTGAGTGGGAGGCAGTTGAAGCCATTTGCTGAATTTGCTGAGGAGCAGAAAAATATCTGAACTATAAAGTTAAACTCCATAAATTGGTGAGCTAATTGATTTTATTTTCCAAAAATAATGTACAAATGAGAGAACTTGGTGCTTCTCATGATATCATTTTGTCATTCTTACAGTAACTGCTACACACTATCATCTGAAGTTCCTGTAAATACCATCAATGCCACAGAAGGTTGCATGAGATTAAGATTGCTTAGTGTCAGTACATTAGGCACAAACTGAAGATGATGTTATTTGACAATTTAAACAACGGTAAGAAAATTACATTGAGCAAAAACTAGGTAGTATTTGCAATTCAATGTTGGAAGTGATAGAAAACTTACAATTCCCAGTGCGACACCATTGAAAGCTGTATGGTAGTCAAAACTTGGGGTCGGCAGCTGTGGTTTTGGATAGGCAAAAAGTAACAAGAAAGAAAGAGCAGCCCAGAAAGATGTGACTGTCAATCATATCAATTAACAAAGTCAGAAGCCAATAAGGTAATTACTTTCAGAATGACAAAAGTTGGATCACTACTGATCCTAGATAAAAAATTAAAAACTCAAGAAAAGCAGATAGAAAGACTGTAGCTGTACACACCATTCTGTCCAGAGACAATAAAATTATCGATGTAATCATGTACCAAAAGCCAAAATGAAAGAACTAGAAGGCCCATAACTAGGCCACCGAAGACATCAACCAGGCTATGCATTCCTAGGTAAATTCTTCCTGAAAACAAAATAAATACCAAAAGATAATAGGTTATAAAGATATAAAGATTTTAATCTTCACAAAAGATAACAGACTAATGCTAAACTCACCAAAGCCGATGAGACCAACAAACAAGAAGACTGTAACGATACCAGCCAACTGTACAACATTATCGATTGGAGAATTATATGCCAACAAATAGAGTAGAAGATAACTGCAAAAGCACCAAGTTTGAAAGAAGAAAAAAATCAATTTCCTTGCAGAAAATCCAAGATAATTGAACAAATAGTAAAATTATGAAAGATACCCAGATAGGCACACGGTGTTAAGAGAATGAGAAGAAGGAAATCCATATTCGTGTGCATTCTCTTCCTCATCTTTTGTAGCTGTTATCCTCCTAACAGGTGGGGAGCTGGGCCTTGGAGCTGATACCATGTCCTATGATCATAAGAGGGATGAATCAACCAAAGCAAAATTTCTACTTATGACAGTATTATTACGTATAAAAACAAAATAAGAAAATTACATCCGGTAAGGCCAAGTAGATACCTTGACAGAGTTGCCCATATAATCGCAAAAAGCCATCAATAATGTCATTTGTCTAGCCAATTTGCTATGTCCACTCTAAAACATTAAAAAAGACCGTCAAGCAGTTTTGCAGGACCAGCAAAATCACGACACTCAGAGGAGTGGTGGGTATTTACGAAAATCAATTGACGACATAAAAATAAAAAAATTACAAAAGGTAGAGATCAAGATAAAATGAGGAATACCCAGAAGAGCAGCGGAAGAAAAGCAGTATAAAATGGCACCGAAACAACAGTTGACATGGCAGAGAAAAAGCCATCCAGGGCACCATGCTGAAAACCCTGAGATGTCAAAGCATAATACAGAAAACAATCCGTCAACGAAATACAATCAAGAGAGGGAGAAATCTCAAATAGACAATATCAGCATTGCTTACCTGGACTTTAAGAATAAAAGGAGTGCCTTCAATGACCGAACGAGTGATCAGAGGCTGAAGGAGGAATCTAATCTTCTGGGTCAGTTTCATGAAGCATGAAAGAAGAATCCATGAAAGAATGGAGGCAAGAGAAACGATCTGCCACAACGGAATCGTTTCCATGCTCCTCCCAGGATTCTGATAGAAGAAAAGAAGAGGAAACTCGGAAGAAATCCTATCCCTCTGGTTTTTAAGATTACGACTAATGAGGCTTTAGGAAGAGAAGATCTCCCGGCTTCCGGCTGTTTTCTTCATCCTTTCTAGAGCCCGGAATGCAGAATTTTAAAGTTCAAACCAGAGATTTGCGGTAGAATGAAATACATAAGAAAATAAGCAGAAATATGATCAGAGCTGGATTTGGGGATTCCTTATATATCCGGTAGACACGCGAAGACTCAAAATCTCGTGCTCTCTTGTGTGATTGGACCCAACACCGACGCTTGTCTTTCGCGGAACCTTCCTTCTATAATCTGTAAGACCGTAACAGAATCCAAATATTGGAATCGCTCCGCGGCCGCGCTTACTTTACAATTTACCTAGACTCAACGAATCATTGATCATAACGGTAATCAATTTAATTCCTGGTTTATTTTATTTCAACCAAACTCGCGCGGACTGCCTTAGCATTTAGCAACCATACAATTAGAAATTAGTCGGGAGTCTGTACCCAGAGGCGTGAGGGAGGAGTGAAGGAGGGGGAAACACCTCCGTAGTGGATCCAGTGCTTTTATTAAGCCAACAAAGGTTTGGTCACGGGTCACGGGTCACGACCATACAAATGCAACTGCAAATTAAATTTCGGCTCTGGCTTTTATCTTCTCTAATTTAATGGAGATCAAGTAGAATCCATGAGGACGAGGGCCGAGTGAGAAGTCCTGAAAAATAAACAAAATCTGGAAAAGTTCATCGAGTAGAGACTTTCCGAAGGACACACAAGATGGAAAGATCGTTGTTGACAGACGGCATCAAAATTATACTTTTTTCCTTATACAAGAGAAACCGTTTCCGTTTCCAGAACATCCAGCTTCTTCCAGTTTAGATAATAGAAGAGTATGAATATCCGGCCTGGTTGGGGCGATAGACCCTAAGCAATCCACTCTTCCTCGTTGTTTTTTTAATTGTATAAATTTCAAAACAAATCAAATGGTAGGTAGATCAATTGAGTGGATATCTAGGAATGACTTTGAATTTATTAACATGGATGGATGGAGTTACAGAGAAAGATTTGGATGGTTTGTTATTCATCGAATTTGATTAGGTGGGATTATGATCGTGACTATCCATTATTTATCTTCTTCATACAGGTTCCCCTCCCTTTCATGACATGCCTCCTCAGGCCAGGAATATGAACCTTTAACATGTAGTCTTTCCAGTCTATGCTTCCCACGTTGAAGTCGAAACGCTTCTTCTCTTCTCCAGACATGCCTTCCATCAATGTCTCCGTGTTTGTGTTATCGAATCTAAAACACCAATTCAAAGACATTCAGTTTATAACCCCTTTCTCATCATCTGAGATTCTTCGACGTGAAAAGAAAATGGCCGCTAAGCACAAGGGAGGGCTACTTACTTCCCACCATAGAAAGTGTATGGCTCGTAGATATTTGCCAAGTACTTGGCTCGCTCGATTGATTTTTTGAAAATCATTTCCAATTTATGGGAAGATTTCTCGGTTGAAGTGGTCATGGCTAGTCGAGCGTTTGTCCAGATATGAGAGGCAAAGTCGTCCATGGAGTGGAACAGCTTCATTTCTGGGACACGAATCGGTCTTCCTTTGGAGTCTATGTAAGGGTAGCAGTCGAAGTGTTCGAAGAGATGCCTCAGAAGGTCTCGAAACAGTAATGGGTTTTTGACTGATGTAGCAATGTGATAGATGCTGATTCCGGATCTTCCGACTCCATGCCTTGCCATGGCAGCCAATATCGCATTCACAACCATGTCTGCTGGAATCTGTAAAAAGGTCCGTACCCAAGAGTTCTTTTCATGTACAGTTCAGAGGAGGGAGAGAATGACTGTTGAAGGCTACTTACCACATCCAGGAAGCCGTTTGGATCTGCTAGAAAACCAGTGAGTTGGCCTTTTCCATAGTAGAGAAGGATAGGATCCATCATCCTAAGGTAATTTGATGTATACATAGCAAAAGAAACGAGCAGACATCCAGGATTAAACTTATTACAGAAAAAGGGTGGAAAAAAGTTCTGGACAGAAGCTTACCTGTTCCCTTCAATCCATCCGGGGAAGGGATCTTTCAAGGTGCTCTCAATCACGCTAGGACGCATTATCACCACAGGTATTTCACCCCTCGTGCTGTTTATCAACATCTCTCCCATAGCTTTTGTAAACACGTAAGTATCTTGCCAGCCATGGAGTCTTGATCTGTTAGGTGTTGTAATCCTGTTTTAATACTTGGTTTTCTTTCAAATTAGGTACGAGAGGATGGAGAAAGATTTTGAAGGCAGAGCACTCACCTCTGCAGACCCACTAATTTCATCTTTTGTGCTACTTCACTGTCCTCCGAAGACATTTGGAAATCCAGAGCTAGTTTTATTTCGGACTCAACATCCAACAGTGGAGGAAAAATGGATGTAGGGTTAACGGGAACGTTCTCCCTTGCGATGGAATCCCCCATACTGAATGCCTTTTCCATGACCCTGCCTTGCCTTTCTCCATTGACATAGGCTGCAACAAGTGATCAAATGAATCATACTAGTTTCTCTTCAGAACTGTAAGACTCTGGACAGATTTAACTAACTTCTCGGTTTGTAAAGCGATTTTTACCGGTTGATACATGAAGGAAGAGCTTTAATTTCCTGCACTGCTTTGCAAAATTCATGATTCTCCAAGGTCCCTTTGTGTTTATGTCGAGTGCAATATCATACCTGAATTTGATCGCAGTTTTGTAAACAAGTGATCGTCTTGTCACAGAAGAACCGTGCCAAAAAAAAAATTACCTTTCGTCGAAGGTGGTGTTTGCCGCTGAATTTACAATGATGTCCACTTTTGCTGCTATCTCGTCCACTATGTCTGGTTCTATTCCAAGATTTGTTTCTCTAATATTCCCCACTACAGGAACCAACTTGCTTAACATGAACGCCTGGTAAGATTTTCCATGGAGCTCTTGCAAGCACTTGAAGAGTTCCGTGTTTATAATCTGCAAGGAATGGAGAAAATTGAACGAGAGAAGATGCAGTGAGAAACTCAATGCCTGAAAAACCATTATCATAATTTTTTTTTTCTGTTTTTTCGTATACCTCGTTCTGCACTCTCTTCATTGCAGCGTTTCTGCTTTGCGCCTTGATCAGGACAAATATCTCACCCACGTCTGGGGCTGTCCGTAAAATCTTCTCAATAAGAACTGCAAAATAAAAAAAATCATGATAATTAGGGCATTGGTTAAGCAAATCAAGAGATATACATTGAGAACTAGAGAGTTGGATCAACCTTTCCCTAGAAACCCAGTGGCTCCCGTGATGAGAATTCTCTTCCCTTTCAGAAAACTCAAAATGCCAATTCCGTCATTCAACTCTAATGTGGTTGCTGTCCCATTGTAAGGCATCGGATCTTTCACTCCAATCCCTTCATGGTGATTCCCATTTGGCGAGACGAGCAAGCTTCCTGCCTCCGTCAGACCTTTGGCATGGTAAGTCGTCCCTCTTTCCTTCGAAACCGAAGAGAACCCAATTGATGTGGTTGCATTCTCAGCGCAGCCGACAGTCTTCTTCTTCTTCCAAGTAAACCCAGTACTGAAAGGCGGATTCTGGCAGTAAAACGGCACCAGTGTTTTCCCTTGGATTCCCAAGGTTGAGTTTAGCATTAGCGCCTCCATCACTGGCCAGGAGAAGTGGAGGGAAAAAAAAAAAAAAGGCAAAAAGGACTAATTGATTGTTTGCAGGAATTTTTAGTTGAAAAACGTGAAGCTGAACACTAACTAATCAAAAACAGATTTGCAAGTAAACAAACAATACACTGTCACGGCAAAAAAAGAAGGTCGGGTTTTGGAGAGAAAGATGGGGGGAGATGGTGAGAAGGGAGAGAAGGGCGTCTTTGTATTTGAATGTGAAGAAAAGGTACTGGGCCTCAATCGGCTCTCTTTTTGCCACCATTTCACACTTCCCACCATTACCTAAATTGCAGGGTTTTTTCTTGTAAATTTGTAAGAGACGAGCCAAAGGAATTTTTACTCATTATAACTGATGTCACCATGAATCAGTAGACATCCTACGAGCTCGGAGTCTGGGTACTTAAAAGAATGCACCAGATCCTTTCTCCCTCCCATTTTGAAGTTTTGAAAAGGAAGAGTGAATTATTTAAATTAGTAAAAAATTACAGCCCTTTAGGCGTGGCCTTCTCTAGTATACAAGTAAGGCATAAATCAGGGCTTGCTCCATCCTGTTTTTATCTGAATTAGACACCAGTCGTAAATGGATCAAGTGTATGTTTGTAAATTATCAAATCAATTAAGTTTTTTTATCATCAAAAGTTATAGAAGAACTCAAAATAGGTGAGAAACTAGTTGATTAAGTTGGGTTTGTTGGTTCAACTTAGTCAGTTGTGTTATTTGGTAGGTGGGAGTGGGTAGTTGATGATCACAATTCTTTCAGAATTGGGTAGGGAGAGCTCCCACCTTCACGGTTGTCGATCACAATTCTTACAGAGTCCAGGCAATATGAGCAGAACCCTTCGACAAGCCTTCGGAGCACAAGCAGTGTCCTCCTACAAATCCCAAGGCAAGTAGATTGAGACCCGACAAAAAGGTTTGATCGCCAGAGATTCACGGGCAAATCCAAGGTCTTGTGGAAGGAGGTATGGGGTCAAGAGGATTTGGATGCCAAGGCCAACAAAAGACAGTGGTTGAGGATTTTAATCTCAAACAAGGGGAGGGGAGATCAATGAGATCAGAGATTAATAAAATATTTTGCAGAGCTTGTTGAGGATTTAGGGATGGGAAATTTACTTGGTTCAGATAAATGTAAGGGGTGGCAATTCAAGACCGACTTATTTGGACTTAGGCAAATCATACTTGGTTGACCTTAAACTCATATCTATATTATAGTAATGAGGATCTTGCTCCTAATTGGTCAACGGATCGAGGTGGAGACCTCTTTGGCCGTCTCACCAACTTCTTACCCAATTATCTTAAATCTTCCAAAGAAAAGAGAGAAATAATAGGATTTTTTTTACTAATATGATGGTTATCAAAATATCTTTATCATGTACTTACCAACTTGTAGAAGAGCATATATGAAAGTTTTACATGAATCTCAGAAAAAAGAAGTCTCATAGAGGAAAAATTAATATAACAGAGTTTAAGAGGAGTCTCATGGAAAGAAATCACACAAAATTGTTCAAGTTTAAAGATCTTTTAGCTTTAAGATGTTTTTTTTAAGTAGTTTACTTTGATTGTGATTAGGAATTCTATTCTGGGTGTAACTGGGACTTGGGTAGTTTAACTTCATTATAATTCTTTGTATTTTCTCTATTTTAAATAGAGGCTCAATAACTCAATTTACACAACCACACAAATATCAATAAATTATTTATCTTATCCAAAAATCCAATATGGTATCAGAGCAGGTTTTGTAAGTTGACTCAACCAATCCATAGAGACAATGGTTTTTATCCATAATCTCTTTTTTAGTTTAGTTTAATTTAATATTTTACGATTTTCTTTTGGTAGTTTTTTTTTCTTTTATTGGTTCCTATTAGTTGTTTATTATCCCACTCTCTTGTTTTAGCTCAATGTACATGCTTAAGAATTCGATTTATGGGCTGAAGCAATCCCCTAGAGTTTGGTTTGAGAAATTTAGTAAAGTTGTTATGTCTTGTGTTTTAAGAGGTACAAAGTGGATCATTCAATGTTTGTGGAACATACTAATCTTGGTGTGGTTATTATGGCACTATTTGTCAATGATATAATTCTTAAAGGTAATGATTTAAAAGGAATTTAGTATGTGAAGGAATTGTTGAGAAAGGAGCTTCAAACCAAGGATCTTGGTCTCCTTAAATATTTTTTTGGGATTGAATTACTCCAATTTTGACATGGTATAATTATCTCTCAAAGGAAATATGTGTTGGACTTGCTAAAAGAGACATGTACGGCCGCTTGATAGTCATGTGGATCTTAATGTAAAACTACGCGCTAAGTAAAAAAATGATGTAGATGTCAAAAAATCTTAGTGGTTGGTTGTTAAGCTTATCTATCTTACAGTGACAAGGCCTAATATTTCTTTTGTTGTAAGCGTTATTAGTCAATATGCATCAACCTTAGTTCACATTGGTAGATTTTGAGATATCTTAAGAAAAATATAGGACAAATAAAGTACTCTATAAATGCAATAGACTTGTTAATGTTGAGGGTTTTGCATATGCTGATTAGTTAGGTTCTCCTGATGATAGAAAATCCACTTCAGGTTATTGTTGTATGGTTTGTGGTAATCTTGTTACATGGTGATGTAAGAAACAAAGTGTTATGTCAAGGTCCAGTGCAAAGGCAGCCTTTGCAGTTAAGTACGATGCTATGGTTGAAGTCCTTAATTATTGAACTTGGTTTATTTGAGAAAAATTCTATGCAACTCCACTGTACAAATCAGGCGGTCATTGATATTGCTTAAAAATCGGTCTTTCATGAAAGAACGAAATATATTGAGATTGACTATCATTTTTTTTTGAGAGAAAATTCAAGCAGAAATATGACCATGCAATACATCTCTTGAAGGAATCAACTTGTGAACATCTTTACCAAAGCAATAATAGTTGGTCACCTTCAAGATTCGTGTTCCAAACTAAATATTTTATTGTGTAGGCACCAACTTGAGGGGGAGTGTTTAAGGGACTAAGTCGTAATTATGTTATCTCTTCTATTTTAAAGTTTTCCCCCTTAAGAGAAGTGCTTTTTTTTAATCATTATGTAATGTTTTGAATGGTTATTAATGAAGGAATAAGTTGGGGCTCGACCTAACCTTGAGGGAGAGCTTCTCTTTGCAATTTTTCTCCTCTCTCACATCCCTCGTTATTTCTCTCTATACCACTTAAGCTTTTGATTTCTTTCTTTTTTCCTCTCTTTCCTTCCTCTCTATCTTCTCATGTTCCTAAAACTAGCTCACAATGGTTCAATACTAGAATTTAATATCATTGATGATGTTAGTGGAACGGGAATGCAAAACAGGTTGTGGGTAAGAGATCTACTTTTGATTGCTTAACTCCATTCTACCTTCATATGTGATTTCAAGTTTTTTTTCCAAACTTCTTTAGTTTTTTTACAAGTAGATAATCTATAGAATTAGTTTTTACTAATGCCATAAAATAGCATATTGATGGCTTTGGAGTTCACTTTTTATGGGGCTTTTTCTCAGCATGTATTCTCTTTGGCTGTCTAAGGCACTTCTTACTCATTTTCAGTTTTCTTAGGAACTAAGGGACCATCTTCTGCACAAACCCAATAGTCATAATCTTTAGATTAAAAAAACATTAGTCATCTCGATCTTACAAAAGGCATAATTATCTCAATTGAAGAAAGGAGGACAATTGGTAGAATGTCGCTAACCATATGACCCTTGTGAGCAGCCATTGGCTCTTAATACTCTTTTATGCTAGAGTACCCATTTTTGTACCTGTTGTTGTCCCAAATAGACACTCAAGAAGGGGGTGGGAGGTTGTGAATTGAGTGAATGCAAATTTAAATATGTTTGTCGGCCAACTAAGGTTCAAAAGTGCTAGTGAAAGTTAAAAGTAAACAATGTGAACAATGGTTTTTCATGTGGTTGGGCCAATTTTCGCTTAATCCATGCTCTAGCACCCATTTGAGTTCCACTGGCAATCATGTGCACAAAACCCATTCCTTTGACAAAGAAAGCCGGAACAATTGCTCTTACAATAATTGAGACTTAGATTAGTGGAAGACTTATTTAATTAATCTCCAAATGATGATATTATCTTCATATCCTAATGAGAAATGGACAATTGAAAATTGAATAATCAATTGGAGCATTTGATATATTAATTCACAAGTTGTAGAGCTTTGATTTGAGTAAATTACTTTTAAGCACTAATGGGTTGGTAGAACATTCATTTTGAAGTAAACGCTCAAGGATATATAAATTGTTTTTTAGATAAAAACTAGTCATTGTTGGAAGATAGGGCCCAAACCCACACAACCAAGGAAGACCCACATATCTAAGTGTATTAGAAGATAGGCCTAAACCCATAAGACCAAGGAAGACCCATGCTTCCAAGAGATACAGAAGAGGGGTTCAAGGCCCACAAATCAAAGAGAAGGCCCATAAGCCCACATATAATGATGACATGATGGTAAATAAAGGGTCATCTCGTAGAGATGACATTGATGTAATTAGATTAAAATTTTAACGTTAAAACCCTAACCCTAAATCCTAAGTTTAGGGGTATTATTATAATACAATAATTTCATTAATCTATAAATAGAGTTTCAGGGGGAGGGTTAAGACAAATGTCCATAACCTTTTCTTCCTCTGGTTTTCTCTCAATGAATCTTTTTCTCTTTTTCTCCATTAACTAAATTCATAAAGTTCTTAATACAACACGGTATCAGAGTATTAATTTTCTAGATATTAGGTGTTTATGTTTGATTTTTTCTGCTGGTCTCTCCGAGAGACCTTGCTCAGTGCTGGTTCCTTCGTGGGCACCTGACTTTGGCATCCGTCGAATCTCATTTCCATCCTTCGTGTCGAATTTATGATTGAGACATTATTTCGGTCTACTTTCATTCGCTGGTGAGAATTATTCATCGTTACCGTGGCACCCTGTTATTTTATTCCGGCTGGCTTAGCCTGCTTCTCTGCGCATCCAGACTGAGACTCCGAGCATCACTCGACTATGATTTCTTCTGCTCAGTGATCCCAACATCCAGAATTTTTTTCCGTTGCTGTATCTCTTCATATTATGCTGAATTAAAGGCGTCCATATATGCGGTGAGTGTGGAAATATGATAAACTCTCCGTTGTCTCTGTATTGATTCAGAACGGTGCGTTGTCGTAAAATATTCAGCACTAATGCTGCTGTCGAAAAGTCATCTAACCTGTTACGGTTTGATCTCTTTGTTCGCATAATCTTCCTGTAATTGGTGTCTATCATCAAGCGTCTCTGTCAGATTAGTTTATTTCCGGAAGTTCCCGCTCTGTCTCTGCTGGCTCACTCTCTCTTCGGGGAAGACGACCCACCGTTGCAGAAGAAGACGCACTGTTGACGGTCGAAAAGTTTCTTTTTTATGCTGGCTATCTTCAGAAATATTTTTCTGGAAACTCCTCTTCTCTGAAAAGTTTCTTCCATATCCTAGCCGTAATTGCCGCCAAAACACCGTTGCTGCTGTTTTTCCGAAATCACAGAGCTGTATCGTGCCGGTGCTGTTCTTATTTCGTAAAACTCTCCACTTATTTATGGAATGAAGTTGATGGATCCTTTCCGTTTTTTGGTTTCCTTTCTGAGAGTCCAGAATCCGGAAAACAAATTTGAACCTCCGCTCTCTTCGGACACCAGCTGCTCGAGGAAGAAGACAATTGCCCGCGCCTGATTCAACCCGGACCGGACCGGGTCAACGCAATAACCCAGCAACCACTTACTCCTTCAGTACCAACCAGTCCGAATCAGCCCAGGCCAACTCGGTCCGTGTCAACTAAGTCAGTCAACTCAGACATAACCCACTTATTTTTTGCCTCGGTATATGTGTCCAAGTTTTATACATATTTTGGCGCGCCTTGGTAAGTTTTCTTTGGCTGGATTATTATTTTAAAGAATTGACAGATTATTCATTTATCAGCATATTATTTAGTACAAATATGTGTATTAGATTATTTCGTGGGTCAATTTTACAAAGATTATTATGGTTCGTGTTATATGGGCCCAAGCCCATCTCAGTTGCTGTTATTGTGTCTCTTTGGATGAGACATTATTATTGAAGAAGAGGTGGCCTCATACCATTATTTATTTATCCCCGTCAAAAATATAAAAAATATTTGCCATTGGGATTCCATCGAGGAGGAACTTAATACCCCGTAAAAAATATCAAATATTTTAACGGTTGGGATTCCATGACGGAGGAACTTAATACCCCATAAAAAATATCAAATATGTCAACGGTTGGGATTCCATGACGTATGAACTTATTATTACATTTATGTTATTTTTCCTCATTAATGTCAAATATTACTCTACCACTTGAGAGTCGTTGTCCTGTGGAGTGACATGGTGGTAGAGGTGGACACTTCAGAGTAATGCCGATAGACACACTACTTACAAAAGACAGAGTGTCCTGTACTTCCAACATGAGTTAAGACTGGAGTATGGAGCAAATTGGGCCTCATGAATGAGAGCACCAATGTGAGGGGGAGTATTGGAAGATGAAGACATATTAGAAGATGTGCCATTTTATACAAAAAAGATTTTATACATCATTTGCAACAAGCTGGGAATTCATACTGTTTTCTCATGCCCAACTTGAGGGGGAGTGTTGGAAGATAGGGCCCAAGCCCACACGACCAAGGAAGACCCACATATCCAAGTGTATTAAAAGATGGGCCCTAAGCCCATAAGACTAAGGAAAAGCTATGCATCCAAAAGATATAGAAGACGGGCTCAAGGCCCATAGATCAAAGAGAAGACCCATAGGCCCACATACATTGATGGCAGGATGGTAAATAAAGGGTCATCTTACAGAGATAAGATTAAAGTTCCAGGGTTAAAACCCTAAACCTTAATTTTAGGGGTATTATTGTAATACAATAATTTTATTAATCTATAAAGAGAGCTTCAGGGGGAGGGTTAGGACATTAAGTCCATAACCTCTTCTTCCTCTAGTTTTCTCTCAATGAGTCTCTCTTTTTTTCTCCATGAGCTAAATCCAAGGAGTCCTAAAAATCAACAGACTGTTTGGATTTGGGGTCCACTTGCTATGCTTATTGTCAACCTAAAAAATCCAAAACAAGTCCAAAAACAAGCTCTTTGATACTTTTGATAGACCATATAAATGTCTGGGTTGACTTGAACTTTTACAACAACATTTTGGCAACTAGATGATCAGCCAAAAGACAATGGATTGACTCAAATAATTCATTGAAGTATTCGAGTCTTTATTCAAATCTTGAGTGCAAACATTTTAGCTTAAGTGCATGTGCTCCTTGGGTATGTCCAATCATAGTCGAAAAGATAAACTATATTTTAGAGAGAAATCAAGTCTTACATAAAAATAGTAAAAATTACACCTACTTCAATCTTTCCACTTTTGTTTGTCTTCTTCGTGTCAAACATGATCACTTTTGAGTCCTTTTGATCTTGAGTGGCTTAATAAATTTTCAATGCTGTTTTCCATTGCCTTGCCATCTATCAATTGATGCTCGCTAAAAGGATTGTGTTTAATTACACTAACTCAACTCATTTGAAGAACAAGGTCAAAGTATCTGTTTGTAATCATCAAATTAGTAGGAATCATAAAATGAATCATAGGGTTAACAGGAGAAAGGAAGAGGAGATGGCCAAACTCCCACTCCCTTTTTGACATTGTAATGGAACCGTGCTATTTTTCTCCAAAAAGTAGACTCCAAGAGCTTTCATTTAGTATATAATTTGACATGTAATCTTTTTTAGTTGTTTACTTTTCTTCATTCTTATGCATCACCCTAGTGGACTTTGATGGGGTATATTTTTAAAGTGAAATCAGATTGATTTGAAACTTATTTTTTTTAAACTAGACGTGAAGATATTTCATTCAAGTGTACTATTTCCATATAAAATCTAATAAATAGTCGAATCTACATTTTGGACGAACTAAACTTCTATTCGGTTAGCAGTTGAGACAAAGAAGGTAATAAAGAAGGAATGCTATAGTACAAATTGATAAGAACCCCATTGTGGAAGGTCTTTATCTTTTCTTAAAAGTGCAAGGAAGAGTTCAAAGAGAGAGGTTAAGAGGGTTCAGATTAGAGAGAAGGGAAGAAGAGAGAAGTAGAAGAAAAGAGGGAGATAGAGAGAGCTAGAAGGAAAAGAAAGAAAAAAAGGATTAAAATAAACATAATATATAATTGATTTCACTCTCTTGTCCCTTGGATGGGATCCCTCACTTGTAATTAAAAAGGTTAAACAGAAAAAATTAACAATGTCATTCATTGAACAAAGAGTCTCTTACAGAATGAAAAGAATTTTTAATTGACAGCAACAAAATCGATTTCTCTGTCGCTTGGACGGGATAATTATCAGACCTTGTTTGAGAACAACTCTTGACCATCACCATCTGAACAAGCATGAAAGGAAAAACCGATTAGTATAATATTATAGATGATGCAACAAGAAACGGTTTTTGCCCTAATCGTTTAAGCGCCAGTAACGATTAATGATAATTACCTTTCGATGGAATAGGAGTATCTCAGGGCAAGAGAGGATCCTTGAGGCCGGAGAGGTCAGTGGCGCAGCTGGCGATGCAGTCGGCATCGCAAGTGACCTCGTTGCTCCCACTATAGCAACGGCGGTAGCATTCATCGAAACAGCTGGCAGTGGAGACCGGCACGGCAGCCAGCACCACCATAGAGATGAAGAACAACCCAATGAAGAACTTTGTGGAGACCATTGCTTTCTCTTGTGCGGTTTTTTTAGTTATTTAGATTTAACTGTTGAATACCCTTGAGATTATGCGATTAGAAGATAGAAGGTCTCCCTATTTATAGGTTAGCGAAGAGGCCAACTCCTAACTTATTTGTTGCAAGTCACCTCGGAAGTAGGGAAGTTTGTGGTTTAGGAGGAGACACAACCAGGTCTTGTACCTATTTTAACAGTATACTAGTTTTCGTGCATTGACTATCCTCTACGGTTTCCTTCCATGCAGCGAGGCCGTCGGGAAGAAACAAATAGTAATTTGTGCTTCTAACCAGAAAAACGAAAAAAAGAAAAACTGAGAATAAGATAGTCAATTACTGTACATGTGGTTGAAAGCATGAAGCAAGTATGGGTGTATCCGGAAACCAATACATGTCCGGTTGCAGAAAATCTGATACGTATCAGTCATATTGGGTGGTATATCGGAATTTTAAAGGTTAGCGGTGAAGTCAGGGATTTTATTTTTTTTAAATCTGATGAAATCATTAAATTTTAATTGACTTTGTTTGCTACAAAAGCATATAACTCTTTTCATGAAAAATGCAAAAGAATAAGAAAATATAAGAGACATGTTGGCGCGAGATCCTCTAGAGGAGGACTTCTTCCTCCGTTGGGTTGTCTTTCGTATCCGTAGAAACAGAGGAAGAAGTCCTCCATAACACTCGCTTCAGAGATGATCCGAGAGACCAAATTAAATCTAATTGTAGTTATTTTTATATAAATACGTATGTAAGGAGATGAAATAGATCGAATAATAAAGAATAGAAAGAAAGATTTTACTGAAAGTCTACATGGTTTCATAGCTGGTTTAAACTATAGATCAGATCCGGTGACGATGCAGAGAGAGATCATTAGCCTGTTGTTTCTTTGGCGCGAACACTATTGGCGTTGGGAATACAGAAGGCGGAGAAAATTTCGACCGTGGAGATCCTGTGCCTATTGCCTCTTTGGTGCGAACACTACTGGCGTCGAAGAAGATATCTAGGCATGAACACTGCTGGTTCAATCCACTTCAACATGTCGAAGAGTTATCATATGTAGACGGACCCGTTGCAAAGCAGATTGCATGAAACGCCGGCCTGGAGATGATAGACCCGACTACAAACCTTGTCGTCCAAGACCTTTCCACTGATGACGATGCTTGCGGTGACGATGACCTGGTTTCAAAATTAAAATCCGCCCAAAGTTAGGTAGTGGGATTTTAATCTTGGATTGGGCTCAAAACCAAGTCAACCCAGTGACTCGGATCAGACTCAACCGAGTCAAACTAGACTCAACTCAGACCGAACTTGACCTCTCTCAGGTTGTCGAGATATATATCTCAGTGAAAGACAAAATGGGGTATTTGAATGACGATTTCCCTCAACCACCTCAGACTCAAAGCTGACTCAACCCAGTAACCCTGACCGAATCGAACTCAAACCCGAGTCAACCCAGTGATCCAAACTGGACCAAACTTGGACCGGACTCGACTTAGATTGAACTGGACTTGTCCTTGGTTGTTGAGATATATATATATATATATCTATATATATATATCAGGCAAAGACAAGTTGGGGTATTTGAACAATGATCTCCCTCAACCTCATCAGACAAATGCGGACCCATGTAATGCTCTCCTCGGATCTACTAGAGAGGCTGATTGCAAAACATGGATACTTGACTCTAGAGCAACGAAACATATGACATTTGATGCAAATGATTTTTCTCAGCACTCTGCTCCTCGATGGACTAGCATTGTCAATGCTAATGGAGTTATCTTTCTGGTAACATGGGTTGGAATAGTGATGCTATTGCCAACTCTACCATTATCTAATACACTACTTGTGCCCTCTCTTTCTCACAAGTTATTATTAGTGAGGAAAGTTATCGACGACCTAAATTGTATTATTCTTATTTACCCTATATTTTGTCTTATTCAGGATATTCTCACCAAGGAGATTATTGGGCGTGGTACTAAGAGGAGGGGGCTCTATTATATGGAAGATTTCAGTGTAGGTCGTGCATATCACATGGGCACCCGAGTGACCACAAAGTGGAACATATTTGGCTATGACACCATCAGTTAGGCTATCCTTCATTTGGGTATTTGAAACAAATGTTTCACAATCTATTTTCAAAAATTTTAGTTATGAATTTTAACTGTGAAACTTGCATTCTAGCTAAAAGTCACCGGGTAAATTATCTATTAAGTATGAATAAGAGCGATAATCCTTTTTGGTTTAATTCACTCTAATGTGTGGGGTCCTTCCCCCAAAGATGCTAGGTCTGGTGTTCGCAGGTTTGTCATATTAGTTGATGATTTCACATGAATGACTTGGCTTTACGTGTTGAAACACAAGGATGAGGTCCTTCATACCTTTCAATCCTTTCATAAGATGATCCAAACTCAGTTATTTGCCAACATTCAAATTCTTTGATCTGATAATGGCGGAGAATATGTGAATCATCAGTTCAGTGATTATTTTCAACACTATGGACTGATTTATGGAATCTCATGCCCCCAGACTCTTCAACAAAATGGTATTGCGGAGAGAAAAAATGCCACATTCTTGAAATAGCTCGAGCTCTTTTACTTGGGGCTCAAGTGCCTAGCCATCATTGGCCTGATGCTATTACTACGGTTGTTTACCTCATTATTTGCATGCCTTCCAAAATTCTTGAGTTTAAGACTCCCCTGTAGGCCCTGTCAAATTATGTTTCATTACCCTCAGTGTTGATGTTCCCCCCTCAAATTTTTGGTTGTGTTGTGTTTGTTAATCTCTACAAAAATCAGCAATTGAAGCTTGATCTATATGCCATTTGGTGTTTATGTTTAAGATATGCGGTCCATCAAAAAGGGCACCGCTGCAACGATCCAACTACTCGGTGCACATATGTAACTATGGATGTCACGTTCCTTGCAACAGAAACTTTCTACTCGTCCGATACATCCAATCCTTCTCTTCAGGTAGAGACACGAGAAGAAGAGTTGAATTGGATGATATTTGACTGGTTCAAGGACACTGATATAACGACCATTGTGGAACCGAATCCAGAGAAGACATCTTCAGAAGTTGATGAAGTAGTACCCCTCCTCCCCTCATTATCCAACCACTCATCTCCTAAATATCATTGAGGTAAGTACTCCTATCACACCTCAAAATTCTAATGATGTGGGTACTTCTGTTAGCAACCCATCTCCTAAGAATATCATTGAGGTAAATACTTTTGTCACACCTCAAAATTCTATTGATGTGGCTACTCCAGTTGGATATGAATTACGTGTCAGGTGCAATCGGAGCAAAGCCCTGAATAGATATTCCCCTAAAGTGACGGAACAATGATCGAAATGTCCTATTACCAATTATATGTCTACAAAAGAATTGTTCGAGCCCCTCAAGAAGTTTGTAAATGAACTCTCCTCACACCATATTCCCACAAGTGTTGATGGAGCTATGAAACACCTAGGTGGGCTCATGCCATGAAGGAAGAAATGGAGGCATTAATGAAAAATGAGACCTGGAGTCTTGTTCCTTTACGTAAAGGTAAAAGAACAGTGGGGGTATAAATGGGTATTCTCCATCAAGTACAAATCCAACGGAGCAGTTGAACGGTACAAGGAAAAACTAGTAGCAAAAGGATATACACAAACATATAACGTAGATTATCAAGAGACATTCTGACCAGTGGCCAAGTTGAATACTATTAGAGTTTTGCTATCTCTTGCAACTAATCTTGATTGGCCACTGCACCAGTTTGACATTAAAAATATTTTTCCCATGGAGATCTTGAAGAAAAAATCTATATGGATGTTCCTTTAGGATATATGGTAAATTTTGAAGCTAGGACGGTGTGCAAACTCCAACGAACTCTATATGGCTTGAAACAATCTCCTAGAGCGTGGTTTGAGAGATTGAGTTTGGCAATGTGGAAATATGGTTTTAAACAAAGTAACTCAGATCATACGCTATTCTTAAAGCATCAACGAGGTAAAGTAATAACTTTGATAGTGTATGTAGACGATATGATCATTACAAGAGATGATCTAGAAGAAATAACAAGAGATCAAGAGCAATTGGCAATAAAATTTGATATGAAAAATCTAGGAGGACTCAAATATTTTTTGGGAATCGAAGTTGCTAGGTCCAAGCAAGGCATATTCCTTGCCCAATGAAAATATATCTTAGATTTATTATCAATAGTTGGGCTACTGGAGTGTACGCTTACCGATACCCAATAATCCCAAGTCACAAGTTTGGAGAATACCCAGACCAAGTGCCAACAGACAAAGGAATATACCAAAGGTTGGTTGAGAAACTTATTTATCTCTCCCATACATGATCATGCATTGTCCGAGTGAAATCATATGAATGTTGTGAATCAAATTCTTTGATACCTAAAGTCCTCCCCTGAGAAAAAAACTCATGTCTCTAGAAGCCATCACTTAAGGGTTGAAGGTTATACATATGCTGATTGGACAAGGAATATTTCATATAGAAGATTCACCTCATGCTATTTTACGTTTGTTGGAGGAAACCTAGTTACATGGTGAAGTAAAAAACAAAAGGTGGTAGCATTATCGAGTGTTGAAGCTGAGTTTCGTGGAATGGCTAAGGGTCTTTGTGAGCTTCTTTGGCTTCAGAGATTATTAACCAAAATTGGCTTTGGCCCAAACTGTGAGATGGACTTATTTAGCGATAACAAGGTGGTTATTAATATTTCACATAATTCGGTTCAACATAATCAGACTAAACATGTGAAAGTAGATTGACACTTCATCAAGCAAAACCTTGAGGCAAAGATGGTTTGATTTTCGTTTGTTAAATCCGTAGACCAGTTTGCAGACATACTTACAAAAGTAGAATAAAACAAGAACTTCTACAACTCACTTGGCAAGTTGGGCATTAGAGATCTATACACACCAACTTGAGGGGGATGGTTGGTGTGAGATCCTCAAGAGGAGGACTTCTTCCTCCATCGGGTTGTCTTCCAGATCCATAAAAATAGAAGAAAAAGTCATTCATAACACTAACTTCAAAGATGATCTGAGAGACTATATTAAATCTAACTATAATTATTTTTATATTAATATGTATGTAAGTAGATGAAATGGACTGAATAACAAAGACTTTGAAAGAAAGTTTTATTGAAAGTCTACAAGATACACCTGTTTCGCAATGTTAGTATTGTTTGAATTTGAGTAAAACCTTGATTATGGTATGTTTGGAAATGAAAAATAGGAAAAAGTGAAAACCTCACTTTATCACAATACTATAATTAATATTTAATATATATTCCTTCTAAATTATATATAATATTATTAATAATCTATATCATTGAATATTTACTGTATATATGATCTTAAGTTACTTGTGTATGATATGTTAGGTCTAATGAGGAACAAACCATTAGAGGAGGAGCAAGGGGTGAGGGTGTGCATCGGTTTGTTAACTATATTTTAAAGTTTCAACCTCTTTTTCCAAGCCTTGCATAATTATAATTTTTTAGATGATTTATATGGAAGTTTATCTCAAATTAAAGTTC
The DNA here is from genome assembly GCF_029961685.1 of Aristolochia californica. Lineage (NCBI taxonomy): Eukaryota > Viridiplantae > Streptophyta > Magnoliopsida > Piperales > Aristolochiaceae > Aristolochia > Aristolochia californica. The sequence continues at coordinate 1,253,201 of NW_027182268.1, forward strand.
AATACAAAATACATAATGAACAATTAAGCACTACACAAGAAACACACCAATGTTTTTAGTGATTCACAATCCTATCTTGGATTGTTAATCTACTCCCAATGTGTGTGCGCTTCAAAATTAATTCCCTATATATATTAGACAAATGACATCTATGTTAAAACCCAAAGAGCCTAACTAATTTGCTACCCATATAAAGACTTATTTTACTCAATTTGAGCATAACAACCAATTTACAAAGTGCATCGTTACACAAATTACAACACACTAGGCTCTCTAGCCTAGAATGACATTTTTGATTTTTGCAACAACAAACTAGGCTCTCTAGCCTAGAATGAGACTTTTGGATTTTTGCAACAACAAATTAGGCTCTTTAGCCTATACCTCCAAAAGAAATTTCACAGTAGCAAACTAGACTTAAAAGTCTAAGCCCACGCTAAAAATTTTCAACAACCAACTAGACCTGATAGTCTAGACCATACTTTGGATTTAACACTTCAATTTCAGATTCAAAAGCTTTCTTAAGAGATCGGGTTGATGGCTTGCATACGTAAGGCTTGACAAAATTATGCAAGGGTTACTTGCTCACAATTTTGCTCAAATACAATGTCTCACAAATAGGTTAATCTCATAATACAAGTAAAAATACATTACACCCAATTGTAATGCGACCAACCAATAGTGAGGCCCAACTCAAATAGATATAATTTTGTCACATTTGAAAGTGTGAAGCACTTTGAAAAGTTTGGTTGATGATTTAAAATTTTAGCTCTTGTATGGTAGCTCAAGGAGGAAGTTAGTTAAGATCGTGGGCATCAAATTGATAGCTGAACACAATCTTCTGATTTAAAACTTAAGTAGTATGAGTTCAACACTATAATATATATAAAAGTAGAGGAATTAATGTACTTGAATTTACTAGTGCAGCTCAATTACCTTAGAGTACTAAGATTGTGACTCAAACTCACTTGATGAGCAACTAGAAGTGTTTTAAGATCCAAAGATCATTGAGTCTTATCATAAATCAAAGCTAAAACAGCCAATGCTACAAAAAATGTTAAATCTTAGGATTCCATGTTAATTAAGTGAGAAACCTTTCGGTAACAAGGTGAGAGAGAAGAGAACAAGAGAGTGACGAAGAGAAAGAGTCTCGAGTTGAAAGAGAGAGAAGAAGATGAGGAAAAGTGTTGGAGGGGATAGAGTTTATATAATAACTTGAAAATTTAAAATTTTCATTAGTACCCCTTACCTTATGAATTGGAAATGGAGATTAAAGAAAAATTAAAAATACATAGAATCCACTACTTATTTAGTATTCTAATGCTCCCCCTCAAACTAGCCTTGGAACATGTCGTTGTCAATATCTCAATGTCAATTGGCTTTCTAAACATATCAACTACTTGACCTTGAGATGAGACATGCTCAAGGCTTATGATACATGCTTACAAATTTTCTCTGATAAAATGACAGTCAACCACAATGTCTTTTGTCCTTCCTTGGAAGACCAGGTTAGAGGCAATGTGAATGACTGCTTGATTGTCACAATGGAGTTTCATTGGAGTATCTCTGCTAAGTCCACTGTAAGAAGAGACTTGACCTAGATTAGCTCACTTATTGCATGTGTCATGACTCGGTATTTTGCTTCTGCACTGGATCCTGTCACGACATTTTGCTTCTTACTTTTCCAAGTAGTGTACAATATCCTGAGGTAGGTTTTCAATCATCTTGTGAGCCCAACCAATCAGTAGAACTTTCAACATTAATATGGCCATGACATTAGTCTAAAAGTCCCTACGCCATAGATTTCTTTAGGCACTAGATGATTCATTTTAGTGGTTGCCAACGAGAGCCCTAAGGCTTATGCATGAAATCTTCCTCATCCACCATAGGAGGTGGTTTAACTAGATGATCCAAAAATTCTCATGTGATAAGAAACCGTTTAACGAATTGAGACGAGCTTAAGTAATTGGATGGTCCCTTAAGAGTGTTAGTGGTAATCTTCAATAAGTTACACTTACTAAACATATTTGAAGTAATTTCTTCAGCTATAGGAATGACTTGTAATAATTCCAAACTATGCATTCTTTCTTGAAAAAATAGTAGGCTCAGTTCTGTATTTTAGAGCCAAAAGTTTGAGATGGAGAATTGGACATATGCACTATCAATATATCAAGTAAAAAAACATGTTGTCTTCTGTTGCAAGAACACATAAACCAGAGGATTATACCTTATGAATGTATGAATTCAGAAAATAGAATCTTTTAACTTGTTAGCCTGGTGAAGATTCTATCGGAAGGTGATTGAAGTCGAATAACAACTGCCTTCTTGATAGTATGTATGAAGTTATGAGAATCCCAAGGATGCTTCTTTTCACAAGTAGAGAGAATCTTGAACTCCAAATACTAGATAGCCAGAGATGATCGAATCTTGTCACGTTTGCTAGCTCTCAGAGATAACAAATCCGTAGCCTATCATTGTCTCTGCAGGTATTATCAGCAGCAAAGGATAGACAATTGTCCATCTTGGTAGGGAGGTAAGAACCGTAGAGGACTACAAGAGAATTTCTCTTGTAGATTGTGAGAGTTCTAGGCCAAGAGAATCATGCATGACCGAGTTTAAAGCTACATGGGTTTGAATCTACGAAGGATTCCCACCAAGCCATGCATCTTAACTATCCAACCAGGAAATTATATACCAACTATGATTCTTGGAGCAAGAATCTGTATTGGAGTAGTACTCTTGTGTTATACGTGAGTCAAGTGAAAATGAGAAGCCATTGGAGAGACCTGATGATTTCCTTTCTGAAATGACGCTAAGAAGTCAAGCAAATACAAGAATCTCTACTACTACCATCAAGTTCATCCATCTGGTACGTAAGCAATCAAAACTCAATCCTTCTAAAGTTGTTTAACTTGCTAAATCTAACCAAGAACAAAAAGAGTCAATATCCCAAACCTCCTAATAAATTCTTGAAAAAAAAGAGATTTTAGGACTCTAAGATTTAGCATTTAGACTGAGCAAACAAGACTTTCTAATTCAAAATTTTTAACTTTGTCAAAAAAGGAAATTAAAGTCATAATGGGAAAGACATATCTTAAGAAAACTAATGTAATATGACATTATATGAAATAAAATTTTAAGGAAGAAAATATACTCAAGTTGGTAAAATCTTGACTAGATTTTGAAACAAAAAAATAGAAACTTAATCAAAATTAGCAACTCAAAAAGTGAAGCAAAAAAATTGACTTAAATACAGTTTTTCGCATGCAACAAGATACCATCATGACCTTTGATTCTTCCAATGTAGATATCTCTCTCTAAAAAGATCAGATTGAGAAATGGTTTACTGAGATAGAAATTAGACTCACATATATTTCTTTTGAGATAGAATTCTCAATATAAATTCTTTGTAAATGTTGGTACAAACCGTTCAAGAAGTTGAGGTTTTCTACTACTACACGAAATTTTCTACTGCTTGACCTTTGCTACTTTAGATGTCAATTTCTCTTTATAGAAATATCTGATTTCAATGATTCTTTTTTAGTTAGAAACTAGACTCAATTATATTTCCAAATTTATATAATTTGATATAGGAAAACATCTAATGAAAAATAGGAAAAATGAGAAACTCCTTTTTTTTCTTTTTTTCTTCTCTTCTTCTTCTTCTTCTGCCTTTTATTCTCCATCTTCTTATCATTTTCCATCTTAGATCTTTGCCGGCTCTGATACCATGTTGATTTCTAAGGTCAAGACATAAACACATCAGATCTCAGGGGAAGGAGAGAAGAGAGGAAATTTAGCTCTTGGGAGAGAGGAGAGAAGAAACCAAGGGAGAGATAAATGAGGAACAGAGAGAGAGGTGTATGGATGAATTTGAGCCAAGAGGAAGAGGTTTGAATGCCCTACCTCATGCCTTGAGGTTATATTTATAGTTGTGCAAATGTATTTACAATGACTACAATGCCCTCAAGGCGACATGCTTCAAAAGAAAAAGACATAAGAGGACATACACCGGATTGCATAATTACAATTTCATGCCTCTTCTATGAAAGTTTTCTTTATTTACTAGTTACTCTACCCCTACACACGTGGGTTTATCTTAATGAAACGTTTAGTCAACTTTGTGTTGAGCATCTAGATTGGAATATCTAGCTCATATCCTATCTAAATTTTTTACAAAACTTCTACTAAAAGTAAGAGGACACTAGATGAAAAATTATGTCCTTCAGACTAATTTCCTAATTCTTAAAGCCAAACTTATCATCTCATACAACATGCGCCTATTTCTTAATGCCAAACTTATCATCTCATACAACATGCGCCATACGTTTCACATACTTCTAGGGTCCTTGTTTGTTAAATATACAATTTGGAGAATAAGTAGTTTTTGCTTCACATAACCTTTGTGGAATGGTGCTTTAGATTATATGTATTGAAAGCAATTTCTCTTTGATTGAGATTCTCAACTTGCCATAAACCTTTATATCTCTTGATTCCATAGACCTCTTTATATTAATAGTATAGTGGTATCTTTCACTCGAGAGTGGGTCAATTAGTATTGACTTGTTGTTTGGTAGCTAGACTTCTTGTCAATTTTCCTCATTTGCAACATATGTTGATGTCTTTTTCGTTCATTAAAGAAATTTCATAAAAAAAAAAAGGAAATACCCTATCATGTTATCTCTTTTTGCAACACATTGTACCAGGTATAATTTTCATAGCCATTACCAAGCATGATATTCAAGAGTAAAAAAATTGATCTTGATTTTCTTCTTCATGTCGCTTTTTATTCGAAATTGTAAGCCACTCAATTTAACTATCTACCAAGGTACAATTGTTTTCAGTAGAGAGCTGATTAGGTTGCATACCTGTATGAGATCATTCCAAGTCATTTTCTATTTTGGAATCCTTCTTGATAATTCAAAAATAAAAACCTTTTTAAAATAGGAAATAAAACTATTTTTACTACTATAGAGGTGTATTTTTCCTTTTATTTTAAATTTTTTATTGCTGCAAAAGCCATCTATATCAAGCTTCAAGCACATATACCCCTAAAGAAATGGGATCGTTCAAAGAAAAACACATACTTGGTAGAAACTGGCCAAGAGTTTGTTGCAAATGTTCAACATAGATATTGATCATAAATAATGTTACTAGGTACCATCTCATAAATGGATTGCCTTCTACAACTTTAAAAAAAGCAAGCTTTGATTGGTAAGAGTTGCACGATGATTGGTAAAATCAATGACTTTGCAAAACAAACTCAGTAAGTTAAAAAAGGAACAACAACAACATACTTAGCTGGAATAAGAAGCATACGGTTGTTGAATGCATGGTAGACAAAACCATTTTGCATTGCAAACAATTTTTCTCTTATCAATAACGATTATGTGGAGGGATTTTGTAGTTGGAGGGAAAGATAGAGGAAATGAGAGATTGACAACCCTTTGTGCATCAAGGATATACACATGCATCAACAATTATTCAAGATTCCAGAGAGATTAGAAAATACCTCGAGAGACGAGTGAGAAATCGAGTCTTTGCATAAGAAAAAGAGAGACGAGTGAGAGGGCTTTAGAGCGATAATTGATGGGCGATGAGGGAGAGTTTTTTCAGATCGACTAGCGAGAGGACGAGGGAGCAAAGAGGGTTTCAAAGGATTGATGAGTAGTTGCACTATGGAAATTGAAATACCAAGGTAGAAGGAGTTTCCATTGTTCATAGGATAAAATGAGATGATTCACATTCTCTAGGCGAATCACTTTCCCCCATAACTTTCTTTACCCACTAATGTTTTTAAAGTGACTTTCTCTCATAAATTTCCTGACGCACTAATACTAGCTTAATGTAGGTTAAATCCAATTTCTCTTTTCTCTTGGGATATTTTAATTTTTTGTTGTTAAAGATTTTCAACATTACAAAATCTAAAGTCATGGGTCATTGGCTAGGGCATGAAAATATTGACTCCATGGGTTAGTCACTCAAGAGAGAGGGTAATTTCATTTGAAAATATAAGAATTGAGGTAATATATTAATAATTTAATTTATGATACTCAAAATTCCTAAATCAAATTAAAAGGGATAAAAATATTCATTTTATATATCAAATTATACTGAAATAGAATACAGGGATACGTAATTATTTTATGGCCACATGAGGGTGGTATAAAATTATTAATTTGGATAAGGTTATATGTTTTATAACATTTGTGGCTGTATTGTAGAAACATTTTGGATAAGGACATATCAACGTTTATGATTGATACACGTTTCAAGGTATACGAGTGATTAAACCCCCCTCGGGGTAATGTCTAAAGTCCTGGGCGGAGACAGAGACAGGTCAAAACCTCCCAAGGACGAAATCATCATAATGACCGAGGCTGGAAAAATGCTCACAAATCCGTTGCAAGAAAAACCTTCCCTTGTTTCCAGTTGACGAATATTCGCCGGAAATTTTCGTCTTGGGTTTGGAGTTCGAATTGTATGTAGACAGAAAGAAGAAAAAAAAATAAAGGACAGAAAGGGGGACGAAGGGCAGAGCGAGATGGTTCTCAACGGTCCGCTTGTTGTCTGCGTCGCTACGCTGTCTGCACATTTCTGCCAATACATCGCTTGCAATCCCCAGCGTCTGAGCAGTGAACAAGTCTTGGATCTCATCTGCTGCTTTCCCTTACACCAACTCGGCCGACTTGCTCTCTGCCTCTGGTCTTTTTTCTGTTTCCCCGGTCCCGAGTACTATACCGATTCCTCCCGCAACTCATCCTCCGACGACTCCGACTACGATTCTGGCGATTCGCATTCCGATTGATAATGCTGTTTCTGTAATCCATCTCCTCTTTTTACATTTTTATTTGTACAGTTGGAAACTTAAAAATTTGAAAAAACAGCGTCCTAATATTTCTGCCTCCTTTCATTATTAAAAAAAAAAAAGAATAGAAAATTTGCTTCCCTTCTGGTTTTCTTGTTGTTTGATATCCTTGTAAAACTTTGACTTGGGTTTCGGTGTAATTGGCCCTACGGCTGCCTCTTCTATAGTTGACTTTTCCTTCGGAAGGACTCTTAAATGTTCTTTATTGTTTAGTGTAGGTTTTATATCAGGTAAAGTGAAGGAGGTAGATTACTGTCAATCATAATCTCCATCCTCAGTAGACGAGAGTTCGAACTAGTTGCTCAAGTCAACTGTGGCTAAAAAACTAACTGTCATATAGCAGTGGAGATAATTGGTTGAACCAGGCCTCTAGATGAACAGAGAAAGTACCTAATCGAGAACTAGAATTTGGATTTACCCAGTTGACTGAAGATTTCTCTAATAGCCAAATCAGCATGATAGTCTTTGATGATCTATTAAAATTTGCGTTGAGTTTTACTACTTTGGGTAACATGACTAGAGCTCCCTCAAAATCTCAGTGCTTGGAATTTGTTCTGATTTTTGTGAAATTGCAAAATTGTGAGCCTTGGCTTTAACTTTTTTTTGCAGAATAAGTATTCCATGAAGCTCTTTGATAATTGTGGTTTCTATTTTATGAAGTTGGTTGAATTTAAGTTTCATTTAGCATGCATTAGGCATTTACTAGGATAAGAATGTGGAGTTTTTCCCCTTGTAGTTTTGTGCAGATTATGTCCTTGTGCTAAAAGAAAAGACTAAGAAGAATAAGAAGACAGAGAAAGCCCAGTCTTGGCATCTGGGTTTTAAATGTAGTATAGAAGTTAACTATAGTCAATTATGGGTAAACCCTCCATATATGTTAACTTGAAACTTTTTTCTCTTATTTAGAGACTTCTGCTTCCATTAAATGTTGTTCTAGCTCAAATTATGTATGCTTTGCTTAGTTGGTAGTCTCAAGTATCTTCAGTTTCTGTTTTTGTGTTGTTTATTTTTAAAGGATCTTTGATTTTTTTCTTTGTTATCGTCTATTTTTCTTATGTTACTTTGATAAGCATGTTTATTGCTTCTGCTTTACTATAGGAAGAATTTATGAGGGGCTTCTTTATGATTGCATTTTTCTATGCATTGCTAATGCAGCGAATAGTCGAGAAATCGAGGGTTTCCTTGCTGAAATCCAAAGGCCACGAAGAGAAAAGAGGCAGCAGCTAAGACGACGGTTGGAATTCTTATTTTCTTCACCAAATTGATGCCCATTACAATCCTAAATTGATACTTGTGGGAAAACATCTTAATGAGACCAAAATAACCATATTGGTTATAACTTATGATGTCCTAGACCCTTAAATACGAAAATAAAAGAATAATAAATGAAAGGTAAACACTTTAATCAATAAGGGCTTGTGCTTCATTTCTTCTTTTTCTTATCGGACTTGGATCTATCAAGTGTATTCAAGTACTCTTCTGCTTGCTTCTCTACATCAATCCCCTCTATTTGGAGAAAACTCAACCTCGAGTTCAACTTTGGTAGCTTTAGTGGGTGATACTCAAGTAGTTCGATAACTTTGAATGTTTTGGAAATACCCATAGAGTCGGGAATGTCAATTATATATGCATTGCCATTGATTTTGCAGAGGACTTTGTGAGGTCCAATCTTCCTTGGCTTCAACTTTTGTAAGTACCAAGAAGAGATCTTCCTTTTTGTAAGAACACCATCACTTCATCTCCTTCCTTAAACATCTTTGGATGCCTATGTTGATCGGCTGTCGCCTTGTACTTTGCATTTGCTTCCTCCAAATATTCTTTCACCCCAGCATGGTTTGAAACAATCTGATTTGCAAAGTGTTCTTGCAACAATACTATAACTTGGAATTTTAGGAGGCACCAAGTACAATCTGTGTTTCGGAGTTCGTCCATATATAACCTCAAGTTGTGATTTGCCTATAGATCTGTTCACTATATTATTATAAGCAATTTCTGCTTGTGCTATGATTAGATCCCATGTTTTTGGTCTACTACTTGAAAGACTAATGGAGGATGCCAAAAGTTAGATTCACTACTTCAATTTGCCCATCTGTTTCTGAATGACAAGTGCTACTAAATTGAAGTTCAGAATTAAATTTTTGCCATAAACTGTACCAAAAGTGACTCAAGAATTTACAATAACAATCTGTGGTAATGGACTTAGGAATTCCATGTAGACGAATCACCTCCCTGGAGAAAATATTTGCTACATATGTAGCATTCTTTGTGGCCTACAAGGAATAGAATGAACCATCTTTGAGAAGCAATCAACCATAATAAACACTGAGTCATTTTGCCATTGTGTCCTCAGAAGTCATAATACAAAGTGCATACATAAATCTTCCCACAGACCTTTTGGAATGGGCAATGACATATACAAACTTGTGTTTTGTGAGTGTCCTTTTGAAGTTTGGCAAATATAGGACTTGCTTCAATTGTGGCCAACAGTATTGTTTCTCTACCTTTGCGCTGTCTTATCATGCCCTAAGTGTCTCCCCAGCCACCACTATGATGTTCTCTAATGATCTTCTCATGTAAAAAGCTCCTTGAAAACAAAGACAAGCTCCCAAAACAAGCAGCCCATCATGGATCAAGTAAGCATTATGCTGGCCTAATTGATATTCCTCCCATGCAGTCTTAAATTCATCATCTGTAGCATACTTTTCTTGCAAGCACTCAAATGCTATTACTGCAGTGCTCAATGTCTTCAGCAAGGATACACTTTTGTTCAATGCATCAACCACGTTGTTCAACTCACCTGATTTATGCTTGAGGATAAAAGTAAATTCCTGCAAGAAAGTAACTCACCTAGCACGCATGCAGTTAGGATTATTAGCACTGTTAATAAACTTTAATACCTGATCAATGTATAAGACAAACTCTCGTTGGATCAAATAGTGTTTCCAATACTTCAATGCTTGAACCACAGTATATTGTTCCAGAAAATAGGTAGGCCACTTCTTTTGAACATCACTATGTTTCTTATTGTAAAAAGCCACAGTTCTGCCTTCTTGAGATTAAACAACCCCAATACCCACACAAGAAGCATCACATTTCTCCCTATACTGTAAGTGAGATGTGGGTCAGGTAAGTTCTCTAGGAATTGAATTTGTATGTTTTAGAACCCATGACCATGTACTTTGATAATTAGGTGGCTATTTTCATGACAAACAATCCGGTGTTTCATGAGCGAACAAAACATATAGAGGTTGACTGTCACTTCATATGATATGCAATAATGAGTAAGGAAGTTGTTACACCTTATGTTTGGTCTAGTGACCAGATGGGCAATATCTTTACTAAAACTTTGGGTAAACATGAGTTTGGGATATTTTGTAATAAGTTGGGGCTTCTAGACATATATGCTCCAGCTTGAGGGGGAGTACTAAATGTCATGCAGGGGTATTCTGGTTATTTTACCTTATCTATGTAAGATTGTAAGATTGTAAGAGTGTTGTCTAGATTAGATAGTTGAGAGAAGCCTATAGTTAAAGTTACACATTATTTGGATGTATGGTTACGAAGTTATAGAGATGTGTGTTTAGAGGGGTAATTATGTAATTAGACTATAATTCACTTAAAGGAATAAAAAGAAAGAGGGGGTCATGGACATTCCCCATCGAGTGCCTTCAATGCACTCTTTCTTCTCTTCTTCTCTACTTTCTTCCTTCTCTGTTCTTTATTCTCCAATTTTCTATCTTTTTTCACTTACCATTGTATAAAAGCTTGAAGTGGATTTTTTGTCATCAGGTGAACAAGTCCAATCGACATTTTCAAATCTTTCTACATTGATATGTCTATTGCATTTTTATAGCAGTCCTTGTCGTGGATTTTTCTTGAGGTGCCGAAGAATACTCTCTGAAGCTTTATAAAAAAAAATTCTCTAAAACTTGCCAATGTGAAAGTTGAAGGCAGTGCATAAATTGACTAACTACGCTCACTGCAAAATAAATTTCTGGTTTAGTTACATTAAGGTAAATTAACTTACCAACCAGTCATTGAAATTTTTTCATATCTACATCATTGTCAGTTCCAACATAGCTTCACATTTGGATCCGTAGGAGTGCCAATAGGTCAACACCTTTAACGTTCATGTTTCTTCCTGTAAGTCCAGAACATACTTCTTTTGAGATAATACAATCCCATGTCTGGACTATGGCCTGAGATCCTTTATTTGAAAGACCTTGTTCAACCCTTCCTTAACCCATTGAATGCCACTCTGGTCATGGCTTGTTAGCGTAATATCATCCATAGATTGCCATGAGAACTATGCCTTGGTTAGTATGTTTAGAAAAACTGATGGTTTACATGACATATTTTTAAGCCAAAGCCAATCACAACTTTACTAAACTTCTCAAACCCAAGCCCTTGAAGATTTTTTGAGTCCATAAATGGTCTTTTGTAGCTGGTACACCTTCTCCCTCCCAACCACAAATTCCGGTGGCTGTGATAGGCTGACTTTCTCTTGAAGGTCGCAATTAAGGAAAACATTCTTAACATCTAATTGATGGACAAACCACTTAAAATTTGCAGCTATAGAAATAAGAACTCTTATGGATTGGAGAGAAGGTTTCTTCATAATCTATGCCATATGACCGAGTGTAGCCTTTAGCCACTAAACTTGCTTTAAGTTGTGCAATGCTATCATCTAAGTTATGTTTGATGGTAAACAAGTGACTTTCCAAGTTTTTTTTCATACATAGTGGCCGTCTCTTCTTCCATAGCCGCTCTCCACTCTGGATGACTCAAAGCTTCTTGATAGGTTTTATAAATAGCCACTGAAGATGAGATTATTGAAAAGGATCAACTACTCAAAGAAAATCTACGAGTGGAGATACAATTAGAAATAGGAATAGGTGGAAGTGGTTTTTAACACAAGAATGAGTAAGCTTGCTGATGGCAATAGGTCTATCATCATAATGGGGACCAAAGACAATAAGAGAAGGAGAACTAACCTTGGAGTTGGAAAACTGCACAGGCGATTGCTTGGTCATGAAAGAGCAAGGTTGGGTTGGTTCATGCATTACTTCTTCGGGTGGCTGTCATAATGATTGATCGGTGGCACAATTGGTTTAGGCAAATTGGTAGAAGAGCTGAAACCTGTTGGAACACTTGAATAAAAGAGTTGATCTTTAAAAAAAGTTACATCTGCTGAAATAAAGTCCTATGTAGTGTTGGCTGGTAACAAACATAACCTTTTTGATGCTTTGAGTAACCAAAAAAAATATATCTGAAGGCTTTGTGATCAAACACAACCAAACACCCTTTTAGGAAAAGGAAATGGTTGACCAGATGGAGAAAGAGTTGAAAAAAAGGAGTTTTGATTTCAAGCACATTGGAAGTCATACGATTGATTAAATAAGTGCCAGTAAATTATGGAATATGCATTGACACTAACAAGGTCTGAGCTACTTCCAGTAGGTGTCTATTTTTCATTGTGCAACTCTATTTTGTTGAGGAGTAGAGAGGCAGTACCTATTGTGGCAATAGTGTTTGAGGAAACACTTGGTATGGCAAACGTACTTTTGAGCCTTTGGACTCATAGTCTTCTTCTGTGAGACTCTTTGCGGCTGGGGTTGGTGTGAGCTTAACTTCTTTGGACTCATGAGTAGCAACAAGTTGATTAGCATTGGTTGGTTTTCCATGTAGTTTCCAACATCTTTCTACTGTATGACCTACCATTCTATAGTAGGTGCATCTACGAGTATTGGAGGAATCAGTTGCATTGTGACCCTTGCCAAATGACCCTGTCCTCTTCCTCTGTCACGACCTCGTCTAGTGTTCCTTTGTCCTCTACCTTGAGAGATTATGGTTGATCTCTTGTGGCATGGAATTATGCTCAATTGTCTTGGTTGGAATTCAAAGTATGGTAGCATAAATGTTATCAAAGGATGGTTTGCTGAAGAGCTGAAGAGTTGAGGATCTGAGACTTGGCAACATCACGTTATGGCTGTAGACTGGATAGAGATAGCTCCCACAAATTCTTTTCTTTTCTTCTCCTGTACTACGATATCAGTCGAGTATGGTTGTGCCGACTTCCATTCTTGTAAGGATCTTTTGAATTGAGAAAAGTAGTCATTGAGAATTTCTTGTTGTCTGGTGGTGTACATAGCTTGAAACACATCATAAAACCTCTGAAGGTTGTTAGTACTTGAATAGAGCTTAGCACAAGTAAACCATATGGTTTGAGCTGTTTCTAAGTGAACAAGATTGTTGGGCATTGATTTTTCTATACTGTTGATGAGCCAATTGATCACCAACTTGTCCTCCTTCAGCCATTTCTTATAGCTGCTGTCTTCTTCATCATTGGAAGGTGGAGGTTTGGGAGGTGGTATGCAAGGTTCCGTGGGATGAGGAATCTCTTTATAGACTGAGCCCCTGAAAAATAACTGGACATCCCTTTTAGAGGAATGGTAGTGATTTTAAAAAAATCTTGGTTGCCAAAATCATGAGAAGATATTCGTTAGCCATGTTGGAAATCTCCAAAAAACAAACTTCAAGGACTTACAAAAGATAGCTAAGCAACTTTTTGTAAGCTGGTATTGACATGTATAGATGAATATATGCTGGCTCTTTCCTTAAAAGAGATGGTGAAAGAAGCCTGCAGCAAAGAGAGTGCACTCGACGAATTAAAAGGAGACTTACTAGTGATCACAGTAACAAGTGGGAGCTTGTTAAAAAGCTGAAAGTGGCTCAATGAGGAGCAGACTCACCAGAGATTACAGCAACGAGTTTGCACCAGAATCACAAAGTGAGAACATAGTTCTTATCAGATTTGACCGCACAAATTTTTCATGCAGCCTTGCAATCATCACCATGCACTCTTAAGAATTCTGAACACTCAGTAAGGAACAGCAATGACAGCACTCAAGAACGACCAGGGAGATTTCTGATTTCAACTTTATTCTGAAGGAAGAGAGGAAGTAGATCCGGACGACTCCTACAGCAGCTAGAAGAGAAACTTCTAAGGCCTACTTCAACCACGACTTTGACTTCTATTTTCAGAGTCTTTCAACTGTGAAAGGCAAGTCTGAAGATTCAATCTTGAATGAAACTAAGGTTGTTTCTAGAAAAACTTGTGAAATTTTAGTTCCAGTCGAACTGGTTGAAAACAACTGAAGTTTCTAGCGAGAACAGTGAAGAAACTTCCAGGTAGAACTCTGAAACATTGATACTGTTTCCAACCTTAAAATAGGGTTAGAATGCAAAGTGCTCATCAAGGAGGAAGAAGAAAAGCTTCACGCTATAATCTTTGAGTTTGAAAAAAGAAAAAGAAAGAACAGCAACACTGGTCATTCCAGGAGATCTCATCAACAAAGAAAGCAAGGATTCAAGAAGATCTTGGGCTACTTAAAACTATGAATGGGATTTTAGAGCCATGCGATGTAAAAATAAAGATATGTGGAGAAGATCTTTCACAACGAGAACAAAGAAAGACCAAGTAAAAGAAAGCGGAACTTATCTAGCTGCTGAGCTTCTTCTCTTTCTGGCTCCCATGGATGACCTAGTTTAGCTTAAAAAAACTACTATTGAGCTGGGGCCTTAGAATCCCTGCTGTAATATTGTATCTAATTCTAGCTCTTAATCCATAGATTAGCTTAGGTGAACAAGTGAAGAAGAGTGCAGAAATAAGTGAGAGAAGAGAAAGAAGAAGAGGTGAAAGAGAGAAGGAGAGGTAGCTAGTTGGTGAAGAGGATGAGAAGTGATATCCTAGAGGAGAGGCTCTTCCGCAAGTGTATGGACGAGCTATACTACTCTTCTTTATTTATAGTGAAGAAGTAAGGTAGCATTACAAGAATTACAAGAATGCCCTCAAGGCTACATAAGTGTATCTCAAGGAGGAAAGGAATCTAACTTAACCTCTGGCCAAAAATAAATTGGCAGAAGATGACACTTATGGGATATCATATTGACGATAATAGTCTATGCTGTATGGCATCTCATTTTGGGTGTTCAATAGCTGTGTTAGCTTACCTTGGGTTACCATTATTTGATTCAAGACCAAGCCATCATCTATGGGCTCCGGTTCTTGAAAAGTTGGAAAAGATATTATCTACTTAGAGGGGTTGTCTTTTATCCAAGACTGAAGAGTCATATTACTTAATTCGTGTATTGCTGGAATACTGAATTATTTCTTATCATTTCTGCCTTGTCTAGTGGTTATTTGTCAAAGGATTGAAATTTTAAAGAAAAGATTTTTATGGTGTGGCCCTAGTGAAGATTTTAAATATCATTTAGTTGGCTGGAATGATATTTGCAAACCTAAGACTCATGGAGGATTGGGGCTTCGCCTCACTTAGAATATGAATAAGGCACTTCTTGTTAAGTGGTTGTGGAAGTTCAATTATTCCCTTCAATCTATTTGGAAGCCTATGGTTCGGCCAAGATGGGTTGGACAGATAATTGGAGGACTGCTGGAGGTAGGTGGCCTAAATTGTCTCCCCTTGGGCGATGATTACTTTATCCACTTCTCTCAGTTTTTGAAACAGGAATTAGATTCTATGTGAGTTTTGGGAACAAAATTCGCTTTTGAACTGATTGGTGGACAGATAAGGGACGGCTATGTGTTAGATATGATGTTCTAAGGAGATTGAGTAGTTGCTGTAATGTTACTATTGAGAAATTTTGAACAGATAATACTTGCTGGAATTTTCATTTCAGAAGGGGATTAAATGAGATTGAACTAACTTTGTTTCTAATCTTCTTGATGAGCTTCACTTGGTCTAGATTTATAGGCACAACCAAGACAAAATCATTTGGATGCATGATGAAAGTGGTTTATTCTCGGTTACTTCAGCTATAAATTTCTTAATGGATGACAAACGCTGCTGCTCATGATGTTGCTATGGCATGGCATCTCTCAGTTCCTTTAAAAGTTTGGTTTTCCATTCGGTGTGCCCTTCTGAACAAAATTCTTATTGTGGACAACTTGAGAAGAAGAGGAAATCAGGCGCATTGCTCTCTTTGTTCCCTTTGTAATGGGGATGATGAAACTGTGAATCACCTTCTATTGCAGTGTCCTTTCTCTAAGAGAATATGGACACATCCTCTAAATCAAATTTTGTTATAGCTTTGCCTTCCGACTGATCTCCTTGAAGTATGCAAAATGATTCTTGATTCCCAAATTCAAAAACTTGGTGAAATTATTCTTTCAGCTTGTTTAGCTCATATTCTGTGGGGTATTTGGAAGGAAAGGAGTAATAGAGGGTTTAATTGTAAGTTAAAATCTGCAAATGAAGTTGCTAGTATCATCTTTGGTCACATCTCCTCGTGGGTTCATACTCAACCTGAATTTTCAAATATAAAGATTCTTCTCTTCGTCACAACTAGAAGATCTTTGCTTGTATTACTGTTCCCGCTAGGCCTCCATGCATGGCTATACGGACTCCCCCTCTGATTGGACATCTTAAGCTTAATTTTGAAGGGAGTGCTATTGGGAATTCTAACCAAGCTGGTTTGGGAGGGGTTATTCGTGATTCTTCTTGTGTAGTGCTTCTTACTTATTTAGGGCCAATGAAAATTTCAGATTCTACTTCAGTTGAGTTGTTTGCCCTTTTCCAAGGGTTTCTCGTGTTTTGTGATCATTTTAATGATTCTTTTGTTATTGAAGGAGATTCCAAGATTGTCATTGATTGGTGTTTAAATGCTATTAATTCCCCTTGGAGGCATTGGACAGTTTCCCTCAGTTTCTTAACATTATTTCTTTCTTTAATTGTCCTCCCATGTGCCTAGATCAACAAATGATGTTGCTAATTCTTTGGCCAAACAAGGAGTCTCCCTTCAATCACTTGTTGTAAGAGGAGTTCTCCTTTGGCTTGTAATTTTGTTTCTTGAATAGATTCATCACTTCATTCAAAAAATTTAATTACAATGCTCTTTAATCTATAACATAATGTATTAGGAGCCACGGATATTTAATGTAATAGTTTGTTTTGAGTTAAGGTTAGTGTTGGAAGATGACTTAACGTTGGAGAGAATCAATTCTATAAGTGAGGTTATTTTTGTGCAATGTAATTAGTGATTAGAATCTAGTGTTATAAAACCCAGACCGGCCTGGTTGGTTGAGGGTTCTATCAAGCCTGGTCTCTTGTCTTGGTTGGATATACAAGAAACCTAGGGAGGGTAAAAATTGCTTGAGCCGTCTAATTTTAGTGGTTTGACTAGCGAACAAAAAAAAAAAAGGTTTGCATTGGATTGGTTACCTTCTCCCTTTGACTCTGTAAACACTCTATAAAGAAATACTTCACTAGTTTTAACTGAGTTCAATTAGCATTTATATAAATAGAAGAAACTAGTAGAATTAGATTACAAATAAGCTATCCTAGTCTCAGTTATACCCAAAGTCAATACTAAAAGAAATTCCAAGAACAATTAAATAACTGAACATAAATAGAAGACTAACATAACTAAAACACCTTTAAGTGAGATTCTTCTGTGAGACCTCTTTCATGAAACTCTCTTATGAGACCTCCTCCATGAGACTCCTATAAGACTCCACCACATTAATTTTGGCTCTGGGAGATTTCTTGCTGTGAGAGTCATGTAAGACTTATCCATACCTACTCTTTAATACTACATTTGACAAAATCTTGGTAGAAGTTGAAAACTTTGAATAAACAATGCAAAACCTTCTTTTCTAAAACCACTCTCTCAAATATTCTTTAAAAAATAACACTCTGAAGGACTTTGCCACATTTGCATGTTCTGTGAAGAGTGTGGTTAAGGGGACATGCCTAGAACCCCTGTTTATACTCTAGAGAGTTAAAATGGCCATTTGCAAAATGATTGAAAAATTCTAAATCTAAGTTAATCATTTAATCACTCGCAATGGTCAAATCAAATCTTTAACAAATAATAATTGATTATACCTAAATATTAATAGATTAACATATATTAATCGATTAATGAAAATAAATAAATAATCGATTGACATTTATTTGAAAAATTGTATAGGTCTCGGTTTGATTGATAGTGTGAAATAGCATTGTGTGTAATCGATTTATCTGAGTGAATTTTACACCCACAAAGTTCTGGTTTAAGAATTAATGTGAAATTACATTTTGCCTAATTAGTTAGCTAGTGAAGTTCAAAAATTGAAAATAGCTGGTTAACTGATTATATGACTTAATCGATTTGCTCCTCTGTTCATTGATTATTCTTTCTTGAAAAATCAATTTTGAATCTAAATTTTTTTTCAAATTAAACTTAGAACTTTGTAAACTTCTAAAAACATCTATTTAAGGTTTTGACACATGTTGAAAATCATTTTGATCTAAGACTCCTTTACTGCTATTTCAGCTTGATGGAATTTTCTATCATTGCTTTATCTTATGTTTTACATTTTAAAGAGTTGAGTTCTATAAAGACTAAAAATAAATTCAGTCTTTGATTTTAGGTTCAATTCTCCTAAGTTTTTGTTAGGAATTAGATGCCCTAATTCCAAACTAACGAGAGCAATAATAATAAACATGGAAGAAGGGAAAAACAAACACGAAAAAACACAACAAGATTTATACAGGTTCTTCTCAAGGTGAGACTATGTCCTGTCTTCTGCCGCTGTAGTAATCCACTATGAAGATGAAATAATTTACAAGATAAATCACACACTTACAAGTGTTTCTCTCTAACCTCTCGGGCTACAACTCGAGATGTTCCTCGGATTGAGATCATACTCATCAAGGTGATAAAACCCTAACAACAACGCCCCCATATATAAAGAGAAAATTAGGGCAACCGGATTACAAGTATGAAATCCCCACACTACCGTTAATGACACAGTAGTAAATATATTGTGGACCTGCCAAGGGCTCCGCCCTTGAACCCCCAGGAGGGGGGCTTCCCCCCTTGATTGATTTATCTTGTAAATTATTTCATCTTCATAGTGGATTACTGCAGTGGCAGAAGACAAGACATAGTCTCATCTTGAGGTGAATCTATATAAATCTTGTTGTGTTTTTCCATGCTTATTTTTTTCTTTCTTCCGCGGTTATTGTTATTGCTCTCGTTAGTTTTGAATTAGGGCGTCTAATTCCTAACAAGTGGTATCAGAGCTTTGGTTTGTGATTTAAAGCAATGGTCGGTGAAGAAGAATTGACAGTTGGAATCAACAAATTTGATTGTATGTATTTTGCATTCTGGAGGATGCAGATCGAAGATTATCTTTACAGTAAAAAGCTGCATGCACCTCTTCTGGATATGAAACCAGAAGGTATGAAAGATGATGAGTGAAATCTCCTCGATAGACAGGTATTGGGAGTGGTCCCGTTAATACTGTCAAAGAATGTTGCTTACAATGTGGCGTTGGAGAAAACCACAACGGGGATGATGAAGATTCTGTCTGACATGTATGAGAAGCCTTTCGCAAATAATAAGGTACATCTCATGAAAAAACTCTTCAATTTAAAGATGACAAAAAATATATCAATGGCACCACATTTGAATGAGTTTAGCACGATTGTCAATCAATTGACCTCGGTTCAGATTAAATATGACGATGAGGTTCATGCTTTAATTCTTTTGGCGTCTTCGTCAAAATTGTTGGGAACCTATGAGGGCTACAGCCAGCAACTCTGTAGGTAATGGGAAGTTGATTTTTAATGATGTTCGGGATACTATTCTTGCAGAGGAAGTTCGTAGAAAGGACTCCAGAGAATCTTCGACGTGTCCTAAGTGTCAATACTAAGGGCAGGAACTTCAATAGGAATTCCAACAAAGGCAATGGTAGAGGGAAGTCAAGGAACAGAAGAAACAAGTCCAAATTCGGTAGGAATGTGGAGTACTGGAATTGTGGCAAGTCTGGTCACATAAAGAAGAATTGCAGAGCACCGAAGAAGGATGAAAAGAAAAACGATACTGCAAACGTGGTGACTAAAGAAGTATAAGATGTTTTACTCTTGTCGGTTGATAGCCCTATTGACTATTGGATGTTAGATTGAGGAGCTTCATTTCACACCACCTCACATCGTGAGATCATGGAGAAATATGTTGTTGGAGATCACGGGAAGGTGTACTTTGCTGATGGAGAACCTTTGGATATTGTTGGTATTGGTAATGTTAGTTTGAGGATGTCAAACGGGACAATGTGGAAAATTCACAAGGTGAGACATGTGCCAAAACTGATGTGTAATTTGATCTCAGTAGGGCAACTTGATGATGAAGGTCATAATGTGACTTTTAATGGCACTGCCTGGAAAGTCACTAAGGGAGCCATGGTTCTTGCACGAGGAGTTAAAACTAGAACTCTTTACATCACTTCTAGTTGTAGAGACACGGTTGCAGTTTCTGATGTTGTTATTGATTCTGACTTGTGGTATTATAGGCTCGGTCACATGAGTGAGAAGGGAATGAAAGTGCTTCAGTCCAAAGGGAAGTTACCAGGGTTGACAAATGTAAATAACAGTTTGTGTGAAGGTTGTGTTTTCGGCAAGCAAAAAAGGGTTAGTTTTTCTAATGCTGGAAAGGAGCAAAAGACATCAAAATTGAAGTTGGTTCACACAGATGTGTGGGGGCCTTCAACTGTTGCCTCTCTTGGTGGTTCTGACTACTATGTAACATTTATTGATGATGCAAGTAGAAAGATATGGGTTTATTTCTTGAAAAAGAAATCTAACGTGTTTGATATCTTCAAGAGATAGAGAACAATGGTTGAGAATGAGACAAATTTGAAGGTGAAGTATTTGTAGTCAGATAATGATGATGAGAATACATAGATGATTTCAAGCGGTATTGTGCTGATAATGGAATCAAGATGAAGAAGACCATTCCTGGAAAACCTCAACAGGATGGTGTGGCTGAAAGGATGAACAAGACCTTGAATGAGCATGCTAGGAGTATGAGATTACATATGGGATTGCCAAAGATGTTCTAGTTTGAGGCTATTAACATTGCTGCCTATTTGATCAACAAAGGTCCTTCAATACCATTGGATTGCAAAATACTAGAAGAGGTCTGGAGCGACAAAGAGTTTGGTTATCGGTTCTGGAATGACCAAAGTCGTAAGGTGATCAGGAGTAAGGACATGATCTTCAATAAAGGTGCCTTATATAAAGATAGGTTGAGAACAAAATCTAAGAGCACAAGTGATGAAGCCAAAAAGTTTGAAGTGATTCAGTTTATAGATCTTCTAGTCATTGAGATGGACAATATTGCTTAGGAAGACCAAGAAAACATACCCTCATAAGTAAATCAGGGTATTCCTATGATTGAACTCAGGAGATCTGCCTGAACTAGCAAACCACCATAGAGGTACTCCCCTGCATTGAATTATATTTTATTGACTGATAAAGGTGAACCAGAGAGTTATGAGGAAACCGTGCAAGTTGATAAATCAATCAAGTGGGAGTTGGCCATGAAGGACGAGATGGATTCACTGTTATCCAATCAAACATGGCAGTTGATAGAGTTACCAAAAGGGAAGAAGGTCTTGCAGAACAAATGGGTGTACCGAATAAAAGACGAACATGATGGCAACAAGCGGTACAAGGCAAGACTGGTGGTAAAGGGTTTTCAACAAAAAGAAGGCATTGACTACACTGAGATTTTCTCTCCAGTAATGAAATTGACTACTATTAGATCAGTGCTTCGACTAGTGGCAAATGAAGACTTGCACTTAGAGCAGTTGGATGTAAAGACAACCTTTCTTCATGGTGATTTGGAGGAAGAGATTTATATGATGCAGCCACAGGGTTTCAAAGCATGTGGAAAGGAGAAAATGGTGTACAAATTTCAAAAGAGCATGTATGGTCTTAAACAAGCTCCAAGACAATGGTATAAAAGGTTTGATACCTTTATGAGTAGTAATGGTTTCTTGAGGTGCTAGGCGTATCATTGTTGTTATGTGAAGAAGTTTGATTACTCCTATATCATTCTACTACTATATGTTGATGAAATGTTGATAGCAGATGCTTGCAAACAGGAAATAGAAAGGTTGAAAAGGGAGTTGTCCAAGAAGTTTGCAATAAAGGATTTGGGTGTTGCAAAATAAATCCTTGGGATGAGGATTATTAGGGACATTGATGTCTTTAAACTGTCACAAGAAGAATATGTGAAGAAGGTGCTGAGCAGATTCAACATGAATGATACAAAACTAGTGAGTACTCCTTTGGCTAGTCACTTTAGGCTATCTAAGAAGCAATCATCTTCTACAGAGCAGGAGTGGGCCAACATGGCCAATGTGCCTTATGCTTCTGCTATTGGTTGTCTCATATATGTCATGGTGTGCACTAGGCCAAACATAGCTCATGCAGTGGGAGTTGTGAGTAGATATATGAGTAATCCGGGTAAGCAACATTGGGAAGCAGTGAAGTGGATTCTCAGGTATTTGAGAGGCACTGCAGAGTCAGCCTTATGTTTCATAAATTTAGACTTGGGATTACAAGTTTATGTAGATGCTGACATAGCTGGAGACATTGATGGTAGGAAGAGTACCACTGGATATGTATACACATTGGGTGGTACAACAGTTAGTTGGGTCTCTAAATTGCAAAAGATAATTGCTCTTTCCACTACTGAGGCAGAATATGTCGTTGTGATTGAAGCCAACAAAGAGATGGTATGGTAGCAGTCCTTCTGGGAAGAATTAGGTCTCAAGCATGGGAAGAATGTGTTGTATTGTGACAGTCACAATGCTATTTATTTAGCAAAGAATCCTGTTTATCATGCCAAAACAAAATACATACAAGTGCGTTATCACTTCATCAGATCGGCTCTAGAAGATGGAGTCTTAGTACTTGAGAAGATTCAAGGAAGTCAAAATCCGGCTAATATGTTGACAAAGACTGTTACGATTGAGAAACTAAAGTTGTATGTAACTTCAGTTGGACTTCTCTCTGAGGATTGAGAAGCTATTGTCGCTGCAGAGGAGATATTGATAATGGATTAGTCTCCAAGTGAGAGATTGTTAGGTTGTAGAGCCTAATTAACACCATACCTTTTGGGAGAATTCTCTTGTAAACTATTACATCATAGTGGATTAGTACAGCAGCGGAAGACAAGACGTAGTCTCACCTTGAGGCGAACCTGTATAAATCTTGTTGTGCTTTTTCGTGCTTTTTTTTTCTTCTGCGATTATTATTATTGCTCTCATTAGTTCGGAATTAGGGCGTCTAATTCCTAACAGTTTTTTCTTCAAGTAGATGTGTCTATTCTCATGCTCAGTGGTCTTTCTTCTTTGATTGGATTTGGCAATTGTTTTTCTTTAGAGATTTGTTCAAATCTCTTGAAGTATGAGCAGTATTTTTGTGCTAATTCATCTAGGTTATTTTTGCTTCCTCAATTTCTTGATGGTCCATTCTATAAATATCCAACAAACCCATCTCTTTGGAGAACATAGTTGTATCATGAACATATCTAGAGTAAGTCTAAGTTAATTCAGAAAGAATGCTGTCAGAATTGATGAACCGTAGAAATTTCCTCCAATTTTCTGATGCCCTTGGTCAAAAGTGAAGAGAGAAAAAATGGTGAATTTTTAAATTTGATATAAATGGGTGAAACAGCGTCCTATGTAAAATGCACTGTAGAAGCTGTAGACCTAACATTTAAGGAAACTGCACTCTAAACAGCCCAATACACGCACAAATGAGGTGATCACATCAATTGGTCATTTCTCTCGTACTAAATTTATGAGAGTGTAGATGAGTTTCAGAATATTGATGTGGCAGATTGATATAGGCGGCATGCCTCAGTTGCCACTTACAAGGAAATGTTCAATGGATCAAGTTTACAGGAATTATTAAATATTAGTAGTTACTTAAGTCATCATGTGAAACCCATTCAAGGTGGTGTTGAATTTTTGGCCATGACCTGCACAGACAACTTTTTTTTCTTTTTTTCTTTTTTCTAGAATAATTGCATATGCAACTGGTCTTAAAGTTAAGTTCATTTTCCTCATGGATCGTGTAAGAGTCAAGAATAGAACATTCCTTGTCCAAATTGTCCATTCTAGAACCCAAGCTCACAGTTGGTGGACGTCATGTAGTTCTTCTCCTTGAATTATGTTGGATAATTTTTGGGGCACTGCACATCGGACTATAGTTCATGGCAGTCAATGATACTAAAAAGTGCCACTTTCTCACTGATGGACCCTTCTCTGAAAGTTCTTGAAGACTTTCTTTAAACAGATGATTGTGCTGAATGAAAATAGGGACTGATTTTGAGGGGATTATGTGAAGTGGAAGGTTGTAGGTTATAGGCCGTAAAGTAGGTAATAATGGAGAAGGAACTACCTTGGTGAGCTCTGAATGAAGAATTCTATTTTTTCTTTTTAGTGTAATAAATAAGAGTATTTTGTCAATGGGGTTTGCTTTAACTTGATCCAAACTATCCGGCTGTAAATTGATTTCAACTGCTACTGAATGTGTCTTCAAATGTTATTTGGGTCAGATAAGTTCATTTTGGTAGGGAAATTTCGTTTGCTTGATAACTAGATATGTTGCCGATCTACTAATATTTGTTTTGTGTAGTATACCTTCTCTTTTGGATTTTAATACTCTCTAGTACATGAGCTTGCCCATTAAAGCGACGTGCAAAGCAAAGGTTCTTGATTGATTTCATGATGTGCATGTGAAAATTTTAAAATACTAGTGGCTCTAAAACAGAGTATCTACGCTCAATAGATGGCTTGCTATTTTCTCTACTCGTATTTGTTTGGTGTAAGTGCCTTCTCTGCTTGATATTTAACATCTCATGCTTACCGTCCACGAAGAGATTGGTGTTTGAGTTCATGATTTTGCAGAGAAGTTTTAGAACAGCTGTTGCACTGAAGCAGAGCATGAATTAGGGCTTACCGAACATTCAGTTAATGGACGTCTGATTCACCATTTTCGGTATTTGCTTTTCTCATGAATGTGGTCTTCGTTGTTGGCGTGAGATGTCTTCCAGAGGAGGAAGTGACTTCTTCTTTGACTCAGCAACTATCTACATGATAGAAGGCTTTTTTTTTACTAACCATTGATTCGAAAAGACTATAAGATTCACAAATTTTGAAGTTTTTGAACTTCAAAGTGTCCAAAGATATTAATTTGAGTTAATTAGAGATGTTTTATTCCGTTTTAGAGGAAAATCGTTTTCTATAAAAATTTATTTTGTAGAATTCACAGGAGAATACGAATATAAATATTTAAAAACTTTAATATTATTTTAATTATAAATAAGATAGAAAAGAACAAATAGACGTAGAAAAAACGAATCAAAAGGGGTGAGGCTACAACAAACTAGAAATTGGTTCTAGCTCTGGTGTACGCTAATGGCAGCATCAACAGCTTCTTCCCCCTCCCCACGTACGCTCGCCTCGTCAGATTATCGAAACCATTATTCTCAATTTCGTCCAGAATTTCGCGGTACAACATCAATGACGACCACACCTGCAACCACACGATTAACCCAGTTCAATTTGATTGCCCTTACCCTGTCAATCTTTCTGTTGGCGAGGAAAGAAAATAAAATGAAATGAATACCGGCCATCGGCTAGCCTTGTCGAGCTGGGAAGCTCCCTCCTCTGCTTCCTTGAAATAGAACCGAGCTCTTCTAATTTGAGCCTTCATGAATTCTTTCCACCTATCGGAGATTTTCCTCGAAAGTACGTCGTCATCGCATAATCCGAACTGAGCGAGCTCGTCTTGGGGAAGGTAGACTCTCCCTCTCAGACCACTGCGACACACCATCGCTGTAAGTTGGTAATGGTCCCGTCGACGATCTTTAAGTTAAGAACAGAAGACTCTAAGTACTTACTCTTCTCCAACATCTCTTAAGATGTTAGTGAGCTGGTTGCCGATGCCCAAGTTGAGAGCTGCATCATAAACGCGTTGGATAGAGGCTAGCGAATCTGCTGCGATGCCCATTACTGGAACACTCATCAATCCGACTGTTCCAGCCACATAGTAGCAGTAGAGATAGAGTTCTTCGAAGTTCTGGTATCTACACGTTCTTGTATCCATCCGCATTCCCTCGATCATATCCCTGAAGGGCTTCATAAAGAAGATATTATCTCGTCAATAATGTCAAATCACGGTATCCTGGACTGACCCCATATTACGCAGAAGTAAAGAAGCACGCTGGTTCAGGTTCTCTGCCTTACCTTGATGTCCAATGGAAACTTTTGCACAGTATGGGCAAGTGCAGCGTCGAGCATATCAAAAGGGCGGCCGCTGAAGATATCTTCTAGTCGTTCTTCCCATTTATCGAGCACGGCAGCGGTCATGTGGATGGCGTTTGGACCGTCGACGAGCTCGTCTGTCCTCCTGCACCAAACTGTTTGAAATCACTTCAGTCATTAGTATAGGAACCAGACCAATCTTCCGAGAAACAAACTAGACAGGTAAGACTCCTCTGACAGCAATTGAATTGCATCTTATTTGTTCTTTCACTGTCAGATGATGAGCCTCACCAAATTTCAATATTTTTGCTGGCGTCCACCTCACCGTAAATGGCCCATATTGCCTTCCGACGTTCCTCCGTCATCAGCAGTGATCCTGTGTGGTGGAAACCCTCGGAAGTTACGTAAAATTAAAAAAAAAAAAAAAAGTTTTCCAGAAAATGAACTAATGAAGAACAGAAGTCAGTACAAATTGTTCGATCAAATTCCTATAAGAAAAGTCACTTAGTCGATTCTTTGAAGAGGAGAAAGGGAATTGTTAGTTCATTGTACCAAGATAAAACGTCTTAGCGTATTCTGAGCAGAGGTGGCGGCAACTTTCATAGGCCTCGGACAGGAAAGCTGAGCTGAAGTCTACCCTAGTGTAATCCTTCCCCAAGCTCAAGTTCGGACGAGACTGGCTCTTAGCAATTTCTCGTACTTGCAACTGGGTGTAAGGAATCTCATCCCTGCATAGTTCCGGGAATTTAACTGTTTTCGGAATAATCGGCAGTTGGATGGTACATTTAATGGATGAAATCGTCGGTAACGGCGCACGATAACTCATCGTTTCCCTACAGGAACGAATAGAAGTAGAAAGGAAGAAGGGCGACGCGTCCTCTTCTACTCATCAATATATTCATAGATTAATGGTGGTGAGAGAGGAAGAAGAGAATACCTCGATCGATGGTTTGGACAAAGGCGAGGATTTGAACTTGGTAAGAGAGATGCCGCTTTGTCGACTAACGAGGTGGCCATAGTGGCTCTTGCTCTGTCTTGTTTCTATGGGCGGCAAATCGAATCTGCAAGTGCGGATACTCTCGCTTTCTTTGGACTTACTGCCAAAACTGTGTTTGGTCAGCAACAAGAAGGAATCCTACAAGACTTCAAACGAGCGTGGAGTCTTTTCAGTGATTACATAAACGTATTTTCAACAGTAAGAAGATGAGTAATGGGACGGTTAATCTATTTCCATTACAGAAAAATCTAAAATTCATACTTCTTATCACTGTTTTTTGAACGACAACTGATCTTGATTCGGGAAAACTCTTATTTAATTTCCACCTATTAAACTCTTATTGTTTCTTTTACATGGATTGATTTCCATTTTCCACATTGAGATAATTTTGATGATAACAAATACTAATGAGGTGCATTAAGTATGTCTTGAAACTTAAAAAAACCTCAATACATTTTGTCAACATATCCAATTCAATTAGCCAAAAAAAGGGAAGAACAACTCATTCTAGAAAGTATACAGTCCAAACGGCCTAACAACAACCATTTGATTGGATTAGAGAGAAAATACTCTTAGGAAGCCTCCATCCAATGTTAGAATTATTGTTCCAATACTTTATTATCATACTGCTCATTCTAGTGTTGAGTTTTGAAAGAAGTTGTTGTTTAGTACCAGTAATTTGAAATCAATTGACTTGGTGAAGTATATATGAACAAGTGCACCTTTACTTTGAAATTGAATTGCTTTATTCAAATTATTACTCATGGACTTATTGCTTGATTTCAATTACTTTTGTGTGTCCCGATTTTTGAAAAACCAATCCATGTTTTACTTCAAGCTTACCTTTTGAAGTTTGATTAGATTAGAACCTATTGAACTACTATTACATAGAATTGGTGTATTTATTCATTTGTGCATGTATTGTGGAATCTACCTATTTAAGAGGCTAACATATGTTGATCGAGGGTTCACACTCATCCAAATTTTGATGGTAACAAACTTAATTGATTTAATGTTGATTTCTACGGGCAATACATAAACCCAATAGATCTCAAGGGAAAGAGAGAAGAGAGGAACTCTAGATCTCAAGGGAAAGAGAGGAGAGAAAAAACCAAGGGAGAGAAAGAAGAGGAGAGAGAGGTATATGGACGAATTTGAGCCAAGAGGAAGAGGCTTGAATGCTCTATCTCATGCCTTGAGGATATATTTATAGTTGTGGGAAGGTGTTTACAATAACTATAATGCCCTTAGGACTATATACTTCAAAAGGAAAAAGACATTAGAGGACATATACCAACTTATATAATTATAACTCTATGCCTATCTCTATGAAAATTATTTTTATATATTAGCTATCCCACACCTGCACACATGAGTGTCTTTTAACATCTAACAATTGTAATATACCATTTCAAATGTATTTCCTTCGAGAGACACAAAAATCAAGGTCTATGCAAAGAACATGCAAAAAGTATCTCAAGACCTCAAGCTTCATAAGTGTGTTAAGGTCATCTTCAAGAAGTACCCACACAAGAAGAAGCGAAGAATTGAAAACTAAAGTTTAATAAATCTAGATAAAACTCTTTTTTTATTTATTTATATAGGTGGGACATGAATGCTCTAATACATAAAAATAAAATAACAACACTTAAACTAACCATTAATTACAACTTATACCACTCTCTGATCATTATATAGAATTGGATGAATTTTTAATACTCAGCCCGAAATTTATATGCTAGAACGAATGGCAGAATCAGCTATGGCATTTATCTTTTCTTAAAATGTCTTAGTATTTACTATTTAGGGGCCATCTACAAATACAGCTCATTGGGGAAGAAGACAACCGACATCCGGTGAGGTGAAGACCCTGGATTGGGCTACATTATGAAAGTTCTTGCCTTGCATTGTTGTTCACATGTCATGCTAACATTTATAGCCTCCGTGCAATTATAGGCCACTCCCATCCCTTTCATTGTCATCACAGACGTTGATTGATCCCTTAAAGAGGAGTAGAGGTTACAGCTTGTATTTACTCGTCTTGTATTTACTGCTCTCGGCGAAGAAATAATAGTACAAGACAGTGGCTTACAGCGATCCACCATTAAAGAGCGCCGTGATATAGTTTCAGGAAGAAGGATGTGCAGACCCGCTTCCTCCACCTCTGCAAGCAATTCGTGAGACTTGACTTTTTTGACAATTTAGAAAAAGCTGGAGTGCCAGAGAACAAAAACAAAGAGATAACAGTAACGAAAATGCCTTGAAACCTTTCCCAATACTAACATCCTTCTCGTCAGTATTACAAAACCAAAATAACCAGCAAAGACAGAGGCAGGCCTCTACCGAGGGAGCGAAGAGGGAAAGAAAATACATTAGAAGACAAAAAGGTCCTGTTTCTTTTGGCCTGAGAAACGAAAACTTTTTCCCATCTCTTACGCGGAGAGCTATAGCAAAAAGAAAAGAAAAGAACACTGTCAAACTACAACCACCAAGTCAAAACCTCTGAAAAGAGATGGGAAAACGATAGCATGAACAAAGGCACACAGCTAAGACTAAAAAGGTGAGAAGAAAAGTAGGATACATTGAATTATACATTAAAGGAGAAATATCATGGCTTGTTATTATGGACAATTAGGGTTTCTTCCAGGACCGCCATAGTAGAAGTAGTTGCCCCAATCACCGTTGTTACCATTTTGTACATCATAGCAGTTTGGTTGCTCAGTAAAAGTGCCAATCCCTTTAGGGGCTTTCAGCTTGTTCGAACCATCAACTAGTACGATATTCCTGAAGTAACTAGATTTGCCAAAGCCTTCTTCAGGGAAACGGCCACTACCCATCTGCGTTGATGTATGCGAACCATCGGGCTCTGAGTTGACAACCTCACCGCCCCACTCAATCATGGAGGCACTATCCGCCAAGTATGAGAAGAGAAACGAAGGCCAATAACCCAAGACATAGTCATTCCCGAATTGCATCCACCAGTGGCCTTCTTTCGGGTCCTGCCAAAACAACCCATATCATGATATGAATGTCCTTGTCAGAGAATCCCTTCTGTTTTTTTTTTTTTTTAACTGTATTTTTCTTATTGTTTTTCTCAGCATAAGGGTACGTTTGTTTGTACCTTCCAGATAAGTATACTGATATCATATTGGGAACTACGATAATCAGATACAGGGAAGATGCTGGCACCCATTGCTATCTCACTATTGATTTGAATAAAGCCTGAGCAGAGTAGGTTGTAGCATCCCGTGGCTTGATAAGCATCACTCTGTTATTGTCCACAAGAGGGAAGAAAACGAATTGAATTTTAGTCGAAGCAAAATCAAAACTAACAATAAGAACTCGTAGCAGAGAAAACTCCTATCGCCTGGGTTTGAACTTTGCAGAGAAAACGCAAGAGCAAACAAACAATTTAGACAGAGAATCCAAGGAACAATGTTTCAGGGAAATATAAACTTACGGTCCAGTAAGTAAAGAGCCTGGTGTTGTTATCTCCATATAGGTCCGGGCTGACCTGTTTTCCATTCAAACAGAAAAGGAGAGTGCTCAGAAAAGTAGATGGGTTTTATTCTCCGAGGGGTATTCGGGTACACAGAAACCCCATCCAAATAATAAGAAAAGGTTTTTCTTTTCTTCTCGACGAAGGCTTTGTAATGATACCTGCCAGCCCGCTTCGATACTATTGAGATCTTCACCAAAGGAGCCTCCAAGAATCCAAAGCTGAGATAAACTGAACTCGTTTGGCTGTTGAATCTGGGGCTGCCAAACATTAATAGTTGCTTTTGCTCCATAGTACTTATCTCCTTCCACATAAGCAATGGCATGCTACTCCGCCGGAAGAGAAGAAAATGTAAGCAGCTTCTACAGGGAAAAAAAAAAAAGAAATTTCTCTAAACGAGCATAAAAGCTATCCACTAGAGGGTTCTCAGTTTTTACTGGCTTTACTTTTTTACCTGATGGCCATTTTGATTAATGAAGTCAGGATTCGCAGACCTCGGTTGAGGAACGGTTCGGTGTTTCTTCCTACCGTATCTCTTAACTGAACTCGCCCTCAAAATATCAGCCCTTCTGGTCCTTCTGATAGGTATGGTGCCTTCAGGACATCTTCCGTTTAAATGCCATAGCTGAGTAATGGTGCTTGGACTTCCTCCAGTAGAGGCGACTTTACTCGCACCCAAAACACCATCTGGGTGGAAAGTAGGCTTCATCTGGAAAAGAGAAGGAAAACGAAACTAAGCCTTCCATGAAAAGAAAAATAAGAGAGCAGATCAAGCAAACCGAAAAAGTACAGAGGAGTGAACCTGTATAGTGTGGTTCGTCAGAAACGGGTGATCAAAGGCAGGCTGATGTGAGATGTGAACGCAATCGATTGTGTCACCGTCCGGACTCTGTTATGCACAAAAAAAAAAAAAAAAAACCGTCACAATGAGAAACTGAAAAATAGAAAAAGGGAAACACAAACAGTGGAATAAGAGAAATATAAACCCGAAAAACAGCACAACGGAGATTAAATGAAACAAAAAAAATCTAAATTTTTAGCAAAAAGCAGCAGCAGCCAACTGCACCAGAAAGGAAACCACAGTTGGAGGCAGCAAGAAATGATATCTAGATGTTTAAACAACAAAAAAAAAATCTTTGATTCAGAGCAGATCATTTTTAGTGGAGATAGAACTGAAAACTAAACACCATAACAGAAAAAGGAAGAAAAAAGGACGCCAGAGAAATCCCTGAAGTGAAGGACATTTTTCAGTGCTTTATTACTGATTATGTCCTGAAAATGATGATAAAAAAATGGTAGAGGGAAATTTTTCTATAGGAAAATGAAAACGAAAGCCTATGACAGATGGTGCACGAAGAAGATATAATAAACAGATGAAAATAAGAAAAAAATCTAGGAAAAATGTAAATCAAAAAGAAAAAAGAACAAACCCCATCTATGGAAAACAGGGTAGAGGAGAGAAAGCTACTGGCTGGAAATCGAGAATCATCTCATTCAAAGAAGGGGGGAAAAAAAAAACACTACCACCTTAATGCTCTAAGAAGCAGCAGAAGAATTTCCTAAAGGTTGGAAAAGAAAAAAAAAGAAAAAGGAAACAGAGAAATAGACTGAAGGGACCTTAATGGATTTGAGCGCAGGCTTGTTCAACCGCTTGAGGTGCTTTCGCATCTCCAACATTTGCTTCGAAACCGGCTTCCCTGCGGCGCACGATAAGAGGAAGAAGAGCAGTAAAAGCGTCACCACCCTGCTGCCGCCGCTACCCAACTCCATTTTGTGAACGGTAAACACCCCAAAAACAGGCAAACAGAAACGCCCTACGGCCGTCCTCTTCTGCTTCGGAAGCTCACACAAGAACTAGAGCGGCGTCTGGTTCGTCATGGGCGCTGCTCTCCACCACCAGGGAAAGCTGCTAATCCTGCGCCTCTTCCTCCTACTACTCAAAAACTAATTTGAAGAAAACCGCTCCACGCCGTACTAGTATTCGATCCCCGGCGGGTTTTTACCTTTTTATTTATTTATTTATTTTTTTTGCTTGGCAGTTTTCTCCGTAGCCCGACAAGGAGGGTAAAGTCGGAAAACGAAAAAAAGAATTAAAAGTAAATGTGAAGAAAAGGTAATGGAAAAATGAACCGAGACCGTCACTGCCTCCTTTTCATAATTCAAAATCGTCTCGAAAATAACAAAAACGAAACCTCAATGACTAAATTACCCTTTATAGCCATCTTATTCCAGTACTGTCCTCTATCTTTTCCATTGTTCACTGCAGCGCACGTGATTGAGTGAAGGAAAGTAAGAGGAGGGCATTTACGTCATTGAAAAAGAAAATTGGATCATCCAGCACGTGTGTAGGAGGAACGCGATGAGGGGAAAAGAGAAAGAAGAAAAACAGAGACGGAAAGGGAATGGTTGAAAAAGGCATCCCAAGATGATTAATTAAAAGAAAGTTTAAATGGCAAAAATGAAATTTTAATGGAAGAATCCTGGATTGTCGCAAGAGAGGAATTTTTGTCCTTTCTTTGAACGGACCAAATTTTTTTTTTTTAAACTCTTGGCTTACATCATCTTCCATGAGGAAACAAGAGATGGAAATCACATACTCCTTGGTTGTATGTATATTAGTGACAATGTCACATTGGGAGGGACCTTTTTTAAACTTTTGTTCATCTTTCCATGCTTCCTTTGTTTTTCTTTCAAAGAAGCTGCTAATTTACTCGTTACCAAAAGCTTCCCCACCTTTGAATTGCCCCTTTTCATCCACCACCCACCTTTGTCTATACTCGTAAGTTGCTCTTAACCCATCTTTTTTATTAAAATTTTCTTTCTTTTATATCTATTATAAAGGTGGTGGGCATGACATTCCACCACTGATAATAACAATCAATTTACCCCTAAACGAGTCATACACATGACCTTCCACTGATATATATGTCCAAGTGCCAGAGAAGAAGCAGTTTCTTTTTCCTTGCATTAAGGCACAGAAAGGGCGATCTTATGCAACTAATATGGCTGAGAAGCCGGTTAGGGTCTCTTTAGAGCTCTTAGAAAAGAAAGTAAGAATTTGATCATTATTATTACCAAAAGATGAGGAAAAGAAGAGGGACACATTATAAATAATAAGGCCAAAATATGAATGCTTTTAGATCCATGATTGTGCTATCCAAAGTCTTTAATTTTTACAAGCAATAATTGGAGAGATTGGTGGTCCTAAACGTATGTTATATGAAAAAGTTATGGATTATGAAATGCATTTTAATTTAGAATATTGGAAGATACCCACCTCCTTTCCTTCTCTTTCTTCCCCATCAAATTCTAAACACTGACAACTTGTACTGATTTGCGTTAACTTCAAGCCATTTAGAACAAGAAATTGATGAGATTTCTCAATCTACTCTAATTCAACCCTCAAATAATAGGTTCGTTTACTATTTAGTCTTTCGTGAGAAATAATCTTTTTTGTTGTTTCAGTTCCAATGATGCGTCGGAAGACTAACCAAATTTGAGATTCCACTCCATAGGGGGGGGAGGAGGGTTGCAATTTAACTAAAATTACTGCGGAGAATGCTGATATCACTTTCATGGAGGTCGAAATGCTCACGAGTTTATGCAATCTTCAAAGGAGACATGATTGGAAGGGTAAGCGGTGGTTGGATGTTTTCAGGTAGAACGAGGACGACGACAAAAAAAAAAAAATCGAAAATAAAGATTCTGCTTCACGTGTCGGCGGTGGCAGGTAATGACAAGAATGATGATCGATTAAGACTATAGAGGAGGTGAAAATGAGCATCACTTATCATAAAAGTGCGAATGACCTCATCTGCTCCCACACGTAGCCGTCTGTTTTGTGAGAAATCAGTTTTATCTTACCACTTTGACCATCAAATAAAGTTTGAATACATCTCCAAAAACCTCCCCTAAACTATATTTGTCATGTCAAGCATTTTCTTGAACTTAAGAAAATGATTTGTCTTCACTGGCTTGCTCTTCAGTTTTACAGAATTTAAGCACAATTTCCTCTTTCACTAGATATTTGATATTGATGTATTTGCTACTTGCTATGTTCTATATTGATGTAGGTCTATCCAGCTTGTGATGAAGATTTTTAGCATCTACCTAGATGCATAATAAAACCACCTATTGCTTCTTGGAGGACAAAAAAAGAAATCCTTAACCCAAAACTGACTGGAAAATTGAAAGTGCTCTATTAATCGCCTATGTCACCTACTCACTCACTATAAGTGTACCCTCAGTTAGACACCTCAAACTACCAACAATGTGCTTGTAGTATGTGGGGCTAAACTTAGCTCCACCACCATCCTTAATCAACTTCAACCTTTTGTTGATCGTAGGTTGACTCCCACGTTGATTTTGATGACAACAAAACTTAAATTGATCTAATAACTTATAAATATAATATTTCATATACACAACCTTCAAGAGTATTTCAAAGTCTAAAGCTTCAAACCCAAAATGAAGACCTCAATAAAAATTGAAGAATAATTCTTAAAGAGGCATAAGGAAAAAGACAATGAGAAGACTCAAGTTCAAGCATCAAATACATACGTTTAAACTCAGTCAATATCTATAAGAGAGTATTCTAACTCTTATTCCTCAAGTACTTGTGAGATCGGAGATTTATGATATAATTTGCATATAGACATGTTTAGAATCATCATACATATTAGTTAAAAAACACTTAGAAAAAAGTTCTCATGCTTTATAAATTTATACATTTTTATCTGGCATTGCAATGATTGATTAATGACCGATTACGATTGATCATCCAGAACAGTGCAGGCCAGGAATAAAAAGAATGATCGATCAACCATTATTGATTGATAGATCATCTAGGACATGGCCATTTCGTGCTATAACACATGATAGATCATCCTTCAGAGATTGATTGATCATAGCTGCCCAAGCAAGTTGAATTAACATGGAATGATCGATTATCCCTCTAGATTGATTGAGGGACTTCAAACATGATCGATCATACTTGTTATACATAGGCAGAGAGAATCTCGATTAATTGATCAACCAATGGCAATGATCGATCAACGTAACTTTTCTAGACCAATAGTAACATATTGATTGATCAACTTAACTTTTCTAGACCAATAGTAACATATTGATCTATCAGTCCATTGATCAATAAGTCATTGTCTAACAGAAAAGTAGCCGTTATGATCGATCAGTCATGTACCAGTGATCGATTAATCAACAATCTGATTTTTGTCGACGGGCAAATAATAGCTAATTCGAGTTGGGGAAACTATAAATACCCTCACTAAACCATGTGTAAAGATAGGCATAAGCATTTATTGACATATATTCAAGCCACCAAGCTTTATCTTGCAAATTCCCTTTCAAAAGTGTTTTTGAGAGAAAGAGAGTGATCCCACTTTGAAAAACATTCATCTCTCTCAATCATCCTTGCATGTATGATAGTACAAACTCTTTGATCATTATACAATGTACTATAAATTAGGAAGAAGTTTGATATATCTCAAGGAAAAAACATCTCTCAAAGTAAGGGTGTATATTTTTCCCTTTTTTATGTTATTTATGAAATGTTTCTCTATAACTTGATAATCTAGATAGAAATGCCTAGCTAGAGCTAGAATCTAGCAGCAATCTTTTGGGGAGATTGGGTTGTATGAAGCTCATGTATTGAGTTACATGTGCCTGTAGAGAGCGAGAATTTCTTTGTATTTTTCCAACCATTCGAGTGTAATAGAGATTATTTTCCCAAACAAAGGTTATTGGGTAATGACTACCACTAGGGGAACATTGAGAACAATTTTTTTTCCCTATGGTGTGTGCATAATCATACTTACATTGAATTGCTTAATTTCATGATATTTTGTTTTCTTTCACAAGATGATTTTAATTTGAATATCTCAATTCACCAGCCACCCTTGAGAAACCACCTGAGCCAACACCTTCCACTCTAGTAGTTGCCCTCTGAATCTAGCAAAATACTCATGAAAATTGTCTTTACACTTTGTGTTGCACATCTCTTGAAAAATGTCATAAATCTTTTGTAGACTATCAGAGGTAGAATATAATTCAAAACATGTTGGTTGTCTCTAGGTTTACCACATTGTTTGCCACATATTTTTCTATACTATTAATCAACCAGTTAATAACTAGTGTGTCTTCTGTTGACCAGTTATGATAAGAAGGTTGATCAACAAGCATAGGTGGTTGTGTTATATGTTCAACAAAGTCTCTAGTAATCAGAAAACGTTCCGCACATTGGGACCAAAACAAGTAATTACTCAAGCCTTGAGTAGCCACCTAGGCCAACAAAAATTATGTGAAAAGGATATCAAAACCAACATTCTCGTAAGAGGGGGTAAATGCTAGCCCCTCTCTCTTTTCTTCCTTATTAATAGGCATTTCCATGGTGGAAGGGGCACTTTTTCCTCCTGGGCAACGAGGGGTAAGCACTAGCCACATGACTTGCCGCACTAACCAGGGTAAGGTTGGTGGAAAGGAAAGGGGACCAGGAAAAGGAGGAGACGAGGGGGAAAGGATGAGAGCAAACAACCCTCTCCTGTGATTTTCTAGCCTCTGTTGTTGGAAATCTCTCCTTGAAAAAATGACTCCCTTTTATAGGTAGAGATGAAATATGTTTTTTCTTTATGTGTTTGAAAGTGCAGTAATAAGCCTTTAGTAATTTAATAAGTGCAAATCTTAAGTTAGAGAATGAAAAAAGAAACCAGAAATAAGAGACCTGAGAGAGATTTAAAGAAACAACAGAGAAAGAAGAGGTGTACTAGATGAAAGAGATACAAATAAGAGTTTAATTCTTCCAGAAGAGGAGAATGATTGACAAATTCAATTGTCCTAGAACTAGGCCACTCCCACAAATTGGTATAATTAGAGGATGTGAGCCAGTTCTAGCACCACTAGCAAACAATAACTCTGAAACCCATAATTTTTTATTTTTCAATTAGCACAA
This sequence comes from Aristolochia californica, assembly GCF_029961685.1. NCBI lineage: Eukaryota > Viridiplantae > Streptophyta > Magnoliopsida > Piperales > Aristolochiaceae > Aristolochia > Aristolochia californica. The sequence goes on from NW_027182268.1 coordinate 1,290,655, forward strand.
ATGACATTGCTTGGTTGTAGTACATATTTCCGCTGTTCAACACTTGTTTTATGATTGAAGGATGATAGTTGCCGTGTAATAGGTTGTTACTACTAATAAAACAAACAGAAAAAGAGCACAGCCACCCCTAGCCGAGGCCGTGCCTCCAAACCCTAGACCAAGTATTTCCTTGAGGTGCCTTCTACAATGACATAATTACACCTAAATTCATATCTTTTCTTTTAACAGGAGTACCATGACTTCGTTGAGAATCATCCGATACTTCTGGCTTATTAACTACTTTCTTGAATATATTATGAATATAGTGATCTTTGATGTGGAACAAATTCAATGTTTACAGTTCCTTGATCTTCCAAAGATACTAGATTCTTAACAACTTCTGCCATTTTTAACAACTAATCCAATAGTCTCCCCTACTTGTAAGCAACGAATATCCAGAGCTTCCATCAGCCCACTGTATAACAGCATGATACCACGAATCAAATTGGATTTGCTCATTTCCAGTTTATAATGCTTATCCAAAACAGACATTCATTTAACTATCCAAGGGCTAATGCTGCAGTAACAAACATCATCAGGTTTTTAGCCTTGCAAATAGCAATGAAGAAGAATGTAACTTTTAATCCTCAAATGAGCTCATAAAACCTCCCAAGAAGCCAGCACCATTGCAGCTCCCACATAGTATCTCCCTTTTACCTCTGTGAGCAAAGACAATAGCAATCACAACATGAAAAATGCAAAGACACCTCTGTGAGAGAAACCAATAACAATCACAACATGAAAAATGTAATCACACGCACACACACACACACACAGATTGATAAATATGGATTTAAACTTTTCAATGATTCTCCTCGAGTGAGTCCCAATAAAACTGTTAAGCCATTTAGTAATTCAAGATTTGGTCCAGTTCCACATGGATAATACGGGTTTTAAACTTGACAGTCATTCTCCTCGAGTAAGTCCAACAAAACTGTTAATTCATTTAGTCATTCAATATTTATTCCACATGATAAGACCTAGCTCGGAACCAGTTCTAAGAAAGACTAGGACGTGCTTATTCTTTACCTGCAAAGCCAACATAGACCACCAGCTTTAAACTGCCCATTGAAATGGTCTACAGAATTTACACCAGTACCTTCGCATTGTGTACACAATATGGCACCTGAAAATTTCAACTTCATGATGTTAATCTCTAGTTGACTGGAATTCCACACGTAATTCATCCAGTTATTATTCTTTATGTTAAGTGAAATTATGTGCTCTACAATATTTTCAAAAATATGTATCATTTAGAAGAGAGTGAGTGTGAAGAAGCATAAGAAGGCGGGAGTCAAGTATTTACCTCTTTAAAAGTGATTTATTTATGGAAGTGATTTAAAAGTGAACTCTTTGTCAGACCATTGGTCTCTATCATGATGACATGAGAATTTGGTTTGTCATGTATGGACTCGACTTGTTAAGTACTTGTAGCAAAACTTTTTACAAATGAAACTTCGTATACATCCCTGCATTTGACTTTCATGACAGGAGTCATCAACAAAATGAGCAGTGAAAAAGGCAGTGATGCAATGAAATTGCGAGCTTCAATTATTCATCCATACAAAATACCAACAAGAAGTCCAATCTATCAAAAAATGGACACTAAAATTATGTGAACTTAGTATTGTCATTGTTCACTGCTGAGTGAGAAAAGTGAGAATCTTTATTTAGAATGAAAGACATAAGTGGCTAAGAGGTTGAGAAAATCACAACAAGATGCCTACATATGTAATAGACAAACTCAATTTCATGCACGGATTTCAAGGAATGGTTTAGATCATTTGAGTTTCACATGGAGCCCACCAAACCAACCAAATGCATGTAATTTGTCTACCAGTACTTTGCACTAGAATGACTAAAAAGAGGCATAAATGGACTCCAAACCCCCGTTACCCAATGTGGTCTATGATCCTACATTGCCATGACCAGTTGGTGTGGCAATATACATTAATAACTCCCAAGTACCTGACATGTAGGCCATAAACCATACTTAAGCAAGATTAAAGAATGGGTTTGACTAACTTCTCAGCTCCATTGTACCCATTTTGGCCATAACAATATTACAACAAGGCATAAATTTTAATTAATCTAAGATTCAACACAATGAAAAGCCCCGAAATTAATTAATTCTCACCATTTCCATCACAGTCAGCACAGACAATGCTGCGTGGTTTCGTTTTGCTTTGATTACTGTCAGCAGCCTAGATGAGAAAAAAAAACAAGAAGCTAAAAGATATTAGTAAGATAAAAAAATAGGTAGTAAAGCAGCAAAAATAAGAAGTCATTTCATTCAAGCACCAGTAATTTAGAAACACTCTTGAATTTTAGAAAGATGTGGATGTGGTCATTACGACCAAAAAAGAGCCGTCAAAACATCATAAGATAAAACAGAAAAAAACTATGAAAACAAGCACCTGATCAAAGAAGTGATTTTCTGGAGTAGCTTTGTTAGATAGCTAGATTTTCCATTTCAGCCATGGTGTTGATTTGACTTCCAAACAGTTACAGGATGTTTCTGTTGACAATTAGACCAGCCAATTGACCATATAGATTAAAGAGTATTGTAGTAACTAAATTGTACAACTCAGGATGTGAATTTCATAATATGGGGCATTTCAAAGTCAAGACTTGCAAGTTTTATTGAGAAAAATCTGATGAATAGGTTCAGGATTCTGCAGTTCAAGGTGGTAAGAGTGATCGTTGCTGTACATTATAATTATAAAGTGTTTTAAGAACCAAAGCATGTAGACTTAAGATGTTTTTTCCTGGGTCATACAACAGTACAGCCTGCTCTTCATAAAATTAAAAAAAGGAACAACTTGGCCAAGTCAATATATTTGACCAGTGGTCGGATAACCTAGGCAGGTTAATTATACAGTCTCAGGAAAAAAGTCAACAAAAAGAAACTAAGTTGTTTCCATAGTTTTTTAAAAATGAGAAATGAATAGGTATCTTCTCAATGTTCAGGCTAGAGAACTGCCTTTTATGTTTTTTCCAGTTACGAAATTGTTGTCCTCCAAAATAAAGTTAATGTTGCTTCTATCATTTGATTATTTGAGCAGCATATTTAGCCGCTTTCTTGAGATTGCTACTCTTAATGTTAAACAATATAGTAAGTCAGAAGATAATTTGGTATAAAAGACAGCAGAAAAGTAAGAGGATTGTAAAAGAAGCTAGTTTCAAGGAGTCTAAGGCGAGTCTATGAAATACAAGACTCATAGGTAGAGCAAACTTAAAGAATAAGCTGGAAGGAAGAAAAAGTTTACAAGAGGTTTCCTAGTTTGTTTTATGTTTTTTATATTTAATTTAGCAAGTTTAATATAGGTTAAAAGGGACCTGGGAACTTCAGTTTAATTCTGGTTCTAATTGCAATAGGTAAAAGGTATTATATATAGTGTATGAGATGCACTTCTCTTTTCTCTATCTCAACTCATGTTCTTGCTCTACCTGCTTGCTACTTTCTCTCGCTAATGTTTCACATGGTATCAAAGCAGCAATGATTTTGATGGAGATGGAGAAAGGAGAGACGAAGAAGGGGAAGTGGAAGAAGAAGAAGAAGAAGAAGAAGAAGAGAATAAATGTTTTCTTCTATTTTATTTTTTTAAAAAGGAAGAAAAAAGAAGTTTTTGTTTCTCTCTTATGGTTCTTCTTTGTTACTTTTCTTGTTCCCCTAGTCATACATTTGCCTTACTTAATTGGGTTTTGTTTCCTCTAACTTAAGTAACACATTAGTCTTTGTTAATCTTTAAGTCTTCAGTCCCGCATTCTTGTCATCTAGCATAGACTTGCCATCTCAAGTTTTCACACGTCCTATGCCTCCCTGCTAGTGGTTTATTGTTGACTCATGAAATTCCTTGGTCAACTTGTGATAAATACTTGTTAACATGTTTTGAAAGGGTCGCGCCATGTTAATTATGAGAGTGACTGGCATAAGCTGTAGTTAGTAGTTAGTTTAAGTGTTCTTTTTTTATTCTTACGTATTAAGACATTTATGCCCCACCTATATAAATAAGAGGGAGAGGAGCTCATTCACGTGCACTCTCTTAACCCCTAAAGTTTCTCTCCTCAACTTGTGCACTTGCCTTCTTCTCATCTTCTCTTCTCTTCTTCTTTCTTCTTTCTTCTTCTTTCTTCTTCTTTCTTCTTCTTTATCTCAAACCAAGTTATCCATGGATTAAACCCTAGAATTCAACATAGTATCAAAGCTGGAATTCTAGGGTTTAAAGTAAAATTGATCAATTTATGAAAGTTTAGTGGAAAGGAAACTCAATTCAACGTTCAAGCAACAAAGGGTTCAGCTAGTTTTGAAGAGGAACAAAAGGTTGAAGTCAATTCAGCAAGTTCTCTCCTCAATCAGATAAGTTTCACCTAATGTTTCACATTATGAGGGATTCAATTCAAGTTTTTGATAGTCACAAAGTTGTTTTTACTCAAGCCTAATTGTCGCCCTCAAAATTCGTTTTTTTCTTCATATCGAATGGCTAAAATCACATTTTTTGTCATGCGCATGAGTTTCCTTCATTCCTTGGTTTTCTTAATTTAATTTTTACACCAAAAAATTCTCCATAGGAATTCAAAAAAATCCTCTTGAAGCTCTCCTTAAGTTCTGGTTTGTTGAAGGAATGGCTGCTCAATTAAGTTGTTAAAACCCTAAATTAGGGTTTGAAGAATAGTTTTGGAAAGTAATCACTAGTTCTAGTTCATTTTTTATTGCTTTCTTACCAGCACTTAATTCATTTTTTCCCTTTTTTAATCACCATTGGTTATTGAGTGATTAGAATTCTAGTTTATAATCTCAAAAAACTCTAAAAAATTTAAAAAAGGTGGCATGTTTGTGTGATCTATGGGCTGGTTTCCTAGCTTGTTACTTGTTGAATTTGATCACTTGACATTATATAGTTTAGCATTCCATAGCTTCAAATATTTGTTAGTTTTGATAAAGTCTTGTCCTCTTTCCTCCTAAGTTAACCTAAAGGTGCAGGTTTTCTGGAAAAAAAAAAGTTCTTTTGTAAGTCATAATATCCGAATTGTCAACTACTTCCTCTTCCTCTACATATGCTGATTTCAGCAAAGGTGATTCCTTGAGGATGACTACAATTCCACTTAAAGGCTTTAGTAATTACTTGTCTTGGTCCTAATGTGTGAAACATTTTCCAATTACTAGAGACCTTGTTGAGCATATAACTCAGCCACCTATGCATGTGGATCAGCCCTCTTACCATAAGTGGTTGAGAGAATACACACTAGTTATTAACTAGTTGATTAATAGTATAGAGAAACATGTGGCAAACAATGTGGTGCACCTAGAGACCGCCAAAACAATTTCGAACACATGTTTTGAATTAAATTCCACCCTTGACAGTCTACAAAAGATTTATGAGATTTTCAGGAGATGTGCAACACAAAGTGAGACGATCCAGAGGGCTGTTACAAGAGTGGAACGTTATACAACCATATGCATTTGATGTTGCCAGACAGGAAAAGCAAAGGGAAAACCTAGTCTCAGCTATATGACGTGCTAATATACCACCCTACTTGGATGAATGTGCAACCATGCTACGGATTTTAGTTAAGGAATCCAACAGTCAACTAGAACAAGTGGAAAACTCAGCTATGTTCTCACAAGAGAGAGAGAACAATGGCTCTGGTAGAGGTAAAAGAAGAGGTGGAAAGATACCTGGTAAAGGAAGAGGTAGAGGTGGCAATGTTCCTACCTCTAACATTGGTGGTCAACAAAGGAAGTGTACCTTTTATGGGCTCAACTACTATCTAGTTGAAAATTGTTGGAACCTGCATGGCGAACCACCTTACTTCAAGGTTAAACAAGCATCAACCTCTACTATATCTACCAACAGTGAAGCACCTTCAGAGTCCTCCAGAGGAAGATTGATTAATCAGAAGAGGATCATAAATTGTTTCAGAAATTTAAAAGTATGACAGATGCTCTCGAAAGCAACACAACCGCCAAAGTTGCTACTACTGGTACATATTCCTTTCTCTCATGCTCTAGCAATTCACCTTGGATCATTGATTCTAGAGCCTCTAAGCACCTCATAGGTAAAATTAAGAATTGGTCCTTTGTGACACCATGCACTTTAGATCGCTTTGTCTCTATTGCAAATGGATCACAAACTAGGATTCAGAGTATTGGTACATTCACCATTTCATCATTGTTGTCACTTTCTAATGTCTTGTTTGTCCTTCAAATTCCATTGAGTCTTATGTCAGTGAGTCAATTGACCAAAAGACTAAATTGTTTTGTTACCTTTTTTTCCATCTCATTGTGTCTTTCAGGACATCAAGGCAAAACAGGTAATTGGTAGCGGCCATGAGAGAGGGGGCCTTTACTACATGGACCCTACTACATTGACAGTAGTAGTAGCAACCACAACAGAAAAGGCTTCCAAATGGCAACAAAGGCTTGGTCATCCCTCATTAGCAAATTTAAAAAGTTTAGTTCCTTCTCTTCATTCGGTTTCACAGTTGTCATGTGAATTTTGTGCTCTTGGGAAATACCATAGATCGGTTTTTCAACCAGGCAAAACAATATTGCTTCTAGTCCTTTTACTTTGGTTCATTCGGAAGTGTAGGGACCTGTTAATGTCCCAAATATATTTCAATCTAAGTATTATCTTTTTTATATTTGTGGATGATTACTTGAGAGTTACATGGTCATATTTGATGAAAGACATGGCTGAGGTATTTCCTACTTTCACCTTCTTTTATGCTATGGTGGAAAATTAGTTTAAAACCAAGGTCAAAATTAATAACATGAAAGAGTATTTTTCTTCTACATTTCAAAATTTTTGCAAGAAAAAAGGATTCATTCTTCAATCATCCTGTATTTATACACCTCAACATAATGATGTATCCAAAAGAAAACATTGCTATCTTGTAGAAGTTGGTTGAACTATAATGTTGTCTATGAATATTTCCTAGTTTTATTGGCTTTATTCAGTCCTCACTAATTGTTTTTTATTAACCGTAAGCCCTCCAATGTGCTCAAAGGTATCACCCCCTTCTCCAAACTGTTTCCTGTTTTAGTTATCTTCCCGTTGGCACCTAAGGTCTTTGGGTGCACATCTTTTGTTCATCGGTAAATTCCTCCCCGGGCTGTTAAGTGCAGTTTCTTGGAGTATTCTAAAAATAAAAAAAGGTTGTGTGTCACTCTCCGTCCTTGAAGAAAACGTTTATCTCAACTGATGTTTCCTTTTTTTAGCACCATCCCTATTTTTGTATTAGCTCTCCTCCTGGTTTTTCACCATCTACAAGGATGCCAAAGCCACTTATTCTGGTGGATTATAATTTTCAGACCGTGGACCAACCTTCTGAATCTCTCTACACCCACTGATTAGTCACCTATGGAGTCTTCAGATGATCCCGAGGTATGTTCTCCTCAATCTCCGGTAGTTTATGAACCACCTTATGATACTAGGCCCATTGCTCTTCCCAAAGAGCCCCGCTCCATTACTGTTAGACCTCCATGCACTTCACACCCTATCTCTCATTATGTTTTCACTCACCGTTTGTCTCCGACTTTTGTCTCTTTTTTGTCTATTGTGTCTTCTTCCACCATTCTTACCTACTATGAGAAAGTTTTCACTGATCCGAGGTGGAAATTTGTCATGGATGAAAAGATTCAGGTTATGTATCACAATTCCACTTACATTGGGCCACTCTTCCGCCAAAAAAAAAGGCAGTCGGGTGCAAATGGGTCTTCTCTCTAAAGTAATCCAGATGGTTTTGTTGTTAGATACAAGGCTCGGTTGGTTGCTAAAGGTTATACTCAGTCCTATGGTGTTGATTATGATGAAACATTTTCTCCTGTTGCCAAGATGAACTTGGTCAGAGTTCTTATTTATCTAGCAACCAATTTGAATGAGAGTTATATCAGTTATATGTCAAGAATGCTTTCCTGAATGATATACTCTCTAAGGAAGTCTACATGTATTAACCAACTGGTTATGTGGTTGAAGGGGAGAAAGTATATCGGTTGAATAAAACAATATATGGGTAGAAACAGTCTTTGCAGGCTTAGTTTGATAAATTTACCACTGTAGTTATAAAACTTGGGTTTAAGAGGTGTGAAAGTGATCACTCAATGTTTGCCAGAAATTCCACTGAGTAACATCCTTATGGTAGTATATGAGGATGACATTGTTATTACGGGCAGTGACCATAGTGGCATTCAACAGGTAAAGTAGGACCTTAATAAGGAGTTCCAAACCGAGGCCTCGGGCTTCTCAAGTACTTCTTTGGGATTGAAGTTTTTCAGTCTAGACATGTTATAATCCTATTCACACCTATGGATCCTAATGTTAAGTTGTGTGCAGGAACTGATAGTGATGTTGATGTTGGTCAGTTTCAACGGTTAGTTGGGAAGTTGATCTATCTCATAGTCACAAGACCAGATATTTCCTAAATTTGGTATGTTTGTTCTCCGTTCAGTCCTTAGAGCTGCAACAGCTAAAAAAATTGTTTCAAATATGTTTGACTAATTTCTACCGTGTAGTACCTGGGTAAATAAACTTTGTTTGTTGACGCCCTGAATTCGTCTCCTCTGCCAGCAAAACAGCTACTTGTTTGTCTCCTCTGTCTCTAATATGGGAATCCATCTTCACAGAAACAAATGCCCAGAATTCCTCTCTTTATCTCTGTTACTATCACTGGATGAATTTTAGGATTTTTTGGAGTCTCCTTATTTGGTTAGTTTCTGCTAGAATGTTGCTGTTATTAGATCTGATGTCTGTAAGATTTTTATTGTGAGGTCCGTCATAAAGATGGAATAAGAACTCTGTTTTCTGGGTAAGATGGAAGAAGAACTCTGATGGAAGAGTTTCTACATAATCGAAGTTTTGTTTGTCTCTGGCCCTTCTTGGTGTTAAAACTAGTCAATCTTGTTTGTTAAGTCAATCTCTTTCTTGGTAGTCCATATATATGTGTACAAGGTGAGTAATGTATGTGCAAGGGTAGGCTGTAAAACATCTACTAGTATTTTTTTGGTTGTTTTTTTAGCACTTTGGAGCAATGGGACACCCACGACCCATAGTACTACTTTGTGGCATGCCTTCTTTGAAGAATTGAAGAGTGTACACGTTTTTTTGCTATTGTAAAAAGGGGCACATCTGACCTGACCTTCTTCTTTAACTTCAGATTCTGTCACAGCAAGGGGTAGTGGCAAGTTAAGAAATCAGTAAGAGGCTGAGTTCTTGTGTCAGTGTTTGATATATGTGAATCCTCTTGTTTTTTGGAGTATGGGGTTTTCTGTTTAGCTAGGAATGATTTTTTTTCTCATATTAGTTTGGAATAAGCTAGGTCTGTTGGTGTCATAGATCCCTAGCTTGAAGGGCAAAAGTAGATGGAGATGTATAAAGGAATGAGGTGTTCAAAGGAGCCTACACTGAAGAGTTCCACTAGTGCTGGTGAGAGTTTTGATTAGAGTTGGTGACCACAACATCCAAAGGGGAGAATGGAAAATGAAAAATTTGCAGCCAAAGGAATTGAGATAGAAGAAGGTTAAAGATTGAAGACAGAGAACATCTTGCTTTAAAAGCTGAAGTTACAAACTCCAACTTGAGGGGGTGTATGAAAGAAACTGCTTTCATGGAGTCTAAGGGAAGTCTTATGAAGAGCTCGACTCCCACTAGAGCAAGCTCAAAGAAGAAGTTCGAATGAAGAGGACAATTACAAGAGGTTTCCTAGTTTTGCTATGTCTATTTATGTTTAATTTAGGAATTTCCATATGAGTCCAATTGGAATTTGGAAGTTCAATTTAATTATGGTTCTAGCTGTAACAGGTATTATAATTAAAGTGTATGAGAGAGCAAATGTGCTTCTCTCTTTCCCTATGTCAACTCGCACTGTTGCCTACCCTCTTTCTACTTTCTCTTGCAGCCATTTCACATGGATAAATATCCAATAAGAGTCTATATGGGAGATGAATAGGCATTAAAGCTCCACAAGCAAACCAGGTGACAGATTTTTTCCCCTTTAGTCATTTTTCTTTTTCGGTTCTACTAGCAACAGTAGCTAGAAGCCAATACTCTTGATTGTGAAACTCTACAATCCATTCACATAAGTTCGCTAAGATATGACTAATTTAAGTGTCAAGCATTTGTGTTTGTTGGCATGAAGATACACAACACAGGGTAAGCACATATGGCATAAAACAAAAGATAAAAATATTAACAATGTAATAATATCTATAATCATACTAACAAACAACAACAACAGCATGTATGAGAATTTTGATTCACTGCAGAGCCACAAATAATGCCTAACAGATCTGATCCATAGTTAAAACACCTTAAAGGCAAATATTCCATCCCAATGTACGTATGGAACAATCAATGTCGTACTAAAATGTTACTGACCGAATAGCAAAGGAATTTCTTTTGCGAATCCCCTGGATAGCGATATTTTTCATGAGAACATTTGAGAAGCTGAGGACATTTAAAGATAGCATTCGAATAACAGATGCTTTTATTTAAACGCCAACTGTTAGGCTAGAATTTCCAGTTATGAGGGATATGGTGTGACATTTTTAACTCTGCAGTCTGCAAGCTATGAACTGGTAGCATACACCTTGAAGGGCAACAAGAAAATGACAACCACTTGTTTTCTACTTCTGGTTTATGTTCACGTCAAACGTTTTCTATTAGGTTGTTTGTATCACAGTAGGATGAAGACAGCTTGGGTTTTTCAAGTTTCTGGTTAATTGACACAGAGAAGCATGCAATCCAAATAAACAAGTACTACACGGACTTCAGGGCAAGTTATAAATCAAGAAGAACACAAGCCTCCAATCTGTAGAATAGGCTTTGTCAGTCAACGTGGCATACAGACCTTCGCAACGACTCTTGAAAGCTTAGAGGTTTTCACTCCAACTCGAACCCACGGACGCTTCTGGGCATCGGAACTGACAACTAACCCTGCACCAAGAAAGGCAGTGAAAGATTTTATGGAATTAACAGAAGTGACGTGAAATATGCTAGCCATTTGGGAAAAAAAAGTGTTATCTCTTGTCAAGTTTCGAAGGAAAAGCTCGAATCCAGAAATGATTAATGGAGGAGAAACTGTTCACAGAGTGTTTAAAAAGATTGCAGACCATCCAAGATGATAAGGTTCACATCGCCAATCAGCGGCTGTCGGTTTTTCGTTTACGGTAAATTACGTTTACCCTCACATTTTTACTTCTGTTTTAAATTATTCCAACAACCTACTTGAACTAAGAATACTCGTTAATAAAGCATTGTGCTCATTATATAAGTTACTTCAAGGGTTTGTGTATTTGTAACTAATTAAAAATAAATATAGGTATCATAATTGTAATAACTAATATTTGCTAGGTCTAATATAAACAAACTTAGAGGATGGATGAATAGGTTTGTTAAAAAGTTTACAAACTTTAATTCCTTTTTAATTTTTTGTTTAGCCTTTTAGTGCTTTCACAATCTCCTATAATTCAATTGTAAAATATAAGTATAATTCAATTGTAAAATATAAATATTAAGTAATAGTTTAAACAACAAACTCCTAATAGATGGACAACAATTTATCATAGTTCACAATCCTCTCCAAGATTGTTCTCCCAAGGTATTTGCACTCTCGAGTTAATTTACTATGTTCGGGTTGCCAAATGAAACTTATAACAATATTGCCTCTTAGGCCAATTATAATACTACCCACATAGAGACTTGTACTACTCAATTGAACCTAAATAACCAATTTACAACAACTCACCCTTACTTGTACTACTTAATTGACCATTAATTGAGTTATTCAACTTAAAACCAATTTGTGCAAATAAATAAAATATCATGCAATTCAATGCATGTATAAACATGCACACACCATAGGAACAAAAAGATTTTTTGTTCTCGATGTTCCCGTAGTGGTAGTCACAACCCAAGAACCTTTGTTTGGGAAAATTTTCACTATTACGCTCTAATAGCTAGAAAATTACAAAGAGATGTCGGCTCTCTTCAGCCATATAGCTCAATACACGATTTTCATACAACCCAATCTCTCTTAGTGATTGTTGCCAGATTCTAGCTCTAGCTTGGTCTTTCTATCTAGATTAGTAGGTTTTAGATAAACCTTTCACAAATACACAAAGAAAGGGAAGATCTTACTCTCTTACTTGGATAGACACTTCTCCTTGAGAGATTTCAAGCTTCCTCCTCCTTTGTAGCACTCTGTAGAATGATCAAGGAGCTTGTACTATTATGCATGCAAGGATAGTAGAAAGATATGAAAGTTTTTCAAAGATAGGGTCACTCTCTTTCTCTCTAAAACACTTTTGAAAGAGAATTTGTAAAATAAAACTTTGTGGCTTGAATATATGCCAATAAATACTCATGCCTCTCTGTACTCATGGTTTGGGGGAGTATTTATAGTTTCCCTAACTCAAACTAGCCATTATTTACCCATTGATAAAAATCAAATCGTTGATTGATTAATCATTAGTAAGTGATTAATCAATCAATAGATCAGAATGGCCCATTTTCTATTAGACAGTGACTTATTGATCGATGGATTGATCAATCAATATGTTACTTTTGCTCCAGAAAAGTCAAGTTGATCGATCAATCGATATTCCCTTTGGTTGTACAATACAAGTATGATCGATCAATCTATTTTCAATTGATTGATCATGCTTGAAGTCCCTTTCTGGCGAGGTTCTCAATGATCTATCAATCTGGAGGGATGATCGATAACTCCATGTTAAATCAGTTTGCATGGACAACTATGATAGACCATGCGTTAAAGCATGGAATGGCCATGTCCTGGATGATTGATCAATCGGCTATGGTTAATCGATCATGTTTTATATTCTTGGTTTGCATAATTCTGGATGATCGTTCATAGTTAGTGACTGATCAATCATTCCAATGCCAAATAAAAGTGCATATATGTATAAAGCATGAGAATTTCTCTCTAAGTGCTTTAACATGTTTTTAAGCGATATATATGATGATTCTAAACATGTCTATGTGTAATTTAATAAGCGTCAATCTCACAAGTACTTAAGGAATAGGAGTTAAAATACTCTCTTACATAAATTGATTGAGTTTAAATGTTTGTCTATTGAAGCTTGAACTCGACTATTCACGTTGACTTCTTCATTGTGGGTGCATCTTCAAGAGATGTTCTTAATTTTGTGTTTCCAGTTTTCATTTTGGCTTTGATGCTTTAGACCTTGAGGTGCTCTTGAAGTTTATGTATTCGGAATACTAGATTTGCAAGTTATTAGCTCAATTAAGTTTTGTTATTATCAAAAGCAATGTGAGAGTCAACCTATGGTCAACAATCTCTCCCTTTTTATGATGACAAAACCTAACTTGGAAAAAATAAAGATAACACTTCCCTAAAGGTTGAAGTTGAGTAAATATGCAATTATATCATACGCTCCCTTTATTTTGTGCATAGTTTGTTTTTAATCTTTTTAAGTACAATTATACAAGTGATGGGTCATTTTGATCCAAGTTCCCTAAATTTTCTTCTCCCCCTTTTTGTCATACTCAAAAAGATAGTAAAATTGATTGCATAGCATTAAACAAAAAAGTCGCTCAATCGCCATGTAATAAGATATGTTCAAATGATTTCAAAATGTGTACAACATAAAGTGAAATCATGTACACTGAGAGTCAAAAATGGGTGGATCCTATGGTCAACGAAGTTGAAGGTAGAAGGTGGCTAATGATGGTATCTAGTAGTTGCTCAATCCACTGTTGCCGTGCTTTCACTTCATCGATGTTGGACATAAGTAGAGAGTCGATCAGTAGATGATGATGCACCCTCTTCAGTTCTTCTCCTCTTCATGAATTCGTATTGTTCTGTGGGAGGCTCCAAACTCATTTCATCTTCGGAAGCGGCTTATTGCAAAGTTGTCTCCTTAGGTATTTTATCCTTTCGTATCCAATTTCACCGTCACTTAGCAAACCCAGACTCCACCCTTAATTTCTCCAATGGACATCTTCTTTGTGATATCCACAGACACCTCTTCCACCGATAGATCTACTCCAAATACAAGAATAGTGGTAATCTTTATGGCAAAGGGATGGTAATCAGCTCGAGTACTTATTGCTATATCTAACATGCAACATGTCATAAAATATTCGTCATAGAGTGAAACTCTCTTGATAACAACCCACAACTAGAAGATGTTGGTTGTAGTGAGGCAAAAAATGTGCCTTTCTTTGGATTGAGGAAATGTGTCACAATTTCCATAAAAAACCCGATGCTCCATACTTAAGTATTTTATTTTAACCTCATAGGAGCTTCAACGCGTTTGCCTCAGAGATATTTGGATGGCGTCTTGGATATTTTGAGGGTAGTCCTGATGAAGATTCATGGGCCAGCTCTTGATTATGAATCTTGTTAATCTCATACACGTCGTCTCGAGCCAAGCACCGAACTCACTAGACTTGATTGAGATATGAGTGTTCTTTACATTGCTCATGAGCCGAAGGTCACATGAGGACAATGCTTCTACCTCCAAATTGGCTTAGAAGATTTTCACAAGGAGATGGTAGACCTCTTCTTCGCTTTCCAATATACCTTTGTGAGATCGAAATATTCTATAAAAGTCAATAATCTCTTGTTGGAAAAAAGAGAGATTGATCTTACTTGGCTCTACTATGCTAGTGGCAAAGTGTTGGAGATACCTCTTTGAGTCTGTGATAGGAAATGCTCCTTCTAATTTGGCATTTCCTCACAAACGTCATTCTCCTTTCTTGACGTCTTCTTCTTTGTAATGACCTTGGTTTGCACCATGTTGCTCAGTTGGGTTTTGAGAGAAAAATGGATGTAATGAGGGTTTTAGCCTTGGATTTGATTGAAAAACTCTCAAAACAAAAGTGAAATAGGGATTTTAGGTCATTGGAGCTCTATGGGTTTTGGAAAGATTTGGGATGAAGAGATGGGTTAAAAATTCGAATATGGTTCTTCATCTTCTTTGTTCGCGTTGTGAATGATCGATCATTCTATTTCAATTGATCGATCGATCGCTTAAGTTGATCGATCAAACTATATGCATTGATCGATCAATGAACTTAACAAATTAATTGGAATGTGATAATTTGATTTCCATTTCATTCTTTTGGCACTATGACCATGGGATGAGTAGATTAAACTCAAGTTTTTCAATCGAGGTGAATCAAGGTGGGTTGTTCATGCCTAGCTCTCCTCAAAGCTTAGATAAACTGTCAAGTCTTAATGGCATGGTAAAAAAATCCGCTATTTGATTTTCAATGGGGACAAACTCAATTCATATAACCTTGGTTTCTCTCTCATAAAATGATATCTAATTTCTATATGTTGTGATCAAGAGTGTGGAACTGGATTCTTACTAAGGCTCATGGCTCTCATGTTGTCACAATGGACTGTAATTTCTTTTTGCTCTAAGTCATAACCATCTAGTTGTTATTTCAACCAAATAAGTTGAGTGCAACAACTTCCACATGCTATGTATTCAGCTTTGGTAGTGCAACTGAGTATTGTTTCTTGGAAAACCAAGAGACAAACATATTTCTAAGTAATTGGCAGCTACCACTTTACTCTTTTTTCCAATTTTGCAACCGGCAAAATCAACATTTGAGTAACCAACTAGATCAATGGTTGAAGAGTTTGAGTACTCAGATTGAGATTTTTTTGCATAGGTAAGAAAATGGACTTATATATATTTCTTTTGGTATATAAGTCTCCACATAAATTATCGTTCTTAATGGTATAAAATGGCTTGAAAGTTGAAGTTCATTACTATTACTTGAACCTCTCTTGTAATTTGACCTTTGCTCCTTCAAATATCAATTTATCTTTTTATAAAATTCTGAGTGCCAAAATTCCTTTTGAGTTAGAAATTAGACTCAAAGATATTTCCATAAATATATAATTTGTAATATTAAAAGTTCAGTATGAAGGTGCGAACACCAAGAAAATAATAGATACTAGGATAGGAAAGAAATTAAAAAAAATAGAATACAAACTTAAACTACTGGAGATGATAGATAAAAAAGATCACATTATCTCTATGGGTGGTTGAATTTATGGAAAATAAAAAACTTCATTGACTTTATGTTATTTGAGTTGAGCCTTTATTTATAATAGAGGAAACATGTAGAATCTAGTTACAATTAAACTACCTCTGTTCAAATTACACACAAAGTTAAACACTAAAAGATAAGCCCTAGAACAATTAAACAATTGGGCATAAATAGAAGACTTACATAACTAAAACACCTTTAACTAAGACTCTTCTCTTCGAGTCATATAAGACTCTTCCATACCTACTCTTCAACAAATTACCAATATTAATACAAACAAGGTGAAATTTTTTTTATCATTAAAATATTGGTGGAGGTCAACCTAGCTCAACAAGCCAAAGTGTTGTGGACTCTCATTTCTATTGCTATTTCACTCATTCTCAGGGAACTTTCATGTACTTCTATTTGTAGGCCCTCGATTTTCTCATCTACAAAGGGGCCTCTTGAATGAGAGTGCATTGATAGAGGCTTGTAGATGGACACTTTTACATATGCACAATACGTAGATAGGAGAGACATAGCAAAAATGTTGATGAGAAGGTATGGAAGAGTCTTATATGACACTTACAATAAAAAGTCTCACAGAGCCATAATTAATATGGTGGAGCCTTATAGGAGTCTCACAGGAAGCGGTCTCACATAAGATTCTTAGATAAAGGTGTTTAGTCCTCTATTTATGTTCAGTTGTTCAATTTTTCTAGGACTTATATTTTAGTGTTTAACTTTGGGTGTAACTGGGGCAATGGTAGTTTAATTATAATTAGATTCTATTTGTTTCCTCTATTATAAGTAGAGGTTCATTATACTCAAATTACGACAAGTTAGTGAAGTATTTCTCTTCCCCAAAAATTTAACTTGGTATCAGAGCGGGTTCAGTGAGTTGACTTGATCAACCCAAAGATATAAGTGATCCTTTTTGATATATCAACTCTATTATTTTATATCTTCGAGTTTAATTTCCAACACAAAAAAAAGTTTAGCATTCGAAGTTTTCTACAAAGAGAAAATGATATTTGAAGTGATAAAGGTCAGACTGGAAGAGAGGTTTGAGTAACAGCAGAAAGCTTCCACCTTTGAGGCATTTTATGTCATCACTAACGAGACTTTATATAGAAAATTATATGTTAAAAGATATATCTGTGAGTCTATTTTCTTACCAATTAAACCAATTCTCAATCTGAGTTTTTTAGAGGGAGATATCAGTATTGGAAGAGTCAATGGTCATGTTGGCCAAGAAGAAAGAGTACTTAGTTCGCCCAATTTACAAAGTTCAAAATCTATCAGATTCTTTCTCTCAAAATCAGTATATTTTATGAAGAAATATTATTTTTTAATGAAAGATATTGAAGTATAGTTTTAGAAGGAGAAACATTCATGTCAATCTAATCTATATGTAAGGAGATATTCTCATTGAAGTCAACAACTGTCAAGCTACGTAAAGAAGAAAATAGAGGTCATAAAGGATTCAAGAAAGAAGTTTTTTATGTCAAATTAGGTATAAAGTTTTTAAGATATAAACTATTTGTCATTCTAAACTATATTGTGGGATATATTATATTTAGAAGTACTAAAGGTCAGTTCTGTCGAAAATCTCTTTTCTTTCCTATTTTTTCTCCTATTATCTCTCCATGCATTAGTATGAATTGAGTTTCCTTTTCTTCTAGATTCTTAGTTTTTTTAGCCAATAATTAGAGAGTTTTGGTCAAAATTAATCAATCCATGATGTGCTCGTTATGTAAATTTTTTTTGCTTTGTTGTTATTTTTAAGTTTTGCATTGTTTTACTTGGTTGGGTATCTTACGCATCGTCAACTTCAAAAATTGTGGTCAAAACCAAAATAGATATACTTGGTTAAATTTATTCAGTTCTACCGTTATAATCTCCCATAGTTTTTTTTAAAGGGTGGTCATATTCTAGATTCGTTTGAAAGTATAAGTGTTACATAGTCGCCTTATTCCGGTTAAAGTTATTTTCCTCTAGTATTTCTTCTATTTATCTTCTTGTATTTTTATCACTTAAGAGCAATGCCTAAATCCACTATCTAAAAAGTATAGGAGTGTGCCCAATATCTAATTTGAGTCAAGTATTTTATTGTTCACCTAAAAGGTGATTTGTATTTGAACTACCCTTGAAAAGTGAGTGATTAGTCTCTTTGTTAAGCCCTAAAGTTGGGCCATTTTTATGGCTTTAAAATTGAGTGGAGTCTGTTTTAGACTATGACCGTTTTGACTGGTGTATGAAGCTTTTTGATATGGCTACAAGTGATTTTCTTCTACCATTTTGTGTTTTGTCCAAACTGGATATCTATGTCCTTTTTATCCCCAACTTGAGGGAGAGAAGTAGAAGAAGAAGTACAAGAAATGTATTTTGTTCCACAAGTTGTTGTAATTTTTATGTGACCAAAATATACTTGAACGAAGGAGAACAAATAATGAAGATTTAACATCTATGAAAAAAATTTAGCTAACGAGGATTGAAGACCAATATTAAATATCGATAATCCTTTTCATTGCAAGTTCAAATTATAAACTCCAACTTGAGTGGGAGTGTTAAAGAGTAGATATGGAAGAGTCGTACATGACTTTCATAGTTAGAAGTCTCACAAAGCTAGAATTAATATGGTGGAGTCTTATAAGAGGAGGTCTCACGAAAAAGTCTTAGTTAAAGGTGTTTTAGTTATGTTTGTCTTCTATTTATGTTTAGTTATTCATTCTTTTAGGACTTATCTTTTAGTTTTTAACTTTGGGTGTAACTGGAACAAGGGTAATTTAATTGTAATTGGATTCTATTTATTTTCTCTATTATAAATAGAGACTTATTGTACTCAAATTAAAAAAAGTTAGTGAAGTATTTCTCTTTCCCAAAAATTAAAAAAACAAACTAAATAGTCAAAAGAAAGTTATTCTTGAGATTTCTTGTTTAATTTTCGGCTTCATCACCATTATCCTTGACATCATTGCCCAAATGATGTTTTGTCTTAAGCTACTGGTTGAGGTTGCCCTCTCAATGAACTCATAGATGAGGAGGTGGTTTGTGCTTCATGGAGAGAGAGAAGAGAGTAGAGGAAAGAGAGGAGAGAAAAGAGAGAGCATAGGAAAGGGAGGAGAGCAAGAGAGGATAATTACATGTAGATTGAGGATAGGAAGAGACGACGATGAGAGGAGGAAAATGGATTTGGGAGAATAGCGTCAATGCTAAAATTAGGTCGAGCATGGTGATCTAAAAAAGATCACTGCAAGTTAAAGCAAAATCCATTCATTTCATTTGGTTTTGGTTTGAAAAAATGGCAAGGAAAGATAACGAAAAAGAAAGTGCAACAGCTACTACCTTTCATATAAGAAAAAATTAGAATATTTTTGGTCGGTTCACATGCATTAATGATAAAATTATGAACTGTGAATGAAGTGTCTTTAGTCCATTAAAATATGCCCTTTTAAGTTGTTTAACAGCAAATTAACGAGGAGGATGTGTTGTTCATTAAAATGTAAAATATAAAATATAAAAAAATAAAAAATAAAAAATAAAAAATAAAAGGTGAGCAAGGGAGGAGGGCTTGCAAATTTCGGGAAGGAGAAGGGACCACACAGTTGTCTGGCACCGAACGGCAGACACCCTGTCAACAACCGAACAAAAGAAAGGTAGCTTGTCGTTGCTGGGGCATCCGGGCAGCTTGCCCGTCCAACTCGCTCTTCTCTCTTATAAAACGATTCCTCCCGTCTCTTCCCCACATCAAAATCAGGCTCTCTCTGCCTTCCAGCTCCTACTGTTCCTCTCTCTATTGCCTAGCCTTGCCTTGCCTTCGTAGAGGAATCGTAGCAGCTCAGTCCATTTTACTCTCCGGAAAATACATAACAAAGAAATGGAGGTTTTGAAGCTCAGGCTAGTTAACTTCGTCCTCATGGCCATCATCTTGGCCGCTTCTATGGTCGGTAAAGCCGCTGCGGCCGATCCTCCCGCTCCCAGCCCCACATCTGACGCCTCCGTGATGGTTCCTGCTCTATTCGCTTCTGTTACGGCTCTTCTCTTTGGGCTTTTCTTCTGCTGAGCCCTCTGCTTGCCTGCTTTTCCTTCGTTTATGTTTTTCTTCATACATGGCTATCGGAACTTTGTAGAAAACAGATTTGAGATTCCTCTCTCTCTCTCTCTCTCGATGTGTCTACTCGTTCATTCCCATTCTTTCTCCGTGTTCTGATCGCGTATGACGAAGATGATGATTTTGAGCCAATCGACGGATGGATTTGTTTTCTGCTGCTTTTCGTTTTTGATGTTATTGAATATGTATAATTTCTCTTTTTTTTTTATTTATGCGAAGTTATGTGTGAAAGAAGCTGGCGGTGGAAGTGACTGGGTGGAGCGATTTGAGTTGTTTGTATTGTGTTTGATTTTTTTAAATGGTTAGATGTCAATAAAGCGAGAGAGCTGGTGATTCTTTTGTGCCGGCATTCTTCATGAATTTGTTCGTGTGTCAATATTTGTAAATGTGATGCAATCTCCATTTATTCGAAATTTCCAGTTTTAGTCACCTGGCTACAGTTTCGGCGTCGTGTGATTTAACCTCACAGATCAAAAAGTTCGTTGGAGGAGTTGTTTGAATTGAAATTTTGCAACAAGTTTTATTATTATTATTCTTATTATTATTTAGGACCGATAATATCATATATTCCAAACAACCCACATGCATGCATCTCAAATTGCCCCAAAGGTATTAAGCATACATCATTACAACATATAATTTTTAGCCAAATCTCAAATGTAAAAGAAAGAAGATTTCCCATGGGATCAAATGTGCAATCAGATGCCTACTCATTGTTATATGAGATATCTATTTTTTGTGTGATTCTTCACGAGTCTCCCCTTAACATGCTATGAGAGATCGTGTGCTAGTAACTTAAATAGGAAGCAAAGTTGGATCCCAACCTAGTCAAATTGGTAAAAATACAAATTCGTTGGAATTAATGGTTAGACCCTACTATAATTGCAACCAAGTGGCATGTCCATTTAAATGCAATTTCAAATCCAGATTTTCTTCCCCTTCAATTTCATTTTCCTGGCTAAGACATGTGGGATTTTGTAGCACGTTGTAGTTATTGTCCCTAAGGAACTTAAATTTGTAGAACAGACCAATGTCAATGGTGTAATTATATTGGTATCCATTGTATTGATGATAACAAAATGAGTAGTTTGAAAGTATGTTACTAATGGTGTTAATAATGTATTTTAAACACGTGCTTTCCAACACAAATGTTATGAGGTCTATGGTAAAAGTTCAAAACAAAATAATGATCAATCAAATTGTTAAGTCAAGACTCGAAACAAAAACACATTAAAGATTATTGCTATTAACAAGAACTTACATAGAGAAGAAGCCTGGAGACTTGCAGATGTAGAGTCAAAGTCAAATAGAAAATCTCAAGAACTTTAACTATATAAGAAGATAGTCAACCAAACTTGGATTCTTAAGCACGATTTTATTATAGAGCTTTAGGGCATGAAAATTTTAAAAACCATGTTTTAACCAAATGCATGTAAATGTTTTACAATGACAAATCTTTTAGAATAACCTATATCATGCTTAAATGTCAAAATAGTATACTAGCAAATAGCATGATTGATCAACCTACATGGGTTTGATCGATCATCCAAAATACAGTCTAGAATCATGATCGATCATTGACTCAAGCATGATCCATCATATCAAATACTACCAAGAATATATGAGTCTTCCCCCTTACTTTCTTATGTATATAAGTGGGGCTTAGAAGCCCTAATACATATGAGAAGAAAAATAACTTAAACTCTCAATCAATTATAACTTATGTCACTCACTCTCTTAATTATATAAGATGCCACTTATACTTCTTTAATATCTTTCATATCTATTTGGACAACGCTTGTCCAATTGGATGGTCATTTTTAGCAGACATTTTCTCCTTCTTCTCTTTCCAAATCTTCATTGTGTAGGTCATTTAGTTGTTTAGGCAAATGAACCTCAACAAAAAAAAAAATTCTCTTGTACCAATAGGCCAAGGAAAATCCAATTGGTCGGCCTTGATCAACATTGCCTTTTCCTCACCATGCCTTTGTACTCTTGATCAGTTGATAATTAGAAATAAATGGCTCTGGCCCAACCTTGTCACTCCCCTACTATTCGGATGACTAAAAAACAATCATACTAACTTCACAATTTTTTTGGACAATTCGAATGGTGATGCTACCAATTTTCTATCTAAGGCTTTTTCTATTCATAAAAAAAAAAATAGTCTTAATGTGTTTGTTATAATCAAAATTAACTTCATGGGGATCTTTGGGCCACAATCTGAGTCGTATATTCATGATAGTTTTTAAAAATTTTTAGAGTTGTTCATTCAAATGAGTATTGTTTGCTTGTTCAATTTTTTTCTCCCTGTCTTGGACTGCCTTTCAATTTGTTTTGTTTGTCATCCAGACACTTCTTGCTTGGTCAAAAGGATGTATTGCCTATTTTTTGATTGAGGCTTGTGTTGCTATTCAAGCTTGCTGAATTCACACAATTCTATGCTTGAGTGTTTATTATCATCAAAAGTTACTTAATGAAGATCTTCAAACCAACACATTCTTATTTCAAATGGCTCAAAAAATCATTATATGTGACACATCTCAACATTCCAAAATAGAGCAACTGAATTTTTCTAAGGATCTTTTGTCCTTTTTCAAAATTTGAGAGTTTTAACAAAAATTACAAATAAATCTGCAAATTAATCAATTTGAGTTGTTGATCACAATAGTAAGTTACTTACAAAATTTGGAGACCTATCTTAGCTGAATTGAAGTTAGAAATCCTCCTCTACAAATAGTTTTGCTTTTTGAAGCACTTTATTTAACTTTGTATACTCTGACTACACAAAAAACTATCAAACTGTTTGAACGCTTTTGCTCTATCTTGAATTTAGGACCTCATACTTGAAACCTTGAGCAAGATGAGAGAGAGAAAAGAGAGGGGAAAAAGAAAAGAAGAAAAGACCAAAGAGAGGGCGCTTGGGTAGAGAGGAGAGAAGAGAAAAAAGAGAAAAGAGACTTTAGGCTAGGAGAGATTCTTCCACGAATTTGAGAAAAGAAGAGTTTGATTAAAGGCTTCAACCAAGACCCCTATTAATACTATTTTCATTATATATTGAGGAAAGATCCCTAATTACATAACTCATGATTAGGTAAATTATATTAATCAAAGGAAGACCAATCAATTACATTAATCAAGGAAGATTGCCAAATCTTTTATCTCATGTGATGACTCATCATGCCACCTCGTGTGAGTATGATGGGGTTGGTCCCACCTTCTAACACACTAGTAACTCTCCGTTATTCAAAATGATTCGAACACTAGACCACTGCTTGAATGTTTTCTTCTTTCAAACTTTTGTTCAGCTATCTATACTTGGATTGTTTGAATACTATTATTTGTTCAAATGCTTTTACTCTAGCTGACCCTTTGTCACTCAAACTATTCAAACACTAGAATATTATTCGAATGTTTTCTTCTTTTAAAGTTTTTGTTTAACTTCTGAACTTTGATTGTTCGAACATTATAAAGCGCGTTTGAATATTTTTGCAACAAAAATGTTAGATTGTTTTTAAAAATCTGTTCAAAACATTATTGCACAGTTAGTTTTAGTTGTTTATTATCATGCCGGCATCCTCCCAACACATAGACTTATATTTTATTTTTTGATTTGCAATAATTTACCTACTCTCCTTGCCATCACTTTTAAGTTATTTTATCAAGGGTAATTTTATCTTATGTAAACAAACACTTGTATAAATTTGACATTAGGGGATGAGCTTGTTGATTGAATCATCTCTCTCTCACACACACACTCTCTTTCGTCTTCATTGAACTCTAAAACTTAAGTAGTTTAAATTTATTTTTTTATTGCTTAAGAGGCAAATATTTACAAAACTCCTATTGTTTTTGTGTTTTTCATTGCCCTAATTTATGTTTCTCCGGGTTTATGTCTTTCTTCGATATTTGTTTTGAACAGTAGAAATTTTAGGAACACCTCTCCTTTTGATTATGTAATATTAGCATCGGCACCTTCAACGCAAATCTCCGTCCAAAAACCAAAAATCCCATGTTTTATCCCCTCCAACGAAAATCTCAGAGAGACGACATGCTGAAACCAGGAA
Source organism: Aristolochia californica (assembly GCF_029961685.1). Lineage (NCBI taxonomy): Eukaryota > Viridiplantae > Streptophyta > Magnoliopsida > Piperales > Aristolochiaceae > Aristolochia > Aristolochia californica. The sequence goes on from NW_027182268.1 coordinate 1,314,903, forward strand.
AGATCAAAGATTGCAGCAAAGAAAATACCAAAATCCCCAAATTTTCTTGCTGTGGTGAAGCACCGGTGAGGCCTTGATTTCAATTTCGATTTTTCCAAAGGATTAAAATCATAGCTAAAGGACGAGGGATTGTAAGAGATTGCCGCCACCATCTTCTTTTGATCGATCACATGCGACCAATTCCTCCAAGACCAGGGAGAACAGCTTCGCCGGACAGTAGCAGAGAGACGGCAGAGGCACTATCGGCTATATCGCTCATTTTTTTTCAAATTTTCCTGCTCTCGTCAGCCTGAAACTCAAAACTCTCACCAGAGGCATTCATGGGAGGATTATGATTCAAGGGTTTCTGCTTCAATTCTTCAGAAAGAAAGCCGCTCTAGAAACGACGCTCCGGAAAGAGGGGCCATTAGGGGGAGAAATTCAAGGCGCTCTAAAGGTGTTTCTTCATCATCCTTCCAAGGCGTTATGGCCAGCTCAGCAGTGCGTCAAGAAGCTGTCTTTCCTGCAAGGAAGTTTTACCCAGAGTTGCAGCCCAAAGTTTTTCCCCGTCGAATTCATTATTTGTCTGGTCGATGGCTCTTAGTGCCATGCCACCCAAGTTCAACCCCTCTCAAGTCGTCAATGTCTTCATTGCCATCACCGAGTTGTGTCGCTCCCAAAAGCAGTCCTCTCGGTTTCACTCCAAAAAAGATCAGAGTAGATTTAGCCAAGGAGACCGCTAAAGAGTGGAAGGGCCTAGATGTGACCATAAAACTCACCATTTAGAACCGTGAGAAGGTTTTTGGTCGTCCTCTCCACCGCTGCTCTCGTCATCAAAGCTCTCAAGTAGCCGGAGCGAGAAAGGAAAAAGACGAAGAACATCAAGCATTCGGGGAATATCTCGCTCAATGTGTGGTCGAGATCACTCGGGTAATTAGGCCGAGATCGATGGCTAAGGACCTGCTTCTCCAGAAAAAAAAACGTATTTGGACAGCATAAATTTCGTTTCAAGACCAGCAATAAAGCAACAGGAACCATGTGGAAGTAGGCTTCTTCAGTTTTGTCAAGTCTTTCCCCTACAGCTTCCAACTGCACCGAACTTGAACTGGAAAGTTCTGCAACAGAAACCAGTGGAGATGCGTTTGACTGCTACTGCTTGAAGTAGTCTCTCTGACACTTTTAGAGGTCATTTGTTGGCGCATAAGATTCGGGTGTTACGGAGCCAACGTTTAGTCTTGTCAAGTGTTTTAATATCCGTGGTAATTTTTTTCAATATCTTAAAATTGGGGTTTTTCTTCTCTTAGGCTCTTGGCCACAAAAGAGAGTGATCCTCAGTTTCAGGGAGAAAAGTAAAAGATGAATTACAAAGAAAGAAGAACTACCACGAAGAAATTTTTTTAATTAAAATTATTAAAAACAAAAAAGATTAAAAATTTAAGACTAAAAATTTGTTCTGTGTTAGTAACTCCGAGTTGAGGGGGTTGAGAGTGTGAAGAGGTCAATATGAAAGAGTCTTATATGACTCTCATGACAAGCAATCTCATAGTAAAAGAATTAATACGATCACAAGCAATCGAGGTAATTTTCGTTCACTTAGTTCTTTAATTATATATTATTTTTTTAATTATTGTAAGACTTATATTTAAATGCATTTAAAATTTCAACACTTATAAGATCAAATAACTATTAGATTTCAACATATATCAAATGTGTTTTGAGACTCTCATGCGCCCATCACATCACAGATGAGACCAAGGCGTTCAGATAGACGGGCTCTTGATCTCGAGCTCTCGTCGACGGAGAAAGAGAGGAGATAGGAGGCCACCAGAAGATGAGAAGCAATCAGTCCGGAGAGGGGAACCAGGCTGAGAGACGACCCCAATGTTTTGAGTTCAAAGCTTATTTGGTGTGACAAATTCAAAGAAGATCGTTGGTAGTTGTTTTCGATTTTTGTCTTCTGAGATCATCTTCCTCTCTCTCTTTTCTTTGTTTTTCTTCTAAAAGAAATCCTCTCCTTATGCCGGTGGATTCGTTGAATTGCAGGGAATAATTTTAAGATGCGGTGGGTTCGTTAATCTTAATCGGGATTTTTCTACTAGACGAGATTTTCAGGTACGGAAAAATACTTCACTTGACGATTTTTATGTCGTCTGTTTTGCGAGTCTTGAAGTGGATTTTGAACTTCATCCATATTTTCTTCAGTGATGGAAAAAGAACGAAAAACTAATCAAAGAGTTTCGGAGACGGATTTACTCTTGCAATGGGGGAATCGGAAACGGCATCGATGTTTCAAGGTTAAAAAAGAGGAAACTTTGGAGAAATCAGATGGTTCAGCACGTACAAGATCTACTAATCGTGTCGTTAGGGCAGAAACTGTCGCTCCTGTTCTTCATCCAAGCCGCCTTAATAGGTCTGTAAGAACTATATCTCAGAATATTGTCAACTTGTTCAAGAAGGAGCGATTCAACTAATTCAGTGATTTAAATTTTTGTCAAACTAGAAGATCAGAAACCCATTTCCTGTTTGTACTTACAGGAATTCAGATTCTTCAGCCGCAGGAGTCGAGAATCGAAAATCTCATTCTTCATCTCCAGATAAGGAAGACCGGTACTACGCAACGAGAGGGTCGGTATTTGAGGACGGGGGTGGAAAATTGTTTCCAGACGGTGTTGGGGCCGAAAAGGGGTTTGTTTGGCCAAGGTTTTTCATTTCCTTGTCGAGCAAAGAGAAAGAGGAAGATTTCATGGCCATGAAAGGGTGTAAATTACCTCAAAGACCGAAAAAGAGAGCCAAATATATCCAGAAAAGCTTACTGGTGAGCCTCCTTGGACTGAGAGAAATTTAGGTTTTTCTTTTTATTAAATGCTTTACTTAATGTTCCAGAAAAGCTCTTCCTGATCTATTTTCATTGGGGGACATGCAGTTGGTTAGCCCGGGTGCGTGGCTGTCTGACCTTTGTCACGAGAGATACGAAGTCAGGGAAAAGAAGAGCTCTAAGAAGGTATTGATTGGATATATTTTCTTTGCCAAATTTGCTTCGCTTTCTTCTGGGAAATCCCATTTGGGGCCGTTTGTACTGTATATAAGATACCAGTTTTATTGTGTTTACGAATCATGATATTTCTTTTCGCAGAGACCGAGAGGATTGAAGGCGATGGGGAGTACTGAAAGCGATTCCGATTAGAAAAGGGAGAAGATATGATTTTTGGAAATGGATGGATATGTCTCTCACTCGCGTATGGTTCTTCTCAGCGAGAAATCCCTGTAGAAACGGCCCTCCTGATCTAGTTTGTGTATCAATGCATCTGTTCTTCAAATGCCTGAAATATAATCCCCAAAAGTTCCTTTTGTCTTCTTTTAAGCTATAATTTATGCCCACAATGTAATATGTCGTTTGTGCGTGAGGCCGTGAAGGTGGGTTGATGAATTAGGGTTGCTGTTGATACAGCCGTCATTCTGGCCGACTTCGTGCACCCCAGAGAGAAAATGGCACCACCTGAGGAGTCTCTTTTTTTTTTTTTTTTTCTTTTTCTTTTTCTTATGGTGATATTTTCCATCTTAAAATGATGGAATTCCAAAGAGAAAAGAATAGAGCTAAAAACATAACCAACAAGGCAATACATGAAGAACAAATATCTAAACCATCACTGGCCCCCTCCGAGTTGGATGAACGGAGATTCTTTGTTTTGCCTTTCATTTATTCTTCTCTTTTCTAATGAGTACTTCCTCAATCCGGCAACACTGATCATTCCTGCTTCACCGGATCTCCTCCCCTAAAACAAATGAATATCTCTAGCCCATGCCACCGTTGATGTCACGAAATGCTCCTCTGTCCAATTGTCCATTTGGGCAAGACGGAATCACAGTTGTGGCTCAATACTATCATCCCTTTCTGTTGTTGCTTCGGAAAGCTCAGTCAAGCATGTCTATGAATGTTCTCAGCTTTGCTTTTTCGTGGGGCCTCCGTTGTAAGTTTCTATATTGATCAAAATGGAGGTGTAGTGGTGACGGTGTTGTAACTGGGTGCAGATGACGATGGGGGAGAGGTGCATGCTTCTTCCTCTGATGTGCATTACAAGGAAACTACCATAGATAAATGTCAAATGTCAGATACACGATATCCATAACCAAGATGGATCAAAAAATTAAAAAAATGATTAAAATTCATCACAAAATGGTCGATCCCTAGACAAATTGGTTGATCCCTTTGGTAGCAAGAAATAATTTACATATATGATCAAATAGTTATCTATAATGAGTTTGACCATATATTTTTTCAACTTGGTTGAATTGAATAAAAATTCAATTTTATTTTCTTTTCCATTTTCCTTGTATATCCAAATAAGCACGTTTCTCTTTTGTTTTCTCCTTATTTTCCATGGGCATCCAAATAAGAGAAAAAAAAGTTATTTTCTTTTCTTTTCTCATTTTCTTTTCTTTTCTTTTCTTTTCTAGGGGTTCCAAATAGACCCTTAGGAAATATGCCCAGGAAACGATGACAATTTCACAAAACACTTCTAGGGTGGAAAATGAGTATGACCTGATAGAGATAAAGATAAAGATAAAGATAATAATAGAAGTAAATATAATAGGTAATTGAAACAGATTGAATTAGAGACAGACTCAAATTGTAGAGTTGTAATCACCTATTGTCTATGTTGTAATTCTATAAATAGTATACACTTTATCAATGGTAATCACTACAATATTATTCTATATTCATATATTTTACATGGTATTAGTGCTTTCCATCAGTCGTTGCGTCCAGTATCCCACTGATGTCTCTGGTCTGATTCCTCTCCTGCTAGGGCCTGCCATTCTACCAATTCTGATCGCAGAAGCAACCTTTCTGCCACTGAATATGAACCCCAGGCCACAACACCAAACCTTGGGCTGACTCTTTGCCCGCAGGCTCGTTGTCGCCATTTGAAGCCGCCGCTGGAAATAGCCATCTTTACCGCCTACTGTCTCGCCGACAGAACCCTTCTTCTTCCTTTACTGTTCCCGTCGCCGAATCCCGCACAACAAAAATGTTCATCTCTCTCGACGATGTCGCCCAACATCCTTGTCGTCGTCGCCCTGCTGCCACCACTACCCTCATCGGTGCCACAAGAACCCCCCCGATTCCTCGTCCCACACAACGTGCAAAAGATAATTTATTTATTTTTTGGAAAAAAAACTCACTGTAAAATCTCTTCTTCCATCCGGACAATGTGATTCCGTCCACTACCAATGTTGCTGCTCTTCCACATTTCTTCTAAGGGCAATGCAATTCCGTTCGCCATAACCATTACTAGTGTCGTTGCTCTTCCTCATTTCTTCACTGGATGATGCAATTCCATCCGCCCCAACTGCCTCTAGTGTTGTTGCTCTTCCTTCGGACAATGCAATTTCCGTCTGCCCCAGTCGCTGCACTTTCGGACAATGCGATTCTGTCTACCCCAACTGTTACCCTTCCACCGAACGATGCGATTCCGTCCACCCCAACCATTGCTCTTCCACCGAACAATGCAATTCCGTCCGCCCCAGTCGTTGCACTTCCATCGGACGATGTGAGTCGGTCCGACCTAGCCATTGCTCTTCCATCGGATGATGCGATTCCATCTGCTCCAATCGTTACAAGTGTCGCTGCTCTTCCACATCTCTTCACTGGACGATGTGATTCCGATCCACCCCAACTACAGCTAGTGTCATTGTTCTTCTACATCTCTTCATTGGATCATGCGATTTCATCTGCCCTAGCCGCTACTAGTGTTGCTGTTTTCTCCAAACCACTTCCGAGAACACGCTTCCTCTTTTTTAAGATCAAAATTGGATTCTTCTCTCGAAGCTCCATTTTGCGGGGGCATGATAGAGATAAAGATAAAGATAATTCTATAAAAATAACAGGTGATTGAAATAGATTGAATTAGAAACAGACTCATATTATAGAGTTGTAATAACTTACTATCTATGTTGTAATTCTATAAATAATGTACACATAATCAATGATAATCGCGTAATATTATTCATTATTCCTATGCTCTACATGACCTACCACTTTGCAGCACATGGAAGGCAACCACAACTAGCTCACGTGCTCCAACCCTTGGGGACTTCGTTGCTTCGTCTTTTACTGATTCCTCTCCTTCCCATGTCGTCTTTATTTCCATTGCTGCTTATATGTCTATACATTCCAGCCCAGCCAAGGAAAGGAAGGGCGGTCCCTGGGTCACCCTTCCCACCCACCGCTCCACTGGCAGAGCCCTCCACTGACCGGAGACCTCTCCCCTCATCCAACTTCCTGCCAGCCCACGAGGTGGGGCTAAGAGGGAATGCACTGCTTTTTCTCCTCCACTATTAGGAGACGCTGGGGAAGGCAGGGCAGGACCTGCCCTTGTTGCAAAGCCCTACCCTCTTATCTTTGCCGCTCCTTCCAGTATGAAGAGAGGAGCACTCCCTTATCCTACCAATGGCACAGGGTGGAAATGGGCACTCTCTCTATGGAGAAGAAAGGTAGGAACGCAAGGGCAACTCTTCCACTCTATCACAAACGACAACGAATGTTATAATAAAAATTTTAAAAACATGCCAAGCCATACAATATTATTGTGTAATGGTAAAACATTTATGGCCTGTTTGGAATCCACCAAAAAGAAAAAAAATAAAAATAAAATGAAAAAAAAGTTATTTTCTGTTGTCCGGTAACAAAGAATCATTGAGAGAATAGAAAAAAAGAGAAAAAAAGCACAACTCTTTTCGAGAAAATCTTTTACATAAATGGAAATCATGAAAAAGCTACTACATAATGCATATACAGAGTAGACTTAGATAAACCAGAATTATAATAAGAGTAACATAGAATACTTCAATACATATTACTCATGAAAAATAATTGCTCAGGGACTGATTGTAACAAAAACAAGCAGAACCTACAGTTTTTTATTTGGTATGTTAATATTTTATCTCTTCTGTAAAGAAAATTAACAGATTCGGAAAGGAATATTGTTCTTCCACAAACTAATTGGTAAAACAGTAAATTCACTACTTAGTAAATGCCAACCAAGGTCTGTTTAGTTTAAAAATCCAGATTCAGAGCATAAGCATAGAAATTGAACTTTCAGAATATTTTCCAGAAAAGAGCATGAAAAGTGGTGTAATCACACTAATATAACCTCATGGTCTATACAAGAAGTACTGCACAGCTACCAAAAATATAATAAAAAAGAATTGGTGAATTTGCTGCATATTCTTACCTGGCAAAGGACAGGGTCTTCCTCTCAATATTCAGCTCATTTTGTAACAGCACAATTACCTTTCGGTAAATTCTATCAGTACTCTCAAACACTACCACTCCTTGTTATACATAACACTCACTAACTGTGCAAATTCCATAGCTGCTCCTCCCTGCCAATTCCACAGAAGCTCTTGGCCTTGCCAATACCTGCCTTGGTTCTTCTGCTAACTTCTCCATCATGCCTATCTTTTGCCTCTCCATGGCAAGCTCTTTCTCAAATTGAGCTACTAGAGCAGCATGGATTGCCACAGCAGTTACAGCCACAGACTGTGCCTCAATCAATGCATGCTCCTCTCCAACAACTTCAGCAGAATCACCAGTTGCATGAGCTATCGCAGATTGTGCTGTTGTGACAGGCTTATCAGGTTTGAACAGTCTTGCAAATATAACCTCTGAAGCAAACAAAATAACTATGTGAAAGTTACTATCTGGCAAAAAGAAAATTAAGGCAACTTCCATCAACTGAAGCTTGAACTGGTGTAGTTCTAAAAAAGATAGCTAGGGTAAAAATGTGACACCTTCAAAGATGATAACTTTGCCTTTTTTCTAAGGTACACAGCTTGACTGAAACAATTGCCAATGAACAGTTAAGTGTCACCAAGCCCAGGACAAATATGAGTAAAGATGCATGAGGAAGGGATGGAAGAAAGTTGACTGAATTAAAAAAATCAGAACTTACGCAACTTCACAACTTAATTGTGTGGGGAAAAACTCATTTATAACTTTTATATAAAAAAATTGGCTGAATTTATCCTTTTACATTTGGAGAAGCTGTGGCTGTATCTCGTTGAACAACATAAATATAATTAAGATATGGAACAGTACATCATTCAAAAAAGACAAAGATATGAAACTTTATTGCCTTCAGCTGTAAAAAATCCGGCCGGAACAGTGCCTGCACAACGAACAAATTCTGGTCAGAAAGTTGTTTGACAGCAAACAGTACAGGGAGCACCAAGAATGCCCACAAGTTTTCTATTAAAAATGTCCTATTCAACTTTAACAGCAGTAGAAATTGGTAGAAATTTCAAAAAAAATGAGCAAGTGCACAGCCATGCAAAAAATTTCACTAGAGGCAAGTGTGAAGTTACTTACTGTAAACTGCTCTCTTGTTATATACAGCTGTTGACGAGCTGAAAGGATGTGATTCTTGTGGCTAGAGGCTGCTGGCAGATCAGCTATCAAATGACACTCAAAAAGCCCTCTGGATGCCTCATGAAGTTCTCATCCTAAAGGCTCCTGGACACTCGTAAAGAATTCTCCATTTAGGCAGCCACAGGAACATCGATACTCTTTTTTACCAAAATAGTTGGCTTGCAAGATCTATAATCCACGTCAAGTTCCTTGGAGGACAAAGAGGTGATAACTTGATTGGCTTCATAAGGCAACCCTGCCTTCAGAAGACATGATGTCAAGGAGCTCACAGCAATACTGTCTGGCATGCATCCAAGATTCAACATTTTATGAAATAATCCAATGGCTTCCTTCGTCCTACCTTTCATACAGTATCCAAACATCAAAATGGTGAAAGTCATTTTATCATGAATACAACCCTTCTCCTCCATTTCAGCAACAATCAGATTGGCCTCATCCATGTTACCTGCCTTACAAAACCCATCAATAATAGGATTATACATAAATGGTTTTGGAACTATACTTAGCTCAACCAACTCCCTCAACAGATCCTGAGCCTCACTTAATCTATTTTCCTTACACAAAGCAAGAATCAGAATGCAGAAAGTAAATTGATTAGGTAATACAAGCTTTCTCTTCATTTCATACGAAAGTTCCATAGCCTCACGTACTTGCCTACTTCGACAATACCCATTAATTAAAGAGGTAAATGTAACGACATCAGGAAAATAACCATGAAGAATCATCCTCTCATATATTATAACAGCTGAAGCCATTTCACAAGCTTTACCATAACCATCTATGAGAACATTGTAAGTAACTAAACTAGGCTTGATCCCAAAACTGACCATCTTGTCAAACATACGTAATGCTAGATCCATTCTACCCAATTTGGAGTAACCAGATATTATAGATGTATAAGTCACAAAATCTGGTTTTGAAGTATCTTTAGAACCCATTTCTTGCAATAAACCGCACACTCTATCTGCCTGGTTACTTTGAAATAATCCTAGAATAAGACCATTGTAAGTAATCGCATCTGGATGACAACCAAAAATTGCCATTTCATGAAAAATTTCAAAAGCCTCACTAATATTTCCTGATTTACACAATCCCTTAATAATAATATTAAATGTGCAAGTATCAAGAGTAAAGTGCTCCATCATTTGTTCTCTAAGGAATCTTACTGCTTCAGCTGTCCGGTTGCTTCTCACCATGTAATTCAAAAGAGTATTAGAAACATAAGAACTAAGCTTATATTTGTATGCCTGGGCTTGATGCACTAATTCCACAGCAAAATCTACCTTACCCACCTGTGCAAAGGATGTTACCAAGACCCCCAATATTGAACCATCAGGATAATGATCATCAACCTTCATCATATAAAAAACGTCAGTGGCAGAATCTAAATGCCCTCTATGACATAATCTTCTTACCAGAAGTGCATAACTGGGAAAAATATGCTTCAACTGGACAGTTGTACGTGTAAAGTTGAAGAAGTCCAAAGAAAGCTTAGGACTTCTAAAGTGTTGAACAGCTTGGTAAGCGATGGAAGGACTCAAATTATGCTGAAAGAATGTCAAAATATCTTGAGATTGAGAGCAAATGAATAAGGTACAGATAACTTTAACCACCCACTTTCCAGGGTTTTGGACTCCAACCTGTTGCCTATGAGCAAGCAACTCAGAGTGAGAAATGGCAATAACACGATCATTAAAACTTGAAGCGAGACGACTTGTTTGTAACGATCGATGGAGAACCATTTAAAACCCTAAAAAGAGTCAAAGCAGAAGATGGAGCTCATTTGTAATACAAAATCCACAGACCAGATCAAAATCTTAGGGTCTTCATTAGTCCTTGCCCATCTTCAGACAATTGGAAAGCTGAAGCTTTTTTCACATGACAAGTGCTTTCGTTCAAGGGGCTGCTTGAGGGGTGGGGATGATCAGAATGGGGCAGAAGAAAAGCCCTATGCCAGAGAGACTGATTTAACAGATTAAGAGAGAGAGAGAGAGAGAACTTTAAAAAGAAGAGTCAAGAGTTACATAACATATTTCCTAAAAATGGAATTGGCACAACACTCGTGATACTTGTTTGAAGAAAGGAGTTGCTGTTCTAACAAAGGTTTCATCAAAATTCGTTCTGCAAAAAAAAAGGGCAGATGTTATATATTTTTCAAGAGAATAACTATTAATTAAGATAATAAGCCTTTTTTAAGAAAAAAAAAAGACCTCTGTACAGATAGGATGCAGTAAGAATTCCAGTTAAAACAACAAAAAAATAAAATTGCTAAAGATCTATATAGATTAAATTAAGAAGAAAATAGATAAATAAATTAAATTTTTTATTTGGATAAATTAACCATTTTTTTAAATGAATAAAAGACAAAATGAACAAAGCTTCTAATTAAAATTTTCATATTTAAGATCTAATTATATGTGTGTACATTTTCAAGTTAGTAAAATATTTCCAAATGACCACAATAAAAAATATCAAACACGGCATCAATTACAATCTACTCGACTCTTCTTTATTTTCATTTTTCACTTTTGAAGGTAAGTAATCTACATCTAATATTAAGTTATATGCTATGAGACAGCTTAGACTTTATTATTCATCCTCTACCAGATCTTCTTCCTTACCAGTATCAACTCCTCACAACCAGATGATATAAGCAACCACAATGTCCACAAGCAAACTGACGACTGACCTAGAAATTAAGCAATTTTGCTGGGGCTGCTGCTTGCATATAAGGAGAAAGACACAGACAGAATTTTGGCTTATTTAAAAGACGGCAAACCTCCATAAAAAGATGTTGCACAACCAAGTTTTAGAAAACTAGAAATGGCCTCTCCCAACAACATATTCGTAACTGGTGAGGTTAGGCTTAAACTTTAGTCTCTAGCCTTTATCCTTCACTCATTTAGTGGTTACGCTCATGCAGATTATTAGCTTTCAGTATGTTGTGTCTGAGATATCCATATTCAAAGAATTACAGCATGAATCTAAGGAATTATTACTAATTTATAGCTACTTTGGTGGTAATCAATGGAGGTAATCAACTCAGTGAATACACATAACAAACATATTGGATGATTTGCACAAGACAAAACCTCCAATCAATGTGTTCCAAGGATCAGGAGAGAGAGAGAAAGTGGTGACCTCAAGGATGAAGGAAACAAGGAAAATAGGAACTTAAACTAGTTAGCATCAGTTTGATCAATAGGTCTGCACTGTAAGACTCATTAATTAACAATACATGATCATTTTAGACATACTGGATCTTCTATTGGTTAAATATAAAGCAGACATACTGGATCTTCTATTGGCTGAATATAGAGCAGACATACTGTATCTTCTATTTGTTGTGTAAGAAGAAAGAAAAAGAAAGGTTGAAGAGAGAGAATGAGAAGGAGAGACATTGGACAAGAGAAATTGAGAAAAGAAAACCGAAAATTCGTGGTTGGACTTCCTCCAGCTTCTATTTATAGATTTAGGGTTGAGTAGGTGAGGTCAACTTATAACATTGTCCCTACTTTAAGTGAAAACCCTACGTGTCCCCTATACATGAAATTTGATCCATAGACATAGTTTGACATGTAGACTAAGATTACATAAAAAAATATAAATAATGACAAGGTAAAATGACCAAAATGCCCATGTTCTTGTTTTTCAACACTCCCCTTCAAGCTGGAGAGTATATGTCGAACAATCCCAGTTTGCCACAAAAATTTAGGAATTCACATTTTCCCAGTGTTTTAGTTAGGATATCGCCCAGTTGATCATCAGACCAAACATACGGAGTAGTTACTTCTATCCTCAATATTGCACTCAGATGAAGTGGCAATCTACCTCTACAAGTTTTGTTCTTTCATGATAGACTGGATTATTTGCAATAAAAATTATTGCCTGATTATCACAACACAATCATAAGATCCTGCTGATGGATGCTAAACTCTTGGACCACAGATTTTATCCACATTAGCTCACTAATAGTGTGGGTCATTGCTCTATATTCCACTTCTACACAGGACCAAGCAACAACATTTTTTTCCGACTGACTAAATTTCCTCCCAAAAATACATAGTAGCCAGTAATTGATTTCCTATCAAGCTTGGAGTCTGCATAATCAGCATTAGAGAAAGCTTCAATATTCAAGAGATTATTAGGTTTGGAAAGGAGACCTTTTCCTAGTGCTCCCTTTAGATATCTCAAGATTCTTTGTGCAACCTCTAGGTGAATTTTATTTGGATGCTCCATGAATTGGCTCACTATACTCACTGCAAATGAAATATCTGGTCTAGTAACTATAGCATAGACGAGTTTGTCAACTAGCCTTCGATACATTGTATTATCTTTTAGTTCTAGACTTTGATCATTATGAAGATCAAGCCCTACTTCCATTGGTGTATCCGCAAGTTTAGCTCCCAAAAGACCATATTCTTGAAGTATATCAGTAATATATTTCCTCTGAGTCAATGTTGTTCCTTCTTTGCTTCTTGCTACCTCAATACCTAGAAAATATTTCAATTGACCCGGATCCTTAGTCTGAAAGTGATTCGCCAACTGGGATTGAAATGTTTCAATACCTAACCTGTCACTCTCAGATAGAATGATATCATCTATATATACTAGTAAGATAATAATTCCAAATGATTGTTTAAGAATAAATAATGAGTGATTACATTGGCTTCTACGAAATCCCATGGATATAATCACTTGGCTAAAATTTTCAAACCAAGCTCGTGGACTCTATTTTAAGCCATAAAGAGTCTTCTTTAATCGACATACCTTATGTGTCTCCCCCTGAGCAACATACCCTGGAAGTTGTTCCATATAAATTTTTTCCTTAAGGTCACCATATAAGAAGGCGTTTTTAATATCTATCTGGAATAGAGACCGGCTATGATGGACTGCAACAGAAATAAGTATACAAACAGAGGACATGTGAGCAACTAGAGAAAAAGTCTCAAAAACATCCAACCCAAATGTTTGTGTATACCCTTTTGCAACAAGATGAGCCTTATACCGTTCAAGTAATCCATCTGAGTTATATTTAAAAGTATAGACTGTTAGGAATTAGACGCCTAATTCCAAACTAACGAAAACAATAATAATCATCACGGAAGAAAGGAAAAGCAAGCACGAAAAAAAAAAACAAGATTTATATAGGTTTGCCTCAAGGTGAGACTACGTGCTGTCTTTCACCATTGCAGTAATCCACTATGAAGATGAAATAGTTTACAAGAGAAATCGCACACTTACAAGTGTTTCTCTCTAACCTCTGGGGCTGCAACTCGAGATGCTCCTCGGTATAAGATGATAAAACCCTATTAGCGGCGTCCTTCGATTATAAAGAGAAAATTAGGGTAACCCCATTACAAGAGTGAAATTCTCAAACTGCCCTTAATGAAATAACAGTTAATATATACACCCCCGGGAGGGGGGGCTTCCCGCTCCCCTTCCAACCCCCACGTAGGTCAATCCGCAACCAACTCAGCGTAGGGCATTAATTAGGCTCCACAACTTAACATAGACCCATCGACATCCAACTACAGCAACATCTAGAGGTAAGTCACATAACTCTCAAGTCCTTCTCTCTGTTAATGCTTCCATCGCAACATTTATGGCATTCTTTCAATGAGGTTGCAACAAAGCCTCCTACACTGAAGAAGGAATAGTGCAAGAGGAGATGGACAAAACAAACTTACAATAGTTATCAGACAAGAAATGGAAGGAGACAAAATGAGATAAAGGATGGTGGGTACCTTTACGAACACCTTTCTAAAGGGCAATAGGAAGGTGGAGCTCACTTACCTCAGGATCAGGAGACGATGAAGAGTCATGGTCGGATGTGAGGAAGTGGTCTGGATCAGAATGAGAAGGTTGCTATCGGCGTTGGTATACCTAAAGTGGTTTTTAAGTAGGAGCATCTCGTGAAGCTGGAGCACATTCATCAATTGGAAGAAGAATAACTGGAGTAGGTATAGAGGGTTCAAGTGGAACCAATTCATATGTAGAAGATTCAAATAAAGAAAAATCCTCAAAAAATGTAACATCAACAAAAACAAATGTTTTTCTCATATATGGAAAATAGCATTTGTAATCTCTCTGCGTTAAAAAATAACCTAGAAAGACACATTTGATAGACCATGGAGACAACTTATCCTTTGACTGATAAAAAACATGTGCAAAGCATGCACACCCAAAGATCCAAAGTGTCACTGGAAACAAAGGTGAAGTAGGTAAAACAATCTAAATAGGGATCTTGCCATCAAGAACAGAAGTTGGCCTTTTATTTATTAGAAAGCATACAGTAAGAACAACATCACCCCAAGAAATCTTAGGTACATTCATATAAATCAGTATAGTACGAGGTACCTCAAGTAAATGACGATTCTTGTGGTCAGCAACTCCACTTTGTTGTGGAGTAAACACAAGAAGTTTGATGAATGATTCCTCGTGACTGATAGAAAGAGCCAAATTTACGACTCATAAACTCAAGACCATTGTCTGTATGAAATATATGGATATAAGTTGCAAACTAATTCTTTATTTCATTAAAAAATAGTTGAAAGACATCAAAAGCTTCATATTTTTCTCGCATAAGAAAAATCCAAGTACATCTACTGAAATCATCAATAAAGGAAATAAAATACATATGATTAAACTGATTAGTAACAGGACAAGGACCCTAGACATCTAAATAGACGAACTCAAAAGGTTTACTAATTTTATGAGATAAAACGAGAAAGGAGCTCTGGTGATGCTTGCCCAGTTAACATGACTCGCATTGGAAAGTAATACTACCAAGGAAGATCTGGAACTACTTGAATAAGTTTTCTGGAGATGGATGACCAAGTCTGAGATGCCACTAAAGAGGTGAATCAACTGTGTGTAGGGCAAGTAAAGTATTGTCTGGATTGTGGCTGTCCAAATAGTAAAGTCCCCCTCTTTCATGAGCGGAACTAATCATTTTCCTTGTCACGAGATCTTGAAACACACAATGAATAGGATAAAACGTGTGAGAACAATTCATAGACTTAGCCACTTGACTGACAGACAACAGATTTAAAGGAAAATTTGGAACTAACAGCGCAGATTGAGGTGAAAGAAAAGGTGCAAGGGTAACATTTCTCACTACATGTATTGGTGAAACTAACCCATCAGCAAGATTAACATGCTTAACTCTTTCAAATCAGAAAATAGTGAGGACATACTTGACATGCGTTTTATAGTACTAGAGTCAAGAACCCAAGATGAGGTATAAGACATTGAGTGTGCAGACATACCTGCAGTAGGAGTCGTATGTGCCAAGGATGCAGATGGAATAGATAGTTGTGCCATATTCTGGGAAATCCGTTGCTACTACTATGCGATGTGTGCCATATGCTAGGAAATCCGTTGCTACTACTATGAGATGTGTGCCATAAGCTGGGAAATCCGTTGCTACTACTATAAGATGGAATAGATAGTTGTGCTATATGCTGGATCAATTTCTCTAATTCATCTGGAGCACTAGGTGGGATTATAGTTTCAGACCCTGGTGTTGTACCTTCATGTGTACTAGCATTTGCCTACGCAGGTTTCCCAAATTTTTTCCAACATCTATCTGAGTAATGATTGATGCGTCCATAATGAACACTTGCACTCAGATTTATCATCTCCTCGGGCTCGTCCTCTGCTAGAATTATCTCTACCCCTGCCTCTACCAGCCCCTGTATGTCCCTTGGACGTGTCAATAGAATTAGATGTTGTAGCCGATGTATTAAGGACAGTAGCTTCACCCGCTTTAGTATTTTTCCTAGCTCTAGGCACAACAGTCTTTTCAGCTCTTTGTACCCTATTAAAGGTAGTAGAAAAGTTAGGTATTTCATCTGAGGCCAAAATTTGTGCCTTTATGCTGTCAAATTCAGCACCCAATTCATATAGAAATTTCACCACAAGGAGTTGACTCTGTTGTTTTCGAAGTTCCCTTTCATCCGTAGTAAAAGGATGAAAGACATTAATTTCCTGTCAGATACTCACTAAAAAAAAACTATAATGGTCTGTCACAATTCTGTTACACCTTTTCAAGCCAATTTTTTTTGTATATAATTCATAAATCCAAGAAAGATTGTGCTCTTGTCCATAAAGTGCTTCCAAAAATAACCATATAGCCTTGGCGGTTTCAAAGTTCATACTTGGTTCTTGATATTAGATTTCATGTTGTTGACAAGCCAAGTCATCACTTGACTGTCTTCAGCCTCCCAATCATCATCCTGAGGAACAGGAGGTCATCTCTAATAAATTTTAACTTTTTCCTGTCCTTTAAGTACACTCTAATATATCTAAACCAAGTAAGGTAATTATCACCATTCAACCTATCAGAGATGATAGTGATAATATCTTTACCATTAGGATTATATGAACCCTTTGTTGGAGTACAAAACCTCACCAGAGTCAGCCATATCAGATATAAACCTTCTAAAAATTCCAAATCAACCAGTTTAAGTGGTCCCCACCACGTAACAAAAACACAATTAGGGCAATTATAAGATGTTCACAGATCAAGCAATCTAGAAAATCCAACAAGGGGATTAAATTCAAAAGAAAAAGTGCTCTAGAACCTGCACATAGGTTGACGTCAACAGTTACAGCTTTGGAACTTTGGCGCACACCTCCAGATCAACATAGAAGAGCCTCCTTTGGCAGTTTAAAACATCAGAATTTGTTCTTAGAATAGTAGGACCTGTAACCTTAGGGTTATGGCAGAGAAAAAAGGAGAAAAAATTGGATTTTTACTAAACGGTAACCAAAAACCTGGAAAAAAAATCTTCCTTTATGTAGATTTCTGCTACAAAGAGGAGAAAAACTCACAAAGATCCTTCCCAGATGCGATTTACTGCTCTAATACCATGTAAAAAGTAAGTAGAAGAAAGGTTGAAAAGAGAGAATGACAAAGAGAGAGCTTGGAGAAGAGAAACTGAGAAAAGAAAACTGAAAATTCATGGTTGGACTTCCTCCAGCTTCTATTGATAGATTTAGGGTTGAGTAGGTGAGGTCAACTTGCCCCTACTTTAAGTGAAAACCTTAATTCTCTATATCTCCTATTCTATGTGTCCCCTTTACATAAAATTTGGTTTGTAGACATAATTTGATATGTAGAATAAGATACATCAAGAAATATAAATAACAATAAGGTAAAATAACCAAAATGCCCCTGTTCTTGTTTTTCAACAGGCTGAATATAAAGCCATGGTTACCCACAGAAGATTCAAAAAGAAAAAGAAAAAAGAAAGAAAGAAAGAAAGAAAGAAAGAAAGGAAGAAAGAAAACCTTTTCAGAATATCCCATTAGATGTTCAAATATAAAACAAAAATAAAAGTATATTAACCATGGCAACAAACTTAAATTTCCTAGACTTGTTCTCCAAACCTTGCTAATAAAGTAAATTTGCAGAGCAGGCCAACGTGTGCAACAAAAGATAATGATATGTCTATAGTATTTCATGGACAGCAACTCAAACATGAGTGATAAGCTCCTACTCATAGAAACCCTCAGGTTCTTAAATCACATTATAGAGTGTTAAAAATATAACAAAAATGTCTATATACAGAAATCAACCAAGACTCCCTGCCACAAGAAAATTTCTGAAATAAGCCATAATGCTTCACACAAAATTTTCTAAGCAACACATTCCTAATACAATCCGCCAACCAGCCTTCCCAACTGCGGAGTTTCTCGTCGAAATGATCTCAGACCGAGAGAACAATCAAAGCATTAATGCAATTGTTTTAGCAAGATAAATAGACTATACAGTCACTTAATCAACACTGGCGACTTTGAGTTTCTCTAAAAGCCATAAAAACTACAATCCGTTTTATTTAAACCATAACCTAAAGTATAGAAGACAAAAATTTCGGTGCATTGTGGCCTTTTGCCATGATTCATCCAACTCCTATGTCCACAAGAAAACACCCAGTTGGCATTCCCAACGCCCGATTAGTGATAAATACAAAGGTTAGAGAGAGAGAGAGAGAGAGACGTACCTATAAGCTGGTGAAGGGGACACACGGTCGTTCGCCAATGGAGGTTCCTTGGAAACAGCGAGAATGGGGAGAGTTTTTCTCTTTCCTTGAAAAGAGAGGAAGAGTAATGGGCTCAAAGGAAGGACAGGAGACGTAAAACCAAGCTTGAGAGGAAGTTACTTCTCTTCGTTAGTGAACGTACCAGGGCTGCGTTTGCGTCTGGAGGAGAGGATTAGAGCGCCATCAAATTTTTTTCTCTCTACTTTCCCTTAGGATTCATATTATTTTTAAGAAGGCTTTGGAATTTGCTCTTCACTCGTGAGTCACAGGTAAATGCCGACCTCAGACGTGGCATCAGATGTGGTAGCTCAAATGGCTGTCGCGAGGCACCTTCATCTTCACTAGGAGGAGGCACGTTGGCACGATTAATTCCCTCTTTCAGTTCCGCTTTTTCTGTTTTCCTTCTTTCCTGCCATGGCGGGGACAGGGATGCTGAAGAGGACGAAGAGCCTCCCTCCTCCACTTCCGCTGGCGGAAGCTCGAGGCACAGAGAGAGGGATCATCGGAAACACTATATCCTTCTTGGTGATCTCCACAGAGAGACATCATAATGAAAGACACACTTTACGAAGCCGTCCAAGAATACTGTCGCTGCTCTTTCCACCATTTTACTTGGGCCGAAACCTCTGCTACTTAATTGTAAACCTCATAGTTGTGTGGATGCCCTCCCACTGCACGGGAATATAAAACATGTTTTAGTTTTAATAATTTATTTTTATTTCAAAGATTCATAGTAAATAAACAGTATAAAATAAATTGCTTTTGGTTAATATTCTCTACAACTTATAGTAAAATAATTTATAATTTATGTAGAGATTCAAAATAAATAAAAATTTTAAAAAAATTAGTTAATTCTATCTATAAATTATATTAAAACAATTTATAATCATAGCCAATATTCATAATTATATCAGTGTTGGCTATTATTCAGAGCACATGAATAATTACCTATTAAATTAAAATATTATTGTCAAAAAATTAAATTAATATAATTAATAAGAGAATGTTTCTTCGTAATCGATTTCATAGCACTGGGTATAGCCTTTGGCAACAAGGCATACCTTAAATCGAGCAACTCGTCCATCCAGATTATGTTTAATGGTATATACCACTTACAACCCATGGATTTCTTTCCTAAAGGAAAAGGATGTTAAGTTGTGGAGCTTAATCAACACCCTACGTTGAGTCGGTATGCAGATCGACCTTCGCGGTAAGGTTGTTGTGGGGTTAGAAGGGGGTGAGAATCCCTTGCCTGATCCATAATATATTAACTATTGTTTCATTAAGGGCGGTTTGGGAATTTTACTCTTGTATTGTGGTTCCCCTAATTTTCTCTTTATAATTGAGGAGTGCCGCTAATAGGGTTTCATCATCACCAAGGAATTGAAGTTGCAGCTTTAGAGAGGTTAGAGAAAACACATGTAAGTGTGTGCAATATCTCTTATAAACTATTTCATCTTTATAGTGGATTACTGCAGTGGCGGAAGACAAGACGTAGTCTCACCTTGAGGCAAACCTGTATAAATCTTGTTGTTTATTATCGTGCTTGATTTTCCTTTCTTCTGCGATTATTATTATTGCTATCGTTAGTTTGGAATTAGGGCATCTAATTCCTAACAGAGGAACTAGAGTTCATGTCTTGTTCTCCTATAGTGCAGGCATTTTTAAGACATATGATGGTGAAACACAAAATTAGATATGGGGTGAGAAGTAAAAGGCATAGTACAAGTCTTGTGTTATTTCCTTAAGGTTATAGGTTGAGTATCATATTGTAGTCCAAATGGAACAAGAGTATCCCAAGAAGATATCAAGTTCATTTATCTGAGGTGATGTAACATGAACAAAACATGTGCACCCGAAGACTCTTAAAGGAAGTGAAAAGGGTTCATCATTTGGAAATAATAACGAGTATGGGGATATATGACTGAGGACGGATGGGGGTAGCTTATTGTTACAATGTGGGACCCACCATGGTGCTCGAGTTGGTGGGACCCACCACAAGGACATGGGACACCAAGAAGAGTTCCCACCCAAGCTACCACGAGTTAAGGAGTTAAGAAGCACAAGCTGAAATGAGTTAGAAGACTTGAAGATCAAGTGGGAGCCATAAATATTCCACGAGCTGGCAACCTTATCAAGATAAGCTGGAAGATCATGAGGGACCCACAAGGATAAGGCCACGAGTTGGCCTCCTCCCTTATATTGACATGATTGAAGAAAGAGTTCTAGTTCAACTCATATTAGTCTTTTAGTAGATTGTTTTGAATAGACTTATCTTAGAGAGTTAGAGTTAGAATGTAATTAGAAGATTGAAAGGCTAATTGTATAAGGACTTTATCTCTTCCTATACTATAAATAGAGGTGTTGTAATTCGGAATTAATCAAGTTACACATCTCCTTCTTGAGTTAATCTCTCCCTCTATCTTTGGTTGGCACATACCTTTTTTTCTCTTTTCTTTTTTCTTCTCTCTACCCGAGAGCTCTTCTTCCTTTTTCTTCTTTTTCTTTCTTCTTTCTCTTGCTTGGAATATTGGAAAAGGGATCCTAAATTCAACACTTATTAATAAGAAAGAAAGCAGTAAATATGGCACGTGGCCAGTAGAAGTATAGTACTTTCTTGCGGTATAATAGGCCACGGGCTACCTCCAGGAGATGTAGGTTCTTTCGTTCTGCTACATCGTTCTGTTAAGGAGTGTAGACACAAGATGTCTGATGGATAATACCATTTTCTTGACCAAAGGAGTCAAGGTCACTAGAGAGATATTCTTTGGCATTATCAGAGCGAAGTACTTTCATTTTCTTACCAAATTGAGTGGCCACCATAGCATGGAAGGACTTTAAAATGGATAAAATTTAAGATATCTTTCTAAAGAGGAATGTCCATGTGAATCGAGTAAAATCATCAGTAAAGGTGATTTTTAAATTTAGGACACCATGATTGAAACCTCGAGCAAGATGAGAGAGGGTGAAGAAAAAGTGCAAAGAGAGAGAGAGAGAGAGAGAGGAGAGAAGAGAAAAGAGAGAAAAAGAGTTTAGGCTAGATAGAGATTCTTCACGAGTTGAAAAGTGGAGAGTTTGATTGAATCCTTCAACCAAGATCCCTATTTATACTATTTCGATTACATATTAAGATATAAGATAGGATCCCTAATATCCGTAATTACAAAAATCAAGGGAAGATAAATCAATTACAATAATCAAGGAAGATTGACAAATCTTCCAACTCATGTGATAAGGATTTCAGCTCGTGTGATGACTCATCATACCACCTCACATGATCATGGTGGGTCCCACCAGCTCGTGTGATCATGGTGGATCCCACCTTGTAACAGTGATAAAGTACTTAATTTTAGAAATGTTCGAGACACTTAGGGGTCTCCATACATTAGTTTAGATCAAGGAAAAAGGTACAACACCTTTAAGTTCAGTCCAAGGAGAGTATGTGGTTCTCTGGTGTTTGTTTGTTTAGTTGGCACACTTCACAGTTTAAAACACCCTCCCTCTCTCTCTCTCTCTCTCTCTCTCTCTCTCTCTCTCTCTCTCTCTCTCTCTCTCTCTCTCTCTCTCTCTCTCCCTCCCTCCCTCCCTCTCTCACTGCCTCCCTCCTATTAGGAATTAGATGTCCTAATTCAATACTAGCGAGAGTAATAATAATCACAGAAAAAGAAACAATCAAACACAAAAATATAAGATTTATATAGGTTTGCCTCAAGGTGAAACTACGTCATGTCTTCCGCCACTGCAATAATTCACTATGATGATGAAGTAGTTTACAAGAGAAATCATACACACTCAAGTGTTTTTCTCTAACCTCTCTCTACAACAATTGATGATCCTCGATGATAACCCTAACAACAGCACCCCCAAATATAAAGAGAAAACTAGGCCAACCGTAATACAAATATAAAATCTCCAAACTACCCTTAATAAATTAGCAGTCAATATATCGTGGATTCACATGTTGGCTCTGCGTAAAGCATTAATTAGACTCCACAACTTAACACCTCCCTCCCTCCTCTCTCTCTCTCTCTCTCTCTCTCTCTCTCCCTCCCTCCCTCTCTCTCTCACCCTCCCCCTCTCTCCCTCCCTCTCTCCATCTCTCCCTCTCTCTCTCTCTCTCCCTCTTCCCTCCATCTCTCCCTCTCTCTCTCTCTCTCTCTCTCTCCCCCTTCCCTCCATCTCTCCCTCTCTCTCTCTCCCCCTCCCTCCCTCCCTCTCTTTCTCTCTCTCTCTCTCTCTCTTTCTCTCTCTCCCCCTCCCTCCCTCCCTCCCCCCTCCGTCTCTCTCTCTCTCTCTCTCTCTCTCTCTCTCTCTCTCTCTCTCTCTCTCTCTCTCTCTCTCTCTCTCTCTCTCTCTCTCTCTCTCTCTCTCTCTCTCTCTCTCTCCGTCTCTCTTCCCCTCTTTGCCTCCCGTCACGACACAACTATCCGAATAAGGCGTAAGGTGTTAATTAGGCTCCACAACTTAACACACCTTCTCACTAGCTCACTCCCTCCTTCCCTCACTGGCTCACTCCCTCCCTCTCTCTCTTTCCCTCCTTCCCTCCCTATTTCCCCCCCTCTCTTCCTCTCTCACTCCCATAGTGAGAACATGTTTGATTTTCATATCAAGAAGAGTCTTGCCCATTCCCACCACCTCTTCCATGACCATCTCTAATATTTCTTCCTCGTTCCTGAATACTGGAATTACCACCTCTATTATTAGAGTATATGGCTAAGGAGACATCAACTTGGGAGGTGGTGGATAGATCTAAGATATGTTAGGAATTAAACTCCCTAATTCCAAACTAACATGAGCAATAACAATAAACGCAAAAGAAGGGAAAAACAAGCACAAAAAAGCAAAACAAAATTTATATAAGTTCGCCTCAAGGTGAGACTACGTCCTGTCTTCCGACGCTATAGTAATCCACTATGAAGATGAAATACTTTACAAGAGAAAGCACACACTTACAGGTATTTCTCTCTAACCTCTTGGCCTGCAACTCGAGATGCTCCTCGGATTAAGATGATTAAAACCCTAATAGTGGCACCCCTCAATTATAAAGACAAAATTAGGGCAATTACGATACAAGAGTAAAATTTCCAAAATGCTCTTAATAAAATAACAGTTAATATATTGTAAACTAGGCAGGGGCTCCGCCTCCACACCCCTGAAAGGGGGGACTTCCCGCCCCCCTTCCAATCCCCACAACGACCTGACCTTGCAAGTTGATCCGCGACCAACTTAGCGTAGGGAGTTAATTAGGCTCCACAACTTAACAAGATATGTATAAGGGTAGCACTTCTATCATCAAAGAAGGGAAGAGTTGCTAAGCTGAGGATTTGAGTTTTGGCTACCTCAAGATATGGTTGGATATTGGCAAGACATATGGTTGCTACTAATGTTTTCCTTTATTTCTCTTGAATTGAAATATTTGTGGAATAGGGTTGAGCAAGTTTCCACTCTTGAATGAGACCTCTTAGTCAAGTACATTATCTTCATGCTTGGTATTATACATTATTTATAAAACATCATATAATTTGCAAATTCTTAACTCCAGAGTATAGCTTTGCACAAGTATCCCACAGTTGTTTAGCAATCTCAAGATGCACCACAGTATTTGCAATACTCTCTTCCATGTTGTTAATCAACCAACTAAGTAATAGTATATCCTCCCTAAGCCACTTGGTGTATACACTATCTTCCTCATCTAGGAGAGGACGAGGCTTATTCAAGTGATTCAAGAAGTCACGAGTGATGAAAAATCGCTTAATGGATTGTGACCAACTCAATTAATTTGATAACCCCTTAAGAGGAATTGTGGTGAGTTTGAGTAGGTTCCTTTTTCCAACCATATTAAATCCAATATCTTAAGCCATGAAATATTGACCACTAAACAAATAATCACCGCTCAAAGAGTTTAGAGTTGAAGTTGTATCTTCAAGTATCAATCACACTAGCAAGAATTTCAGCACCCTTTTTTTCTTTGACGTGGGACAACAATCTCTTAACCACACGTCCTCATGGTTTTAAAGCCAAAGACTAAGTAAAACCAAGAGAGAATCAAACTAGATTCATGTAAAAGGTGCTACAATCCAGAATTAAGCTAAAAGAACAAGAAGAGCACATACCTAGTGTTGTTTTTCTTAAATCCAAATCTCAATTCATGCATGCACGTAAACAGGAATAAACATTCCATATGCTAGCCCATGCAATCTAGAAGGATTCTCATATTATTCTTAATCAAGAAATAATCTCCAAATATAAAAGAAAATCAAATGAAATCATCAAATATTGCTTAAGATCAAGTCAATTCCGAAGAAGGAAGCTTTCCTCCTTAAGTGCATGCCCCATATGTAAAAAAATCTTAGCCTTTGGACTTCCTTTGTCTCTTGTGTATTTAGATAATGAAATCCCAAAACATAGTCCTAATTACAAGGACCTAAACATTACTGAATTCAGCATCCTTCTTTCCAAAAGAAAAAAAATTCCTTGGATTGCTTCAACCAAGAATAATTGGTAGAGGAAAATTGGCAATAAATAACCAAGAACAGCAATCTTCCAGGGGTTGTTTAACGAATTTTAACTATGGTAGTAAGAAAAATAAACCATTATTCCAATAGAGAATCAACTAGGCTTGATTCATATAATTTTCCAAAGACCAAAAACAACATTAAGATAAAGAAAATTGTTCCTTAATCAAAACTTGTATTAATGAGAGGAAATCAAATAAAAAACCTTAAGTTGATTCATAGAAAGAATCATCACTTAATCTTCATGAAAATAAGAAGATAATACTCATTCTCTAAGTTTCTTCATGAGGTTAATCATCAATAATCATCTCAACAAAAAAAGAGGAAGAACACTTATCTTGAATGAGCACGAGTTTTCCAGCTTTGCTTCAACCGAAACTTCAACTTAGCAAGCTTGATAAACTCATATAACTAACACCTTAACAGAGGGACTTGGAATCATAAAACCCTTGCTTTCATACCATGTGAAAATTTAGGATTCCATGGTGGGAGGTCTCGGTCAGGTGGTAGAGAAACAGAAGTGGAAGAAGAAGAGAAGAAAGGAAGAAGAGAAGAGGAAGCAAGGGACTGCTGATTGAGAGAGAGAGAGAGAGAGAGAGATCTTAGGAGAAGATAGAATAGGCTTGGGACAAATTTGAGAAGAGGAGAGGCTTGATGCTCTACCCCATGCCTTGAGGTTCTTATTTATAGTTGTGGGAGGATGTTTACAATGATTGCAATGCCCTCAGGGCTACAAGCTTTATGAAAGAAAAGACGTAAGTGGACATACATAATATTACATAATTACACCCTTATGTCATCCTTATGAAAGTCACTTTATTTACCTCCTTTGCCACCTCTAGACGTGGGTGAGGAGTTCCTCCTTTTTACCAGTCATGCCACCCTTCACGTGGGTGCCATCTAATACTGAAGTTAATTTTGATGATGCCAAAGAGAGAAGAAATATTAACTAAAATGAATTACTAAATGAGGGGGGATGAAATTTAACTGAAAAAATCAGCTATGAAGTTTCATGATGAGGGGGAGTATCTTTGCAAAAATAAATCACTTTCACAAGTTAGGAGGAGCTATTTTCAATTCAATCATGCGTTTCACATTTGCATCATGACATAACACTCAAATTTAAATAAGTGTTTATCATCATAAAAATGGAGAGAATATTGGAGTATGGTATCAAGATCCCCCCCATTTTCCCTAATTTTGAGAAAAAAAAAGAGTAGATGATTAACCATGGCATACAAGTTTATGTTTTGTAGCTAGAAAGGACAATTTGGCAAAGCAAGCAAAGGAGTCAACTACATATAGGGGAGTTAGCCACTTCAATAGGGGAAATAAAGAGTTGCAGCCAAATGAGTCAATTAAAAGAAACAAAAATAGGAATCAACTATAGGCAAACGAGTCTACCATTTTTTTAAGTAGAATGAAAAGGAGTGGACTAACAACGACATAAGATCTTCAAAAATGAAAGGGAGTCAACTACTTTAAGCGATAAAAGATTTTAATAAATGAAAAAGAGTCAACCATATGACTTATGGACAAGTAGATCCTATGTCAAAAGAGGAAAAGGAGTCAACCACTATTTATGTAGTCGATTACTTGGTACAAAATTCAAAATTTCCAATACTCCAAGCCTTGGTCTAGGAATTGTAGGTATCCAGAACTTATAAATATCTTTTTATTATGTTTAGTAGCAAAAAGAGGATTTAATACTTATATTTTTAGAATTTTTGAACATATATTTTTCCTAATTTTTCATAATAGAAAATAGTCATTTTCTAGCCATATAACATGTAGTTTTCTTTTTAACATTGGGGAGACTTCCATTTGGCCAAAACTCTCTCAAAATGTTGAGGGAATTTGCTGTAGTACTTTTCAAGCTTCCTAAACCCTCACCTGCGATTTTAAGAATTTGTGCCACTTCCAAAGCTTCAAAGGACGTCAAACTTGAAGGTTTATTTTTAGCTAAGTGTGCTTGTATTTTAAAATACAAATTGAAAACCCAGATCTCTATTGCTAAATGTGTAATGAGTGGTTTTCAAATTCATATTTGATTAAGCTCTTGCATCTTGTGTGCACATTTGATTGTTTCCACTCAAAACCATTCTTTCAACCTCGTTTGTCATTGTATTTTAAAATCATTAAATGATCGAGTTACTGAATATGCTATTACCAAGATTCACCTTTTGGTTGTATTTCTATTGACCTTGATTTATAAAATCTACCTATTATTATGTGTTATTTAAGTTTTATAAAAAAGTAAGCTATCCTTGCAAATTGAAAATCAACCAAGACTTGGTTCATTTCATTGGTAGTAGTTGAAATTTTTTTTGCTGGTGTAGGTGCTTGTACCCTAGCATTGATTGTCATGAGTCTCAAGTGTTGGGTAGGAGCTATAATTGAATCCTAGGTTTTTAACTCTATAGATGTGGTTTGGCCTTTGAACATAGTGAATTAACTCTCAGGTGTAAATACCTTGGAAGTGGATTAGCATTTTGAGACTTGTCAAATTATGAACTACTATAAAATAGTTATGTTCTTTGTTTGATTAATTGCATGTTTGGTGTGAATAGATTATTATAACTATTCTTGAATCAAATATTAGCCTATTCACCCCCTCCCCTTTTAGGTTTATCCTTGTAGGACCTAACAAACCTGTGAGTCCCAATCTAATTCAAGCAACTTGATCCTATTTTTTTAGGTGCCCAAATTAGTTCCCAAGTCTGGGTCAAAAGACCCGATTGAAGACTCAACTTTGGTTTTACTCATATGGTTGAGCCAAAGTGCAATGATAAGCTTGGAGGTGGCATGTAGAGTACAATCACAACCATCAAAATGCTTTTACAATTAGGTTGTAACCAATGAGGACAAAAGGAGGAGATTAAGATTGAAGAGTTGGGAGAAATGAAGATAAAGGAAAATAGGAAAATTGGAGTGGGAACCATGAAAATTCATTTGTTCAAGGGACCCGAACCCAATAATTAAATTTAGTAAGTGACTAACAAACCACCTCCATTAAGATTTAAGAAGGAAAAGTTAACATGTTTTTCATAATTCATGGGGACCCAAACGCTTGTTGGAGCCAGGACCTTTTGACTTCCCTCCACAACTTCCAAAAGTTTTCTTGACCCAAGGACACAGATAAACGTTTGCTTAACCCTTACGACTCGTTTTTTTTTTTTTTTTTCAAACGAGCAAGATAATACTTTTTGTTTCTCTCTGCTCTTCTCTTCTCGTTTAGTTTTGCCAGGCTCAGCCTCGTTGGGTCAACCTACTACGCATCTCGTTGACTTCGCGTACATTTCCCACCGCTAAAGGAAATAGAAATATTTAAAAACGACATAAAAAGTCGACGCACTCGGAGGTCTCCTTTACGACCTACCTTCTCCGTTTCTTTCTTTAAACAGGGAATGGCGGATGGAGATCTTTCAACACGTGGCACGGATCTGGTGGCTATGCCGAATCGATTGCCTCGAGACTTTAATAAATACAGTCAACCAAAGGAACAGCGTTGGATCGGCTTCAGGGTAATCGGACGGCTGAGTCTCTTGACCTGCTTCTCCCGGTTCTCGAAGCAGCGTGAGTTGGTTGGTCAACAGCTTTTTATTGCTAAGCCCAACGCCTCCTTGGTGGTCCCCTCTTCTGGTCAGCAAACGTGCTTCTCGGTTCATCTCTCATACTCATACCTTCCACGTTTTTATCTCATTCTCGCCAGTTTATCGTCTCGGCACGAAAAGTTTTATTTGTTCAACTCAGGGAACCGCAAGCTCATGACTCGGGATTTTTGTTAAGTATGGTAAAAATATTTATTTACATAAGTAATTAATAGCACTTTAAAGTAATTATTTAACGTTTTTAAATTTAAAAAAAACTTTTATTGATAATTTATATGAATTAATATTTTTACCATATTCATCAAATCTCATTCCATTTCCAACTCTACTTCGTAGTTTATGCTTTCTACACTCACCTTTTTTTTATATTTTTTAAAATAAATATATCTCATATTTAGTAAATATGAATATTATAGGGCAAAGCAACCAATTAAATACTTTTAGAACTCTAAAAAAAAAACATAAAGCAATCTAGTCATATAAAAAAATGTTCTCCTAAGAAAATTACCAAAAATAGAAAATCCACTCTTTTTTAGTAGAAGATCATTAGTGCTAATTTGAATTTGATGAAAACCTTAGAAACAAATGGTCCATATTGTAAAATGTCCTATTTTTTTTAAATAGGATACATCCAAAAAATAATCTATGAAATTACTTTTTAATCATGAAAGAAACCCATGGATACATTAATGTAATTCTATATCTTCATGATATTTTGCATGTAAATAGATTTGGTACATTCATTGATTAAATAATAAAATACAATAAATATATAGTTTTACTTCAACAATGGGATCAATCAAACAAAATTCTATAAAAGATGAATTTTTTTTTGTGTAGGTTAGAGGTGGAACTCTATAATTGATCATTATATTCAAGCTCATACAACTTGTACAAGAGGCAACCATATGTTCTATGACAAGATTGTGTAACATGAGTCAACCTTGAATTGAAAAAGTAGTTAATGAATATAACCCCTCACAGTCATATAATTATGAGGGGTTGTATTTATAATTGTAGGAAGGTACTTACAATGACTACAAATGCCCTTATAGGCTACATGCTTCAAAAGAAAAAAAGATATAAGAGGACATACACCAACTTGCATAATTATAATTTTATGTCATCTCTATGAAAGTTTTCCTTATTTACTAGTCATGCCACCCCTACATATATGGGTGTCTCTTACCACTCCCCATCAAGTTGGTGTTTGTAACTTTATTGTACAAATAATCTTGGTCAAGAAACTTGTATGCTTGAAAAATAAATTTTGATTGCTTTGACTTGATTCATCTTCTTCTTGTAGTTTGCATCTTATTCTCATCTCATCTTCCTCTTTCTTAGATATTTTAGTCACATAAAACTTGGAAGCCATGAACTAGGGGACCTTTATTACTTGGACTTGTCTTCAGTGACTGTAGTTTCCATTTCTCAGACCGAGGCAAGATTATGGCACAACAGGTTCGGACATCCGTCCGCAACATCACTTCAACAATTATTTCCTTTTTTTTTTTAAAACCTTGTCTGTTTTGAACTATGAAGTATATTAGTTGAGCAAACACCGAAGGATAAAATATTCTCCTCGAGCTGAAATTAAAGGTGTTGCACCATTTTCCTCAATTCACTCCAATGTATGGGGACCATTGAGTGTCTCAAATATTTCACTAGTTAAGTATTTCATTACTTTTGTGGAGATTTCACTCGAGTCACATGGTTGTTTTTTTAATGCATGGTCTGAAATTTTTTCCATATTTAAGTTCATTCATGCCATAGTAAACACTCAATTTGGTAAATAAAAATACAAGTCTTTCATTCTGATAATGACAAAGAGTACCTCTCCGGTGAATTTCGATCATGTTGTTAAAATCATGGCATTATCCATCAAACATCATGTGCCTACATCCCTAAAAAAATGTTGTAGCCAAAAGAAAAAATAGACATCTCCTAGAGGTAGCCCGTGACCTATCTACTCTATGCATGTGCCCTATTGTTACTTGCCCCATGTCATTCTTACTACCTGCTTTCTTATTAATCGGTTGCCTTTTTCAATGCTTAATAATAAATCCCCATATCCACAACATCAGTTCAACATTTACTTCCATCCTTAAAAACTTTACCAACTTTCACCTGTGAAGTCTATCACTTGAGCAAACACTAAAACTCAAAGGTGTTGCTCCTTTTTCATTAATTCATTTAGATGTATGGGGACCCTTAATGTCTGAAATGACTATTTCTATTTTGTTACTTTTGTTGATGACTTTACCAAGTCAAATGACTATTTCTATTTAAAGAACGATCTAAAATTTTTTCCATATTTAAATCCTTTCAAGCTATGGTGTCCACTCAGTTTGGAAAACAAATACAAGTATTTCAATCAGATAATGCCAAAGAGTATCTATCTAGTGAATTTCAATCATTTTGTCACGACAATGGCACTATTCGTCAAATATCTTGCGCTTACACCCCTAAAAAAATTGTGTTGCTGAAAGAAAAACCAACATCTCCTTGAGGTAGCATGTGGCCTACTCTACTCTATCAAGGTGCCCTACTTTACTGGCCTCATGCCATTTTTGTTGTCGGCTACCTTATTAATAGGCCAACTTCTTTAGTCCTTAGCCATAAATACCCATATTATTATTTCCGAATGGAGAGTCCTTCTCCATTCTTTTAAAAGTTTTTGGTTGCACATGCTTTGTTCATATCACATCTCCTCAAAAGAGTGAACTTGAGCCAAAATCACTTAAGTGTATCTTTTTGGGTTACTCTCGTACCCAAAAGGTTGTCTGTTATAATCCCTCTCTTTGGAAATTATTTGTTTCTAAGGATGTCACCTTTTTTTATGACATTCTTTTTATTCCTCAAAAGTTGTACCCCTGGTTTTTCATCAGTTGAGCCAGCTCTCAAGCCCGTTGTGCCACTTGATGGGGTTCTACTTCAGCCCCTTGAAGACTCGGCCAATACCACACCTGTGGAGTTTACAGATCCCTCCAAGGTAAGTTCATATTCCCTTGTTGCAGCCCATAATATTATACTTGACCAATAGCTCTACGGAGGGGGCCCCGGACATGCATTAGGCCCTCCACTTCTCAC
Source organism: Aristolochia californica (assembly GCF_029961685.1). NCBI lineage: Eukaryota > Viridiplantae > Streptophyta > Magnoliopsida > Piperales > Aristolochiaceae > Aristolochia > Aristolochia californica. Next base: position 1,346,578 of record NW_027182268.1, read on the forward strand.
CCTATTTTAAACTTTGTTTCTCACTGTTGTTGGTTTTCTTCATGCTGTCAGTTTCTTGCATCTATTTCTTCCATCTCTACTCCACAGTCATATCAGGAGGCTTTGAGACATCCAGGATGGAAGGTTGCCATGGAAGAAGAAATGCATGCCTTATATGAAAATCAGACTTGGGCCCTTATTCCTCTTCCTCCCGGCAAGAAACTCGTAGGCTTTAAATGGGTTTTTACTATCAAACACAATCCAGATAGTTTTGTTGCTCGCCTTAAAGCCGGACTAGTTGTAGAAGGATATACTTAGTGTTATGGAGTAGATTATGAGGAAACATTTTCCCTAGTGGCAAAAATATGGGTCTTTAGTTTGCTTTCTTTCACTTTTTCCTCCTACAATGTATCTAAATGGTATTTTGTGTATCAATTTTTTGGATACATAACATTGTTAACAAATTGAGAATAAATAACAATTGACAAACATATTTGAACTATTTGAATGAGATATTGTGACGTTTCATAATTTCTTTTACCATAGGATATCACATTTGGACAGAACACGTGTAACATGTCTCATGGGAAACAACCTCCATTACAACTCCCAAATTTGATAATGTAATTTTCTTGACATCTCCTCTACCTATTCAAAACTAACATTGTTTAATATTTGTTTATGTATAATTTTGGATAGCTATCAAAAAATTTGCTTGCATTTCTCTACACCCCTCCATACTACAATTATTTTGGTCTTATTATTTATTTATGTTTGTCTTAATGTAGATTCTCGCTCTATTTCTCGAGTAGGTTGTACATTATTCAACAAATAATAGTAGAACGCAAAGGAGTTAGAGGATTTAAGGGAAACAAGATGTACATAATATTGTACATATTTGAACTATTTGAACTCAAATAACCCAAAATTTATCTGATTTTAATACATATTGTAAGCATTTAAATAAGTTATTGCCATATTCCCTTCGCCGTAGTAGATAAGAGTGAAGGGAAGTAATATCATAGTTAAATGTGACTATGTGGCTATAGGTTGAGTTTGAGATGCATCTTTTAGAACACAAACTTGCCTCATGAAACCTATCCCAAAACTCAAATTAGTGATAAGGATAGATATCCAAACTCCCAACTCTCAGATTTCATGATATCTCCTTCATTGGTACAAAACTTATTTGGTGTTGCCTAAGCATAATTTGAAACAATTAATGAAAATTTAGCAACAACTCCCTTCTCCTTTTCAATTATTTGAGTTACCACTCAATACCTAAAGTAAGGGTAACACAAATAACAAATAATAGTACAAAATAGAGAATTTTAAGTTTTTTAGCCACAAGCTCTTATCACAAAAGTGATATAGGTGACACTTTAAGTATCATACACATGACTTACAGACATGGCAAGAATGAGTTTTGCTACGATAGTGTTGAATTTTTGGAAAATAAAATTTTTTTACTAACTTTTTGCAATTTGAGTACAATGAATTTCTATTTGTAATAGAGGAAACAAGTACAATCCAATTACAATAAAACTACCCTTATCCCAATTACACCTAAAGTTAATCACTAAAAGATAAGTCCTAGAATAATTAAACAACTAAATATAAATAGAAGACTAACATAACTATAACACCTTTAACTGAGACTCTTTTGTGAGTCTCCAGTAAGACTCCACCATATTAATTCCAGCTCTATAAGACTTCTTATTGTGAGAGTCATGTAAGACTCTTCCAAACTTACTCTTTAACATTCCCCTTGAAGCTGGAGTTTATAACATCAGCTTGCAATGAAAAAGATTCTTGGGCTTCAATTTTCTTTTACTAAAAAAAATTCTTCATAAATGCAAAAACTTCATCTTATGTGCTCTCCCTTTCTTGATTATTTTGGTCATATAATAATTACAATATGGGAGAAGAAAATCACTCCTAGTCGTATGACAAAGCTCCATACACTAGTTAAAATGGTTAGAGTCTGAAACACATTCCACTCAATTTTAAAGGCAAAAAAATAGCCCAACTTTAGGATTTAACAAAGAGACTACTCACTTTTTAAGGTTAGCTCAAACACAAATCACCTCTTGGGTAAAGAATAAAAGACTTTACTCAAGTTGGATGTTAGGCACACTCCTATAGTTTTTATATAGTCTAGGCATTGCTCTGAAGTGATGAAGACACAAGAAAATAAACTAAAAAAATACTAGAGGAAAATAACTTTAACCGGAAGGAGGCGACTATGCAACACCCATACTTTCAAAGTGATATTTTTTTTAAAACTCTAGGAGACTATAATGGTAGACTATAAGAAGACTCGAGAAAGAAGAAAGGAGAGAAGAGAAGAGTAAAAAAGCATTAGAATTAGGTTTTCATAAAAGAAGAGGATAATGACTTAACCTCTCTTGTGTCTTCCTTTTTGATTATATAGTAGAGTCCTTAAAAACAAATACAAAAAACCATATCACTACCCTCATAAGAGAAGGCAATTACATATAATACCATTTCAATAAACATAAGCTCTCACCTTGTGATTACAACTTATATAGCAGTTGAGAAAGAAATAACATTCATCACACTTGATGACTTTCTACAAATGTTGAATCTAAAAGCTCTAAGGTATTGCCAAACACCTAGAACTAAAGAATATCGAGAGAACAAGTTTTGTAATATGGACCTAGGTTTGTTCATCCCCACCAGAAGCTACCAATTCCACCATTCCAATCCAATCAAGAATATGACATAGACCATTCCATCTTGCTAACCACTTGGTAAGAATCAAGCCACACAGACTTCAATAACGGTATGACTAGAGCTTCAAATGCACCCAACTGTTGTAGAAGGCCTTTACATTCCAACTATATATGTCCAAAGTATAGTGCTTATTCTCTTCTTTGTGGCCTTTCAGCTTCAACTTTGGAGTTGTATTGTTGAGGTCAATAGTGACTTTCGATGCCTTTGGTTGTTCCTTTTGCTCTTTGTTGAAAGAAGAATCATACACCATATACTTGGCCACCTTATCTTATCTCTTTGAAGCTCTCTTGCTCGATATATTCAACTCTTCTTCTTTATAAGCTACTTCTTCATGCCTAGACTGCATTTATTTTTCTCCTATAATTTTCAAAATTAGGTTTTCATCCCTAAGTGAGAACAATGTCCTTGTTTGGGAAAGGATTATCAACAAAAAAGTTGGATGGGAAATCATGCTTGTACTTGTCTCAGTAGTTTCAACACTTTTTTTTTGGTGGCATTTGGGTATCTCGTATATATACGAGGATATATTATAGTGTACTTCCACTAGTTCAAGATTCTTATATAGTTTGTAACACAAGCTATACTCTCATCCCCTTGTTAGTGATGGTGAACTCATTATATGCCCTTCCTATTAATAATTAAGAGTTAATTTTGTTCGCCAAGATTTCTCATACAACTTAGATCAATTTAGAATAATCGTGTTTTATGGCTATGTTTGGAACATAGAAAGCGGAGATAAAAGAACATGAAGAGAAGATCAAGAGAAAGAGAGAAGAAAAGAAGAGAAAAGATATATGTTTGGATGCTCATGGAAAATAAGAGAGAAAATGAAAGAGAAATGTCGTTTCTCCTATTTGGATACACATGAAAAAAATATATATATATATATATAGTAATATTTTAAAATTATAATATTAAAATTTTCTCTCAAGTTTCTATTTTTTTTCTCTCCAAATTCTATCATTTTGTGAAAGAAAATTTATCAACTAAAAGATAAAATAATATTCTCTCTCATTTTCTTTTCTCTCAATAATTTTCTACCCCCTATAAACAACACAACAGAAAATAATTGTCTTCCTTTTTTTTTTTTTCTATGAATTCCATCGTTCTAAACTCTCAAAAAACTCAGTTGGAAAAAAAGTTGAGGGGTATAAGGATCAATTATTAGGTGACTGATTAATGTGTTAACTTTGGCAAAAGTTTGGACTTTTATCGCGTGTCAGTTGGTGATCTTCCAAGTCAATGGCTACTATTGCTCTTTCTTTTAAATTTGAAGTCTTATTACTATACAACAGAAGACAGTAAAATGGGAGCCAATTTATCGTGAAAATATCGTGAAGTCGACTTCATCTTCTCAAATTCTCCTCTCGACGTAGGTGCGACTTTTAATTTTAGCGACCATTGGTATTTTATGTTAAGTCGCGCCCACCGCCTTCGGTGCCATTTTATAATGTATAAAATAATCAGAAAACAATCTGGGCCATCGGATTGGAAACCTCCTTTGACTCGAATTCTTCCTTCCTTTGTTCTTACTTTTTCCGCGACATGTTAAGGCCCGTGCCTTTCCTCTTTCCTTATAGTCTCCCGTCCTCGTCTTCTCCCCTCGTTTTCCTTCTTCTCTACCTGAGGTAGCACACGAGCTCTCATGGTGGTCTGAGATCCCTGGTCATTCGTTGTGCGCGTTTTTTTTCTTCTTATCGTCTTAAATGGCGGTCGATCTGATGGGCTATGCGAAGGTGGAAGACCAGATCGCCATCCAAGAAGCCGCCTCTGCTGGGATGAGAAGCATGGAGCATCTGGTCCGAATGCTCTCTCATCAAAATTTACAGCCGAACCCTGTCGATTGCAGGGAGATTACTGATTTCACGGTCTCCAAGTTCAAAAAGGTGATATCCATCTTAAACCGAACAGGACACGCTCGCTTCCGTCGCGGCCCAATGGTCCCGGCGCAGAGCCTAACCTCCGCTCCTCAGCCCCAGAGTCTGACACTGGATTTTTCTAAACCCAGCCCTAATCCTAATCTTTGCAGCGAGATCTCATCCAGTCAGTACACTGCGTCGACCAAAGAGAACTTTAGTATTTCGCCTCCTATGTCATCTGCGAATTCATCATTTGTATCGTCGATTACCGGCGACGGCAGTGTCTCCAACGGGAAACAGGTATCGTCGCTCCTGATTCCACCTATTCCAGCAGTATCTGCAGGAGTTTCCGCGGGAAAACCGCCTCTTTCCTCCTCGTACAAGAAAAAATGCCACGGGCATGGACACTCTGAGGACCTCTCCGGCAAGTTTTCTGTTTCCGGACGATGCCATTGCTCCAAGAGAAGGTACTATTTCGATGCTTTTTGCGGGAACCTCTCAAACGGGTTTACCCAATCCTCGTATGAAAATTATCTTGCCCGACGAATCTACCAGCGCAAGGTAGCAGTGCGAGTGTTTTCTGCATAAGATATTAGGTTGTTAACCTCTGCGCGGTGGAGAAAAAAATGCTTCTACGACTACTTTTGTCTGCCGAGCGTACGAACAAATTTTGATTTGATTTTTATTGTTGGCATATGCAGGAAGTCACGGGTGAAGAAAACGATTAGAGTCCCAGCAATTAGTTCGAAAATGGCCGATATCCCTCCTGATGAGTACTCTTGGAGAAAGTACGGCCAGAAACCCATCAAAGGCTCCCCTTATCCCAGGTGAGTGAAAAGGGTTTCTAAAAGAAAAAAAGAAAAAAAGATTTTAAACTGGGAAGATGACACTGTATTGCTTGTATACTCAATTTGTTTTTTGTTCTTTATGAATATTACCAGGGGTTATTACAAGTGCAGTAGCGTGAGAGGATGCCCTGCTAGAAAGCACGTCGAGAGAGCGCCGGATGATCCATCGATGCTGATAGTCACATACGAAGGGGAGCACCGCCACTCGCAGCCGACCCAGTTGCCGGATTCCGACGCTGCCGGCAACGCCGTTATGGCTTTTGAGCCATGACGATAGGGAAACTGATTCCTCTCTGTCGGTCCTTGTAAAAAGAGAACTTGTACCACAGCAACGTTACCCTTGATCGTTTGCCTTTTGTTTTTTTCTTTTTAATATTTTTGGTGGTGGCGTGGTGCGACTGCGAGCGAATTACGAAATGGGACTCACGGGGTGATTTTGTAACTTGCGATGTAAATTTCTCGTAAAGAAGACTGAAGAGGCCTACCGATCATTGGACAGAAATGAACACCAAACCTAGCTTAATATTTCTATTATTTTATTGATCAATTTCACATTTTTGACTTCAATGTTCGAGTAGTGCACCGACTGAACGAACTGGATTTGATTCCGATTTTGAAATCCGGTTCTTGTCACTTAGTGGGAGAGGAGAAGTCAAAAAGGTAAGGCGGGGGGGTTTGTTGGGGGTGGGCCCCAGGAGTAATTTTTCGTGTTTGTATTTGTTTAGGTGAGAAAGAGTCAAAGAGTAGGACCCGATTGAGTTGGCATCCACAGTGGGTTTTGTCTGGAAGTTCAAGACCCCGAGTCTACCCTCGGTTTCACCGTCCTTTTTCATTGAAGCTTAATATTTTGTTTATTATTGGTTTTGCGGAAATAAACAACAATTAATGAGAGTAATAGTCCACTAGGAGTATTTCATCTCTTGAGCGGTTTCACGTGTGATTATTTTAGAATATAGAAGACATCTATCTATCCACGGGAGTGAATAAAGTGGTCAACTTGAGAACAGTGTGTGTTTGTGGAATAGATTCTCTCTGGACAAGATTTAGACTTTCTTCGCTCTCCGTCTCGTCTTCTTTATCGCCCGTTTTATTTGACTCGTTGAAAGCATGTGAGGGTCGTTGCTCGATGGAGATGGGTCGTCCCTCGCCCCGCCCCGCCCCGCCCCGCCCCATGTGCATGCTCCCAACTCCTATCTTGACTGGTCAATAATCTTAATTCTCCTGTTTGGAAAGCCCTAGAAAAATACAGCTATTTATATCATTTCACAAAAAATCTTTCATCAATCAAAACACACATAAAAGTGGATTACTATTTTATACGGATTTTTTTTTATATAATCTCCCTTAAACAGGTTTCATCACAAGAGTAAATAAAAAATATTTTTAATTACTTCCAGCGGATTTACTAACTATTTTTTATAAATAATTATAAATAAATTCTTCTTTTTTTTCTTTTGTTTTCAATGGGTCTTTCAGAGATCCACTAGATTATTATTAATAATGCCTACCCGAAATAGTAATGAAAAACGTACTCCCTCAATTGCAACTTATAAAGAGGGCGACGACTTTGGCATCAGCGATGAATACTGAAGGCTCGTTTTACCCGGTCACAATTGGGGGAAAATCACCACCCTGTCTATATTAGTAATTGCGCTGGTGGCGGCGATTAGACAACAAGTCGTGTATATATTCGATTGGTTTTAAGAAAAATACAAGATTGTGGCTTACAGCTGGTGTCTCGTTCGATGAATTTCATACTATAAAACAGATCTCTTGGAGACTAGTCAATCTGAAAATAATCTGCTTAATTCTTTTATATTGATTACACGATTTTTTGGTCAAACCTATCTCTAATGGTGGAAAGTAAAGATGGAAAAAGAGAAATAGGATTCCATTGATGGGGGCTTCATCACCCTAAGTTGAATTCGACTAATGGTTAATGCGCCTTCTTTTGTTCCTGTCAACGGGTTGAAACCTCGCCCGATAGGCTAAAACTCAAGTCAAACCCGTTTGTTCATGAGTACCCATCAAGAGTTTTAATGACCACCCCTGAAGAAAAAACGGGGGTTGGTTCGGGTAAAATCCTAATTAGTATCATTTGGAGGAGTATATACCTTAATTAGTATCCTAATGATTATTGCATAAACATCATTATAGGAAGGTCTGACTAAGAAGTTGGGTACCAAATCTTTTGCAAGATCCAAGTACGGTTATAAACTAGCAAAACATATAGCAGATACAAACCTTTCCTTTGTTTTCCCAAAGTTGTAATGTTAGTTGAATATGGCTGAACAACTATCTATTTGTTGAATTTCTGGAAAGAAATTTTTTTCATTAACTTGTTATAATCTGAGTACATAAACTTTTATTTATAATAGAAGAAAGTAGTAGAGTCTAATTACAATTAAATTTGCTTTGTCCTAATATTACACCCAAAGTCTAACACTTAAAAGATAAGTCCTAATATATTTATACAACTAAACATAAATGGAAGACTAACACAACTAAAACACCTTTTAAATAAAACTCTTCTGTGAGACCTCCTTCTATAATAATTTTGGCTTTGTAAGACTTCTTATTGTGAGTGTCATGTAAACCTCTTCTATATTTATTTTTCAACACTCCCCCTCAAGTTGGAGTTTATAACTTTAGTTTGCAATGAAAATAATTTTTGGTCTTCAATTTTCTTTTGTTTAAAAAATTCTTCACATATGCAATTTTTTATAAATGCAAAAACATCATCTTTTGTGTTCCCCTTTTCTTGAATATTTTGGTCACATAAAAATTACCACAACAAGTAGAATAAAAGACCTCTTTCTTGTAGTTATTCTTCTATTTCTCTCCCTCAAGCTGGAAGGTATCAGTGTAATCCCAACTTGAAACAAAAACATAACTATATTTATTATATCCTCCATCAAGGTGTTACAAGGATAAAAACTCAATCAGACACAAACTCTCACAAAATAAGATGAGTGATATATGTATAATATAGGTTGAAACCAACTTCATAGAATTTCAAACAAAAGTAGTGTTAATAATAACTAAAAAGGATAACACTTATCACTCAAAGGACGAGGAAAAAAACCCACTTGAGGGTACTCATAAAAAAGTCTTAATGGACTAAAATATCCATATGTATAGGGGTGGCATCAAACCGAGCCGGTTTGCAAGTTGCTCGAGCTCAACTCGGTTCAATTCGATTTATCTGGATCTCAAATTGATTTCGAGATCCATACAAGGCTCGTTTAAGTTAAGGAGCTGAGTTCGATCGAACCATGGTTCGGTTAAAAAGCTTAAGAGCTAGCTCGTTAACTTAACGAGGGCCTAGGATTCGGGGAGTCCTGAGGCGGGACCAAGAGCGGGAAGTCAACTTTCGATTTAGTCTCTTCTGCTTTTGTTCTCTCGATGGGAATCAAGGGAATAAAGAACTGCGTTCGCCAGACGGCAATTCAGAAAAAATGGGGGCATTTCGTATTCTTATTCCTCATCCTCCCTCTTCGATTTCTTCCTCCGAACTTCTTCCTCGCTGACGGAAGTGACAAAAAAAGGTAAGTTGTTTTATTCTTAATCTCTGGGTTTTTTTTCGTCACAGACCTAAGACTGATTTTTTTTTCATTGTTATCTTCCGTATTCCATTATTTATCTTCGATCGGTCGAATGCTTCATGCTAATGATGTTTTAGGAGCTCTTTCCTACTCATTTCTCAAAGGTAATCTCATTCTCCCATATTGTTGATTTTTATGGTTTTAGCTATTTCCGTTCTATTGTGTTTTGCGTTTTAAGTATTTTGCCTTAATGTTTTAACTCACCACCTCTCGATCCTTAGATTCGACACTCTGCGTGTTTCCTTCACCTTTTCCCCGCAAATTAAAAGGTTCGGAGAGCTCCGTTTTCTATAATCGTATTGTTTGAAGCGAAGATCCCATAAAGGCTTCGGTAAGAAACTTTCCCTTTTGTCAGTTTTATTGGCAATGAGAAAAATATATTTCTGCTATGAAACAACCAATCAACCTCTTCTTCCCTCTTTCGTTCCACTTTTTCCTTATTTGTTAATTTCCCACACATTCTGGATGTTGAGTCTTCTCAAGGTAACATTAGATATGTCTGTTATTTTTTTTATGTCGAGTCTTCCCATGGTAAGATTAGATATATCTTTTATTTTTTTCTCATTGTTTTGTCTTCCATGTTTATATATTTCCTCTCCACCAATTTTGGTCTACAACTTAATAAAAGTAGCATATATTTTAGCATTGCCTTAATGGCTTGCATTGCAATATTACCTAAGAGTGGATTATATCTACTAGTATTCCTTTTCATCTGTATGGAAGAAATAATCTGCTATAGAAATACCTAACATGTGTTTCTTCCACTTTTTTCATGTTAAGCCTTGAAATTGATTTTCATAGTTTGCCACTTTTTGCCATATTGGAGTTCTTTCCTTCATATTTATTTCCTGAAATTAACAGTTGATGGGATAGAAGAAGGTTCATCAAGTTTATCTATGTACTCAAACTTGCTCAAGAGGGAGATCTGTTGTAGGTCTTTAATATGTGAGAGATGAGATTATGGAGATGACTAGCTTTGTTAATTTACCACATATTATTCTCTTTGTTTCTCCTTATCTCCCTATCATTATCTTAATTTTTTATGCTTTTATGAAAAAACACAGAAGAACAAGAAACAAAAAAAATCTTATGAAGAAGAGAGTTTTATTTTGTGAAAGTCTTCAATTAAGTAGTTCATTTTTTTGTAAAGTCTCTATTAGAAAGTTTCAAATCTTTTATGTGTCACCATTTTGCTTTATGTTTACCCCCCTTATGTAGAATCCTTTTGGAACATAGAGGGACCTAAAGTTTAGAAATCAACAGGCTCTTTATAAGTTACATATAGGGGGTTAGTCAACTTGACTCAGAATATGAACTTTAGCCGCATTACTTAGTTCATGTCTTGAAGTCGTTAGTAGAGAGCCGGACTTCAGGTCATGTACATGACTAACATGACTCAGGAGATCATGTCCAAAGCGTAAACGATGGAAAGTGCTTTCTGCCCAATTTTGGCATTCATGCACATGAAACGAGTGTGCCCCTCTCATTTTGTTCCTGCACCCCCTCTCTCGGCTTTGGCATCCATCTCTCTGCTTCGACATCTCACTCCGGTCTCCCTCTCAACCTCCGTCGCAAAGCACGCGAGGCCGAGCATCTGTTGCAGAGCCTCTTGGCCTCCCTCTCAGCGTACCGTCGGAGCGCCGCCTCTGTCGGCGTTGCTCGCTGGCTCGTCACTGAGGAAGACGACGTGTAAGACGATGGTTTAATTTTTCCTAAGTTAGGAAAAATTAAACTGTCGTCATAAAAATCACTAATTTATAATTTTTATTTAGAAAATAATTAATTAATTATTTATTTAATATATTTATTTAATAATTACTATATTAAAATAGAGATTTAATAGTCATAATTAAAATATTATTAAAATAAATATTTGATAAATTATTTTGGTTTAATTATCTCATTGTTATAATTAATTAAACCAATGGTTTTAAATTTTGTGACAATATATTATTAATTAGTAATACATAAAATATATTATGTTATTGATAAATATATAAATTTATTTATTATATTAATTTTTTATTATTGTATTAAATTAGTGGTTTTTAATATTAAAAAATAATTTATAACGTTATTTATTTATTACTTGCAATTAATCATGTGCGTACTTCATTGGTTCACATAATTACCATATTAATGCATAATAAAATATGTAATTCAATTAATAAATATATTAATATATTTAATTATACATTAAATAACTTATTTGTGTAGTAATAATGGTTGTTTTACCTAATTTGGAGTCTAAGGATTATGTTGTAATTAAGTGTACTGTAAGGGTTTAGGCATTCTCTTATTTTTTATATTTTTCTCATTTTGGGGCACTAACACTGGAAACTGTTTTCCAGTGCACATGAAGTCGTCAACACTTACCCCAAATGCGAAGATGAAGATCATGTAGATGACTGGCATGATATTGATATTAGAGATGAACATGAACTTCAAAAATCTGTTTTGTTGACTAACCCCCCATATAGCACATTATTTCTAGTACATACAGGGAGAAGGAGGGGGGGGGGGGGGGGGGGGGAGGGTTTAACAGATGAACTCTCCCGTTACTTAGTTCATCTCCTGATGTGGTTAGTGGTGCACGAACGCTCAGTTCATGTTGATGAACCAGATGAATTCAAAGATAAAATGCCCAAGGTTTAATTTCCGGAATCAGAATTCCATAGTTTTTTTTGGTATATCTGGATGAAGCGTTGGGACGTGTCGTCACAGGAGGCCGAAAATTTTCTTTTCCTCTCTCCCGCTCTCCTCTCTTGGTCTCCTGCTTCCTCTCTCAGTCTCTTCTTCCTTTCGCATTTTCTTCTCCCTCTCGGCCTTCTACTCCCTTCTCCCTCTCGCTGCGAACATCCTCTCGGCCTCCCTCCCTCTCTTTCTCTCACTCGCTCTCCCACTCGCTTCTCCCTGTCTCTTCTCCCTCACGACCTCCCTCTCTTCTCCCTCTCGGTTTGTCCCGACTTCACCGTCGTAGCATGCCGCTGTACCTTTCGACCTCCCTATGTCGAACATCGTCGCACGGCTCCGTAGCAGCTCCAGTCGTAGAGCCGCTCAGTCGCATTGCCTCTATTGTAGTGCCTCCGAAGTAGCGTCGTCTTTATCGCATCACCACCTCCGTCGCAATGCCGCCTTCGTTGCAACCCTTGCAACACTCCCTTTCCCGATCGGAGCGCCTCTATTGCAGTGCCTCTGACGTAGCGTCGTCTCCGTCGCAAGGTTGCCACTGTTGCAGAACCTCCGTCGTAGCCTTCGCAACGCCCCCAGGGCCGCCTCCGTCGCAGCGCCGTAAGAAGATGCACTGCTGCCGATTTCATTTTTCCTAAGTTAGGAAAAATTAAACCAACACTCCAGCACTAAAAGGAAAAATTTAATATTAGTGATTTAATAGTGGTAATTAAAATATTATTAAATTAAACATTTGATCAATTATTTTGGTTTAATTAACCTATTTTTATAATTAATAAAACCAATGGCTTTAAATTTAACAAAAAAATATTATTAATTAATAATATGTAAAAATATATAGTGTGTTAAAGTTAACATTTGATCAATTCTTTTTGTTAATCATTCCTTTTTATGTTAAAATATATCTTATGTTATTAATAAATTAATAACTTAATTTATTATATTTGTTTCTATTATTTTTAACTTTATTTTTTTATAATTAATCATGTGCACAATTAATTGGCTCATGTAATTATTGTATTAATTTGCAATAAATTTCAATCATTAAATAATATAATATCTAATTTAATTAATTAGTAAATTGATATATTTTAGTTATACTTTAAATTACTTATTAGTGTAGTAATCATGTTTGTTTTACTTGATGGGGTTTAGGTATTATGTTTTAATTAAGGATATTATTACAAGTTACTCATTCTCATATTTTTTATATTTTTCTCATTTTGGGACACTAACATTGGAAACTGTTTTCCAGTGCACATGAACTCGTCCACACTAACACCAAATTTGAAGTTGAAGTTCATGTAAATGATTCAAATGAATTTGAAGTGAAGTTCATGTGCCAAGTTTGTTGACTAATCCCCCCCTTAAGTAGATGTCATACATGTTCACCATGATTGATATCTGTCAATCAGCCCTTCAATATCACACCCCAACCTCAAAACAATTGGATTCAATCTTCATCATAAAATTTTCAATTGTTATAGATTATGACCCACTTTCATCCTCTGTAACACCAACATGTTTAAAAAGGTTTTGTTGCCAATTTATTTCTGAGAAATCTTCTCTGGTAGGACACTTCTCTGTTGCATGTTGGTATTTGTATGGGTTTTCTCCAGACGGCCACAAACTCAGCATAAGGTTTGTACACGGGTTTTCTCAAGAATCAAGATTTAGGATAGAGTGCACTTAGGAATTTAAACTAGGAAGAATAACTAGCAGTTTTTAGTACTGATATGTTTTTTTGTATCTATCCGGTTCAATTGGGGCTTAAACAATGTTGTTTGGATTTTTTTTTATGTTTTTAATTTGTATTTTTTTTTTTTGTAGAAGTAAGAATGTCAACACCTCCTCAATTGACATCAATAATTAATACTAGTTCTAGTGTGGCCATATATAGTGACTCAACTCCACCAGAGTTATATCCCACTAGAACTATTGATGTAACAGAATTGAGCCTAGAAGAAGGTATCCTAAATGAAGATGAAGGTGACTCTACCTATAGTTCAAAAAGACAAAAAAGGTCTCATGTGTGGTTGGAATTCAAAGAAGTCTCACTTAATGGTACAAAAAAGGCTCAATTTGAGTGTTATTAGTAGTGGAGTGACCACACATATGAGTCGATATTTGAAACATTGTCTTGGTAGAAAAGTGGCAAAGAGAAAACAAAAAACCATAAACTTTCCACCAATGGGGTCTAATTGATCAGAGTCAATTTGGACTTCCTTTTGGGTGGGGAGTTAGTGCACATGACTGAGGACATGATCTTCATGCGCATTATGCAGTTCATGTCCTGAGGTCGTTAGGGAGCGCCGAAATTCATGTCATGTACATGAACATCCATGACTCAGGAGTTCATCTCCCAAGAGTAAACGGCGAAAAGTGTTTTCCGCCCGATTTTGAGAATCATCTACATGACTCACGCGCGGGGCTGTCTCTTGGGTCTCTCTCTACCGCACACCCTCTCTGCCATTTCTTTCCAGCACCCCTCTCTCATTCTCTGCTCCCTCTCTCGTCTTCGGTCTCCCTCTCTGGTCTTCCTCTCTACAGCATCCATCTCGCTGCAAATGTCCTTTCGGCGTCCTTCTCTCCATCTCGGACTCGCTCTCCCTTTGAACCTCCTACTCGATTTTGACATTTGGGCTTCGATTTTTTTAATTTCTACTTCGATTCGTCATCGATTTCCCCATTCGGCTTTGATTTCGTCATCGATTTCCCCATTCAGCTTTGATTTCAACCATCGGCTTCAGTTTAATAGCCATCCCACCTCTCCTCTCCCTCTCGACCTCCGTTGCAGAGCACGGGAGGTCAAGCATCTGTTGCAGAGCTTCTCGGCCTCCCTCTCTTCTCCCTCTCGGCGTATTGTTGGAGCACCGCCTCTGTCGGCGTTGCCCGCCGGCCGTCGCCGTTGCCTACTAGCTCGTCACCGTCGTCATCGTCGTCGCCGTCGCCGTTGCCCGATGGCTCGCCGCTGACAAAGACGACGATGGTTTAATTTTTCCTAAGTTAGGAAAAATTAAACTATCTTCATAAAAATCATTAATTTATAATTTTTATTTATAAAATAAATACTTTTATTTATAAAATAAATACTTTTATTTATAAAATAAATACTTTTATTTATAAAATATATTTATTTTAAAATTACTATATTAAAATAGTGATTTAATAGTCATAATTAAAATATTATTAAAATAAATATTTGATAAATTATTTTGGCATAATTATCCGATTGCTATAGTTAATTAAACCAATGATTTTAAATTTTGTGATAATATATTATTAATTAATAATACATAAAATATATTATGTACAAATATATAGTGTGTTAAAGTTATGATTAGATCAATTTTTTCTCTTAAATTATTCATTTTTAGGTTAAAGTATATCATATGTTATTAATAAATTAATAACTCAACGTATTACTTTCGTTTTTGTTATTTATAACGTTATTTATTTATTATTTGTAATTAATCATGTACGTATTTCACTGGCTCGTGTAATTACTGTATTAATGCATAATAAAATATCTAATTCAATTAATAAAAATATTAATATTTTTAATTATACATTAAATAATTTATTCATGTAGTAATAATGGTTGTTTTACCTAATTTGGGGTTTAAAGATTATGTTGTAATTAAGTGTACTGTAAAGGTTTAGAGATTCTCTTATTTTTTATGTTTTTCTCGTTGGGGCACTAACATTGGAAACTGTTTTCCAGTGCACATGAAGTCGTCCACACTAACACCAAGTGCGAAGATGATCTTCGTGTACATGACTGACATGATCTTCATGTCGGACATGAACTTGATCTTCATGTATCTATTTGGGGGACTAACCCCCCCTTTATGGATTTTGGAGGCAAATATGATCAAGCTAAAATGAGAGTACTCATTGCTCATTGGATTTTTATGCATGAGCATCTATTCATGATAGTAGAAGAGGAGGGATTTAATTTTGTAATGAAGATGACAAATGTGAATTATGAAAAAATATCCTGCAAGACCATTAAGAAGGAGTGTAGAGGTGTACGGGGTAGAGAAAAAAAATTGAAAATTTTATTAAAAGAGATTAACAAGATTAGTCTTACAACGAATCTTTGGAAGTCCTGAAATAAAAAATTGAATACATGTTTATTACTGGGCATTTTATTGACAGTAATTGGAAGCTACGAAAACAAGTATTGAGTTTTGCGCATGTTCCTCCTCCTCGTCGTGGTGTTGACATAGCAGATGTTATTTACAAGTGTATGAAAAATTGGAAAATAAAAAATAAAGTACTTAATATCTCAGTTGATAATGCTGTATATAATGATTTTTGTCTGAGAGTTTTGAAAGAAGATTTTTCGAGAAAAAAGAAATTGGTTTGTGGTGGGAAGTTATTTCATGTGCATTGTTGTGCTCATATTCTGAACTTATTAGTCCAAGATGGTCTTGTTCAGATTAAGAATATCATTGAGAATGTTCGTGAGAGAGTCAAATTTATAAATCTGTCTGCGGCTAGACTTTGCTCTTTTTCTGAAATTGTATAACAACTAGAACTAGGTGAAAAGAGGTTGGTTATTGATTGTCCAACTCGTTGGAACTCCACTTATGACATGTTGTCTTCTGCATTAAAATTCAAAGATGCATTCCCAAGATTTCAAGTTAGAGAACCAACTTATGATTGTTTGTCAAGTCTTAATGAATGGGAAAAAGTTGAAATGGTGCATGAGATTCTAGAAGTTTTTAATGTAGTTACTAATATAATTTATGGGAGTGACTACCATACATCTAATTTTTATTAATTTAGTGAATTATATAGGGTAAAAGAAGTTCTGAATTTTCATTCTATAAATGAAAATATTTTCATTAGGACAATGGTTACTAGAATGAAAGAGAAATTTGAGAAGTACTCGGGTGAATGCAATTTGTTGATGGATGTTGCTTCAGTTTTGGATCCAAGGGTCAAATTAAGGTTGATCGAAACGTGTTTTCGAAGGATATATTCCGAGAAGAAAGCTACGAGGAATATAAACTTAGTTCGATGCACCTATATGAGATTTACGATAAATGTGTATCCTTATATAATGTGGATATTAGAAATGAAGGGATTGCTTCATGTACTAGCTCTATGGGTGTTTTAGTTGTGGGTCATATTCTTCATCAAGTTCAGGTTGGAAAAAGTAAATGACTTATGTGAAACAAGTGGAAGTAGTTAATTCACCAAGGTCAGAATTGGAAAATTATCTTGAAGAAGGTGTTTATATTTATGAGAAAACTTCACAATATGATTTTGATATTTTAGAATTGTGGAAAGCGAATCATATCTAATTTTGGGCCTTATAATTCCCATATCCACAGTAGCTTCAGAGTCTACCTTTAATATTGGTAGTAGAGTAATAAACTCATATCGTTCTTCCTTGGCACAAATACAGTTCAAGCTTTGATTTGTGGTAGTGATTGGGTTTGGGTTATTCACGGTGTCAAGAAAAATCAAAAGGTGAATTTCTTTTGAATAATTATTTATTATGATATTTTTGAGTATATTTTTTAGTTTTATTTAATAAAATTTTATTTTATGATTACAGCTTGAGAAGAAGATTGTGGAGATAATGCAACCAGTTACATGATTTTTCATATTTTTCTCATCATGTTAATTTAAATATTTTTAATTACATTAATTAACTAGTTGTGGAAGAGTATTTTTTTATCTGACAATAATAAGTTTTATTTTTTTGTTTTTGTCATAGGTGGAGATTTTTCTCATGCGGGGACTTAGTATTTTGTTTTCTAGCATGAAGAGAAAGAGCTATAGTTTATAAATTTATACTGGATTTATAGTTTTTATTTGGA
The DNA here is from genome assembly GCF_029961685.1 of Aristolochia californica. Lineage (NCBI taxonomy): Eukaryota > Viridiplantae > Streptophyta > Magnoliopsida > Piperales > Aristolochiaceae > Aristolochia > Aristolochia californica. Next base: position 1,364,154 of record NW_027182268.1, read on the forward strand.
TGATTGTAAATTAATGTTGATATTTCATTTTTTTTTTGTGTTTGATTATTGTATAAAGTTTATTCATAATATTATGTAGTGCTTATGGAGTGTATAGACAATTTTATGCAGGTATTATGTACATAGGTGATGTCCAATTTTAAGTTGTGGTCATGCCCAATTTTATGTAGAAGTCATGCCCAATTTTATGTAAAATGTATGCATAATTTTATATACAATTTATTGGACATGTATTTTTTTTAAAAAATTAAATGTATGTTGGAGCTCGAACTCGGTTAAAATTATTGGGCTCGAGCTAGATAACAATTTTAGGCTTGAGGTTGGGCTAAGCTCGAGCTAGAGTTCAAAATATTTAAATTGAGATTGGCTCGATGCCACCCCTACATATGTATTTAAAAAGAACAACCAACTGAAGCAACACACAAGAGGTTAGCCCAATGGGTGTGAGAGAGTAAAAATAGGATGGTTGGAGAAAAGGTAACCGATAAAAAAAGGGTATGTGGGGAGTGTAACGAAGGAAAAATAACTTCATCAATAATTAGAAGGAGACTATATAACGATAGAAAAATAACTTAATAAATTTGACCAAGTGTGACCTCAAGATAATTTCACGAGGGTGAGCAAAAATTTTCGGAGTTGACGATGAAGAAGATATACAACCAAGTAACAAAAACACAAACTTGAAAATAACATTGACTATGGAAACTCTGATAATTGCATAACTTAACTTACAAGGTTTTGTTTCTAAATTGATCAATCCATATGAGGAAAGTTTCTAATCAAATTCTCAATGAATTCCTATATGGAATACTTTCTAGATTGTATAGAATCAAACGAAAACTTTCCATTGATATACTTTTTTGAATTAACAATACTTTCCTAAATTAGACTTTCCAAAGATAAGATATTTATGGGATGAAAGAGGCTAAAAAAAGAAAGATAGTGTTGAAGTCAGACAAAAACTCTCTGATTAGGAAATAAATTTTGCTAAAAAAACTTAGATTTTAGGAGAAAAACTCAATTCACGTCAATGCATGGTGAGATAATAAGAGAGAAAATAGGAAAAAAAAGATTTTCGGTAAAATTGATCTTTGCTATTTCTGATATCAATAACTCCCAAAATATAGCTCAAAATAAAAAAAATGGTTTTTTGGTCAAGAAACTAGATTCGAAGATGTTTAATTTGATGTCTCTTTTGAGACAAAAATATTCGTTCATGAATCCTTTATGACCTCTTGATTCTCTTTAATTTATTGTTTGACTCTTACTTACTCCAATGCAAATATCTCCTTAAATATAAATCAGATTGATGTAAAATTTCCTCCTTATGAAACTAGACTTCAATAAATTTCATCCAAGTATAATTCCACTTCATTAAATATAATTATTTTTAATCTAATAGATTTCGGACTCTATAATTTTGCCGAATTGAGTGCTCTTTCTTCTTTGGCCACCTTGACCATTGACTCTTTCGAAATCGATATCTTCCTCTAGAAAACTCAGATTGAGAATTGGTTGAATAGGTAAGAAAATATAACTATAGATATTTTTTAATTATTCATATAAAGTTTCATTTGCGAAGGTAAAAAATGGATCGAAAGTTGAAGCTTTTTGCTATTGCTTGAACGTCTCTTGCAGTCTGACCTTTGTTGCTTCATATATCAATTTTTCTTTGTAGAAAAATCCGATTATCAAAATTATTTTTGTCATGGAAATTAGACTCAAAGATATTTCATTCAATATATAATTTCAATATGAAATACTCAATATGGAGGTAAGAAGGCCAAGAAAACAACAGTACTAGGACTGGAAAGAGAAACAAAATATGAACCTAAACTACTAGAGATAATAAATCAGAAAATAATCACATTATCTCAATGGGTTGACCAAGTCAACTCACAAAACCTGCTCTGATACCATGTTGAATTTCTAGAATAGCGAAAAAATTCTTGTAGTAGACCTCGGAATGTGGCGAAATATTCATGAAGATTAACTTCATGCTTTGTCCTACACATCTCCTGAAATATGTCATAAATTTTTTGAAGATTGTCGAGTATAGAATATAATTTAAGATATGTATCCCATATATCTTTGGCTGTATTCAAATGAATAAACTTATTGGCAACCATTTCTTCCATGTTTTTAATCAACAGACCTATAATCAATGTATCTTCCTTCAACCACTTATAATAGGAATTATTATTAGCAAGGGTAGGCGGTTGGTCCAAGTGTTCAGCAAGGTCATTTGTTATCATAAACCGTTTAAAAGATTGAGACTAAGACACATAGTTGCTCAAACCCTTGAGAGGAATAGTAGTAATTCTCAAGGGATCATGTTTCCTGAAATCATCATAACTCAAGGAAGAAGGTGAATTACTTGAAATTTCAGCCATTTAAAACAAAACTACAAGGACTTCCCTTAAAAGAAGACATATAACCACACTTTGGACTAACCCTAAAGGTAAATGATCAGTCTTTATCAATCAACTAAACAAGTATACAACTTTTAGATTGAATTCATGAACTAACAAAAAAAAACCATACATATGCAAGGCTTATCAAAGTAAGTGCTTAAGTATGACTTGACTCAAAAAAAACTTTACGCTATTAAACTAGCACTCTAAACAGCCTTATAACATTGATAATTAGGTTGGACGTTTTATAAAAAAAAATTCTAATTTTTTTGGTAATTTCAAACATACCATGAATAAGGAAACTTTCTAAAAAAATTCAAACTCAAACTTGGGCTTTCATGAAGTTTGAGAGAAAATTGTTAGGGATTAAATGCCCTAATTCAAAACTAATGAGAGCAATAATAATAATCGCTGAAGAAAGAAAAAATAAACACGAAAATACAACAAGATTTATTAAGGTTTGCCTCAAGGTGAGACTACGCTTTGTCTTCTGTCACTGCAGTAATCCAATATGAAGATGAAATAGTTGACAAAGAGAAACCGCACACACTTATAAGTGTTTTTCTCTAACCTCACTCGAGCTGTAACTCAGTCCTTCTTCGGGATGAAGAACCCTAATAATGGCGCCCCCCAATTATAAAAAGAAAATTAGGGCAATTGCAATACAAGAGTGCAATATTTAAACTACCCTTAGTGAAACAACAGTAAATATATTGTGGACCATTCGAGGGCTCCGCCCAGCGTAAGGCATTAATTAGGCTCCGAAATTTAACGCAAATAACTTGAGTAACAAATGGAGATTTAATCTAGAATTTCAGAGGAGTTTTCAAATTTATCGAAGTGAATTTATGGCATGCTAAACCAATCAAAACAAGACAAAAATAAGGACTTTAAAAAAAATCAAATTCAGCCATGATTTTAGCTAAATTGTACTTGATTTTGCATAGATTGTTGAATTGATTCTAAAAATGAATTGGGAGATAGTCTAAAATTATAATGTGTTGATTTTAGGTATTCCATAGGTAATAAGGTTAAGCAAAGAAGAGAAAGGAAAAACGGAAGATAGAGCATATCCCTCAAATTTTGCTACTGCTTTGATACCATGTTGATTTTCAAGGCTCCATGATTTAGCTCATGTGATAAACAGAAGCTTGCAATCAGGATGTTGCCGTAGAGTATAGTAATAATCCAACAGAGGCAGAAATAAGGCAGTTAACGTCCTTGATTTCGAACAGAGCGGGACAAAGACTAACCACAGAGACTTCATATGGCAATCACGTCAGCAATGGGAAATAACCAGCGAAGGATCAGCAACTTCCGTCAGCGATGAACCAGCGGATAGGCAATTAACAATAAGCTCTGGCTGCAGTCAAAAAATTTCGTGAATATTTCGATCAACAACAGTATCTAGTGTGCGAGGCATCTAGAGGCCAACTTCTCGATCAATGATAGCATATGATTTAGCACACGGTCAGAGGAAAGGCGGAGCTTCGGCAACCAAGTGGACAGTGGGAAGATGCTTCCAAAACCAAAAAGCTTCAGACTTCAATTCTCATTATTTTTTGTGTTTTTGTGTATTTCGTAAGTTGTCGAAGTCAGGAAGAGAAGCCTTGATGCTGCAAGCACCATTTGTCTTGGAAATACGTGTTTACTAAACAGCTTCATGGCGGACTTCGGAACTCCACTTGTGTTGCGCTGCCTCCGCTTTTGAGTTTTTTGTCATGATGGAAATTTTAAGAGAGATGAGTTTTGCAACATGGTGCTTTTCTCACAATGGAATTTCCTATGGATGAGTTGACTCGGTTGTGCTAAAGACGTCGAAGCCAAATAGAGACGATTGGTAATGGCAGAGTAATCCTGGGACAAAACTAGTAACAATATAAAAACGAAAACGAAGTTCTAGAAACTGATGAAAAATGAAACATCAATATAGAAAAGAAAAAATAATAGGTTTCTGGAATCTTGAAAACCATACTACGAGTCATGAAAAATCAATGCTCTGATACCATGTTGATTTTAGGTATTCCATAGGTAATAATGTTAAGCAAAGGAGAGAAAGGAAGACGGGAGAAAAAGAAGAGAGGAGAGCGTATGATACACGTCCAAGAGAGAAAAGAGAGAAGAATGTGTGAGGGAACTAGGAGGAAGAAATTAGGGTCTTGGACTTAGTCCAAACCCTCCCCCATAAGTTATATTTATACGTATCAAAACTACAAATATTATAAGTATACCCTTCACCCTAATAAGAGTGAAGAAGAGACAAGAAATTTAAACTAATTTCATTAATGCTACCCGAATTACATCATATCTTCCAATATAATGAATGGGTTTAGACAATGAACAAGGGATTTAAAGCACATATTTAATGTAGGACCTTGCTAAAACTTGAAAAAATTGCACCTTTATCTCATCTAATGGCTTAATGATGATTTCCTTTGTATACTTTAACACCTTAGAGCAGGTTTGCTTTAAGAATCCTAGAATTCCATCTATGATACCATGGTAAATTCTAGGGTTTCATCATTGGAAGGTCTAGGTTTAAGGAAGAGAAGAGAGGAGAAGTGAGGAGATGGGAGAGAAGAGAGCAAAAAGAGGAGAAGAAAGGGGAGCAGTGTGAGAGAACTAAGGTTTCAAGAGGGGAATAATGAGAGCATGTATGAAACTCTCCCCCTCACCTTTTTTTGTAGATTGTAGGTGAAAACCCTAATACATGAGTAAAGAAAAGGAACTTATATTATTACATAATTACATCTCTTGTCGCTTACTCAGTTAATTACATATAATGCCACTATCTTCTTTAACAAAAATATTGATAGGGATGTTGTATGAAAGAAGAATCAGTTAAACCTATTCCCAAAACCTCTCTGACTCTCCTCTCCCCCTCTTAGACTTTGCCCTATTGAATCGTCAGTTAACTCAGATAAGAATTAAGAAACCAAACCGAATGACGCTCCCATCTCAGTTCGTAGATGAAACATAAACCAGTACGAAAAACTGTTGCTTAATCATGGACTGCGACGACGAACAAACTGCAACTTCAGAAAAAGAGGGATAAAACAAAAAGGATCCACGTATTTATTACAAACTATTATGGTACCTAAAATAGTAGAAAACGTAGTACAGGCAGATTCTCCAGGTAGGTTTGAGTTCACTCCATGGCAAGTATCTAAACTAAAGGAGTCTACAAAAAAGGGTGCCAGACATCCGTAACAATGACAACCACAGGAGTTCATGCCGTCAACGGATCAGAGCAAAAGGAAGCCACTGGGCCACCGCCTCCCACCCCCGTTCGCTCGAAATTTTGACTCTCCTCCACCAATGAGCTCTATTCAGCCTCGAGGCCTCTCAGGTTCTAATGAATTTCTGGAAACACCTTCTGAATATACTGCAAGAAGCGCTGGGAATAGAGGATTGGATCCACTGCTGATATGGCCAACGAATCTAACTGAAGAGATTTGTATGCATGCTCGATTTTCTTGCTGATGTTGTAGTCTTGCAATATATCAATGATCCCAAGATAGAGAACGACATCATATACTCGATGAACAGTTGGGGGTCTTCTTTGGCTGGAGTATGCTCCGCCCAAGCTGGTATGTTCACGCCGAGCTGGATCTGGAGTCTGGTTAAGAGAAAAGAATAGGAACAAAATGACTTTGTCCAGTCTAAAGAACATAGAAAGGTTGAAGCACAGATTCAACCGGCCGCTTGGGAGGTCTTTTACCTTGCAGTGCCTGGTAGTAGGAGATCTACTTCCTCATCTCCTGCAGCGGATGCTCTTAACCGTCTGCCTCTAATATGAGGACCCACAATGACACTGTTTCCATTGCTTCCACGAGGGATAAGAACCAGTCCTTGAGGATAGTTGAGAGATTCGTCCTCCTGAGATTCTGGTAATGGATGATTTTCAAAACTTTAGTTTGACCCTTTGCAGCTATCGAAATATCATGTAAACAGTAACTGAAAAGACAGACTTCGAAGTATGTTCATCTATTATTGTCAGATTCGTGATTGGAAAGAAATCTGTATGGTCATCTTGCCTACCTGTCATATTGACATAATTTACATTGAACGAAGCATTTAATATAAAAAAAAATTACATTGCAAGTAATTCTCAGAATAAACACTTTGCTAGCACTCACAAATAGCATTACTTAATGTCAGACAGCAAGCACATCTAGTTTGCAGTGGTCTACTAGTGGATTATCATTTGGGTTATTTGCATCTAAAGAGCACCACTGTACCAGAATAGTGCATGTAATTAGGGTTTAACTAGAATCTGAGGACAAAACTTCAGACATGTGACACTATTACTATAAGTGCTTTTCTGGGCCAGTATTAACTTGATTTCATATGCCAACAACTTCTAGTTATGAAAATTACTTAATAGCTCCAAGGATTTAGAGATGGAAATCATCGTAGTTGTTAACTTAGGAAATATCAGATTAACTTTGCATGGTATAATAGGCCTAAATGACCCCAAGCTTACAATCCTAATAGAAGTTCCTTGGGATAGAAGTTGCAAAAAGTAAGGTGTGAGTCATATTAACATAGAGGAAGTACGTTACTGATATATTTCAAGAATATGGTTCGTTAGGTGCGAAACCAATAGAGATACTTACGGAAGTGGGAAATGATCTTCGTGATGAAAGTAATGATGAGCTTAAAGACAAAATCAATGTATCTAAGATTTATTGGGAAGTTGATTTATGCCACAATCACTCATCGTGATATATCTTTTTTCGTATGTGTTGTAAAAGTAAATTCATAACACACCCACGCAAAATACATTTGTGGCTGCTTAGAGGATATTGAGGTATTTAAAAGGGTCACCTAGAAAGGGTTAATTTTTTAACCTCATAATCATTTGAATATAGGCTATGCTAGATCCAAACTTGATAGGAAATCTATTACTGGTTATTATGTATTTCAGGGAAAACTTAGTAAACTAGAAGAGCAAAAAGCAAAATGAGATAGTCCATTCTAGTGCAAAAACATAGTATAGAGCTATGACTCATACTATCAGTGAGTTAATATAGGTTAGATCCAATATTCAGGAGTTGAATTTGCATGTTGTGGTACCTATATCAATGTATTGTGATAACCAGGCAACGATTTTCGTTGCAGGCAATCCAACATTTTATGAAATGATCAAATATATAGAAGCTGATTGCCACTTTACACGAGATACAATAATGAAAAAAATTGTTACCCCCTATGTTCAATTAGTGATAAAGTTGGTGAATTTTTAAAAAATCCTTGGATAGACATAAATTTGGGACATTTTATAATAAACTAGGACTATTAGACATATTTGGTCCACCTTGAGGAGTGTTAAATGTATTGTAAGGGCATTTTAGTCATTTTATAATGGTCTGTGTACTTTGGTGAGAGTACTGTCATACTTAGAATGTTGACATGAATCTATGGTTCAATTTTCATGTTGTTTAGAGGTGTGATAAGGCCAGTAACTTCAAATAATTACTAATTCAACAACAGAAATAGGCCAGTAACTTGCATTTCATGATGCAATGCAAGATGTCTCGAGCATAATTTCCAACACCAGACTGTGACCTTTTGTGTTGCATTTTTTACTTGAAAATATTAAAAACTAAAGTTTATACAGCAGGTTGTAAATATATATTAAAGGGGATCATTGCTAACCTTCTGCATGAACAGTCAAATCATCCGCATTTACACTTTGCCGGTTAGAAACAAAAGATTGCACATGAAGAGGAGCACGGTAGTGCACACCCAACAAAAGGCTATAATCCATTATGCATTGTGATTCCAGAAATTTACTATCAATTGCAATCTGCCTGCAGATATAAGTAGACACCATTAAAAGGAGCAAAATTTAACATATGCAGAACTTAAAAGTTTGACCTGCATAAATTTTGATCACGAGCTCTAAACCTCAAAAGCCAAACAACAACACTCCACTTTGCAGTCCAGTCATAATTATGCTTCAGAAAATGATAAAGAGAAACTGTATTTTCTTCCTAACTAAATGATATTAAAATAAAATTTGTCAGTCAGAAACAATAGCAATCTGACAAATTCCATGATTTTGACCACCAAAAACTAAACACAAATTATATATGAAGATCATCCGACATATCTATTTATGGGGGTTTGTTTCAAACCATGGATAGTTTCAAAGTATTCTCAGAGGAAGTTACAGAAAGCAAAAGCCAACAGATTAAGGTTTACATGATGGTTGCCTTGGAGTACATGGTTCCATCATTTCTAGAGTCAAGAAAGAACATAGAATAGCATACGAAGGCAGAGCTAGTTTTCAACTGATGAGATACCCATAGAATGGCATACGAAGGCAGAGCTAGTCTGCAGGCTTCACCGCAAAAGGCAAAACAAAAGCTATTGATTTTTGGTTTTCAATTTTTTTTTTTATAAACAACAGTCTCTTACAAGTTGGTATTTAATTACATAATGTGTTTTACTTCATCTATTTAATAGATAAAGATAACATTCGCATACATACATATATGGATCAAGTTTTTACATATTATTCCATATTTATGTAGAAAACTCATTAAAATATTTAAGTAACATCCTTCAGAAAAGAGAAATATTAATGAACCACATAACACTTGTACATAATTCTTAAATATCAACATGATGATTTAAAGACTCCTCACTTTTTGTTGCTGATACTTTTAAGGCGGGCATTTCACTAGAGTGATCTTGGCTCTCGGAGAGTGTGATGCTGGGGAGTTCCCATGTCAATTTGGCATGACCTCATCCATAAACAACTTTACCAGATTATCCATATTACTATCCTTCTGGCCTATTTCTAAACTATTAAAAGATATAGGGGTAATAACCAGTATATCTTTTTTATGGTATCAGTAGAGTATATTATTAAGAACCTATGGTTCAAATTTGGTTGAATTCTGATGTGTATATGAAGTTATATGAGTGAGAGCAATGAAGCTCATTTTTATCTACTTACTCTTGTAATCACTCAAGTGAGATAATAAAAAAGGGATGTTGACTTTTTCAGCATCCAACGAGTGCTCTTCAGCACCCTCTCCTCTCATCTCCTCATCATCTCTTTTCTTCATTCTTTCTTCCTCAATTTCTTCCTTTTTAACATGGTTACAGAGCTGTAAGATCGTATTTCAGGCCTCTGTAGGAGTTCCTCTTCCATCTTTTTGAAGTTGACATATTCCAGAAAAAAAAGGATTTCCAGATTTTCATTTTATTGAAGCTAAAGGTCAGAATTTTCTTATTTCTTTCAGCCATAGCCTAGGAGTTAATTGTTCCTACTACTGATTAAGTCAGTTTTATACAAGATTTGAGCTGTTAAAGGGTTATATTGTTGCAAACAACTTTACCAGATTATCTATATTACTATCCTTCTCGCCTATTTCTAAACTATTAAAAGATATAGGGGTAATAACTAGTATATATTTTTTATGGTATCAGTAGAGTATATTATTAAGAAGCTTATACTGATGTGTATATGAAGTTATATGAGTGAGAGCTATGAAGCTCATTTTTGTCTACTTACTCTTGTAATCACTCAAGTGAGATAATAAAAAAGGGATGTTGACTTTTTCAGCATCCAAAAAGTGCTCTTCTGCACCCTCTCCTCATCATCTCTTTTCTTCATTCTTTCTTCTTCAATTTCTTCTTTTTTAACATGGTTATAGAGTGGTAAGATCGTATTTCAGGCGTCTGTAGGAGTTCTTCTTCCATCTTTTTGAAGTTTACATATTCCAAAAAAAAAAAAGGATTTCCAGATTTTTCTTATTTCTTTCAACCATAACCTAGGAGTTAACTATTCCTACTACTGATTAAGTCAGTTCTATACAAGATTTGATCTGTTAAAGGATTATATTGTTGCAAAATTTTCAACCCTAGCACGCATAGGCCTTGTATTGTCTAAATCATCCCTCCGGAAGGTGGCCTCACTTATAATTTTCCATAATTGAAGAGTCACTTGTCGGTTTTAGGGCTATTGATGGTGGAATTGATCAATTATACCTGTTCTTGATATTGTTTTTGCCTTAATTTGCCTGTGGGCTCCACATAACCTGTGGATATACCTGGTACTGTCATTTTGGGTTGTTATGTCTGATGCTGGTGAGGTTGTTACACCAGCTAAGGACACAAGTTATTCAGACAGGAAAGATTGAATGACCAAAATTATATGAGTTGGTCTAAATCAGTCAAGAGAGATCTAGGTGTTTCTATAGTTTATGAGTGCAAAAGAGAGCAATTTGTGAAAGATCTATGAGTTATATTCTCTGTTGTTTGGCTTAAAAAGGGAGAAAGGAAGGTTCTTGACTATTATAGTGAGTTACAAGGCGTTTTACTAGAAATCAACATTTATCATTTATTTACAACTGATGACAAAGTGGAGGAAGCAGTGAGGACAAATATTTTTGTAAAGTTCTTGGAGGATCTTGGCCCCGAGTATGATGTAGTACAAGCCTAGTTGCTTATGTCAGATGAGGTTCCTTCACTTCCTTTCTTAAAAAAAAAAAAAGGTTCCTTCACTTCCTATTGCATTTAACAAAGCGCTCCATGCAAAGATAGTTGTGACATCATCTACTAGTAAGGAAGTATCCACTATTGATGTTGTTTCCCTTAGTATTCATCAAGACTACTCGGTCAAAAGTTACTTGTGGTCAGCAGTAACAGAGATTTTCAAGATGGCTCCGGTCGTGGCAAAGGCAGAGATGACCATAGGTGTGCCCATTGTGCCCATTGCCGAGATGGCTCATGTTTCTAAAAAAAGCTAAGAGAAGTTTGGTAAACCAGCATGGGCGGATACAGGTGTGTTAGGAGTAATAAAACTTCTACAACAACTCCTATGGTTGATATTGTACTTGTAGCTATAGATACGATGAAACAATTAATTCAGAGGCAATTGACTTCTACTTCTATGTATGTGCCTCAATCCACTCCTATTGCTACAACTACTTTAGCTAAGTCAGGTGGGTTCATTTTGCATGTTTGTCCAATGTCTTCTTGGGTTATTGACTCTAGTGCCTAATCCCATATGTCAGGTATATCTTCCTTGCTTTTTAATCTTAATCAATCATCACCATGTAAACAAGTTTCACTTGCAGATGGCTCATCTTCTCTGGTTAGTGGAGTGGGATCTATTGGACCTACTTCTTCGTTGTGTCTTGATTCAGTGTTATTAGTTCCTAAATTTCCTGTGAATTCCCTTTTAGGTAGCCAAATTAAAAAGTTTTTGAATTGGTCTGTAACTTTTTACCTTTTTCATTAATATTTCAAGACCACAAGACAAGGGAGATGATTTGTTCAACGCAAGAGAGAGATGGACAATATCAATTGGAGGGATCATCATCACACGCATCCTCTGCGCTTCATGTTCATGTACACCCTTCTAGTGACATTTTCCTCTTGGTTATTCATCTCCTGCAAAAATATCACATTTATTCCATGCACTATTTTCTGTATCTCAATTCCAATGCGAGTCTTACCAACTTGGAAAGCACCAAGGAGCATCAATTCCTTCTAGTCAATTTTCTAGGATTTTTGAGATTTTTCATTCTGATGTAAGGGGACCGTGTTGTAGTCAATATGTTTGGTCATAAGAATTTCTTGTCATTTATTGATGATTTTAGTAGGTCTACTTGGGTGTATCTCCTAGGGGAAAAATGTGAAGTTTTTTTTTCCAGAATTGGTGCTGAAATTTTATAACAGCTAAGAGAGAATTACATCAGAGAGGAGGGGGACCTTCCCAAACAATGAGGGATTGGAGGGAGGTCCCAATGTTGGTAAGTCTATCGGTAAAAGAGTTTTCCAAATGATTTACATGATTCTAGGAACAAAATATAATTGAAACAATAAAAAAATGGAGTATAGAACAGGCCAATGGCGCCAGGGGAGAGGTTGAACCCAATCACCATCTGATGATGGTGTTGGAGTCCCCTTCAATGAGAAGATTGCCAGACAGACGATCTTTGAAAGAGACTAACCCGAGCATAAGGGTGAAGACTTCAGTAGAGGTTGAGTTAGCCACACCAAAAGGACTGACATTGGAGAGAATAACCTCACCCGAATTTTAGAAAACACCCCCGAAACGAGCTGGCTTTGGACAACCGATGGCATTGCAATTGAAATTTAGCTTGGTGCAACTAAGGGGAGGGGGATCCATTCAATCATGGCGGGAGGTTTTAAGCACCTAGCCAATACTAGCCAAAAGACCGGCTTGTTAGGAGCGGAAGACATAAGTACTTAACCCAGGATTGTAACATCACACCCGCCTTCGTGAGCCGACGACCACGGCGGCTCAACGACACTGGCCCAACCCGGTGGCCTACTCTAGCAGCGGCCTACTCCTAGTGCCCTTTTGCAGTTCTCCAGGTCCCCCCCCCCCCCCCCCCCCCCCCCCCCCTCTAGGTCGCCCTTTCCGAACCTACCAGTAATTTTAATCCAGCCTTTGCGAGCCCCGGGGCTCGAACTCGCGACATGGGAGCCTGCTTTGATACCAAATGTTAAGCACCTAGTCAATACTACCCAAAAGACCGGCCTTTTAGGAGTGGAAGACATAAGTACTTAACCCAGGACCATAACAGGAGGTTTGGAGGGACCGGCCATGTGCGCAAGGATGTGTTGGGTATACAACTAAAGTCCCACATTGACTAGAAGTGGGGAGGATCTTGGATATATAAATGTGGACACTATCTCCATTGGTATGAAGCCTTTTGGGGTAAAGCCCAAGAGCAAATCCATGAGGGCTTAGGCCCAAAGTAAACAATATCATATCAATGTGGAGATAAGTAGTGTCCATAGTCCTTACAAATGATATCATAGCTATACCCAAGAGTTAGCCTTGGTGGATGAGACCCTATAAATGTCAAACGAAGGTGGTGGACCTCGAATTAGATCGTGAAGGGATCCGTGGATGTGCTCTATTGGACAGGTAGTGTGCTCCGAATTCTTCATGGACGTGTCCTGGTGAAGAGGAGTTGATCTGGATAGAGCATGCTCTCGAGACAGGTGGTACTAATGTAAAGTGTGTGTTTCCAACACATCGGAGTGGAAAATCCGGGTTGGTAAAGAGTGGACGGATGGATGATTGTTTGAGGGGAGGTTCGGTGGTCCTTTGTTTGAGGGAAAGATTGTTGGGTATACAACTAAAGTCCCACATTGACTAGAAGTGGGAAGGATCTTGGATATATAAGTGTGGACACTATCTCCATTGGTATGAGACATTTTGGGGTAAAACCCAAGAGAAAATCCATGAGGGCTTAAGCCCAAAGTGGACAATAATATACCAATGTGGAGATAGGTAGTGTCCATAGTCCTTACAGGTTGTTCCATTAAAAACAAAGAGACACACTTGCTAGAGAGGAAAATTCTTTCCTGTAGTGTATCCAATTGGAAATGAGGCTCATATATGAATTCATAGTGTTGTCCACACTATTAAATTTTTGGTTAAATCTCCTATTGTTGCGCTCCAACCAAATGCACCAAGGCACTTGAGCAAGGCAGTTGGAAAGGAGGATCTTGCCAAGCTTAGGTGGGGGGTTCCCATGACCATAAAAATGGTCCTAAGGAGGTCACACTGAAGGCTGAGGTGGAGAAAAATTTTCTGTAATATGGAGCATGTGTTGGACTTGCTCATCACAGGAGCAACGTAGAGGATAGACAATGTTTAGACTGATGTGTCTCGTTTGTGCAAGTTATCAAAATCTGAAGTTTTTTATAATAAAATAAAGACTCGATTTGGTGCTTCAATTTGTGTTTTACATACATATAATGAGGTTGAGTTTATGAACCATAAATATAATTCTTTTTATCAATCTAAAAGTATTATTAAATAGTCTTCATGTCTATCTAAAAGAAATGGTGTAACCGAAAGAAAAAATTGTCATTTGCTTGAAGTTTCACGCATGCTGTTATTTCATATGCACCTCCCCAGTTTTTTTTGGAGACATGTGGTCCTCACTGCATGTTTACTTATTAACAGAATGTCTTCTTCTATACTTTTTGGTAAAATTCCATTTCATATTCTCAAGCCTGACGTTGAGTTATTTTCTTTGTGTCCTTGAGTCTATGGTTGTGTCTGATTTGTCTATTTGTCCATGTACTTGGACACGCAAGGGTAAACTTTCACCTAATGCTATCAAATGTGTCTTCTGGGAAAACTCCCAAACATAAAAGGGTTATAAATATTTTTGTCCATCTACGAGGAAAACCTTTTTGTCCTCAGATGTTAATTTTTTTAAGACACTACTAATTTTATTTTATCTAGTTCTTCATTGAGTGGTGCTATGTGTCCTACTCTTCTTTCTCCTAGTCTAGTAGAAGATATACCTAGTTCACTGCAACTGGTTCTAGAATCTAAACCATTAGAAGTGTTTCAATGCAGAAAGCATACGACCACACCACAAATGATTCTCTCTTTGCGACCTGAATCAACATTTTCTTCATATGAGACACCTAAGGTAATTGATCTCCATCTTTTCGTTGTTCTCCGTAAAGTTGTCCGCCCCTACACACGGTATCCTATTTCATAGTTTATTTCATTTCATTCATCGTCAGGGCCTTTTAAATCTTTTGCCCTATCATTGTTTTCTTGAGCTATTCCTTCTTTAGTATGGGAAGCTTTGTTCTCTCCTCTATGAAAACAAGCTATAGATATAGAAATGGAACCTCTATTGGACTGTGACACTTGGAATCCACGAGAGTTGCCTCTTGGTGAATCTGCTATGGGATATCGTTAGGTTTGTACATGTTAAATGTAATGCAGATGGAGTAACGCCATAATTGTGTTAACTCAAAGAAAATATGAGATGGATAATGTTCCATAAATAGGGTTACAAGGGGCGAAGCCTACAGAAACTCTTATGGAAGTTGGTCATAACCTACATGATGTTGACACTCCAGAGCTCAAGGATAAGATAGTGTATAGGCGACTTATGCGTAAGCTCATTTATGCTACTGCCACTTGCTTCAATAAATCTTTTGTGAACATTATGGTTAGCTAATTCATGGAATGTCCTTTTATGATTCATTTGGAGGCAGTCCAAAATTTTTTAAGATACATAATGGGAGCACCAGGTAAAGGTTTGTTTTATGCACCCCATGGTCATTTAAAGATTGAGGCATACTCAAATATAGATTATGCAAGGTCAAAACTGGATAGATAATTTACTTCTAGCTATTGTGTTTTTGTAGGTGGAAATTTGATTAACTAGAAGAGTAAGAAATAGAATGTATTAGCTCACCCAAGTGTCGGAGTTGAATGTCGAGCAACGGCTCATACAGTAAGTGAACTTATATGGGTCAGATTGGTGTTACAAGAGGTGACTTCTATTACTTCAAGGGCTATGGCGAGGCATTGTAATAATGAGAGTGCAATTTTTATTGCTAACAACCGTGTATTCCATGAACGTACAATCATAGAGAAGTTAATTCTCACTTCATTCATGATGTAGTTATAAGTGGAACAGTGGTCACACCATATGTTAGCTCAGTTGACCAAACTGGTGACATTTTCACTACTAGAGCTTTGGGCAAGAAAGAGTTCAGCATTTTATGTAACAAACTGGAGCTTCTTGATAAATAAGCTCCATCTTGAGGGGGAGTGTTAAAAGATATACAGGGATATATTGGTCATCTTTAGTAAACAAGATATATTTCTGATGTTAGCAGTAGAGTATATGCCTTATTAGGAACTATGGTTCCAATTTGGTTGCATTCTGATATGTAAACGTGAAGTTATACGAGTGAGAGCTATGAGGGACATTTTTGCAAGCTTACTCTTGTAATCACGTAAGTGAGATAATAAAAGAGGGAGGTCAACTTTCTCAGCCTCCAACCAGTGCATTTTCTGCACCTTCTCATCTCCTTATCTTCATTTTTTATTCCTCAATTTCTTCCTTTTTAACATAAACAGATATGGCAATGGACAAAAAAATACTTCCGTTAAAGGATTCAGGTACAATAACCTATTCACCATGTACACTTCAAAGAAATGATATGGGTTAAGGTCATTAACTACACATGAAAAGGATTCCATTATAACATGTGGTCACAAATGTCAAATAGAGTTGTTTTTTGGAATCTAAAAATATTCTTGCAGGATATGAGCAATAAGGCTCGTCCGAATATTGCCTAAAACTAACAATCATATGATATCATACTTCAAGTAATTTCTTATATAAATAAGGTCGTCTTTCTTCTTTGACATACAACAAACTGCCCACAGTCAATGCTTTCTTTAGTAGAGCTCACTTGATGTTGGTTTCTAATGACTACACATTGATGAAATTTTATGCTAATGAGCTCACTAGGTCAATTCTGGCCTTTACCATTCATCCATGAGATGAACAAATGGAAACATTGCAGTCATGGATGATTCAAATAAACCAAACAGATCTTTATTGTAGATACCTTACATCTTCATTCACTACAGCATGGCCTACTTCGTGCCAAATTGATGTGGACCTCCCCAAAATGCAACAGCAAGTAAGCCATGTCTCCTTGAGATCGTCAGGACTCTCTGGAAATGCTCTAAAATCACTTTTCTCCCACGTAGAGCCCAAAAAATACCCACCCCCCTCTCTCTCTTTTCCCATTCTATGCTTGGTTATAAGAACGATTTTTAACTTCTTTGTTAGTTATGAAATAAAATTTGACATCTCTACAAGATTAGAATTGATAGTTTAAAAGAGAGACTCAGTTTGTATCCGTAATCATGAAAGTACAAAGAAACAGAATTAAACAATTTCAGGATTTTTCAACTTTTATACTCTCATCAAGCTCTGCATATTTAATTATAAGGTAAAAGTTGTTTTTCCTTGTTGTACAGTGTTTCAATATATGAGATTTTATGCTTCAACAATTTAACTCAGTTTCCATACCAATAGCTAGTCACATAAAATAAATAATGATTAAAGTTAACTCTTCGGACAAGTTAAGGATGGATCTAACCTTAAAGTTAACTCTTTGGACAAGTTAAGGATGGATCTAACCTTAAAGTTAACTCTTTGGACAAGTTAAGGATGGATCTAACCTTAAAGTTAACTCTTTGAATTTAAGATGGATCTAATTTGTCTAACTCCTGCATCTTAGACAACCAACCAATAATGGGTATAATGCTTCAAACTAGCTTTTGACACATTAATCAAATCTTCGATAGATCCTCAATTCTGTACAAAACTGTACAAAAAAAAAAGAACTTAAGGATTAGCCACCTGGGAAAGAAGGTTCAAACTTGAGCATCAGAAGCAAAGGAAGCTAAAGAACATTGGACAAGACCAACAACTAATGAGTTCAGAATTGGGAATTTAAACTGCTGCTATTGATCACCTTCTTTCCACTTGATGGTTTGATCCTATGAAGCCTAAAAAATTTAGTTATTAAAGTATTTTCATATGTTCGGACATGATGAAAGTACTTAGGAAGCATCCTCAAAAGAACCTGCACATCCAGAATATTTTGTCAGATAAATCCTAACAGACCCCTGTTTCATTGAGAATATAGAGTCTGCTACAGAAATCTCCAGAATCCCATCACTGATGACTAGAAAATTCTGCTTATACATGGACCAAGAGTCTTATAGGTTGCATTTTTTGTTTTTTGAAATGATGCTGAATTTTATTATAAGAGCTCAAACGAGTAGATTACACGAGGGGAAACCTTCTCAAACAACGAGAGATTGTTAGGAGGTTCTGAATTTTGCCAATTTATCAGCCAAAGAATTGGCTGATCTAGGAACAAGGTTCCAATTGCAATGAATGGATGACACAATGTCAGCAATACAATAAGTGATTGGCCAGTGGCACCAAGGAGGGGAGCTTTCTTTAGAACACTAGCTGATAACAGTCTTTAAGTCACTTTCGATAATCAGATTGCCATGGAGCCGCTCTTTAAAGATTTGGAGGCCGAATAGAAGAGCACTCACTTCAGTAGTATTTGAATCAGCAATACCCACCGGCCCTGCATAGAATAGAATAGGGTCTCCACTGCTGTCTTTGAAAACACCACCAACTCCAGCCGGCCTAGGACAGCCTAAAGGACTACCATCAAAATTGAGTTTGATGCAGTCGTAAGGGGGAGGATCCCAGGTGGCCATAACCGGATTCCTACAGGGGCTTGCCATGTGCCCTATCAAACCTTAATTCTCTCAAAGGAAGACGCTTGATAGAGAAGCAAACTCCTTCCTAGAATGTAGCCAACTCGAGATAAGGTTCACTTCCTGAGAAGCTATATTATCCGGGTTACTAGCCTTGGATTTGAATAACTGGTTGTTTTGCTCTAGCCATATACACCATGGGACATGTGCAAGGCATGCCAAAAGAATTATCTTACCCAACTTAGGAAGGTGTATCCCCATAACCATCTCAAATGTGCCAAAAAGGTCCTGATGTATCCCCATTTGGAGACCAATCTTCTGAAATACCTTCATCCAGACTTGTCATAAAAAGTCACAATGTAAGAGAACATGCCGGACTGTCTCGTTGCACACACCACAAAGGGGACAATTGTGATCGGGGGCGGTGTAACCTCTTTTATGGAGGTTGTCAGAGGTGAGGATTTGTTCCCTGATAGCCGTCCACATGAAGAATTTGATTTTGTTAGGCGTTGAGAGCTTCCATGCTAGGTTTGCCTTGTGCTCATGCATGATGTAATCTTATTTTCTAAAGTGAGAGTAGGCGGATGCAACTGTGAATCAACCATTAATGTTGGGCTTCCATGTCAGTTTATCATCTGCATGCTCACGAATAGTAGTGTTGCTGAGTCTAGAGAGGAGAGAGAAAAAAGGTGTAGTTTCTTCATCATTTAATCCATGGTGAAACGTAATACTCCATGAGCAATCTCTCCAAGAATCAGCCACTGAACAAGAGAGGTCCCTCGCCATCCTAGAGAGCCCCTGGAAATCCTTTGAGAGGGGGTGGGGGCCGCACCATCCATCCGACCAAAAGAGGAGGGTCCTTCGATTGCCTGTGTAAAAGGAAGATGCATCTCTGAATATTGGGATGAGCTTCTGAATTGATTTCCATATCGGGGATAGGAGCCGAGTTGCACCATCCTCCCTCCACCAGGCACCCGAAGGTTGAAGATAGAACCTGACCATATCGCTCCATAGGCTATTATGCTTGATGTTGAAGTTCCAGATCCACTTGAGCAAAAGGGCATTGTTCATCTCCTTCGTAGGCCGAATGCCTAAACCACCCAGATTTCGGGGCATGCAAATATCCTTCCAACTCACCAAATGATATATGAAGGTGTCCTCTGATCCTCTCCAGATAAAACCTCGACGGATGGCATCAGTCCTGTTGCAAACAGAGGTTAGACAGTGCATGAATGATAATAAATAGTTTGGCAGTCCTATCAAACAAGACTTGAGGAGAGTGAGCTACCTAGTCGTAGATAAAAGATTTCCCTCCAAGTAGTTGGTCTCTTCTCGAATCTCTCAATGAGGGGGGACCAAAGCGTCGCCGAGGCCGAGAGTCAAATAATGGTAGTCCAAGATATATAGCTGGAAAAATTTCCACTGAGCAACCCAAATAGTTAGCCATACCCTAAAGCACAGGTGAGTAAATATGATAGCCTAGGAGGGTGGTTTTTTTCCAGTTAATGTTCTGACCAGAAGCCAGTTCAAATAGTCCCAATACAACACGCAGTTTTCGGATCTGATCCATAGTACCAACCCCAAAGCAAATTGTATCGCCTGCAAACTGAAGGATTGGACATTAAAGGTTGCATAGTCCATCGTGGGGACGAGCCAACCCAGGTTTTTGGCTGAATAGAACAAAGATGATAGATATTCTGCTACCACATTGAAGAGTAGAGGGGAAAGGGGGTCTCCCTGCCTAATTCCTCTGGATCCCTTAAAATAACCACAAGTCGTTTTGTTGAGAAGAACAGAGTAGCTTGCAGAGGAGATGCTACTTTGAATCCAGAAGCGCCATTTTCCCCCGAATCCCATTTCCCCCGAATCCCATCTTCCCCAGGAGAGTGTCCAAAATCATCCAATTAACTCTGTCAAAGGTTTTCTCAAAATCAAGCTTTAGGATAAATCTGGGAAGCTTTAAAGCCTTAAAATGGTGAATGAACTCGTGACATGCCATAGCCGAGTCTTGATAAAAGCACTCTGGCCATGATGGATGGCAATAGGGAGAACCGCCTTGAGGCGATTGGCAAGGAGGCGTCCAAGCACTGGTGGTGAGGCTGATCTGCCGAAAGTCAGAAGGAATTTCTGCCCCTTCTTTTTTGGGGATGAGGGCAATAAAAGAAGCTTTGATGCTCCTATATCTGATGCCATGCTGATAGAACGAGTAGACCATGCAGGCAATATCGTCTCTAATGAAGGGCCATCATCGGCGATAGAATTCCCCATTGAAACCATTCGGGCCCAGAGCATGATCCAAAGGAAGACCCAATGCTGCTTTTTCAATTTCCTTGCTGGAGAAAGTGAACTCGATGAAACTAGCTGTGGCCGAAGGAAATAGCATAGAGATGAACTCTTTCGAAGAAAGGGCGAACTAACTGGCCATCAGAGTATAATTCTGCAAAAAAGTTCACCAGTGAGTCTGAAATAAGGGATCGATCTGAGGTACTCTCACCATTGACGTTGAGCACGGTGATGCGGTTGGCTCTTCTCTGAGCAGATGCGACAACATGGAAGAATTTAGTATTGGCATCCCCCTCAACGAGCTTTTAAATTTTGCACGTTGCTTCTAGTGCACGAGCTCACTATGATCGAATGACTGCATTTGCCCTTGGAGGTTGTATCTCTGAGTTACTTCTGAGGAAGAGACGCTTCTAGATTCCTCTTCAGAGTCAAGAGTGGAAATCTGAGAAAGGACGGCGGCTCTCTCGGCTGAGGAAGAGGCTTTTCTCGCAGAGGCCCATGATCGTAACAATGGCTTTAGCATCTTGAGCTCTGATGGGAAATTTCACCCGGTCGGGCCCGTCATGACCATCCTCTCCCAGAAGGACTGGATAGAGGAGTCAAAAGAGGGGTCCGCCATCCAAGCATTGCTGAACCAAAAAGGGGAGGGGGGATCAAGCTTCGAGAGGAAGGGGGGTTGTCTACCATTTGATCAAGTGAAGGTCTACCCAAATAGGGTAACCTCATCAAGATCCCATCAGCCAATAAAGGTTGCAAATAGCCTCATGGACGTAGTGATTCTCAGGGAGGGCGGGGATTTCTCATGCAGAAGCGGGTAACATTGAAATCTCCCACAAGCATCAAAGGAATGGGCCACCTTTGACAAGTCCTCAAAAGGTCATCCCAGAAAATATGTCTCTCATGGTGTCTAGTAGGACCATACACACCCACAAGGAACCAAATGTTCCATGATCCTTGTCTCTCAATTTGATTCTAAGGGAGTAAGTGCCACAGCAACGATCGATCACGTCAATGGTATTAGTATCCCACACAATTAGAATGCCGCCAGATGATCCAATCGCATCCACAGAAATCCATTCAGGCTCCTTGAGAGGCCACAACTCATGGATATAGCCAAGGGGTAGAGATGTCGCCTTGGTTTCTTGAAAAATAGCAACATTTGCCTTGGAAGAGGCAAGGAGGTCCCGAATTGCGGCCCGACAACGTACGGATCCAATTCCTCAAACATTCCAAGAGATAATGATCATTGATCCCTGGTCTTATTCGTGGACTTCTCAGACAGGTGGTTATCTTCCCTAAGGGGCTCCGTGTAAACGGTGCCCATCACCTTGGCAAGTTCCACATGATTGATCAATGTCTTCTCATTGGGTCTAACATTCTAAGTTGATTGATCAATGACATGGTATGATCAATCAATCAGAATTCCCTCTAGCAATACATGCTTCATGTTCTTAATTGGCAAGGTTCTGTATGATTGATCCGTCTAAGAGTTTGATCGATCAATCAACATGAATTACATTTTCTGGACAATATCGTTTGGTTGTGAATGTGAACATAGTGATTGAGATTGTGAGTTTTGAGATTCGGTAGGCACATTAAATTAATAGTACACTGCAGACAATAGGTTGAGCATTTAAATTTTGAGATTGGGATTACAATCCAACATTAATATGACCAACACCACCTGAGTTTTTTTCTCATATGATCTTCTAAATCAAAGTTTCAGCTCTCCTACAAGAAGATTTTATGGCCTCAAACATCAAAAACCGTAGAGATAGTGAGCAAATTTCCACAGGAACCTGTTCGATGTTTGGCAAGTACCTGATTCTTATTCCGATTGGCAAGCAACCTACTATATTTGTTAAATATCTGGTTGATGCAACATTTTGTTAAGCTAGCTATAGAGCTGTTGAATGATATTGAACAACTTCTTTTATACATTAAGGGGGGGTTAGTCTACAATGAACTTGTAATGAAGTTAGACTTAGGGGGGCTTAGTCAACTTGAAGGGTAAGAAGAAGATCAGCCGCATTATGTCGTTCATCAGTTTACATCGTTGGTGGAGCGCCGGACTCATGTCATCTGGATGTTGGAGATGAAGCGGAACATCATCTCCACATTATAAAAAATGTAATCTGGTTTCCAACCCTTTTTGCCAATCATCCGAAAAAAGGAAACGCAGGGGTTCGAACCCTCGACGTTTATTTTTTTTCCC
Organism: Aristolochia californica; assembly: GCF_029961685.1. Classification (NCBI taxonomy): domain Eukaryota; kingdom Viridiplantae; phylum Streptophyta; class Magnoliopsida; order Piperales; family Aristolochiaceae; genus Aristolochia; species Aristolochia californica. Next base: position 1,387,153 of record NW_027182268.1, read on the forward strand.
CTCTCTCTCCTCCCCCCCCCCCCTCCCTTTCTGGCTCTCTTCTCATTTTCATTTTTTAATCCCTCTCTCGTCTCCCTACGCCCCCGACATCTCTGCTCCCTCTCTTCTCTCGAACTCTCCTCTCTAGCCTCCGTCTCTGCTCCCTCTCTCCTTCGACCTTCGTCTCTGCTCCCTCTCTTCTCTCGAACTCTCCTCTCTGGCCTCCGTCTCTGCTCCCTCTCTCCTTCGACCTCCGTCTCTGCTCCCTCTCTTCTCCGACCTCCGTCTCTCGATCTACTCTCGGACTCTCCCTCTCTCCTGTACCCCTCCCTTGTCTCTGTGCCTCCCTCTCTTCTCTCGGACTCGCTCTCCATTTTTCTCTCTCGCTTCTCCCTCTCGGCCTCCCACTCCCTTCTCTCTCTCCATATTCTCTTTTCCCCCAAAATACAATCCGATTTCGTTCGATTTCCCTCATTTCGATTTTGACATTTGGGCATCGATTGCCTAATTTCTACTTCGATTAGGCATCGATTTTACCCTTCGGCTTTGGTTTCCCCCAAATTTCAGAAGGTATGACTAAACCCTAATTTTTTTTCCATTAAATTAGATTTTTGAAGTCTTAGGTGCGAGTCTCCGTGGATATGTGGCTATAAAGCCATTTTAATAGAAAGGCCAGAAAAGAAACCTCCATGTGATACCTATTGTGTCAAGATTGGGAATCCTTTCTGTTGCAAGTCTCTATCCAAACAGTAAATACAAACTGGATTACTATTACAAATCCTGAGATCTGGATTCTTTTAGTGAGCTTTCAAGTGTCTGAAGTTTGGATGACTATTGATTTGTGTCGATTTGATCCAATTTTGTACAATCGTACAGGTAAAGAAATTGGAGAGGGAGAAAAGATTGATTGTCATAGTAGACCGGAACCTGGATAGAAGTTTTGATAGTGTTGAAGTAGAAATGATGATCCAAGTTGGTTTACTTTGCACCCAACCCTCACTAGAAGACCGCCCAACTATGTCAGAAGTTGTTGGAATGCTTGAAGGAGAGGGATTGGCAGAAAGGTGGGAAGAGTGGCAACAAGTGGTGGTGACCCGAAGATGAGACTATGAGAGACTTCAGAGGAGATTTGATTGGGGAGAGAATTCCATTTATAACCAAGAAGCAATTGAATTATCAGGTGGAAGATAGTTGATGGCAGGTTTACAAAGTCCAAAGCCAGGGGTTGTTTTTGTTGGTAACTTGATGATAGCCAAAGCATCATTGGGATACATTTTTTGTTTTTTGTTTTTTTTTTGTTTATGGGAGCAGAATTCTTATTAGCTTGTGATGTATTCTATGTTTTCTTCTTTGGATCCCCCATTACTCCTTGTTCCTTACAAAAAATGTACACAAAAGAGATCAATCATTAAATATAGCATTTCTTGTATCCAAAACTGTTGCTAAAGAACTGGACTTTTAGTTTTTTTTTTTTCTTTTGGGTGCTCAAACTAACAAATGGATTTATACCTTCTTTCTTTGTTTTTATGTTTATGCCCTTAGGTGGAGGGTCAGCTTCTATTGAGCGTCCATTTTTACTAGTTTAAGTTTGAATTGTTTGATTTTTCAAGCTGTATTAATGTACAATAAGCAATAATCTTTAACTAATATAATATATAATTAAATTAATTAGTACATTAATATATTTTAGTTATACATTAAATTAGTTATCCGTGTAGTAATAATGTTTATTTTACCTAATTTAATGTTTAAGTATTATATTTTAATTAAGTATACTTTACAAGTTACTAATTCTCTGATTTTCTACGTTTTACTCATTTGGGGACACTAACACTGGAAATTGTTTTACAGTGGACATGAACTCGTCCACACTAACACCCATTTCGAAGATGAAAATCATGTAGATGCATGAAATAAAGATGAAGATAAAGATCAAATTTTATGTTTGTTGACTAAGCCCCCCTTAAATGAATTAATTCAACTTCTCTTAAATGAATTGATTCAACTTCAACTCATCCTTGGGTGTTAGTGTAGACTAGTTCAAGTGCACTCAAAAATAAATTCCAGTGTTAGAGCCCCAAAATTAAAAATATGATATAAACAAGAGAATGAGTAACTTTTTATAATATACTTCAATAGAACATATACCTAAACAGATAATTAACCAAAATAAACATGGTTACTACACTTATAAGTGATTGAATGTTTAGTATTAAAATATATTAATAAAATATTTAATGAAAGACTATATTATAATACTTAATGATTATAGTTTATTATAAATTAATATAATAATTACGTGTGACTAGAATAAATAATAAAAATATATAAATAAAAGTAAAAAATAACTTAAGCGAATATAATAAATAAAAATAGTTATTTTATTAATAATAGAAAATGGATTTTTACGTACAATTAATTAATAATAGATTTTTAATGATTAGTTAAATTAATTATAAAAATGAGATAATTAAGCCAAAATAATTCATCAAATGCTCTCTTTAACAATATAATAATTAACAGTCTTAAATTTATAATTTAATATAGTAATAAAATTAATGAATATAATAAATAAATATATATTATTTTATTAATAAACTAGGATAAAATTAATTAAAACTTAAAAACCATGCTTGAAAATATACTGAGTTACTTTTAATAGTCCAAAATTTATAGCATAAAAGCAAATGTTTATGCTTTAGAATATAACAACGAGTTCGTGTATTTAATATTAAAATCATCAACTTACTAATACATACGGACGACAAAATACATGTTCAAAAGCAATGAGATACAACCATCAATGATCATTCCACATGGTAGTGGTTATGGCATCTCGAAATTGTGCGGCTCTTGTGGATTTTAATGTACACCTCCTCCGCATGTTTGTTGATAGGTTGTCTTCATCCACATACTTGCAATCCTTTCTTTGTCTTTCTTAATATCTATGAAAACCTGCAAATACAATCACCAGTAGCACAATGATGACTACAAAAATAATTCTTGTTTCTTCCTACAAAAGTCATAAACACAAACATACCTTTATCTTCAAACAATACCTATTTTCAATCACACCTTTACACAACCATATCCAATCACACATCTACAATATTCAACCACAAAATAAGAACCCAATAATCATGAAAACTCAAATCTTAACCATAATGACATTCATAATCTATCAATGATAAGTCTTACAATGTCATAATTAAAAAAAAATCATTAAAATTCAAAACACTTGTCCCATAGTAGATAGTGTACTTAAAACTCATTACTACATTTAATTAGAATAATATTTAAGCCACTTGAGCCGCTCTTCCACTATCAGCTTCATAAACATGTCCTTCTTAGTTTTCATATCCAACCATTGAGGAGCGCAAAACTTCAACTCATCCGGCAGGTCCAAGATTTTCGTGAGGACTTCAAACCAATTCTCTTCGACTTTACCATCTTTAGCTTTGACAGCATCACGTAATACCGCGACAATTTCCTTCATTGTATCAAGGAACATGAAAGTGTCATCAGTGGACATTCCCGCTTCGGATCTCTTTCTATGATGAGTTGAAGTTGACGGGTCACCACTTCGAGACTGATAATCCCTACCTAAATTGACATCCTCGAGCACATCCAAGGGTGAATTTTCTTCTTCAGGGTGGACATCATTGCACATGTCTACAGTAGTTTGACTTACTATCCCCATGGCTATTGAGTTTCCAACTACCAAAGCCAATTTGTCATAAAGGGGGCAACCTTGTTGTCTATACTTTTTAGCTTCTTTATGCTCCTACAAGAACAAAACATCCTTTAGACGGCTTGGAATAGAGTTCTAGTAATGCTGAAAACAAAAAAAAATGTTTTAGAGTACATCATGATTTACTGACCTTGATGTAGTCTTGCCATACAAAATAACATGCAATAACTCACTGTGTTGTTGGATCCTAGCCGAACCCACTAGTGTTGAGACATATCGTTACTGTTTGGTAAGATCTTGTTCGATTCTTGAGCTGCTCAATAATTTTCTTATTAATTGCGTCTTCATTTAACCTATTGACACAGTCCATATACACCTCATGCTTCCAAACCCCATTGGGCATCTTGTTCCCCATATTCACCAACTCAACCAAGAGATCGAGCATTTTGCTTTCATCCTCGAAGGTCCAAATGTCAAATGATTGAGGAGTTTGTTATCTTCTTCCACCCATTTATAATCTAAATCCGAGATGGTCCTCGTGGAAAATTTTTTATCAGACAACCTTTACTTGTCATAGTAACTAGGGACATGGAAACGCAAACAAAAAAAAAACCATGAGGTGGATATTTATAACATCCAAATCTCCTCACCACATGACAAGATCATTCCATAACACTTCAAAAATATTCAACAACATTCTAAAACGTTTCAAAAATAATCAAACTAATTTCATTGCAGATGCACTAAATAATGCAAAAACACAGTCATCAAGTCCAAATTCACCCCCATATTACTTCACAGTCATTACGAACTGTACCTCGTCAAAGATGGGGGTTGGGTTTTGTAGGCTAATAGACGCCTGTATAGGCGACTCATCCTTGTTTGAACTGGAATAAACACCCCAAACCCCAAATTCTAAACCCTATCACCCCAAACTCTAAAACCTAATCGAGAACCCTAAAAAATTAAAACGAACCAAAATCCCAAACTACTAAACCCTAATTCCAAAACCTAAACCCCATACCTAAAAACCCCTAAAATCCCTAAACCCTATTTCCCAAAAAATGGAGAACCCTAAAATTTTTGAAAAAAACCCAAGACCTTAAAAACCCTAAAAGCCCCAAATCCTAAACCCTAAACCTAATCACCCCAAAAACCGAGAACCCTAAAAAATTTAAAAAAAAAAACATAAACCCTAAAAAACCCTTACACCTTAAAATACCATAAACCCTTAAATACCTTGAAAAATACCCTAAATACACTAAACCTTAACTCTAATCCCGAAATTAAACCATATAAAGACAAAATTGAACCCTAAATACCTTAAACCCTAACTCTAAATCCCACAATTATGCAACAATCAACACAAATTACGCACATAAATTAAAATTAAATCAAATACAACACTAAATCAATTGAAAAAAATTAGGGTTTAGTTTACCTTCCGAAATTTGGAGAAAACCGAAGCCGAATGGGGAAGTCAAAGTAGAATCGAAGAAATCGACGTCGAAATGTCATAAATCGAAGGAAATCGAAACCGAAATGGGTTTAATCAAAGGAAATCGAGAGGATTTTTAGGGGAACAGAGAAGAGAAAGAGGGAGAAGGGAGAGGGAGGTTGAGAGTGAGAAGAGAGGGAGGCCGAGAGGTAGATGAGAGAGGGAGAAGGGAGAGGAAGGCCAAGAGGGAGAAGAGAGAAGGAGGGGAGAGAGGGAGAAGAGAGAGGGAGACGAGAGAGGGAGAAGAGAGAGGGAGATAAGAGAGGGAGAAGGGAGAGGGAGGCCAAGAAAGACAGGGAGAGGAGATGCGAAGATGATGACGGGAGAAAAGATGCAAAGACGATGAGAAGGGAGAAGAAGCCGAAGGGAGTGTGAAGACGAGAGGAAGAAGAGAGTGGGTGAAAAAAATCGTCAGGAGAGGAAGGCCGAGAGAGAGGGAGAACATAGCGAAATGCGGAAAACAATTTCGTTGAGGGAGGGATCGACGCGTCCTACGCGACGCTTCATGTGAATCATTTGCAAAATCAGGCTGAAACACGATTCCCCGATTTTTGCTAGAAAAGATTACCTGCGTGTTTCAAATGAAGAGCCACTTATTCACCACTAACAACCTAATCGAATGAACAGAGTAATGCTCGTGAACTTCATTTCAAGTTCATTTTCCACTAGCCACCCCCTATGTTGTTGAGGGGGCAAGTAGTTACATATTCAGCCAATTTATGCATGTAATGAGCTATTCTTGGCAGCGAACTAAAGGACTCAACACCATTGAGTTGCTGGAGCAATTACTTGCTTTGCAACAACTGCTTTTCCGTCTTCTCTCTTGCAAGGTAGTAAGTTGTTACTTTGGCTTTCAAAACAAACAGAGGTGGAGAGTTCTCTGTCCAAATTCTTAGCAGCACCAGTATACTATGAATTATTCTTTTATTGGTCTAATCTAACTGTAATTATTATGTTGTTCTAACTTCCTACCTTTTTTGCAGCCAAAGGAGCAATTGTATCTAATAATGCGAACCAATATGCACTCTCAATTGTGAGCACATCTTTTTTTATTATTTTATTTATCAAGCATACTTTTCTGGTATCTAACCCTCCAAAATGTGATTGTCTTCATGCAAGTTGTTGGTGACAGTGTCAAATTTTTCAATACCATTAATGATGCTACTCTTAATTTGGTTGACAAGGTAGAGCACTCCACTGTCTGGTTAGAGAATGAGGTTTGGTAATAGCTTCATTTTGTAAAACATATTTATAGGGCTGAATGGTAATCAACATCTTAATATCTAGCCTGTCAGAAATTGTTAATCTATTAGAATATTTTTTATGTTATGTCCAACTAACAATTCAACCTGGTACTGGCGAGGACACGAATACATATGAAATATCATATTCTGGATATGGAATTTAGATAGTTGGATATTGGAATATGTACTATGGTAGCTTTCTCTAGGATGTGTTGGCTTGGTAACCTCTCCAGTTGAGTTACAAGTTCAAAACCCAAAAGTGAATTTTTGGTTTCTAATTTAATGATAAAACCATCTTTGGTTAAAAAACCAGATATCAAGCTAAGAGCTATTGAGCACACATCCAGTTGAGCTGGAAATATTCCATACATTGATGTTCAATTTTTGGTTTCTAATTTAATGATAAAACCATCTTTGGTTAAAAATCAAATATCAATCTATGAGCTTTTTCAGCACATATCTAGTTGAGCTGGAAATAGTCAACACAATGATGTTAAGATGAGTAGAATTGGAATTCATAGTTTGCCATACATGTATAATCTTTGTTGCTGATATTGGTTATGATTTAGTTGTTAAACATTTTGGCAGCTTGTTGAGATGCAGCAGCTTGATGAGGTTAGAGCACTTGACATTTATAAGAGGACATGACATCAGGTATGTGTCAAAGGTTTGTTAAGTTTGAAAGTTTCTATAGTCATTGATATGTTTACAATGAAATGTCATTTTATTTCTTGTTATGAAAATTAAGAGTATTAAGATGTAACAATCCAAAAAGGAGAATATGATATTCATGGTATTTGATATTCTATGATTTTCTTTTTGTTCTTTTTTTTTTGGAAGGGGGGGGGGGGGGGGGGGGGGTTTGGGGTTTACAGTATTTAACATCTTGTAGAACTTGTAACATTTCTCTTTCAACAGGCAGAGATGTTGTTAGAGTTCTATGAAAATTTGTAAAGAAATTGATCATTTGCGTGAGCAAAAGATTATGAAAGTTGCATTGTTTCTGTTACATCTCAAGAGAATAGGTTAGCTGTTTGCATTTGAGCTTGGGGCTCGTGTTACATTTTTTTGCATGTTATCCAACAAATTAGTTTGTGTTATGTTATAGAAACATCTTGTCCACATGAGGTTCTCCATGTTGGCGTCATACCTTCGGTTTTGCAGCTCTGCCTATTGCTTAGCATGTTAGAAAAATATCTAACTTAACATTTGGTTCAGGCAAAATTTTGATATTGATATTTTATTTAATTTTTTGTGTTTGATTATTGAATAAAGTTTACGCATATTATTATGCAGTATTTATAAATAATTTTATGTAGGGTTTATGTATAGAGGTCATGCCCAATTTTAAGTAAAATTTATGCATAGTTTTAAGTACATTTTATTTGATATATATTTTATGCACAGTTAAATCAAGTCCTGCTCTAACTTATATAGGTTCGAGTTCGGTTTAACTCGATGCCACCCCTATTTTAAACTTACTCTCGGATACATGCTCTTAAACAATATATTATCTGAGTAGGCTAGACTAGTTCACTGTTGAGACTTATATCCTAAGGCCATAAAAGGTAAACTCAATCTCTTTTGATATTGTACACTAAAAAATGCTTAAATGTGAAACCTCTCAAATTCTCAAGTAACCTATTATATATCTGCATAGCAGGAGTAGTTCAGTAGTATGCCTTACACAAGATGTGCTATTTTGGCATATGCCCCAAGATGTGATTAGGACGCAGGGTGTCAATCGCGCTGACTAGTCTATCAAAATCAACAGTCTGCAATGCAGGCACATAAGAGCGAAAGCCATGTTGCAGAATTTTCTTTCCTCCGCACATGCCATGTTGGAAAGAATCCTCACAATCTGCGTCTAAGAATCGCAAAAAAGAGCAAAAGCTAAAGCTGCCGAAGTGGACAGCCTATCCGCCATGTTTTGATGCATCTACGTCGATCCCACACTCATTCGTCACAGACATCCCCACTTGCCGACATGTAAAGAAAAAAAGGAAGGAAAAAACTATAATTCTCTCTTCAGCCTTCGCAAAACAATAAAAGATGCCAAGAAACACAAAAAAGCAAGAGCTTCTGCGCAACGCAAGTTCAAGCTCTAGTGCTCAACTATCTACCATAGCCTATCGATCGGGTCAACTGAATCAAAGATATGAACGTCTGCAAGTCATTCTATTAACCTTTTAAGTAGCCGTGGCGACCTTTAATTGATATTTACATAGGAAGAGAGAATGGCCAAATACAATCCAGTGACAACGAGTGAGAAGAAGAGAGAGCTGCGGTGGCGTTTCATCATAGTCACCGGACACCATTAAAGTCGCGTCCCACTCTCCTTGCAACTCCAATCACACGTGGGGTGTCAATTTTGTATCATGAGGAGGTGCTCGAGGAGTTTAACCATGAAAAGAGCGAAAGAATAAAGGCAGTGAGACATGGCAAAATGAAAGAGGGAGGCGGTATCGCGCCGGCGCCGCTCCCGAACGTCATTCCAAAAAACCCATCGTCTTCGTCACCAGACCCGCCGCCGCTAGACCCACCGTTGTTGAAACCCGGGTAGGCGATGCTCTTGCTGTTGTCCCTGCATCAGTCAACGAAACAAGGAACATCGAATCAGCAATCACTCCATGCCATTGGACAAACTCCTGATCTTTGAGATTAAGCAACGCATCCAAACTAATTTTAATGGAACTAAGAAACTAACATTAAGAAATGGGGTTCAGGGAGGGGAGTCAATGGCCGTTGAAGGGTCTCACACACATTACCCCTGCTGCACAACGCATCCAAACTAATTTGAATGGAACTAAGAAAATAACATTAAGAAATGGGTTCAGGGAAGGAGTCTATGGCCACTGCAGCTTCGAGCTTCTCCAGTTGGTCTCATAACAGATGCACCCGGAACCGACCCACTTCATGTCTCGATTAAATAAGACAGGATACAAAGTAACGTCCATGTTATCAACAGAGGTGGAAAAGAAAAGCTACCATAGAGACTGACATGGGACATTGAGAAAATGGGCGTTTTGGTCTTTTGCCTTTCTCCTGATATTTTTCAGTTCTAAAAGATGTGGATAGTGGATACTAATTAAATCTCTTTCTCCACGTCCCTATTCGGAGATGTAATCCAATCAGTATTCAGTTCGTATGAGACGATCACAAACTAGCAGGGACCGATCGCACAATGCCGGTTGTTAAAGATGCTCTTAAAATTTTGGTTTCCCACCTCTGCTACATGAACTACGAAGATCACTTTGGAACTACGAAGATCTTACTGGGAACGTGTTCGTCGAGAGTAGGCTGACCAAACGTAAAAGATCACATTGCTGCGCATGGCTCTAAATGCTTTACTCCAGGTTAATAACTACTATTTTTTAGGATAAAAAGATCTGGTAGAATCTAGTGACAGAGGTATAGGAAGCAAACTGAAAAGCGGAAAGAGCGAATACCTGGTCCCACCCAAAACGCCGGCATTCATGGTGAGCTGGTCAATTAAGGCTGAGGATTTTGGGTCCACGCTGGAAGCCTTGGCATACTTGACAGCCAACCCCTCCCCAGATGGCACAAAGAAGGCCCCATTCACCATCATATCGCCTTCCGTTCTCCAGTTCCAGCCGCTCCACTCTCTCTCCTCCGTTTCCACTCTCTTCGTCACCTGAGATATAACTTACCCAAAACAAACCAATTAATTGTAAATACGAGAGAGCGAGCGAGAGAGATAGAGAGAGCGAGAGAGAGAGAGCAGAAGAACTAGTACTAAAAAGATGCATTTACCTCTTTGGCATTTGGGTCAGAAGGGGCCATGTAGCGGTTCCCCTGACTGTTGATGGTGGGATTGGCGCTGCCGCCGATGGCATACATCTCCCACTGCGTGAAATCGTTGTTGACGACGTGAATGTAGCCGCGCCTGCACCTGGGCATGCGCTGCACCAGAGCCTGCCCGAAGTGATTGAAGATGATGGTGACTTGCATCCCGGAGTCGGGTAAATAGTCATCGCTGTGACCGAGCAGCATTACCTCGTTGTGGTGCGAAAAGTAGTTGTTTGATATGGTAATCGCTGTGGACCCCATGATGGCGTCGATCAGACCGTCCTTACAGTAGGAAAGCGAGCAGTGGTCCACCCAGATGTTGGACGCCCCGAATATTGATATACCGTCGCCGTCCGATTTCGTCCGCCACCCCCAGTGTGTCGGGCTCGACCGCACGTTCGCGTTCCCTGTCGATACACAGTGGTGAATGTGAACGTTGTGGATGATCACGTTGGAGATGTACTGGAGGGTGATGCATCCTCCCCCTGTAATGTGCACATTAGCACCCCGGCCGTCGATCGTCTTGAAGCTGTTAACGATCAGCTCCTCTTTCAACCGGATTAGCATGTTGCCGGAGAAGATTATCCACAGCGGCTCCGTTTGGATCACGGCAAACCGCAACGTGCCCGGAGTTGGACTCACCGGGTCTCGGTCCGACGAGTCCGTCACCATGTAGATCTGCCCCCCTTTCCCGCCCAGCGCATTTCGCCCAAATCCAATCCCGCAGCTCGCTAGGAGTTGCCGGTTGTTCTGCCAGTTGGGGTCGCAGCGCCAGCAGTCGTCAATGGGGTTTCCGGTCAGGCAAGAAAACGAGTCCTTCTCCTCGTGTGTACCCAGTAGCGCCCGTCTCCTAGACACCGAATGATTTAAGCTCCTGCAATTCCAAAAACAGAAATGAGGAGAAGCAGAGTGCGAAACAGAGAAAAAAAACAGAGCATGAAACAGAGTCGTCGTTCCCAAAATGGAAGACTTTTGATGTAAGCAGCTACCTTTGTACTTGTTGGACAACAGCCTCAGGGTCTGGGTGCTGATGGGGAAGGGTGAGATTGTAAGCTGCTTCAACAGGATAGCTCGGAAAGGCATTCGAGAGCCAAATCAAACAAATGCAGGTGATTAGAAGCATCGTGATGCGAAGAAATTTCTTGTTCTGGAATGAACAAGGGGATGTTCGCTAGCTGGATTTGTTGGGAAAAATCATCCAAATAGGTTGTCGTGTAATATTCATGATTACAAAACTAATAATGTATGGAGATAGAGTTAGGGTTAACAGTGAGAGAATGGGAGAGGGAGAGGGAGAGGAGAGCATCTTCCCCAGGCCTCTCTCTCGCTTTCACCTCAAGCCTACCTTGCTTGTATTAAGTCATCAAGTAACATATCATTCTTTTTTAAGCAGAACAAAGAAAGGGCAGGAAGAGCAAACGAAAGGGCCAAATTCGAATTGCAAAGCTCGTAAGTGAAGTGTTTTTTTATCATATTCTGAGCTCGTCGCAAGTCGGAAGCAGAGGAAGAGTGGATCCAAATTGCTATCGATTTATTATCCAATAGCCGACCCATCGTCATTCCGGCGGAAAACGATTCCTCTTTCTTACACTTTTTATCAATAAAAAAACATTTTTCTGCACTCTTTAGTCTTTCCTTGAGACACGGGCGGTTGCGAATTACGAGATGCTCCAAGTCCAAACAAATTATTGAACGGTAAAAATTCCCTCTTTCACCCATTAAAACCAGTCCCAAAATCACGGGATATGTGCTTTCCGTGTTCTATGCACATGCTCGAGTTCTCATCTTGCTTCAAGCTTAAACTCACCCTCTGGTATTGATGAAAGAAACAGGGCGCGCAGAATAACTGGGAAAAGAGACGAACCATGTTGGGGTATGGGAGGTCGCAAGGTGTACGAGTGGAGGGTGAGGGGTTCACGACCACGGAATTGGGAACTCGGGCGCCCTTGAAGTCATCATAAGGACGGGTCTGAGGGTCGTCCTCTAATTTGACCAATTCTGGCCTATGTAAAGCTTTACGGTGTAGGGAGAGAAATAGGGGACGTCTGTTGTTGCAAGGGCGGGCATGTGATTGGAGGCCACAGAAGATCACAAACTCAGGGGCCCACTACCGCCGCTGGCACGTTTCCCTGCTTATGCGCTTCATACTTGCTGGTAAGCGAGTGACGCCTTTAACCAAACAATTTAGGAGTGTCTACTCGCTTCTGATCTGTCTAGTGCCCCTTAGTTTCCTGTGTTTTTTGCCGGTGAAAACACGGTTGTGGAGTTGTCGGGAAAGATTCTTTGCCAACAAAACGGGGATGTCCGTGTTAAGGAATGGTTTTACAAACATTTTAGAGTTTATTAGTTAGAAAAGATTTTAAAGTTTATTAGTTAGAAAAGAACATTTGTATGGATTAATGAGTATAAAGATTTTAAATTTATTAATTTTTTTTTTTTTAAATTGGTTGTGGTTGGTTTGTCTTTTATCAAAAACACTGACCTGGCTAAGCCTCTCCACCTGCATGGGATGGGGGGTGTTAGTTTAATCCCTAAAGCGGTAAGTCAGATTTAACTGTTCTTAACTAATTTCCTGCTGCTTTGTTACTCTATTGAACAATCTCAATTCTCAAATTCTAAATATTTTATTGGTGGTTGATGACGTGTTTTATAGAAAATAAAATAAAATAAAATAAAAATTTGATCATTATTATTTAAAAAATCGTTAGTAAAATTTTTTTATCATTATCTTATTTTTATTAATTATTTTTTAGAATAATAATTAAAAAAAATTATTTTTATTTTTATTTTTATTTTTTTTAGGTTTCAAATAGACCCTAAAGACCAATCCATAGCTTCAGCAAATAGGTCCTTCAAACGAGACCAATCTTACACAAAATGGCTAAACAGAAGGATTTCGTTAGGTTTCATGCAAGGAACTAATCTATTAAACAGTTTTTAAAGACAAATCAATTAAATAAGGCACATCCGGCTACATAAATTAAATGGGTTACAGAAAAGCGAGCTGTGGCATCCATGAGAAAAATGAACCCACAAATCGATGAAGCATCTCTGGTCTGAACGAGAAGAAGCTTTTGAAGTGGGTGCAGAGGGGACCCATTAAGGGTCTCTGTCTGATGAGATGAGACGCCAAAGGTCAAAAGGAGATTTAAGTGAGATGAACGCTTATTAAGTACTTTTTCTCTACAAGTGGCCCTTATTTTTCTTGACCAGAGATACATTTACTTGTCGAAAGTTCTGATAGGGAAAGAATTAAGTGAGATGAACGCTTATTAAGTACTTTTTCTCTACAAGTGGCCCTTATTTTTCTTGACCAGAGATACATTTACTTGTCGAAAGTTCTGATAGGGAAAGAATTCGGTGGATAATGCTCTAATTAATGCTCGAGGACCTTTTAACCTTTCCTTTGGGATGTCCTGCCTGCCATCCAAGTTTAGACGTCATGGATGTGGTAGGCCATAGGATTTAAGTAAATATTAGTAATTATGATGATTCTACGTAATTATAGTAATGTGTTGTGGTAACTGATAACTCCTGGCTTGCTCTTTCCGCTTGTTGTGAACTTGCTTTCTTGAAGGCATTGGATGCTCCCAGAAATTTCAAATTCCTTTCAATCATAAATTTTAGGGTTACTTTTAAATACTGTCTTCCTTGATGTACTTTTTTAGCCCAATCTTTGGGTTGCTCAACTAGTCATTGAGCTCACTAGTAGAGCTCACTAGTAGTCAATGAGATGGAGATCTTTTGTACATAGGAGCTAAACTTGAGGTCATTGTTCTCAAGTTCTTCTACCTCAAGATTCATATAAAAAAAAACTTTTACCAAATTGGGGTTGATGCTGTGATTCTCTTCTAGGAGGTAGCATAGGCCTAAAAAATCTCATCAAAGTTTGCAATCTCATGCATGCAGAATCAAAGGTCTAACCTGGTAGATTCCACTATGCTTCTATCTAAAAAGGACTTTACCTACTGGCTATGTTGGATCTTGATGCAGAAATGACTACGCCAATCATTGGACTGCATTCCACATCCCGTTGTGGAGCCTTATCTTTATGTGAGGTTGTCTTGGTACGAACCATGGTGGAGCTGCCAAAATGAGAGGTAGAGAGATGGGAAAGTCACTAACCAAGGTGAGTGGTGAGTGTTGATGGGCGCATAGTGGCAAAAACAATATTGAAGTGGTGCAAAGAGTCCTAAATCTGACAAAAATGCGTTCAATAAGTCTTGAGAGAGAGGAAGGAGGGCTTTGGGAAGAGTTTTGGAGCTCAGGTTTTGAGGAGAGAGAATAGAGTGTTTAAAATGAAGTCTGAACCATGATTTAAGTAGGATTTTCCATGGTTGATTGATTAATAGATGTTCATTGATCGATCAATGCCTTAAGTTGATTGATCATGCATTTTGCAGTGATCAATCTATGTTATATAAAATATGTCATAATATAGTTTTTTTCCACATTTCTTGAATAATACAAATAGGATATGCTTTCTAGATTTATGAAAATCCAACTAATTTGAAAAAGTTGGGGTTCTAATGCGTAGTTCTTCTCTTAGCTTACAAAATCAATCACATCTAATGGCTTTGTGAAGATGTTCACTAATTGATTTTCAACCAGAACGAATTCAACTTTGATTACCTTGGTGTGAACCAGCTCTTGTATGGATTGGCGTCAAATTTCTTTGTATTTTGTTCGAGAGTATTTGGGCTAATTGCACTCATATTGTTACAATAGATACACATTTCATTTTGCTCTAAACCATATTCCCCCAATTGCTTTTTCATCTATAGAAGTTGTGCACAGTAACTTCCACAACTATATACTGAGCTTTAGTGGTGAACAAGGCAACAAAATATTGTTTCTTGGAAAATCAAGAGACAAGTTGTTTGGAAGTAATCCACAACTACCACTAGTACTGTTTTTATCAATTTTGCATCCAACAAAATCAGCGTCATAATACTCTATTAAGTCTATGGTAGAGGCACTTGAATACCAAAGTCCTATGTTGGTGTTCCAAGTAAATAATGAAAAATTATTTTCACTGACACTAAGTTCCATTCTTTTGGGTCGAATTAAAATCTAGCAGATAGGCATACCAAAAATATAATGTTTGGTTTACTAGCAGTAAGGTCAAATAGGGACCCAAACCTTACTTCTATATAATTTTTTTTATCTATGAGTCTACTAGAGTTGTTTGTATCCAATTTGAGAGATAACTTCATGGGTGTGCTAATATGATTTAAGATTTCCAATGTTAAATCATTTTAGCAATCCTTTATTATATTGAGACCGATTCATGAAATTTCCATTTTTGGTTTGCATCACTTGTAGTCCAAGGAAGAAAGTGAGTTCACCCATTAAACTCTTTTCAAATCTGTTCTTAATCACTTTAGCGAATTTTCGTTGAATGAGGTGTTGATAAAGCCAAATATGATATTGCCCATATAGATTTTACAATGATCAAGTTTTGACCATAACTCTTGTTGAAAAAAGTCTTGTTCACACTACCTCGCCTATATCCATTCCTTTCCAAGAAAAGGGGGGGTTAGTTAACAAACATAAAATTTGAAGTTCATCTTCATCTTTATCTTCATTTCAATAATTTATAAGAACTTCATCTTCGAAATTGGTGTTAGTGTGGACGAGTTCATGTCCACTGGAAAATAGTTTCTAGTGTTAGTGTTCCCAAATGAGAAAAATGCGGAAAATAAGAGAATTAGTAACTTGTAAGAGTATACTTAATTAAAATATAATACTTAAACATTAAATTAGGTAAAATAAACATTATTACTACACGAATTACTAATTTAATGTATAACAAAAATATATTAATATATTAATTAATTGAATTTTATATTATATTAGTTAATGATTACTGTTTATTGTATATTAATACACTAATTACGTGAGCCAATTAAATATGCACATGATTAATCATAAAAAATAAATAAATAATGTTAAAAATAACACAAACGAATATAATACATTTAGTTATTAATTTATTGATAATACATGGTGTTCTTTAACATAAAAATCATGATTAAACAAGAAAAATCTATCAAATGCTAACTTTAACACAATATATATTTTTACATATTATTAATTAATAATATTTTCCAATAAATTTAAAACCATTGATTTTATTAATTATAAAAATGAGTTAATTAAACCAAGTGCTTGAGTTAACAATATTTTAATTACTACTATTAAATCACTAATACAATAGAGTAAATAAAAATAAATATGATTAATAAATAAAAAGTATTATATTAATAACATAAGATGGATTTTTTACTTGGTATTAATAAATAATATATTTTGAAACCCTATAGAGCTTTGTGCAATTTAGGTATATGGTTTGGCTTGCTCATGTCTTCAAAACCTTTGTTTTACTCTCCATATACTTCTTCTTCTATGTTATCATTTAAAAATGTACTTTTTACATTACAAGTTGAAGAGATTGTAACAAAGATAGGCTAATAATATTCTAATTGCCTCTAATCTTGCCATGGGTGAATAGGTTTCTTCAAAGTTTATTCATATTTTTTGGTTAGCCTAGATTTGTTTATCACTATCTTCTTTTCTTCATTAGCTTTGGTCCAAAAACCCATTTAGTTCTTACCACTTGTTGGTTTTGGGGTCTAGGTATTTGTTCAATTTTTAGAAAAGCAAAATAATTCATTGACTTGATTTATAACTGAATATAACGTGCCTCTATTTATAATAGAGGAAATGAATATAATTATATTACAAATAAACTACCCTTATCCCAGTTACACCCAAAGTCAAACACTAAAAGATAAGTCATATAAAAATTAAATAACTGAATATAAATAGAAGACTAACATAGTTAAAACACCTTTATACTAAATATCTTCTATTTATAATAGAGGAAACGGATATAATTAGATTACAAATAAACTACCCGTATCCCAGTTACACCCCAAGTCAAACACTAAAAGATAAATCATATAAAAATTAAATAACTGAACATAAATAGAAGACTAACATAGTGTAGAATTTAGGATCTCATGAAAGAAACTTTAGATTAACAAGAAAGAAAAAGAAGAAGAAGACAGAAGGAGAAGAGAAAAAGAAGAACGTGGAAGGAGAGAGTTTGGATTAAGGAAGAAGAGGGTTGCATCAAAAAGAAAAATGAGGGCTGGACGAATTTGTGGAAAAAGAGGAGAGTGCTTCAATGCCCTACCTCTTAACCAATGCCTTTATTTATAGTTTTACAATGCCCTTAGGGCTACAACTTGATAAAATAAAAGACATAAAAGGAACACATATTTACACTTATATACCATCTTTATGGAAAATACCATATTTTACACATATGCCACTCCTTTTACGTGTGGGCTTCTTGTCTTGAGCTCATGAGCTTGAGCCCATCTTCCAACACATAGTTAAAACACCTTTACACTAAACATCTTCTATGAGACCTCCTTCTCATGAGACTCTTCGTAGACTCCACCATATTATTTCGTAGAACTATGGGTCTAGTATCAATTTGTGGACCAAATACGATAGGTAAAGATGTGCTTACCTCGGAGGGATCCGTAAACTCCATAGATGTGGTATTAATCATTGCTTCAGAGGGCTGAATGAGACCTGCATCAAGTGGCACAACAGGTCTCTAAGTTTTTTTAACTTATGAAAGACCTGGAGGAGCAACTTTGGAAGAATAAAAAATGTGTCATTAAAAAAGTAAAATCCCTAGAGATAAGTACCTTCCGAAGAGAAGGATTATAGCAAACATAACCTTTTTGAGTACGAGATTAACCCAAGAAGATACACTTAAGAGATTTAGGATCAAGCTTACTCTTTTGGGGGGATGTGACATGAATAAAACATGTGCATACAAACACTTTCATGGAAAGGGCAACGGAGTCTTCATCAAGAAATAACAATGAATAGGATGTTTTATGTTTAAGCACTGAGGAAGACAACCGATTAATAAGGAAGCAGATAGTAAAAATGGGGTGAGGCCAGTAAAAATAGGGCACATTCATGGAATATAGTAGGCCACAAGCTACCTCTAGGAGATGTTTGTTTTTCCTTTCACCTACATTATTTTGTTGAGGTATAGGCACATGATGTCTAATGGATAATGCCTTGATTATGACAAGAGGATTGAAATTCATCGAAGAGGTACTCTTTGGCATTATCAGAACGAAAAACTTGTATGTTTTTTTATCAAATTGTGTTTTACCGTAGCATGAAAGGACTTAGAGATGGAAAAAATCTCAGACCTTTCTTTAAATAGACACATCCATGTGACTCGAGTAAAATCATCCACACATGTGACAAAATATTTAACTTGTGAAATATTTGAGACACTCAATGGTCCCCATACATTAGAGTGAATTAAGGAAAAGGGAGCAACACCTTTAATTTTAGCTCGAGGAGAATATGATTTCCTTTAGTGTCTGCTCAACTAACATACTTCACAATTTAAACTAGACAATGTTTTAAAAACAAGAAATAATTGTTGAAGTGATGCTGCTAACGGATGTTCGAATAGGTTATACCATAATCTTGCCTCTATCTGAGAAGTGTAAATTGCAGTGACCAAAGACAAGTTCAAGTAATAAAGGCCCCCCTGTTCATGGCCTCCACTAATCACCTGCTTCATTGCTAGATCCTAAAAAGCACAAGAAGAAGGTGAGATGGTGATAGAGCAATTGAAACATTTGGTGAACTAACTAACAGACAATAAGTTTAAGGAAGCTAGGGAACATATAAGACAATAGTAAGCGGAAGCAAATGTGTAGTAGAGGAGGATCCCTTCCCAAGAACTTTGGTTTGGGATCCATTGGCTATGGTAACAAACTTTTCTGATAAATAGGGAGACATGGAATGTAATAGACTTTTATTGCCTATCAGATGCTCGGAGGCTTTTGAGTCAATGGTCCAAGATGAAGAGGAGGAAGTTGCCGAGATCATACCTAAACCAGTAGTCGTGGAAGAAGATGCAAGAAAAGATACCATCATAGTCTTCAGTCTTTGCAAGAATTCATAATCTTCATCGGTGATAGTCGTCTTGCCTTTGTGTAACTCAGGTTTGTCTTCATTTATATCTTTATGAACAGAGGTCTGGTTGGTTGTGGCTCAGTCTAATTTATCATGAAGCTTACCATAGGTTTCCACTAAATGATTTAGTCCTCCAAAATGAGTGTAGACTCAGTTATCAAACATCAAAGGACTAGAGCCTGTCCTACCTCTTAGTCTGCCTCCTCTGTAATTTCTACTACGCCCTCTAGTGGTAGAAGTTGTACCCCTGTTACTTGAGTACATAGCAGATGACACCCCAGTTTGAGATGTGGAAGAATGGTCTGGTATCTGAAATGAGGTGGCACATATGTCATCAAATGATTGAAGTGTTGAGGAGCTGAGAAATTGAGTCTTGGCCACCTCAAGGTATGGTTTGATTTTTTCTAAACATATTGCAACTGCTAAGGCTTCCTACTACTTTTCTTGAATGGATATATCAATGTAGTAGGGCTGAGTACTTTTCTACTCTTGAATCAGCCCTCGAAACCATGCCAAGAATTCATAGAGGTTGTCCCCTTGTTTTGTATTGAATATGTTCAGAATAACATCATACAATTTATGGAAGTTCTTTGTGTTTGAGTACAACTTCACACAAGTGTCCCATATTTGTTTGGTTGTCCCAAGGTGGGCCACATTATTAGCCACATGTTCCTCCATGCTATTTATTAACCAGCTAATTACCAATGTATCTTTCTCCAACCACTTAATAGAGGAGTTGTTTGTGAGGAAACTCGTGTTTCCTATTCTGATTTGGGCAACATATTTAATATTCAATTATATTTACTATTTAATGAAATGGGCCGAAATTAAGTGATCTAATTTTGTTAAACCCATTAAGGAATATGGGCCAATTAAGTAGCTACCATAGGGAATTATGAAAACCTTATATAAGGAGGCACATTATGGTTATAGTCCCCAAGATATTAAATCAAACACGGTTTTTCTTCTCCCCATCCGGAAGTGAGACAACGGTCCCGTAAAGGAATAAAGGTGATTTAGTTGAGGAATACCATAAAACCATTCATCCGTTCATCGTAGGGATTTTGCAACAGAAAGACAAAATTTCGGAATGGATCCAGGTATGTATTCTGAATCTTAATATTTTATCGTGATGTAAATTCTGCATTAGGATTTAAGATTACGATTTTCTAACAATTTTTTTCTTTGCTGCACGTGTTGGAGGTCGGTTTCAAGCTCCGTCATGGTATGAAAGCTTTATATGGGTTAAAGCAAGCTCCTACATCGTGGTATGAAAGATTAAGCGAATTCTTATAAAGGAAAGGCATTAAGAGATGAAGCATAAATAAGACACTAATTACTAAGAACCATGATCAATATTTGATTATTGTTCAAATTTATGTGGATGATATCTTATTTGGTTCTACAAACCCCTTTCAATGTGACAAATTTGCTAGTGTAATGAAGGACTTTGAAATGAGTTTAATGGGTGAACTCACATTCTTCCTTGTACTTCAAATTACACAAACCGACATTGACGTATTTATAAATCAGTCCAAATACACTAAAAGATTGCTTAAGAGATTCAACATTGAAAACTTTATGTCAATTACCATAACCATGAGTTCCTCCTTGAAACTTCACTTGGATAGTCAAAAACTCTATAGAAACATGATAGGATCTCTACTCTACCTTTCATCCAATATACTAGATATAATGTCTTCTGTATGTCTATGTGCTTGAGTTCAATCTGATCTTAGAGAACCTCACATAGTGGTAGTGAAAAAAAAATTTGTTATCTACTTGGGACACCTAACTTAGGTCTTTAATACTCAAACTCTTCAGCCATTGATCTACTCGGTTACTTGGATGTTGATTTTGCCAATTGCAAAAATTAACAAAAGAGTACAAGTGGTAGTTGACAATTACTTGGAAATATGTTTGTGTCTTGGTTTTCCAAGAAACAACACTGGGTTCCAATATCCACTATCAAAGCTAAATACATTGCATGTGGAAGTTGTTGTGAAACAATAACTAGATGACTACGAGTTAAAAAAAATTAGTCAATTGTGACAACATCAGCACCATAAGTCTAAGTAACAACCTGGTTCACCACTCTCGATCAAAACATAGAAATTAGACATTACTTTATCAAAGAGTTGGTTCAAACCAAGGTTATTAAGATTAAAAAATAATTAGTGGATGTCGACAAAGCCATTAGGATTTGACTTTTCTCTAAGCTTCGAAAAGAACTAAACATGAGTAACCCACCTTGATTCAGATAGGCTGAAAACTTTCTACTTAATGAACACATCCCATCATTGTAGTGCCAAAAGAGTGAAGTAAAAATCAAAATATTATATTTCTGACACTCTGCACAGGTCATTGATTGATCAATCAACTTAAGCAATTGATTGATCAATTGAAATCAATTGATCTATCATTCATGGTGTGAACAAAGACTATTAAGGGACAAAATCGATTTTTTAAGGTTACTCTACATTCAAAATCCTTTCAAACCCTTTCCTCTGAATTTTCTAGAGCTTCTATCTTCAGTCTTCTTTCCATTTTTGAGTGATTCCTCTTTCCAATATGAGGTTAAAACGATCATTTTTGGTAAAACTCCTCAAAACCAAACCTTCAACCATGGTTAGAATAAAAATCATGGCCAAGAAGAAGATGTCGGAAGGAAATGAAACGTGTGAATAAATGAGGAACTACAAAGAGTATTTCCGGATAGGTAGGAGAGAAATAAGTATATTTTGGTCTTCACCCCAAAATCAATTGTAGAGTCGACAAAGGTCGATGTTTTAATTTATGAGAGGGAGTTATAGAGGCCTATTTTAGAGAGAGGGGCATGTGTACCCTCTCCTTGTAAAGGTCTTTTACAGTAATCTAAAGGTAGAGGAGATTGGGCCACACAACCACAAGCTTACCTTCTAAGTCAAGAAGACAGCCATAATCATTCAGTCTATGAACTTGAATGATCTACTTGGGACTTCATTCATGGGTATGACCCTCTACCTGAAGGAAAGCTGGCCTACTGACCTTCACCTGGACCTACCATATCTTTGGTCTTTACAAAATATTCAGAAGGCTATACCTTTGATCTTTGGTTAAGTTTAAGGAGCCCACCATGGCACAACGGGTGATTATGGAGATAGTGACCCATGTCCTTAACCTGAGAAAGGGCTACTACTTTTGGCTATCTATAGTGGACGCATTCTGGATGATAGCCATTTTCAAGAAGGTTTAGATCGACTTTGGCTACGTCATGGCTGGTCAAATAATGGATATTGCCTTGAGCACTCGAGCTAACAAGAGATCACAACCATCGTGATTTGATGCGGAGTCGACCTCTCAAATGAGGTATCTGTAGACCTCAGAAAAAAATGTCCACAGTGCAGACAAAAGAGGGAAAATTCATTTCCACCAAGTGGCAAGGAGAGTGGATTCAGAAAGACAAGATCTAGAAGGAGTCAACCCCACAACCAACAACTTCATGATACGAGTCCTAAGCCTCCCGAGGATCAATTCAAATTTGTGAAGAGGTGACACACTGTAGTGGGAAGCTCATCCTCCATCAACAACTTCACATTGCGTAGATGATGTTTTGGCGATTCATGTAACAACCCTTGCTACCCAAGATTAGTTGAATGCCAGACAACTGGCCCTTCAGCAAACACAACAGAGTATAGAGAGTCTTTTAGATACTATCCTCAGTCGCCGCCTGCCTCCAGCTTAGTCATCTTGCGATCCATCCACCCTTTTATGTGACTCCCGATGTACATTTTTTTATGCTATACTTGCATTTGTTTACTTTGAGCATTGTATAGTTTTTTAAAAGATCGAACATCATATATCATATGGCCTTGAGCCACCTTTTGTTCTTACTTATGTAGTTAATTGTTTATCTTTTTGAGTATGAAAACAAGAGGGAGAAAAATAAGGAACTTGGATCTAATGACCTTAGGCATGCAAAATACACAAAATTTATGGTTAAAATTATCTAATTAAACTATGCAAAGATTAAGGGGTAGCATCAACAGAATTTGAATAATTACTTTGACTCCAACCTTAGGGAAGTGTATATTTTTATTTTTTCCAAGTTAAGTTTTGTCATCAACAAAAAGGAGGAGATTCTTGACCATAGGTTGATTCCCATCTTGTTTTTTATGATAAAAAAACTTAATTGATCTAACAAATTGTAAACTTAAATATTTCAAATACTTCACCTTCATGAGTCTAAAGCATGTTAAGGTCTAAAGCTTCAATACAATCAAGTCTAACTCAAGACCTCAAACTTCATTGAAGGACATCACTTGAAGAAGCACCCACAAGGAAGAACATAACGAGAAGACTAGAGTTCAAGTGTAATAGTCAAATATCCAAACTTTATCACATATGTAAGAGAGTATTCTAAACTTCATTCTTTAAGTACTAATGTGAAATCGGAGCTTTACGTTATAAATTGTATTTAGTCATGTTTATGAACACCATAAACATCATTTAGAACATGCTAGAGCACTTAGAGAAAAACAATCCCAAGCTTTAAAAGGCAACATTGTTGAACTGACATTGGAATGATTGATCAACCATTAGTAATCATCGATCATCCAGAACTATGCAAGCTAGAAATATAAAACATGATCGATCAAAAAAACATGGCATTTCATGGTATAAAGCACGATCGATCAGTTTTGCACAGACAAGCAAATTTCACATTTAATGATCGATCATCCAACCTAATAAATCGACTAGACGGAACCTTGCCAGTAAGAGACATAAAACATGATCGATCATTGGAAATGCACTGATCAATCATACTTGTATTACACAACCAGAGGGAATTTTGTTTGATCGATAATTCCCTTGTCAATGATTGATCAACTTAACTTTTCTGGACCGAAGGTAACATATAGATCGATCGGTCCATCGATCAATAAATCATTGTCTGATAGAAAAGTATACGTTATGATCGATCAATCAAAGTACTAATTTTTTTAAACGGGCAAATAACGTCTAGTTTGAGTTGGAAAATTGATAAATACTCCACCAAACCGTGTATTGAAAGGTTAATGAGCATTTATTGGCAAATACTTCAAGCCATTATTCCCAATTATGAAAATTCCTTCAAAAAGTATTTTAGAGTGAAAGAGAGCTTCATACTTTGAATTCCACATCTCTTTCAACCAATGTTTGCATTCATAATTTGTATCGATTAAACAAATCGTCGAAATACCCAAAGTGAGACATTCTCGAAGAGCCATATATTCTTCTTGCTGATCAACGATGTGTCAAAGTTCATTCAATTATTTCACATCGTGCTACGAAGGAAGAAGAAATTTGAATCTCTCAATGAGAAGCATCTCTCCAAGGGTGTATTTTTTTCCTTTTTTTTACTTAAATTTGTGAAAATTTTATATAGAATATATATAATCTAGATAGAAAGGCCTAGCTAGAACTAGAATTCAACAACAAACTCTTGGGGAGATTGGAGTTGTAAAAAATGTGTATTGAGCTAGACGTGGCCAAAGAATGTCAAAATTTCTTTATGTAATTCCAGCTATTAGAGCTTTTTAAAATAGTGGAATTTCCCGAACAAGGGTTCTTGGGACCAGACTACTATTAGGGGAACATCGATAACAAAAAAATCTCTTTGTCCCTATGGTGTGTGCATGTTTTGATTTACTTTAAATTGCTTTTATGCATGATTTTTAGTTACATGCACAACTCAATTTTAATTTGATAATCTTTATTTACCCCCTCTTGAGAAGCCACCTAGGCCAACAATGTTAAAACAATGCTTCCATCACTGAATCACAAACTTCACTAGAAAAAACAATTTTTCAAGGAAGTGGAATTCTTTTGGGAAACACTCTCTCAATGAAACAAGTATTTTGCGGTTGTAGCCTTCTCTATCGACGAATGTAGCCTTCTCTATCGACGAAGTATGCTTTGATCAACACATAGAAACACCTTCTCTTGATGAAAACACAAATTTAATTTCTAGAGACATTTTCTACCATTGAAAAATGTTATTATTAGTAGAGATGTCATTAGTTATAAGTGTAGTCAAACTTCATTTTCATCAATAAAATGCACAATGGGAATAATAAGATCCGTACTATACCTTTTCAAATTACACAAATAAGGCTTCAAAGACAATTACACAACAAAATCGCTCTCATAAACAATTATACCATATGTTCCATCCTTTCTTGATCCAATATTGAAACTGTAACTTGCAAAATCCAACAACCAAGAAGTACAAGCTGATTAGTTCTGCCGGAAAGCGATGTAACGGGCCAGAGAGAACAGAGGCGCAGCCTTGCCATCATCGAAACAAGCCAACTCCGCCTCAGCCCTGCTCACCAGCTCTGCTGCAAACGCCCTCGCCTTCTCCAAACCTATCAGCTTCGGATAAGTGGCTTTGTCAGTCACCAGATCTTTCCCGGCCGTCTTCCCTAACTCTTCCGTCGACCGAGTCACGTCCAAGATGTCGTCAACCACCTGAAACAGCAGTCCCACGCACCTCGCGTACTTCCTCACCTTCTCAACCTCCACCATGTCGCCTCCTCCCATGATTGCCCCACATACGACTGCAGCTTCCAGCAGCTTCGACGTCTTATGGACGTGAATGTATTCCAGGACGCCTATGTCTATCTTCTGACCCTCACTGGAAATGTCCACGATCTGCCCGGCAACAAGCCCCTCGGATCCTACCGCAGCGCCCAGCTCAGCAACGGCTCGGAGAACTCGCTCCGGTGACACGTTCACTGTGCGAGCTGCCATATGCTCAAAGGCAAGTGAGAGCAGTGCGTCTCCGGCGAGGACTGCCGTGTCTTCGCCGAAGACCATGTGGTTGGTGGGTTGGCCGCGTCTGAGATTGTCGTCGTCCATGCATGGGAGGTCGTCGTGAATGAGTGACATGGTGTGAATCATTTCGATAGCACAGGCGGCAGGGAGTGCCTGCTCCTCGTCTCCCCCCACTAATTTGCATGAGGCGAGGCAGAGAATCGGACGGACCCGCTTGCCACCTGCCATTAGTGAGTAACGCATCGCCTCGTGGATTTTGAGCGGGTGACGCAGTGGAACAACCAATTCCAACGCATCGTTTACCAGCTTCACTTTGCTTGCCATGTACTCCTGGAAAGGGAAATCGTCCCGCAGTCTTGGATTCTCCTGCAACTGGGGCCCAAGCGCCGGAGGGGCCAGGACGGAGCTAAGCCCGTCTGGCGGCGCCTTGCAACGAACTTTGAAGCGCAAAACATGGGGATTCTTTATATGGATGCCATGGGGTGTTGCAGAAAAGGCGACTGAAATTGATGAACTCATGAAGTCGAAAATTACCAACAGAGGACGTGCGGATAAGGTAAGAGGATGGTTGGAGCAATGCGGAAACGAAGATAAAGCCCTGTTGAGGAAGATGCCTTTCAATCTGGCAGCATTATTCTAAAACAAGGCCCCTGGACACTAGTACGTAATTTAAAAAGTTTTAAAGCCACAAACAAAGCTTCACGACGTTTCTTCTAATAAGAGGTGCCCTTTCATTTGTCAGAATCTATAAAAGATTCCAAAACGTTGCACATCTTGAGAGTTCGAGAGATTCCGTTGAGAGAAGCCCAAATTCCTAAAATTTTGACCCTGTTCGTTCCATCACTTTTCATTTTAAAAAAAGATATTAATCTAAGATTATTTAAGTGAGTATCTGGGTACAATATTACATATTGTACTATTTTTATAAGAAAAAAGAAGATTGAAAGAAAGAAAGAAAGGAAGAAAGAAAGAAATAAGAAGCAAAAAAGAAGAAAGACAAAAGAAAGAAAGAACGATAGAGTGAAGGAAAAAAACACAGAAAGAAATAATAAAGAATGGGAAAAGAAGAAAGATAAAAAAATTAGAAAAAAATGAAGGAAAAATAAGAAAAAAACAAAGAATGAAAGAAAAAGGAAAAAGAAAGGAAAACAAAGATAGAGAGAAAGAAATAAGAAACAAAAATGAAGAAATGAGAAAAAAGAATAAAAAAGAAAAAAATGAATGAAGAAGAAAAACAGATAGAGAAAGAAAGAAATAAGAAAGAAGAAGAAAGGAAGAAAGAAAGATAGAAAGACGTAAGGAAAGAAAGAAGGAAAGAAAGAAAGGAACAAGGAAGATAAATAAAAAAAAAGAAAAAAAGACAAAAAAGATAGAAAGAATGAATGAAGAAGGAAAGAAACAAGAAAGAAAAACAAAATAAAAAAGAAGAAAGTGAGAAAGAAGAAAGAATTTTTTCAAAAAAAAGAGAAGTAGGAAAGACTGAAGAAAAAAAACATAAGAAGAAAAAGGAAAGAAAGGAGAAAAATGAAAGAAAGAACAATAAAGGAAGAGTGAAGAAGGAACAAAAAAAGAAGAAAGAAATAAATAAATAAACAAAACGAGAAATAAAGAAATAAAAAAGGAAGAAAGAAACAAGAAAGAATAAAGAAGAAAAAAGAAGTAGGATAGACAAAAGTGAGAAAGAAAAAAAGATGGATAAAGAAATAAACAAAGAAAGAACAAGAAAGAAAGAAAAAAAGAAAAAAAAGAAATGAGACAAAAAATGAAAGAAAGAATGAAGAAAAAAAGAAAGAACAAAGAAAAAAGAAAGAAAAAACAGGAAAGAAAGAAATAAAGAAATAAAGAAGAAACTAAATAAATAAATCAAATAATGAAATAAGAAAAAAAAAGAAAAATAGAGAAAGAACAAAGAATGAATTAATGAAAAGATGTTGATCGTAAGTTGACTCCCATATTATTTTTTTATGATAACAAAACTTAATTGATCTAACAACTTGAAAATCTAAGTATTTCAGATACGTTACTTTTAAGAGTAAATGCATCTCAAGGTCTAAAGCTTTAATCCAAAACTCAAGACCTCAAGCACAGTTAAAGAACATCTCTTGAAGAAACACCCCCAAGGAAGAAGACAAGGAGAAGACTAGAGTTCAAGTATAATAGACAAATGTCTAAACTCAATCATTTTTGTTAAGAGAGCATTATAAACTCTCGTTCCTTTAGTACTATGTGAAATCAGAGCTTTAGTTTATAATTTTCACTTAATCATACATAAAATCATCATAAAAACCATTTAGAACATGCATGGGCACTTGAGAAAAATATTAATAAGTTGTGGAGTCTAATTAACGCCTTACATAGAGTCAGCACGCTGAACGACCTTGCATTTCAGTTGCCCTAGTTTTCTTGTAGCATTTGGGGCGTTGTCATTTGGGTGATTGATAATCATGAGTTGTGTGAAAGTGAGGTTAGAAAAAAAAAATAGAGAATTTGTGTGTGTGCGATTTTTTCTCTTGTAAATTCCATCTTCATCATAGTGAATTATTACTGCGGAGGAAGAACATGACGTAGTCTCACCTTGAGGCGAACCTATATAAATATTGTGTATTCGTGCTTGATTATTTCTTTTTCTGTAATTATTATTGCTCTCAATAGTTTTGAATCAGTGTGTCTAATTCCTAAATATATATTTCCATGTTTTAAAAAGTCTACACTTTTGAACTGGCATTCAAATGATCGATTGACCACTTGCAATAATCAACCATCTAGAATTGTGCATGCCAAAAATATAAAGCATGATTGATCAACCATAGTCGATTGATTGAGCATCCTGACATGGCCATTTCATGCTATAATGCATTATCGATTATCCCACTAGGATTGATTGATCAATATTGTCCAGACAAGTGAATTCCACAAGGAATTATCAATCATCCCACTTGATTGATAAATCAGACAGAACCTTGCAAGTAAGGGACTAAAGCATGATCAATCATAGGAAAATGCACTGATCAATCAAACTTGTATTGCACAGCTAGAGGGAATTTTGATTGATCGATCAATCGCAAGAATGATCAATCAACTCAACTTTTCTGGACCAACAATATCATATTAATCAACCGGTTCATTGATTAATAAGTCATTATCTGATAAAAAAGTAGTCGTTATGATCGATTGATCGATCTATCAAAGTACTGATTTTTTCAAAGAGTAAATAATAACTTGTTTGAGTTGGGGAAGCTGTAAATACCCCCACCAAAGCATGTGTAGAGAAGAGAATGAACATTACTTGGCATATCTTCAAGCCATTACTCTACATCTTGCAAATATCCGTTAAAGTGCTTTAGAGTGAAAGAGAGAACCCCATACTTTGAAAAAAAAATTCTCTTTCAATCAATCCTTGCAATCATATAGTCAAAACTCCTTGATCATTTCACATCATGCAAATCTTCAAGTCATTACTCTGTATCTTGCAAATATCCGTTAAAGTGCTTTAGAGTGAAAGAGAGTGCCCCATACTTTGAAAAATATTTGTTATCTTTCCATCAATCCTTGCATTCATATTGTCAAAACTCCTTAATCATTTCACATCGTGCTTTAAAGGGGGAGGAAGCTTGAATCTCTCAAGGATAAGCATCTTTTGAAGTAATTGTGTAAACTTTACCTTTCTTATTTGTTTTTGTAAAATGTTCATCTAGAACCTATTTAATCTAGGGTCGATCATGTTGATCGACCGGTCCGTCGATCAATAAGTCATTGTTTGACAAAAAAGTAGTCGTTATGATCGATTGATCAATCTATCAAAGTACTGATTTTTACAAAGAGTAAATAATGACCAGTTTGAGTTGGGGAAGCTACAAATACCCCCAACCAAGCATGTGTAGAGAAGAGAATGAACATTACTTGGCATATCTTCAAGCCATTACTCTATATCTTGCAAATATCCGTTAAAGTGCTTTAGAGTGAAAGAGAGAACCCCATACTTTGAAAAAAAAAAAATTCTCTTTCAATCAATCCTTGCAATCATATAGTCAAAACTCCTTGATCATTTCACATCGTGCAAATCTTCAAGTCATTACTCTATATCTTGCAAATATCCGTTAAAGTGTTTTAGAGTGAAAGAGAGTGCCCCATACTTTGAAAAATATTTTTTATCTTTCAATCAATCCTTGCATTCATGTTGTCAAAACTCCTTAATCATTTCACATCATGCTTTAAAAGGGGAGGAAGCTTGAATTTCTCAAGGATAAGCATCTTTCCAAGTAATTGTGTAATTTTTACCTTTTTTATTTGTATTTGTAAAATGTTCATCTAGAACCTATTTAATCTAGATAGAAAGGCCAAGCTAGAGCTAGAATCTTGTTGCGATCTCTTGAGGAGATTGGTTGGGATTGTAAAAATCGTGTATTGATGTACACATGGCCAAGGAGAGCCAAAATCTCTTTTTTAATTACAAGCCATAGTGAAAATTTCCCAAAGGTTCTTGGGCGCTGACTACCACTAGGGGAACATCGATAGCAAAAAATCTATTTGTCCCTCTGGTGGGTGCAAGTGATACTTTATACTAAATTTCTTGTATACATGAATTTTTAGATACACACATCTTGATTTTAAATTTGAAAATCTCATAAAGATGGCATGAAGATGTAATTACTTATCTATTTATATGTCTTCTCTTGTAATGTTGTAGCCCTAAGGGGGTTGTAAAAATTATAAATAGAGGCCCTTGGCTAAGAGGTAGAGCATTAAGTTCTCTCCTCTCCCCTCCCCTCTCTTGGAATTTGATCTCTCAACTCTCTCTCTTTTCTCTCTGCTTCTCTCCTTCCTCTCCTTCTCCTTCTCCTCTCCCTCTTTGGCTCGAGAACAATATGAAGGAATCATAAATTCTACACCGGAACTAAGGATTTAGGACTCCCACGTTGAAGTGATGCTTAAGTACTTTTGAAGGTTTAATGCAAGGTGCTCTTTAAGGAAAAGAGATTCAACCTTGGAAAGATAAGTGATTTATGGTTATTTTTTTCCATACATTCAGACTATGTAACGAGCCATTGATCTCTATATTACATCAAGAAACAAATGGTTTTCATATGAGAACTTGTAAAATCTAATACTTGGTGTTTAAAGGATATTATGAGAAAGAAAGTAAGGAATAAGAAAGAAGAAGAATGAGAAGGAAAGAAAGAAATAGAGAAAAGAAAGGAAAAATAAAGATAAATAAATAAAAAAATAAAACGAGAAATAACAAAAGGGAGAAAGAGAAAGAAGAAAAAATGAATGAATGAAGAAGAAAAAAAGAAAGAGAAAGAAGAAAATAAGAAAGAATGTAAAAAGAAAAAATAAAGAAGAAAGAGAAAGAAAGAAAGAATAGAAAGGAAAAAAAAAGAGAAATAAAAAAAAAAGGACGAAACAAGAAAAAAAACAAAAGGGAGAAAAAAGAGAATATAAGACACAAATGCGAGCTATCATTCTAGTCGTATGCGCTAAACAAAAATCTTGCGCGCAGGTTTGAATCCCCGCAGGTGTAAAAATCCCATTTTTTAGGACCAAGTATGCTCGGTCCTTTGTCGGGCTAGCCGGCTCAGCCCGTCTAAGTCGACTCGATCCGCCCGATTCGACCCTTGATATCCGAGTCACACCAACTCGTCCGACTCATCTCAACCCCTGACTGGCGCAACCCTATGTCGGTGCATTCTTTCCGACGGGCGCTGCAGCACCGGGCCGAACTCTCTGTCTCGTTGTAGTTCGGCCAATAGGCTCTAGCCCGCCGATAGTTGCAGGTTCCCTTCTGACGACGAAAAAGTAATGGTGATGTGAACCTTTTTTTTTCCTTCCTTCCTGCGCATGTTGGAGGTCATCTTCAACCTCCAGCCATGCACAGAGGAGGGGTTGTCAGCTTCCACCGGTGGCCCTCTGCAAGATGTCGCTGTAGCGTTTCCCAACGGATGCTGCAACGCGGGTTTCTTTTGTCAGACTCTTCTTTCCATCGGACATTTCTACAACATTTCCCAATGGATGCTGCAACCACGCGCAAGGGGGTGGGTGAAAGGAAATTCGATGACTTTCACCATCAGACGTCAGCCTCCATTTTTCGATGGTGACACCGACCGATGCATAGTAGTTCGGTGGAGAAGGTCTGCAGAGCGCCAACTCTGCATAGTGTCGACGCTCTATATGTCGCTCTCCACCGAATTAGTCCAAAAAATCCTAATAATCTAATATTAATGTAATGCTCTGATACCACTTGTTAGAAAAAACTTTAAGCTTAAATCATAATCCAAAATTTACATCATGCCAAAATATTAGAATTCGGGATAAATACTTGGATCCATTCCAAACAATCACCTACTGTTGCGGAGTTTTGCGGCAATCGATATGAAAAAATTCTTGGTTTTGTGATCTTCCTCAACTAAATCTCCTTAGTTCCTCAATGGGACATTCGTCTCTCTTCCGGATGGGGAGAAGGGAAACTGTGTGTGATTTAGTATATTGGAGACCATAACCATAATGTGTCTCCTTATATAGGGTTCTCATAATTCCCTATGGTATTTACTCAATTGGCCCATATTCATGTCCCATATTCTTTAATGAGCTTAACAAAATTAGACCACCTAATTTCAGCCTATTCCATTAAATAGAAAATATAATTGAATAATAAATATATTGCCCAAATTAGTATAAGAAACGTGTGTTTCCTAACATCAAGTACATATTTATAAACCGAAATACTGGATAGAATTGAGCGCTTGTGGTCATTATTCCACCGGCTATCTCAATACCCAAACTTAGTAGAATCACATCCAGAAGCAGTAGGTCTTGGACCTTCTCGTCACCTTCGCTGCTCAAAATTGCAACCTAAATAGCGGCACCATAAGCCATGGCCTCATCCAGATTGATACTCTTGCAGAGAGGAAGATGGAACGCATGGACTGGACGAGCAATGTCTCCTTGAAATAGGTGAAGGTGTCTTCTTTCGACGAGGGAATTGAACGAGAGAACCTGAATTTACACCTCGAATGGAGTGAAATCACTTTTATGACTAAAATGAGTGAAAATGAATTACATAGGTAGTTCACTTGCACCCCTCACTTGAGTTTACTAACGATTTTTTTGTCACTTTACCTAGTGAAAGTCAATTACATTTCACTTACAGAGCGCACTAACAGGGCCGTCTCTTCACTTTCTTCTTAATTTCTCCTTCCTAGAGAAAGGCAGCACAAGGCACCACCAATACTACCTTGGTGCACAATGGTCTTGTGTGGTGATGTTCTAATACTTCTTGTGTCAGTGTGAAACATTTTATTGCTCCTTACCAACAGTATGGCCTTTGCTGTTGCAACAAGAATTGTATAAAATATGCAGGTTAATCGTTTTTAGATTTTCGGTTAATAGGGTTTGAGGATTCCCTCAAAACCTAATGTAGCATGTTGGGTTTGCTTATCTTTGCTGGGTTTGCTTATCTTTGTTAGATTTGAACTGAGTTTTAAAATGATACCCGATTATATACACATTTGTAAACCTACTTGTTGGTTATGATATGTGACTTGTTGAATGAAGATGTAGACATTCTATCGCTCCTTGTGTGGTGGCAAACCTTTGTTAGTGCGATGAGAAATTGTGCGACCTTGTCTCTGGTGCTCGACTCCCTTCCTCTCATTGTCCCCAGGACCGATGACCTTTGGCGACATCTCTCCCCTCTCTACAACCTCTCTGGCTCCTCCCTCACTCACGACAGTTGGCGATTTCAATAGCCCCCTCTGCGACCTCTCCTCGACGTTTGATTCTCTTCCTCTTGCCGTCCCCAACACCGATGACCGTCGGCGACTTCTCTCCCCTCTCTACAACCTCTTCGGCTCAATTCGGAAGAAAGTGCGGTAAAAATTGTTCCATGTAAATCGATGGTTATTTTTTAATTGCTTTCTGTAAAAATTGCTTCTTGTTGATTCTCTCAAACTTACACAATTGACGAGCTTCTGAGAAACATGGGAAAAGAATTCCACAAGGCAAAGGATGCACTTCCATCTGACATAAGCTCAATGAGGTATTCACAACTGGTACAGACTCTTATTGGGTATCTGCAATCAAAGAAGTATGTTGTTGTACTAGATGATGTCTGGAGCATAGATGTATGGAATAACATAAAAGTTACACTACTAGATAATAGAAGTGGAAGTAGAATAATTATTACTACACGCAATGTAGGTGTGGCTTTATCATTAGGAGAAGGGAGTCATATGTTTTACCTGGAGCCTCTCAGTCAAAGAGATTCTTGGGCCCTTTTGTTATGGTCCTAACAGGCCGATCTTTTAGGTAGTATTGGCTAAGTGTTTAACATTTGGTATCAGAATGGGCTCCCACGTCACGAGTTCGAATCCCCGAGGGGAGTCCCAACGTGGGTGTCACGAGCCCCGGACATGGTCGTTGTAAGGGATTATAGGATCTTGACCTAGTTCCCGTCGTTGAGTGTTAAGCCGCCGTGGACGTCCGCTCGCGAAGGTGGGGTATACTGTTATGGTCCTAGGATTAGGTACCTATGCCTTCCGCTCCTAACAAACCGGTTTTTTGGATAGTATTGGTTAGGTGCTTAACACCTTTTCTGTAAGAAAACATTCTGGAGATACCCCAACAAAACATGCCCCCAAGAACTAGAGCCCCTTACACAAATAAATGTGAAGGCCTACCACTCCCTATTGTAGTTGTTGGTGGCCTCATGTCCTCGAAGGATGGAACTGAACTGGAATGGAGAAAGGTATACAATAGTCTTAGCTGGGAGTTGAGTAATAATCCAATCCTTGAAACAGTGAAGAGCATCTTGCTGCTTAGTTTTGCTAACATGCCATACTACCTTAAACTCGGCATCGTATATTGTAGTAGTTTCCCAGAGGATTACATCATCAAAAGAAAAAGGCTCATCAGGTTGTGGATTGCAAAGGGATTTGCCAAAGAATGGACAGGCATGACAATGGAAGAGGTTGCAGATACTTACCTCAAGGAGCTCATTTGCCGAAACATGCTTCAATTAGCAAAAGTTAATTACTTTGAAAGGGTGAAAGCATATAGAGTGCATTTCCACAAACCGTTCCAATCGACAATCAGAATTTTTTCGAATATGTCCTTGAAGTCATCCGAGACCTGAGCAAAACTTAGATTGGAGAAGATTATGGCCCCTGGTTACTTTTATTGGAACTATGTTTCTATTTATTTTTGTTTCTAACTGGTCGGGTGCTCTTTTACCTTGGAAAATCACAGGAGAGTTAGCAGCACCTACGAATGATATAAATACTACTGTTGCTTTAGGTTTACCCACATTAGTGGCATATTTCTATGCAGGTTGTGATTTTGATCTAATGGACTCGTCTATTTGGGGTTTCTAGGGGTTGTTGGTTATAGTTTTTCTTCCCCATTTATGTGGACTTTGGTAGTTATCTTCTAACTTGTTGGGGGTTTAGAGGTGGGTATTGCAGGTTCGGATTTAACTCTTTTCTGTGTATTATGTCATTATGGGTTTTGTTCATGGGAATTAGTGTGCTTTCTGTGGCTGCTAAAGTAGGGGTTTGTGTATCTGGTAAGGTAAGGAGGGAGGGGGGGGGGGGCGCTTCCTTTTTTTCTTCTCCCCCTCTCAATTTTTTTTTTAAGAACAACTTATTTTTGATTCATTGTCTACTTGTTATGAGTTTTAGATGGCTGGAAGGAGGAAAGGTAAATACATTATGGATAACACTACAAATAGATCATACGACACATGGACGTGCGACGAAGACAGTAAAATGCTTGATTTGCTCATTGAGTAAGTCAATTTGGGTAACAAATTACCCAATGGAGTTTGGAAACACGAAGTTTTCAACGATTGTGTCTGTATGTTCAATTTGGACACAGCGAACCAAAAGACAGTAGAACAGTTGAAAAACCGCATGAGGACTTGGAAAAAAATGTATATGGTTGTGAATACATACCTCAACACTAATGGCTTTGGGTGAGATCCAACAATGTACTAAAAATAATAAAAATATTTAGTTGAAAGAATAAATTGATTATACTATGTAGTTATAGATTTTACTATAAATTGATTTTACTATGACGTACATCAAGTATTAAGTAATATATTAAAAGCACGAAGTTATAGCTAAATTAATTCTTCAATTTCAAAAAATAAAAAATAGAAAATTTCAAAATCTTGAATAAGACAAGATTGAGCTCATCCAATTTTCTCCTAGTCTAGAGACGCAGTATTTAGCGCTAAGAGTGGAGAGGAAAAGGTGCCTGACTTTTTATATGTAGGCACACGGTTCCCGTGGTCTGTGACGTGGATCGTGCACAAACGTCGATCGTGTTCAACTTCACATTAGGGTTTTACCAGGACCGTGGTACAGAGTATCATAAAGAGAAACCCTAAGAAAATCGCCCTCCGCTTTTCCTGAAGAGAGAAGGGGTTTTCAATCAAGAGTCACGATGGTGACTTTCATGGTGAGTTTATCATTCATTTTGCCCCTTCTATCAAATTTTTTTGTGGTTCTCTTAGATTTATCCTAGATATTTTAGATATTTCTCATTTCGTCGTCTATGGTTCTAGCTTTTGCTACTAAATGCATAAATAAAGCTTCTTTATTTTATTGAAATTGATTTTTCGTCCGTTTGATGCTTTTATTGAAAGATCACTGTTAACGGATATGCATTTTTTTTTTTTCTTCATGTGGTTGTTTACTTGTCCCTGCATTATTCTGTTTCTTGCTCTCATTTTGCAACTTTTTATGTAGTGTTCGGATTTCTTGATATTTCTTGATAATCCTCTTCTTGGGCTTTATAGGTTAGTGACTTAAAATATGTAATTTTCCCAGGCTAAGTTTAAATGCAAAATGAATTGATTTTACTTTTTTTAATTTCTTGGTTATTTCTTTTCTTGTCCTTTTATCCTTAGTTTCTCATCTTATCTCCCTTTTGGAGTAGTCCATATTATAGTATGATATCTGTGTTGTCTTTTTGAAGTATAAGGGGTATGAACTTCTGGAAATTTATGATTTTTCCCACTTTGCTGCTGTTTTAAGTTTTTTCGTATTTGTCTTTATTGCCAAAATGTGTGTCATTAGTATCTAATAGCAGCTGGTTGCAATCTTAGCTTTCTTGTCAGTGTTCTGTTTGTAACGTGTTGGTAAAGAAGTGAAAAATTTGGGACTTTTATTGACCTATGATGAGAGATTATAGCGAGGAGAAAAAGTGTAAACATTGACAATGGGAAAATAGAAAGGGTTCAGGGTTTAGGTTTTGGGCTTTTTTGGGGGTTTTAGGGTTGAAGTGTTTAGGTGTTTTAAGGGTTTCTTAGGGTTTTGGGTCCTAGGGTCGACTTTAAAAAGGTGTAAATGTACTGGATAGGGTTAGTGGTGGAAAATGGAATAAGAACAAATTATAGGGGTATTTTAAATATTTTTTTTAAAAAACTACAAAAATGGGGAAAGAGAGGAAGTAAAAGACGCATGCTTTTCTGAAGGTTTTAACTGGTAACCTAATGTCCTAATAAAGGCATGACATCTGAGGTGAATAATTTGGGACTTTTATTAACCTATTATGACAGACTATAGAGTGGAGAAAAAGTGTAAACATTGACTGGAAAATTAAAAGAGTTTAGGGTTTTTTTTTGGGGGTTTTAGGGTTGAAGGTTTTAGTTTTTTTTAGGGTTTCTTATGGTTTAGGGGCCAAGGGTTCTAGTGTCTACTTAAAAAAGCTACAAATGTAATGGATAGGGTTAGTTGTGAGAGGCATTTTGGTACTTAAAAGAAAAGAATTTTAAAAAATTACAAAAATAGGGAAAGAGAGGAACTAGAAGATTGGAGCATGTTTTTCTAAATATTGTCCTAATAATAGCATGACATGTAGTTCCCGAGAAAGGGATTTAAAATATACCAGAAAAAGTCTTAATAATAAAAGTATCTTAAACCCAAATAGGCATTCTTCTTTTTTAGGAAACGGATACATATCTACTTAAAAAAGCTAAATGAACTTTCTTATATATTAAGGAAAGATGAGGAAAATAGAAAAAAGATAGGGGTATTTTCGTACTTTCCACGAAAAAGATTTAAAAAAACTTAAAAAAATAAAAAGCAGGGTATAAGTCTCTTATGGGAATGGGCCATCTGATTTCCGAGGTTTGTGCCTGTGGAATCAAAGTACGACTCTTCCATTTCTTTAGATTTCAGAGGGATCTTGGCATTGGACCCCGAGTATCACTGGGAGCTTGGGAGCTGTCGTGTTGATTCGTCTGCATGTGAGTTAGGGTTTAGGTTTTACTTCTTGAGAAGGGTGAAATAAAAAAATAAAAGGGTGCTCGGGTAGGGTTTTTAACGTTTCGAGAGAAAGGGAGATAGAAAGGGAGGATAGAGGAAAGGAGAGGGAGTGCGATGGGAGGAAGAAGATAGTGAGGAGAACGAGAGCAAGAAGTTCCATTCGACTCCCACTCGCTTCTCGTTCCCCATTCTCTCCCTTTTTTCTCATGTCGAAGTGTGAGGAAGAAGAACGCGGTGGCCCAATGGAGCAGCCGATCTGGTCGTCGCTTTTGACGATGTCTAAGCTGAAGGCAAAAAGGGGAGAGAGCTGGTGATTCTTAGCGATTTACACAGAGGTATAGACCGGGCTAACTCGGTCAGGTTAGTTGCCGTTACGCGGCCGATTGGAACAAATCGGGTCAAATAAGGGTGTGGCTTGGGTTAAATAAATTTTTAGGAAGCAAAAAGACAAAAACACACCAGGTAAACTCAACTCAATTAGAGTAAACCAGGACAACTTAGACCTGACTCAGTTAGATTACAAACCGTTATGAAGAAAAAACCCGTTACGACGACTTTGTAACGTTCGATACGCTGATAACACATGTTTGTAACGACCGATATGATATTTGTAACAGACTACTTTTGATATGTAACGGCCGAAACTTTCTAATTTTCAAGCTCGATATGTATCCGATATATCGAATATCGTACCATATCGCAAAGAACGTAACATATCGGCCGATATCTAAATGTAACAAACGTGTCCTGCAAGGTGTGGCACATGCCTGGTGAGTGAGTGTTGCATATGTGGTAACACGTGACGCAAGCGTGGTGAGCGTGTGTGACGCACACGTGTTGAGCTCGTGGCGCGCATGGGTAATGCGTGACGCACCCGTGGTGAGTGTGTGGCGACAACATGGTGAGTGCGTGTGGTGACCGTGTTGTGAGTACGTGTGGCGCACGCATGGCGGTAAGTTAGGGTTTCGAGAGAAAGGGAGATAGAGAAAAGGAGAGAGCGTGCGATGGGTGGAAGAAGATAGCAAAGAGAAGGAGAGCAAGAAGTTCCTTTCGGTTCCCTCTCGCTTCTCGTTCCCCATTCTTTCCTTCTCTTCTCATTTCGCCCCGCTCGCCTAACCCAGTATAACTCCGCTGCCGACGGCTAGCCATGTAGCCTCGTCTCGCCTCATTGCCTTCTGCCTCTCCTCGCCATCTTCCTCTTCCTCTTCCTCTTCCTCTTCCTCTTCCTCGCCGTCACCACTCTTGCGATGCCTCATCCTTTATTCCTTCTTTTTTCCCTCTTCCTCATCTCCGATAACATAGTCACCCTCTGGTATCAGAGCATTATATTTAAGATCCCTCGTCAAAGGAATTCTCTAGAGAAGGGATGATCAACACCACTCAAAGAAGGCTCTTTTAAGAAGGAAGAACACAAGCTGAGAGATAAGTGTTCATAATTTTTTCTTTTCATGTCACTGGTTTCCGAATTTAGAAGATGATTCAAGGATGAATATGTGAATGTTTTCATCTTATTATATTATGGATATGCATGCCTTTCTATCTAGAAAGAGCTATCAAAACAGTTTTGTTGGCTTGGAAATTCTGTTTACCGAGACCAGTCCAAGTTTGGTTTTTAGTGGTCCACCTTACTATTATTTGTCCATAAAGGTTGCATTCAGTAGGGAAGTGGAGAGAAAGGATAAGAAAAGAAAATCACCATTTCCCAAATAAAAGAGATGAGAATTTTTTTCTCTTGTTCGGTACAGAGGATAAAAAAGAAATCAAAGAGAACACAGTTTATCTTTGGATGGACATGGAAAATGGAAAAGAAGATTTTAACAACTCAAAAAAACTATTTTTTTTTTGAAATCATAAAAAGAGAGGGAGATGCTACTGTGGTTCATAATTAGTTCCATAAATTCTCATATTTATGATTTAAAAAAAATAGTGTTTTTGAGTTGTTAAAATCTTCTTTTCCATTTTCCATGTCCATCCAAAGATAAACTGTATTCTCTTTGATTTCTTTTTTATCCTCTGTACCGAACAAGAGAAAAAAATTCTCATCTCTTTTATTTGGGAAATGGTGATTTTCTTTTCTTTTCCTTTCTCTCCACTTCCCTACTGAATGCAGCCTTTATGGACAAATAATAGTAAGGAGGACCACGAAGAATCAAACTTGTGTTGTAAGAACAGTTATTACTGTTTCTGAATCAGATATTGACTATTGAATTGTATCCCCAAAACAATTGTCAATCTTTTCTCAGGAACGAGTTAAGGACAATGATACTGAGCATAAAGCAAATCTTAGGCTGAAAATAAAATACATACAAGTTTCTGTATTCGTTTTAGAATTCTAAATAAAACTGAGATATATTCTTTATTGCCTTGAAAATTAAGTTGGACCATAGCCTTGAAAAATCAAGCTGGAAATCCAAAGAGATGTTTGAATTAGTAGAATGGCCCTTTATATCTAAACTTCCAAAAGGCAAAACGTAACAAAATCTATTCAGACTAAGGTGATTTTTAATCTTTACATAGCACAAAAAAGAAAAGAAAAACAACTGACAAATGTTGATACATCACCTTAATCTTCTTGATTTAATTACTTTCCAAAAGGATCTGAACTTTTTAACTGACTAATGTGGCTTGTCCTTTTTTTCTTTTTGTCTGGTTTCATGAGTATTTGTTAGTAGATTGAGCACAGTAAGATTTTTCATTTAGATATAATTTTTTCATGGAAAGTAAATGATGTTTGGTTAGGGAATGTTTTTTCTTTGATTACTTCAACGTATCTATCTCTTTTGCTCCCAATGTTAGTCAATGTCAATTCTATAATGTTGGTAGTCATATTCTTTGTTGTTCTTACATATGCTGTAATAAATTCTTGAATGTTGCAACCCGTCCTCCTTCCTTTAAATTGATTCCCTGCATTTAATGAGACCTCAATTGAAATGTTGAATGATTTGCTACCTCATTTGAAATGTAAAATGATATGCTTTGGGATATAGGTCGTAACCCCATGGATATCAAGAAATGGATGAGAAACTCCATCAGTAACAGTGGATTCTGATGTCATATCCTTCTTCAATTCCGTGCCTCCTCTGAAAAATAGTTCTGATGTTTCGCAAAAAGTAAAGGAGTTTATCAATCATTTATCTAGATCTTCAGGCAAGTTGTCTAATTGAGTAGTTTCAAGTACTTCCTTTTTAGTGTATATATAATGTGTAATATAAATTAAATTAACATGTAGTTTAATTTAAGCATTAAATTTCTTTGTTTGGAGCATTTACAGGGGACAGAAGACCTAATGGTGTTGTTTGTGTGACTTCTGGTGGAACTACTGTTCCTCTGGAACAGCGATGTGTACGCTACATTGACAACTTCAGCTCTGGGCACCGAGGAGCAGCATCTACAGAGTATTCCTTTTATTTTTCTTCTTGTAGTCTTGTCTTTCAATGTTGTTAGTCTCTATAAGTGTGTCATTGTGTTTATTTGTGTTGATATGAGCTGACTATGGACTCTGGAAGTGTTATTAGAATATTATTTTGTGCGATCTTTTCACTTGTTGATTTAGTTTCTAAGCATAAATACTTTAATATGACAACCTCGTACATCATAACCTGCATCTTGTGGTCTAGAAGGTGAAGTCAGAAATGGTTTCAACAAGAGAACTTATATGTATCATTGCAGGTACTTCCTCAAAGCTGGATATGCAGTCGTCTATGTCCATAGAAGGTAACTTCTATATTTTTTTTATGTTTTTTCTGTATCAGTTTTTAAAAGATTTGCATCGTCCGAAGGAATTATCTTGCTGACATTTGTTCTGTCACTTCTTTATATCTCTGTAGAAGTACTTGTCAACCTTATTGTAGATCACTTCCAGAAGATTCTCTCTTTGAGTGTTTTGAGCTTTTCAAGGAAGATACTGTCCAAGGTATGCATATCTACTGAATGAGAATTACTTCTTGAAAAGTCTTTATCTTTAGAAGATGAAAAGATTTCATTTTGCCATGTAAATTCCCTTCTGATTATTACCTTGTTCATGTCCAAGTTCGCCAGTCATATTCTACTTCAGTGAAGAATGCAATTGAAAGCCACCATAATGTATGTCCCACTTGTATCCTTTATTCTCTTATTTTTTATGAATTAATTTAGCTTGAATTATTTCTTGTTAACCATAGCATTACTATCGCCTAATAGAATCTGAAGCAATTGATGATCACTCTTTGCAGGCAACGGAGCAAGGGTTCTTACTGAAAATTCCCTTCACCACCATCTTTGAGTACCTTCAGGTTAGTATAGTGTTAAACACCATTTCTTGTAGGGTCATGACACAAAGGTCTTGAAATTTCCAGATACTTTGGTAGGATTATGCAACCTTTCAAATACATGGTTCATAACGTAGTGACTTGGAACTGCTCTGCGCAAGAGCTGCCCCATTGACTTGGTCATAAAATAATGACTGTTTGAGTGTGCTGTTCATTAACATAGTTAACTTCTATCTTTAGGGTGAGTGGGCTGGTTGAAGTTGAATCATGCCCCATTTCCTCTCTTTTCTCTTGATTTTCCCCGACTCCTTAATTCTTTTCACGCACATTAGAGTGCTACTTATCATCCTATGTGAGGATCAAATGTGTGTGGTCATAAAGGCATCCCGTTTGTTATCTTATGATCTAGATCATCAATTGTAATCATATGATTCACGTGTCCATTCAAATATCTGGACAGTAAATCATGGTAGTTCACATTCCTTATGCAATCATGGCTGTTGATCAAAACTTATGATCTGGGTCATCATTTTTTCATGGCTACAGCTGGCTAAGGTATTATGCATGAATGCTCTGGAATGAGTGGATCATTCGTCTACTATATAGACTTCCAAATAATGGACATCTTATAATGACGATTGGTAGGTTAAAGTAGATTGTTAGTGACTCTGACTCCTAATATTTGCCCTTGAA
Organism: Aristolochia californica; assembly: GCF_029961685.1. NCBI lineage: Eukaryota > Viridiplantae > Streptophyta > Magnoliopsida > Piperales > Aristolochiaceae > Aristolochia > Aristolochia californica. Next base: position 1,430,412 of record NW_027182268.1, read on the forward strand.
GTCCTCATTAGTTATCTTTGAAATCTTTCCACTTTTATGATCTACCAAAGATCAAAATTTACCAGGTGTCCCAAATGCAATAGTTCTTTGGGTTTAACAAATATCTATCAATATTAGTTAATTTATTGTAATATTCATTGAACTGCAGCTATTAAAATCATATTTATCAAGCAGTAGGCATTCTTTAGAACCATTAAACTTAACAGAATGCCAGCAAGCTATCTTCCAAGACAACAAAAGAATTCCTAATATGAAACTCAACATTGGGTGTTAGAATCTATGCACAGAGTTATCACAGGATCAAACTTTTTGGCTAAGTTGAACTCCTAATGTAAAACTAGAGAGACTGCTCTTCCCTTGGAAAAGGTACTTGGGGTAAAATATCCTGCTCTATCAGCAGGGGCTTACCACATAAGGGTATTGTAACGTATCATTAAAACACAAAAAAAAAACAGTTTTTGTAACATATGATTTCATATCATATGGAAGAGGCATATTAGTGCATGTAATGGGTCCCACTTTAGTAAGGACACATCATGTATACAGATGGAAAGGATTTTACAGAGTGTATGTTCCACTTATGGTAATTAAGATTTTGAAATGCTTGAGAAATCATTTTATGTACTTCTAAGAATTTTTATTATGGTAAGGAAGATTAAATATGAATATATCTGAGTAATTGGTTTTGTTGGAGGAGAATTGCTGGCTTTTGTCCAGTTGACTTTATGTTTACCTTATATCTTGATACAACCTACTTTTTTATCATGCAAGGGATTGATTTTGTTCTGTATTATTTTTCACTGACTACAATTTGTTCTTAATTTTTCCGTTCAGCAGATATTACAACTGGTAGCAACTTCAATGCAAGTTCTTGGATCTCGTGGGATGTTCTATCTTGCTGCTGCAGTATCTGACTTCTATGTTCCTTGGGAGTCTATGGTAAGCATGTCAAGCAGTAACCCTGTTTGGTTTTATCTTTTGTAAAGGCAATTGTTACCTTTGTAGAAAGAATTTATGACTGCATTTAATTTTCACAAGTAGATTAAAATACAAGAAGGACATTACCTGTCAACTTTGTTTTGAATAATGCAGTACTTTGATTAGATTACTCCGATACAATTCCGGACTTAAAAAAAATATTTGCTCAGTAGGTCTGGCAGATGTTCATCACTGGTTAGAACAGAGAACGTTAAATTTTTTTTTTTTGCTCAGCTTTCCTCTGTTATTATTACCTTTTCAGTATCATTTATCACGAAGCAACCAGCGTTCTTTCTGACAGCTCTTTCTTAAATAGACGGAACACAAGATTCAGTCAGCAGCTGGTCCTCTGGATATGAGACTTGCCCCAGTGCCCAAGATGCTCTCAGTTCTACGGAGAGTATGGGCTCCCAATGCTTTCTGCATTTCTTTCAAGGTTAGTCATAATTTTAGAATTTTATTTTAGAAAACATAAAAATTTCATTGTCAGATGCCGTTGGATTTTATCATTTGAGCCAAAAGCCCAAGCACTACTGCTGAACAAGCTCATGAAATTGCATTTTTAGAACTGCTTTCTGTAGATGTAATCTAACTTCGTTAAAGTATATGATGAAACTATAGATTTCATTTTTCTTTAAGTGCACAAAACTTCTTTCCACGTTCAAATGTCTCAACAAATTAAACTTGAAAATAAAACTGAATGACTAAAATATCTTGAGGTTTCAGTCCTACAAAAAACTGATATTTTCCATTTCTACCAGCTTGAAACAGATTCAGAAATTTTACTGAAGAAAGCTGAGGCGGCTTTAAGAAAGAACAAGATGCATGCGGTGGTAGCTAACGAGCTATCGACACGTAAAAAGGAAGTCACGGTCGTCACCGGCGATGGGGTTATTAGAGTACAAAAAGGAAATGAGTTTGAAGATGTTGAGAAACCACTGATTGATCTTCTAGTACAGAGACACTTCGCATACATGGAGCAGTCGGGCTTGGAGATGTCAAGAGTGCAAACTTAGGTTGCTATAGATGCGTCAAAGTTTGTTTTATTCTAGTAAATCATAAAAAGATTCATTTGTATGTAAAAACAGTGGAAATTAACTTGCAATAATCATTTCCACAATTGTATGTTCAAGAGAACGATTATTAAACAAAATCATCATATTTGCTACAAAGCATATCTGACTTCTCTGTGAACCAGTTTTCCCTTGCCAACTGTTCAATCTTCTTATTTCTAGGCCATGAAGCAAGTAAAGTTTTCAATTTTCCTGTGGTTCAGTTGTTGTCACCAATCTTCCATTAAAACAACTTCACTGGTGACTATATGCAGGAGATTGCATCCAGAAGTTCCCAAGTAATGTGAGTGTTCAAGATCAACTTAAGTACTTGCGTTCCTGTCCTGAAACTCGTGTGTCAAAACGGCTGTTCGTTTGCTTTTCTATTTGAGAGAGAGAGAGGGAGACTAGAGTGTACTCGTCCACTTTCCTCGGAGATTCTGAAACAATTATATGCACAGTTGTGTACAGCAGAACTATATTATGTAGTGTGACAGAGAAATCTCACTGATACGCAAGTATCCAATAGTCTAAAGTGCTTCATGGTCGTCGTCTGTGTCTAGTTCCAGGCCTTCAGCAGCTAAAAGCTGACTGATGACCTTCTTCCTTTCAGCTTCTGCCTTTTTCCTCATCAGATCCCTCTTCTTCAGAACTAGTGTATGCCTTTTCAGGGTGTTGGAGAAATGCTCCATTGATGCCTTCTTCTCTTTTGCTAAGATCCTTCTCTCCTCTTCTGGGTCAATCTGAAAATGGGACAAAATTGAAAAAGCTGAAGGCTCTTTCTAGAAACCATCCACATACAGCTGATAGAAAAGTGCAAGATCTAGCTTGGACCTTTCTCCAACACCACTCCAATCTTAGACTTCTCTAATTGATTCCAAGTCTATACGAATTTTATAGAATAAAATAGAGGTGCTAGGATGTCCAAAGTGTGAAGATTACTGGATTATCAGGTGAGTGCATGAGCATGATTATCAATCCTTTTTTTACCCAATAAATATGTCCATACCTTTGAGCGAGAAAGCCTACGAGCACGAAGATTCATTTCACGTTGTTGCTGTTCAGCCCAAGCTGCTATAGCCATATCACCTCTTTGATCAAATGCCTTTCGCTTCTTCATAAGCCACTCCATCCACGCTTGCGAAGCCTGATAAAAAGCACCATGTTAATTATACTACCAAAAATTGTAATTAGAACCAGCCATATTATAATTTGCTCTTCAAGCATCAACACAGTACGATAAGGCATAATATGTCTTTCTTTTTTTAGTAAGTCCTATTAGCTCAGATACATTGTGTGATTGTGTCCATTCATAAAGTGGGGGCACAGAGAGCTATGATGAAGAAACTTGTTAGTATGCTCTAACAATAAAACAAACTATACACCAAACAGTTGCAAGATCAAAGAAGCATCATTGAATAGTGAAAATCCCAAGACATGGTGCATACCTTCATGGGGTTTACACAATGTTCCCTGTCATACTGTCTCCTTTTCTCCTCATCTATGAGCAACTCATAAGCGGCCTGAATCTTAATGAACCTAGCTTCAGCTGTCTCTCCTTCCTCAAGGGTACCTCTGCCATCATATACTTTAAGAAACACACTGATCAGTTAATCACTCAATGTTTCATGTAGTTAAAAAAATCATGACTTGATTTTTCACATTTTGTGCACCAAAGCATACCCAACTATAAACAAACTCAACAGATATAGCGAATTTCTCTTTTAAGGATTGTTCGCAAAAAAAAAGTGTATTGCCAGTGTATTGCCTCATATGACAGTGATCTGCTCTAGAAAGACAATGATTCTTTTTAGGGTTGGTGAGAGCCTATATAGAAAGTGCCATGAGAAGTTCAGATCATTAAATATTGTTTCATAAATATAAGTACTGTTTGTCAATGACCACCTCATTCATTGGTGCTTTTTGCTTGGGTAGTAAATTTGTCATTTAGGCAAGAAAGAGAAAAAAGCGGTTTCTCTCAGGGTTTTATTTCAGTAGGATACAGTTCTCATGACCAGCTCATTTGGTGACCACCAACAAGATAAAGCGTTTCCCTGATTTTCAGTCCTACAGGGAATGTTCAACTGGACCAGGTACCTATATATTGCATCTACACTACACTCACATATAGAACCGCTAGCCAAAGAGGTAGATCAAACAGCAAAAGAAACTATTGCATGGATATAAAGATCAACTTCACAACAGGGCACTACAGATGTGTTGTTGGCATGAGTTGTCTTCTGAGAAATTAGAGGAGGAAATCCGTCAAAGTTATCCTCCGAGAGATTATAGGAGGAAATCCGTCAATGATTGAGCTGTGATTTTATGTATAGCCATAGATAGATTAACTTCTCTGTAAATAGACGAGAATCATTGTAAAGTGTAATGAAAGAGATAATAAGAAAGAAGGAAAAAAAATTCGGTGAAAGTTGTCATGTGAAGTATTCCATATTTGGACAAAGCATTAAGAAGGTTGAGATGAAGATGCAAACCATCTGGGTGATAGTATTTGGCCAGCCGCCTATAAGCAGACTTTATTTGCTCATCATCGGCATCCCTTCCCAGCTCTGCAGATTAGTGATTTAAAACCGTTAGATAAAAGGCATCTGGTCAAACACCAGGTCTTGGGAAAGCTATACACTAAAGGGCTTCAGTGGATTAGATCACAGGAAGATGTAAACGACCCAGAAAAAAATTCAGTTTCTGGCTAATACATCAAATACAATAGAAATTGAATACAGCGCAAACTCCAAACCAGCAAGTCAGGATTGATCCATATAAAAAAGATAACAGAAAGATGTCAAATAACCTACTCTGAAACAAAGTTTTTTAACAGATTTTTCCTAGCTTAATAAACCCAAAATATGGGTGTTTTGCAGTCTTAGATTTCTACACCCCGATCACACAGCGAAGCTTGAATTTAGGCCGCACCCACTGTAAAACCGATCGTGTAGAACAAAGCAAAACAGACTCACCCAGTGTTTCAAAAGGAGACTTCTCCGAAGTCCAATAAGAAGCTCCGACAATCGTCCTGGAATTCGTTCGGTAGGCCGGCTCTAGAGGGTGAAGGGTAGCCCATTTGAAATAAGAAGGAAACGTGAAAGAGGACGAAAGGTGAGAAACAGACCTACGGAAAGAAATCCCCGAGTAGATTTGATGTCGGCAGCAGACGAAGGAAGAGAAAACCGCCTGGGGGAGACAAATTGCTCGGAGGCTGCTCATCCTTCGATGAGCGAGAAACGAATGGGGTAGAGGGGCCTCTACTTTGTATTTACATGGAAGAAAGAGAGAAGAAGACGAAGAAAATGGAGAATTTGACTTGAACAAGAAACCATGAGGCGATCGTATTTATCTTTCTTTTTTTTTTAGCTGTCCGTCAAAATGATGAAGAAGAAAATTGAATTTTCTTTTCTGATGTTTTTTCGAAGAGGCAAACGGGTAACACCGTTGGTTCACAACGGCAAATTGACAAATTTTAAAGAATAAATTTACATTCACCTCTTTAAAAATGATTAAATTACAAAATTACAGAAATAATTAACCTCTTTAAAATATCAGTCTTTATTTTTATTGTACTTAATAGTCTTTTTTTCTGTTAAAAGAAGATATAAATATCATTCAATATTTATTTTTAAAATTACTTTTCCGAAAAAGTCTCCTATGGTTTATAAACACTAGGTTTATAATCAGATTTGAACTCGAACACTATTGCCAAATTATGTGCTACCCAAAAATGAAAATCTATGCTATCCATTGCCAAATTCTGAAACAACAACCTTGGTAAGGCTTGAAAGGTGAGTTGAACTTGTTGGAATTATGGTTTCAAAGATATTATTTATAAAATAAAGTTATCATGATTTTAGAGTCGTGGGGCCCACTTCTAGATGGTTTGCCATTGGATGTTCAGTACAGGGAATAATGGCCAACACATCCCTTGTAGAGGTAGATTCATTAGGTGCATTGACTAGACACATTTCTTGGACATAAGAAGATGTATCTCTCTTGAGGGGATGTATCTCTCCTTAGAGGATGTATCTCTCCTAAGGGAATATATCCCTATGAATAGTCATTAGCGCCATACCCTTTGGAAATCTATAAATTCCTCCATGGTCTTAGAAATGAGGCTAAAACTATTTGCACACCTAATCTGGCTGAAAGGGATCAAATTTATCACTTGTAAACGAATTATCAAAGGTTATCTTGTGTACTTCAAGTTCTATTTATATTCTTCAAGATGAAAGGTATGCTCTCTTTATTCTTATTATTTCAATTTTATGATATATGTATGACTCTCATGATAAGAAAAATTATGGAGGATTTAATATCTATTTCTATGATGTTCATTTTATTATTATTAGACATCAAGTCTAACAAATACAAGTGAATAATGCCTCTGCTGGTATCATAGAGATAAATTCTAATTTTATATATTTTTTCCATATTGTTTTGGATTTTTTGGCTATTTATTTGTGAATGGAAAAAAACCTAGTTTAGGCTTATTGGGTTCTGGTGCTGCAGGTAGGCCTACTTGTGAGGGCGGGCTGTTGTGCGCAGGCCAGTTGGTGCGGGCTGATGTTTGGGCATGCCTGTTAACATGCGGGCTTGTGCGGTCCAGGTCTGTAATGACTCAAGACCATGAACCAAACCGGGTTTTGCTAATATAATAAGCCGGAATGTGTTTTAAGAGTTGTTTTGACCCAAAATTTTATTTTTAATGGAATTTCCATGTTATTTGGAATTTATTTGGCTATTTGAGATCCAAGATTATCGGAATGAAGATTTATAAGTTGATATTTTATAAATAGTTGATATCTAATTGGTTTAGTTGTTGTTTAATTATTTCTTTGCTATAATTTCTTGAAGTATTTATAATTTGTCTTATTGCATGCCTTGTTATATATTTATGTATTTTATGTGAAAATTAATTTAATTATATAATTTTCAAAATCCCCAAAGGGTAATGCGAGTTGTATAATTAGATTAGTATATTGTAAATTAATTCATATGAATCCCCAAAGGGTAAGTATGAATTAATTTATTTGTTTGTGATTTTGTTGTTTGTTTATTATGTGTGGAATGATTTGCCTAGTAACTTTCATGAATCCCCAAAGGGTAAGTGGGAGTATTGGATGGCTGAGATGATTGTATAATTATGTATGTTCTTCCAAATATTGAAATATTTTCTGGATGACAGGAAAATCCAGTAGTGGATATAATTTTGCTGAGTTCCTAAAGAAAAATGTACTTGATGGGACTAATTATGTGAACTGATCACAACGGGTTGACTTAACGAGGCTATATGTTTGATAAACTCCTCCTCCTCCTCCTCAAAGACCTTCTCGAATAAACTACCCCGATAATCTGAAACAATATAAGAAGGACCTTAGAAAATTCAAGGAGTGGGATGATGCTAATGAAATTTCTAGGTCACATATTCTTGGGGCTCTAAGTAAGACTCTCTTGATGACTTATTTTCATGTCCCCACTACAAAAGAGATTCTTGACCAGATTGAGGCAAAATATGGTAAAAAGTCATCTACTCACATCAATAACTTATGGCAAAAGTTCACTCGTGCCAAATGCACAGAAAATGTTGATGTGAGAAAACATGTAAATGACATGCTTGCCATGGCAGATGAGTTACAATATCATGGTAGACCAATAGATGAAGAAACTAAAGTGGTCACCATTATCAACTCTTTACCCAAATCACTCAAATATATTCAAGATTTTTATTCTTTGTCCAAGACAAAGTGGACTATATTTGTTTTGGTTAATATGATCGACCACCAGTCCGATAGACTCAATCCAAGTATCGAGTTAGATAAACCTTCACCTAGCGCTAACGTAGTTTTGAAGCCGAAGGAGAAGAATTTTAAGAAGAAGGGAAAGAACTTTCGATTTCAAAACTTCAAGGACAAAAAGGTCAATCAACAAAGGGTTGAAGTACATACAAATCAACGTGTTTGTTTCTTCTGTAATAAGCCAGGACATATAAAGAAGTATTGTAGGGCTTTGAAAACCATACAAGAAGGGTAACAGGAGAACACTAGTGAGTCCTTATCTCTTGAAACTTGTATTATTTATATCAAGCCTTTTAGTTGGTGGGCTGATTCTGGTGCAATTGTTCATGTATCGAATGAGTTGTAGCGCTTCAAGGAATTAAGAAAAATTGAGGACAAAACAAGCTTTATTTACATGGAGAGTGATGAAAAAGCCATTGTGGAAGGCGAGGGAACTTACCGACTAAAGCTTGTTGATAACAAGTTTTTTGATTTAGAAGATTGTCTTTATGCTCCTTCTATGAGAAGAAGTCTATTATCTGTATCTTGTCTTGAGAAACTTGGATTTACAATTTACTTTGGAAGTGGAAAGTTTCTTATGTTACAAGATGATAAAGTTATTTTGAGAGGTTTTCGAAATTCTGGTCTATATCAATTGCAACTTAGTGGAAATATGGTGTTCAATGTTTCTACTTCTTCGGATATTAAAGAAAATGAATTGTATTTGTGGCATTTACGACTAGGGCATATAAACAAGGATAAAATTACAAGATTTGTGACACAAGGATTATTGAAAAATCTTTCACATAATGATTTTCCTATTTGTGAGTGTTGTATATATGGGAAAATGACAAAGATACCCTTTCCATCCGAAGGCTCAAGAAGTTCTCATGTTTTGGATATTATTCATTCTGATATATGTGGACATAGAATGTGAATACTCGTAATGGTCATTCGTATTTTATCACATTTATAGATGAGTTTTCAAGATATGGAAGAATATATTTACTGCATAGAAAAAATGAGGCCTTAGATTATTTCAAAATCTTCAAATTGGAGGTAGAAAATGCCACAGGAAGGAAGATCAAAACATTGCACACAGATAGAGGTGAAGAGTATTGTTCGGAGTTATTCTCTGAATTTTGCAAGTCAAACGGGATTATCCATATGTTTGGCATGCCTTATACACCTGAACAAAACGGTATTACTGAAAGGAGAAATCAAACCTTACTAGAGATGGTAATATCCTTTTGGGGCGAAGCACTATTGACAGCTACCTATATCTCAAATAGAGTGCCTTCAAAGTCGGTTGAGAAAACACCTTATGAGGTATGGTCAGGCAAAACTCCTAGTCTTAACCATTTTAAAGTATGGGGATGTGTTGCTCATGTTTTAAAACTTGATCCTAAGGACAAATTGAAGGCTAAGACTCGAAGATGTTTATTCGTTGGGTACTCTGAACATTCAAAAGGATATAGGTTAAATGATCCCAAGGAGAAGGTGATTATTGAAAGTAGACATGTAAACTTCATTGAAGATAAATTTGATTGTGATAAAGATTTAGGTACGAAGTCTCACTTGGAAGAATATGCTGAAATGTCTTCTTTTGAATCTCCTTCTAATATAGAGAATTTCACCCAAACGGATATTCGAAGAGGAACTAGAGAAAGAAAACCTAGTCAACTCCTATCATCTTCAGATTTTTATACCTATGCTGGAGAAACTTATGAAAGAAAAAGGTTGAATGAAGATGTTACTGATCCTGATACTTACGAGGAAGCACTCCTTGATGTGGATTCCGACAAGTGGAAGTCGACAATGGAAGAAGAGAAGGACTCTATGTATAAAAATGAAGTTTTGAAACTTGTTGATCGTCCTACATTGGTTAAGCCCATTAAGCGTAAGTGGATTTTTACAAGGAAGAGAAATGTTGAAGGTAAAGTTGAAAGATTCAAAGCTCGTCTAGTTGCCAAAGGTTTTACTCAACAATACGGTATTGATTATGATGAAACATTATCTCCTGTTGCACGAATACAGTCTATTCGAGCTCTCCTGGCATTAGTTGCATATTATGACTATGAGTTGTTTCAAATGGATATTAAAACTGCTTTTCTAAATGGAAATTTGGATGAGAAGATATATATGGAACAACCACGTGGATTTGTTAGACCTGGAACTGAAGCAAAGGTGTGTAAGTTGGACATGTCTATTTAAGGTTTGAAACAAGCCTCAAGACTATGGAATATCAAGTTCAATGAAGCAATTACAACGTATGGTTTTACTCAGAATCCAAAAGATCACTGTGTCTATATCAAAATAGTGGGAGATCGCATTGCCTTTCTTACTTTTTATGTAGATGATATTTTTTTAGCCGGGAATGATATTCAGTTACTTTAAGGTATAAAGACATGGTTGTTTCAGACATTTGATATGAAAGACCTTGGGGAAGCTTCTTATATTCTTGACATTAAAATTCTACGAGATAGATCTTAGCAAAAATTGAGTTTGTCTCAAGAGAAGTATACCGACACTCTTCTGGATCGGTTTCACATGTCCAACTGTATACAAGGTAAAGTACCTTATGATAGCACTAAAAAGATGAGTCAGGTGGATTGTCCTTCTCGCCTCAAAGATAAATTGGACAAATCTAAGCATCTATACGCTTCTGCTGTGGGGGGTTTTATGCATGCTCTTATATGTACAAGACCTGATCTTGCTTATATTGTTGGGGTTCTTAGCCGGTTTCAAGTTAATCCAGGTTTCCTAAACCCTAAACCCTAAATGGGTAATGCTCTATCTAAAATGAACAAAGTCATATGCTTTGACTTATCAGGTGAACAAGTTGGAATTGATTGGTTATTCTGAATCGGATTATCAAGGATGTATTGATACCCGCAAGTTTACTTCTGGTTTTATCTTTATGTTTGGCGGAGGTGCCATTTCTTAGAAAGGCAAGAAGCAAGATTGTGTCATGCAATCAACCGTGGAGGCAGAATATGTGGCTATGAACTTAGCTACAAGGGAGGTTGTCTATCTTCACAAATTCTTGCGAAATCTTCTAGAGGTAGACTGTGTGGAGCGGCCTATTCCTCTCTTTTGTGATAATGCATATGCTATCACGAAAGATCCGAAGTGTCCCTCCAAGGCTAAATATATCGAAGGGAAATACCACTACAGACGAGATATGCTGAGGAAGAAGCAAGTTGTTATTTATAAGATATCTTCTCCGGACAACTAACCAAGTGTCTTCCCGTGACCAGTTTCACTTTCCATGTGCGGAACATGGGTTTGATTTGTTTATAATTGATAAGACCAAGTGGGAGAACATTGTTTTGTATGCATTGTAGTCTCAATGATTTATAATACTATGTCATGACATTGTAATTTATATTCCATGGAATGACCATTTTGAAAGAAAGCATATGCTTTAGTGTGATAATATGAGTACTCAGTGTATGCCTCGAGATTCAGCTTCCCTATTAGGTATGCATTTGTACGTGAATATGTGAGGATCTGAATAGGGAATGACGGGTGAGTCTCTAAATTGTCTAGGCCAATGGGATTGCATAGGCACAATTTCCTTTACGGCTAATGCTCATTCTGGTATAAAGCTTTACCTTGAGCTCCTCAGGTACTGAGTATGCTATGGACGGTGAGATGCCTTGATGTCCAAATTTTCTATTAGGTATATACTTGTATGTATATACGGAAGAGTCTCAATAGGAAGGTAGGGTTAGATGTCTAAATTATTTAGGCCGATGGTACTGATTATGCACAATTACCTTAGTGGCTAATACTTGAACTGGTATAGAGCTTTACCCTGAGTTCAGGTTCGAGTATGCTATGAATGGAGACCCCTGAACTGGAAAATTTGACAAGTATGGATTTGGTTTATTCCCCAGCCTTGGATATCTAAAATATATATTATGTTTGCCCGGGTTAACTACACATCTATATTAAAGTGTTTAAGCCTATGATCATGGTATGGTTTTATGTGTCAAGATTGATTTTTCATGTTTTTTTTGAAAATCAAAATTTGAAATGGATTTGAAACCAAGTGGAAGTTTGTTGGAATTATAGTTTCTAAAATATTATTTATAAAATAAAATTACCATGATTTTAGAGGCGTGGGGCCCACTTTTAGATGCTTTGTCATTGGATGTTCAGTACAGGGAATAATGGCCAGTACATCCCCCTGTAGAGGTAGATTCATTGGGTGCATTGTCTGGACATATTCCTTGGGCATAAGGAGATTTATAAATCCAAAAAATAATCT